>NC_141695.1:809526860-810726860 GCF_964263255.1 Lissotriton vulgaris | reverse complement strand
GGCCGAGTGTAAGAACGTGGCCGTGGGCGTGTCAAAGAACAAATGTGGCAGTTTACAAAGAAATGCCAAATGCTAATAACAAACAGCGTCCAAGGTAAAGAACAACACAGATACATATGCCCAGATATAGCGGAAATGCGCTTAATATGCAGACATAGAGCGGAAATGTAATTTTGGATGCACATTTAAAAAAGCGGAAATAGAATTTAGGACGCACATTTCGAAACAAAAAAACATACAGCGGAAATGGCCTTAAAACTCACATGGTACGCGAAAACTCACGACTTGCGCGCTATAACAATAAAAAATATACACAAATTGAAGGAGTTACCCAGACAACATTCAACAGCGGGCGTGACTTGCATCTACGATGACTGTCTTCCATTGACACGCAAAAGACGTCACACATGGGGCATGGTTAAACTGACAGAACACCAATGGCAACGCTAATAAAGAAATAAACACACGAATTCTGCAAAAACACATCACAAGTCTTCAACCATTGGACAACGACGTCACAGGGGGGTAAACAGGAACAAACGAAGGCGCATTTTATTTGGGGC
This sequence comes from Lissotriton vulgaris, assembly GCF_964263255.1. Taxonomy (NCBI): domain Eukaryota; kingdom Metazoa; phylum Chordata; class Amphibia; order Caudata; family Salamandridae; genus Lissotriton; species Lissotriton vulgaris. The sequence continues at coordinate 810,726,297 of NC_141695.1, read as the reverse complement.
GAAATCTGCAGACTATCCTCAACGAAGAAAATAATACTTACAAAATAAATATAAACAAACAACTGGGAAAATTCACACGAGCAGGGCCAGGGCTTGCACACAGAAGAGAGGAAACGATTCGGAAAGTGAAACGCGATCGGGTGAAAAATAACCTGACGAACCACCACGCTGAAAAGAATACTTAGCAATTAAAATAAAAACACAACTAGGCATATTCACACGAGCAGGGCCAAGACTTGCACATAGAATTAAAAAAAAAGGATTAGGAAAGTTTAGACAACACAAAGGGCTTGCACACAATTCACGGAAAAAACACAGACAGTTTATTGAAACAAAGACCAAAAAAACAGCCTTACAGAGCCAGAACAAAATCAATTCAACAGTGCAAGGGCTTGCAGAGACAATTAACAAAACGAAACGGACAATTTCCTGAAGGCATACCAAACATACAACAAGGAAAAACCCTTCAAGAGCCTCAAATTAATCAATTTAACAGTGCAAGGGATTGGCCAGAAAATTGAAAAAAATAAACAGACACATTATTAAAACGAGGAAACACACTTCAAGAGCCTTCAAAAAATCAATACATTTATTAAACAGGTCACATTTTTCTATTTGGAACCTCTGCCACTACCAGCCATCTATCTATATTCACTGAAAAAACCATAGGTTATAGACCATATATAGTTAGGAATTTGCATTTACAAAACCTTGAAAATTCACTGAAAAAACCATTGGTTATAGACCATATATAGTTAGGGATTAGCATTTTCAAAACCTTAATTTACTCGCACAAAACCATAGAAATTCGCATATATAGTTAGTTGCAATAACTATATATCGCGCACCCGCAATCCACTGCTGATGATGTCACATATTACATCATTCATGACATGGTCAGTGACATCACTGATGACATCACTGATGACATCTCAAATGACATCACTGATGACATCTCAAATGACATCACTGATGACATCACTGATGACAACATCCAGTGACTGTATGTTTCTGTAAAGTTAAAATATGTCTTACATATTGAAGAATGAGTGGATGTATAAGTGTCTGGATGAAGGATTTAGTAGGTGCATGACTGACTGTATGAGAGAATGATTAAATGTGTCTCACTGAGTGCACGGGTTAGTGACTAAACTGTCTTAATTTGTGCATCATTATATCTGTTGTTCTGTAAACTGCTGCATGTGTTGATCAGTAGCTATATGAGTAACTATATGGGTTATTGATTGGTTGCCCAAGTATTTGTATGGGAGAGTGAGTGTGTGTGTGGGGGTGGCTGGGAGGTGTGTGACTCTGTGCATAGATGTGTGAGCTTTTGATTCACTAGATGTATGGGTTCAAAAGTGCATGTGGAAACAGCTGTATGGGCGGTTGACTGTCTCCATGAGTGTATTGGTGAGTGATTGGATTTCTCAGTGCTACATGTCAAAGTAAGTACATATGTAAAACACAGTACATGTAAGAGTTGACATATATAAATAACTGTGCATAAGAGCCAGTGAATGTGTGAGTGGCTGTATGGATCATTGTGAACTTGTATCAGTGATTGTATAAGAGAGTAAATATGTGTTAGTATATGTTTGATTAAGTAAGGTGTGTATAACTGTATAGTTGAGGAAATGGAGGTGTGATTGATTCTTTGCATGACTGACTAGGTGCGTGAGTAACTCCATGGATGAGTGACAGTCTGTGAGTGTCTGTTTACACTGATTGTATCTAAGGTTATATTAGAGTCTGAAGAGGTTCATCGTATTATCACATGAATTATATCATCAGTGATGTGATCAGTAATGTCAAATGAGATGTTATCAGTGATTTCATCAGTGATGTCATTTGAGATGTCACCAGTGATGTCATCAGGGATGTCATTTGAGATGTCATCAGTGATGTCATTTGAGATGTCATCAGTGATGTCACTGACCATGTCATGAATGATGTAATATGTGACATCATCAGCAGTGGATTGCGGGTGCGCAATATATAGTTATTGCAACTAACTATATATGAGAATTTCTATGGTTTTGTGCGAGTAAATTAAGGTTTTGAAAATGCTAATCCCTAACTATATATGGTCTATAACCAATGGTTTTTTCAGTGAATTTTCAAGGTTTTGTAAATGCAAATTCCTAACTATATATGGTCTATAACCTATGGTTTTTGCAGTGAAATTCATTGGTTTTTTAAAAGCTAATATCTATAGCGCAAAACAAACAACAGCGAAGGTGCACCACAAAAAGTTAAACCAATAAGTATAAACGATGTTTAAGCAATAATAAGAAGAAAATTCCTCAGAGATATTTCGAGTTCTTCTTTCAATCTTTATTTTCAATCGGTATAAAAGCACAAACAGCCGACGCGTTTCGTCCCAAAATGGGACTTCTTCAGGGCTTATGAATTAGTTGGACGTCGCATATGTAAGTGAACATGTGAGGCAGCGTAGTCCTCGGGTAACCTTCCCGGCTAGTGTGATCCTGTTCTCTGGTAGATCTCTCCGAGGCTGAATATTTAAATTGGTTTCTTGGTATCAGCTTTTCTTGGTTAACAGATGCAGAAGTTTCTAAGGAATATGCGGGTGGTGTGGAAATATATGTCACCTCGCTCACACAGAGTATTCAGTCCGTTTGCTGAGTCAGAGAGAGAACTTGTGTTGGGCTGGAGGTCCTATTCGTCCATTGGGAGAGGGAGTGGGCACTGTGTCCCAGTAGGCCGTTCTTGATAAACCGGCCGGCACCCATCCACAGCCTTCGACCCGAAAAAACCCGTGGCGACGTCGTGTTGCAACACGACGTCGCCACGGGTTTTTTCGGGTCGAAGGCTGTGGATGGGTGCCGGCCGGTTTATCAAGAACGGCCTACTGGGACACAGTGCCCACTCCCTCTCCCAATGGACGAATAGGACCTCCAGCCCAACACAAGTTCTCTCTCTGACTCAGCAAACGGACTGAATACTCTGTGTGAGCGAGGTGACATATATTTCCACACCACCCGCATATTCCTTAGAAACTTCTGCATCTGTTAACCAAGAAAAGCTGATACCAAGAAACCAATTTAAATATTCAGCCTCGGAGAGATCTACCAGAGAACAGGATCACACTAGCCGGGAAGGTTACCCGAGGACTACGCTGCCTCACATGTTCACTTACATATGCGACGTCCAACTAATTCATAAGCCCTGAAGAAGTCCCATTTTGGGACGAAACGCGTCGGCTGTTTGTGCTTTTATACCGATTGAAAATAAAGATTGAAAGAAGAACTCGAAATATCTCTGAGGAATTTTCTTCTTATTATTGCTTAAACATCGTTTATACTTATTGGTTTAACTTTTTGTGGTGCACCTTCGCTGTTGTTTGTTTTGCATTATAATTCCCTAGGGAATAGGCACGGTGTTGATGGGTGCCATTCAGTGTGCACACAACCCCTTTAATTAAACTTAAGGGCAAGGATAGCTCATGGGGGTAAAGTAGTCAGGTGCTTACCTCAGGTAGGGTCCATCATTCATTCAGTCTTTTCGCTAATATCTATAGCTATAAAATATATTCTTTATGACGTGACGTATCACGTAGCCACGTGAGACGCCTCATGACGCGTCACATAAACGTGACGTATCGTCTCTGCAGCGCAAACAAAACCCGTAACGTAAGGGCGCCAGAGCACGCTTACAGATATATATATATTTTTTTAACCTTAATTAGACAAAATCCACACGTGCACATATCTTGAGGCCTTGCAAAGGCACATTAAACAAACAGTCCCTACAATTTTGCCAAGTTTGGTGGAAATCTATTCCTTTAAATTTTATTTTACTGTTTCTCTTGGTTTTCCCCTTGTTACGCTTACCGGCACGCTACCCGGTACGCAAACCGGACGCTCCAAAAACACAAGATGTCGGACTCCCGTTACGCTACCGTTTAGCTGCCCGGTTGGCGTACCGGGAAGCGCCTCTACCGCGAAAAATCGCAATTTTTTTTTTCTTTTTTCCTTTTACCGTGCGGGGCACTTTAATATCCCCCTCATCAATCCTAGGGGGTCAGGAGGGGTCTACCCTGCCCCCTTTCCTTCATTTCCCCCTTCGTTTTTCACCACCTCTTGTCTCTCGATCCTAACGAGAGACAAGATGGCGGCCGCTCCGGACTGTTTACAAAGTTGACAGCCAATCAGCTTCTCCTCAGACTCCCGTTACGCTGCCGGTTAGCTGCCCAGTTAGCTGCCCGGTTCGCTTACCGGGACGCGCCTCTACCGTGAAAAATCGCACATTTTTTTTTTTTTTTGCCCCGCTGGGCACTTTAATATCCCCTCATCAATCCTAGGGGGTCAGGAGGGGTCTACCTTGTCCCCTTTCCTTCATTTCCCCCTTCGTTTTTCTCCACCTCTTGTCTCTCGATCCTACCGAGAGACAAGATGGCGGCCGCTCCGGACTGTTTACAATGTTGACAGCCAATCAGCTTCTCCTCAGACTCCCGTTACGCTGCCGGTTAGCTGCCGGGTTAGCTGCCCGGTTCACGTACCGATTTGCGTCTCTACGACAAAAAATCGCATTTTTTTTTTTTTTGGCCCCGCGGGGCACTTTAATATCCCCCTCATCAATCCTAGGGGGTCAGAAGGGGTCTACCTTGCCCCCTTTCCTTCATTTCCCCCTTCGTTTTGGCCTCCTCTTGTCTCTCGATCCTACCGAGAGACAAGATGGCGGCCGCTCCGGACTGTTTAGAATGTTGACAGACACCGGAGAGCCAATCAGCTTCGCTTCGCAAAGCTCCGTTACGCGAAAAGTACGCGAACCGGTTCGCTATCCGGGACGCTGTCACAGATATATCTGTTTTTTTAAACGTTAATTTCTCTAAATCCACTGGAGCACATATATTGAGACCCAGCAAAGGCACATCGGGCTAACAGTCCCTACAATTTTGCCAAGTTTTGTGCAAATCCATTCAGCCGTTCGAGCTAAAAGTGAGGCCAAACGCCCTATGGAAAAATGAATGGGAAAAACGCGTTTTGGGACCCCCCTTTTTTCTCGGCCCCCCTTGACGGAACCCCCCCAAATTTTCAGGGGCTGCTCAGAAACAAAATGTGCCATTTTCCTGAAAATTTCAGCCGATTCCGTCCACAAACTCTAAAGTTATTAGACATAGAATTTTCAAAAGTTCCATAGAGAAAAAATCCTAACTATATATACCTACTGGCGACCGCCAGTAGGTAATCTATAATACTATTATAAATAGAGAACACAAACCTTTGAGCCAGGTAAACTCTGGAACCACAGCGCCAATCCACACACCCGATACATCGTTGAAAATGTCAGGGTGTGCAGATGGATATAGGCTATGTAAAATAAAAATTTAACGTAAATGTAAAAAAGTAACTTAAAAAAAAAGTAATCCCCTGGAAGTAGCGCCGGCCACGACGTAGCGCTGGCTGCGACGTAGCACTGGCCGCGACGTGCGTGATGACGAGGAGGAGCGGCGGACATGAGCGCGGGGAGGAGCGGCGGACAGGCGGGGAGGAGCAGAGAGGAGCGGGGAGGAGCGGTGAAGAGCGGATAGGAACGGCGGTGAAATCAAGAGCGCGGGGAGGAGCGGCGGCTCAGGTAAGGCAAAGGGACACGTAAAATGTCGGGGCGGGAGGGGCCGGGCGAGAGGTGGCTCCGGGACACGGACAATGTCGAGGCGGGGGGGGGACGGGGTGGGCGGGGGCCTAGGCGGGCGGTTGGCCCTGAAGCCTCACTGCCCCCGGACAACGTCGGGGCGGGCTGCTAGTATTACATATATATCCATACTAATATAATAAAGAGAGCGCCCAAACGTTTGAGGCGGGTAATCTCAGGAACCACAGCACCAATCCCAACACCCAATACAGCGTTGGAAAGGGCAGTTGCAGCAGAAGGACATAGGCTATGCTGCCGCCCACCATATGCATTTAAAAGGTAAAAGAACCGTGCCAGAAAAGTAGTCCCTTGTGGGCGCGTCTGCGTTGTACTGTGGGCGTGTGCTGGAGCCGTGACAAACACTGGGGGCGTGTGGTACGTTCCTCCCTTCATGGCATGTCTCATATTGTGTGCTAATCCCACCCTGCCCCCTTTAAATACCCCTGCACCCCATAATCATAACCCACCCGTACTCCTTAAAATACCCCAACACCCTTAAACACTAACCCATCCTAACCCTATAAATATACCCTGTACCCCAAAACCCAAACCTATCCCTAAACCTTAAAAATACCCCTGTACCCCAAAACCCAAACCTAGCCCTGAACCCTATAAATACCCCTGTACCTCAAAACCCAAACCTACCCCTGAGCCCTAAAAATACCCCTGTACCCCAAAGCCCAAACCTAGCCCTGGACCCTAAAAATATCACTGTACCCCAAAATCCAAACCTACCCCTAAACCCTAAAATACCCCTGTACCCCAAAACCCAAAACCTAGCCCTGAACCCTTAAAATACCTTTGTACCCCAAAACCCAAACCTACCCCTGAACTCTAAAATACCCCTGTACCGCAAAACCCAAATCTAACCATGAACCCTAAAAATAACCCTGTACCCCAAAACCCAAAGCTAGCCCTGGACCCTAAAAATATCACTGTACCCCAAAGCCCAAACCTACCCCTGAACCCTAAAATACCCCTGTACCCCAAAACCTAGCCCTGAACCCTTAAAATACCCTTGTACCCCAAAACCCAAACCTACCCCTGAACTCTAAAAATACCCCTGTACCCCAAAACCCAAATCTAACCCTGAACCCTAAAAATAACCCTGGACCGCAAAACCCAAACCTACCCCTGAACCCTAAAATACCCCTGTACCCCAAAACCCAAACCTAGCCCTGAACCCTACAATACCCCTGTACCCCAAAACTCAAACCTAGCCCTGAACCCTAAAAATACCCCTATACCCCAAACCCAAACCTAGCCCTCAACCCTAAAAATACCCCTGTACCCAAAAAACCCATACCTATCCCTAAACCCTAAAACTACCCCTGTACACCATAACCCAAAACTATATCTGAACCATTAAAATACCCAAACACCCCAAAACATATACCTCAGTACCCCAAAACATATACCCCTATACCCATACTTACCTTATCCAAACATTTTCAAAAAATCATGCTTTTACCATTCATGCATTTACGAATTTTGTTGTAAATGTATGTGTGGTAAAAGCATATAAAATGTAATGCCATGCGTTATAATGGCATTGTGGAGTAAATGTAAATTGATACTTGTATAGCGCACTACTCACCCGCAAGGGTCTCAAGGCGCTTGTACGAATACCGCTGTGGAACCCGTCCTGGCTTTCCCTGTGAGGCGTCCACTCCTGGGCACCCCCAGGGTGAGGGCCAGGCATCCTTAGCGTTGTGGGGGCCGTTGTGGAGATTAAGCAAGCTATTGCCCAGAGTTGCAGAGTAGGACTCCATGAGTAGAATAGCCACCGAGGTGAGAATTATCAGGTCCGTGGAATTTTTGAACCCAAGACCCGCCGAGGCGGGGAATTGAACCCTGGTCCCGGGCTAGACCTCTGCATCAGGGTCTGCCGCTCTAACCATTGAGCCACACTTTCGTAATGAAAGTATGCGGAGTGATGGTATGTGGAAATAAAGTTGCGGAATAATGGGTGTTTACCCTCCCCCGGAAAGTACATTGGTGGCACGGCGGCCCACATCTCCAGCAACATACTCATATTTTTTCACCACCCATTTGAAAAATGCACAAGGTCTCTCTCATTGATGGCCAGCACCGACATACACTTTTAGACACACCTCCCGCCACAAGTTCTAGAATTGCGAACTTTAGAGCTGGGGTGCTGCGTTCGAATCTCGGCATCAGCTCAACATCCTGTGATTCCAGGCAAATCGCTTTGTCTCCCAGTGCCTACCACAAATGAATGTGTTCTTCTGTAATGTAAATTGTGCTCATGCCATGTTGTCGAGTTTGCGCTATATAATATTGCAAGGAAAAATAAAGTAGGGAAACTAGAGTTCACACACTACTGAATGCGCACTCTTAAGTGCATCAGCAGTGCACTGTGAATCGGAGTGTTTCACAGGCCTGTCACAGATAAGAAATGCTATCAAAACGAAATTCTACAAAACAATATACTACTAGCCGGCAGCAATTCATACCCGGACAATGTCGGGACAGGCTGCTAGGATATATATATTTTCATATATATTTAATTGTTTTAAATTAATAATTACCCTTTACACCCTCAAAACTAATCCCACCCTAGTCCCTTTAAATACCCCAGCACCCTTAAACACTAACCCATCCTAACCCTAAAAATACCCCTGTACCCCAAAACCCAAACCTAGCCCTTTCCCTATTAAAACCCCTGTACCCCAATACCCAAACCTAGCCCTGTTCCCTAAAATACCCCTGTACCCCAAAACCCAAACCTAGCCTTGAACCCTAAAAATACCCCAGTACCCCAAAACCCAAACCTAGCCCTGAACTCTAAAAATTCCCCTGTACCCCCAAACCTAGCCCTGAACCCTAAAAATACCCCTGTACCCCAAAGCCCAAACCTACACCTTAACCCTAAATTACCCCTGTACCCCAAAACCCAAACCTAGCCCTGAACCCTTAAAATACCACTGTACCCCAAACCCAAACCTAGCCATGAACCCTAAAATACCCTTGTACCCCAAAACCCAAACCTACCCCTGAACCCTAAAAATACCCCTGTACCCCAAAACTCAAACCTACCCCTGAACCCTAAAATACCCCTCTACCCCCAAACCCAAACCTATTCCTAAACCCTAAAAATGCCCCTGTACCCCAAAACCCAAACCTAGCCCTGAACCCTAAAATACCCTTGTACCCCAAAACCCAAGCCTACCCCTGAACCCTAAAAATACCCCTGTACCCCAAAACCCAAACCTACCCCTGAACCCTAAAATACCCCTGTACCCCAAAACCCAAACCTACCCCTGAACCCTAAAATACCCCTGTACACCAAAACCCAAACCTATCCCTAAACCCTAAAAATACCCCTGTACCCCAAAACCCAAACCTAGCCCTGAACCCTAAAAATACCCCTGTACCCCAAAACCCAAACCTACCCATAAACCCTAAATCACCCCTGTACCCCAAAACCCAAACCTAGCCCTGAACCTTAAAAATACCTCTGTACCCCAAAACCCAAAACTAGCCCTGAACCCTAAAAACACCCCTGTACCCCAAAACCCAAACCTACCCATAAACCCTAAATGACCCCGGTACCCCAAAACCCAAAACCTAGCCCTGAACCCTAAAAACCCCTCTACCCCAAAACCCAAACCTATCCTTAAACCCTAAAAATACCACTGAATCCCATAACCCAAAACCCACCCTAAAAATACCCCAAAATCCCATAACCCAAAACCCACCCTGAACCCTGATAAAAAACCTACACCCCAAAACTGAAACGTACACCCTTAACCCTAAAAATACCCAAGCACCCCCAAAACCAACCCTATAATCTAAAAATACCATACACTAAAAATACACTGTGCACCCCATAAACCAAATGCACCCTTAAAATACCCCTAAACCCCTAAAACATATAGCCCAACACCCCCAAACTAAAACCATATACTTACCTTAAACTTAAATATTAAAAACATATACTTTTACCATTCATGCTTTTACAACGAATTTCGTTGTAAAAGCATGCGTGATAAAGCATATAAAATGTAATGGTATGCGTTTTAAAAGTATTGCGGAGTAATGGTACTTGCGTTGTAATGGTATGAGGAGTGAAGGTATGCGGAGAGAAAGTTGCGGAGTGAAGGTGTTTTACCGCTGGTAATACCAAAGGGGAGCACGGTAAACTGAAAGTGCTCGTGGTCTACCGTGAACCACAGGTAACGCCAATGGGCCGGCAGGACGGGAACCTGGAAATATGCTTCCTGCAGGTCGAAGCAGACCAGACCTGAGCCAGGGTTAACATCTTGAACTTCTCCTTCTGGAGGAAGGGATTGACGTCCCTGAGGTCCAAGATAGGACGTAGGCCATTGTCCTATTTGTAAAACCCACCTGTCCAAAGTGATGGGCGCTAGTGGGGGAGGTGATCGCAAATCATGCCACCCACTGGAGTTTGATGGGCCTGAAAAACTGGACTAGGAAGGTTTGGAGGCAGTGGTGGCCGGGATGGAGTTGGACTGACCCAACCGCTGGCCCCCTGACCCGCCTCTGCGGGTCCCTGTCCGCGGCCGCGCTGAGACTGTTGCTGCAAAAGCTTGTGGCTCTGTAGCGAACGTGCCGGGTGCCCCTTTCCGTGGCCACGAAAGGAGTGAAAAGCAGAAGGTTGAGGAGGGTGCATGGCGGAAAGGCCGAAGGACTTGGCCGTAGCCCATGAGTCCTTAAAGCGCTCTCGCACTGTCTGCTTTGTTGCCAAAAAGGCAAATGCCATCAAAGGGCATGTCCATGAGGGTGTTCTGGACATCCCCTGAGAAACCAGTCGTCCTCAGCCAGGCGTGGCGACGGAGCGCCACTGTCATGGAAATCGCCCTGCCCAGCGAGTCGGCAGTGTCAAGGCCACATCGAATCGTGAACTTTGCTGCATCTCTCCCTTCAGCAATAACTTGAGAGAGCATTGTCCTGGCCTCCTCCGGACACTGAGGCAGTACTTGTGCCACCGTATTCCACACAGAGTGGGAATACCGGCCAAAGAGGCATGCTGTGTTCACAGACCGCAGCCCTGATCTGGCAGAAGAAAAAATCTTCCTACCGAACTGCTCCAGTTTCTTGGATTCCCTGTCCAGGATGCGGAAGGGAATGCGCTTGGGGACGCAGAGGCTTGGACAACCAAGATCTCAGGGGTGAGGCGTTGGGAAAGAAAAATGGGGTCGCAGAGGGCCAGGCGATGGCGTCTGGCCGCGTTCCTATCCACAGGAGCCCCTGTGTTGAGCCTGGAAGAATCACAGCAAGAAGAACAATTTTCCTTTGATGACTACAATATTTTAGTACAAATATATACTTTTCTATTTTTTACTCAACATTCAATTTGGTATGGGTGACAAATACGCAGCAGTCTTGTTTACTTTCTTTAAAAGAAAATAAAGTTGTATTCCTTATTTCCAAGTTATTATTTCTTTATTAATAATCCTTTTTCATACCGACTCAAAGGGAGGATTTCTTTTTTTTTTAAAGTTTTTTTGTTTTCCGACTTATGATCAATTTCATAGTAAATGTATTAATCTCAAATGTCCAAATACATTGATATTTCATTCAAGAAAGAAAGACACATAAATATATACATAATACAGAATACAAATCTATATACAAAAAACACAATTCACCAAAATAATTATACCCCTGGTAGCCAACAATCTATCACAAACATACTCACACAATCATACCCTCACCACACTCATAACAAAAACATCTTAAATAAGGGACTGATCCAATTGGCAGAGACACCCTGCCAATCGGTAAATCTCAAGGCACAGTATGAGACTTCGCACTTGGCCGACGCGCGTTTCGGCAGCGCAAGGTCACCTTCCTCAGGACCTCTTCCAGATAAGCAAACACATATGCCCAGGGGACCTAAAAATATATAATAAGTACAGTCACCATATATAGTCCTGTGAAGGACAGAAAAATTCACAAAGTCTTATAATTATGCTAGAACTAACATAGATTACCCCATGTGACCAGCCAGCATAGAAGTTATCTCATAAAGTAGAAATTCAAGAGTAAACAAAAAATCAAAATAGAAAAGACATTACAGTGTCATTAAAGAATGACTCACAGCTCATCTAGTTGGTTCACCTTTTTACTAGTAAAGCTCTCATATAAGGGGCATCCCTACATTATTTAAATGCGTCCGGGTACTTACATTGAAACCATAGATCACTAATCCTGCCCAATGAAGGCGATTTCAGTGGTTGGACCCTGTTGTGTTCTATATATCCTAAGTCAATAAAGTACAGGTCTGGCTCCCTATAAAGTAAGAGACCAGAGTATAAAAACTAAGGTCTCCATGTTATGTATTGATCATACAGTTAAAGTGTCAGATATATCTTACCCCAAAAATTTTAGTGTCACTATTTATGAAGAATCGCAATGGGTGCCATCACAGGATAAGATCGTGAATTTCTCAGAAGCTGCAGGGAGACAGTCACAAAAGAATGAAGGCTGCCCGTGTTTCCAAAGATATGACATATCTATGGTTCAACTGGATGAATTAAACCCACCTTTTTGTATAGGTTGTTGCCACAGAAAAGTCGATCTCCCCTTTTAAAGTTTCTGTTCTACCGACAAATTTGAAGCTTTATCTTCAGGTTCATAAAAATCACCTGTTGTGAAAAGCAATACTTTAACTTTAAAGTTGAGGATAAATTAACTAAAAGAACAAAGCCTCCTTGTACATCCATAAATATTCGCTTCCTGATCGTAATTAGGAACGGGATATAAGCAGTATGGTAACACATGCTACTCGTGTACGTAGAGTTACGGAGATGGTTACATTGTGAATGCCCGAAGATAAAAGGTAAATACATGTCAACATCTGATAGGGGTTGCATAACTATGTATGAACAAAGTAAGAACATAATATGTCTCAAAATGCATATCCCCTTTCTGAGCGGCCATCTATATGTGCGTTTGATGCTCGACGGAAAAAGGAACCCTGATAAGACCATAGTGTGCCCCAAGAACGTCTCCCCTTAATCTGTATCCATTTTTATACTTATTGACTGCACGCGGGCCGACAAAATCGCGATGTTGTAACAATTCCAATATCACTAAACGTAATATCACACGATAACGATATTAAAGCGAAATACTTAACCCCAATAACTAGCACGCAGCGTGTATCTTCCTACCAAACTGCTCCAGTTTCTTGGATTCCCTGTCGAGGATGCGGAAGGGAATGCGCTTGGGGACGCAGAGGCTTGGACAACCAAGATCTCAGGGGTGGGGCATTGGTAAAGAAAAATGGGGTCGCAGGGGGCCAGGCGATGGCGTCTGGCCACGTTCCTATCCACAGGAGCCCCTGTGTTGGGCCTGGAAGAATGTCTGAAAGTGCATCATTAAAGGACAGCAGTAGTTCCGCAGAGGTAGCTGCCGGCTGAAGCACTTCTGTCAGGATGTTAGTCCTGACGGCCACTGTAGGGAGTTTGTTTTGAGAGCCTCGGCTACCATACGCAACACCACTATGTAACTTGCACCCTCCTCCGTAGCCACAGTAGGAGGAGTTAGCATGCCAAGGTCAGGAGAGGTATCAAGACCACTGGCATCCCCCAGTTCCAGAATTTGAGCGTACAGAAAGGGGACATAGTCTCAGACAATATCTTAGAAAGCCAGCTGTGTGGGATTTACTTGAGATAACAGGATTGGTAGTTGTCCCCGGAGGACCCTCAAGAGCCAAGGAGACTTTATCCCCCAACTAGTAGTGCACCGGGAGATGGGTTTGAAGAGTGGTAGAGAAAGGGGACATGTCCTCTGACAACTTCTCAGCAATCCTGCTGTGTTGATCTTACTGGAGGTACCAGGAGTAGTTGGCCCCCAAGGACATCCTTGGGGCCAACTACCACTGCTGTTTGATAAGAAACATTCAGAGAATAAACCATATCAGAGATTCTGTGTTTTTTTTTGTTTTTTTTTTACTCAACTCATATGACCTCCGTAGCTATAGCACCCATTCGACCTGTACCTCCCCTGGTGCACATTAGCTTGGTGGCTCCACTCTCAGCTGATGTTCTTTACAGGGAGTACCCATAACATGCAACCTGAGCTGACCAGAGGTTTTAATCATTGGATCATTGTCCTATCCCTAAACTCAACCAGAAGCCGCATCATTCAAAAGATTCCAAAACAGCCACTTATCTGGCTTTTCTCTATAAACATTTACTCTTTGATCTAGCGTTCTAAAGTATCTAACCGAATTCCACCAAGCATTCCAAATGGGAGGTATCGTCTGGTGCCACAATTTACAGATCTCCCTCCTGGCCAGTGAAGTAAAACACCAGTTTTTGTTTGGCCCCTATTGGATCTGATACTCCCCCCAATGCAGAATGAGAGAAGGGCTTACTTCCACGATGCTACCCGGGGCCCTGGAGATAGTCTTACCCACATTTGTCCAATATTCTTGTATCTTAGAACAGGAAGCGAAAACGTGGACGTCATCTGCATTCTGGCGGCCGCATCTCAGACAGCTGGCTTCTCCACCACCCTTTATCTTGGATATCTTAAGTGCGGACCAATAGATCCTGTGGAGGGTGAAAAAGTGATTTCTTCTGAGTGCAGCAGATTTAATCAGGGGGTAAAGAATATCTAGAGATACTTACCATAAGGTTTCCAGCTCCTCCCACGGCAAGTAATTCTCCCAGACTCTGTATGGCTGCTCATCTTTCTTTTTGTTGCTGCCAAGAGGTGATTATACCATTGCGCAACTTTGTTTTTCCTTGGGGCTAGGTCCTGTAGTTCGTTCTCCATACTGTTATCTTCAAAGAGTGGCCAGCATTGACTATAGCACCAGGAAGAGAGCTGATAGAACTTGAACCTAGACAGGGTACTACTAGTAATATGACTCCAATGTTCCCAGGAATTACATTTATCGCCCAGTACAAGGTCTCTCCAATATACAACTCCTGCCTCTTTTAATGGATAAGCAAGAGTGTCCAAAAGACACTCTGGTGTGCCGGAAGAATCCCAAACTGGAGCCCATTCACTATAATAAGATAGTCCTAAACAGTCTCAGCAGTCCGACCACAACCTACCCGCCATACGCAGGGTCTTTAAACAGATGTTTTTAAAGCATTTAGGAGAGCCAAATTTATACATGAAACCTAGCTCCCCTTCCCCTACTAGCATGGCTTTGAACATGCAGCCTATCAATGAGTCATCAAGAGAGAGCAATAACATCCTACAATTCTTTAGTTGGTAGGACCAACAGTACAGCTGAAAATCTGGTAAGCCCACCCCTCTTCGCTGAAATTTACGTCAACGTTTTTCCAGGATAGCCAAATCGCTTTACTTGCCCAGATAAAGGAACATATATTGCCCTGGATTTTGAGAATGTCAGATTTTCCAAATTCTAAGGGGATGTTGTTAAAAAGGTAAGTGTATTTTGGAAGGACGCACATCTTAATCAGATTGACTCACCCATAGAGTGACAATGGGATACTCTGACATCTTTTTAATAGGACATCGACCTTCTTTGAGACTCTATCTAGATTGGTTTTAGGAATTTGGGGGGGATCCTGAGTTATTATAACTCCTAAGTATCTAAGTTCTTTGGCAAAGTTCCCCTCCTAATCGACGATATTCCAGGCCATGATCTCTGTTTTCGCATGGTTTATTTCATAGCCTGATAAGCTCCCAAACATTTGGGCTTCAGCTACAAGCTCTGAAAGTGTGGTGCTAACATTAGATGATAATAAAATAAAATCATCCGCATACAGTGCTAACTTTCGTACAACCCCAATTATTTCAAAAGGGACAATCTTCTGATTTAATCTTATGCTCTGAGCTAATGGTTCTATATATAAATCAAATAAAATGGGGGAGAGCGGGAAACCCTGCCTAGTAACGCGCCCTATCTTAACTACAGGGCAAAGATTACCATTAACCAAAATCTGAGCCCGGGGGACTTATATTTTTTATTTCAATACTTCCCTGAATCTGTCAGCAAAACCAAAGATCTTCAGGACCCTGTCCAAGAAGTGCCAGATCACCCAGGCAAAGGCCTTGGCTGCATCAACAGCAATGATAGAAAGAGGGAGATCCTGTGATGAAGCCAAGTCAAACGACCCAATTTAAGTATGTACTAAATCAGACATCTGTCGGCCTGGCAGGAAACCTTTTTGATCCATGTGGATTAATGACCCTACAATTTTACTAAGCCGGTTGTTCAAGATTCCGGCAAAGACTTTATAGTCGACATTTAATAAAGAAATTGGCCAGTATGACTGACATTGAGTTGGATTCTTCCCTGGCTTTAAAATCAATGCAATGACTGCATCACTCCAAGAGTCAGGCAGGGGAGACGAACCATCTAAGATACCATTATACAATTTCAGCCATACCGGGATAACTTCCTCCCTTGAAATCGTGTAGACCTCAATCGGAATAGCAACAGGACCTGCTGATTTCCCTTTCTACGTATCCTCTAAGATAGTTAATATCTCAGATCCTGTTATTTCTCATGTTTGGATACCCTGGCTATTCTCAGATAATGTAGGGAGATGTTTCTCTTTAAGCCAGCCATCAATATGTTCCTCTGCCACCTAAAGATCTTCTTGGTAGAGTTCCTGGAAAAATTGTGCAAAGGCTTGTTCTATACTACCCATATCCTCTACAACTTGAAAGCCAACTTTAATATTGCTGATATAGTTATTAGATCTATCAACCCTGCTCTTCATTGCGAGGAGTTTACCACAATTCTCCCCCTGCTTGAAGTCGCTCATTTTACTTGCATCCCATTTTTGGCGCAGGATTTTCCAGACCTGATTCTAAACTTCAGCTGCAGCTCTTCAACTGTCATAATTAGATTTGTATGATCTGCCCCAAAAAGACCACTCGCCTTTAAAACTGTCTCTGCCCCTGCTAACTGTGCTTTTAGGTCAGCTAGTTATTTCCTCACAGCCCTGTCCCAACTGACAACTACTCCTTTTGGTATCTCTCTCAACCAGGCCTTAGAGGTGTCCCAAACCACATGTACGCTGGCAGACCCAAAATTCTCTCGGAAGAAACAAGCAGTTTCTAACTTCAGATAACCAGGAGTTAAGTGTTGCAAAAGAAATCTTCTATTTAGGGTCCACCTCCTCAGAGATGACTCTGGGGGGAGTTTTAGTTTCAGGAGTATGGCGCCATGATCAGATATATGTGTGGGTAGAAATTCTATTGAGCTAATTTTATCAAGATGAGGATGCTCCATAAACATATAGTCTATTCTGGAATAATGAGCATTCTTCTTGCTGTAAAAGGAATATTCCCTTCTCTCACCCATTTTTTTCCACCATACATCAGAAAAATCTTCAACATGGCGAAGAGACAATTTTTAACGCGCGGAACTGCTACCGGCGTTCTAGGAGAGGACCTATCTAATTTATTGTTTAGAAATACATTAACATCTGAACACAAGATCAGAGCTGAATCATAGTCTGCTAGTGCAAGACAAAGGTTATTCAGGGGAGTAATATCGTCCTCATTAGGTCCATAATAAATAACTAATGTATATTTTGTCTCCCAACACTTAATTGCTACTATGACCCAGCGCCCTCCGTCATCCACTTGAGACTTAATTACCTCTACTCCTGAGTTTATTTTGATTATCACAGCAACCCCTTTCGAAGAACATTGCTGGTCTGTAGCAAAAATCTTATCCACCCATCTTAATTTTCCAAATAGTATCTTACATTCTGATTGTAGAAGATGGGTCTCCTGAATCATCAAGATACTAGCTGAACTATTTTTTAGGTACTGAAGGATCAAACGCTGACTTCCTTTCACCCTCAATCCATTTACATTCCAGCTTAGCAAATAAAGATGTTGCTTCCCTCCCCCACTTAGGCCTATCCCCCATCACTGTCTTGTCTCCACTCAATTCTATAACTGCTAGAGGCTAATATGTCACATGAAATAAAGGTTACACCTTTTTTTTTCCCAACGCTCTCCACCAACACACGTGAATACCATTACCTCACCGACCCCACAACCCACCCCCCCCTGCAAGAACCCTCCCTGATTACCCATTGGCAATAAGATATCGCCTATTCGGGTTGGGGCCCTCCGGCCTCCAAAAAAGAAAAGGAAAATACAAATATGACGGATAATATTTAATAGTAGTTAGTGCCAGCAAAGAGTCCCTTAAACATAAGTTAAATGGGTTTGGTCTGTGCCAGAAAGCTGTCTTCTTCCTCTGGAAATCTGAAATTATAGATTTTGTTAGCCCATACAACTTTTAAAAAAGCAGGGAAGCGCAACTGTACTTGGGCTTCCTGGTCTCTGAATGCAACCATTCTCTTGCCCAGTACCCACCTTCTATCCGCTGTGACCCGGGAGATATCAGACTGAATCCTAAAGGTGACATCCTGGACCTGGATGGATTTAAGTTTAAGGGCAACCCACAATAATTGCTCCTTTAGCGAATAAGATTGGATGGTGATTAGTATTTTCCTGGGCTTTTTCTGGCAAGGATTCAACTTAAAGGGGTTCTTGTGTATTCTTTGGATTTCAGACTCCCAGACATTAGCTGTGGCGATTTGGAGAAAGGTTTTAATTAAAAGGTCAATGGCATAGGCCTTTAGATTGTCCCCTTCCATATCTTATTTTAGATCTAGAACACTAAAAATTATTCCACCTCAAGATATTTTCTAACCTCTCTGTTAAATCACGCTCTCTTTACTTCAGTCTCCGCACTTCATTAGAGTTATCTTTAACCTCTAGGCCCAAATCCTCCACTTTGCTCTCTCGAGTCTTTATCCGATGCATCAACGCTGTTAAATTTTCCTCTAGGCTAGTACATGTATCTTGAATCTTCTTTTGATTTGATTCAGAAGTAGAAAAACGTGCTCCGATCTCAATAGATAGCTGCCTTAACATCCTGTGTAGAGAATCTGGGCTTTCTACTGCTGAGGTCAGGGATGAGTCACCTGGCTCATCTAACTCAATCAGACTGCCACTTTCTGCATAAGAAGCCATAGGGGTCTCGCTTAACGGGGTGAATTGGTTAGAAAGAGGAATTGCAGCCAGTAGGTCCCGATTCTCAGCTGACCCTGGCATTGTCACTGAAACCGTCACTGCCTGAGTTACAGGTTTCCCAGTGGCCAGAGTATTAGCCATAAAGTATGTCCGAAGAGAAGTAGTCACATTAACTAAGTGCTGAGTTTTTTTCTTCCTGCTCTTCACATGAGTGGGGTTGCCGGGTTTTCCTGCTTTGTTGCACGCCTTCTTTTGCTTTAGACTTACTACTGTCGCTGCTGAAGTAGCTGAAACCTGACAGGCTTGCACGTGCTGTTTAGCAAAATATCCCCCATTTAAAAGAGTACATGATCTCAATTTATATCTCTTACCAAGAGACACCTCTGATTTAATTAATTTGGCCAGACCACCCTCGATAAGCTGTGCCCCTCTACTTTCAGGCTGGCCAGATGGCTGTACCACTAGCTCCATAGGGCAGAGGGCACTTTCATTCCTTGTCCCCTTTACCTCAGTTACCTTAATTAGTCCTTCCGGGTGTATAACATGGTGCTGGACTAAATATTCTGTTTCTTGAGTGCCTCTAGATTCATCATCTAGATCCAACTGTGAATGAAAAGGACCCTCCCAACTTTGGCTCAATATGGAGGATAAGCAGGGGCTAGGACTGGTCTGCCAATCACACTGAAGCCAGGCACGTCGGTGCTCAGCAAGTGCCCCTGCCGCCCTAAAAAGCGGAAAATGTAAGTGCCAGTACATTCTGGGATAGAAAAAAGAGAAAGCAAATAAAAAGTAGTTAGGAGCAGTTGCCCCCCCTTTCCCTCTGACTCCTACCGTAAGCTAGCAGAGGAGAGCAAAGCAGTTAAGCAATAGGCAGTAGAGCAGCACCCAGATCCAGCCCCGTAACCCCTCCACGGTCTCGCTCCTCTCCTGACCCCCACACAGACCTGGAGCCGCCAGTCAGGCAGGCGGGCGTCCTCAATGGCTCAGCTGCTCCTCCACACCTCCACACCTCCGAGCTCACCGAAAGCCATCGCCAAGAAACGGGTGAAAATCAGGGGAAAGTCAGCCACTACACTGACGAGAAACAGCAGGAAACGGGAAATGGGAAACCCACCTCCTCTAAGCCTCCGGATCTGGATCCCGGGCCGCCAAGCCGCCCCGCCAACTTCCCAGAACGGAGTGGAGAAAGCGGGCAGGATCGCAATAAGAGATGTGAGACGCCAAAAAGCATAAAAGCAGAAAGGTAAACTCCAGATAAAAAGAAGGCTTCTTGGGGTTTCTTTAGGGGCGCAATCTTGAACGCCGGCACTTCAAAGCAATCATAGTGATCTTCATCACGGTCTCATATTAGAGGCGGGAGGATGAACGACCCGTGACCTGCCTGCTAGTTGGCCGCCATGTTCCCACCGGCATCCCAGCCTCCCTGACTGGACAGGCTTTCACAGCTGTTGTGTTAAGTACTCGACCGGGAGGAAGGACTTTAATGAATATTCCCCTGGAAGTTAACTAGAATTACAGGTAAGAAGCTTATGCTTCTCTTCCAGGGGATACTCATCCGTAGTCATAAACATTGAATAGAAAGCCCATCCCATAACTCTGCAGAAGAATACAGTACAGTGCCTGGCAGCAAATAATACAATCAACTTGAGTGTCTGAGTCTAAGCAATAATGGCGAGCAAAGGTATTCACCCATCGCCATGTTGCAGCCTTGCAGATCTCTGAGATGGGCACATTTCTGAGCAGAGCAGCAGTAGCTGTCTTACCCCTTACAGAGTGGGCTCTAGGTCGACAAGGGGAGCTTTTGTTAGTTAGCTAATAAGCGTGAGATATGCAAGAGACTATCCACCTAGAGATTGATTGCTTGTAGGAAGCCAAATCAGTGCACATTGGACCATAGATATTAACTTAATGGGTCAGAATGTCTGATCTCCTTAGTTTTGTTAAGATAAAACTTAAGAACCCTTTTCAAATCTAAGCAATGCAAACTCCTTTTTTGGTGGTGTAGAAGGGTTCGGAAAAAATGTTATGAGAGTAATGGTCTGATTAGGCAAAAAACTAGGGTGTGTTCTCATGGCCACCGTGTTTAAATAATAAATCTGATAAAGTTATTTTGCGCAAAAAGCATGGATTTCACCGACTCTGCGCGCTGAAGTGATAGCCTCTAGGAAAGTAGTCTTCCACGTAAGGTGTTGTAAAGATGCTTTGTGTATAAGTTCAACAGGGGAGAGGACCACATTAAGCTCCCATGAGGGAGAGGGTGACCTTACAGATGGGTCAATCCTTTTTAAACCCTGTACGAAGGCTTTGACTACAAGCATTTGGAAAAAGAAAACCTGCACAGTAGAGTTTTTGTAGGCAGTAATGGCCACAAGGTGTACCTTTATAGATCTAAACTGCAGACTAGACTTGGTTAAGTATAAGAAGTAAGTAGGATCACCTCTTCTTGACCTAGAATCTGATTATGACAATTGTGGACATGCCATAGATTGAAACCCTTACATTTAAAAGCATACAATTTTCCTCCCAGCTTATAGAGGAGATCCACCCTTCATGGCAACCTCCAGTGTGGCTTTTTGGGCAGGTGAAGAATGTCTGGATACCATCACTGGCTAGGCCTCTCCGCAGCAATCAGAATACACCTGATTTTAGTTCTGTAAAAATTGTCGATGACCATGGAAATGAGAGGTATGGGAGTAAAAGTATATAGTGATGTCTCTGATAAAACAAGTATTTCCTTTGGAGCCTGGTTGGGGAAACCTGGATGCGAAAACGCAGCGTTTTGTATTTGCTTCATCTGCAAGCAGGTCAATTTGTGGCATTCCCCAATGTTGGAAAATGTCCTGAGCGACTTTGTCGTTTAGATTCCAGCTGTGAGATTCGGCGAAGTTGCGACTGAGTCTGCTTGCACGTTTAGTGCCCCTGGAAGATTGTGGAAATGGTCATGGTCAGACCTCTAGCAAGCAGTCACATCCATATGGCTTGAGCCTCCAGAAACAGGGCCATGACCGGGGTCCTCCAGGCTTGTTCAACTAGTGCATTGTGGATGTACGTCTGTTCTAGGAGGGAGTGTGCCTGAATCGATGGGTAAAAGGACTTGAGTGAGAGATAACCTGCCCTCTGCTCCTACATGTTGATATAGTACAACTTCTCCATGTCCAACCACAGGCATTGAACCTGTAGGGAGCCCATGTGTGCTCCCCAACCCTGGAGGGAATTATCTGTAATAACTGTCTGTGCGGAAAGGTCCCGGTGAAATGGCATTCCTGTTGTGAGATGAGGTCCCTTCATGCACTATTGGGTGATTCCTTGGCTATTTGTGAAAGGGTCACTCTGTCTTCCCATTGGTCCGAGAGCTGCGGTTACTGGTCTTCCAGTGTCTGCTGGAGAGGGCGCATGTGTAGTTTGGCATTGGAAAGAATGCAGATGCACAACTTCCTGGAGCCCAGCAGAGTGGCTACTTGCCTGGTCAAAGGACAGGGAGCATGGAGGAGAGTCAGACATTTGTTGGTACAATACCTCCTCCAAAGGATACTCTCTTGCGGTTTCGGTATCCAGGATTGCTCCCAGCTAATTGATCGTCTGCGTTGGAATGCGAATACATTTTTTTAAATTGATTAGTAGGCTGAACTGCTGCAACACTTGAATGAAGACCTGAAGAGTTTTTGAGTGAGGCGAGGAGAGGAACTATTGATTAGTCATTCGTCTAATTACGGGTAGACGAAGACTTTTCTCCTTCGTAGGTAAGCAACTACCACTACCATGCACTTGGAGATTGTGCAAGGTGCTGACTCTATATTGGTAGTGCGCGGATACTACTTTGAAACGCAGCAAATTCCAGTCTAAGTAGCATGAGGAAATTCCTAGCCTTCGTTGGGAAGCTGGAACTTTTTCGATGTTGCCTTTCTGGAGTAGTGGGAAGACTTCTTTCAGTAGCAACGTCTGCTAGGAGTTGCCGTTTTGTGCAATACTTAAGACCCACTTGTGATGTTGTGCCAATCGTCTAGATGTACTACAAAACATTCCCGCACCAGAGTGGGTCACGGGTGCAAGGGGAAGCGAGTGTAGGAGAGTAGGGTCTGCTATCCTATGGTCACCCCAAATTTTTGTTTTTTGCTTCACTGGTTTATGACTTAATGTGGCTGTGGGCCTGCTAATCAGACCCACAGCCTGCTGTTCTCTCTCTAAATTACTGCCAATGCACTCTAGGTGCATTACGAATTGGAACTGGTTCACCTTATTGGCCCCTGTAACAGTGTACCCTAGGTACCCAGGGCATAGGTGCATCCAAGGCCTACCAGGGGCTGCAGCATGTATTGTGCCACCCCTGGCCTGGCCTTCATATTTGACACAACTGGCTGATCACTCAGCTGGGGTAAGTTGGTGTAATCACCTCTTACTTAGGTATAGTATCCCTATACCTAACCTTAAACTGGACACATATATTCCTATCAGCCACTCCTATGGAAGGCCTCTTCAATCCTGGAGGCAGAGTGCTTGAAAATATGTGAGATGGTGCTCTAGCATGAGCTGAGCCTGTCTGCAGCTGTCGGGAACCACTCCCTTAGCTGTTCCCGGATGTTGCCATACCATATACTCTTAAGTGCATTATAATCCTCGCGGTTATATGCTATCTGTGGTTTGGCTTTATCAAAACATGTCGAGTAAGGTGTCATACGATTTGGAATACTATCCCCTCGACAGTTCTGTCGACGGGGATAGCATTCCACCCTTCTAGAGGGACACGACATGTGCATTGCCTTAACCCCGGTTAAAGTTAACCAGAGCCTCAGCATCACAAAATGGATTCTGCCACCACAGACACAAGACTGACCTCCTGCTGCTGGGAGTCCTTCCAGCGAGGAAGGCTTGGACAAAGGGTTTCCTGCCTTGGGAGGTGCGAGCACCACCCCAGACAGGGTTTTGTGTATTGGGTAGGACAGGGCTGAATAGATTGAGACATGCCCGGGGCACACAAGGTGTCCCCGTACATAAGCCAGTCCAAACCGGTCCTGGGACTTTCCAGACCCAGGCCTGGCAAGGAGCTGGACAAAGGAAAGGGGGTGTAACCGCCCCTCTTCCTGGTCCCACCCAGAGGAGGGACCTAGCAGGCGATCCACCTCTCAGATTGGGAATAAGAGTGGGAGCAGTGCCAGAGCACCTCAGATCATCCTGAAATCAACTTTAAACGAAGAAGACGACTGGACTTCGACATTCTGCTGCACAGAAGACTGAAGAGAATCTCCCTTGTGGCCTAGGAGTGGCCACCCTGTTAATACAGGTACCAACCAGCGAATCTACGTCTGCTTTGCCGCCGCCTCCCGCCGGAGCCCGATCCCAGAGCCTGACAAGACCCAGACTCCCAGACTTCTCACAGCCCGATCCACAGTCCCTGCAAAGAAGGGACCCGTGGAGGCACCGAGAGACGTGGGACCGGACATCTTGGAAGACACCCGAAGAGCTGACTACGCAGCATCAGAGGCATCCTCGACGTTGTGCTTCGGGGACTGAGAACCCCCACTACCGAGCAGCCCTTGCACCAAAGATCTGCCCCCCAGCATCTCCACGATCTGCGTGGGGTCCTTTTGCATTGTGCCACTCGCCGCGCAATCCCGGCAACTAGCCACGTGGTCAGCGGCCATCTTGGCGACGAAACAGAACTACACTGTGGGTCTGGTTGCTCCAGACTTGCCCTTGCTCCTGTAAAAGGGAGCACCCGCTCTGACCTTGCTGGTCCGAGTGGTAAGCCTTTTTCAACTCCTGCGTGGCTTGCATTAGCCAAGGCCTGTTTGCTCCGATCAAGTTGCCGACACCGCCATCAGCGAGAAGCCTGCGTGGGACAGCTCGTGCCCGACTCCTGGACGTCCTCGACCCCCGGTGTCCACGTGGCTGCAGAGAGAAGCCACACCTCAACGCCTATTTGCACCTGACATCGCCTGGTTCCAATCTGGTTCCACGGTAGTCACTGGCTAGTGACTTTGAACATTGTCCCGTCTGCTTTCAGGTTTTCACATCTTCAGATCCACCCTTGGATCCACCAGAACTCTTCACATCGAGCCGCCTGCAGCATCTTCAGCTCCAAGCACCATCGACCAGCGTGACGAAACCCGACACTACTTCGACCCTATGCACCTGCTTCCTGTGGGTGAGGTAAATCAGCAACGCCTATGTTCCTACACTGGTACACACCTCTAAGGCCTGTGTCTCAAGTTTCAGCTTTCTAGGTCACTCGGAAGGTTACGAACTAACTAACTTTCTAACTTTTACGCACCATAGACTTTGTATTGGTGAGTGCGTGCACTTTAAACACTGCACCCGAGTCCCGCGGGCCTTTCCCGACTTAGTCACTGCTAGTCCCGATCAGCTCCAGCGATTCCTAAGGCCCTAGGCCTGTTTCCTTTTCGATTGGCATCTCTTATACCACTTTCTTAGTATATGGTTTAGGTGGCCCCTAGGGCTCATCCATATTGTGCAACTTTTGTGTATTTTAAACTGTGTTTTGTTTAACGCTTGTGCTTCTGTGCTCATAAAGAGTTCAGGGGATATTTGTAGTTAATAAATATATATATATTTTCAATATATATCTGTGTGGTGTCCTTTCATTTGGTATTCAAGGGGGTTGTGTATGGTAATACAGCTGGCTTCACATGCCTTTCAGAGTTTAGCCTAAGACTGCTTTGTCCACGTTACCACTAGGATAACTGGCCAATAAGGTTGACTTACAACCGATCATCATAAGGGTTGTTTGGACTGATACAAGGTGGTTCCAGAATTGGAAACATCATATATCAGGCCAACTTCTCACATTGGTGAGCAGCGGATTGGGATCTGAGCTTGCTGTTGTTTTACCATTACAATCTTTGAGATTATCATTTGAAAGATCACACAGGTACCTGTTAGGTACATATAAAACAAGACTAGTACATAAGTTCTACTGAACTTAGTTGTTGTAGAGGATAGGGAGTAGCACACCCTGACTACAAGGGAGTTGCCGTGGTGGAGCGAGGCAAGCGGGCGCGAGGCAGGCAGGAAACAAGCGTCGTCGCCCCCTTCTGGTGTCTGGCGGAGGGAGCGGGGGCCGATCGTGAGTGTTGCCCCGCGGCCCAGGGAGCTGCAGTGGTGGAGCGGAGGGAGCAAGCTGGAATCAAGTGTCGGTGCCTGGTGAGTCGGGAAGGGCTGCGGATCAAGAGCTGCAGCGGACCGGGTGAAATACAGACACTGGGGAACGAGGCTCCTCAGGCTTGATGGAGCCAGATGCTAAAAGACATCCGCGAGGGCTAAACATACTTTAAGCTCAAACAAGGTATTTATTTGAATTTGCCATTACACATTTTTAACTCTCCATTGTTCAAAATGGCGGGGAGCCCAAAAGCTAAAGCAATAAATCACCTCATGTGTCCACGAGGCTCCTGCAAGATAAGACTCCCACACAGCAACTTAGAAGCTGGGCTAGCATGAAAGTGAAACTGCCCTCCCTGATCACAAAGCATCCACAATAAACAGAGGACTACTGACTCTTTTCCCACCTATGTGGCGGCCATTTTGTCCAGTCTCTCTCTCGGGTGGCCATCTTGGACTAGTCATTGTCGCTGGACTGTTCATTAATTCTCACTATATGAACTGACACTAAGAACTCACCACCCCTAGACCAAACTCAACTACCGTATTGTGGTACACACCTATCTGTCTCATGTAACTGATTGCTTTGCATATGTATTCTGCTCTTGTATTTTATCAGAATTATACCTACAATTGTATTCTGCACTACTCTGCAAAACTCTGCAACCTGCACCCATTTCTCACTTTCCTCTCCTGTATTTTACCAACTGCTACCTCAAGTATTCTGGTCGCTCACTAGTGTCACATAGGCGCATTAGTGTCACGGTGGCGCCCTAAGGGCACGTTGGAGCCGTGCAACCTGCTGTTGGCATTTGTCGCGTGCATTCAGCACATTTATTTTATTTAACCTGCAACATGGATCTCAGCGGCAAGCACACATACAAAATCAACTACCCACCCATGCTCACCAAAAAAGCCGCTAAACGCTTCAAACACGACTTCCTTAAGTCCCACCCAGAAACCCCCTTTGCCGACACCTACTTCTCATCGGTCAATGCACCCTTGAACACCGATATCATCTTCCACACTACACGCAGAGCTCAATGGAAAAAAGCGTTCCTCTCCCTACTCAACGTATCCACCACCAGGAAATCCACACATGGCCTAACACTCTCCATCACACCATCCCAACTCTTCCCAGGCAAAACCACCATCACTATTTACAACAATGGGATTGTCCTATTTCAATCGACAGACAGGAACCTGGAACTACTTGACAACCTGTTCCCCACTTTCAAAGAGCACCTATCCAATCCTCGGACTCTCACTCATACCACCCCCTGTCCTACCACCCCTGATGGCACGGCACCCACCCTTAACACCCCCAACCCAGTTCAGCACCAGAACGACACTCACCTCACCTTCACACCCAGCACCACAGGCAATTACCCACCTGCTGCAGTTACCCCGCCCCACCCCTCAATCTCAGACAGAGACCCCGCCCCCCCACACACCACCCACTCCCCCATCCCCCCTACCTACCCTCGTCTCACCGCTCATCATCCCATACCCCCCCACCCTTTGCACTCCCGTCCCGTCCTCCACCCCAATCTTCTCTGAACACCCTTCCTTCCCCAACTGCACTACACACAACAGGTCTCTCTCCCCGCCTATCTCCCTCTCCACACTTAGCATTCCCGCCCCTTCTTCCATAACAATCTTATCAGAACACCCTTCCTCCCCCAACTGCTCCCCACACAACATTACTCTCTCTCCGCCTATCTCGCCCCTCATTCTTAGCACTCACGTCACGCCTAGCCTTCACCCCTCCTTCAATCTCTCACCCCCCACTCTCACCCCCCACTATCCCACCTCTTCCCCCGCTACCACCAGCCTCCACACCACCCCACACCACACACAGAACACCCTCACTTCCCCCGTTCCTCCCCCCCTCCCTAGCACTGATGCCCTTCCCGATAACGGCAACACCATCCCTAACAACTACCCTCTCTCTAACACTCTACGCCTGTACCCCTCCCCAACTCCGCACCCAACATCACGCTGGACATGATTATGTCCTCCCTCCTCCAATTGAAAGAAGAAATACACTCCATCAAAGAATTGCTCATCACACACCCCAGACACCCCCCTCCCACCACCACCTCTACACCTAATAACATTTCCCCCGCGCCTCCTACTCACCTTACCACACAACACGCCCCACACCGGACTTCTATCCCTTCTCGCAATACCAACAATCACAATACCAATCGCATTACCACCAATCGTAATACTCCCTCTACACCTAACAACACTTCCTCCTCACCGCCTACTCGCCTTACCACACAACACGCCCCACACCGGACTTCTATCCCCTCTCGCAATACCAACAATCACAATACCAATCGCAATCGCATTACCACCAATCGTAATACTCCCCCTACACCTAACAACACTTCCTCCTAACCGCCTACTCGCCTTGTCACACAACTCCACCCACACTGGACCTCTGTCCCCGCTCGCAATACCACCAACCGCCCCAAACGCACTACCAATACGGTCTCAGACCATGACACACACGCCCTTCTCCAATCTTACGTCCCGGCCCCCCCAAAATCACCTAGCCACCAACCACCTGTCCATCCCAACGATTATCTCTAACCCCCTCAGGCACCAAAAGGATAACAACAGAGGGGCCGTCCCCAACAACCTCACTAATGTGCCCATCGCTATAGAACCTTCCTCCACCCTCTGCGCCCCTAGCCTTAAATGCATACTTCTCAATTGCAGATCGGCCCAAAGGCATTCTGCGGGGGTCGCCGAGCTCATCATGTCTCAGGAACCGGATCTGGCCATTCTGACTGAAACATGGTTGTCTGATTCCTCTACACCTATCCTGGATATCCTAGTCCCCCCCAACTACTGTATCATTAGACTTGACAGGCCCAAAAAGACAGGCGGGGGAATTGCCTGTATCTACAGAAGCAACCTCTCAGTTACTAAAGCGTCCGCCCCCTCTCTTACTTCCTGTGAATACTTCTGCCTTGATGTCATCAGCGAAAGCAAACCGGTCTGCTCACTTCACATCATATACCACCCACCTGGGGACAAGCTCTCCTTCTGCCAACAACTCATGGACACAATATCATCCAATTCAGGACGGCAAAACACCCAAATTTTCCTTGGCGACTGCAATCTTCATTGGAATGACAGCAGTGACAAAGTGGTAAATAGCCTCAAAAGCTTCCTCAACGCCCTTGATCTCACCCAAATATGCAATAGCCCGACCCATGTGAAAGGCTCTATCCTCGACCTTATCATCTCCAAAGAGGACGCTATTCAACTGGAGTCAATCCAACCTTGTGACTGGTCAGATCATCATATTGTCTCCTTCCTTATCAAAGAAAAAATTAAATTTAACCCAGTGCAACCCTCTAAGCCCAAAGTCTGGAAAAGGGACATGAAGAAACTCAACCCAAACTCCTTACCGACTAACAGCTGCAATCTCCTACTTCCCCCGTCCGGCGCTACGGACGTTCAACACCTGACTGACCATTATCTAAATGCTATGTCCACAATAATCAATGAGGCTGCACCCTTGCAACTGAAAAGAGTCTCGTCCAAGATCTCCAACCCCTGGTATGACGGGAGCCTCAATGAGGATAGACGGGCCATGCGAATGGCAGAGCGCACTTGGAGGTCAGCCCCCTCTGCACTGCACCTAAAAAGCCTGAAGAAACAGAGAAACGCCTACTTCAGAAAAATAAAACGCTCAAAAAGAGATTTCTTCAGCCTCCAGCTCGCCCAAGCAAAAAACCGCCCAAGGAAACTGTTTGAGTTAATCAGAACACAATCCAAAGAACAACCCCAGACAATCAACACCATGAGCATCACACCTTCCTGTGAAGACTTCTCTGCTTTCTTTAACCAAAAAACTGACAACATAAGAAGCGATCTCCTCAATGACGCAATCCTTTACTCCAACCCCCAACTCACAGCAGCGCCTGAACCAAAGAACAACGCTACATGGTCATCCTTTGGCACCTACTCCGAAGAAGAAATTGGCAGATTGCTCAGCACCCTGAAACCTTCCAATCACCTCACTGACCCCCTTCCTGCAAACGCGGTAAAAGATTTTACCCCTTTGCTCCTCCCACTCTGGACTAAAATTATCAATAGCTCTCTTCAACAAGGATCCATCCCTGACGCCCTCAAAGTCGGACAAGTCACACCTCTACTAAAAAAAACAACAGCAGACCCCACTGATCTAAACAACTACCGCCCTATTACAAATATTCCCACCCTCGCTAAACTGTTGGAAAAATGCGTTCAGCTACAACTGACTAAACACATAGACAAGTTTGATCTCCTCAATGCTCATCAGTCAGGCTTCCGTGCAGGGCACAGTACCGAAACAGCCATGACTCACATTGTGGATGACGCCCTCCAAATCCTAGACCAAAATGATACCTGCCTCCTCATACTTCTGGATCTCTCCTCAGCATTCGACACAGTTAAACATGAGAACTTACTCGAACTGCTAAACACAAGAATGGGCATATCAGGGACTGTTCTCAAGTGGTTCACCTCCTTTCTACACAACCGTTCACAAAGATTCAAAAGCAACAACCTGATGTCCTCGCCGGTACCTGTATCGCTAGGCGTCCCCCAAGGATCCTCCCTCTCCCCAACACTGTTCAACCTAGTTATGGAACCTCTCACTACTTTGCTACAGACATCCAATGTTCACTTTCACATGTATGCCGACGACACCCAACTCTATCTCAAAATACAATCCCCCCAAGGACATCATGCTTCTGAACACCACGATCAGAAACACCCAATCCTGGCTTGCAGAGAATCACCTCAAACTCAATGCACTGAAGACTGAGTTCCTCCTAATCTCACCTCCCGCAAAAATCTCTACGGCTCAAGCATGGCTTAAGCACTTAACGGCTTTAAATGTACAACCTACCGTCGTAGACTCAGCAAAATCCTTAGGCATAACACTTGACGCCAATCTCAACATGCAGCAGCACATCAGCAAGGCAACCAAAGGAGCGAACTTCCAAATCAATACCTTGAGAAAACTTAAAGCCTTCCTTCCAGCCAAAGACTTCCAAACTGCAGTACAATCTATAGTCATCCCGCACATAGAATACGGAAGCACCGCCCTCTGCGGGCTCCTCCTAACTACAACGGCACCCCTAAGAGCGTCCCTTAACGCTGCAGCAAGACTCATCACTGGCTCAAAAAAACACTCGCATATTACCCCTGACTTTAAATCCCTGAACTGGCTACCTTTTGAAGCCAGAATGCATCTGAAAATCGCCTGCATGACTCACAAGGCTGTACACATGAACTCACCCGCCTACCTCACTCAAAAGCTGACTATCTCGGGTGGCTCTAGAACTACTAGAAGCACAAACAATCTTTTGCTGAAACCTCGAAGATTCAGGAAGGAAAAAACCTAAAAACTGTCCTTTTCAGGAATGGCACCCAGGATCTGGAACTCACTCCCTCCGGAAACGAGGCTCATCTCCTCCAACAAACTGTTTAAGAAAGAAGTAAAAGCGATCCTCATGGCTAAATACACATGATCTATTATCCTGTAGCTCTCATGAATGCGCTCCGTAATACCTGCCTTACCCCTTGGTCTACCTGTACTACTTGTATCATGACTTATTTGATTGTATATGCTCCCTCTTTGTATTTTGATGTATTGTTAATGCACCTGTCTGACTTTGCACATTGTACCTACACCACCTCAACCATCCCTATTTTTGTACTACTGTTGCACCTCAACCATCCCTACTTTTGTACTACTGATGCACCTGTGTGACTATACATCCTGCACGCATCTACCTCAACTATGCCCACCTTGATGTTATCTCCAAAAACACTTGTAGCACGCTTAAACAAGTATATGCTTATTTTTGTACTTTTATATTATTGGCGCAACTGTTTGACTATGCACCCTGTACTACCTCACCTATTATCTACCTCCTGTTTTTTGACCTACCTATGTAACTATGCACCTTGTACCTAACTACCTCAACTATTACATGCTATTACTCCATACCCCCCGAGCCCTTGTAAAGCGCTCTGATATCTGCAAAGATCTTGTTCGCGCTATATAAAACTTTCAAAATAAAAAAATAAATAAACAACTACTAGATAGGTTTAGTAGGTAAACACCAGTGTAGGTAGATTACAACACATCCACCACACTAGAGCAATGTCTGGAGCAGAGGGGTCCAGTGGACTTACTCCTGTTGAGAGTGACCCTCCAAGGGCACCATCCAAATTTGCTATCTTTTCCTTTAAGGAATTAAGGCAGCTTTGTGCCTTAAGGGGTCTGAAGACAGGGCCATCCCCTACTACAGACCACCTTGGAGAGCTCTCAGACCAGTCTGAGACTCTAAAGACCTCTAAAGCAGACCCCACAGGGAATGCTGAAGGAGGCTCTCCTACTGAAGATGACAGTACTGATGCCCCTGTCCCCATAGTCCAGGTAGAGGGGGGTGACCAAGTCACTGGACCTCCTCAGATAGATTTGGAGGAGGAAGAAGAAGAGGAGACAGAAGGGGGAGCAGTGATTCTGATGATGGTAGACTTAGTCAGGTGCCAGCCAACAGGCTCAACCAGGCTAACTTAAGTATATTTGGGACTGAAGCACGGCTGACCTTGCCCAGACACCCAAGTGGACTTAACCAGGAACGTAGGAGGAGGAGGAATCACTCAGGTGACTCCAATACCTTCCAGGCTTCTAGAGGTTCTCATGGTCACTCCAGAAGGGAGATGACTAGCCCTCAGAGAAGGGGACATGAGGCCAAAATGAGAGAAGCTGAACTTAGGATCCAGAGACAAGAGTTGGAGGTTGCCCTGGCCCAAGAGAAACTTGCTAGAGCAAGACAGCCTAGAGAGAGTGGGGTAATTGAACCCACTGGTGGCAGAAATATCCACAAGGATAAAGACAGGTCTTTTGATAACAGAAACTTGAGTAAGATTGTGCCCCCCTACAAAGCTGGGGATGATATCCACAAATGGATGACTGCACTTGAGAGAGCCTGCAAAGTACAGCAGATCCCTCAGGAGCAGTGGGCAGCAATCTTGTGGCTCTCCTTTGAAGGTAGAGGCCGAGACAGACTCCTCACAGTTAGTGATGGGGATTCTAGAAACTACCTGGTCCTGAAGAGTGCTCTGATTGATGGGTTAGGCTTAACCACTGAACAGTACAGATTAATGTTCAGAGATACCCAGAAGACACAGACTCAGGACAGGTCTGAATTTGTTGAGTGTGCCACTAAGGCTCTGGAGGGATGGTTGCTGGGAAGCAAGGTTACAGACTATGAAGGGTTGTATAATTTGCTGATGAGAGAACAAATTTTAAATAATTGTCAGAACCAGCAGTTGCATCAACATTTGGTTGACTCAGATTTGACCTCTCCTCAAGAATTGGGAAAGAGGGCAGATAAATGGGTTAGAACCAGAGTTAAGCAAAAGAACCAGAACCAGAACCAGGGTGGTGACCAGAAGAAAACAGACCAGAAGGGTGGGGAGCAGAAAACTAAAGACCAGAAGTCTTCAACAGGGCCCCAAACTAATGCAGAGGGTGGGTCCCAAACTTCTAAGAAGAAGAAGAAAGAAGGTCAAAGAAAACCCTGGTGTAGTACTTGTAAAAACACCTCTCACTGGACAAGTGAGTGTAAAAAGGGTGGAGCCCCCAGCACTGCAGTCCACAAACCAAGGGGGTAGTGGGTATCACCTTGGGAACTGGAGGAGATTCTGACCTAGTCAGAACCCTTACACAGGCTGTTCTGATTTGTTTGGGGGACGTAGATTTGGCCCCTGCCATAAGTCCCAGTAATCTGGGCAAATACAGACAGACACCTTTGATTAATAACAAAGTGGCTCAAGCTTACAGGGACACATGTGCCAGTGTCACTATGTTGACACCTAACTTTGTGGACCCTGGACAATACATGCCAGGTGATAATTACCTGGTGACCAATGCCAGCAATGTCACCACTACCCATAGTGTGGCAATTGTTAACTTTTCCTGGGGAGGGGTAACTGGCCTAAAAAGAGTTGTGGTTAGTGCTGATCTCCCAGTTGAATGTTTGTTGGGCAATGACCTGGAGAGCTCTCTATGGTCAGAAGTTGAGTACAGGACTCATGCAGATATGTTAGGGATATCATCACATGTCCTTGCTGTGACCAGGTCACAGGCCAAAAAGTGCCTCTCTGAACCTCAGGTCTTGGATCCTGGAACAATGGACCAAGCACCTTCCAAGAAGGAGAACAGGAGGGTTAAGGCTGTGCCTTCCCAACTGCCTACAAGTGAGGATCAAGCTTCACAGGATGCTGGTCTTGAGACCCCTGAAGGAACTGTCTCTGAAGAACTTGAACCTGACCAGGTTGAGTTTCTGGGGACAGGGGGACCTTCTAGGGCAGACTTGGGGCAGGCTCAGTTAACCTGTACTTCTCTTGAACCCCTCAGACAGCAGGCTGCTGCTGAGGCTGCTGGGAATGCTCAAGGTGCCCATAAAGTTTATTGGGATGATGGACTCCTTTATACAGAGGGTAGAGACCCCAAGCCTGTGCAACCAGGAGGTTGGTTATACCTCTGCATTTTAGGGGTTTCCTTCTCACCTTGGCTCATGATATTCCTTTAGCAGGACACCTAGGCCAGAATAAGACTTGGGACAGGCTTGTCCCTCACTTTCACTGGCCTCACATGTCTGAAGACACCAAGGAGTTTTGTCGCTCCTGTGAAACCTGCCAAGCCAGTGGTAAAGCAGGTAGCACCACAAAGGCCCCCCTGATACCTCTACCTGTGGTGGGGGTTCCCTTTGAAAGAGTGGGGATCGATATTTTAGGTCCAATGGATCCCCCTACAGCATCTGGGCACAGATTCATACTGGTGGTGGTGGACCATGCCACCAGGTACCCAGAGGTAATTCCACTTAGGACCACAACAGCTCCTGTTGTGGCCAGGGCCTTACTTGGAGTTTTCTCCAGAGTGGGGTTTCCTAAGGAGGTAATATCTGACAGAGGTGCCAACTTCATGTCAGGATATTTGACAGCTATGTGGAAGGAATGTGGTGTCAACTACAAGTTCACCACTCCTTACCATCCACAGTGTAATGGGCTTGTTGAAAGGTTTAACAAGACCCTAAAGGGTATGATCAAAGGATTACCTGAAAAGCTCAGGCGCAGATGGGACATCCTTCTACCCTGCCTTTTGTTTGCTTACAGAGAGGTCCCTCAAAAGGGGGTTGGCTTCAGCCCCTTTGAATTGTTGTTTGGGCACCCTGTAAGAGGACCCCTATGTCTAGTAAAGGAAGGATGGGAGTTACCTCTCAAAAAGCCTAAACAGGACATAGTGGACTATGTACTTGGTCTCCGCTCCAGGATGGCTGAGTACATGGAAAAGGCATCCAAAAACCTTGAGGCTAGCCAAGAATTACAGAACGCTTGGTATGACCAAAAGGCTGTCTTGGTTGAGTTTCAGCCAGGACAGAAGGTATGGGTGTTGGAGCCAGTGGCCCCAGCAGCACTCCAAGACAAATGGTTTGGACCCCATACAATTCTGGAGAAGAAGGGAGAGGTTACCTACTTGGTGGACCTAGGAACTCCCAGGAGCCCCCACAGAGTGCTCCATGTTAACAGACTAAAGGCATATGTCAATAGGGAAGACATGGGCTTGCTCGTGGCTACAGATGAGGGACAGGAGGAAGAGAGTGACCCTCTCCCAGACCTGCTCACTCAGAACCCTGAGGATGGGTCAGTTGATGGTGTGGCCTTAGATGGCAGCCTCACTGAACATCAGCAACATGACTGTAGACAAGTTCTGCAGGCATACAGGCATATGTTCTCATTGACACCCAGTCAGACTAACTGGTATATCCATGTGGTGAACACTGGTGACAGTCTTCCTGTAAAGAGCAAGATTTACAGGCAACCTGATCATGTCAGGGACTGTATAAAGACTGAGGTGCAAAAGATGCTGGAATTAGGTGTCATTGAGTCTTCAGAGAGCCCCTGGGCTAGCCCAGTGGTTCTGGTCCCCAAACCTCACACCAAAGATGGCAAGCGAGAGATGAGGTTCTGTGTGGATTACAGAGGACTCAATGCTGTCACCAGGACAGATGCAGTCACCAGGACAGATGCACACCCTATTCCAAGGGCAGATGAGCTCATTCACAAGTTGGCTTCTGCCAATATTTGAGCACATTTGACTTGACAGCTGGCTACTGGCAAATCATGTTAGCTGAGGAGTCTAAAGCCAAGACAGCATTTTATACCCCTAGTGGGCATTATCAGTTTGTGGTGATGCCCTTTGGTTTGAAAAATGCACCTGCCACCTTCCAAAGGTTGGTGAATCAAGTCCTTACTGGGTTGGATGACTTTTGCGCAGCATATCTGGATGATATTGCTGTCTTTAGCTCCACCTGGGAGGATCACCTGGTCCACCTGAAGGAAGTGCTTGAGGCTCTGCAGAAGGCAGGCCTCACTATCAAGGCAACAAAGTGCCAGATAGGGCAGAGTAAGGTTGTATACCTGGGCCACCTTGTAGGTGGAGGCCAAGTTCAACCACTGGAGAGTAAGATCCAGACCATCAAGGACTGGTCCCCTCCAACTACCCAGACTCAGGTCAGAGCTTTCTTGGGCCTGACTGGGTACTACAGGAAGTTTGTAAAGAACTATGGGTCCATTGTGACTCCTCTTAATGATCTGACATCCAAGAAGATGCCCAAAAAGGTTCAGTGGACAGTAAACTGTCAAAAGGCATTTGATGACCTGAAGAAGGCCATGTGCTCTGCACCTATATTGAAGAGTCCTGACTACTCAAGAGAGTTCATTGTCCAAACAGATGCTTCTGAGTTGGGAGTGGGAGCAGTGCTTTCACAGCTTAATGTAGATGGCAAGGACCAGCCCATTGATTTTATTAGCAGAAGGCTGACCCCCAGAGAAAAACGTTGGTCAGCCATTGAGAGGGAGGCCTTTGCTGTGGTGTGGGCCCTGAAGAAGTTGAGACCATACTTGTTAGGCACTCACTTCAAGATTCAGACCGACCATAAGCCCCTCTTATGGCTTAATCAGATGAAGGGTGAAAACCCCAAACTACTCAGGTGGTCCATTTCCCTACAGGGGATGGACTTTACAGTGGAGCACCGCCCAGGGACTGACCATGGCAACGCAGATGGTCTCTCCAGGTACTTCCACTTAGAACATGAAGACACAACTGGTCAAGGTTAGTCTAATGTCCCTGCATATTTGGGGGGGGGGGGGGTTGTGTAGGAGAGTAGGGTCTGCTATCCTATGGTCACCCCAAATTTTTGCTTTTTGCTTCACTGGTTTATGACTTAATGTGGCTGTAGGCCTGCTAATCAGACCCACAGCCTGCTGTTCTCTCTCTAAATTACTTCCAATGCACTCTAGGTGCATTACGAATTGGAACTGGTTCACCTTATTGGCCCCTGTAACAGTGTACCCCAGGTACCCAGGGCATAGGTGCATCCAAGGCCTACCAGGGGCTGCAGCATGTATTGTGCCACCCCTGGCCTGGCCTCCATATTTGACACAACTGGCTGATCACTCAGCTGGGCTAAGTTGGTGTAATCACCTCTTACTTAGGTATAGTATCCCTATACCTAACCTTAAACTGAACACATATATTCCTATCAGCCACTCCTATGGAAGTCCTATTCAATCCTGGAGGCAGAGTGCTTGAATATATGTGTGATGGTGCTCTAGCATGAGCTGAGCCTGTCTGCAGCTGTCGGGAACCACTCCCTTAGCTGTTCCCGGATGTTGCCATACCATATACTCTTAAGTGCATTATAATCCTTGCGGTTATATGCTATCTGTGGTTTGGCTTTATCAAAACATGTCGAGTAAGGTGTCATACGATTTGGAATACTATCCCCTCAACAGTTCTGTCGACGGGGATAGCATTCCACCCTTCTAGAGGGACACGACATGTGCGTAGCCTTAACCCCGGTTAAAGTTAACCAGAACCTCAGCATCACAAAATGGATGCTGCCACCAGAGACACAAGTCTGACCTCCTGCTGCTGGGAGTCCTTCCAGCGAGGAAGGCTTGGACAAAGGGTTTCCTGCCTTGGGAGGTGCGAGCACCACCCCAGACAGGGTTTT
This sequence comes from Lissotriton vulgaris, assembly GCF_964263255.1. Taxonomy (NCBI): domain Eukaryota; kingdom Metazoa; phylum Chordata; class Amphibia; order Caudata; family Salamandridae; genus Lissotriton; species Lissotriton vulgaris. The sequence continues at coordinate 810,688,438 of NC_141695.1, read as the reverse complement.
GTGTATTGGGTAGGACAGGGCTGAATAGATTGAGACATGCCCGGGGCACACAAGGTGTCCCCCTGCATAAGCCAGTCCAAACCGGTCCTGGGACTTTCCAGACCCAGGCCTGGCGAGGAGCTGGACAAAGGAAAGGGGGTGTAACCGCCCCCCTTCCTGGTCCCACCCAGAGGAGGGACCTAGCAGGTGATCCACCCCTCAGATTGGGAATAAGAGTGGGAGCAGTGCCAGAACACCTCAGATCATCCTGAAATCAACTTTAAACGAAGAAGACGACTGGACTTGGACATTCTGCTGCACAGAAGACTGAAGAGAATCTCCCTTGTGGCCTAGGAGTGGCCACCCTGTGAATACAGGTACCAACCAGTGAATCAACGTCTGCTTTGCCACCGCCTCCCGCCGGAGCCCGAGCCCAGAGCCTGACAAGACCCAGACTCCCAGACTTCTCACAGCCCGATCCACAGTCCCTGCAAAGAAGGGACCCGTGGAGGCACCGAGAGACGTGGGACCGGACATCTTGGAAGACACCCGAAGAGCTGACTGCGCAGCATCAGAGGCATCCTCGACGTTGTGCTTCGGGGACTGAGAACCCCCACCACCGAGCAGCCCTTGCACCGAAGATCAGCCCCCCAGCATCTCTACGATCTGCGTGGGGCCCTTTTGCATTGTGCTACTCGACGCGCCATCCCGGCCACTAGCCACGTGCTCAGCGGCCATCTTGGTGACGAAACTGAAGAACTACACTGCGGGTCTGGTTGCTCCAGACGTGCCCTCGCTCCTGTAAAAGGGAGCACCCGCTCTAACCTTGCTGGTCTGAGTGGTAAGCCTTTTTCAACTCCTGCGTGGCTTGCATTAGCCAAGGCCTGTTTGCTCCGATCAAGTTGCCGACACCGCCATCAGCGAGAAACCTGCGTGGGACAGCTCGTGACTGACTCCTGGACATCCTCGACCCCCGGTGTCCACGTGGCTGCAGAGAGAAGCTACACCTCAACGCCTATTTGCACCCGACATCGCCTGGTTCCAATCTGGTTCCACGGTAGTCACTGGCTAGTGACTTTGAACATTGTCCCCTCTGCTTTCTGGTCTTCACATCTTCAGATCCACCCTTGGATCCACCGGAACTCTTCACATCGAGCCGCCTGCAGCATCTTCAGCTCCAAGCACCATCGACCAGCGTGACGAAACCCGACACTACTTCGACCCTATGCACCCGCTTCCTGTGGGTGAGGTAAAGCAGCAACGCCGGTGTTCCTACACTGGTACACACCTCTAGGGCCTGTGTCTCAAGTTTCAGCTTTCTAGGTCACTCGGAAGGTTCCGAACTAACTAACTTTCTAACTTTTACGCACCATAGACTTTGTATTGGTGAGTGCGTGCACTTTAAACACTGCACCCGAGTCCCGCGGGCCTTTCCCGACTTAGTCACTGCTAGTCCCGATCAGCTCCAGCAACTTTTGTGTATTTTAAACTGTGTTTTGTTTAACGCTTGTGCTTCTGTGCTCATAAAGAGTTCAGGGGATATTTGTAGTTAATAAATATATATATATTTTCAATATATATCTGTGTGGTGTCCTTTCATTTGGTATTCAAGGGGGTTGTGTATGGTAATACAGCAGGCTTCACATGCCTTTCAGAGTTTAGCCTAAGACTGCTTTGTCTACGTTACCACTAGGATAACTGGTCTATAAGGTTGACTTACAACCGCTCATCATAAGGGTTGTTTGGATTGATACAAGGTGGTTCCAGAATTGGAAACATCATATATCAGGCCAACTTCTCACAGCGAGTGTTCATTGTTTTGCTGGAAGCTTTATTGTTAAAGCCGCTGGATGAGATGTTCCTCTGTAGTGAAGACAGGGGTCTGCTTGCACACATTGCTATGTTAGCATAAGCGTATTAGAAGTTTAAATGCAATTTTGCCACTTTGCAGCATTTGCACACAACACTACTGGAGTTCTGGACTTTTGGTTCCGTCCAGAGGTGTCAGGGTACAACACCCAAAGACCCCGGAGTCCCACCTGCCTTGGTGCACAAATGAACAGAAACACGGGCTTCTCGATGGTGGCGTCAAAGACCAAAGGTTTATTACTGCAGGGACACAGAAGTCACAGAATCTACACACGGGCAGAATCTAGGAGACTGTTCGATTTGTACAAAGTGGGTTGCTCCTTATATACTAAAAATTGTGCTCTAGGCAAATATTTCACATGTCGGTACATTCCCAAACCTTTGTGTCTCTAAACAATAAATATTTGGCGTTACACAGGAACTGTCGATAATATCTGATACCAAACATCACGAAGAGGGGTTCCCACCAGTCCATCACAATCCCTTGTCAATATTGCATTCAAGACCCGGACCGCCTCATCGTAAAGTTCGTTACCTCCCCCTAATAAAGGCCCAGAAGGAAAGGAGCAGAGCCAGGTGCAGAAGATAGAAAAGCGGGATAAGAGATGTTTGTGGGTTGTAAATGGGCAAGGCTACCGGCTTCGGCCGCCTAATCATTATCAGGTACAATGGACAGGAAAACCAGTTCAGGTGGGCTGGCCTCGGGCAGAGGAGGCAGCCTTTGTCGAGTCATGCAGCTTCAGCGTGATCTGGTTTAAGGTGCACGTGTCACGTAAGAGGTGAATCTCCGGCTAAGGCTACGTGTCTTTAATCAAAGTGAAGTGAATGGAATGATCAGAGGCTATTGCATATGTGAGGGCAAGGAAACACAAAATGGCGGCCACGATCTAAGATGGATGCCGTGTGTATATCAGAAATGTGTCAGTGGAAGGAGTGCTCTTGCTCGTAGCGTAGCGAAAACACTAGGATATACTAAATGGATCATTTGCGGTTCGCTGATACTAATTTTATGTATTTCCGACAAACTTGAAAACACGGGTTCAAGTCGTCACGGAACCGTCACGGAACCTCAGACCCTCCTTTTGCCCTTACATAGGCAATTACTCAATCTATGTCTGAATCTAGTTCTATGCTCATCAGGTCAGTGACATGCTGTTGTATCATCATCCTTTCTCGTGTCTTTTCTCCAAATGCAGGTGGTTTCCTAAAACAGGTTGTAGCACAAAGACTACACAGAGCAGGACCACACTGGATAATCAGACAACATGAGAATAGTAATATCAAGATGACACCAATGACCATTAGAACCTTCCATCCCCACGCTGAGATCAGAGTCCAAACCCACTCCATAAAGGACCAGTTTCCCTCATCTACATGTATGGAGTCCGAAATCTTGTGCAACTTAGAGATCGCCTCGTAAACTGTTGGAGCATTATTAGGAATAAAGACACAGCAGCTCGATTGGATCATTCTGCATACCCCACCTCGATCTGCAAGTATAACATCTAGAACCATACGGTTCTGCAATGTCATGAGCCTATCCGCCTGAAGCTCAGCTGTCAGATTGCTAAGGGCACCAGCAGTTTCGGTAATAGTAGATTCAACTACCCGTGTTAGCTGACGTATGTTTCTACTATTGGCCATAGGCCCCCAGAACGGAAGGAAGCCTTTGAAGAAGTCTCCAGCTTCCTGACCAGCTGTATCTTCCTTGCTGAAGACACCTCTCGCTACTCTTGTTCTGTGGTAATCAGGTGAAGCAGTGTATGTCGGAGGCAATAATCGAGCAATATAACATGATCCTGAGAAGTCGGCAGGCAACCATGTATAAGCTCTGTCTCGACAAATGAAATAGGTACCCCTAGCAGTAAGAAAGGCAGGGGAAGAGTTAGCCGGAAACACATAAGTCTCTACGCACTCACTCCTCCCTAGCTGAGCTCTCGGATTTCTCCCATTACCTTGCAAACAGACCTGACCTCGGTGAGGTACGACCCAGATTGGAGTTGAGCTTTTACGCTTGCTTTCTCCTAAACTAAGGCGATACTCTGAAGTATTCCAACTTAAATATACTCGCAATTCGTCTCTAGGGTATGATGGAGTATTATTGACGTCTTTGACCATGTCAATAATTCCCTGGACTAAAGCTTTGTTGGCAGAGTTATATTTAGTGGAACGTGGTGGACGTGGAGGATAGGTCTCAAGAGCATAAGCAAAGATGGTTTGAAGGGCCTGAAATGATCCATTGTAGCTGAAAGGCAAAACCAGATAGGGAATACCTTTATCCATAGTGTGGGGTATCAAGCCACACACCCAACAGTCTGTCGTGTTAACTACCAGTTGGTGTTGGTGCAAGAGCTGTACAAAAGTATTATTAATGAATTCTGAGCGTCGAGCTTGCTCATGTTCCGGAAACGAGTGAAAAGAGTGTATAGAAGAAACAGTAGAAATAGCAGGATCAAGGGGAGGTACTGTAGATACTGGCACAAAAATCAAATTTATGCTAAAGACAATTCCACCCACCAGTGTTGCTAAAACAATCAAAAATGTAATGGCACATTGCATCAAGAAACATTTGCTATGAAGAATTCTATTTAGTCTGTTTCTGCGAACGTAAATCACATTTTCTCGTTGCAGCGCAGGAAGTTCCATCTTCTACAATCCGCTCGCGACCACTGATGATGTGTACGTAGATGAAAATGCCTCTGTCAGCCCTGGGAGTTCCCAGTACTAACAGAAAGATCGACCTTGTGTCAGACCCCTGCAAATTCAAACTAGGCACACAGCCACGACCCTACGGCTACCCAGACGGCAAGGCAATTTATTAAAAACAATAAACAATAGCAAACTTCCTGGCTGAAAAGCAAAAAAGTCCAATGTATATAAATATCAAAATCACAATATGCAGTTGCCTGCTTTATTTGTCCTTTTTATGGCTTCTAAGGTTGTATTTCTGCTTCGCTGGTACTGTCTGATCGGAGAATAGTGTATCACTAGCAGCTGTTGCAGAGTTTACGTTCGCAGATGGCAAAGTTTCTTCTGATGCTGGAGACAAATTTTCAATGTTCAAAGCAGTCTTTTCAAGAGGAGAGTCACGTTTCAAAGTGTCAGAAATCAAATCGGCATCGCTGAAAGGGACAAATTTCGGAGTTGTTTCAGCTTCGGAGGCACCAATTCCCTTCTTCACCCAGTCGTCGTAGGGCAGCGGCAGTGGAACACGCTTTACGTGAGAAGCGTGGATCCAGTGCTTGCGACCAGCAACACGTACAGCTGTCCTCGTCGCCAGCAGGATTTGGAAGGGGCCGATGTAGCGAGGCTGAAGATTCTTTGTCCTCGCAAAATTTCTGACCACCACGTGGTCGCCGGGTTTCAGCTGATGCCCTGGACTCTCCGGAGGTTTTGGCAAAGCATCAAAGACCTGTTGATGAATAAGACTTAATTTAGCAGTCAAGTCGTAAAGATAGTCTATCAACATAGGATATTCAATGGAGCAAAATTGTTTAGGCCTTGGCACACCCCAGACATTTGCCGGGCGGCCAAATACAATCTCATATGGAGAAAGCCCTATTCTAGAATGCACTGTTGCTCTCGTTGATAACAAGGCCAAAGGAAGTGCGTCTGGCCAAGCCAAACCTGTGGATGCTTGAATTTTGGCTATTTTAAGCTTGAGGGTGCCATTGTAACCCTCAACTAAACCAGCAGACTGGGGATGGTTCGCACTATGAAATTTTTGTTTCAATCCTAGACCAGCACACACACTCTGCATAACTTTCCCTATAAACTCACTTCCGTTATCTGACCATACAATCCGTGGCATTCCATACCTAGGAAAAAATTCTTTGAGAAGAATTTTGGCAGTTGATAAAGCAGTGTTGTCCTTTAGTGGGTATGCTTCTATCCACCTGGAAAAAGCACAAACCACCACCAGGACGTATTTTAAATTGTTGCAGCGTTCCATGTGAATGAAGTCTAACTGTATTACTTCAAAGGGACAGGAAGGAGGAGCAAAATGACCAGCTGGAGTTGGAGTTCCCTTGCCAGGATTATGCATCAAGCACACCATACAATTTTTCACCACTCTCTCTGCACACTTACTGATTCCCTCATTCTTCCAAACCGGAGCTAACATCTTACATATCCCTTTAGAACTTATGTGCGCCACTCCATGCGCCATCGTCACTACTGCAAGCACATACGCATCAGGCAACATCCAACGCTGCTGTTCTGTCAAATCGATCCAACATCCATTCGAGTCCAATTTGCCCGTACTTTCTCTCCATACGCGTTTCTCTTCCTCAGTCGCTTCTTTCTGAATCTCTTTCACACTTTCCATTGTGTCCTCACACATTCCAGACTCAGCAATCCATCTTGCAGACGTAGCAACATACATTCTACTCATCATGTCTCTAGCTGTCTGTTTAGCGGTTTCATCAGCAAAGGCATTTCCCCGACCAACATCATCCGTGATTGCTTTATGAGCACTGCACTTCACAATCGCAACTTCAGTCGGTAAGGTTAGAGATTCTAACAAGTCGTTAACTAGCTGACCATGTTGGATCTTAGTCCCATGGGACGTAATGAAACCCCTTTCTCTCCACAACCGGCCAAAACTATGGGCCACGCCAAATGCGTACTGACTATCTGTAAACACATTCACTCTCTTTCCCTCAGCTAAAACACACGCTCTCGTAAGAGCTATTAACTCTGCAGCTTGGGCAGAATTCTGACTCACTCTTGCAGTCTCCACAATCGTCTTCAAAGTCGTTACTGCGTAGGCAGCAGTCACATCACCATTCTCCAATTTAAAACATGACCCGTCCACATACAGCGTACCATCTGGGTCGGATAGAGGAGTATCTCTCAAGTCGATACGACCTTTTGTCTCTTCTTCCGTTTTGAAATAACAGTCATGTGGCTCAGAATCACTCGACTCTTGATCAGTCGGCAACAATGTTGCTGGGTTCAATACATTGCATCTTTTGATCTGAATATGACTCGCTAATAACGTCAGCTCGTAACCAGATAATCTCGCACTAGTAAGGTGTTGTGTCTTCGTTCGGTTCATGAGTGTGTCCACTGCATGAGGAACCATGACCACTAGCATATTGTTCATCACCAAACCAGCAGATTGTCGAATGGAAGCTGCAGCTGCCGCTGTAGCCCTCAAACAACTAGGCAATGCTCTAGCTACCGGATCTAATGTTGATGAGAAATACGCACAAGGGCGTTGTTTATCACCAAACTTCTGTGTCAAGACACTCAACGCGCAACCTTCTCTTTCGTGAACGTAGAGCGTGAATGGCTTACTGTAATCAGGTGTGCCCAATACAGGAGCTGAACACAAAGCTTTTCGTAATTCAGCAAAACTCTCTTGACATTCATCAGACCATGGCACCGGACTCGGAACATTTTTCCCAGTCAAAGCTACCAATGGCTTTGCTAAAAGTGAAAAATTTGGAATCCACTGCCTACAGTAAGAGGTAATACCTAGAAAGGCACGTACTTCCCTCTGTGTGCGTGGAACACTCATTTGCATAATTGCTTTTATTCTTTCTGGGGTCAACTTCCTTCCCTCCTTTGACAAGAGATGACCTAAATAGGTTACTTCTTGGCAGCAATATTGCATTTTGGAAGGTGACACCTTATGATTCAAATTAGACAAATGATGCAATAGTGAAATTGTAGCTGCTTTGCAAGTTTCCTTGTCATCGGCAGCCACCAAAAGATCATCTACGTATTGTACTAGGGCAGAACCTGGAGGAAGGACAAAAGAATCTAACTGGCTTTTTAAAGCTTGACTGTAAATAGATGGACTTTCACAGTAGCCTTGTGGAGCGCGTTTAAATCTGAAACTGCGACCTCCTAAACAGAAGCCAAAAATATCTCTGCTTTCCTCGGCTATCGGAATGCTGAAAAAGGCATTCTTCAAGTCGATGACTGAGAACCATGTAGCTGTAGCAGGAATCAATGTTAACAAAGCAGTAATGTCTGGCACTACAGGAAACTGCGGAATTACAATCTTATTAACTTCTCTAAGGTCTATGACAAACCTATAGACTGGAGGCTTTGTAGGATCTGTTCGTTTCAAAATCGGCAATACAGGACTATTACAAACATTTCCTCGCGTTTCTTCAACCACACCTTTTTTAATCAAATCTTGCACAATCAATAAGAGTGCACGCTCACCTTCATTCGATATTTTATATTGAGGAATTCTTGGAAATTTCACATTCGCTTTCAAAGTTACTACATACGGTGGAATCTCTAGTAGACCTACATCATTGGGACCAGTCGCCCAAAGAGAATCAGGGAGTGAACGTAGCTCCGGCGGGAGTTTGTCCATTGACAAGTACATCGGAGAGGTGAGTCTTTTACCCAAAGTAAGCTGTACTCCTTCCGGAGAACAGTACAATGTCGCATATAGTCGTTTTAACAAATCTAAACCAAGCAGATTTTCATTACAACCTGTCGTCAAAATTAAGGGTGCTTTCAATTGACACGGTCCAACAGAAATAGACAAAGGACCAGATATCGGGTTGTACACAGGGGCGCCTGAAAAACCTACGGAAACATTTGTTGAGCCAGACAAAGGTGCGCCAGGGAGTTTCGCATGCATGATAGAACTTTTTGCGGCACCAGTATCCAACAGAAACGGTTCGACTACACCTGATGTTGCTACTGCGACATAAGGCCCACTCTGATCCACTGGAACTGATACTACTCCCTCTCTCTGTCTATGGCTGTCCTAGTACCCATTTTGTTGAAAACCCTCTTCAACTTCACAATAATCCTCAACAAGATATTGCTGAGATCTATTTTGCTGAACTGACTGTACATTTCGCTGATCAAAGTGATTAGAAGGACGATCATTAGTTTGTGGAGGCATAGCACCTCGTCCCCGACCTCTAGAATTCTGTGCAAAACCACCACGACCTCTCTGAGCTGCTGCCGCATTATTTTGCGCTAAAATCTGACAATCATTTTTATAGTGACCCTCTTTCTTACAGTACGCACACTGATTCCACTGGTATTGAGGCCTGGTCGAATTATAATCTGTCTTTTGATACGAATTCTGTTGCATATTAGTCTGATTCGTGCGAGGCGGATACGCCTGCTGTAAAAGAACTTTAGTCTTTAAATCTTTCGTTTTCTTCTCTGATTTCTCCTTTTCCTCTTTATCCCTATTTTCATAGTACTGTGCAGTCGCAAGTATTTGCGCTGTCGTAGATACAGCCCACGCACTTTCTGAGTCTTTCAATTTATTGCATAATTCGGGTAACAAATTATGCACAAATTTATCGACAAACAATCTCTGTCCTCCTTCAGTGCTCATATCCTGACCACTATGGTCTACAAAAGTCTCTTCGAACCTCGTGAAGAAGTCGGAGACACTTTCGTCTTTCTTCTGCTTGCATGCGGATAATTTATCCCAATTAACACGCAATGCTGGCATCAGAGTCTTCATTAAATCTATTATTCTGCCAGGAAGATTAGCAATTAGGGGTTCGGGTTTCGCACCACCTATTTGTTGAGCATCTGCTGCAGTGATAGCTGCCCAATCACCACCTAAAGCAGCCTGATGATCCTCTCTACGAATTTTAGCCCACACTGGTTGTGGAACTACATTACCAAACAACATATCAATGTCGGCTAAGTTCATTATACAAGCCTCAACTGTCTGTGTCAATTCCTTGTAATATCCGGCTGGATTCTTACGTGGATCTGGCAAGGCCTGTTTCACTGCTAACACTTCTGCTCTCTTCCACGGAATATGTATCCATACTCTTTGGAACTGTGCTGGAGCAGCTGCAATACCCGCATTATCATCACGTTGTACTGCTTCGCGCCAAATTGGAGGAACTTCCCTCATAGGATATTGGCGACTTAGCTTCATTCTACCTTTCTCTAAATCTCTCGGCGAACGAAGAGATGGATCATTCCTAAAACTCAAAATGAGTTCCATCGCTTCCTTTATATTATCGCCCACTATCATTCCAGCAGCAAACTCTTTTTGAATCTTAATTAAATCTTCCAAATCTGATTCGACATCGTCTTCTTCTATTTCCTCACGCAACAACGAGCACATCTCGTCGAAGACGTATCGCTGTGTTGGCTCTCCCCATTGCATAAATGTCTCTAACACATCTTTCGTACTATATCTTCTAACTTTTGTAATCCATCTGAGAGCTGTGGAGTCTAAAACTCCCCGTTCCTCAGTACTTGGAAGCTGACTCCGTCTCTGAACAGAGTCAGGAGTAGGAGTCTTAATCAAGGTTTTATATATAGGAGACAGCATATTAGTAACAGAATCAGTAATTCTTCGACGAACAGAAAGTGGAGTTAGTACACTCGCAGACATAGAGAACGCAGTAGAGGTAGGAATAGATGACGAAACAGTAGGAGTATCGAGGAAAATAGTTTGAGGACCAATAGGTACAGTGGTAGGTATAGGAGCGGGCAGTGCAGGAAGAGGAGGAGCTGTAGGAACATTTACATTCACCACAGGAGGTATAGGAACTTGATTCTGAGGAACAAGAACACCAGGTTGTCCAGCAACCGGCAATTGAACATTCGGGATCAGTGGAGCCGTAGCACCTTGTGCATACGGTGGAGGCGACCGTAACAGATAAGATAGCAGAGGATCGTTTTCAGAATCCTCCAGTATCTTAGCCATTTTCGATGGCAAGGCAGGATAGCACTTGTCAATCGCTAAGTTACGCTCTCTAATGGCTACATCTATGGCTTTCTCACACTCGTTAGCCTGCAACTGCTTAGTCGCTTGCTCTAGAGTTAACTCTTCTAGTTCTTTTTGCTCTTTTTTCAACCTTTTCATTTCTCTCTGTTTGGATTCTTTCCGCCAATAACGAAAAGAGTCAAACATTGCCGGCCGGGCTTTCTTCCTAAACAATTTCGCTTCTAAATTGTCGAGAATCTCTTGTTCAAAACTACCATGCAGTGGCCAACTAAGGACACCATCCTTCTTACAATAACGGACCCATATCTCATTATAAGTTATAGGACCCACACCATACTTACAATATAGGTCATATAGGGGAGTCCCAATCGGAGGAACCAGACAGGAATCCTCTAATTGTGAGTCACTGTTGCAACTAAAACAAGACAACATTTTCCGACTTACCATTCTCAGTCCGGAACACAAAACAAACAAAACACGAAACAAATTGTGCACTTGAACCAAGAACTTAGGCCTACCAAAACGAACTGATGTATCGATACCCAAAACTGAACCAAATAGATTATCGTAACCAGAACAACTAGTGATAATCTTACAAAACCAAACCAAACCAAGAACCGATCAAGGATTTTTAACAATCCTCACAAAAGTAACCAGCTAGCTATCACTAAATACTTAACTGAGGCACTGAAGACGTCACCAAGGAGAAACCCGTCACGTTTCGCCGTACTAAGGACTGCACCACTTCGGGTCCAAGACAGGGCGACGGTCAAGGCAACGGCCCACTGCAGCCGTCCTGAACGGGAACCCTCGTGGAAGAGAACTTCAGGGCCACTTTTGCGATATGCCGGGATCGATGAAGTGGGGCGCCTCCCTCAGGAATCTTCACACGAAGCTTCTCGAACTCTTCAGGCTTTTGGACCGGTACCGAATGACGTCGCCCCACGTTGGGCGCCAATTGGAGTTCTGGACTTTTGGTTCCGTCCAGAGGTGTCAGGGTACAACACCCAAAGACCCCGGAGTCCCACCTGCCTTGGTGCACAAATGAACAGAAACACGGGCTTCTCGATGGTGGCGTCAAAGACCAAAGGTTTATTACTGCAGGGACACAGAAGTCACAGAATCTACACACGGGCAGAATCTAGGAGACTGTTCGATTTGTACAAAGTGGGTTGCTCCTTATATACTAAAAATTGTGCTCTAGGCAAATATTTCACATGTCGGTACATTCCCAAACCTTTGTGTCTCTAAACAATAAATATTTGGCGTTACACAGGAACTGTCGATAATATCTGATACCAAACATCACGAAGAGGGGTTCCCACCAGTCCATCACAATCCCTTGTCAATATTGCATTCAAGACCCGGACCGCCTCATCGTAAAGTTCGTTACCTCCCCCTAATAAAGGCCCAGAAGGAAAGGAGCAGAGCCAGGTGCAGAAGATAGAAAAGCGGGATAAGAGATGTTTGTGGGTTGTAAATGGGCAAGGCTACCGGCTTCGGCCGCCTAATCATTATCAGGTACAATGGACAGGAAAACCAGTTCAGGTGGGCTGGCCTCGGGCAGAGGAGGCAGCCTTTGTCGAGTCATGCAGCTTCAGCGTGATCTGGTTTAAGGTGCACGTGTCACGTAAGAGGTGAATCTCCGGCTAAGGCTACGTGTCTTTAATCAAAGTGAAGTGAATGGAATGATCAGAGGCTATTGCATATGTGAGGGCAAGGAAACACAAAATGGCGGCCACGATCTAAGATGGATGCCGTGTGTATATCAGAAATGTGTCAGTGGAAGGAGTGCTCTTGCTCGTAGCGTAGCGAAAACACTAGGATATACTAAATGGATCATTTGCGGTTCGCTGATACTAATTTTATGTATTTCCGACAAACTTGAAAACACGGGTTCAAGTCGTCACGGAACCGTCACGGAACCTCACTACATGTAAGTATTGTTGTAAGTGTGAGTAGTAGGACATTACGCAATGCCACATTGTGAATCCCGCTTTTTAAAACAAGCATTGGCATAGGCAATAGGTCTCGCCTTTGGGACCTTATAAGTGTTTAGCTATCCAGCACAATATCCTTGGTGCAACTACATCAACTGTTGTGCATGGCTATCCACTTATAAGGTCCCTAATGCGAGACCTATTGGCTATGCCAAAACTTGTTTAATATTATATACAAGCCATAGTTGCTGCTTATTTACCTTATGCAACAACTAACAACCATTGACAAATCCAATAGTCCTAACTTGTTGTAGGTATGATGTTACTTGTTGTATCATATATCGGTTGCAATGACAGAAACATCAAGATACAAGTCGGGCAGCACATTGTGCTAAACTCAGATTTTTAGCTTATGTGTTTTTAAGCCATGCCCTTTATTACATTGGCCACGCCCCTTTATAGAGACCCCCAGATTGTTTCATCCCACTTAAAGCACTGCACTCACCCCCATCTCATTAACGCAGCCCCATAGGAAGATCGGCAATAGTGGAGTCCCACCGCTTCACACACCTGCAATCATAGTGCCCAAAAGCAATAAGGTAACCCGCACTGAGAGCACACATAACGAACACGGAGAGAACAAATCACAGGGAGGTAATGCTCTTACCCAAGCCTCCTTAACGCAGCCCTACCGTGAACGTGCAGGCCCGACACTGGGCCAGCGGTGAGTCACATCTTGCGCTCCGGCCCACCCTTACATAGTGCCCCAGGCAACAAGAAACCTGCAGTGAAAGAAGATTGGAAGCAATCCTTCATTGTTAGCGCATACCGTAACCTTCCCCTTCCTAGAAGGTGTGTGCCCATAGTGAGCACACAGCCCCAACACTGGGCCAGAGACCTACTGTTGTAAATATCAATGCACACACTCCAATAAGAAATCAAAGGAAACAGGTCTGCCGAGAAGCTGTTTATTCCATCCTTCAAGTTGCATGTTCCTAACAGAATAATCTAACCGTCTCGCCAGCTTCCCTAACTCTACACATTACCTATTCAAATATTAATACACAACCGCATAACACGCAGTACTTTCTAAACATAACAAAGGCTCGTGAAAAAGAACATTGAAGCAGATACGAGCGCTCGCGCACTCGCATCAGCTACAAATGTAAACACAAGCACACACAACACACCTCTCTCCCTTTTTTTTAAGATAAGATAAAATCTTTAAACTTTACAGGTAATTTACGAATTCTTGAAGTTCTGATGTCACAGTTTTGGACAGAATCACTGGTAATAGAAATAGAATGTCCACTAGAGTCATTTTTATCACAATTAGATGAATCATCATCACAATTACTAGCCTTCTCCACATTTAAGTCCAAAACTATATTTGCAAGAATGATTGTCATCATGAGCTGCTTTCATTCCTTTAAAAATTTAAACTCTATTAAAGGTCCATATACTTCCATCTTCCACTCGTACTGCATTTTTAAAAACTTCAATCACTTCCAAAGGATCAGAACAAGTCGATAATCCTTTACGCACAAAACCACCCTTCTTCAATCGTACCAAATCACCAACCTGTATCTTGCAGTTGCTTACATTCTTATTTCTCAATAAATCATCCTTCATTTTCATTTTGTATAACTCAACTTTCTGGCGAATATCCTTGAAATCTATCTCAGCTAATTCCGTTTGTGATTCATTCTTATTCTTTAACCACCAAGGAACCAATTTTGTACTTTGTCTACGACCTCTCAACAATTCAAATGGACTCACAGAAGTTATCGCATTAGGAGTTGTACTATAGGATAGTACCATAGATTGTAACGCTTCATCCCAACTTAATCTACCTTTAGCAGCTAACTGAATAGCTTCTTTGACCACTCTATTAAATCTCTCAATCTGGCCATTAGCTTCTGGATGGAAAACTGCAATTCTTCTATGAGTTATACCACATCTCTTTAAATAATCATCCATAGTCTTACTAACAAACTGTGGTCCATTGTCAGTAACTATCTCCTGAGGAATACCCTCTCTACAAAACACATTATCTAAAAATTGTACAATAGCATCAGAAGTAACATCCTTAACCATCTTAATTTCCGGCCATTTAGAATTAATAATCAATGATTACAATACCAAAAGATTGTTGACAAGGTAAGATACTGAATGGGCCAATTATATCAATCCCAAGTTTACTCCAAGGTGCAGCAGGCAATTCAACAGGTTGTGGAACAGTAGATAATGGCTTAACAGACTTGTCACTATTGGCACACAATTTGCAAAATCTCACTGTATGCTCAACAAATGAATCAATACCCGGGCACCAACAATTCTCTTTCAATCTTCTTCTAGTAGTAGAAATTCCAAAGTGTCCTTCATGTGCTAAATCCACGAATTTTTTCCTAAGCCCAAAAGGTGGAATAAATTTGTCTCCCCTCACAATGACGCTATTCTCAATAGCTAGCTCATCACGAATCTTGTGATAACTAGTCATGCTTCCCATTAGTTCTTTCTCTTCGGGCCAACCATTGGATATGAACTTCATCACTTCCTTAAGTTCCAAATCTTTCTCCATCTCATCATTCCACAATTGCTCTTGAACAATAGAATGCCCATCAGACAACAAATTTACATCAGCTACTACATGAGCTACTTCATATTCATCTTTGTCAACACAAACCGAATCTTTACATGGAAAAGGTAGCCTCGACATGCAATCTGCATGAACATTACTCTTACCCGGAACATATTCTAGAGAATATCTGAAATGTTGCAGTCTAGAAGACAGTCTGGCTAATCTAGAAGACAGTGTACGTCCACCTCCTGGTGATAATATATGCACTAAAGGTTTATGATCAGATTTGATTGTGGACTTAGTTCCCCATAAGAACGATCTAAAATGTTCAGCACCCCACACACACGCTAGTAACTCTCTTTCTATCACAGAATAATTACGTTCACGCTCTCTCAGGGTTCTTGAAGCATATGCCACAATCCATTCTTTACCCATTCTTCTTGAATCAGTACAGCACCCAATCCACAATTACTTGCATCTACCATAAAAGTGCAATGTTTACCGAAAACACAAGGTTTGAGACAAGGTGCTTTAACAATCATGTCTTTGAGTGTGGCAAACATTGTTGTCATGGTATCAGTCCAAATGTATTTCATATTTTTCTTTAACAGTTTCCTAAATGGTTCAATAACTGTTGCATAATTGGGAATTAATTTTGCATAAAACTCCACTAAACCTAAAAATGCAACTAACTGTTCTTTGTTTTGTGGAATAGGGGCTTTATTGATGTTTTCCAAATGAGACCTCTTTGGTTTTATTCCATTCCCACTGATACAGTGTCCCAAATATTCTTCTTCTTTTTGTTTGATTTTGCATTTTTCAGCATGCAGTGTTAAACCTTTGTTTGTTAAGGCTTGAAGTACTTTCGTCAAATTATTATCATGCTCTTCCTCATTCTTCCCAAAAATTCGAATGTCATCTTGAAATGCAATTGCTCCTGTGAGACCTTGTAATGTTTCCTTCATCAATCTTTGGAAAACAGCAGCCGCACTGGCCAATCCAAATGGCATCCTGCAAAATCTATACAATCCTTCCGGAGTTATGAATGCAATAAGATCTCTGGATTCCTCGTGAAGTGACACCTGGTGATAAGCACTTGCCAAGTCTAAACAAGAAAATAGTTGTGCGTCACCTAGAGTGGATACCATTTCATGTGAGTTGGGTAATGGATGAGAATCTACACATATAACATTGTTGAGACTACGCAAATCAATGCACAACCTAAGGTCACCTCCAGATTTAATAGAAATCACCACCGGAGAAACCCAAGGGGAAGATTCTATAGCTTCTATAATCCCTTTAGCACATATATCATCTAACATTTCTTTCAATTTGTTCCTGTATGATAGAGGTACATTCCTAACCCTATGACGTACAGGTATTGCATTTGCATTGACTTTTATGCGATGTTTGAACCCTATATACTCACCCAGTTTGTTACAAAATAAGGTGGAAAAATAATTTTTTACTTTTGAAATAAAAGAAAGATCATTAGATTCAACTTGGTTTTGTTTTGGAACAGTTGTGTCAATAGAATACACAGGAGGATCAGAGTTAGGATCCAATTTTATGCCTAGTCTCTCTTGATGTGGCCAACCCAAAAGTGCTTGTCCTGCGTTAGTAACATATATTTTTGCTTTAGTCTCACGGGTTTTGAAACTTAATGTGGCTTCAAAATACCCGATTAGTTGTAACTTATGACCAGTATATCCACTTGGAGCAATATCAGGTTGTTTAAGAATTATGTTAGGCCAATTAATAGAGAATAAATCATACGATAAAATGGTATACCAAGAGCAAGAATCTACATAAACTCTAGTAGAGACACCATTAATTAATACATTGCATGAAGGAAATTTCCTTGAGTGCTCATTTTTGGTTGCACACATAATGGTATTCACATCATAATCACAGCCAAGTGGATCCTCCTGGCCCTGAATAACATTAACTCTTCTTGGAGCTGACCTACATACTCTTGGAAAATGTCCTTTCTTGTTACATCTAGCACATATTTTTTCCAAAGCAGGACACGATCTGGAGTTCCCAAGATGATAGCTACTGCCACATCTAAAACAATAAATGGTATTCCATCTTTTATCTGATCTTTGCCATCTATTTTTGTTTTCATTTTTCTGATATCCATCATTCTTATAACCAACAGTTCTTTTGTTTTTATCAGCTTCTTTTTGTTTATCACTCTCTTTGGTTACCAGATTTATATCAGTTGTATTGCATGACCTAATTTCATCTACAAATTTTTCAGAATGTTTTATAGATTTTGCTATCTCAATAGTCGCATTGAGAGACCTGTCAGATGATGTCCACAATCTTTGTTGTATTTTCTTATTGTTACTGCACATCAAAATCTGATCCCTCAGGACTTGGTCATAGTTAATGTGCTCAAAATCACATGTGATAGCTAAAGCTCTCAAGGCTGACACATAGTTATCAATGGATTCATCAGCTTTTTGTTTCCTTGAATTAAATTTGAATCTTTCCATAACCATATTTATTTTCTTTCCATAGCGAATGGCCAATTGTTTAGAAGCAATTTGATATATGGCCGGGATGCCCGCCACCCCCTCCCAACACCAATTCCCAATGGGAGTAGACAGACACAGGTTTGAACTTTTGGAAGGCGGGGGGGAGTTACCCCCCTGCCGTATTTATTAAAATATGAAACAAAATTTAAAACATTAAATAAAAGTTTCATGAATTATGTACAATTTTACATTTATTACATTTCGATGAAGACATGTTCTCTGGCTAACCTTAACAGATCTCTAATACAAAGGTTTCCTAGCCGAGTCTAGCATCCTGAAAATGCATACATTCTAAATTAAAATTGTACATCCTAGCATTAAGGGCCAACGGCAAGGTCTTAACCGGTGTCAGATCCCTACTACCAAAATCCCGCCCTCACGGTGTGAGTGGCTCATGCGCAGAGGACTTTACCCTCATTGCCACCTGTAACTTCCCTTGTCGTGGGGGCCCCCTTTTCACTCGACGCCATCTTAAAGGTCGTCCGAGTTCCCGTGTGAGGTATCTGTAGGAAGGACAGCGTGGACTCCCCCCCATCCCACACTCTCTATCCGCCGTCGCGGATATCCGGCCCCCGGGAAATTCATAGGAGGGGCATCTAGCCACCTCCCCCCTTGGGAGGGGCCTATGGCCGTCTCCCCCTAGGCGGCCCATCCTTAGTGGGTGCCGCCTCCCCGTGGAAGGGGCCAATGGCCGCCTCCCCCCGGGCGCTCCCATCCATTCTGGGTGGCGCCCCCCTCTAGGGACCTTGAAATTACTGCTCACCGATCATGACCTTACCCCCACAGGCCGGATAGTTGACCGACTATCCGCCCCCCCCAATCCTCCTAAAGGTCATGCTTCCTCAAACCCCTTAGCCATGCTATGAAGTCTCCTATGAGTAAGTCATTTCCCTCCCTGGACAGGTGAACCCCATCATTTAGATACATGCGATCACCCCGAATACACCCGTGAGGAATGCTATGCAACTGCGCTGAGCGAAACAATTTCCCTATTTTATTGTTAACCCGTTTCACAGAGTGGTTCAACGCTGACACTGAAATGCTCCCCCCCGCCAACTCTTCCTGGGGATCATGTGGGACCAGGCAATCGTGCACCCCGGGAGTTTCTTAGCCAACCAGCTAACTGCCGATAGGATGTGTTCTAATAACACTCGTCTTCCCAGCTTCACTAAGTCATTGCCTCCCAGGTGTACTATGACTATAGATGGCGGTGACCTTTGCCGCCCTAAAAGACCCTCAAAGAACGATTGAAATTGGTCAAAACAGAGCCCGCCCTTCCCATGGAAGGTCACTCTGTACCCGTATTCCCCAGATGCGTGAGTCGCGTCACCTGCCTTGAATACGTCCCCTGCGCGCCTCACATATGAGTGGTCCACGACCCATACCACTCTCTCTCCAGTCGGTGATCCTCGACCGCTGATCTCCTGATGCTGGGTCGACTTCCAATTCCGCCCCGTGTGACAGGCTCGCGAAACTGTAATTCAAACAAAAGACAAGAAGCGTGAGTGCATGTCAATTGATCTTTACAACATGTGCAATCGCACATACCTTTTGAAGCAATTCGAGGACCAACGGCCCAGCTGCTTTACTTCTTCCGCACTCTGACCCCAGGCTGTAGCCTCAGTAGCAGCCCCTATTCTAAATGAGTGGGTCCCAAAATCGCACGGGTCCATGCCCCCGGCAGGGATTGACAGTGCTAACACCCTCTGAAACTGAAACCTCGTCAGTGGGGTGCCATCCTTGTGCCTCAGCAAGCTCCCCCCCCATGTAGCCGTCCTCAATGCCAAGTATTCCTCTACGCATTTTATCGGACAAGTGGGGGACCCTTGTGCGCGCTGCACGATAACACTATCACCCATGGCTCCCTGGTCAGTCTTGGACCTGGCTATCGAGATTACCATCGAATCACCCCTTATTTGGACGTGATCCCTGCCCAGACCTCCCTCTATATCCTTTTTGTTCCTTGCGGCCAGTTCGCTCACCCGCATAGCCCCGTGGAATGCCAAGGCGAAAGCTGCCCGGAACAGAACTGCTTCGTAAAGGGAGGAGCACGTCTCATCTAGCTTTGCTAAGAGTAGAGACAATCTATCTAAACCAATCGGGCGCCTCGTATCCTGCTTGCGACCCTCGAGGCGTTGCCAGCCGCGGAGTGCCTTCCTAACCAAAAAGGAATCCGTCGGGTCTCTTATGCCATGCACCTGCGCCATGAACGAAATGGCCGCCCTATGTCTATTGGCCGTTGCCGCTGATTGGCCTCCCTTGTGCAGCGCAACCAGGAACCCCAGGAAGGAGTCCTCCTGACCCCAGCTCTGTCTCCCCGAAGGACCCAAGAATGTGCAGTAGGAACGAAACGCTCCTTCGTATGCCTTCCTTGTTCTGGGCGCTAAGCTGGCTGCCACGAGGTCTTGTAATCCGGGGCACCGATTAGCCATAGTGCTTCAGGGAACGGTGCCGCCACTAGGTCCGCTGTGGGTAAATAGCTCCTGAAAGCCTGCATGTGTGAACGAGAGAGTGCATCAGCTGCATAATTCAGTACGCCTGGCACATGTTTTGCCCTGAACTGTACATTCAATCTCATGCAACGTAATACGATTTCTTTCAATAATCTCAAGATCCACTTGCAGCGGGCTGCCTGCTGGTTAATGCACTCAACCACAGTCATATTATCAGACCAAAACACCACTGAGCGGTCCCTGAAGTCGTCTGGCCATGCCATCAGAGCAACCCAAATGGGGAATAGCTCCAAGAACCCAATGTTACCTGTCAGACCGCTGGAGTGCCACCACGTCGGCCATACTTGCGCCGACCATCGGTTACCAAAAATGGCGCCAAATCCCACGCTTCCAGCTGAGTCAGTCCACAAACCTAGTTCATCCGAAGATGCTGGCGGCTTGTTCCACACAACTCGACCGTTGAAGTCCGCCAGAAATGCCAACCAAATGCGCATATCCTGGCGAACCTCTGCCGACAGTCTCGTACGGTGGTGTCCCTCCTTGAGACCAACCATAGCTTGTGCAATGGAGCGTGAGAAGGGGCGGGCCATTGGTATCACCCTCAAGGCAAAGTTAAGCTGACCCACTGTTTGCTGTAACTGGTGCAGGGTCACTTTCTCCTTGCCCAGGCATTGTATCAAGGAAGCCCTAAACCTGGCCCTTTTTCCATCGGTAAACGGAAACATCCTTCCACAGAATCGAGCTCAATTCCCAGAAACTCCAGTGAAGTAGATGGTCCGACCGTCTTACCTGGTGCCAGTGGGACTCCGAACTCCCGCATGAGGATGCAGAAGTCCCGTAGCGCCTGCTCACATTTCGTATCGCCGGCTGCACCCAAAAACAAGAAGTCATCTAGATAATGCATAACATGCTTATGGCCCGTGGCCTCGGTGAATGCCCACTCTAAAAAACAGCTAAACATTTCAAAATAAGCACAAGAAATGGAGCAACCCATCGGCATGCATTTATCCATGTAATAACTCCCTTGAAATGCAAAACCTAGCAAGCGCTGATCCTGTGGGTGTACCGGGAGCAACCGGAATGCCGATTCGATGTCCGATTTCGCCATCAGCGCTCCGGGGCCCAGGTGATTTAACATGGCCACGGCATCATCGAACGATGCGTACTGCACTGAACAAACGTCTGGGTCAATGGCTTCGTTCACCGAAGCACCCCTTGGGGCAGACAAGTTGTGAATGAGTCTAAACTCCCCAGGGTCTTTCTTCGGGACCACCCCTAATGGGGAACACACGAAATCCGGCGGGTGATGAAAAGGGCCCGCCACCCGCCCCAAGCTGATTTCTTTGGAAATCTTTTTTGCAGCTACGCTTGGGTTGTGTTGGGCAGATAACTGATTTTTACAAAAGGAGTCCCCCCGAAAATCCCCCGCCGGGATGTTGAAGCCATATAGGAATCCCTTCCTCAACACCCCGGCGGATACATGATCAGGGGTATTTGTTCAACCAAGGATTCAGAGCCATGATATCAACAGGTGTAGGCAATCGGTTACAAAGTATCACCTCACTCTTGCTTAGACCCCCCTTTTCCTCCCGTTCCGCTGTTTTTAGATCTACAGCTACTCTCCGGGTGTGAGGAGTTCCCACAGCCCGCACACGCATGCCTGAACCTACAAGTCCCCTGGGGCCTGGTACAGTTGCCTCTATTGAAGCCCCAACAAACCCCCCGCTTGCCGCCATTCCCGCCGGTCTTGGGCTGATAGTCCCCACCGGCGCCCACTCGAAAGGGCACCGCGGGCTTTTGGCAAACTGACCCCGACCCGCTCCCGCCCGGCGAGGACGTACCTGCCGCCCCAGGCAAGAGCTGCTTGTGCCATGACACCGAGTCGAGGCAATCCCAAGTCAAAGTAGCATCAAACTCTTTCGCTTTTCGGAATTTCATATTGTAACCTTTCCATTCATCCCCCTCATACATGGTATAAAAATCCATAATCCTATTCTGATAACAGGTCAACTGCCTGGCTGAGAGCCGCAGTGAACAGCGACCCCGGAAAAGCAAACTTTCAATAGCGGTTCCAGTTTTCTCAAGTTCAGGTTGCCACAGTTCTTTCTTAGCAATGAGCAATCTTTTGGGCCTTCTGCCCATACCAGCAGAGGCGGGCTGAAATGGTTAGGCAAGCAAATGCTAACTTTCTAAAAGTAGCATTTGCAAACACAGGATATTAAAATAAACTTTACTAAAAGAAATATTTTATTATTCTGAGTTCAGGCATACTAAACATGACTCTCTACCATGCTCCCTGAGCCTGCTGGGATTATAGAGTGTAATAATTCCAGCAGCCCATCCTGTGTTTGCAAATGCTACTTTTAGAAAGTTAGCATTTGCTTGCCTAACCATTTCAGCCCGCCTCTGCTGGTATGTGTATCTGACTGTCTGGGATGTGTGAGTGACAGGGCTGGGGGATGACAGGTGGTGAATGCGCAGATTACACCTTAGTGGGAGGTAGGAGTGGCTCTTGACTCTGAATCTTGCTGTGCTCTGCCACCACAATGCTGGCTCCACCCTCCTGGGGAGCGACTGATGACTCAGCCGACACCTGGCCCAGGAAGGGCGAAGCCCCATCAACAAGGTACTCTGGCTGCCCCTGTCCGCACAATGCTGGCTCCACCTCCTGTGGGGCGTCTGATGCGCCTGCCCCTCACACTGAAAGCAGAAGCCGGATTACACCCACCAGAGTCCTCAAGGACTGAAAGTGGCTATGCAAAGGCCCCCCTGGCCTGCGAGAACAAAAGAAATGCAGTATAAAAGACGGAGCCTTGCTCCTTGTAAATTAGATCCTGTTTGGGCTACAGAAGGAACTCTACCCGACGAGAAGGACCGGGAAGGACAAGGAAGAGTGCTGTCTCTTGCCTGTGTCTGGTGCCTTGCTGCAGAAGGAGAGGAAAAGAAAAGACTACAAGAAGACTTTTGCTTTGTGAAACTTTGTGCCAAACTCTGCTGAAAGATCTCCAAGGGCTTGCTGCTGAACTTGCCCCCTGACCAGCGCCCCAGGACAAGTGGGCGCTACCTCCTGAAGAAAGCGACTGTGTGTGCTGCTTATCGCTGCAGTACTGACAGAGGGGTTTAGGAGCGCTGGGCAAGCCTGCCACGCTCCCCGTAATCCAAGGCATCGACATCCCCCCAAGCACCGTGACCGGGGCCCAAAGCAACAGCGAGAGCAACGTGAGGTCCAGCCGCCGCTGGCCCGAACACCGTGACCGCATCTGCACCGGGAGCCCGAGAGCAAAGTGAGGGAGGACCCGTCCGGTCCAAGAAACGAATTGACTGCGCTTCAAGCCGTCAATCCACCTGCGAAGACGGACAGCCGCCCTGTGATAACCCCCCTCTGGTCGGTAGCCTGCCCGACCGCTCAGCTGTGAACGCACAGCTGCAACCGGCACTTTGGCTGGGTACGTCCTGCACTTGGGGACCGTACTGCCACTTGCCGCCACCACACAGCCGCCGCCACCAGGGTCGGAGCGAACGACGAAGGAAGGACCCTGCCGCCACTGAACACCGCCGCCCCGGATGACCCATGACCTGCCCGGCTGAGAGCCGCAGTGAACAGCGACCCTGGAAAAGCAACGCGACGTGGGACAGCTCCCCTGGAAGCCGCCCGCTCAACAAGAATTTGAAAGGTACTGTGTTGTATCCTCACGGTGCGAGCGTCCTGCAACTCGAGCTCGCACCGCGCTATCTGCTCCCAAACTCGAGCCGCCTCTGGAACCGAGGCTCGCACAGCTCCTGGTCCTCGAGGCCCGATCTCCTCTCTGAAGCGAGCAGGGACAGCGGAAAGCGCATTGAGGCGCTACAAGACACTGAACCTTGCTGAACCTGGGCAGAAGGCCCAAAAGATTGCTTATTGCTAAGAAAGAACTGTGGCAACCTCAACTTGAGTAAACTGGAACCGCTATTGAAAGTTTGACAACTGTATTTACAAGCCTGCTTGAAATTTATATAAAGATATATATTCTTACAAATACAGTTTGGTGTCATTGTGTGGTGGGTTGGTTGTGATGGTGTGATATTGCAAATGTTTAACCCTATGTGCCCCAAAGATTAGCCTAAGACTGCTTAAGCCACACTACCTAGAGGGTAAGCAGAGGTTGTCTGGAAGGTAACCCTCAGCCCTGACGAGGAAGAGAGAGTCCCTGCTTGTCGCTAGTGCTACACTGCGCCAACTAGAGACTCCCGCTTCCTACATTGGTGGCAGCGGTGGGATTTTTCGAATTTACATTTGCAGTGTCTATACCTTAGCTTCTGACAATTGCACAGTGATTTCAGTCCAGTTACTTGGCCACAGGTTTGGTTGTAATTTTGCCGAGAAAAGATCCCTAGCGAAGAAACCATGCCGGGCACGAAGAGCCTGGATGGAGCGGAGTCCACGACCTCTGAGATGTTGGAGGTGGAATGGGATGCAGCAAAGCTGGACAAATACTCAAAGAGTGAGCTGAAGTTTTTTTGCAAAAAACTCAAGGTTCCGCACGCCGGTTGCAAGAACAAACCAGAGCTCTACAAGGCCCTGAAAGCCTGGATAGAGTCCAGAAAGCCCCCGGAGGATCAAGATGCCCTTGAGGATCAGGATGCCACTAAGGAGCAGAGGGCACCTGTGGATCTGGTGGATCTCGAAAGGCAAGACAGCGTGCACAGCGTTGGTAAAGGCCTGTCGCCAGAGGAGCTGGCAGACAGGAAAGAAACGAGGGATCACGAAAGGAAGCTAGCAGAATTAAAAATCCAACTGGAGCTTGAAACCAAAAGAATGGCGCTGGAAGAGCGAAAGCACCAAATGGATTACGAATTGAAAATGAGGGAGATGAGTCTAAAGGAGAGAAACTTGGATCATCCTCCCTCTGGTGGCAGCACAACGCCGGTGCAGGTAGAGTCAAGAGTGCACATCCCCAAAGATGTAGTTAAAGAGTTCTTTAAGGGGGATGACATAGGACAGTGGTTTAGGGCATACGAGGTAGCCATGTCCTCCCACCGGGTCCCTGACAAGGATTGGGGAGCGGGGTTGTGGGGAAGGTTCCTTAGCGAAGGGCGAGATACCCTGCTAGATTTGCCCGTTGAAAACCAAAGGTCCTATTCCCACATGAAAGAAGCTTTAATGAACAGGTACGGGCTTACCCCTGAAATGTATAGACAGAAGTTTAGGGGATGTACTAAGCGGCCTGGGAATACGTATGTGGAGTATGTGACTTATTTTTGCAGAGCACTGGATGGTTGGGTGAAGGGTAGCAAAGTGAATGATTTTCAAGGTCTCTTTGATTTAATTGCATGGGAGCACTTGTCTGATCACTGTTTTCCTGAGTTACGCCAACACCTGATCGATAGCAAGCTGTCCAACCCGAGGAAGCTTGCTGAGGAGGCGGACCGCTGGCTCAGCACCAGGGTCCACAAGGGTCCAGTGGGAGACTCCGCCAAGAGTGGGCAGGGTCCCCAGCAGAAGAGTGGGGGGGACAAGGGAAAACAGAAAGGGTTCCAAAAAGGCCCCCAAAGTAATCCCCAAGGGGACCAGCAGAAAGGTTCTCAGCCTCCCCCACCCCCAAAGCAGAATGGGGCCCCGACAGGTGAACCTGTTCCAAAGGGGCCCTTCAATTGTTTCAAATGTGGTGAGCCGGGGCACATATCCAGTGACCCCAAGTGTCGCCTGTTTGGAAAACCCGCACCCACTGGTGCTCCGCCCCGTCAAGTGACTAGTGTTCACTTAGGAGAAGAAGTGATGGTCCCGGGGGGTGGAGATCCCGTTCAGATGACCCTAGTCTCACTAGGAGACAGTGAGATGATCCCTACGAACTACCTGCCCTCTAACACTAAGAAATATGGGCAGGCGGTGATCATCAATGGTAAGGAAGCTGAGGCTCTTAGAGATACAGGAGCCAGTGTGACTGCAGTGAGGCAGCACCTGGTGTCTCAAGAGCAGGTTGTACCCCATGCCTACTGTAGGGTTATCAATGCTGATAATTCAGAGAGTCAGTGTCCGATGGCTCAAGTTCCCTTCGAGTGGGGGGGGGTCTCTTGTACTCTGCAGGTCTGTGTGAGGGAAACCATGCCTGTTGACTGTTTGCTAGGGAATGACTTGGAGCACTCCCCTTGGGAAAAGGTGGAGAAGACGACTCACCTGCGGATGGTGGGTCTGCCTGACTGGGCGTGCGTGACCACCCGGTCGATGGCAGCCAGTAAGGGTGATCAAGAGGTCCTGGGGCCTGAAGGAGAGGCCCAGGAACCGGCCTTAGGGAGAAGGCGCAGGGGGCGCGGGAAACCGGCCCCTGAAGTTCCCACGGTCCAGGAGGAAGCAGACCTTGAGGGGGATGCCCTGGAGCCTACAGGGGAACAGATTGCTGAACTGAGGGACCTGCCTGAGCTGACCCATTGGCAGCAAGAAGGAGGACCCTCCAGGGAGGAATTCTGCAAGGAGCAGAAAGAATGCCCTTCTCTCGTGGGTATGCGGCAGCAGGCTGCAGACCAGGCCAATGGTGTTCAGGCCAAAACACATTATGTGTACTGGGAGAACGCCCTCCTGTATTCAGAGCCTAAGGCTGCTGAACCTGGGTCAGCCCGTGTGCTGGTGGTACCCCAGAAGTTCAGAGCCTTCCTACTGGGGCTGGCTCACGATGTGCCTTTAGCAGGACATTTGGGGATGGACAAGACCTATGACAGGCTTGTCACCCACTTTTACTGGCCCCAAATGCACAAGAGCTCAGACGCTCATTGTAGGACCTGTCCGACTTGCCAGGCAAGTGGGAAGAGCGGAGGGAAGAACAAGGCTCCCCTCCAACCCTTCCCTGTGGTCGGTACGCCATTCCAGCGAGTGGGTATTGACATTGTTGGGCCTCTGGACCCCAAGACAGCCATGGGCAACAGGTTCATCCTGGTCTTGGTGGACCATGCCACCCGGTACCCTGAAGCCATCCCTCTGAGGACAGTGACGGCCCCCGTGGTGGGACGTGCACTGATGGGAATTTTCTCACGAGTAGGATTCCCTCTAGAGGTGGTGAGCGACAGGGGGACCAACTTCATATCCAAGTATATGAAGTCCCTTTGGCAAGAGTGTGGTGTAACGTACAAGTTCACCACGCCTTACCATCCCCAAGGAAACTGGTTGGTTGAAAGATTCAACCGAACCCTGAAAGGCATGATCATGGGCCTGGAAGGTCCAATGAGGCGTAAGTGGGACGTCCTCTTACCATGCCTGCTCTTTGCATATCGCGAGGTACCACAGAAGTCCCTAGGGTTCAGCCCCTTTGAACTGCTGTACGGTCACCCCGTGAGAGGACCACTGAGTTTGGTAAAGGAAGGCTGGGAGCAATCTCCCAGGAAACCTCCCCAGAATGTATATAGCTACATGCTGGCCTTCAGAAACCAAACCAGGCGCTTCAGACAACTTGCCGAGGCAAATCTGGAAGCAAGCCAGGAGGAGATGAAGCGGTGGTACGACCAGAATGCCACTCTGGTCGAGCTTCAGCCTGGACAAGAGGTGTATGTCCTGGCCCCCGTGGAACCCTGTGCCCTTCAGGATAAGTGGACAGGTCCATTTGAGGTTGTGGAGCGCAAGAGCCCAGTGACATACTTGGTGGACATGAAGACGCCCAGGAACCCTTTGAGGGTCCTACATGTCAACCGCCTCAAGCCCCACTTGAGAAGGTCCGAAGTGGACATGTTGTTGGCAACTGATGATGGAATGGAGGAGGAGTCTGAGCCTCTTCCTGACCTCTTAGTGGCCTGTGAGAAAGACGGGTCAGTGGATGGAGTTAACCTCTCACCCACCCTGACCCCCGAACAACAGGAAGACTGCCGCCAGTTGCTGGGCAGTTTCCAGATCTGTTCTCCCTGGTTCCGAGTGTCACAGATTGGTGCGTCCATGATGTGGACACTGGAGACAGCTTACCTGTGAAGCATAAGGCTTACAGAGTGACTGACAGGGTCAGGGCCTGCATCAAGGAGGAGGTCTCCAAGATGCTTGCCCTTGGGGTGGTTGAGTCTTCCAGCAGTCCTTGGTCCAGCCCCGTGGTCTTGGTCCCAAAGGCTGCTGCGCCGGGAGCCACACCCGAACTCCGGTTCTGTGTGGACTACAGAGGACTCAATTCAGTCACGAAGACTGACGCGCACCCCATCCCCAGAGCTGATGAGCTCATTGATCGGCTAGGGGCTGCCCGGTTCCTCAGCACGTTTGATTTAACGTCTGGGTACTGGCAGATCGCCTTGACCGATGGGGCAAAGGAGAGGTCAGCATTCTCTACACCAGATGGGCATTTCCAGTTCCGGGTTATGCCATTTGGAATGAAGAATGCCCCTGCCACCTTTCAGAGATTGGTCAACCAGGTGTTGGCTGGGCTGGATGAGTTCAGTGCCGCCTACCTGGATGACATCGCAGTGTTCAGTGGCACCTGGCCAGAACACCTGCGACACCTCTGGGAAGTGTTGATGGCCCTGCGCAGAGCAGGCCTCACAATCAAGGCAAGCAAGTGCCAGATTGGGCAGGGTTCAGTGGTGTACTTGGGACACCAAGTGGGGAGTGGCAAGGTGGCACCCTTGCAACCCAAAATTGAGACCATCCTGGCTTGGGAACCCCCCAAGACCCAGACTGCAGTGAGAGCCTTCCTGGGGCTCACTGGGTATTACAGGAGGTTTGTCAAGGGCTATGGCACGATTGTGACCCCCTTGACAGAGCTGACTTCGAAGAAGCAGCCCAGGAATGTGATTTGGACTGACACCTGTCAGAAGGCTTTTGACACCCTGAAGACTGCCATGTGCACGGCGCCCGTGCTCCTGGCTCCTGATTTCTCCAAGGAATTCATAGTGCAAACAGACGCTTCAGAGCATGGTGTAGGGGCTGTTCTTTCACAGATGACTGAGGAGGGCTTTGACCAACCCGTAGCCTTCATCAGTAGGAGGTTACTTCCACGGGAAAGTAGGTGGAGTGCAATAGAGCGTGAAGCATTTGCTGTGGTCTGGGCGCTGAAGAAGCTAAGACCCTACTTGTTTGGGTCTCACTTCCGAGTTCAGACGGACCACAGGCCCCTCAGATGGTTGATGCAAATGAGGGGTGAGAACCCGAAACTGTTGAGGTGGTCCATTTCTCTACAGAGTATGGACTTTACGGTGGAACACCGCCCTGGCACCGATCACGCCAACGCTGACGGTCTGTCCAGATTTTTCCGCCTTAGTGATGTGGAACTCCCTGGGGAAGGGTAGTTCCCCCCACATTTCAGCTGGAGGGGACACATGTTAGACCTGGCACCTTGGCGTGAGTTTCCCTTCCACTTTTTGCTGGTGTGCCTCCGATGTTTTGCTGGTTTTCCGATACTCAGGGCACTGCGCCACGGCTGACCCGTGCCGCAGTGCAAGTGCTCCCTACTGTAAATTGTACATGTGATTGATGTCCATGATTGGTTCATTGGATTTACTGTTAGTCCCTAATAAAGTGCACTAGGAGTGCCAGGGCTTGTGAATGCCAATACTGCTAGTGGGCCTGCAGCGCTGGTTGCGCCACCCACAGAAGCAGCCTTAAGATGTGTCTAGGGTCCGCCATTGCAGACCCTGCGTGCAGTCTCGTACTGTCATGCCAGCTGGGCAAGTGCACCCACTTGCCAGCCCCTGGACCTTCCCTTGACTGCATATTAGTCACCCCTATGGTAGGCCTGCGGGCAGGGTGCATTGTAGGTGTAAGGTAGGACAAGCCCTGATGTGTGTGGCATGTCCTAGTAGTGAATTACAACTAAATTCGTATTTCACTATTGTAAGGCTACCTGCTTCCGTTAGGCCAGAATGGGCTGCTGGAATTATTACACTCTATAATCCCAGCAGGCTCAGGGAGCATGGTAGAGAGTCATGTTTAGTATGCCTGAACTCAGAATAATAAAATATTTCTTTTAGTAAAGTTTATTTTAATATCCTGTGTTTGCAAATGCTACTTTTAGAAAGTTAGCATTTGCTTGCCTAACCATTTCAGCCCGCCTCTGCTGGTATGTGTATCTGACTGTCTGGGATGTGTGAGTGACAGGGCTGGGGGATGACAGGTGGTGAATGCGCAGATTACACCTTAGTGGGAGGTAGGAGTGCCTCTTGACTCTGAATCTTGCTGTGCTCTGCCACCACAATGCTGGCTCCACCCTCCTGGGGAGCGACTGATGACTCAGCCGACACCTGGCCCAGGAAGGGCGAAGCCCCATCAACAAGGTACTCTGGCTGCCCCTGTCCACACAATGCTGGCTCCACCTCCTGTGGGGCGTCTGATGCGCCTGCCCCTCACACTGAAAGCAGAAGCCGGATTACACCCACCAGAGTCCTCAAGGACTGAAAGTGGCTATGCAAAGGCCCCCCTGGCCTGCGAGAACAAAAGAAATGCAGTATAAAAGACGGAGCCTTGCTCCTTGTAAATTAGATCCTGTTTGGGCTACAGAAGGAACTCTACCCGACGAGAAGGACCGGGAAGGACAAGGAAGAGTGCTGTCTCTTGCCTGTGTCTGGTGCCTTGCTGCAGAAGGAGAGGAAAAGAAAAGACTACAAGAAGACTTTTGCTTTGTGAAACTTTGTGCCAAACTCTGCTGAAAGATCTCCAAGGGCTTGCTGCTGAACTTGCCCCCTGACCAGCGCCCCTGGACCAGTGGGCGCTACCTCCTAAAGAAAGCGACTGTGTGTGCTGCTTATCGCTGCAGTACTGACAGAGGGGTTTGGGAGCGCTGGGCAAGCCTGCCACGCTCCCCGTAATCCAAGGCATCGACATCCCCCCAAGAACCGTGACCGGGGCCCAAAGCAACAGCGAGAGCAACGTGAGGTCCAGCCGCCGCTGGCCCAAACACCGTGACCGCATCTGCACCGGGAGCCCGAGAGCAAAGTGAGGGAGGACCCGTCCGGTCCAAGCTCCCGAATTGACTGCGCTTCAAGCCGTCAATCCACCTGCGAAGACGGACAGCCGCCCTGTGATAACCCCCCTCTGGTCGGTAGCCTGCCCGACCGCTCAGCTGTGAACGCACAGCTGCAACCGGCACTTTGGCTGGGTACGTCCTGCACTTGGGGACCGTACTGCCGCTTGCCGCCACCACACAGCCGCCGCCTCCAGGGTCGGAGTGAACGACGAAGGAAGGACCCTGCCGCCACTGAACACCGCCGCCCCGGATGACCCGTGACCTGCCCGGCTGAGAGCCGCAGTGAACAGCGACCCCGGAAAAGCAACGCGACGTGGGACAGCTCCCCTGGAAGCCGCCCGCTCCACAAGAATTTGAAAGGTACTGTGTTGTATCCTCACGGTGCGTGCGTCCTGCAACTCGAGCTCGCACCGCGCTATCTGCTCCCAAACGCGAGCCGCCTCTGGAACCGAGGCTCGCACAGCTCCTGGTCCTCGAGGCCCGATCTCCTCTCTGAAGCGAGCAGAGACAGCGGAAAGCGCATTGAGGCGCTACAAGACACTGAACCTTGCTGAACCTGGGCAGAAGGCCCAAAAGATTGCTTATTGCTAAGAAAGAACTGTGGCAACCTGAACTTGAGTAAACTGGAACCGCTATTGAAAGTTTGACAACTGTATTTACAAGCCTGCTTGAAATTTATATAAAGATATATATTCTTACAAATACAGTTTGGTGTCATTGTGTGGTGGGTTGGTTGTGATGGTGTGATATTGCAAATGTTTAACCCTATGTGCCCCAAAGATTAGCCTAAGACTGCTTAAGCCACACTACCTAGAGGGTAAGCAGAGGTTGTCTGGAAGGTAACCCTCAGCCCTGACGAGGAAGAGAGAGTCCCTGCTTGTCGCTAGTGCTACACTGCGCCAACTAGAGACTCCCCCTTCCTACACATGGTATAAAAATCCATAATCCTATTCTGATAACAGGTCAACTCTGTCATGATTTCAGGCTTCCGTTCCCCCATGACTGCCGTAAATATGGAAAAGGCCTTCACCCAATTTGCTACCGTCTCATCAACCCTGAATTCCGCCATCTTGGCCCGCCATACACTGGGGTGCCATAAATCCTTCTGGGATTTTGCATATTCCATCTCGCGATGGTCAGTCAATAATGAAAACATATTCACATATTTCTCCCCACATATCAGTTCTTTTGTGGCCATAGGGATGTGCTGTGCCACCCTTTCGCGCCTTAAAGGTAATGAACCCTCCCCTGCCATTGGCAATGTGTGCTTACCAGGTTCGGTCGTCGTGTCTGCCGCCTTTTCCCGGCTAACCGCAGGTCCTCCCGGCGCCACCTGTGCGGGAACAAGAGGAACATTCGCCGTCGCGGCCTCTCTCGACTGCCGCAATTGCTCGATTATCAGTCTAGCCTCCTCGGCCGGGTCCCCCGCGGCCACTGCCCCCCCCGCTTTCTTCTTGAGCCATGGCAACACCGCTGCTAACTGGATGGCCAATTCGGGGGCATCTCCTCATCGTTAACAGGAGTAATTACAACCGGGATCGGTAAACCTATATCTGGGTTTGGTACCGGGCTGTCCGCCGGTGTGATGGGGGCGACTGGGGGTACCTCAGGAACCGGGACCTCCCCAGAAACCGCCCTCCTCTTAACACGCTTCCCCCTACCCTCAGGGGCGACTCCCGGCAAGGCCGGGCCTATTACCTTCTTAGGACGGCCTGAGTTGTTCTGGGCCGCTAACTGTTTCTTAACCTCGGCCAAACCTCGACCGATCGAGTCAACTTTTCCGAGATTTCGGTCCATGCTCGCCATTCGGTTCGACAAATGGCGCAATACCTTCTCCATCTCGGAGCCCTTTCCTGCTTTCTTGCCGGCCATGGCTTCGAATACTCTGCTCTAGTTGATCAACGAGGTCCTGGATCCTTCGTACTCCAAATAACTGAAAGAGAAACAACAAGATTACAAGTTCTCAAAATTGCCGCTTGTTCCGTCGAGGGCTCACGAGCAACGAGTTGGTGCAGCCTTCAGAGCACAGGAACAAGAGGACGCTTCTTCGGATTCCCGCTCTATTTATTCTTCTGCGGGAGGGCGGGGACCCTCCTCCGGTTCGCCTACTGGGCGTGGTCTTCCATGCGGGTGTCTAGGACAACCCCTCTTGGGCGGGAAAGGGCGCGCCCCGGCTACGCCACTTCGGGCATACCACCCGAGCCACGCCTCCCGCCCAAAATGGTTTCCCGGGGGGATCGGGGCACCCAACCATACGTTCGGGGGGACCGAGTGGTCGCCCCTTTCCATACGTTTAAATCTGAAATATTACTCAAAGGAGGTAAATTCTTGTATTCTTTCAAAGCTATTCCGCCAAGACAATGTTTCAATAATGCAAGTTTTCTTTCTGGCTCACATTCTTCTCCTTCTAGTACATCCACAAAAGCAAGAAACATTGCTTCCCAAATGTCCCATTCTATTTGAGGTTCACCAGGTAAATTAAGGAAGGATGGTGGAGCTTGAATGCCTGACATAGTTACAGCTTATTTAAATTATCCTTCTTGTTCCTTTACGAATATAAGTAGTAATATTGTATTCTTGGTTGTGTGTGTATCACAGATCATGATGAATAGTATTATAATACACTTCTTAAATGTGTGTGTGTCACAGATGTCAAGAGATATTACAAAGAAACACAATTTAAAACCAATGTCACAAGGAAATTCGATTAAAAAAAATAAAAAAATACACACGAAGGCTTCCAATACACTTCTTGCCGATCGTGTTCTTAACCGGCATATGATCGTATTTATTTCCTGGTCAAACACTGAATTTGATCGCTCCTGATTGGATCGGTAACATCCAATGACAAGCGACTTACTAATTGCAGCGTGTGCGTTTGGCTGTAACTACGCGCATACACCAATGAGGTTTTTAATTCCCGGAAAAGGGAGGTGCACTCAGCCAATGGTCGATGGTCTCTCAATATCCATTCGGAAGAGAGTGCTCGATGTGAAACAACCGATGACTCGGAGACTGAAGACACGAAGACATGACATGCTAAATTGCCCAAAAGTTGAATAATCCTTTCCACGGGTTAACAGCAAGCGAAGAAACGTTCCCAATCGTCGCCAGTGTTGTAAAAATCAATGCATACACTCCGATAAGAAATCAAAGGAAACAGGTATGCCGAGAAGCTGTTTATTCCATCCGTCAAGTTGCATGTTCCTAACAGAATAATCTAACTGTCTCGCCAGCTTCCCTAACGCTACACATTACCTATTCAAATAATATTACACAACCGCATAACACGCTGTACTTTCTAAACATAACAAAGGCTTGTGTTAAAGAACATTGAAGCAGATACAAGCGCTCGCGCACTCGCGTCAGCTTCAAATGTAAACACAGCTATAAAAAAGGGGATGATGGACAGAGCGTTTGAGCAAATCAAACACTCAACCCCAGTCAACTGATCTGGGTTTAATCCATCACCGGTTTGAGGATTATGAATCCGAAACCGGTCCCAGGATGCTTGTTTCCTGTCCAGGGAAGACATGTCTTGGCAGTTCGGGCTGGACTGTTCCCATGAGGCACAGGGTCAGACTGATTTGCATATGGCCATGTCTGAACTGGGGTGGCTGAGTGAGCTAAAGAATGGTGATGGATTAAACCCAGATCAGTTGACTGGGGGTGAGTGTTTGATTTGCTCAAACGCTCCGTCCATCATCCCTTTTTGTATCGCTTTGTTCGCCCTAAATTGGCAGGGTATGCTCAGACGTGAGTCCCTTGCTCACTTGGCCACTGGATTCAAGATAGCCTGGCTGATGAGGATTATGAATCTGAAACCGGTCCCAGGATGCTTGTTTCCGGTCCAGGGAAGACATGGCTTGGCAGTTTGGGCTGGACTGTTCCCATGAGGCACAGGGTCAGATTGATTTGCATATGGCCATGTCTGAACTGGGGTGGCTGAGTGAGCTAAAGAATGGTGATGGATTAAACCCAGATCAGTCGACTGGGGGTGAGTGTTTGATTTGCTCAAACACTCCGTCCATCATCCCTTTTTGTATCACATGTAAACACAAGCCCACACAACACCTACCATGACTTAAATCATCAAAATGGCACTGTGGTGATTCACTGTAGCGCTCACCCATACAATCACACTTCATAGCGCCAGAAATTATAGGAAAAGCAACATTAAAAAAACATGTATACTCAGCTATCAGAAGCAATCCTGTAAAGCAGATGCATACTATAAGCTTCATATTCCTGCTCCATAGAAGGCATGCGGCCCAAATGCTGGTGCGAGGCCTATCTCACCATAAAAGCCCAGCTCTGAAGGTTCTGCAAGAGAGCGCCGCAGTAACTCCTTATTCCGCACGCCTGTCTCTGTTAGCATTTAGTATACACGACCCGCCATCCTGCGTGTCATAACTCCAGCTGGCTGTGAGGCATCCAGTGACTGCCGTTGAAGGTGCAGACAGCCAAGTCCTGCAATGCGCTCCCCCACCCCCTCCCCTCCCCCCCACCCAGGTCCCTGCCCATGTTTGCAGTGTCCAGCACCCTGCTTCAGCACTATAGGCAGGCGAGGGGTCCGGGGCTCCCACTAAGACAAGCTACTGGTTGGCAGGACCGAGGCCGGCTATCACTCCCAGCACACTTAAGAGCATCGTCATCGCGTCTGGAGGGTCTGCTGACCTCTTCCCGGCTGCAGACATATCCCAGCTCTGACCAGAGCTTTCTGCGCATTGATTGATGGGGAGCTGCTGCCTTTATCTGCCCTGTCCTGCGAGAGCCGCAGCATTCAACATGGTCACTTGTTTACAAATGTTGTTTTTTTGAGTCACTGTGGGGCCAGACTGGGGTTAATGAGGCGGCTGCTGTACAAACAATTAAATGTATTGAGGCATATTGAGTTTTAAGGGTGAGCCCGGTGCCCATCCTTTAAAGATATGCACCTCATTTACATCCGCCTCCAACAGAAAAACACATATTTAATTTCCGTGATAGTCTGCTCTTTTTAGGTCTCGGCCTGATCCAGCGCATGCACTGATCTCGGCCGAGAAATTTTGGGGCTCTCAGAAATGCTACTTTGCCGGCAATCAGCTTGCTAGCTTGCTAGAACGCGCACAAGAGCGAGCAAGCTGAACCCCGGCAAAGTAGCATTTGTGGTGACGCGAGTGCACACCACTCGTGTCTTTTTATTTCTCGCAGTTTTTTTTTGTTCTTTGCGGCCCGACCGCGCGGCCAATGCTTGTTTATAAGCGAGTCCTCAATGTGCGGCTGCGGTGCCTGGACTGTTCCCATGAGAAGCAGGGTCGACTTGGACTGTTTATACACAGAACAAATGAGATGCCCCTTTTCTTTCCAGGAACAGGCACCGACTTATTAAAGAAAGCTGCTATTCGTAGAGGACATGAAAGGGGCAAAGGGCTAAAGGTCATAGAACGAAGAAACACGCTAAGATACCGGCTATTGTGCATTGTTGGCCTTTGCAGGAAGCGCTGCAGAGTTGCAGCAGTGCCTGTGAATTCCCTTTGATCAGGTTCAGAGTCATCGAAATGAAAAAAAGGTCAAACAAAACATCCACCTTTGGGTTGGTGTGTGCGGTGAGGGCCACGGAAAGGAATTTCAGGGATGACACAAGCTTTCTTTTCCTTGGTCACCTGGCATGTCAGCTCAGGGATGGTCTTTTAGCAAGAGGTCATTAATTAGAAAATTCCTGGGAAGAGGGAGTGGAGAGAGAGGTAGATAAAACTGCTGATTCTCAAAAAAAGAGCCTCAAATACAGGAAAGGTCGGTGGGATACGGACTCCGGGGGACTGGACAGCAGGCCCGAGCCCGACCACTACCTCAGCATCCCAGCATTCACCATGGGCTACTGGTGTCTGAATGAAAGCCTTAGTGTGGCGCTGTTTGTGAGTATCCGGGTTTAATGTCATTTGTTTATCGATTGCATAGCTCAGGTGAGTAATGCACCTGCAGAGATCTGGGTCCCACCTTACATTCCCAGGTATGAACCCCAACGGGGATGGCTCAACCTTTATCATTCTTATGTATTAAAATAGCTTCTATAATCAAATTGGTTAATAATTAGTTAAATATAGTGACGCGAGCCCATGAGAGTTGCACAAAAACAATTGATTTTTGGCAATGTTTTACTGTCTATATTCCTGTAAAACGCACTTAAAATAAAAAATTTAGATGCAAACAATTTGTTACTAAACATGCGCTATTATTTTATAGTGCCAGTTGCTACTAACAGTATAATTTAGTTACATTAAATGTATAATGCAGTTACCGTCAGTCACAGCAATGCTTTTAAACCCTTACAAAGACATACATTCACATTAATTAGTAACTTGTATTCTAAGATGTTCCCACTTGTATATTCATTGCTTACACGTTGTTGTTTCAGTGAACTATTACACCTGCAAGTTACACTTTCACCGGCCCCAGCCTGCTTGTTTGCCTGCGCCATATTGCATTGGTACCACTGCAGTCTTTGTAATGTGGGAACGTCTGTGCTAAACTGGTCATGGCCACCGGGCTTTAAGTGGGATGAAAAAACAGGGGGAGGGGGTGAGGACTCTCAAAGGGGCGTGGTCAGTGTGATTAAGGCCGTGGCTTAAAAACACGTAAGCTAAAAATCTGTGCTTACCATAGTGTTTCGCCTGACTTGTATTTTGCTGTTTCTGTCCCTGCCTCCAGATATGATACAAGTAACATCATACCTACAAGAAGTCAGGACTATTGGCTATGTCAAAGGTTGTTAGTTGCATAAGATAAATAAGCAGCAATTATGGCTTAAATATTATTGAAAAAGCTTCAACTTAAAGCCCTGGTGACACCACAACAATGTTGCTGCTCCTGAGTTTCAAAAAGAGAAGGGAAATCCAGAGAGAAAATGACTTTTTAAAGGATTTCCCTTCCCCTACAACCCTCACCTGGCATGAGGTCATGCCGTAACTTCTCCACTAGTGAGAAGTGAGCAGTGTGAGCACGCGCACCTCCATGTGCCTGCTGTCTCTGCAGTCCGGAAAATAACGGACCGGTTGTGCCAGGGCAGAAAACAGAGCCCAATAGAGACCCGTTTCGAGGCCACCTTTAAATAACTGCTGGTGCTCAAGCCCTGCATCGCCATTTCAATCTAGGTCAGAATAAGTACTCAGATCATATGCACTAGGCACATGCTGCAGAACTACTTGTCGCCTACATCACTTGGGCTGGGTAGCCATCTACACAAGGCTAATATAGCTGTTCATTCTTCTAAAACTGATAAAATAAGTACCTTTGAGTTGGTCAGTGGCGGTAGTTTCCTTTCGTGCTACACTGAACTAGATGTGTAGTTTTGCTTTGCAAATGAATAATTTTGCGATGTATGAAGTGCTGTTTTTTAGAAATAAAAAAAATCACCTGGATTGTTATTCCGGCAGCAATTCAGTGCTCAGATGGCATTCCGTAGTATTCACCACTGTCGTTCTGGGTTTTAGCTCCTTTTCGGAACCTGAAGGATAGTGGGGATCTCAAGAGTTCTAGTGGGGAGGGGGGGGGGGGGGGGCTGGTTTCCAGTTGGAGGATGCAGGTTGTCATGGAGGCTGTTGTCCTTTATGCGGGCACCTCTGTATTCACTAGCCAAAGAGGAAGCAGGGTTGGCCCGGCAGCCCCGTAGCGCAGCGCTGTGTATTTACTTCTGCAGGATGCAGCATGTTTTGTAACAGTGATGCAGAGGGGAATGCGGGAACACTTAAACAACAATGCACTTTGTTGTACTTTTTATTTAGCGCTTTGAAGTAACTAAATTGTTGCACGCAGTGCACTGTAGTATATCATATATGTAAATAAAATAAAGAATTACATGTAGAGCGACAAAGATCTTTCTGCAGCACCATATCCTCAACTGCACCCCCATTACACGCACACACACCCACACTTATTCCAGCCAAGTTCGTATGCCTAATGAGTAGAAATGTGGTTCTTTTCTTCCTGTTTATTTTCGGGCGGGGCTGCAGAAAAGGAGATGCGCTTGACTTACATGGAAGCCGGTCACACATGGTGCCCGGCCGAGAGCGCGCCAACTGGGCATGAACTTAAGGCTCTCCGCAGGGCTCCTCGGTTGCCATGGCAGTGGCTGCAGCATCACGCTGGCTGTCAGCCTCGGTGGCGGGCCGAAGAATCGCGTGCTTATTCCACACTTGCTGAGTCAGGCCGGGCTGCCCTCTCGCATTCACTTCGGCCTTCTTGCCTAGCCTACTTCAGCTGTGAACAGAGGGAGTGCTGCACCGTGAAGGGTTTGTGCGCTCGTGAAGGCCACTGCAATATTATTAATGCTGAAGGGGAGGCTCTGTATCCGCAGTCATGAAAAGCACAAGAAACGTCGTATTAGCATGTATGTAAACTTGTAAAGCGCACTGTTACCTCGTTACGTGGTGTCCTGGCGCTGTATACCGCTGGGGAACCCGTCCTGGCTTTCCCTGTGAGAGGGCACCCCCAAGCTGAAGCCAGGCATCCCCGGCGCTGCTGGGGCCGTTGTGGAGATTAAGCAAGCTATTGCCCAGAGTTGCAGAGTGGGACCCATGGTTAGCGTAGGCACCTAGGCTAGAATTATCAAGTCCACGGACATTGACCCAAGACCCTGCCGCGTCGGGAATTGAACCCTGGTCCTGGACCGACCTCTGCTTCAGGGTCTGCCGCTTCTAACCAGTGAGCCACACTTCTCCACAGCATGCCTAATAACACAACCAAACCGCCTAACATGACCGCCTGCTCAGATTATCTCGCTACCACCAGGAACAAGCTCGCACGGCAGCAGGGGGAGGAGGGGCGCCTGCACTTGCGGGAGCGATAATTGCTGCCAGATGGTGGCGCACGCTCCTGCAAGTAGATCGCCTCATGTGCACTCGTTGCCATTGATGGCAATGGAATGCGTGCACGTTTTTGGCTAAAAAGCCATGGCGATCGGAAAAGGTATTTTTGCCTAAGCAGCGCATGCTCGCTGCGTGGGCTCGACCTAAAAACTATTGCGCTGCTGCACTAACTTGATTTTCTGTACTGCAACTGTTTTAACTCTAAAATTCTGTTTCTTTTAGAACTATTGCGTTGTTGCACTAACCTGATCTTCGTCAC
Source organism: Lissotriton vulgaris (assembly GCF_964263255.1). Classification (NCBI taxonomy): domain Eukaryota; kingdom Metazoa; phylum Chordata; class Amphibia; order Caudata; family Salamandridae; genus Lissotriton; species Lissotriton vulgaris. The sequence goes on along the minus strand of NC_141695.1, from coordinate 810,648,378 downwards.
TACAACTGTTTTTTAACTTTAAAATCCTAACCATTTGCACAGTAATTGCTTTTAAAATTCCACAATCACTCAAGACCTTCAGTAACCTTTACCAATCTCAGCGTTCGATCCCCGCAGTACCCGGATGTTAGACGGTACCGCACTGCAACTGTTTTAACTCTAAAATCCTTTGTGGATTGTCCTCATGCAATTGACACTTTTGATCACCCCTTACCTGAAGGTTGTGAGAAGCGCAAAGGGGAAACAAGTACCTTATTAGCAAATTACTCTGATGTTGGGGGAGAGGTAGACATGCCCACTCAAAATGTATATGTCCTAAGAGTAGCTTCATGGAACATTGAGGGCATTAGAACGAGAATTTTAGATGAGGCTTGGCTGGTCAAGAAGTTCGACATAGTTTTTCTCCAAGAAACCTGGAGCATGGATGAGTTGGTTATAAATGGTTTTTGTTCATCCAATACCCAGGCAATTCCATCAGCGGCGGGGAAGGCAAAGGGTGGCCTAGTGACCTTAATCTCTGTAGAATATGGGATGATAAAGATTGAGAAAATTAAGGACTCCCCCTGGTTTTAGATTATTTTGATCTCAAACCTAACTGATGTCCCGATTTTGTTAATTAATTGGTATTAAAACATCTTTAACTATAATGAATGTGGTGCCATTACTAACTTAAAAGAGCAGATAAACAAGGCCATAGCAAAATGCTTTTCTGTTTGTATAATTTGGTTGGGGGATTTTAACCATACCATATGTCAGCATAGTTCGCACTTGGTTTGCAGAGTGTCAGATACTGAAAACCAACCACTTTCACATTTTAGACATACTGAGCAGGGTGAAGCTTTGAATGACATTATAGTGACTAACGTTTTATGTTTTGTCGATACTCTGGTCTGTAACCCAGTTAATCATTATCCTACATTTCAGGGTGCAGGTAGGGCAAGTACTATATATTTTATATTGATCTCTAGGAAATTCGGCCATCTGGTGAATAACTTTGCGGTGGAACCAAACCCCGCTAGTGATCATAACCCCCTTGTCCTTAGCTTGTAAACAAAGGTATTAAAGGGTAACACTGATAATCTTCCCATAAAATATAATTCCAACCAGGGGGTGAGATTAAAATGGAATAATATAAACCCTGATAAATTTGAAGAGAATATTATATGATCTAATATGTTTGTCTGATGTTTCTAGGTCGGAAGAGCTCATACAGAGCTTTGAAGATATCTGTAAAGATGTGGCTAGTACTTTGGCAAGGACCATGAAGAGGAGAGAACAACAGGACATAAAACGGTTTAATGCCGCGTGCTCTAAGGCCCAAAAAGATTTTTAAAAAGCCATGCATTTGGTCCCCCGTGCCGGGGATTTAATTAGGAAAGCTAGACAAACCTATAAACTAGCAATTGGGAAGAGAAAAGACGAGTTAAGAAGCCTAGCATGGGATGACCTGGGGAGAGCTAGTGCTCTCAAAGATTCTAGAGGCTTCTGGGAAGTCATAAATTGTCCCCTTTTCACAAATGAGGTTGGAAATATGGAATCGCTAATAACTGAAGGCGCATGGGTAGTTAATTTTACGAAAACTTTTTAGCCCAAGGGTGTATCATTGCATGACCAAAAAGAAGATATAGAAGTCAACCTCGCCACTGCGAATAGACTGAGTCTGTCTATTACGATTGGGGAGGTTGAAGATGCACTGAAGGGTATTGCTGCAAAAGCCCCAGGGCCTGACGGCGCCCTTTAGACATGTTCAAAGGTAATCCACGAATATGGGCGCTGCTGTTGGCGAATGTTTTTAAATCAGTGATAGTGGGCCGTATACCTGACTCATAGAAAGAAGCTGTGGTGGGCCTATTTCCCTGATTGACGCCTCATGCAAAGTCATGGGGAGGGTGATTCTTGCCTGCCTTGAGCTCTGGGCTAATGAGGCCGGCCTGATATCCCACTCACAATACGGCTTTAGAAAGGGTATGGGTACAAACGAACAATGCTTCAACATGTCCCTAGTTATGGGTAAGTACATGAAGGCCAAGAGAGGATCAATCCACTTGGCCTTAATGGACTTATCAAATGCATTCACCACAGTTAACAAGGGGAATCTGTGGTTACTCATGGAAAAGATGGGTTTTGGGGAGGCACTTATTACCATTTTGCCTAGGATGCATTCATCTACCTCAGTTTCTATAGGCTATGTATCGGGTGGAGAAAAATCCAGATCCATTGCATCCACAGAGGGTGTAAGACGGGGATGCATTTTGGCTCCCTTTTTATTCCTTTTATATATGAACGGGGTGGAGAAATTTTTAATAGAGCAGCACTTGGATTATCCGACTGTAGGAGGTGACATGGTCCCCTTGTTATCTTACGCGGATGATACCGTACTGCTGATGTTAAAGGCTGATAGCATTTACTGATTTTATGACGGATTTGGATCTCAAGGTTAATTTTAATAAGTCTTTTATTATGGTCTGTGGTCCTAAAAACACAAAAACAAGAACATTTGTGGTAAATGGTAGAACAATAGAAAAGGTCCTTTCTTTTACATATTTAGAGAATGTTTTTAATAATAAATTAAATTGGGACAATACGATTGCGACTAGGGCCCAACAGACAAGTAGAACTATAGAGGGCCTGTTTCCCTTTGCGTGCAAATTAGGTCATAAGCCAGTGGCAGAAATACTTGTCTTATATAAATCAAAATGCCGGTCAATTACAACTTATGGGGCGGGAGTTTGGGGAAGTAAAAAAAACAGCCAATTACAAATTTTCGAAAACAAATGCTGATGGTTCCCATTAGCTCCTCCTCCTAATTTTGTCATTCTGAGCTGGGATTGGATTCGCTTGAAGATAGAAACAAATTGGCACCCTTGATTCTATGGGGGCAAAGTGTGGTCATCGGAAGAACTGTCATTTACCAGATCAATCATAAGGGATTGTTTAGGTTTAGGAAACCTAAACAATGATGTCAACCCTGACATTACTCTGACCAATATATCAGCCTTGCCGTGGACAGATCATAAGGCTATCTATTTTAATATCAAAGTCTCGCAGCCACATCTCTGCACACAGGCCAAGCCATCTAAGGTACAAATGAGGCGTTGGAACAAAGTCAAGGGTAGTGACTTTGAGTCGGCCCTTGATCACTTTCCTGCTACACTAGGAAAGGATAACAATGCAGCAGCCTTGCAGTTTAATGTCTGGCTATTGTCAGCTGCCGATCAGGTTGCACCTAAAAAACTAGTGACGGTGAAGAGAGCCAAAATATCATCACCTTGGTATACCCCAGAGCTCAAATGCCTAAAAATCAACTGTAGAAGAGCTGAGCGCCTCTGGAGACAAGATTACAATAACCAAATGAAATTAACATACAACATAGCTATTTAACAATACAAGGATGCAATTATTGCCGCAAAAACATCTTTCTTCACAACTTAAATAAAGGAGGCCGGTAACTCCACTAAGGAACTGTTTAAATCTGTGAACATGCTAGCGAAACCGCAACAGGAAAATGCCTTAAAGTCTGATCAAGCCTTGTGCAACAAACTTGCCGCGTTTTTCCAAGACAAGGTGTGAGAAGTTGGCCTGGTATATAATGCTCACTAGTTCTAGTGATCACTTTGTACCATGCCAAGCAACCCTTATGATGATGGTTGTAATTCAACCTTGTAGACCAGTTATCCTAGTGGTAACGTGGACAAAGCAGTCTTAGGCTAAACTCTGAAAGGCATGTGAAGCCAGCTGTTATACCATACACAACCCCCTTGAATACCAAATGAAAGGGACACCACACAGATATATATTGAAAATATATATTGATTTATTAACTATAAAATCCCCTGGACTCTTTATGAGCACAGAAGCACAAGCGTTAAATCACAAGACAGTTTAAAATACACAAAAGTTGCACAATATGGATGAGCCCTAGGGGCCACCTAAACCATATACTAAATAAGTGGTATAAGGGATACCAGGAGGAAAGTGAAGAGGCCTAGGGCCTTGGGAATCGCTGGAGCTATTCGAGACTGGAGTTAACTAAGTCGGGAAAGGCCCACGGGACTCGGGTGCAGTGTCCAAAGTGCACGCACTTCTCAATACAAAGTCTATGGTGCGTAAAAAGCACAAAGTTAGAAAGTTAGGAACCTTCCGAGTGACCTACGGAGCTGAAACTTAAAACACAGGCCCTTGGGATGTGTACCAGTGCAGGAGCACCGGCGGAGCTGAGTTACCTCACCCACAGGAAGCGGGTGCACAGGGTCGAAGATGTGTCGGGTTTCGTCACGCTGGTCGATGGTGCTTGGAGCAGGAGATGCTGCAGGCGGCTCGATGAGAAGAGTTCCGGTGGATCCAAGGGTGGATCTGAAGATGTGAAGACCTGAAAGCAGAGGGGACAGTGTTCAAAGTCACTAGCCAGTGACTGCCGTGGAACCAGGTGATGTCGGGTGCAAACAGGCGTCGTCGGGTAGCTTCTTTCTGCAGCCACGTGGATACCCGGGGTCGAGGACGTCCAGGAGTCGGTCACGAGCTGTCCCACGTAGGCTTCTCGCTGTTGGCGGTGTCGGCGACCTGATCGGAGCAAACAGGCCTTGGCAAATGCAAGCCACGCAGGAGTTGAAAGATGCTGTTCACTCGGACCAGCAAGGTCAGAGCGGGTGCTCCTTTTCACAGGAGCTTGGGTAGGTCTGGAGCAACCAGACCTGCTGTTTAAATCTTCGGGTTCGTCGCCAAGATGGCCGCTGGCCGCGTGGCTAGTGGCCGGGATGGCGCGTCGAGTGGCACAATGCAAAAGGGCCCCACGCAGATCGTGGAGATGCTGGAGGGCTGATCTTCGGTGCAAGGGCTGCTCGGTGGTGGGGGTTCTCAATCCCCAAAGCACAACGTCGAGGATGCCTCAGAAGCTGCGCAGTCAGCTTTTCGGGTGTCTTTCAAGAGGTCCGGTCCCACGTCACTCGGTGCCTCCACGGGTCCCTTCTTCGCAGGGACTGTGGATCGGGCTCTGAGAGGTCTGGGAGTCTGGTTCTTGTCGGGCTCTGGGCTCGGTCTCCGGCGGGAGGCGGCGGCAAAGCAGACGTCGAGGTGCTGGGTGGTGCCTGTGTTCACAGGGTGGCCCCTCCTAGGCCACAAGGGAGATGCTCTTCAGTCTTCTATCATCAGAATGTCGAAGTCCAGTCGTCTTCTTAGTTTAAAGTTGATTTCAGAATGATCTGCTGTGCAATGGCACTGCTCCCCCTCTTATTCCAATCTAGGGGGGTGGATCACCTACTAGGTCCCTCCTCTGGGAGGAACCAGGAAGGGGGGTGGTTACACCCCCTTTCCTTTGTCCAGCTCCGCGCCAGGACTGGGGCTGGAAGGCCCCAGAACCGGTTTGGGCTGGCCTATGCACGGGGACACCTTGTGTGCCCCGGGCATGTCTGATTCTATTCAGCCCTGTCCTACCCAATACACCAAATCCTGTCTGGGGTGGTGCTCGCACCTCCCAAGGCAGGAAACCCTTTGTCCAGGCCACCATCTGCCGAGTTTCGGTCAGCAGCAGGAGGCCAGACTTGTGTCTGTGGTGGCAGCGTCCATTTTGTGAAGCTGAGGCTCTGTTTAACTTTAACCGGGGTTAAGGCTACACACATGTCGTGTCCCTCTAGAAGGGTGGAATGCTATCCCCGTCGCCAGAATTGGCGAGGGGATAGTATTCCAATTCGTATGACACCTTACTCGACATGTTTTGATAAAGCCAAACCAAAGATAGCATTTAACCGCGAGGATTATAATGCACTTAAGAGTATATGGTATGGCAATATCCCGGAACAGCTTAGGGAGTTGTTCCCGACAGCTGCAGACAGGCTCAGCTCATGCTAGAGCACCATCTCACATATTTCCAAGCACTCTGCCTCCAGGATTGATGAGGCCTTCCATAGGAGTGGCTGATAGGAACATATGTGTCCAGTTTAGGGTTAGGCACAGACATACTGTACCTAAGTAAGAGGTGGTTACACCAACTTACCCCAGCTGAGTGATCAGCCAGTTGTGTCAAATCTGGAGGCCAGGCCAGGGGTGGCACAAGACGTGCTGCAGCCCCTGGTAGGCCTTGGATGCACCTATGCCCTGGGTACCTAGGGTACACTGTTACAGGGGCCTATAAGGTGAACCAATTCCAATTGTGTTATGCACCTAAGGTACATGGAGTCCATTTTAAGGAGAGAGCAATCAGCCTGGGGCCCTGAATAGCAGGATCCCAAGCCAACTAAGTCAAAAACCAGCTAAACACCAGGCAAAAAGTTTGGGGGTAACCATAGTCAGATATCCACCTTCCTACATAACCCCCCCCCAAACGAAAGGAGATAAGGCTATCCTTGACCAGGTAAGCCTATATTGCCTAAGTGGCCATATAAGGAAGTACCAGCTCTGGCTTGGTAACCCCCTGTCTCATGGTCCAGTAAGCAATCCCTCACCCTAAGGGTATCTGAGGGTCTCCACCATAGGGAATCTCTACCTGTGGTGTGTCTTTGCAAAGTCAAAGGCTGGTGTTGAGATGGAGTACTGAAGTGAGTTTCCTCTGTAGGGCTCAGCTTCCTCCAATCACTCTCCACCATGTGTGCCTTTCTTTCCCTGACTGAGTTGCACTGTGCTCTCAGGGTCAACCTCTGGCTACCTAAAGCTGGAGGCTGGGTCCCTCTGTTTGGCTTACTGAAGGGACAGTTCAGGTTTGGGCCCTTAGGGTCCCAGGTTTGGCTGTGCCCAACAATATCCATCTGGGGGAGGTCCCTAACTACTTTTAAGGGGGATCCCTCAGGAGTTTTTAAAGTTTTCACCTCACTAGGGCTACTAGTTTCGGTGCCCCTAATCTGCTGATGGGGGTGCTTTATTTGACAGGGGGCCCTTTGGGTCTCACTGTCCTTCTTGTCGTCTGCAGCCCTGGGCTGAGTAAGGCAAGGTAGAGAGGGGCAGGTTACCTGCTCCAGACTGGGTCCCACCTGAGAAGGGTCCACTGCCATCAGAGGCTCTGTTAGGCCAGGCCTAACACCCTCTGGGACAGTTCCTTCATCAGGGGTAAGATCAGTTCCCTGAGGAGGCTGATCCGTTCCTAAAGTCTGGTGGGAGGGAGATTTCTCTTCCTCCTCAATGCTCTCTGTTTGGGTGTAGTGATCCATCATTTCAGGCTTCACTACCCATGTATCAGTTTGAGTTTGGGCTGTGGCCATCACAGCCCCACCAACCTTTTCAGGAGGAGACTCAGTTTGGGTATGGGCTGTTACTAGTACAGCCCTGCTACTCTTTTCAGGAGGGAGGTTATCTAAAGATGGGGCTGAGGTTTGCTCAGCCCTCCCAACCTTTTCAGGAAGGACATCTTGGATTGGGGCTGTAGCCATCACAGCCCCACTAACCTTTCCATGGAGATTTACCATTCTAGAATGGGTTTGCTGTTCAACCTCAGCCCAGGCTGAGATTTCCAAATCATTACCCAGTAGGCAATCTACAGGCAAGTTTGCTGACACTGCCACTCTCTTTGGGCCAGTGACACCTCCCCAGCTAAGATTGACTACTGCCATGGGATGATTGGATTCTATGCCATCAATGTTTGTCACCTGATATTTGGCATCAGGTAAAAGTTGCCTTGAGGGGACTAGACATTCAGCCACCATGGTGATGCTAGCCCCTGTGTCTCTGAAGGCCTCAACTTTCAAGCCATTGATGAGGGGCTCCTGTCTATACTTGCTCAAAGTGTTTGGGCAAGCAGTGAAATTGGCAAACCCCATGCCAGTCTCATAGACAAGAGTATCTGAGTTAGGGGACCTGGATAGGCCAGAGTCCGCCTGTCCTCCAAAAGTAAACCCACCCAAATTCTTGGGGGTGCTCCCACCACCTGGGGGACCACTGCTAACAGTGACAGGAGGTGTTGGAGCCTTACCTGGAGGTATATTCTCCTTATTGCCATTCTTGGGACAACAGCTATCTGTTTTGTAATGCCCCACCTGTTTACAGGTATGACAATAAGGCTTTTTCTGGGTTGTAGAAGTGTCTTGGGACCCACCCCCATTCTTGGAGTTTTGGGGCCCTGGGGAAGTCTTTTCCTTACTTTTATCCCCACCCTTCTCTTGAGGCTTGGTAGTCTCTTTCTTTTGGTCACCACCCTGGTTCTTAGGCCTGATCCTGGTTCTGACCCATTTGTCTGCCCTCCTACCCAATTCTTGTGGGGAGGTCAGATCAGAGTCAACCAAGTGCTGATGTAGAAGCTGATTTTGACAATTACTTAAGATTTGCTCTCTCATAATTAAATTATACAATCCTGTATAGTCAGTAACCTTACTTCCCAGCAACCAGCCCTCCAGAGCCTTAGTGGCACATTCAACAAATTCAGACCAGTCCTGAGTCTGTGTCTTCTGGGTATCTCTGAACATTAACCTGTACTGTTCAGTGGTTAAGCCTAACCCATCAATCAGAGCACTCTTCAGGACCATGTAGTTTCTAGAATCCTCATCACTAACTGTGAGGAGTCTGTCTCTGCCTCTACCTTCAAAGGAGAGCCACAAGATTGCTGCCCACTGCTCCTGAGGGATCTGCTGTACTCTGCAGGCTCTCTCCATTGCAGTAATCCATTTATGGATATCATCCCCAGCTTTGTAGGGGGGCACAATCTTACTCAGGTTTCTTGTATCAAAAGACCTGTCTTTATCCTTCTGGATAGTGCTGCCACCAGTGGATCCTAATCCACTCTCTCTAGGCTGTCTTGCTCTAGCAAGTTTCTCCTTGGCCAGGGCAACCTCTAACTCTTGCCTCTGGATCCTAAGCTCAGCCTCTCTCATCTTGGCCTCATGTTCCCTTCTCTGAGGGCTAGTCATCTCCTTCCTGGAGTGACCATGAGAGCCTCTAGAGACATGGGAGGTATTGGATTCACCTGAGTGACTCCTCCTCCTCCTATGCCCCTGGTTAAGTCCACCTGGGGGTCTGAATGGGTTGTTACCAGATTCATTCCCAAGTTGTCTTAAGTTAGCCTGGTTCAGTCTACTGACCAGCACCTGACTATCTCTGTCATCATCTGACTCACTGCTTTCCACCTCCTCCTCCTCTTCTTCTTCCTCTACATCTACCTGAGGAGCTCCAGTGGTGGAGGCTTCCTCATCTACCAGGATGATAGGGGCAGGGGTGTCTACAGTGTCATCCTCTGAAGGATGGCCTCCTTCAGCATCCCCTGTGGGGTTTGCCTTAGAGGGCTTTAGAGTCTCAGACTGGTCTAAGAGCTCTCTTAGGTGGTCTGTAGTAGGGGAAGGCCCTGTCTTCAGACCCCTTAAGACACAAAGCTGTCTTAATTCCTTAAAGGAAAAAATAGCAAATTTGGATGGTGCCCTTGGAGGGTCACTCTCAACAGGAGTAAGTCCACTGGACCCCTCTGTTCCAGACATTGCTCTAGTGTGGGTGGATGTGTTGCAATCTACCTACACTGGTGTTTACCTACTAAACCTATCTAGTAGTTGTAGCTAGGGTGTGCTACTCCCTTTGCTCTACAACAACTAAGTTCAGTAGAACTTAAGTATACTAGTCTTGTTTTATATGTACCTAGCAGGTACCTGTATGATCTTTCAAATGATAATCTCAAAGATTGTAATGGTAAAACAACAGCAAGCTCAGATCCCAATCCGCTGCTCACCAATGTGAGAAGTTGGCCTGGTATATAATGCTCACTAGTTCTAGTGATCACTTTGTACCATGCCAAGCAACCCTTATGATGATGGTTGTAATTCAACCTTGTAGACCAGTTATCCTAGTGGTAACGTGGACAAAGCAGTCTTAGGCTAAACTCTGAAAGGCATGTGAAGCCAGCTGTTATACCATACACAACCCCCTTGAATACCAAATGAAAGGGACACCACACAGATATATATTGAAAATATATATTGATTTATTAACTATAAAATCCCCTGGACTCTTTATGAGCACAGAAGCACAAGCGTTAAATCACAAGACAGTTTAAAATACACAAAAGTTGCACAATATGGATGAGCCCTAGGGGCCACCTAAACCATATACTAAATAAGTGGTATAAGGGATACCAGGAGGAAAGTGAAGAGGCCTAGGGCCTTGGGAATCGCTGGAGCTATTCGAGACTGGAGTTAACTAAGTCGGGAAAGGCCCACGGGACTCGGGTGCAGTGTCCAAAGTGCACGCACTTCTCAATACAAAGTCTATGGTGCGTAAAAAGCACAAAGTTAGAAAGTTAGGAACCTTCCGAGTGACCTACGGAGCTGAAACTTAAAACACAGGCCCTTGGGATGTGTACCAGTGCAGGAGCACCGGCGGAGCTGAGTTACCTCACCCACAGGAAGCGGGTGCACAGGGTCGAAGATGTGTCGGGTTTCGTCACGCTGGTCGATGGTGCTTGGAGCAGGAGATGCTGCAGGCGGCTCGATGAGAAGAGTTCCGGTGGATCCAAGGGTGGATCTGAAGATGTGAAGACCTGAAAGCAGAGGGGACAGTGTTCAAAGTCACTAGCCAGTGACTGCCGTGGAACCAGGTGATGTCGGGTGCAAACAGGCGTCGTCGGGTAGCTTCTTTCTGCAGCCACGTGGATACCCGGGGTCGAGGACGTCCAGGAGTCGGTCACGAGCTGTCCCACGTAGGCTTCTCGCTGTTGGCGGTGTCGGCGACCTGATCGGAGCAAACAGGCCTTGGCAAATGCAAGCCACGCAGGAGTTGAAAGATGCTGTTCACTCGGACCAGCAAGGTCAGAGCGGGTGCTCCTTTTCACAGGAGCTTGGGTAGGTCTGGAGCAACCAGACCTGCTGTTTAAATCTTCGGGTTCGTCGCCAAGATGGCCGCTGGCCGCGTGGCTAGTGGCCGGGATGGCGCGTCGAGTGGCACAATGCAAAAGGGCCCCACGCAGATCGTGGAGATGCTGGAGGGCTGATCTTCGGTGCAAGGGCTGCTCGGTGGTGGGGGTTCTCAATCCCCAAAGCACAACGTCGAGGATGCCTCAGAAGCTGCGCAGTCAGCTTTTCGGGTGTCTTTCAAGAGGTCCGGTCCCACGTCACTCGGTGCCTCCACGGGTCCCTTCTTCGCAGGGACTGTGGATCGGGCTCTGAGAGGTCTGGGAGTCTGGTTCTTGTCGGGCTCTGGGCTCGGTCTCCGGCGGGAGGCGGCGGCAAAGCAGACGTCGAGGTGCTGGGTGGTGCCTGTGTTCACAGGGTGGCCCCTCCTAGGCCACAAGGGAGATGCTCTTCAGTCTTCTATCATCAGAATGTCGAAGTCCAGTCGTCTTCTTAGTTTAAAGTTGATTTCAGGATGATCTGCTGTGCAATGGCACTGCTCCCCCTCTTATTCCAATCTAGGGGGGTGGCTCACCTACTAGGTCCCTCCTCTGGGAGGAACCAGGAAGGGGGGTGGTTACACCCCCTTTCCTTTGTCCAGCTCCGCGCCAGGACTGGGGCTGGAAGGCCCCAGAACCGGTTTGGGCTGGCCTATGCACGGGGACACCTTGTGTGCCCCGGGCATGTCTGATTCTATTCAGCCCTGTCCTACCCAATACACCAAATCCTGTCTGGGGTGGTGCTCGCACCTCCCAAGGCAGGAAACCCTTTGTCCAGGCCACCATCTGCCGAGTTTCGGTCAGCAGCAGGAGGCCAGACTTGTGTCTGTGGTGGCAGCGTCCATTTTGTGAAGCTGAGGCTCTGTTTAACTTTAACCGGGGTTAAGGCTACACACATGTCGTGTCCCTCTAGAAGGGTGGAATGCTATCCCCGTCGCCAGAATTGGCGAGGGGATAGTATTCCAATTCGTATGACACCTTACTCGACATGTTTTGATAAAGCCAAACCAAAGATAGCATTTAACCGCGAGGATTATAATGCACTTAAGAGTATATGGTATGGCAATATCCCGGAACAGCTTAGGGAGTTGTTCCCGACAGCTGCAGACAGGCTCAGCTCATGCTAGAGCACCATCTCACATATTTCCAAGCACTCTGCCTCCAGGATTGATGAGGCCTTCCATAGGAGTGGCTGATAGGAACATATGTGTCCAGTTTAGGGTTAGGCACAGACATACTGTACCTAAGTAAGAGGTGGTTACACCAACTTACCCCAGCTGAGTGATCAGCCAGTTGTGTCAAATCTGGAGGCCAGGCCAGGGGTGGCACAAGACGTGCTGCAGCCCCTGGTAGGCCTTGGATGCACCTATGCCCTGGGTACCTAGGGTACACTGTTACAGGGGCCTATAAGGTGAACCAATTCCAATTGTGTTATGCACCTAAGGTACATGGAGTCCATTTTAAGGAGAGAGCAATCAGCCTGGGGCCCTGAATAGCAGGATCCCAAGCCAACTAAGTCAAAAACCAGCTAAACACCAGGCAAAAAGTTTGGGGGTAACCATAGTCAGATATCCACCTTCCTACACAAGGTGCAAGGCATCTACAATGACTTTCTAATTTCCCCAGGGTCCTAGGATGTAAAAGAACAACCAAAGGGATCAGCCCATTGTAGACTATCCTGCTTACCGACAATAACAAGCAAGGAAGTACAAAAACTTCTGCTTTCTATAAAAAACGGCTCACCCACAGACACCTATCCCCCTATCATGCATCAGTCAGCTCAGAAGATCTGTGTTAACCTCACTCCCTTCATAAACCAAGTCCTGGAATCAGGCTGTTACCCAGAAATCTGGAAAAAAGTATCTATCACACCTCTCCTAAAGACACCCAACCTGGACCCTACTGAACTAAAGAATTATCGCCCCCATTACCGGCCTACCAATTGTGGCCAAGATTTTAGAAAAATCAGTAAACACAGCGCTGACCGAATTCTTAGATGCTAACAATCTACTGGACACCTCCCAGCATGGCTTCCGCTCACGCCATTCCAGCAAATCTGCCCTGATCCTTGCCACCGAGGAGATCCGTAATGTGGTGGACAGGGGGGGGAGGGCGATCCTCCTGCTCCTGGAGATGTAGGGGTGGAGGGAACCACCCTGGTCCTCCTGTCCTTCTTCTTAGAGGCAAGAGAGTAGAGGCTGTTCTGGGACGGCCTGAAATCTGATAGTTTCCATCTCCCAGGTGGTGTCCCATGGGGTGGGCCCCTTTCCCCGACTATGTTCAACATCTACGTCACCCCGTTGGCTAACCTTATCAGGAGGCATGGTTTTGTCCTGTTCTCTTACTCTGATGATCCTCAACTTGTCATCTCTATTACCAATCAGCCTGAGAACACTGCTGCCAGGTTCCATGTCTTTCTCACTATGACCTGGATGAATCATACCTTCCCGAAAATAAACACAGACAAGACTGAGGTGATGGAATTCGGCCCGGGCCAGCCCCTGTGGAACAAGTCCTGGTGGCCAACTGAGGCCGGAGAATGCCCACACCCGGTAAATAAGGTCAAGAACCTAGGGATATTCTTTGATGACAAATTGAACTTTGGCGCCCAGGTAAACAGTCTTACTTCATCCTGCTTTTTTCTATTAAAAACTTTGAGAAAAATGTTTCCATACATTTCTCAAGAGTTGCAAAAGATGGTGATGGTGGCACTTTTGTTATCCAAGCTAGATTACGGCAATGCCCAATTTTTGGGCAATGACAAATTCCAATTGAGAAAATGCAATCCCTACAGAATACCGCAGCAAGATTACTCCTGGGCATACCCAGAGAACAGTCAACCTCTACAGGAATCAAATCTCTCCACTGGCTTCCCATGAAACAGCGTGTGGAATTCAAGTTTCTTAGTCCTGTTGCACCCTCAGAGGAACACTCATCTACAGACCCCCCGGACCCCGGGCTCAGTTCAGCGACTCCATCGCCGACCTCGTCAGCACCAACGCACTCGCCTCCACAGACTACATCCTCCTCAGGGACCGGAATTTCCACCTCGAGAACAACAACAACGCCAACTCCGCCACCCTGATTGACAACCTCTGCCTCAGACAACTCATCACCACACCCACCCACGCCGCCGGCCACACGCTGGACCCCGTCTTCCCCCCAGTCTTCCACTTCACCTTCGACCACATCACGGAACTCCATGGACCGACCGCCGCTGCATCCATTTTACCTTCAAGAAACCAACCACGCACCACTGCACCCAACAGTCGCCTCGCCGCTGCTGGAGCAAAGTCACAGAAGACCAGCTGATCACCACCCTCGCCAAAACCCACACACCGACCCCACCAACCCAGACACCGCAGCCCGCAACCTCAGACAGTGGATCAACGACTGGGCCAACACCCTCATCCCGCTCAAAAAACCCTCCAACAGCCATGCGAGCAATCGAGCCACCTGGTTCACCGACGAGCTCCAGACCTCCAAACGCGCATGCCGGAAACTGGAGAAGATATGTCTCCACAAACGCACATCGGACAACGTTGCAGCCCACAAGGACGCCACCCATAGACATCACCACCTCATCAGATTAGCCAAGAGATTCTTCTTCAAAGACCGCTTGGATAACCACGCACCCAACAGCAAAGAGCTCTTCAGCATCGTAAAGGAACTCTCCAACCCCAGCGGCAACGACATCCCGCCCTCACAAGAACTGTGCGACTCACTAGCCATCTTCTTCCACCGCAAGATCGCTGACATCCACGACAGCTTCAACACCACCACCGCCCGACCACGCCAGACTCCACCTCCCCTGTCAACACCACAAGCGCCAACCGCCTGACCTCCTGGTCCAACATCAATGACGACGAGACTCGCAATGTCATGAATTCCATCCACTCAGGATCTCCGTCAGACCCGTGCCCACACCTCATATTCAACAAAGCAGACGCAGCCATCACACCCCAACTACGGAAGGTCATCAACATCTCATTCGAAACAGCGATTTTCCCGGAAAGCTGGAACAACGCCAAAATCAACGCCCGACTCAAGAAGCTCAAAACAGACCCCAAGGACCTCAAGAACTTCCGGCCCATCTCCCTGCTCCCGTTCCCGGCAAAGGTCATCGAGAAAATTGTCAACATGCAATTGGCCCGCCACCTGGAAGACAACAACATCTTGGACCCGTCCCAGTCCGGATTCAGACGCAACCACAGCACTGAGACAGCCCTCATCGCCACCACAGATGACATCAGGTGCCAACTAGACAATGGTGAAACATCAGCCCTCATCCTCCTGGACCTGTCAGCCGCCTTTGACATGGTGTGCCATCGCACTCTAAAGACACGCCTCCTAGAAGCCGGAATCCAAGAGAAGGCTCTCGACTAAATCACGTCCTTCCTCTCAGGCAGAACCCAGAGAGTCTGCCTCCCACCCTTCCGATCCGAAGCCACCCACATCATCTGCGACGTCCCCTAGGGCTCATCCCTCAGCCCGACGCTGTTCAACATCTACATGGCCCCCCTTGCACAAGTGGCCCGCCACCACAACCTCAAAAATCATCTCCTATGCTGACGACACGCAGCTCATCCTCTCCCTCACCAAGGACCCACACACTGCCAAAACCAACCTCCACGAGGGAATTAAGGTCATCGCCGACTGGATGAGGAGCAGCCGTCTGAAGCTGAACTAGGACAAGATGGAGGTCCTCATCCTCGGACCCACCCCCTCAGCCTGGGACGACTCCTGGTGGCCGACCACACTGGGATCAGCACCAACACCCACCGACCATGCACGCAACCTAGGATTCGTCCTCGACTCCTCCCTCTCCATGTGCAAGCAGGTCAACGCTACCTCCTCCTCCTGCTACAACACCCTCCTCATGCTCCGCAGGATCTACAAGGGGATCCCAACCGAAACATGAAGAACGGTGACACAGGCTCTCGTCAGCAGCTGTCTGGACTATGGCAACGCAGGAATCTCAGCCAAACACCTACAACAACTACAATGCATCCAGAACGCCTCCGCCCGACTGATCGTCAACGTCCCCCGCCGCAGCAACATCACCCCCAATCTGCGAGACCTACACTAGCTCCCCGTCGACAAGAGGATCACCTTCAAGCTCCTCACCCAAGCACACAAAGCACTCCTCAACGCTGGACCAGCCTACCTGAACAGCAGATTCAGCTTCCACACCCCCACCCGCCAGCTCCACTCTGCAAGCCTCGCTCTCGCCGTTGTCCCCCGCATCCAACGTATGACCTACGGTGGCAGATCCTTCTCCTACCTCGCCGCCAAGACCTGGAACACCCTCCCTACCCACATACGGCAGACTCAAGACCTACTCGCCTTCAGAAGACGCCTCAAGACCTGGCTCTTTGAACAGTAGCAGCACCCCCTCCCCTCAGCACCTTGAGACCCTAACGGGTAAGTAGCGCTCTCTACAAGTACTCTGATTGATTGATTGATTGTGCACAAGGCAATATATGGCGGCGGTGCCGAGGACATTCAAAAACTGTTCCCACCATACATTCCCCCACGTGCTCTTAGATCGGCCAGCCTGGGCCTCATTAAGACTGCAAAGACTAGACGGGCAAGATGGTAGGGCAGGGCGATATCACAATGTGCTGCAAAACTCTGGAATAAAATGCCACTGTGATTGAAGCTTCAACCCAACCTGCAGATCTTCAGGAAGAACCTGAAAACATGGCAGTTTATTTCCGCATAGGCGCTTCTTAATACAGCCCACTGTTCCTGTTAACACACCTCAGGGCCAAGACGCCACGGCAATCAAGCGCTCTATAAGCATATAAACATAAGTTAAACTGCTTGATTTTCTTCCCGGGTGTAGGAGAGTAGGATCTGCTTTCCTATGGACACCCCAATTTTGCTTTTTTCCTCACTGGTTTTCGACTTAATGTGGCTGTGGGCCTGCTAATCAGACCCACAGCCTGCTGTTCTCTCTCTAAATTCACATCCATGTACTTTAGGTACATAACCAATTGGACATTGGGTCACCTTATCAGCCCCTGTACAGTGTACTATAGGTACCCAGGGCATAGGTGCATCCAAGGCCTACCAGGAGCTGCAGCATATCTTTTGCCACCCCTGGCTGGCTATCCAAACTGACACAACTGGTTGATCACTCAGCTGGGGCAAGGTCGTGTAATCACCCCTTGCTTAGATATAGTATACCTATATCTAAACCTATATCTGGACACATATGCACCTATAAGTCACTCCTATGGCAGGCCTTATCAATCCTGGAGGCAGAGTGCTTGGTTTTATGTGAGATGGTGCTCTAGCATGAGCTGAGCCTGTCTGCAGCTGTCGGGACCAACTCCCTTAGCTGTTCTGGGAAATTGCCATACCATATACTCTTAAGTGCATTATAATCCTCGCGGTTATTTGCTAACTTTGGTTTGGTTTTATCAAAACATGTCGTGTAAGGTGTCATACACTTTGGAATACTCCCCCCTCGCCAGTCCTGGCGACGGGGGTAGCATTCCACCCTTCTAGAGGGAGAAGACATGTTACTTTGCTTAAACGCGGTTAACTCTAACCAGAGCCCCAGCATCACAAAATGGATGCTGCTGCCACAGTCACAAGTCTGGCCTCCTACTGCTGACCGAAACTCCAGCAGGGGGGGCCTGGACAAATGATATCCTGTCACAGGGAGGTGTTACACCACCCCAGACAGGAGATAGTGGATTGTAGCAGGGAGGGTTGAATGAAACTAGACACTGCATGGGGCGCACAAGGCGTCCCTTGTATAGCCCAGTTCAAACCGGTGCTGGGGCACTCCAGCGCCAGCTCTGGTGCGAAACTGGACAAAGAGAAAGGGGTGTAACCACCCCCTTCCTGGGCCCCACCCATAGGAGGGACCTAGCAGGTGATCCAGCCCCTTGATTTGGAATAAAGGTAGGAGCTGTGCCAATGCAATTTAGATCATCCTGACTGAAACTTTGAAACAAAACTCTGGACCCTTGGACATCCCACTCGACGTGGAAGACTGAAGAATCTCACTTGTGGTCAAGGAGTGGCCACCCTGTGCAAGCAGGCACCATCAGTGCAACAAGACTTTCTTTGCTGTTGCTCCCGCCGGAGCTCGAACGACAGAGACCGACAAGACCTGGACTCCAAGACTTCCAACAGCCCGATCCACAGTCCTAGCAAAGCTTAGACCCGTGGATGCGACGAGAGACGTGGGACCGGCCATCTTGAAAAGTCAACGAATTGCTTCCAGCGCAGCTCCCGAGGCACCCTCGACGCTGTGCTTTGGGGTTTGAGAAGCCCCAGCTCCGAGCAGCCTGTGCTCCAAAGATCACCTCTCCACACTCTCCGAGTGCTGCGTGGGGCCCTTTTGCACTTTTCCTGCTCAACGCGTTGTCCGGTCGCTTGCCCGTTGGCTAGTGGCCTCTGTGACGACGAAACCTCAAAACTACACTGTTGGTCTGGTTGCTCCAGACTGGTCCCAGCTCCCTTGAAAAGGAGCCATCGATCTGACCCTCCCGGTCTGATCAAGAAGCCATCTTCGTATTCTGCGTGGGTTACCTTTGCCAAGGCTTGGTGACTCCGAATCGAGTACCGAGACCGCTGACAGCAAGAGCCTACGTGGGACAGCTCGTGTTCCCCAGCTGGTCATCCTCGATCTTTTTCTGGTCCACGTGGCAGCGGAGACAAACACCTCAACATCACCTGATTGCAACCCGACATCGCCTGGTTCCTTCCTGGTTCCTCGCTGGTCACTGGCTAGTGACCTGAACTCTGTCCCCTCTGCTTTCAGGTACTCTACGTCTTCGATCCACCCTTGGCTCCAACCGGACTCTTCTCTCCTGGCCGCCTGCAGCATCTTCATCTACAGGCTCCATAGAACTTCATGACGAAACCCGACACACTTTGGCACCTATGCACCCGCTTCCTGTGGGTGAAGTAACGATCTAACTCCGCTGCTCCTATAGTGGTTTACACCTCTAGTGTCCTAGTTTTAAGTGGCTAAGTTCTAGTCCAGTCGGAAGTCTCCGAAACCTATAACTTTCTGATTTTTACGCACCATTGACTTGTATGGTAAACGCGGTTGCCTATAGACACTGCACCCGTATCCTGTGGGCCTCTCCCCACCTAACCTTCTTTAGTCCAGTGTAGGCCCAGCGATTCCCAAGGCCCTAGGCCTATTTATTGTTCGTGACGTGGTACTTATACCACTTTCTTAATATATGGTTTGAGGGGCTACCCGGCCTATCCATACTTGTGCAGCTTATAGTATGTTATGCTGTGTTCTTTGTTTAACGCTTGTGCTCCTGTGCTCATAAAGAATTAAGGGGATTATTCTAGAAATAAATACATATATTTTATACTATATAACTTGTGTGGTGTCCTTTCATTTGGTATTAAAAGGTATTGCATATGGTAAAACAGCTGGCTTCACATGTCCTCTTGAGTTTAGCATAAGACTGCTTTTGTCCATGCTACCCCTAGGATAGCTGGTCTATAAGGTTGACTTACAACCAATCACCATAAGGGTCGTTTGGACTGGTGCAAGGTGCTCACTCGAATAGTGAACACCATATACCAGGCCAACTTCTCACATTGGTGTGCAGCGGTTGGGATTTGAGCTTGCTGTTGTTTTACCAATTGTAATCTTTGAAAATATAATTTGAAAGATCACATCAAGTACCTAGGTACATATAAACAAAGCTTAGCATACTTAAGTTCTACTGAACTTAGTGGTTGTAGACCAAAGGGCTTAGCACGCCCTGACTACAACCTCTAGAGAGGTTCCAGTAGGAAAACAAATAGTGTAGGTAAGTGCACCATTTGCACCTCACTAGTCATGCCTGGCACAGGTGAACCTTCCAGTTCTCTACCTGTGGGTGACTCTCACAAAGCACCATCCAGTTATGAAAAACTCAGCCACAAGGACGTGAGTGCCCTATGCACTTCAAGGGGGCTGAAAAAGGGTCACAACCCTACCATCCCTAACCTCATAGCAATCTTAGAGAAAGCTGATCTTGAGAAGGAATCTTCTACAGGTCCTTCAAGTAAGGTAGGAGAGGGAAACCCCCCTGATAACATTGATGTCCCAGAAGTTGATCCTGAAGAGGTAGACGAGGATGAGGATGGAGATGAGTCAGATGATCAGGGGGAGGATGGCCAAGTTCAAATTAAAATATTGAACCAAGCCAACTTAAGCCTACATGGAATGGAGAAGGTGTCCACCTTTCCAGGCCCAATAGTAGACTTAACCCTGGCAATAGAAGGGTTAGATCTCCTTCCAGGGAATCTAACCAGTCTAATGCCTCTAGTGGATCTCAAAGGGGAATGACTTCCCCCCAGAGAAGAGAACATGAGGCTAGGATGAGAGCTATCCAACTCCAGATAGAGAAGGAAGAGATAGCCCTGGCCCAAGCTAAACTTGCTTTAGCAAGGGAGCAAAAGTTAGGTGGATTAGATTCCACTGGTGGCAGCAACATTATCCCCAAGGATAAAGACAGGTCCTATGATCATAGAAACCTGAGTAAGATTGTGCCCCCCTACAGGGATGGGGATGATATCCACAAATGGATAACTGCTCTTGAGAGAGCCTGCATGGTACAGCAGGTTCCTCAGGATCAGTGGGCAGCAATCTTGTGGCTCTCCTTTTCAGAAAAAGGGAGAGATAAGCTCCTCACTGTTAGACCTGAGGATGCTAAAAACGAACTACTCTGTCCTGAAGAGTGCTCTGATTTAAGGGTTTGGCCTAACCACTGAGCAATACAGGTTGTTGTTCAGAGATACCCAAAAGACTCAGACTCAGGACTGGACCGACTTTGTTGATTGTGCCACTAAGGGTCTGGAAGGTTGGTTGCTGGGAAGTAAAGTTACAGACTATACAGGATTGTACAATCTAATAATGAGAGAACAGATCCTTAATAATTGCCAGAACCAGTTGTTGCATCAACACCTGATTGACTCAGGTCTGACCTCTCCCCAAGAATTGGGAAAGAAGGAAGACAAATGGGTCAGAACTAGGGTTAAGCAGAAACCCCAGAACCAAGGTGGTGATCAGAAGAAGGCAGACCAGAAGGGTGGAGATCAGAAACAAAAAGACCAGAAGTCTTCTTCAGGCCCCCAAAATAGTAATAAGGAGGGGGGGTCCCAAAATGGAAAGAAGAAGAAGAATGATTGGACAAGAATCCAGAGCACAATTAGTGTATCCAATCAAATTTCAATCTTCAAATGGCCAAACCAATGGGATAGATCAAACCAGACATAAGTTTTCAAAAGTTTTATTGCTCAACAGTGTTCTCTTCTCAGAATCACTGTGCCTATCACTCTAGCCTACACGTGTTTCATCACAGCATGTGGCTGTGAATCTTCAGGGCTGATCTAAATGATCGAGGCGCGTTATCGGGTGACCGGTGATAATTCCGTCCCGGTCCTAATCGGGTAGTTTCTGTAAACACGAGAGCGGTACCGATGATGTTCGGTTTCCGTTTCGTCAGAATATGGGTAGCGTGTGGGGTTACACAGCATCAGTATTTAGGGGCCGTTTGTTGCCCGTGGGTTGAGCTTGGTGCAGCTCCAGTTTCCAAGTGCGGGCCTCGATCATTTAGATCAGCCCTGAAGATTCACAGCCACATGCTGTGATGAAACACGTGTAGGCTAGAGTGATAGGCACAGTGATTCTGAGAAGAGAACACTGTTGAGCAATAAAACTTTTGAAAACTTATGTCCCATTGGTTTGGCCATTTGAAGATTGAAATTTGATTGGATACACTAAGTGTGCTCTGGATTCTTGTCCAATTGCATTAGAGAGAGGTCCCTGATCCTCTTCTCGTACAGAGGTTAAGGTTTTCCTCTGCCAAGAAGCACCTAACTTTATACTACGATACCTTAAAACTTACCGTGATAAGTTGAGCGCCAGATTTCTGAACACTTAAAAACCTGTTCATAGACTGTATAAGAAGAAGAATGATGGCCCATGAAAACCTTGGTGTAATTACTGTAAGTCAGTTTCTCACTGGTTTAGTGAGTGCACTAAGAAAGGTGGAGCCCCTGCTACTGTAGCCCCTAATACAGTCAGCAGTGGTGGTCCCCAAACAAAAGTGATAGTGGGTTTAACCATGGGTACTGAGATGGAGCCTGGCCTAGTCAGAATTCCTACTCAGGCAGTCTTGATCTGTGAAGGGGACATGGACATGTCCCTGGCTATAAGTCCCAGTACTCTGGGCAAGTACAGTCAGACACCTTTGATTAATGATAAAGTGGCTCAGGCCTACAGGGACACATGTGCCAGTGTCACAATGGTGACACCTAACTTTGTGGACCCTGGACAATTTATACTGGGTGATAATTACCTGGTGACCAATGCTAGCATTGTCACTACTCCCCATAGTGTGGCAGTTGTTAACTTCTCCTGGGGAGGGGTAAATGGCCTCAAGAGAGTTGTGGTAAGCGCAGACCTCCCAGTTGACTGTCTTTTGGGCAATGATCTAGAGGATTCACTGTGGTCAGAAGTGGAGTACAGGACTCATGCAGAGGTGCTAGGTATATCAGCACATGTCCTTGCTGTGACCAGGTCACAGGCCAAAAAGTGCTTACCTGAACCTGTGCTGGATCTTGGAACAATAGAACACGCACAACCCAAGAGAAAGAGCAAGAGGGTTAAGGCAGTGCCTTCCCACTTGCCCCAGGTTGTGGATCAGACCTCACAGGAGGCTGATTCTGTGATCCAAGAGGAGACTGTCTCTGAAGAGCTTGAACCTGATCAGGTTGAGTTTCTGGGGACAGGGGGACCCTCAAAAGCAGATCTGGGGCAGGCCCAATTAACTTGCCCTTCTCTTGAACCCCTCAGACAGCAAGCTGCTGCTGAGGCTGCTGGGAATGCTCAAGGTACCCATAGAGTGTATTGGGATGATGGGCTCCTTTATTCAGAGGCTAGAGACCCCAGGCCTGGTGCTACCAGGAGGTTGGTTATACCTCTGCAATTTAGGGGCTTCCTTCTAACCTTGGCACATGATATTCCCTTAGCAGGACACTTAGGCCAGAACAAAACTTGGGACAGGCTTGTCCCTCACTTTCACTGGCCTCACATATCAGAAGATACCAAGGAGTTGTGTCGCTCCTGTGTCACCTGCCAAGCCAGTGGCAAATCAGGTGGCACCACAAAGCCCCCCTCATACCACTACATGTGGTGGGGGTACCCTTTGAAAGAGTGGGGACAGACATTGTTGGACCAATGGACCCCCAAACAGCATCTGGGCACAGAATCATACTGGTGGTAGTGGATCATGCCACCAGGTATCCAGAGGCAATTCCCCTGAGGACCACAACAGCTCCTGTTGTGGCAAGGGCCCTACTTGGAGTTTTCTCCAGAGTGGGCTTTCCAAAGGAGGTTCTTTCAGACACAGGTGCCAACTTCATGTCTGGATATCTAAAAGCAATGTGGAAAGAGTGTGGTGTTAACTACAAATTCACTACACCCTACCATCCACAGTGCAATGGGCTTGTTGAAAGGTTCAACAAGACCCTAAAAGGGATGATAAAAGGGTTACCTGAAAAGCTTAGGCGAAGAGGGGACATCCTTTTACTCTGCCTTCTCTTTGCATACAGAGAGGTCCCACAAAAGGGGGTTGGCTACAGCCCTTTTGAACTTTTGTTTGGGCATCCTGTAAGGGGTCCCTTGTGTCTTGTGAAGGAAGGATGGGAGTTACCTCTCAAAAAGCCTAAACTTGACATAGTGGACTATGTACTCGGTCTCCGCTCCAGGATGGCTGAATACATGGAGAAAGCATCCAAAAACCTTGAGGCTAGCCAAGAACTCCAAAAAGCTTGGCATGACCAAAAGGCTGTGCTGACTGAGTACCAGCCAGGACAGAAGGTGTGGGTGTTGGAGCCAGTGGGCCCAGCAGCTATCCAAGACAAATGGTCTGGACCCCACACCATCATTGAGAAAAAGGGAGAGGTCCCCTACTTGGTGGACCTTGGCACCCCTAGGAGCCCTAACAGGAGCCCTAACAGGATGCTCCATGTAAATTGATTGAAAGCATTTGTTGACAGGGAAAACATGGGCTTGCTCATGGCTACAGATGGGGAGCAAGAGGAGGAGAGTGACCCTCTCCCAGACTTGTTATCCCATAACCCTGATGATGGTTCAGTTGATGGTGTGGCCTTAGATGGCAGCCTCACTGACCAGCAGCAACAAGATTGCAGACAGGTTCTACAGTCTTTCAGACACATGTTTTAACTCATTCCCAGTCAAACTAACGGGTCCACCCATGAGGTGGACACTGGTGACAGTCTGCCTGTGAAGAGTAAAATCTGCAGGCAACCTGACCATGTCAGGGATTGTATAAAGGCTGAGGTGCAGAAAATGCTTGAACCTGGAGTAATTAAGCCATCAGAGAGCCCCTGGGCCAGCCCAGTAGTCCTTGTGCCAAAACCTCATACCAAAGATGGAAAGAGAGAAATGAGGTTCTGTTTGGACTATAGAGGTCTCAATGCTGTCACTAGGGCAGATGCTCATCCTATTCCAAGGGCAGATGAGCTCATAGATAAATTGGCTGCTGCCAAATTTCTGAGCACATTTGATCTGACAGTTGGCTATTGGCAAATCAGGTTAGCTGAGGAGTCAAAGGCCAAAACAGCATTCTATCAGGTTAGCTGAGAAGTCAAAGGCCAAAACAGCATTCTCAACCCCCAGTGGACATTATCAATTTGTGGTAATGCCCTTTGGTTTGAAGAATGCACCTGCCACTTTCCAAAGGTTGGTGAACCAAGTCCTTACTGGGTTGGATGACTTTTGTGCAGCATATCTAGATGATATTGCTGTCTTCAGCTCCACCTGGGAGGATCACCTGATCCACCTGAAGAAAGTTCTGGAGGCCCTGCAAAAGGCAGGTCTGACTATCAAGGCTACCAAGAGCCAGATAGGGCAGAGCAAGGTTGTGTACCTGGGCCACCTGGTAGGTGGGGGTCAGGTTCAACCACTGGAGAGTAAGATCCAGACCATACAGGACTGGGCTCCTCCAACCACCCAGACACAGGTCAGAGATTTCTTGGGCCTGACTGGGTATTACAGGAAATTTGTAAAGAACCCAGGGTCCATTGTGACACCATTAAATGATCTGACATCCAAAAAGATGCCAAAGAAGGTTCAGTTGACAGTTAGCTGTCAAAAAGCATTTGATGACCTGAAGAAGGCCATGTGCTCTGCACCTATCCTAAAGAGTCCTGACTACTCCAACGAGTTCATTGTCCGAACAGATGCTTCTGAGTTTGGGGTGGGAGCTGTGCTTTTACAACTCAATGTAGATGGTCAAGACCAGCCCAATGCTTTCATTAGCAGAAGGCTGACCGCTAGAGAGAAACGTTGGTCAGCCATTGAGAGGGAGGCCTTTGCTGTGGTTTGGGCCCTGAAGAAGTTGAGACCATACTTGTTTGGCACTCACTTCAGAATTCAGACAGACCATAAGCCCCTCTTGTGGCTAAATCAGATAAAGGGTGAAAATCCCAAACTACTCAGGTGGTCTATTTCCCTACAGTGGATGGAACCTTACAGTGGAACACAGACCAGGGACTGACCATGGTAATGCAGATGGTCTCTCCAGGTATTTCAACTTAGAACATGAAGACTTATCTGGTCAAGGTTAAGTTTAATGTCCCTGCGTTGGGGGGGGGGGGGTTATGTAGGGGAGTAGGGTCTGCTTTCCTATGGTCACCCCAATTTTGGGTTTTTGCCTCACTGGTTTTTGACTTAATGTGGCTGTGGGCCCGCTAATCAGACCCACAGCCTGCTGTTCTCTCTCTAAATTCACATCCATGTACTTTAGGTACATAACCAATTGGACATTGGGTCACCTTATCAGCTCCTGTACAGTGTACTATAGGTACCCAGGGCATAGGTGCATCCAAGGCCTAAAAGGAGCTGCAGCATATCTTTTGCCACCCCTGGCTGGCTATCCAAACTGACACAACTGGCAGATCACTCAGCTGGGGCAAGGTCGTGTAATCACCCCTTGCTTAGATATAGTATACCTATATCTAAACCTACATCTGGACACATATGCACCTATAAGTCACTCCTATGGCAGGCCTTATCAATCCTGGAGGCAGAGTGCTTGGTTTTATGTGAGATGGTGCTCTAGCATGAGCTGAGCCTGTCTGCAGCTGTCGGGACCAACTCCCTTAGCTGTTCTGGGATATTGCCATACCATATACTCTTAAATGCATTATAATCCTCGCGGTTATTTGCTAACTTTGGTTTGGCTTTATCAAAACATGTTGTGTAAGGTGTCATACGCTTTGGAATACTACCCCCTCGCCAGTCCTGGCGAGGGGGGTAGCATTCCACCCTTCTAGAGGGAGAAGACATGTTACTTTGCTTAAACACGGTTAAATCTAACCAGAGCCCCAGCATCACAAAATGGATGCTGCTGCCACAGACACAAGTCTGGCCTCCTGCTTCTGACCGAAACTCTGGCAGGGGAGGCCTGGACAAATGCTATCCTGTCACAGGGAGGTGTTACACCACCTCAGACAGGAGATAGTGGATTGTAGCAGGGAGGGTTGATTGAAACTAGACACTGCCTGGGACGCACAAGGCATCCCATGCATAGCCCAGTTCAAACCGGTGCTGGGGCACTCCAGCCTCAGCTCTGGCGTGAAACTGGACAAAGGGAAAGGGGTGTAACCACCCCCTTCCTGGGTCCCACCCATAGGAGGGACCTAGCAGGTGATCCTGCCCCTTGATTTGGAATAAAGGTAGGAGCTGTGCCAATGCAATTTAGATCATCCTGACTGAAACTTTGAAATGAAACTCTGGACCCTTCGACATCCCACTCAACGTGGAAGACTGAAGAATCTCCCTTGTGGTCAAGGAGTGACCACCCAGTGCAAGCAGGCACCATCAGCGCAACGAGACTTTCTTTGCCGTTGCTCCCGCCGGAGCTCGAATGACAGAGACCAACAAGACCTGGACTCCCAGACTTCCAACAGCCCGATCCACAGTCCTAGCAAAGCTTAGACCCAGGGAGGCGACGAGAGACGTGGGACCGGCCATCTTGAAAAGTCGACGAAGTGCTTCCAGCGCAGCTCCCGAGGCACCCTCGACGCTGTGCTTTGGGGTTTGAGAAGCCCCAGCTCCGAGCAGCCTGTGCGCCAAAGATCACCTCTCCACACTCTTCGAGTGCTGCGTGGGGCCCTTTTGCACTTTTCCTGCTCGACGCCTTGTCCGGTCGCTTGCCTGTTGGCTAGTGGCCTCTGTGACGACGAAACCTCAAAACTACACTTCTGGTCTGGTTGCTCCAGACTGGCCCCAGCTCCCTTGAAAAGGAGCCATCGATCTGACCCTCCCGATCCGATCAAGAAGCCATCTTCGTATCCTGCATGGGTTGCCTTTGCCAAGGCTTGGTGACTCCGAATTGAGTACCGACACTGCCGACAGCAAGAGCCTTCGTGGGACAGCTCGTGTTCACCAGTTGGTCATCCTCGATCCTTCCTGGTCCATGTGGCAGCGGAGACAAACACCTCAACATCACCTGATTGCAACCCGACATCGCCTTGTTCCTTCCTGGTTCCTCGCTGGTCACTGGCTAGTGACCTGAACTCTGTCCCCTCATCTTTCAGGTACTCTACATCTTCGATCCACCCTTGGATCCAACCGGACTCTTCTCTCCTGGCCGCCTGTAGCATCTTCATCTACAGGCTCCATAGAACTTCACGACGAAACCCGACACACTTTGGCACCTATGCACTCGCTTCCTGTGGGTGAGGTAACGATCTAACTCCGGTGCACCTATAGTGGTTTACACCTCTAGTGTCCTGGTTTTAAGTGGCTAAGTTATAGTCCAGTCGGAAATCTCCGAAACCTATAACTTTCTGATTTTTACGCACCATTGACTTGTACGGTAAACGCGGTTGCCTATAGACACTGCACCCGTATCCTGTGGGCCTCTCCCGACCTAACCTTCTTTAGTCCAGTATAGGCCCAGCGATTCCCAAGACCCTAGGCCTATTCATTGTTCATGACGTGGTACTTATACCACTTTCTTAATATATGGTTTGGGGGGCCACCCGGCCTATCCATAATTGTGCAGCTTATTATATGTTATACTGTGTTCTTTGTTTAACGCTTGTGCTCCTGTGCTCATAAAGAGTTAAGGGGATTATTCTAGAAATAAATACATATATTTTATAATATATAACTTGTGTGGTGTCCTTTTATTTGGTATTAAAAGGTATTGCATGTGGTAAAACAGCTGGCTTCACATGCCCTCTTGAGTTTAGCCTAAGACTGCTTTTGTCCATACTACCCCTAGGATAGCTGGTCTATAAGGTTGACTTACAACCAATCACCATAAGGGTCATTTGGACTGGTGCAAGGTGCTCACTAGAATAGTGAACACCATATACCAGGCCAACTTCTCACACCGGGAGAACGGTCTTGTTATTCACATCCCTAGACTTACACCGCAACCTTAGTCTGTACACTGGGTGCAGAAGACTTCAAGGTCACCATAACAATGTATGCTGTTATTCAGGTTGATCGGCCCCCGCTCTAAATACAGCCCGCACACAGCTGCAACCAACTGAAATTCTAGTACCTTTAATATTGCATTGCATGCATGATTTAGGCACTTGGAGGAAAACCTTTTTGAGTGACAGAGAGCTTTGCTGATCCTGTGATGTGATTCACCTCTGCCGATCTTTGAGGTATGGGGTTCCCCATTCAAGCCTAAGAGACCTTCTATTACTATAAAACCCAGTTCCTAGCAGGGGAGGGTGGTTCACAAGGCGCTATAAGACCTGTTTCCACTATCATTGTAACATGATTTATCCCTTTGTGTTTTATGGATTTGTAACAATGCTGATTGTACTATTTCTAATCATATGCCTGCTTATGTTAGCCAAAATACTGCATCTTAGAGCACGTCGTTAAAAATAAACATTTTAAACTTTTCCGTGTCTCTGATTACTCAAGTTGTGGACTGGTATGAGAATAAAAATGAAAGAGTGTTCTTAATTCCCACCATTCCTGAGAGTACTGAGGTAATATAAATTTTATGGTCATGTTGTGTTCCCTAGCGAGTACCCCACCGACTCCATGTACGAGTTAAAAGTGCATGTAACTTCCCTCCTGTGCCAGCTATGAAGACGCAAATACATTTGCGTCCAACGTTAACTTGTCCTCTTTCAGACCCACCCTGAATGGGTTTGAGGGTCCGTTCCTAAGTATGCTATGCCAACGTCTTTTTGAAGTATATTCCTACGTTTTTCAGCCTGGATGAAAGTAGGCCCTGAATCTCTGTGCCACCGAGCCTCTTTTCTGGCTTCTGACCGCGAGGGCCCCTGCCCAAGCAGCCCCCGTACCCGTGAACTCTGACTTACTTCTAGCGCGGCCCTCCGTGCTCAGCTCAGCCTGCTGCCTGCCAAGATTGACTATAACCTTCGAGTTATCTGCTTTCCTCCCCGAAGATACATTCCAGCCTGCTAGTTTCAGTAAACATCCTTCCTCAGCTACAGGGCTAAAGGGCCGACCTGTCTTTATGCAAGTAATTCATAGCCTCTGTTGCCATGCTTCCATGGAAGGCCCCATGCCCCCACGCTTCTCATACAGACACTCAGGCGCTTATACACGCACTCACAGCAAGTATAGAATAGCTTCTGCTCTAGAGACCTTTCTGCCCAGATAGCTTAGTTCCTAAACATCAGATATCAGATATGATAGAAGCACAAGTTGATCTGACATGCCAGACTTCTGTCTCTTTCCGTCAGTGTAAATGTCAAGTCCCCTGCACCCCGTCTATCACACGTCATGCAGCTGCGCGCGCATCCAAGCTTCCGATTTCTGCTGACATTGCAACATTCTGTTAGCACCACCCCTTGGTGCCACCCATTTGCGTCACCTATCAGTGACGTTTCTAGCACACACTCCTAGTTTACGCCTAGTTTACGCCTCTTGATGATGTACTAGTACCACGTGTATACTGTTATCTTGTTTTCTCTCAGCTGTTACGCCCCTTACATTGAACATTATGATGTAAATCAAGTATATAAGCTATGTATTGTCAATAAACGGCAGCGCGCTCATCTATCCCTTCTGACACCCTGTGTGGTGGTCAGAACATGATATCCTGATTCCTTTATGAGGAATAAAACCCTTAGAAACTCTTACACCACGGACTCTGTTTTCCTTCATTCTGATTGAGTTATTATTAATTAAGTACTTACCTGCATAGAAATTAAGAGAGTAAATTAATTATTTACATCATTTTGGCGCCCGAACAGGGACCCCTCCCCCACCTCACGCGCCGGAAGGTGCGTTGCAATCCGTGTCCCCTGCCATCAGTTAGACGGACTACACGTGTACTGGCAGGACTTCCTGCATCCCCCTCTGACACACGGAGGTGACGAAGACTGCAATCAGTGCCCAGACGAGGCGGTGAGGAGTGCGGAGGATCCCGACCAGAGCCCAGCCGAAAGAAGCAAGGTCCGAGGTGTGAAGAGGCCCACCAGGTTTCCGAAGTTTTCCGAAGTTTTCCGAAGTTTTCCGAAGTTTTCCGAAGTTCTCCGAAGTTTTCCGAAGTTCCGAGCCGAGTCCAGTCGAGTTTTCCGAGGCCTTCTGTTTTCCGTGCTTCCCGGTGAGTACCATTGCGGGGTCGTATCTAGACGGGTTTGGGTACGCAAGTCCGGTCTGCACTGTTTTTAGGCAGTGTATCTGTACTGTTTAGCAGTATATAAAGTATTCCGAATTTCTGCACTGTTACAGCAGTGTATCTGTATCGTTGAGCGGTACATTCAGAGTAGGGGGAAGTTAGTTATGTCTTTACGTTTTCATGTAATTAATGTCGTGGTATGAATGTGATTGTTTTTGTGCATTATTGTGTTTTCTTGTATAAATAGTTACAGTCGACATTAAGTACCAAGGATCAAGCATTACAGTATCAAGTAGGCACAATGCCGTTTTTCAACAAGTTAAGGCAGATAGGGACTAGGAAAGGGATATTAGAGGAAGAGATTCCAATCCCCCCTAGGGACACTCCAGGTAATTTTATGTACAATAAACATGGCATAGACGCCATCCTGTATCTAGAGTTATGGACCGATTATACCAAGCACCTAGAGGAAAGATACCGATGGCCAGTTAACGGAACATGGGATGCCGAGTGCATCATAAAGGTAGAAGAAATATTACGGAAAAAGAAAGCCAGACAATCTCAGAAAGACGCCATAGAATTTTGGCGTAAGGAATCACGTAAGCGTGCTGAAAGAGCACTCCGTAGAGAAGACAGACTTCAAGAATCAGAAAAGGCCCAAGAAAACGTATTAGTTACTGAGGGAATTCGAGTAAAATTAGAACAAATAGATCGCACCCAAACGAGCCAAGTAAATAACATGTATCTTTTGGCCGAAGGTACCCCTGACGCCATCTCAGAAATACCGAAAAATTTGCCGTCACCATTGGTTCCAACTAAAGTAATGCACAAGACTACTAAAGACATATTCCTAAATTCCTATCTAGATGATGTAGCACCAGCCTACACCAATCTGCCTGTTCGCGCCCTGCCTGCAGACAGGGACGGGGGTGGTACTCCACCCCCAGGTCACGTTCCGCCGGTACCACAACAGACTTCTCCTGTTCCGCCAGCCCCGCCACTTCCCCTACTCAAAACTGACCTACCGAAACCACGTTTGCCTGATCCACCTAAACAACAAGTTCACGTTCAGATACAGACTCCGCGGAGAGATAATGCCCAAGCATCCGCCTCAGGAGGTACGACAGCGGGTCTACAGACCCCGCCACCGACACACAGATTGCATTTAAAGGACACACAGAATCCTTTCCAGTCTCCCCACTACACATCCCGGCTTGAGGCATTGAAAGATAGGATGTCATTCTGCAGATATGATCCAGTACCCGGAACAGACGATCTAATGGTATTAGCATCACTGCGCTTAAGATCAGCCACCGACAGCTTGTTATGCTGTGTGGGAATGCAGGAAGCCCTCGACAGACTATACAAATTCATACAGACAGGGAAAGACCCCGACAGTGTCCAAGCTGCCATGTATAAACAGAAAGTAGACATTCAAAAACAGATATTACGATTCTTCATTAATTGTGTAATAAGAGAACGAGACAGGCCTGGAACAGATCAGAGTGAATTAGACGTATTGAACAAGTGGGGCCAAAATATAGCCGAAGCAAAACATGACAAGGGGACTTGCATAGCCGCCATGTCCCAGAAAATTAGAAAGGCAGTATTAACTGCGCATCAAGAAGCAACTGATAAAACTTCCTCCGAGGAAGAAAATGAAGATGAGACATCAGGAAAGTCTACAGACATTATAGCGTATGTAGGTAGGGGAAACTACCTTAGGAAAGGTGTCCGTCCGGAGAGCAAGAGAGTTTTCTTCTCTGCCTTGACGAATCCGAATTCTGCTGAGCATCAGTTCCAGGAGACTGATAAAAGGCTTCGAGATCGAGTTGGGTACCATGTACTCAATTCCATGGATGAACAAGAACTAGCCCGATCAGCTGTATCGTGGGCCGAGAATGCCGACATATATAATGATGATACCATAGCACAGACATTTTTGAACCTCTCCCCCGACGAACAGAAAATAGCAGGTGTATACATGATTCAGCACCTTCTCATAAAATACAGAAAACATTATTCCGATCCAGGTCCCTTACACGAGACACTGGAGGCACTACTGATGGATAGATGGAGAGGCTTAAGTACCAAATTAGTTCAAATAATTCTAGAACAACGGCGCAGATATGATACCTTTGTAAGCTCTGAATATGTTCCCGCCCCACCTCCAGAGAGGAAAATGTACCATATGCAGTGCGGGGGTGGTATTGAAAGTCAGAACCCCTTACGAGAAGTACACCCTGTTATGGGTGAGGACAAGGTTTTGAGGCGCGTGTACGTACACACGCCTCTGACTAAATTAGAACTGTTAGAAATGAAGAAATTAGTACCGTGCCATGATAAAGACCCTGCAGGTTTTCATAGAGAGCTCAAAGATATGTTACTGATGGGAGATTACACGTATGATGATATCATGAAAATGTTAAAAGTATTACTGCCTACGGGGATATTCGAGAAACTGAAAGAAAAGGAATGGGAGGTGGGAGACACAAAGATTGCCTGGGCAGAAATAGAAGACGAAGAGAAAAAACGGATTCCAGGGTTAGGCCTTGGGGACAAAACTAAAGCATTACCAGGTTTGATAGTACAGGTCCTGCCCAGATTATTGACAACTAGAAAAGAAGATTGGGACGCAATCTCGTCCTGTAAACAGAAACAAGATGAAGATACTAGCGACTTTTATTCAAGATTCGAGAAATGTTTTATTATCAATAGTGGCCTCCAGCCAAGTAGCGAGTCGTACCCGCATCTTTTTGTATCAAAGTTAGTCGAGAATTCCCTACCGTTAGTTAAAAATAGAGTGTATAAGGTCGAGAGTACATGGCAAGCAAATACGCCATCCCAGATGTTACAAATGTTACAATATCACCAGAACAGAATTAGGGAAGAACAAGATCAGGAACAGAAACGTATGAAAGACACGAAAATGAAAATGTTAGTAGCTCAGACGGTCCCATCCGACAGTCACAGAAAAGGTACGACCCAGACAAGTCACACTGCAGCTCCTGTTAAAGGGACATGCAATTATTGCAAACAGCTAGGTCACTACGTACACGAATGTGCAGTTCTGAAACATAACATAGCGACAGGTAAAACTAAAGAAAGACCGCATCCGCCTAGACAAGACCATAACCAGCATCAGTCTACACAGAATACAGAGCCTATGCATGCATCTGCACAGACAGCACAGACCGTAGCAGTACCACAGCCACAGCCCATTGCTGCAACTCAGCAAGTCTCACAACAGATGTACCAGTATGCCCAGTCTGCTTACCCCGAATATTCCCGATATACATGAAACAGCCTAGAGAGGGAAGGTGGCTTGCCTCTTATCGAGATTCCTGTAGATCAAGAAGGTCCTTATGTACACAGTCAAGTATTGGGGAAAGACAGAAAGTTTTTAATTGACACAGGGGCAAGTCGCACTACAATAAGTCATGACGAAGTTCCAGGGGCACCCCTCTCAGGCTCACAAAATGTTTCCCTCGGTTTTTCAGGACAGCCTATTGTAAATGAAGTATCAGAACCAGTTCCCCTGGCTGTGGGTCCATTATCACGCGTTACAGACCTGTTACTAACAAAATCATGTCCGGAAAATCTGTTAGGAATTAAAACACTGAAGGCTCTAGGAGCTATAATATGCTGCTCCCCGGAGGGGGTTAGACTATTTCTGCGGGATTTCAAGGGTCATTACGTTCTTCGTGAGTTTGACGTCAGATTGAAAAATGTACCTGATTACTTGTGGGCAAAAGGCCCAACTGATGTAGGATGTATGCACATTACACCATACCGCGTTACACTCAAGGCAGGTGTTGTATTACCCAGAATCAGACAATACAAGTTACCACCCGATGCTGTAGTGGCTTTACTGAAAATAATTGAAGAGCTCATTGCCCAAGGAGTGGTCGTCGAAACCGACTCCAATACCTGTAATTCACCCATCATTCCGATTCTTAAACGTACTGATCCCAATGCACCGCCAGTATATCGGCTGGTGATTGATCTTCGAGAATTGAATAAATGCATTATCCCACAGTATCCTGTGGTTCCCGATATATCATCTCTCTTGACTGCTATTGATTCAGAAGCAACGTTCTTCACTGTAATTGATCTCAAGAACGCCTTCTTCAGCGTGCCTATTGATCCAGAGAGCCAATATCTCTTCGGATTCTGTTTAAATGGACGCAGTTTCAAATTTTCGCGCGCACCTCAAGGATTCACAGAAAGCCCCAGCATCTA
This sequence comes from Lissotriton vulgaris, assembly GCF_964263255.1. Taxonomy (NCBI): domain Eukaryota; kingdom Metazoa; phylum Chordata; class Amphibia; order Caudata; family Salamandridae; genus Lissotriton; species Lissotriton vulgaris. Next base: position 810,613,716 of record NC_141695.1, on the reverse strand, counting down.
TAGTCAAGCACTGAAGAGACAACTAGATTGTATTCAAATGCCAGTTAACACCGCTTTACTACAATACGTCGATGATCTGCTGATCACCGCACGAAGTGAGCCCGAATGTGAAAAAGCATCACTGACAGTTTTACATTTCCTGGCCGACAAGGGACACAAGGTGTCTCCTTCGAAGCTACAATTCTGTGTTCAGCAAGTTGTGTACTTGGGTCACTTGCTGTCCAAAGTGGGGAGACAGCTCACTCCCGATCGCATTCAGTTAATTGTGAACATGCCGCAACCCAAGACACAAAAGGAAGTGCGGGCCTTCATAGGCCTCACCTCGTACTGCAGACAATGGATTCCCCAGTACGCATTTCTAGCTAAACCACTCATCCAGTTAACGACACAGGAGGCAGCGACTTCGACTGTCCTCCCTTGGACTCAGGAACATACACAAGCTTTTGAAGAATTAAAGAAAGTTTTATGTCAAGCACCAGTTTTAGCGACACCATGTTACAGCAAACCGTTTACACTTTTTGTTACAGAACGTGATGGCACAGCGCTGTCTGTCCTCACTCAAGACCAAGCAGGTTCACATAAGCCTTGTGCTTATTTTTCTAGTACATTGGATTCAGTAGCTCAAGCACTCCCTGCGTGCTTAAAGTCAGTAGCAGCAACAGCGTTAGCAATAAGACAAAGTGATTCAATTGTTTTAGGTCATCAGTTAACAGTTCAAGTACCACATTCTGTAGAGGTTTTGTTAAACAGAACCCAGACTCAACACTTAACTATAGCACGACTGACAGGTTATGAATTAACACTATTCCAGCCACACATAGAAATCAGACGTTGCAGCATCCTGAACCCAGCAACACTGTTACCTACAGTTATGACAGATCCAGCTCCGCATGATTGTATAGAAATAATTAATGCAGTAACTAAGCCTAGACGAGACTTAACAGATGTCCCATTGACAAATCCAGACCTGACACTTTATGTGGATGGTTCATGCATGAGAACAAGTACAGGAGAATTAGTGGCCGCGTATGCCGTGACCACTGAAACTGAAATTAAAGAAACATATCGTATTGACACACTGTCTGCTCAAGCAGCAGAGCTCATCGCTCTGACCCGAGCCTGTATTCTAGCCAAAAACAGAAATGTTAACATATACACAGATTCCCGCTATGCCTTCGGAGTTGTACACGACTTCGGAGTCCTCTGGCAAGAACGAGGTTTTCTGACTTCCCATGGGACCAAGATACAGCATGGCCCCCTCATTCAAGCACTGTTAGAAGCAATACATTTGCCCTCGGGCATATCAGTCATGAAGTGTAAGGCACATACTAAAGTCACAGATTCTGTTTCCCAGGGTAACGACCTGGCAGACCAGACAGCAAAACATACAGCATTGACTCACACCCAGACTACTGATGTGACAAAGACAATAGTACAGACACAGTGTATGGCAGTTAGAGATCCCGCCCTAGACGTAATTGACATCCAGACACATGCTACTCCAGAGGAGATAAAGAAATGGACTGAACTAGGAGGGATTCAGACAGATCAAGGTTGGGTGACGAAGGGAAAATCTATATGGTTTCTCCCCGACTCAATGGTTCAGGTCATGATAAATACAGCACATAGCCCGGCCCATCTTGGAGAAAAAGCCATGTTAGACAGTTTACAGAATCTCTGGTACAACAAACACTTACGAGCAGCAGCAAAACAGAAAGTGCGTACTTGCATGATCTGTTGTCAGTTCAATCCAGGTAAAAGCGTCCCTGTTGAGCAAGGTGGATTCCATCCTCCCGATCACCCTTTTGAAGTCCTCCAGATGGATTATATCCAGATGAATAGCTGTAGAGGATTTAAGTATGTCCTTGTAATTGTTTGTGCTCTGTCCCGTTGGACCGAAGCATACCCAGTCCCAGACTACACTGCTCCGACCACAGCCAGACAGTTGGTTCGTGAATTCTTCCCACGATACGGTTTTCCCCGTGTCGTATATTCAGATAACGGACAGCCGTTCTCGTCCGAGTTGATGAGACAAGTTTCCCTCTTGCTAGGATATCAGTGGAGGTTCCACTGTGTCCGACATCCCGAAGCAGCTGGCCTTGTAGAAAGGCATAATCAGACACTAAAAATCCGTCTTGCCAAGATCTGTCAGGAAAAAGGGGTCGACTGGATAGTCGCCCTGCCCGTGGCACTATTCTACATGAGAATGGTCGCCCATTCAAGATCAGGGCTATCCCCGTACGAAGTGGTCTTTGGCAGACCACCGAATATGTGGGGGACGCCCATTCCGAAAAAGATCACTGATGTTGATTGTAACATGTTGACAGATTACCTTGCCTCCTTGATGTCTGCACTCCAATCATGTCGTTCACAGGTTGCCGCAGCGTTCCCTGACAATACCGATGTGAAGGCGCATGAGGTCCGTCCAGGGGACCTGGTACTCGTCCGGAATTTCGACCGGAAAAGTCCGCTGGAGCCCCGCTGGAAGTCTCCAAAGACCGTTCTGCTTACCACCAGGACCGCTGTGAAAATCGAGGGGAGAAAGGGGTGGGTCCACACGAGTCACATCAAACTATGCAATGAACTAAAAAACGGACTGAAACAGGACTCTGACTCGTCCACCCCCACCAAAGACTGTGTTGAAGCACAAGACGTTACCGTTCCTAAAAGAGAAAAGACTCCCCAAGAACTCTACCGAATGAAACTCCGATCTAGCAAGTCAGACAGTTTAATTGTTTAAGTCCTCCCCTAGGTGAATCGGTTAAATAAGTTTCTGACATGTATCCCCTAGATCGAGATAGAGAGAGAGAGAGAAAAGAAAAGAAACATACATACTGTAAATCACTGCGTAGTCACTGTATAGTGACGTTGTTAATAATGTTTTTTCTAAGTATTCTAATTATTATTGCCAGCATTCTGCTACCTATATACTGGCCTATTTTCAGGCGTGAACAATCTGCTTACAATGTCTCTGCTGAACACACTTTTAGTGAACTTCCTGCACATGAACTCTCTTACAGACTTGCGCTGCGCAACAATACATTCATTAGTATGTTACACCATTCCCATCAGACAAGTAATGCCACAGACTGCTGGATATGTGGCCGACTCCCTCCCTACCAGAATTACAAGGGAGCTCTGCCCCTCTTTCCGTACCCATTCACTCACAATGGCTCCTGTGGAGCATGGTTTAAAATAATTAATTCCTTAGATCCTGATACTGCTGTTTTCGATGGGGGCTGGGTTTGGGGAAACTTGAACTTAGTCCTGCTCAACGTCTGTTACCCTGATAAGGAGGGACTCCCCACTCGAATAGGAACTGATCTAGAAAATGAAGTATATGGATTAGGTAATTACACAGTTAGCCTTATGATCCTCACTGTTGAATCTGAAGCTGCTCCAGTTTTGCCCCATATGTTAGTATTACCAGTCACAGGTGAATTATGTGTTAGCAAGAAAGGTTCAGTACACGTAGGTCATAGTAAATGCACTACTGTGGTCGAGTTCAGTGACCATGGTAAATCGTCCTTTAAAGCTACCAGTCATTCTTACTTTGTTTGTGGTCATACCGCATACATTAGCCTACCTCCAGATTGGGATGGTACCTGTTACATTGCATTCCTTCTGCCACCTGTTTTCCTAGCTCCCCCTGATTACCATAGAAATACAAATCTAGTAAAGAATAGACTCCGAAGAGATTTTCCGCTTGTCGACTATACAGAAACGGCATGGGAACAGTACACCGATTTTAATAAGGGATTCTTTTTCTTTTTAGGCCCCGTCCAAAACAGTAAATTAATACGTAGATTAACTAGAACACTTGAAGCTGTAGTACATGAAACTGCCTCCGCCTTAGGTAACCTAACAGAGGAGCAATCTGCTATGCGGGTTGTTGTCCTTCAAAATCGTCTTGTTATTGACGTCATCTTGGCAGATAGAGGTGGAGCCTGTAAGGTCATCGGGTCAAGTTGCTGTGTTTTCATTCCACAAAATGCACCATCTGTTTATCTAGCTATCACCCGTTTACATAAAATTGCAAATCAGATACATCAGAATCCAGGCACCTGGACTTGGTCCGGTTGGTTCTGGACTACGTTAACAGCTTGGGGATGGAAGATCTTATCCTTCCTAGGCATTGGCCTTGTTATAGTATTCAGTTGTTGCCTGTGCCTGCAGTGTGGGCCAGCGATATGTGGACTGTGTGCCACATCCTGCATTGAGCATTCCAGTTGCCTCTCAAACAGTCAAAGAAAGAAAGACGAACATATAATGTTACAAGAACAAACCGATCGATTTATGAGGATCGATATATCATGAAGGGTCCGTAGGGAACAAGGAGGGAATGAGGTAATATAAATTTTATGGTCATGTTGTGTTCCCTAGCGAGTACCCCACCGACTCCATGTACGAGTTAAAAGTGCATGTAACTTCCCTCCTGTGCCAGCTATGAAGACGCAAATACATTTGCGTCCAACGTTAACTTGTCCTCTTTCAGACCCACCCTGAATGGGTTTGAGGGTCCGTTCCTAAGTATGCTATGCCAACGTCTTTTTGAAGTATATTCCTACGTTTTTCAGCCTGGATGAAAGTAGGCCCTGAATCTCTGTGCCACCGAGCCTCTTTTCTGGCTTCTGACCGCGAGGGCCCCTGCCCAAGCAGCCCCCGTACCCGTGAACTCTGACTTACTTCTAGCGCGGCCCTCCGTGCTCAGCTCAGCCTGCTGCCTGCCAAGATTGACTATAACCTTCGAGTTATCTGCTTTCCTCCCCGAAGATACATTCCAGCCTGCTAGTTTCAGTAAACATCCTTCCTCAGCTACAGGGCTAAAGGGCCGACCTGTCTTTATGCAAGTAATTCATAGCCTCTGTTGCCATGCTTCCATGGAAGGCCCCATGCCCCCACGCTTCTCATACAGACACTCAGGCGCTTATACACGCACTCACAGCAAGTATAGAATAGCTTCTGCTCTAGAGACCTTTCTGCCCAGATAGCTTAGTTCCTAAACATCAGATATCAGATATGATAGAAGCACAAGTTGATCTGACATGCCAGACTTCTGTCTCTTTCCGTCAGTGTAAATGTCAAGTCCCCTGCACCCCGTCTATCACACGTCATGCAGCTGCGCGCGCATCCAAGCTTCCGATTTCTGCTGACATTGCAACATTCTGTTAGCACCACCCCTTGGTGCCACCCATTTGCGTCACCTATCAGTGACGTTTCTAGCACACACTCCTAGTTTACGCCTAGTTTACGCCTCTTGATGATGTACTAGTACCACGTGTATACTGTTATCTTGTTTTCTCTCAGCTGTTACGCCCCTTACATTGAACATTATGATGTAAATCAAGTATATAAGCTATGTATTGTCAATAAACGGCAGCGCGCTCATCTATCCCTTCTGACACCCTGTGTGGTGGTCAGAACATGATATCCTGATTCCTTTATGAGGAATAAAACCCTTAGAAACTCTTACACCACGGACTCTGTTTTCCTTCATTCTGATTGAGTTATTATTAATTAAGTACTTACCTGCATAGAAATTAAGAGAGTAAATTAATTATTTACATCAGTACCCTAAGTCGCATGTTCTGGGTTGGCTAATCATTGGTTGCTTCGCTGTAGGACGGAGAGCTAGTGAGAAACTGATGCTAGTCGTATAGGGGTTCTGGGTACTGAGGTGAGTTTTTTGGTACACCACAATTCACTGAGGTCCTGATTTCCTGCGCATAGTTCTGTGCATGAGCAGAAACCCCACAACATGGAACACCTAACGTTTGGTATTATATTCAAGACACTTGTGTAGTGCTTAAATTTGTCCACAACACCCTCACTCCTATTTCCGGTTAACAGCAGTGACAGTTTAACCTACCTACATTAATAAATTATAGGTTCATTTCAAGCTTGGTATTTTAAAAATGTTCGTACTTTGAATTACTACCCATTTGTGCTACAATTCATATAGATTGTTCTTTCTCTACTGTGTCCTCATGGGTGATGTTGATATAGCCCCACATAGTCGGGTGCCCCTTCGCTATCATTTGACGGCATTTGGGGTACCCGTTGACGGCATGGCAGTACTTTTCATGGTGAGTGCCGATGCTACACACACATTTGAGCTTTTGTACTCATGGGTTACATATCCTGCAGTGACTGCAGATGATGGTACGCTCCATACTTACACTCACTCAGCCGTGCCTGCTATGTATACACCATATAGGACACAGGAGATTCTGATATCTGCTTGGCAGCATCATGTTTGGTTTAATGGCGCCCTTCCTCACACCGTGGGTGCAGTTCGTTTGGGTCCCTTGTCTATTCCTGGGGCCACTTGGCCCATCTTGGCCGGGTTTACTCCTCACCCATGTTACCTTACGGTCCCCGTTGCAGACTTAAGAGTCTTTTATGCCTCTGTTGTAGAGGTGCTTAAGGCTTTGGTGCAATACGTTTCACGCACCATCCAGGTGGGGGTACCTGGAGCTGCGGCGCAACCAGTTGGACCAGCCGGGATAAAAACCAGTGCCCTCAAGGTTAATTCGGTTATGGGCAAGCGCCCCCAAGATAAGGGCGAAATGCCTTTTTGGCTTGCCAAGAAATTTGACCAACTGGAAGCAGTATTTCCTAATAAGACTCTTGTTGAAAAACACAGGATTCTGACCATAAAGTTGCAGAAAGACTTAGTGCTTGAGGAGACGGAGTGTGATGGTAAAGTATTTGCGGCAGTCTATGCGAAATGCTTCAGTACGCCGTCTACGACTGTCCTTCCCTCCATGATCAAACATGTTCAGGATCAACACGGTCCGGAGGCGGCTGTGGAATTGGGAATGAGACTTGGAGTGTTCGACGTACTTTCTGATCTCATCCTTGCTAACATCAAGGGAGATGTGGTACACTTTCAGGTGTCCAATGCTTTGGGCAATGTCCCCGAAGCCGATAAACCCCGGCAGTTGCCAAAAATTATTGGGGAGGCTTATAAGACCATTGGCCGCAATAGTTTGGGTGTTAAGCCTTTTGCTAAAATAGCAGCTCAACCGCAAACTCAGATGGCTAAGTTTAATAAAGACAACCGTCCAGTTTTTCCTAAACAGAATTGGAAAAATAAGAAACAGGGGAAGCAGCAGAAGAAACAGGGGTCGCGTCCTGCATCACCAATACCTGTGTCTACTGAGAGCACATATAATTTGCGCGACCGCAGGAGTATTAAGTCATTCTTTACAGGAAACATCGGTCTCAGAAACCGGTGGAGGAGACCGTGGTAGAGGTCGGAGTACCCCACAAGGACGTGAGCAGCCCCACCAGACTGAAGGTAAAGGCAAGCAGGACGACTTTCAACATCAACGCCTTCAGTTTCAGAAAAAGAAAGTTACTGCTTTAACCGCAGACTAGCCCCCACCTTTTGTTTTGGCCGCTGGTAGAGGGGAGGAGGTAATCCTCCCTAGTTTCGCACACACTGTGCTGAAGGAGCAGGCACAGAATTTTGCGGAAGAGTGGGCTCAGGTGCTTGCACCGGCGTTGTACCGTACTCAATGTGGAGAGGACAAACATTCGCCCAGCATGAGTTTCCATTGCTGTCTATGCCACAGCCTCAACCCCAATATCCCATGTGGCGTGAAGCGAAAGCTCCAGTTACATAAATCCTTGAACAATTGGAATATCAAGGTGTAATTGAGACATGTGTGTCACCCATGAATAATCCTGATGGGTCGCACCGCCTAGTATTGGATTACCGTCATTTAAACTCTCATTGTTGGACATGCGCGGTGCAGAAAACTCACAGTTCGGCCCTGGTGAATAGTCTTCTGAGAAAAATGTTTAAGACCATGATTAACATATCCAATGGCTTTTTTAGCCATAACCTGTTCTCTATTAGTAGTCAATGGACAGCTTTCATTTCGGGCGGCAAAGAGCCACAGTTCAAAAGATTGGCCATGGGCTATAAAAACATTCCAGGTGACTTTGCCGTGTGTGTAGTCTCTCTATTGGAGAGCATCGACCCTGATGTGTACTCGTATGTTGATGATGTTTATCTTACAGACGACTAATTGTGGACCCATCTGTGTCGCGTTGATCGCATCATTGTTATGTTTGCGGACTTCGATTACAAATTTAACTTTGCAAAATCTCACATTGCAGAGTGCACAGTGTTGTTCCTGGGCTATGAGTTCAACAACGAAGGTCGGGGTTTAGCACCTCACTTTCTGGAGAAGTGCCCACATTTGCGCGCTCCAACAACTCTGAAAAAACTACAGTCTTAACTGGATTTTTTCAATTTTGGGTGTACTTACATTCCCGATTATGCCCAGCATATCAAGCCGCTATATGCCTTGATACAACTTACTTTTACCAAATCTTGCTGGCTGCAAGAACATTCAGCTGCATTGCAATCTTTGCAGTCTAATCTTCTTGAATCTAAATACCTACTGAATTGTGAAAACCACACAAACCTGGTAATAGGAATTGTGCCAGGCACAGTGGGTTTCACGTACTTGACATTTAATGAAAGGAGACACAGTCCCTATTGCTTACAAGTCACACTTGTACACTTCGGCTGAAATGCAATTTTCTACAGTCTAAAAAGTTTTGACTGCAGTGCAGATGGCGTTTCTGAAAGAGAGAGTGCTGTCGCATGGGAAACGCATGTTGGTTGTTACACCGTATCCTGCCCTTGAGGCAGTGATGAAAGCCAGTGTCCCCAAATCAAAAGCTGTGCCTCCTCGTTGGATGTAATGGGCTACTTCTTTGACGTCTCCGGATGTCACGTTTATCATTCCTCATTGCAAACTCAGGAATACTTACAATATGATTTTGTTCATCCTGCTCCTTTGTCTTTGCACTCGGTGAGGATTACCATTGTATCATTTACACTGACAGTTCGGCGCAACCTGCAACGCGATCTAAGCATGCTTATTCAGCGCCCTGCGCAATAGTGGCCGGTACCATGGTGAATGGTGAATTCAAGTCCGATGTCATGCACACGCAAACATTAGGGGACTGTACCGCCCAGTTGGTTAAGCTATGTGCTCCGGTGCTTGCACTGGAGTTTGCTGATCCTCGTGTGACTACACTCATTGTAAGTGGCTCCTACTACTGTGTTTAGTCTTTCAATTACAATTTATTCTTCTGGACTCAGAATTAATATCGTGATTCCAAAGGTAGCACATTCAAACACAAAATGTTTTGGGTTCGAGTCGCAGAACTTAAAGAGCGTCTGCCTCTTGTGACTGTAATTCATACTCTTGGTCACCAGCGTGTAGGAGTGCACTCTGTTGGTAACAGTCTTGGTGATGAAGTAAAGTAAGATTGATGATGACATCTTGGCAGTCATTGCTGCAACAGAGAAGGGAGGTAATTACTAACCCTGGGTAAAGCATTACGCTATGCTCGCGTAGTTTGCGAAGTTTTAGCAACTTCGAACTACGCGAACTGCATGTAGCACAGTGCGAACACACGTAGCGTAGCATAGCATAGTGCAGCGGTCATTTTTTGCTTGCTCCCGGTCCTCAATGTCAAGTTGGCGACTGCGAGCAAGCAAAATGACATCCTGGCGAGAATTTTTCCTCGTTCACGATCAGCAACATCAAGTTGCCGATCGCGAGTGTGGAAAATAAACCTCCCGGCGAGATTCTCAACGCGGGGAGGTCAGGTTTCTCATTGCGAGTGGTCGCGTATGCTAGCGACCGCTCGCGATTTGAAACTATCAGTCCGCGTTGAGAAAGCTGCCGCTCGAGTAAAAATCAACTCGAGCTGCAGAAAACTACAGCTCACACTGTGCAAGATGCCATTTTCGATGATTGCACAGTGCCGGATGCTTGTCCGCACTGTGCATTTATTGAAAACGACATCTTGCACAGTGCGAACATGCTACTACGCAGTACGCATAGTGCTACGAGTACCTCGCGTAGTACGAAGTGCACTTCGCGAAGCTGCGTGTAGCGCTACTTCGCGAACTACGCCCAGCCCTAGTAATTACAACAGAGGTTTCCCTTCAAAATACTCTTATCATTGTCCTGATAAAGTTCCCTATGTGAGAATTAACAACGTTGGTGACAGATTGATTCCCAACGTGGACCGCAGGATCTCCTTGATAACAGCCGCTCACGAGAGCATGGCCTTGGCACATGCCGGCGTTTTAGCAACTGTCTCTATCTTACAGCAGCATTACTGGTGGCGCAGATTGTACAAACAGACACAAGATTATGTCCTTACTTGTAACATTTGCATGCAGATTAAACCTGCTGTACATATCTAATAAACCACTTGGGTGTGTTTATTTAGATCACTGCGGTCCTTTCTCCAAAGATACTGTGTATAAGTACATCTTAGTTGCAGTGGATTCATGCACACGCTTTATATGGCTCAGGCCACAACACAATGCTGATTCTCGAACTGTCATCAGGGGTTTGCATGTCTTTGTGGGAATTTTTGCATCTGGTACCATCCATTCGGACCAGGGTCCAGTGTTCGCCTCTAAGGTGTACAAGGAAGCCTTGAGGTCTTTGGGGGTGTATGTCAAATTTTCGTCTCCATACAGGCATGAGGGCAATTCAGTTGTGGAGCAAATGAACCGTGACTTAAAGCAATCCTTTTTTTTAAACGAAAACAATGGCTCCTGTGGGTAAATACTGAACAAGTTATAATATTATAAATGCACAATGGCAATATGGGTGATATAAAAGAGACGAAAGGCAAGTAGGTGGTATATGCTCAAGAGGAATATATTAGATACCAGAAAAAGGAGAGGGGGTATACATATAAACAATTTACACAGTTATATACATTTGTACAATTTCAAAACAGTGTAATCGTGTCCCAAGTGAATAAATTCTAACAAAAAACGTAAACATATTACAAAAATTAAGAAAAAAGTGACATGAAGTTCTTTGACATGGATTCGTTTTTTGTTTTTTTGCAAAGGGTAAGGAAGCGACCCATATATTAATTTTCAAATAAATGCAAAAAGTTGCTCAATTACAACAACTTCTTTTCAAAAAAACGGTCTGCTTCTTCCAAGAGTTGTCGATGACGTTTCGACCTTATAAGGATGGAAGGTCTCTTCAGGACTGAGTGGGTATGGGGCACCTGCTCGATTCTGACTGCGATATGCGCATGTTGATAGTGACACCGTGAGGAAGGTGAATAAAAACAACTTACAGAGATCCCGGCCGGGACCCCTGTAATGACTAGATGTAACTTGAATAGGGAGCACAGTCTCGCTGTCTATATCAGTCTGTGACTTTAGTAAAGAGTTGCCTCCAAGCACTAATTAGTGCTACAAATGGGGCAGTTTCCTTAAATAACAATGCGGCCAACTTGTTTCAGGGATCAGTTACTGTTGGCTCTTAGAAATGCTGTGTGGCTTCGGACAATCCCGAGGGTACAACCGGCGTCTGCACAGTGGCAGGAATGGCCGAACGACTATGCTGTGCCGCACGTTAGCAGACATGTTCCGTCTGGGGATGTAGCCCGCCTGGTCCGGATGGACCAGCTGTGTCATGTATGGTAGAAGGTGAGTAGCAAGGATCCTACTCAAAATGTTGTAGTCAGTGGTCATCATTTATAGTCGGCGATATGCCGTCATATCAGACTGTTCTCTCTCGAGCTTCAGCAATGAAATAATAATGGCCTCCTAAGTGGTTAACAGTAGCTTCCCCACCTTCCGTGCCTCCTGGTACACTCCCAGTAATCTTGGGGCTAAGTGATCCACTTATGCGGAATATAATTCTATTTGTAGGCCACCCACCCTAGGCGTTTTGTTACTGTGTATAAGTACATCTTAGTTGCAGTGGATTCGTGTACACGCTTTATATGGCTCTGGCCACAACGTAATGCTAATTTTCGAACTGTCTTCAGGGGTTTGCATGTCTTTGTGGGAATTTTTGTATGTAGTACCATCCATTCGGACCAGGGTCCAGCGTTCGCCTCTAAGGTGTACAAGGAAGCCTTGAGGTCTTTGGCGGTGTATGTCAAATTTTCGTCTCCATACAGGCATGAGGGCAATTCAGTTGTGGAGCAAATGAACCGTGACTTAAAGCAATCCTTGACAGCTAGGGTTTTAGGTACTGGCAGAAACCGGCTGTCCCATTTGTATAGCGTTCAACCTACACTTAATAATCTCCCTAGAAGGTCTCTGGTTTGGCGGAGCCCATACGAAATGCTTTTTGGAATAGAGATGTTTGTCCCGGACCTTGAGGGTCTAGACATGGTGGCGTCAGCCACACCCTTTGACGTAGATTATCATTCTGCTGTATTACAGAACGTACAAGAGACTCGAGACAGTCTTGCAAACGAACATTTGCCCTCCACAACTAATGCTACGCTTCAGATTTTGGAAGTTGGCTGGCTACCCCAAGTCGGTGACCTGGTCCGTGAGAAGGTGGAAAACAAGAAGGAGTTTGGCCCCTCTTATTGTGCATCTGTTCCAGGGCTTGGTGTGCAGCGTACAAGAACAGTAATTTTACCTCTACTTCCTGGTCGCAAGGATCACCGGTACATCTCCATTGACAATGTCAAATTACAGCAAGTGGACGATTCTTCTTAGTATGACTCCAGCAGTCTCTTGTCCAGCAATGCTGAGAAATTCTGTTTTGGTCTCGGCAAACAACATCAGGCCTGGCATTACCATTGAGATGCATACAGTTACTAATACATTATTGAATCCACCGGCTGTTGATCCCCATGAAGATACTGAGTATGCCTATCCCTCAGATGCAGTCGACTAGTCAAGTTTTTTGTTTGACACTAACTCTACAACATCGAGTTCCCCATCAAAATCTTTTATTTTTGCTGTTTGGTTTAAAAGACATTTTTTGATACCCCCTGAGACTTACATTTGGCTGGTACTTTAAAAAAAATGTTATTCATGTCAATTGGATTTGTAGTTTTCTTTTTTCGTCTAGTGAATGGACATTATTTATTTATTTTAATATATTTTTATAAATTTTTTCCCCACAACAAAATATCTGGTATTTGTCTTACACCATATTTAATTAGCGCAATTCCTGATTCATATACATTATTTCAATTTAACCATCTAAACAAGACTATACATCTGAATGTTCATTGCCTTTTCACATTTGTGCTTGCTTCTAGTGGATAACGTCCTCAATGCACATGTTGGTATATCAGTCCTTCCATCTCCAACCCATGTACCATCAATTCAATCAAGCTATTTGCTCACCCAGTTATTTATCAACCCCTCCCTTATTGCCCTTCCTAACTCACGCCACCGGTATGCTCTTCATTAACATAGTTGGAAAAATTTACAATAATACATAACTATTCAGGGGTATGTACCTCTCCTTCTCTTCCGATCTGATAAGCCTGGTCTAGGACATTCTTAATTCCTGAATTGGTAGGAGCCCCATTACAACCCTTCAGCTCGGGGTGTTCCTATCAGCATATCCACTGAATCTCCATCTGACTCCAGGTCAGGCAACAGCAGCAGTGCAACCAGAGCCTCCCATGCTTTTGCACTTTCTAGTGCCTTCTCATTGTTAGCTTGTTGGAACCGAACCACACTCTCACTGGCAGCCCAGTAGGTGAACTCTGCTTCCAGCGCTCAATGTTGGGTCCCTGCCTGGATTTCCAATGCTTCGTTAATTTCCTTTTGGATAGCAAGAACCCCAGGTCCAAGAACTTACCCGTAACTTTCGTCCTAGCCGTATGAGGAAACCAATGCAATATAGATGCACGATTGTCTAGGGTCTATCTGCCTGTCTGTCACCCCACAAAATACATCAACCACTTCCTCCCAATATGTTCCCAACTGCGGGCAACTCCACATCATATGGATAAATTCCACCTCTTCTGAGTTGCTGCGGGGGCACCGGGCTGTGTCCACATTAAAATATTTATTTATTCGTGTCGGGGTTAAATACGCCCTATGTAACACATAGAAATGGATAAGCTGGAATCTAGCATTACATGTGCTCTTCCATGCTCTCTCCACTATCTTAGACCACGTTGTTTCAGGAATTTCTCTACCCAGGTCTGCCTCATATTTCCTTTGCAACTGACTCAATGGTTGCAGCCCCTCCTCCACCATTCACCTGTATAAGCACACTATAGCCTTGAAGATCCCCGCCGCCATCACAACATACTGGCATGTTAAAGATGTCTGCGACTCCGACAACCCTCCTCCCCATTGACGTTGGATTGCCAATACAAGGGCTGAATGCAGTAAGAAATCGCCCCTGGGAAGGCCATATCTATCTTGCAGTTTCTGATAAGGCAAGAGGACACCCTCCTCATACAGGTCCCACATCACTTGTAACCCCTGCTCCTCTCACCCAGCCAGCACAGACCAGTCTCCCCCATGCGGTAGGGCTGTGCACATGCCTAAAGAAATCTCCGGAGCGTACGGCTGGGCAGCCCCACCTCTACGCTGGCTTCGGATCCAACACAATCTCAGTGTCCGCTCCTCGTGAGTTAACGATCCAAGCCGTAGCCGCTGACAAAGTATATCAAAAGATAGCACATTGCCTGGAATCCACCGGGCCATCGTGCTATTTGGGCCCCTAAACTCTCTTGCCACTGCTTGGGTAAGCCACTGCAGCTGAGCTGCTAGATAATACAGTTAGAAGTCTGGAACTTCCCATCCTCCCTCGGCTTGGGGCCCATCATTGTGGTCAAAGCCACTTCTCGTCTACCGTTTCCCCATATAAACGTCCTCATCAAGGAACGGAGCTTTTTGAACAACAAGCCCGGTATCCAAATCGGCAGCGTCCTGAAATAATACAGCAACCAAGGCAGTGCCACCATCTTCAAGAGGGCCACTCAGCCCGCCACTGATAGCGGCAATGTACCCCAGAATGCCACGTTCCCCATAAGCCCTCACAGTGCTCTGCCCACATTACCCTTCAACAAGTCCTCTTGTGTGTGATAAATGTTAGTCCCAAGATAAGATAAACAGTGAGCAGACCTCCCGCAAGCTGCTCATCCAAGGACTGATCCTGTCCAGACTGGATCACAGCAACGCCATCTTCCTTGGAGTGCCGGAATCCACCCTCAACAAGCTCCAACAGATCCAGAACGCTGCAGCACGGCTTCTTACGGACACCCCAGCTAGATTATCAGCCAAACCAGCACTTAAACTGCTGCACTGGCTCCCGGGCTAAGTGATCCACTTACGCGGAATATAATTCTATTTGTAGGCCATCCACCCTCGGCGCTTTGTTACGTGCCGGATGCTTAATTGCGCTCCTAATTTCTCCGAGAGTGATCTCTTGCCCTAATAGGTCTACTTGCTCCTTCTCCAGTCTAGGCAGGGTCAATTCAGAGAAGAACTCCCCTATGGCACCCCCTCCCTGTCGTAATTTGCTGCGGTAGAGTTCAGTGTAATCCAAAAACAAGTCATTTATCCCCTGCTGCGTGTATACCAATTCACCCGTCGGGGCCGTCAGTCCCTTTATAGGTGTTCCCCGGGGATTCGGGTTAGCCAACCATGCCAACAGCGCACCCGTTTTAACTCCTTCAGCGTGTACCCTCCCCCGGTATGACCTATGGTCAAAGAAGCACAGCCTCTCCACCTGCACCACCACTGCATATCTAGCCTCCAAGACCTCCCCCTGTGCCCCCAAGTCCTCAGGGCAGGCTCTCTCAGCCCTACGCAACCGGCGCTCTGCTGCCTCTATGTCAATTATTAGCGTTTTCCTCACCCCTGCCATTTTGGCAATACATAAGCTCCGAACTACCACCTTAAAAGCATCCCACTCAACTGCCACTCATTGAGCCCTCATTCTCATAAAAATATTGACTTATACCCGCTCCAAGGTCCTCACAAAAGGCCGGATCTTCCAGCGCTTCCGGTCGCAGCCGCCAGGTCGCTATCACAGCTCTCTCCTGGACCCATCGTATCTGCGCTAGTGGCGGGTTATGATCCGATACTGTCCTAGTTAGATATTTGCTATGGATTACTTTGGCATTGACTTCCGGGGTACATAATAACGCATCAAGCCGCACATGTAGTTCATGAAGGCCAGAGTAGCAAGAGTAATCCCGCTCTTCTAAATAATGCGCTCGCCATGTATCTACCAACCCCCAATTATTCTGCCATGTGAGTCTCGCTTTGGAGAGTCTATGTACTGGGACGTGGGGAGCGGAGAGTGGGACCTATTCATCTCTACATCTGCAATTGAATTAAAGTCGACCTCCCAATAATGTCGATCTTGTCAGATACAGTGCTAAACTCCCTGACAGACGGCCAAAGAAAGAGACCTGATCCACATTAGGGGCGTATATGCTACATAGCGTCACATCCACGCTATTTGGGCGACCAGTCACCACCACAAACCTCCCCTCTGGATCCGCCAATTGTTGCATCGGCTGGAATGGGACACCCGCACGGACCCATATCAGATCACCCATGGGGCGCTAGAGGGCGCGCAAACAGAATGGTCGCCTAACGGTTAGGCTCCTGTTCCCTGGAGCATATATCCTTTATAAATCCTACCTTACTGGTGAGCTAAAGGTCCCAAAAGCGACTTTTCCTGCACTACGCCTTGCGATCCAGACTCGGTCCGAGTCTGGTGTAATTTCGTCCAGTGGTGCCTGAGAAAAAGCCTTGCTACTGCTTCCCGGGGCTGGTGTCAGGTCTGCTGGGAGGTGTACAGCGGATGGCGGACGCTACGACAGGCTGGGGATCGCCACGAGGATGAAGGCCCTGAACGTCGGATTCTGCTGCGGACGCTGTGGCGCTCGTCTCCAGCGCTGAGACAGAGGTATAGACCCCCCCCTCCCGGATCTCCCTCACTTGATCCATGCCCCGGGGGCAACGTGGGATCTGTGGCATGTAATCCCAGAACTTTCAGGCGCAGAGGAGGAAACGGCCGATGCTGCCGTTAGGACGCCCTGGGCGGCCCCGCGACTGGCTTTGCGGGCAGTGCAAGTAAGCTGGTGCTGTAACCCCGGGGGCCCGAGAAGCGACACCGGCGGTGAGGCACAGCGTGGTCTGGGGAGGCGCACTAAGATTGCCGGGGATGTGCAGCAGCGCCCTGGAGAGGAGACGTGTGAGGTGCTTCATAGTGGCTGGGCTGCAGGTGTGGCGCGTGGGAGCGACCGCTACAGCAACTTACCGGCGGTGCTCTTCTGCACCACATTGGAGTGCATGATTAAATTGACCCTGCAGTGCTGAGACCTAACCTGAGTAGCTGTTGTTAAGTGAAGTGGCACACAACTGACATTTGGACTGAGCTGCACAGTATTACTCAGAAGTAGTCGCAATTGCCCTACCTGACACGAGGCTTCCTTATAATTCTTTGGTGCTAGTGTATAAAGGTTGATGACTGGTATCGGAGCTTAGAGGAGCCCACCGCAGATACGCTAATTGCACTCTGAGGATTTCACGTTGCATGGTGCGAAATTGCGATTGCCTAAACTGACATACATGCAGCGTGTATTGCTGGGGGACGGGCAATTGGTTGGCCCGGCCCGAACTTGTTGGGGGTAGAAATTAGCAAAAATCACACGGTGCACGTGGCCCCCCCCGGCACCTACCCCCTGGCCGAGCAGCGCACTGTGCGGATCCCACGATCGCGGTGGGTTCAGCGGCTCGGGGGCGCACGTGACGCAGATCTGGAGGAGGACATTCCATAACGGTGTACTAGCAGGTACCGCCATTATCCTTTGGCCGGAGGGAGCACACTATTGTATCTTCAGGCCCCAAGGTGGCGGGCAGTGAAAGGCGCAGAAGCACGATGGTGCGCCCAGACAATCGCCAAACCAAAATAAACTTTGAAAAAGTGAAGAAAGGGTCGAAGACCTTACCGGTCGAACCGGGGCCCAGTGGGGTGGACCCTGCCGGCGGGGCCTCCCCTCCTAAAGAGCTGGACATGCACCGTCTATTACAGGAGATGCGACAAGGTTTTGCCACCGTGGTGGAGAAAGTGGATAGCATGTCCTCCAGGTTGGATGCCCTTGTGCACAAAGTAGATCAGCATGAGGAACGGATAACGACGACTTCCCACACATCCCAACTTGCCCGCATGGACAACCTACTGCGGGTTATAGCGGCCAAAAATGAGGACTTGGAAGCCCGAAGTAGGCGCAACAACATCCGCGTTACGGGTATTCCGGAGTCCACAGACACAGGCAGGATGGAACTATATGTGGAGAAACTCCTCAGAGATTCGGTGGGAGAAGATGCCTTCTCGCCCCAGTTCATTGTTGAACGGGCGCATAGATCTCAGGCCCCCATGCCTAAGCCTGGAACTCCGCTGAGGCCTATTATTGCTCGCCTGCTGAACTATCGGGATCGGGATGTCGCTTTGAGGGCGGCCCGTACCAAGCGGAACCTGTCAAAAAAAAATTGCGGGAAGCCCAAATAGACTATGCATTGCTTTACCCGGCGAAGCTGCGGGTGACACACCAGGGAAAACAGTGATTTTTCACGAACCCGCAAAAAGCGGAAGATTACCTGAAAATAGTCCGCAAAGAACAGAGGGGCGACATGGGCAGCCATGCAGACCTCGAGTATGATCCACCGATAGCGGATGATGGTAACTGATGCGAAGTACCTCCAATAGAACAGACTACTCGGACCCTCTCATGGCTAGCTGGAACCTGTGACAATTCTATACGTTTGATCGGACGCCATCCTAAAGTTCGGGACTATTGGACTCATCCACTGGTAAAGTATTCCAGGGACCACCATCCCTGCCTTGACCTCCAACAAGGGTGGTACAGAACAGGAGATTCACATAGGGAGAAGTGGCTGCGCGTTCTTGATGTTGTTTCCCCTGCGGGTAAACCCCATTCATGGGAACGAGTTGTGGAAGTTACGGGGAATAAGGGGGGTGGGCGGGTGGGCGGGGTGGCTGCTGGCATGATTGGGATGCAGTAGTGGGAGGGGGGAGAGTTCTGTTGAGGAGGACACTCCGGTTTCCAAAGTGGGAGGGCGTTTGTTGGTAATTTGTGGTAATCCCCATCGCCTGAGAAGAGATGGACATACGGAGACTACTATAGCATGTTGCGAATCAATGATGTTTTATAGCTTATGGCGGGATCAGGGTCTGATGCACAATTGACTTGCATGTCGTGGAATATAAGGGGACTCAATAATGCCAAGAAGTGTAGAAATGTGATTGCATACTTGGACTGCCACCGAGTTCAGGTTGCCATGTGCAGGAAACACACATATTACCAAAAGCATGCATGAACTTCGCAAGCAAATGGGCAAACGCCCGCGTTTTTTCATCTTATTCCTCCTATGCTAGAGGGGTTGCCATCCTGATTAGGCGCAATGTACCATTCCAGGTGTGTGGTGAACTGTCGGATGTTGAGGGTCGCTATGCTCTGATATGGGGACGTCTAGGTCGTGATACCATCACGTTAGTGAACTGTTATGCCCCTAATGTGGATACCTCAACTTTCTTTACCACACTATGGGGCAAGATTCTGGACGTGGGATCCCGACACGTTATTTGGGGGGGGCGACTTTAACCTAGTGCTGGAGCCCCTCCTGGATAGGGCAGACGGAGTAGCACACTACAAGCCAAGGTCCAGGGAGGCTCTGATAGGTGTGATATCGGAAAGCAATTTGGTGGATAGCTGGCGTTACTTGCACCCTTCCCGGAAGGAGGGCACACATTTTACATCATTGACGGGCACATGGGCATGACAGGACTACTTTTATTATGACTAGAGAGATTAGCGCGGCGGTTTCCAGGGTGGTGCACCTCCCCAGGACATACTCTGATCATAGTCCAGTCCTGGTACACCTGCAGGTGCCTGGAGGGGACAACCCCAGACCACATTGGAGGCTACAACCAGCAGCACTGTTAGATGCGGTGTTTGGCACTGAACTTGGTGAGGAGATTGCTGACTTCTTCCCTCAAAACAAGGGGTCTGTAGACTCGGTTGAACACATTTGGGAGGCATTCAAAGTCACGGTTAGGGGGTATTGTATATCGAAAAGCTTTGGGGTCCTGCGTGATATTCAACGCACTATTCATACGCTCGATAGCGAACTTAAGAACTTGGAGGCTCGGATGGTAGCGGGGGATAGTACCAAAGCACATGCAGAATTTAGAGATAAACTGACGCGATACGAGGAGGAACCGAATAGAGAAGCCAAGTTTAAGGGAAAATACTGTCAGGCGAGGAAATACTGTGAAGGAGATAGACCCGGCAGGGCCCTAGCAGTGTTGACACGCACCCCACACAGTCACAATACAATTCTAGAGGTTGTGAGGCAACAGGGACGAACTGTCAGAAACACAGATGACATATTGACTACATTCATGACTCACTACCAAGCACTATATACCACTGCCACGTCCTCAGATGTGTCATATAATGATTTCCTTGGTGATATAGCCCTCTGCTGGCTCAATGATGGATATATTCACAACAAGGGGTGGTGAGGGACAGAGTCTATGAATTAAGCAGAAAGCTCTCACCCTGTCAAGAGATCAGGGCTAGATCCAACACCGTTTTTTAGCTCACTGCACCATCCCAGTTTCAGAACCTGGCTGTATGCAAATTAGTCTGTTCCTGTCCCAGTGCATGATGGGAACAGGGCAAACCAAACTACAAAAGCCAATTCTTACACTGGGAAGGAAACAAGCTCCCGGGGACCGGTTTCTGGCATTACAGCCGTCTTCGGCCCGGTTTGCTTGAATCCTGATGGTGCAATGAGCAAGGGTCTCACATCTGAGAATACCCTTCCACGCTTAGGGTGGACAAAAATATTTACAACAAGGGGTGGTGAGGGACAGAGTCTCTGAATTAAGCAGAAAGCTCTCACCCAGTCAAGAGATCAGGGCTAGATCCAACACCGTTTTTTAGCTCACTGCACCATCCCAGTTTCAGAACCTGGCTGTATGCAAATTAGTCTGTTCCTGTCCCAGTGCATGATGGGAACAGGGCAAACCAAACTACAAAAGCCAATTCTTACACTGGGAAGGAAACAAGCTCCCGGGGACCGGTTTCTGGCATTACAGCCGTCTTCGGCCCGGTTTGCTTGAATCCTGATGGTGCAATGAGCAAGGGTCTCACATCTGAGAATACCCTTCCACGCTTAGGGTGGACAAAAATATTTACAACAAGGGGTGGTGAGGGACAGAGTCTCTGAATTAAGCAGAAAGCTCTCACCCAGTCAAGAGATCAGGGCTAGATCCAACACCGTTTTTTAGCTCACTGCACCATCCCAGTTTCAGAACCTGGCTGTATGCAAATTAGTCTGTTCCTGTCCCAGTGCATGATGGGAACAGGGCAAACCAAACTACAAAAGCCAATTCTTACACTGGGAAGGAAACAAGCTCCCGGGGACCGGTTTCTGGCATTACAGCCGTCTTCGGCCCGGTTTGCTTGAATCCTGATGGTGCAATGAGCAAGGGTCTCACATCTGAGAATACCCTTCCACGCTTAGGGTGGACAAAAATATTTACAACAAGGGGTGGTGAGGGACAGAGTCTCTGAATTAAGCAGAAAGCTCTCACCCAGTCAAGAGATCAGGGCTAGATCCAACACCGTTTTTTAGCTCACTGCACCATCCCAGTTTCAGAACCTGGCTGTATGCAAATTAGTCTGTTCCTGTCCTAGTGCATGATGGGAACAGGGCAAACCAAACTACAAAAGCCAATTCTTACACTGGGAAGGAAACAAGCTCCCGGGGACCGGTTTCTGGCATTACAGCCGTCTTCGGCCCGGTTTGCTTGAATCCTGATGGTGCAATGAGCAAGGGTCTCACATCTGAGAATACCCTTCCACGCTTAGGGTGGACAAAAATATTTACAACAAGGGGTGGTGAGGGACAGAGTCTCTGAATTAAGCAGAAAGCTCTCACCCAGTCAAGAGATCAGGGCTAGATCCAACACCGTTTTTTAGCTCACTGCACCATCCCAGTTTCAGAACCTGGCTGTATGCAAATTAGTCTGTTCCTGTCCCAATGCATGATGGGAACAGGGCAAACCAAACTACAAAAGCCAATTCTTACACTGGGAAGGAAACAAGCTCCCGGGGACCGGTTTCTGGCATTACAGCCGTCTTCGGCCCGGTTTGCTTGAATCCTGATGGTGCAATGAGCAAGGGTCTCACATCTGAGAATACCCTTCCACGCTTAGGGTGGACAAAAATATTTACAACAAGGTGTGGTGAGGGACAGAGTCTCTGAATTAAGCAGAAAGCTCTCACCCAGTCAAGAGATCAGGGATAGATCCAACACCGTTTTTTAGCTCACTGCACCATCCCAGTTTCAGAACCTGGCTGTATGCAAATTAGTCTGTTCCTGTCCCAGTGCATGATGGGAACAGGGCAAACCAAACTACAAAAGCCAATTCTTACACTGGGAAGGAAACAAGCTCCCGGGGACCGGTTTCTGGCATTACAGCCGTCTTCGGCCCGGTTTGCTTGAATCCTGATGGTGCAATGAGCAAGGGTCTCACATCTGAGAATACCCTTCCACGCTTAGGGTGGACAAAAATATTTACAACAAGGGGTGGTGAGGGACAGAGTCTCTGAATTAAGCAGAAAGCTCTCACCCAGTCAAGAGATCAGGGCTAGATCCAACACCGTTTTTTAGCTCACTGCACCATCCCAGTTTCAGAACCTGGCTGTATGCAAATTAGTCTGTTCCTGTCCCAGTGCATGATGGGAACAGGGCAAACCAAACTACAAAAGCCAATTCTTACACTGGGAAGGAAACAAGCTCCCGGGGACCGGTTTCTGGCATTACAGCCGTCTTCGGCCCGGTTTGCTTGAATCCTGATGGTGCAATGAGCAAGGGTCTCACATCTGAGAATACCCTTCCACGCTTAGGGTGGACAAAAATATTTACAACAAGGGGTGGTGAGGGACAGAGTCTCTGAATTAAGCAGAAAGCTCTCACCCAGTCAAGAGATCAGGGCTAGATCCAACACCGTTTTTTAGCTCACTGCACCATCCCAGTTTCAGAACCTGGCTGTATGCAAATTAGTCTGTTCCTGTCCCAGTGCATGATGGGAACAGGGCAAACCAAACTACAAAAGCCAATTCTTACACTGGGAAGGAAACAAGCTCCCGGGGACCGGTTTCTGGCATTACAGCCGTCTTCGGCCCGGTTTGCTTGAATCCTGATGGTGCAATGAGCAAGGGTCTCACATCTGAGAATACCCTTCCACGCTTAGGGTGGACAAAAATATTTACAACAAGGGGTGGTGAGGGACAGAGTCTCTGAATTAAGCAGAAAGCTCTCACCCAGTCAAGAGATCAGGGCTAGATCCAACACCGTTTTTTAGCTCACTGCACCATCCCAGTTTCAGAACCTGGCTGTATGCAAATTAGTCTGTTCCTGTCCCAGTGCATGATGGGAACAGGGCAAACCAAACTACAAAAGCCAATTCTTACACTGGGAAGGAAACAAGCTCCCGGGGACCGGTTTCTGGCATTACAGCCGTCTTCGGCCCGGTTTGCTTGAATCCTGATGGTGCAATGAGCAAGGGTCTCACATCTGAGAATACCCTTCCACGCTTAGGGTGGACAAAAATATTTACAACAAGGGGTGGTGAGGGACAGAGTCTCTGAATTAAGCAGAAAGCTCTCACCCAGTCAAGAGATCAGGGCTAGATCCAACACCGTTTTTTAGCTCACTGCACCATCCCAGTTTCAGAACCTGGCTGTATGCAAATTAGTCTGTTCCTGTCCCAGTGCATGATGGGAACAGGGCAAACCAAACTACAAAAGCCAATTCTTACACTGGGAAGGAAACAAGCTCCCGGGGACCGGTTTCTGGCATTACAGCCGTCTTCGGCCCGGTTTGCTTGAATCCTGATGGTGCAATGAGCAAGGGTCTCACATCTGAGAATACCCTTCCACGCTTAGGGTGGACAAAAATATTTACAACAAGGGGTGGTGAGGGACAGAGTCTCTGAATTAAGCAGAAAGCTCTCACCCAGTCAAGAGATCAGGGCTAGATCCAACACCGTTTTTTAGCTCACTGCACCATCCCAGTTTCAGAACCTGGCTGTATGCAAATTAGTCTGTTCCTGTCCCAGTGCATGATGGGAACAGGGCAAACCAAACTACAAAAGCCAATTCTTACACTGGGAAGGAAACAAGCTCCCGGGGACCGGTTTCTGGCATTACAGCCGTCTTCGGCCCGGTTTGCTTGAATCCTGATGGTGCAATGAGCAAGGGTCTCACATCTGAGAATACCCTTCCACGCTTAGGGTGGACAAAAATATTTACAACAAGGGGTGGTGAGGGACAGAGTCTCTGAATTAAGCAGAAAGCTCTCACCCAGTCAAGAGATCAGGGCTAGATCCAACACCGTTTTTTAGCTCACTGCACCATCCCAGTTTCAGAACCTGGCTGTATGCAAATTAGTCTGTTCCTGTCCTAGTGCATGATGGGAACAGGGCAAACCAAACTACAAAAGCCAATTCTTACACTGGGAAGGAAACAAGCTCCCGGGGACCGGTTTCTGGCATTACAGCCGTCTTCGGCCCGGTTTGCTTGAATCCTGATGGTGCAATGAGCAAGGGTCTCACATCTGAGAATACCCTTCCACGCTTAGGGTGGACAAAAATATTTACAACAAGGGGTGGTGAGGGACAGAGTCTCTGAATTAAGCAGAAAGCTCTCACCCAGTCAAGAGATCAGGGCTAGATCCAACACCGTTTTTTAGCTCACTGCACCATCCCAGTTTCAGAACCTGGCTGTATGCAAATTAGTCTGTTCCTGTCCCAATGCATGATGGGAACAGGGCAAACCAAACTACAAAAGCCAATTCTTACACTGGGAAGGAAACAAGCTCCCGGGGACCGGTTTCTGGCATTACAGCCGTCTTCGGCCCGGTTTGCTTGAATCCTGATGGTGCAATGAGCAAGGGTCTCACATCTGAGAATACCCTTCCACGCTTAGGGTGGACAAAAATATTTACAACAAGGTGTGGTGAGGGACAGAGTCTCTGAATTAAGCAGAAAGCTCTCACCCAGTCAAGAGATCAGGGCTAGATCCAACACCGTTTTTTAGCTCACTGCACCATCCCAGTTTCAGAACCTGGCTGTATGCAAATTAGTCTGTTCCTGTCCCAGTGCATGATGGGAACAGGGCAAACCAAACTACAAAAGCCAATTCTTACACTGGGAAGGAAACAAGCTCCCGGGGACCGGTTTCTGGCATTACAGCCGTCTTCGGCCCGGTTTGCTTGAATCCTGATGGTGCAATGAGCAAGGGTCTCACATCTGAGAATACCCTTCCACGCTTAGGGTGGACAAAAATATTTACAACAAGGGGTGGTGAGGGACAGAGTCTCTGAATTAAGCAGAAAGCTCTCACCCAGTCAAGAGATCAGGGCTAGATCCAACACCGTTTTTTAGCTCACTGCACCATCCCAGTTTCAGAACCTGGCTGTATGCAAATTAGTCTGTTCCTGTCCCAGTGCATGATGGGAACAGGGCAAACCAAACTACAAAAGCCAATTCTTACACTGGGAAGGAAACAAGCTCCCGGGGACCGGTTTCTGGCATTACAGCCGTCTTCGGCCCGGTTTGCTTGAATCCTGATGGTGCAATGAGCAAGGGTCTCACATCTGAGAATACCCTTCCACGCTTAGGGTGGACAAAAATATTTACAACAAGGGGTGGTGAGGGACAGAGTCTCTGAATTAAGCAGAAAGCTCTCACCCAGTCAAGAGATCAGGGCTAGATCCAACACCGTTTTTTAGCTCACTGCACCATCCCAGTTTCAGAACCTGGCTGTATGCAAATTAGTCTGTTCCTGTCCCAGTGCATGATGGGAACAGGGCAAACCAAACTACAAAAGCCAATTCTTACACTGGGAAGGAAACAAGCTCCCGGGGACCGGTTTCTGGCATTACAGCCGTCTTCGGCCCGGTTTGCTTGAATCCTGATGGTGCAATGAGCAAGGGTCTCACATCTGAGAATACCCTTCCACGCTTAGGGTGGACAAAAATATTTACAACAAGGGGTGGTGAGGGACAGAGTCTCTGAATTAAGCAGAAAGCTCTCACCCAGTCAAGAGATCAGGGCTAGATCCAACACCGTTTTTTAGCTCACTGCACCATCCCAGTTTCAGAACCTGGCTGTATGCAAATTAGTCTGTTCCTGTCCCAGTGCATGATGGGAACAGGGCAAACCAAACTACAAAAGCCAATTCTTACACTTTAGGTGTGGCAGGGTATACTCAGACATGAGTCCCTTTCTCACTGCTCCATCAGGATTCAAGCAAGCCGGGCCGAAGACGGCTGAAATGCCAGAAACCGGTCCCCGGTAGCTTGTCTCCTTTCTGGTAAAGAATTGGCTTGGTAGTTTAGTCTGCCCTGTTCCCATGATGCACTGGGCCAGGGACAGACTGATTTGCATATAGCCAGGTTCTGAGCTGGGATGGGGCAGTGAGATAAATAACGGTGATGGATCAAGCCCTGATCTTTGGACTGGGTAAGAGTGGTCTGCTTAATTCAGACACTCTGTTCATCACCACCCCCCCTTTTCTAAATCGATTTTGGCCACTATAGGTGTGGCAGGGTATACTCAGACATGAGTCCCTTTCTCACTGCTCCATCAGGATTCAAGCAAGCCGGGCCGAAGACGGCTGAAATGCCAGAAACCGGTCCCCGGTAGCTTGTCTCCTTTCTGGTAAAGAATTGGCTTGGTAGTTTAGTCTGCCCTGTTCCCATGATGCACTGGGCCAGGGACAGACTGATTTGCATATAGCCAGGTTCTGAGCTGGGATGGGGCAGTGAGATAAATAACGGTGATGGATCAAGCCCTGATCTTTGGACTGGGTAAGAGTGGTCTGCTTAATTCAGACACTCTGTTCATCACCACCCCCTTTTCTAAATCGATTTTGGCCACTATAGGTGTGGCAGGGTATACTCAGACATGAGTCCCTTTCTCACTGCTCCATCAGGATTCAAGCAAGCCGGGCCGAAGACGGCTGAAATGCCAGAAACCGGTCCCCGGTAGCTTGTCTCCTTTCTGGTAAAGAATTGGCTTGGTAGTTTAGTCTGCCCTGTTCCCATGATGCACTGGGCCAGGGACAGACTGATTTGCATATAGCCAGGTTCTGAGCTGGGATGGGGCAGTGAGATAAATAACGGTGATGGATCAAGCCCTGATCTTTGGACTGGGTGAGAGTGGTCTGCTTAATTCAGACACTTTGTTCATCACCACCCCCTTTTCTAAATCGATTTTGGCCACTATAGGTGTGGCAGGGTATACTCAGACATGAGTCCCTTTCTCACTGCTCCATCAGGATTCAAGCAAGCCGGGCCGAAGACGGCTGAAATGCCAGAAACCGGTCCCCGGTAGCTTGTCTCCTTTCTGGTAAAGAATTGGCTTGGTAGTTTAGTCTGCCCTGTTCCCATGATGCACTGGGCCAGGGACAGACTGATTTGCATATAGCCAGGTTCTGAGCTGGGATGGGGCAGTGAGATAAATAACGGTGATGGATCAAGCCCTGATCTTTGGACTGGGTAAGAGTGGTCTGCTTAATTCAGACACTCTGTTCATCACCACCCCCTTTTCTAAATCGATTTTGGCCACTATAGGTGTGGCAGGGTATACTCAGACATGAGTCCCTTTCTCACTGCTCCATCAGGATTCAAGCAAGCCGGGCCGAAGACGGCTGAAATGCCAGAAACCGGTCCCCGGTAGCTTGTCTCCTTTCTGGTAAAGAATTGGCTTGGTAGTTTAGTCTGCCCTGTTCCCATGATGCACTGGGCCAGGGACAGACTGATTTGCATATAGCCAGGTTCTGAGCTGGGATGGGGCAGTGAGATAAATAACGGTGATGGATCAAGCCCTGATCTTTGGACTGGGTAAGAGTGGTCTGCTTAATTCAGACACTCTGTTCATCACCACCCTCTTTTCTAAATCGATTTTGGCCACTATAGGCGTGGCAGGGTATACTCAGACATGAGTCCCTTTCTCACTGCTCCATCAGGATTCAAGCAAGCCGGGCCGAAGACGGCTGAAATGCCAGAAACCGGTCCCCGGTAGCTTGTCTCCTTTCTGGTAAAGAATTGGCTTGGTAGTTTAGTCTGCCCTGTTCCCATGATGCACTGGGCCAGGGACAGACTGATTTGCATATAGCCAGGTTCTGAGCTGGGATGGGGCAGTGAGATAAATAACAGTGATGGATCAAGCCCTGATCTTTGGACTGGGTAAGAGTGGTCTGCTTAATTCAGACACTCTGTTCATCACCACCCCCTTTTCTAAATCGATTTTGGCCACTATAGGTGTGGCAGGGTATACTCAGACATGAGTCCCTTTCTCACTGCTCCATCAGGATTCAAGCAAGCCGGGCCGAAGACGGCTGAAATGCCAGAAACCGGTCCCCGGTAGCTTGTCTCCTTTCTGGTAAAGAATTGGCTTGGTAGTTTAGTCTGCCCTGTTCCCATGATGCACTGGGCCAGGGACAGACTGATTTGCATATAGCCAGGTTCTGAGCTGGGATGGGGCAGTGAGATAAATAACGGTGATGGATCAAGCCCTGATCTTTGGACTGGGTAAGAGTGGTCTGCTTAATTCAGACACTCTGTTCATCACCACCCCCTTTTCTAAATCGGCTCACCGATGGAGACAGGGCCTTCTTGGCCGCTCCTTTTGAACTGGACGAAATAAGAGACGCTATTATGTCACTTAAAAACAGAAAAGCACCCGGCCTAGACGGGATCCCAGCTGAGTTATATAAAGCATATACAGATATTATGGCCCCAGTCCTTCGCAAGGTCTTCGAGGAATCCCTGGCAGATGGGGTTCTTCCCTGCTCCATGCGCGAAGTCGTGATTACCTCATTATTGAAGCCTGGCAAAAGCCCCAGCACCTGTAACTCCTATCGCCCACTTTCACTTTTGAATTGTGATGTTAAAATTCTAGCGAAGGTGTTGGCCACCAGACTATCCCTTCTAATGACCCGGATAGTATTGGCTGATCAGTCTGGGTTTGTGCCTGGTCGTTCCGCCTCCCACAACCTACGCACGTTGTTTTCCCTGCTCCGCGCAGTGAACCCTGATCTCCCCGTTGCAGCGGTCTTTCTGGATGCCAGTAAGGCCTTTGATTCTGTTGAATGGCCGTACCTATTCACCGTTCTGTCGCGTATGGGGTTTGCCAAGCTATTCATCTCCTGGGTCCAACTGCTATATACACAACCAACAGCGAAAATCCTGATAAATCGTCAACTCTATCCCTCCATTGCCATCACGAGGGGCACCCGGCAGGGTTGCCCGCTATCCCCACTCCTATTCGCAATAGCCATTGAGCCACTGGCCTGCAGGCTACGTCAGCTGCACTGAGAAGGCGCAGTTCGGTGCTTCCAACGACAGATTGATATATCACTATATGCTGATGACATGACTCTCTATGTCAAAGATCCGTCGCAAAACTTAAACCCTTTGCTCAGGGAATTTGTTGTCTTCGGTAGACTGTCTGGAGTGCACATAAACTGGGCTAAGTCACAATTTTACCCCCTTACGGACGCGATTGTTGACTTCCCACTCGACTTCCCTTTGAAGTGGTGCCGATCGACCTACGTTACCTTGGTATCCAAATTTCACGTGATAAAGATTAAACATTACGGCTGAATTTTGGAGTAGCGGTCACGAAATTAGCTGCATCGGTTGACCGTTGGATCTCCCTCCCACTCTCCATGGCGGGTAGGGCATTGCTCATCAAAATGGTGGTGTTACCCCGATTTCTGTATCGTTTCCTCAATATCCCGTGCGTTTTTCTTTAAAACATTGAAGTCGGAGCTGTGTCGTCTTTTCTGGGGAGGTAAGCGCCCACGACTGCGATGGTCAATGCTGATTCAACCATATGATAAGGGGGGCTTTGACATGCCCGATTTTGAGGCTTATTATTTGTGTGCTCAGGCGCACTATACCTATCATTGAATGATTCCTACTCAGTTTATGCCTCAACTGGCAGTCGAAGACTGGATCGCGAACCCCCTTCCCCTCAATGGGCTCTTGCATTGTCCCGTGTCGTCCATAGAAAAGCCACATACCTCCGTTACATGCACTATGGATGCCTGGCACCGCATTGCTAAGAGGCTGGAATGCATCATGCCGTATTCTCCTCGGCTACCGCTGGCATACCACCCTAAGCTTGAACTCCTACAGGAACATGGCTTTGGATTGCTCTGTCGGCGCCTGCGACTCACTTGTTGGGGCGACCTCTTCTCCAAAGGCCAATTCAAATCTGCAGATCTGTTTTTCATTTCTTATGAACATACTCCACTCGATATGTTCTATTACATGTGGCTGCGTCAGGGGATGAGGGACATATTGCCTGATTTTCCCAATGAACCTGAGGTCCTACCTCCTTTGCACTTAATGCTGTGCTCACAGGATGGTGCACATCTGGTATCGGGCATGTACCGACACATCAGGGTGTGCAGCCCGGGTCTGGAAAACGCGGCCCGAACGCACTGGACAACTGACCTGGCCACAGAGATCACTGATGAACAATGGCTATACTGCTGTAACCTAACGGCCCGCATTTCAGCCAGCAGTCGGCTCAAGAAGATCCATTATAAGTTCTTGCAGTGGTTGTACTATACGCCGGTCAAAAAATACAAGTTCCGTCTGTCTAGCGATGATAGGTGTGAACGCTGTCATGCGGACTGTGCCGGTTTCTTACACCTCGCCTGGGAATGCCCCATGGTTCATACTTACTGGCAGCAGGTGCATGGCGCTCTTGAATCAATGGTTGGGGAGTCCATAGATCCTGATCCATTGCTTATGCTCTTGGGACACACTCCACACATCCCGAAGGCTTATAGGAAATTCTTAGATATAGCTCTGCTTCTCGCAAAGCGACGCATTGCGTGTAGATGGGGACGTGGCAGGGCCCCAAAGTTCAAGGAATGGCTTGCAGACATGACCCATTGCCAAGAACAATATGCAACTTTCGCTGAAAAACCTCCGATTCCTAACAGGCCTAATGACATCCGGGGTCCTCTAGTCGAATATCTGCTAGCTCAGGGAGATGGATGCGGTAGATCGGATGGAGGAGGGACTCGGGCTGGTGCTGACGGTCAAGTGTAGTCTGACTGAACTGGCGTGTAGTGAGGCCCGCTGAGGGCATCGTACTGTGAACATGCTCTGCATGAATGTCTGTAGGGCCTAACGACTAGCACACCTTATCAATGTTCATCGCTATCTTGTATAAAAGACTGACAATTACCATCTGGAAACCTTTGTGGCAAGATGAAGCACGGCACTCCCAGAATATACAATGGCAATAAGAAAATGTTCCCTGCTTGACATGCACTGTACCCATCTTGTTGACCGCCTTCCATTATATGACGATGCTGAATTTGCTATATGCTGTCTATATTGTATGATTCAGGTGTTATTACTGTAAACCACAATGCCAACTCCTGTATTACTTTCTGTTTAAAACTCAATAAACAAAGTTTATGAAAAAAAAAATATCAGATCACCCCTAGCAAATGCCGAATAGGTTGTATAAAATAATTGCCCCCTCCATCTACGTTTCAGTGCTAGACCCTCAGATCGATTAATATGTGTTTCCTGAAGGAAGGCTATGTGAGTCCCCTGTCGTACCAAATAAGCATGAACCTTATGGCGTCGCAGCATTGTGTGGAGTTCCGTAAACATTCCAGGTAATACATTTCTAATCAAGTAACGTTCCCATCTTGAAACCAATTCCTCCTGAACAGCTTCCCCCCACATTGGAACACACCGGTGGATCTAACTACCCCAACCAAACCCCAGAACCGTTTCCAACTTCCCCACTCCAGAACAGGCGCTACATCGCTAGTACCCATCCAAACTACAGTTCAAACTGCTCCATTAGTAAAAACCACACCCTCACAAAATTAGGGGAGCGGGCCCAGAGCCTCAGAGGTTCGACCTCTTATTCCTCCGTCAGCCTGCGCTGTACCCCCCCCCCCCCCGAGAGCTAGTCGGTCCCATCCGAGGCTACAATATAGTGGGACCACATTAATACGTACTCATCTGACCTTACTAACCCCTCCAACCACCAGTGTTCAACCACTAGACGAGTCAAGGGGAAAAACCTGAGGACTGGAGCCAATTCCCCTCCCAATCTTATACCCATGCAAGTCAAACCATAGTGTTACGCATCTACGATTGCATCTGCCGTCCCAACCGTTACATGTGGCAAGTGAATACTTCCTGTTTCTGATTCTTCAGTGTCTGATCCCAAAGAACCCTTTTTTCGAGTCCGACGCCACCAGAGACGCCGTTCTGTTCTCTGGCGAAATGACCGTGACGGCTTCTAAAGCGGCAAAGCGTTCTTTCTCCGTCTGTGTCTCCGTAGTCTTTTGAGTTGCGGGACTGTGTCTTCGGATGCGCCGCGATTGGCACGGACGTGGCCCCTCTGCTTGTGTCACGCCCCGCTTCCCAAGTGCCTGCTTTATACAACTCCAGCCAATTCCAGGTTTCCTCAGGGCTGTCGTGGAAGAACGTCTTGCCATCTATGGCTATCTTTATGTGTGCCAGGAACATCAGGGAATACTGGAGGCCCTCGTCTCGAATCGCTCTCTTGACTTCTAAGAACGAGGCTCGGCGGCGCTGTACTTCGAGCGTGTAGTCCAGGAATAGAGTTACTTTGCTATTGCCCACCTTGTACGGGACCACGGTTCAGGGCTGGTGTAACAGGAGGTCCCTGTCTTTGTAGTGGAGCAACCTAGCCACTACCTGTCTGTGTGGTCTCCCGGGAGCCAGCAGCTGAGCTGGAACCCTATGTGCTCTTTCCAGGGTATAGAACGATGTCAGGCCTTCAGGTGAAAACTCCTTTCTCAGCCAGGCGTCCAGGTAATCCACCATTTTTGTTCCCTCCACTCCTTCCGGCAGCGCACCACTCGGACATTATTTCTTTGATTCCTCCCTTCTGTGTCTTCTGCCCTCCGCTCAAGGGTTTGCAACCGGTGCTGGACATCCGTCATCTGGATTCCATCGCCTTTTGGGCACATTTCAAGGACTCTAGAGTGACTTCCGTTTGCTTCACCCTGTCAGCAAGTTTAGCATGGTCAGCTCGGAGCAGTCCAAGTCCCTGTGCCACATGAGCAATGTCCAGCTGTAGAGCTTTCCTGGTGTCTGTAATAGCTTTAAGTATTTGATCCACTTGTTGTTGGAGAATCCCTTTTGGATGTTGTGTGAGCCCTTCCTGCTTGTCTGGCGCTCCTGCATCTTCTTCTAGCTCAGGGGGCTCACCAGCCTGCTTCCATCTGGGCTTCCCCATTAGCACTTGTGGCGTAAATCCCAGCCCTCAGGCAGGCTCCCCTCTAATATCCAACACGATGCGTGTGTAGTGCTGGTAGTGATCTTGTGCCTCTAACAGTAGGGCTGCCTCCACTACCTCAGCACTCTCCTCTCACCTTGTAGCCTGCTGCCCCGCTGGTTCACCCTTCCGAGCACCTCAAGCTGCAGTCTGATCAATGCACCGACTCCCAAACAGATTTCACCCACTGCCACAGGCCAGATACAAAGCAGTGCTTCACCGAGGACCCAAGTCTCTCCTGGGCACTGTGCATTTGCCATCATGGGCTGAGGAGAAGATCCCGGGGACACATACAGCCGTTGCAGTCACTTCCAAGGTCTCCCCTATAATGCACTTGCCACCTCTCCGTCCTTTTCTCCACAGTGCGGCTACTCGCCACTCTTTTCCATGTGTAGCATCTCAGGCATCAGAGTCCCCTCTCACTTCCCTACTCGTCCGGTCTCCGCCTCCCTGCACACAACAGCATGAGGAGGCCTTTTATGCACTGGGGGCTGTGACACCAGTCTCCCCAGAAGCGCTGTTACTTCACCATTCACTGTTTAGCACCTAGTTCACAACAGCTGGGGAACACGCCAGAGGCTGAGCCCCTCTCGTCTGGCCGTGCCCAGCCGCACTATGCTGCCTGTCTTGCAATGCCGGCGGACTTCATCTCCACACGACAGTCTGACCGCTGCTCAACTCCCTTAGCGGCGTCGCAATGGCACAGTCCATGAGCCAGGGCCCCGTGCAATCAATCTAAGCCCAGTGCCCTCCTGTGGTGCTGCTTCTGTGGTTTCCGCCGGTCTGCAATATATCCCGGTGCTACCTCACCTCCTATTGTCTGCCAGCTTCCACGCACACCTCCAGCTCTCGATCGTTGTCATCTGAAAAGCCCTCAGAGGTCCTCTCTGCACCCCGCCCCTGCCCAGTGTCGTGTGATCTGCCAGCCCTTCAAAGCAGTCGCGTGCGATAATGCTCACCGTGCCTGCAGCCCATACCGCTCCTCCGGCACACCAGGCACCCAAGATGGCGGTCCGCCCCTCCGGTCATGCGGAAGTCCATCTCCCCAGAAGGCACCCTAGCAATTTGTCCGGATCCTCAATTCCTTATTTGCACCTTTATAGGGACATCTCTCCATATGGTGGCCGCATCCTGTGCCTCTTTCGTCCTTCTTGCCGCAGCGAACCGCAGTGCCAGCAAGCCCCTCCACGCTGCATCAGCAATGGGTGGCCCGGACCCTCAGAGCTCCCCAAACATCACTGTGATGACAGCACTAGAGTGATCACCGACAAGCGGGTCCTGGCGTCCCCCCGCAGCTCCCACTTCGTATTTTGAGGCCATCCCTCAGCGCCTCCACCAAGTCCGTAACATCGCCATTGCCACCATCTTGACCACTCTACAGGTGCCCGGGCTGCTTTGTCGATTTCTCGGGCAACATGGTGTTGATTCTCCCCGCTAATGCTGCAGAAGCCCCCAGCCCCCGCCTCTCCAAGCGCTCAGGGGCTCGTTGCAACGTATCGATTCAGGATAATTATCAGGGTTGGCGCAGAGCTCCAAGCTCACACGTCTTCGCTCCTCCGCTCCCTGGCCACGCCCCCAGTGAATGGATATTATGTTAAGAAAGATCTACAATTAGCACCCCACTCCTCGTCCCACATCATGAAGAGGGACAAGACTTTTGTCAACATCACGGCATGGCCTGTGTTGGATGGGATGCTGTTAAATTTTAAATACATGGCCCCACAGAGGTTATAAATGTCCCCAATGTACTTCGTGTTTCGATGGGGGATGTTGTAAAACAAAACATACGCTCTGATGATTGTGATGTTTAAGCTGTAGAGGCTTTTTTCTGATTTGAAATATTATGCTGCTTTTGATGCTGAAGATTTGTACTTAGACTTGGCTAATTATGCAGACCTATTCTGCTACCAACACTATGGCAATCATTTCCTGCATAAAGCAAACACATTTAGAAATGTGGTAAATTATACACAATGGGAACATTGCCCGGCACCCATTGTAGGCAGTTAAAAAATTAGTTTGAAGATGTTTACATATTTTATTGATTTTAATCAATCCAATCCTGACGCCTTTTATTTTAAGATGACTGCTAAGTCCTCTTCCATAGTTAGACTCACCCACACTAAATTACTGTATTCGAAGTCCTTTATCGATCAATTAGCTACAGGGGGCTATGAGCTGTGGAAAGATACTATTGATCTTGAATCTGTTTGGGGTTCTAAAAGCTGGCAATTGCAAGGCACTGAAGCTTTGCATTGTGCATGTCTCATCCCGAACCACGTTGTTTTTTAATTCGACTACTTCACAAATTACTTGCTTTGGATTGACTACATCTAAAAAATTAAATTCCCCTTCCATCCCTGATTTGAGGGAATACTATACATGGTACAATCACACCGATAGGTCCCTTGATGAATTGCGGTCCCTAATTACAAATTTCTTCTTTAATATTTCCAGCTTGGATCCCGAAGGTTGGTTATTATGGCAGAAAAGTTCAGATTTATGCCAACATCGTTTTCTGGGTCTGGCCCCAGGCTATACACAGGTTAGAGTGGATCCCCTTTTTGAAAACGCCCATTCTGTTACTACCTATTCAGTAGGCAAATTATGTCAGAACTGGCTTAAACATTCCACTTTAGCGTCAGTAAAACTGATTAATTGGGAGTGATCTCCTAGAGTCTTTTTGATGTCCAATACCTTATACTGAAGACTAAACAAGAGTAAGTATTAAGAAAGTATGGTTAATTATAGCTCCAGAGAAGATGAAGTCAAATAAAATAAAAGTAAAAGTGAGAATTGTGATGGTGCTTGCAATATTTAGACACACAACTAAAGAAGTACAGGAGTGTTCTTCTTGCCCCGAGTGAGTGGGAGCAACAAACTTATAAGAATATGACTATTCCAGTTGACATAAATCACAGGTGTCTTTTGGTAATAGGTGCACTAATGATGTAATGTTTTTATAAATGTTGTGATTTGTTGATCGGTCCAATCAATGTCTCTTACATTATATATGTCATGGGCATAAAATGTAATGTGGCTCTTTCAAATACATTTTTGCAGGAAAATCCAGGGTGTAGAGAACAAGTGTTGAAATATCTGGCGGGTCCTGATAAAGGTGGCTTCTATCGTTGTTGATTGCCACCGAAACGCGTTGACCAAGTCCTTGTAAAATCCTACTGGTTGTAGTGGCCCTGTATGAGGCAATAGACAAAAAACAACTAAACGTGTTAACTTGTACTGATAGATCGAGTTGTGAATTTGTATGAGGTATGAGTGAGAGAATGGATTGTTTGTATTAGTTCTCTACCTGGTAACAAATGTATTAGAATGTGAATAATGAATTTTGTATTATGAATCACTGATGAAAATATTGTATTTTTTGATGAAGTTTTTAAGCTGTAAATAATGATATGAAAAGAAGTACTAAATGAAAAAATAATTTAAATAAAAAGATAATGTGAAAGTAAAATGATTTTTTTCATTGGATTTTGATTGTGCCCATGTCTAAGATTAGAGGTTAAATCCCATAAGTAAATTAAGGGGTCACGAGGGAGCTGTTTCATAGTGTTTGCTGTTATTTCCCCTCTTCTCTCTGACCTGAAAGTAACTGTATTAGAGGGGGTCCCATAATTTTTACTTGATGTTGATTTGAATGACTTTGTTAAAGGCCCTGTGGGAGGCAGGTCAAAAAGATGGATATATGCTATTTACAAAAAAGTATGGAAATTGACTCAAATTGAAGCTGCGTCTAGATTAAGAGCAATTGATCAAGCTAATTTAGAAAGGGTGCTTACTGTCGTTGATAATGGCATTGATACTTCAGGGTTACCATAACAATGTATGCTGTTATTCAGGTAGATCTGCCCCCTCTCTAGACACAACACGCACACAGCTGCCACCAACTGAAATTCTAGTGCCTTTAATATTGCACTGCATGCATGATTTGGGCACTTGGAGTAAAACCTTTTCCAGTGACAGAGAGCTTTGGTGATCCTCTGATGTGATTCACCTCTGCTGATCTTTGAGGTATGGGGTTCCCCATCATTCAAGCCTAAGAGACCTTCTATTATTATAAAACCTAGTTCCTAGCAGGGGAGGGTGGTTCACAAGGTGCTATAAGACCTGTTTCCACTATCATTGTAACATGATTTCTCCCTTTGTGTTTTATGGAACTGTAACAATTCTGATCGTATTATTTCTATTCATATGCCTGCTTTTGTTAGCCACAATACTGCATTGCATTGCTTTACCCGGCGAAGCTGCGGGTGACACACCAGGGAAAACAGCGATTTTTCACGAACCCGCAAAAAGCGGAAGATTACCTGAAAATAGTCCGCAAAGCACAGAGGGGCGACATGGGCAGCCATGCAGACCTCGAGTATGATCCACCGATAGCGGATGATGGTAACTGATGCGGAGTACCTCCAATAGAACAGACTACTCGGACCCTCTCATGGCTAGCTGGAACCTGTGACAATTCTATACGTTTGATCGGACGCCATCCTAAAGTTCGGGACTATTGGACTCATCCACTGGTAAAGTATTCCAGGGACCACCATCCCTGCCTTGACCTCCAACAAGGGTGGTACAGAACAGGAGGTTCACGTAGGGAGAAGTGGCTGCGCGTTCTTGATGTTGTTTCCCCTGCGGGTAAACCCCATTCATGGGAACGAGTTGTGGAAGTTATGGGGAATAAGGGGGGTGG
Organism: Lissotriton vulgaris; assembly: GCF_964263255.1. Taxonomy (NCBI): domain Eukaryota; kingdom Metazoa; phylum Chordata; class Amphibia; order Caudata; family Salamandridae; genus Lissotriton; species Lissotriton vulgaris. The sequence continues at coordinate 810,575,802 of NC_141695.1, read as the reverse complement.
GCGGGGTGGGAATGGGTGGCTGCTGGCATGATTGGGATGCAGTAGTGGGAGGGGGGAGAGTTCTGTTGAGGAGGACACTCCGGTTTCCAAAGTGGGAGGGCATTTGTTGGTAATTTGTGGTAATCCCCATCGCCTGAGAAGAGATGGACATACGGAGACTACTATAGCATGTTGCGAATCAATGATGTTTTATAGCTTATGGCGGGATCAGGGTCTGATGCACAATTGACTTGCATGTCGTGGAATATAAGGGGACTCAATAATGCCAAGAAGTGTAGAAATGTGATTGCATACTTGGACTGCCACCGAGTTCAGGTTGCCATGTGCAGGAAACACACATATCACCAAAAGCATGCATGAACTTCGCAAGCAAATGGGCAAACGCACGCGTTTTTTCATCTTATTCCTCCTATGCTAGAGGGGTTGCCATCCTGATTAGGCGCAATGTACCATTCCAGGTGTGTGGTGAACTGTCGGATGTTGAGGGTCGCTATGCTCTGATATGGGGACGTCTAGGTCGTGATACCATCACGTTAGTGAACTGTTATGCCCCTAATGTGGATACCTCAACTTTCTTTACCACACTATGGGGCAAGATTCTGGACGTGGGATCCCGTCACGTTATTTGGGGGGGGCGACTTTAACCTAGTGCTGGAGCCCCTCCTGGATAGGGCAGACGGAGTAGCACACTACAAGCCAAGGTCCAGGGAGGCTCTGATAGTTGTGATATCGGAAAGCAATTTGGTGGATAGCTGGCGTTACTTGCACCCTTCCCGGAAGGAGGGCACACATTTTACATCATTGACGGGCACATGGGCATGACAGGACTACTTTTATTATGACTAGAGAGATTAGCGCGGCGGTTTCCAGGGTGGTGCACCTCCCCAGGACATACTCTGATCATAGTCTAGTCCTGGTACACCTGCAGGTGCCTGGAGGGGACAACCCCAGACCACATTGGAGGCTACAACCAGCAGCACTGTTAGATGCGGTGTTTGGCACTGAACTTGGTGAGGAGATTGCTGACTTCTTCTCTCGAAACAAGGGGTCTGTAGACTCGGTTGAACACATTTGGGAGGCATTCAAAGTCACGGTTAGGGGGTATTGTATATCGAAAAGCTTTGGGGTCCTGCGTGATATTCAACGCACTATTCATACGCTCGATAGCGAACTTAAGAACTTGGAGGCTCGGATGGTAGCGGGGGATAGTACCAAAGCACATGCAGAATTTAGAGATAAACTGACGCGATACGAGGAGGAACCGAATAGAGAAGCCAAGTTTAAGGGAAAATACTGTCAGGCGAGGAAATACTGTGAAGGAGATAGACCCGGCAGGGCCCTAGCAGTGTTGACACGCACCCCACACAGTCACAATACAATTCTAGAGGTTGTGAGGCAACAGGGACGAACTGTCAGAAACACAGATGACATATTGACTACATTCATGACTCACTACCAAGCACTATATACCACTGCCACGTCCTCAGATGTGTCATATAATGATTTCCTTGGTGATATAGCCCTCTGCTGGCTCAATGATGGAGACAGGGCCTTCTTGGCCGCTCCTTTTGAACTGGACGAAATAAGAGACGCTATTATGTCACTTAAAAACAGAAAAGCACCCGGCCTAGACGGGATCCCAGCTGAGTTTTATAAAGGATATACAGATATTATGGCCCCAGTCCTTCGCAAGGTCTTCGAGGAATCCCTGGCAGATGGGGTTCTTCCCTGCTCCATGCGCGAAGTCGTGATTACCTCATTATTGAAGCCTGGCAAAAGCCCCAGCACCTGTAACTCCTATCGCCCACTTTCACTTTTGAATTGTGATGTTAAAATTCTAGCGAAGGTGTTGGCCACCAGACTATCCCTTCTAATGACCCGGATAGTATTGCCTGATGAGTCTGGGTTTGTGCCTGGTCGTTCCGCCTCCCACAACCTACGCACGTTGTTTTCCCTGCTCCGCGCAGTGAACCCTGATCTCCCCGTTGCAGCGGTCTTTCTGGATGCCAGTAAGGCCTTTGATTCTGTTGAATGGCCGTACCTATTCACCGTTCTGTCGCGTATGGGGTTTGCCAAGCTATTCATCTCCTGGGTCCAACTGCTGTATACACAACCAACAGCGAAAATCCTGATAAATCGTCAACTCTATCCCTCCATTGCCATCACGAGGGGCACCCGGCAGGGTTGCCCGCTATCCCCACTCCTATTCGCAATAGCCATTGAGCCACTGGCCTGCAGGCTACGTCAGCTGCACTGAGAAGGCGCAGTTCGGTGCTTCCAACGACAGATTGATATATCACTATATGCTGATGACATGACTCTCTATGTCAAAGATCCGTCGCAAAACTTAAACCCTTTGCTCAGGGAATTTGTTGTCTTCGGTAGACTGTCTGGAGTGCACATAAACTGGGCTAAGTCACAATTTTACCCCCTTACGGACGCGATTGTTGACTTCCCACTCGACTTCCCTTTGAAGTGGTGCCGATCGACCTACGTTACCTTGGTATCCAAATTTCACGTGATAAAGATTAAACATTACGGCTGAATTTCGGAGTAGCGGTCACGAAATTAGCTGCATCGGTTGACCGTTGGATCTCCCTCCCACTCTCCATGGCGGGTAGGGCATTGCTCATCAAAATGGTGGTGTTACCCCGATTTCTGTATCGTTTCCTCAATATCCCTTACTACCCGGGTGCGTTTTTCTTTAAAACATTGAAGTCGGAGCTGTGTCGTCTTTTCTGGGGAGGTAAGCGCCCACGACTGCGATGGTCAATGCTGATTCAACCATATGATAAGGGGGGCTTTGACATGCCCGATTTTGAGGCTTATTATTTGTGTGCTCAGGCGCACTATACCTATCATTGAATGATTCCTACTCAGTTTATGCCTCAACTGGCAGTCGAAGACTGGATCGCGAACCCCCTTCCCCTCAATGGGCTCTTGCATTGTCCCGTGTCGTCCATAGAAAAGCCACATACCTCCGTTACATGCACTATGGATGCCTGGCACCGCATTGCTAAGAGGCTGGAATGCATCATGCCGTATTCTCCTCGGCTACCGCTGGCATGCCACCCTAAGCTTGAACTCCTACAGGAACATGGCTTTGGATTGCTCTGTCGGCGCCTGCGACTCACTTGTTGGGGCGACCTCTTCTCCAAAGGCCAATTCAAATCTGCAGATCTGTTTTTCATTTCTTATGAACATACTCCACTCGATATGTTCTATTACATGTGGCTGCGTCAGGGGATGAGGGACATATTGCCTGATTTTCCCAATGAACCTGAGGTCCTACCTCCTTTGCACTTAATGCTGTGCTCACAGGATGGTGCACATCTGGTATCGGGCATGTACCGACACATCAGGGTGTGCAGCCCGGGTCTGGAAAACGCGGCCCGAACGCACTGGACAACTGACCTGGCCACAGAGATCACTGATGAACAATGGCTATACTGCTGTAACCTAACGGCCCGCATTTCAGCCAGCAGTCGGCTCAAGATGATCCATTATAAGTTCTTGCAGTGGTTGTACTATACGCCGGTCAAAAAATACAAGTTCCGTCTGTCTAGCGATGATAGGTGTGAACGCTGTCATGCGGACTGTGCCGGTTTCTTACACCTCGCCTGGGAATGCCCCATGGTTCATACTTACTGGCAGCAGGTGCATGGCGCTCTTGAATCAATGGTTGGGGAGTCCATAGATCCTGATCCATTGCTTATGCTCTTGGGACACACTCCACACATCCCGAAGGCTTATAGGAAATTCTTAGATATAGCTCTGCTTCTCGCAAAGCGACTCATTGCGTGTAGATGGGGACGTGGCAGGGCCCCAAAGTTCAAGGAATGGCTTGCAGACATGACCCATTGCCAAGAACAATATGCAACTTTCGCTGAAAAACCTCCGATTCCTAACAGGCCTAATGTCATCCGGGGTCCTCTAGTCGAATATCTGCTAGCTCAGGGAGATGGATGCGGTAGATCGGATGGAGGAGGGACTCGGGCTGGTGCTGACGGTCAAGTGTAATCTGACTGAACTGGCGTGTAGTGAGGCCCGCTGAGGGCATCGTACTGTGAACATGCTCTGCATGAATGTCTGTAGGGCCTAACGACTAGCACACCTTATCAATGTTCATCGCTATCTTGTATAAAAGACTGACAATTACCATCTGGAAACCTTTGTGGCAAGATGAAGCACGACACTCCCAGAATATACAATGGCAATAAGAAAATGTTCCCTGCTTGACATGCACTGTACCCATCTTGTTGACCGCCTTCCATTATATGACGATGCTGAATTTGCTATATGCTGTCTATATTGTATGATTCAGGTGTTATTACTGTAAACCACAATGCCAACTCCTGTATTACTTTCTGTTTAAAACTCAATAAACAAAGTTTATGAAAAAAAAAATATCAGATCACCCCTAGCAAATGCCGAATAGGTTGTATAAAATAATTGCCCCCTCCATCTACGTTTCAGTGCTAGACCCTCAGATCGATTAATATGTGTTTCCTGAAGGAAGGCTATGTGAGTCCCCTGTCGTACCAAATAAGCATGAACCTTATGGCGTCGCAGCATTGTGTGGAGTTCCGTAAACATTCCAGGTAATACATTTCTAATCAAGTAACGTTCCCATCTTGAAACCAATTCCTCCTGAACAGCTTCCACATTGGAACACACCGGTGGATCTAACTACCCCAACCAAACCCCAGAACCGTTCCCAACTTCCCCACTCCAGAACAGGCGCTACATCGCTAGTACCCATCCAAACTACAGTTCAAACTGCTCCATTAGTAAAAACCACACCCTCACAAAATTAGGGGAGCGGGCCCAGAGCCTCAGAGGTTCGACCTCTTATTCCTCCGTCAGCCTGCGCTGTACCCCCCCCCGAGAGCTAGTCGGTCCCATCAGAGGCTACAATATAGTGGGACCACATTAATACGTACTCATCTGACCTTACTAACCCCTCCAACCACCAGTGTTCAACCACTAGACGAGTCAAGGGGAAAAACCTGAGGACTGGAGCCAATTCCCCTCCCAATCTTATACCCATGCAAGTCAAACCATAGTGTTACGCATCTACGATTGCATCTGCCGTCCCAACCGTTACATGTGGCAAGTGAATACTTCCTGTTTCTGATTCTTCAGTGTCTGATCCCAAAGAACCCTTTTTCCGAGTCCGACGCCACCAGAGACGCCGTTCTGTTCTCTGGCAAAATGACCGTGACGGCTTCTAAAGCGGCAAAGCGTTCTTTCTCCGTCTGTGTCTCCGTAGTCTTTTGAGTTGCGGGACTGTGTCTTCGGATGCGCCGCGATTGGCACGGACGTGGCCCCTCTGCTTGTGTCACGCCCCGCTTCCCAAGTGCCTGCTTTATACAACTCCAGCCAATTCCAGGTTTCCTCAGGGCTGTCGTGGAAGAACGTCTTGCCATCTATGGCTATCTTTATGTGTGCCAGGAACATCAGGGAATACTGGAGGCCCTCGTCTCGAATCGCTCTCTTGACTTCTAAGAACGAGGCTCGGCGGCGCTGTACTTCGAGCGTGTAGTCCAGGAATAGAGTTACTTTGCTATTGCCCACCTTGTACGGGACCACGGTTCAGGGCTGGTGTAACAGGAGGTCCCTGTCTTTGTAGTGGAGCAACCTAGCCACTACCTGTCTGTGTGGTCTCCCGGGAGCCAGCAGCTGAGCTGGAACCCTATGTGTTCTTTCCAGGGTATAGAACGATGTCAGGCCTTCAGGTGAAAACTCCTTTCTCAGCCAGGCGTCCAGGTAATCCACCATTTTTGTTCCCTCCACTCCTTCCGGCAGCGCACCACTCGGACATTATTTCTTTGATTCCTCCCTTCGGTGTCTTCTGCCCTCCGCTCAAGGGTTGCAACCGGTGCTGGACATCCGTCATCTGGATTCCATCGCCTTTTGGGCACATTTCAAGGACTCTAGAGTGACTTCCGTTTGCTTCACCCTGTCAGCAAGTTTAGCATGGTCAGCTCGGAGCAGTCCAAGTCCCTGTGCCACATGAGCAATGTCCAGCTGTAGAGCTTTCCTGGTGTCTGTAATAGCTTTAAGTATTTGATCCACTTGTTGTTGGAGAATCCCTTTTGGATGTTGTGTGAGCCCTTCCTGCTTGTCTGGCGCTCCTGCATCTTCTTCTAGCTCAGGGGGCTCACCAGCCTGCTTCCATCTGGGCTTCCCCATTAGCACTTGTGGCGTAAATCCCAGCCCTCAGGCAGGCTCCCCTCTAATATCCAACACTATGCGTGTGTAGTGCTGGTAGTGATCTTGTGCCTCTAACAGTAGGGCTGCCTCCACTACCTCAGCACTCTCCTCTCACCTTGTAGCCTGCTGCCCCGCTGGTTCACCCTTCCGAGCACCTCAAGCTGCAGTCTGATCAATGCACCGACTCCCAAACAGATTTCACCCACTGCCACAGGCCAGATAAAGCAGTGCTTCACCGAGGACCCAAGTCTCTCCTGGGCACTGTGCATTTGCCATCATGGGCTGAGGAGAAGATCCCGGGGACACATACAGCCGTTGCAGTCACTTCCAAGGTCTCCCCTATAATGCACTTGCCACCTCTCCGTCCTTTACTCCACAGTGCGGCTACTCGCCACTCTTTTCAATGTGTAGCATCTGAGGCATCAGAGTCCCCTCTCACTTCCCTACTCGTCCGGTCTCCGCCTCCCTGCACACAACAGCATGAGGAGGCCTTTTATGCACTGGGGGCTGTGACACCTGTCTCCCCAGAAGCGCTGTTACTTCACCATTCACTGTTTAGCACCTAGTTCACAACAGCTGGGGAACACGCCAGAGGCTGAGCCCCTCTCGTCTGGCCGTGCCCAGCCGCACTATGCTGCCTGTCTTGCAATGCCGGCGGACTTCATCTCCACACGACAGTCTGACCGCTGCTCAACTCCCTTAGCGGCGTCGCAATGGCACAGTCCATGAGCCAGGGCCCCGTGCAATCAATCTAAGCCCAGTGCCCTCCTGTGGTGCTGCTTCTGTGGTTTCCGCCGGTCTGCAATATATCCCGGTGCTACCTCACCTCCTATTGTCTGCCAGCTTCCACGCACACCTCCAGCTCTCGATCGTTGTCATCTGAAAAGCCCTCAGAGGTCCTCTCTGCACCCCGCCCCTGCCCAGTGTCGTGTGATCTGCCAGCCCTTCAAAGCAGTCGCGTGCGATAATGCTCACCGTGCCTGCAGCCCATACCGCTCCTCCGGCACACCAGGCACCCAAGATGGCGGTCCGCCCCTCCGGTCATGCGGAAGTCCATCTCCCCAGAAGGCACCCTAGCAATTTGTCCGGATCCTCAATTCCTTATTTGCACCTTTATAGGGACATCTCTCCATATGGTGGCCGCATCCTGTGCCTCTTTCGTCCTTCTTGCCGCAGCGAACCGCAGTGCCAGCAAGCCCCTCCACGCTGCATCAGCAATGGGTGGCCCGGACCCTCAGAGCTCCCCAAACATCATTGTGATGACAGCACTAGTGTGATCACCGACAAGCGGGTCCTGGCGTCCCCGCGCAGCTCCCACTTCGTATTTCGAGGCCATCCCTCAGCGCCTCCACCAAGTCCGTAACATCGCCATTGCCACCATCTTGACCACTCTACAGGTGCCCGGGCTGCTTCGTCGATTTCTCGGGCAACATGGTGTTGATTCTCCCCGCTAATGCTGCAGAAGCCCCCAGCCCCCGCCTCTCCAAGCGCTCAGGGGCTCGTTGCAACGTATCGATTCAGGATAATTATCAGGGTTGGCGCAGAGCTCCAAGCTCACACGTCTTCGCTCCTCCGCTCCCTGGCCACGCCCCCAGTGAATGGATATTATGTTAAGAAAGATCTACAATTAGCACCCCACTCCTCGTCCCACATCATGAAGAGGGACAAGACTTTTGTCAACATCACGGCATGGCCTGTGTTGGATGGGATGCTGTTAAATTTTAAATACATGGCCCCACAGAGGTTATAAATGTCCCCAATGTACTTCGTGTTTCGATGGGGGATGTTGTAAAACAAAACATACGCTCTGATGATTGTGATGTTTAAGCTGTAGAGGCTGTTTTCTGATTTGAAATATTATGCTGCTTTTGATGCTGAAGATTTGTACTTAGACTTGGCTAATTATGCAGACCTATTCTGCTACCAACACTATGGCAATCATTTCCTGCATAAAGCAAACACATTTAGAAATGTGGTAAATTATACACAATGGGAACATTGCCCGGCACCCATTGTAGGCAGTTAAAAAATTAGTTTGAAGATGTTTACATATTTTATTGATTTTAATCAATCCAATCCTGACGCCTTTTATTTTAAGATGACTGCTAAGTCCTCTTCCAAAGTTAGACTCACCCACACTAAATTACTGTATTCGAAGTCCTTTATCGATCAATTAGCTACAGGGGGCTATGAGCTGTGGAAAGATACTATTGATCTTGAATCTGTTTGGGGTTCTAAAAGCTGGCAATTGCAAGGCACTGAAGCTTTGCATTGTGCATGTCTCATCCCGAACCACGTTGTTTTTTAATTCGACTACTTCACAAATTACTTGCTTTGGATTGACTACATCTAAAAAATTAAATTCCCCTTCCATCCCTGATTTGAGGGAATACTATACATGGTACAATCACACCGAAAGGTCCCTTGATGAATTGCGGTCCCTAATTACAAATTTCTTCTTTAATATTTCCAGCTTGGATCCCGAAGGTTGGTTATTATGGCAGAAAAGTTCAGATTTATGCCAACATCGTTTTCTGGGTCTGGCCCCAGGCTATACACAGGTTAGAGTGGATCCCCTTTTTGAAAACGTCCATTCTGTTACTACCTATTCAGTAGGCAAATTATGTCAGAACTGGCTTAAACATTCCACTTTAGCGTCAGTAAAACTGATTAATTGGGAGTGATCTCCTAGAGTCTTTTTGATGTCCAATACCTTATACTGAAGACTAAACAAGAGTAAGTATTAAGAAAGTATGGTTAATTATAGCTCCAGAGAAGATGAAGTCAAATAAAATAAAAGTAAAAGTGAGAATTGTGATGGTGCTTGCAATATTTAGACACACAACTAAAGAAGTACAGGAGTGTTCTTCTTGCCCCGAGTGAGTGGGAGCAACAAACTTATAAGAATATGACTATTCTAGTTGACATAAATCACAGGTGTCTTTTGGTAATAGGTGCACTAATGATGTAATGTTTTTATAAATGTTGTGATTTGTTGATCGGTCCAATCAATGTCTCTTACATTATATATGTCATGGGCATAAAATGTAATGTGGCTCTTTCATATACATTTTTGCAGGAAAATCCAGGGTGTAGAGAACAAGTGTTGAAATATCTGGCGGGTCCTGATAAAGGTGGCTTCTATCGTTGTTGTTTGCCACCGAAACGCGTTGACCAAGTCCTTGTAAAATCCTACTGGTTGTAGTGGCCCTGTATGAGGCAATAGACAAAAAACAACTAAACGTGTTAACTTGTACTGATAGATCGAGTTGTGAATTTGTATGAGGTATGAGTGAGTGAATGGATTGTTTGTATTAGTTCTCTACCTGGTAACAAATGTATTAGAATGTGAATAATGAATTTTGTATTATGAATCACTGATGAAAATATTGTATTTTTTGATGAAGTTTTTAAGCTGAAAATAATGATATGAAAAGAAGTACTAAATGAAAAAATAATTTAAATAAAAAGATAATGTGAAAGTAAAATGATTTTTTTCATTGGATTTTGATTGGGCCCATGTCTAAGATTAGAGGTTAAATCCCATAAGTAAATTAAGGGGTCACGAGGGAGCTGTTTCATAGTGTTTGCTGTTATTTCCCCTCTTCTCTCTGACCTGAAAGTAACTGTATTAGAGGGGATCCCATAATTTTTACTTGATGTTGTTTTGAATGACTTTGTTAAAGGCCCTGTGGGAGGCAGGTCAAAAAGATGGATATATGCTATTTACAAAAAAGTATGGAAATTGACTCAAATTGAAGCTGCGTCTAGATTAAGAGCAATTGATCAAGCTAATTTAGAAAGGGTGCTTACTGTCGTTGATAATGGCATTGATACTTCAGGGTTACCATAACAATGTATGCTGTTATTCAGGTAGATCTGCCCCCTCTCTAGACACAACACGCACACAGCTGCCACCAACTGAAATTCTAGTGCCTTTAATATTGCACTGCATGCATGATTTGGGCACTTGGAGTAAAACCTTTTCCAGTGACAGAGAGCTTTGGTGATCCTCTGATGTGATTCACCTCTGCTGATCTTTGAGGTATGGGGTTCCCCATCATTCAAGCCTAAGAGACCTTCTATTATTATAAAACCTAGTTCCTAGCAGGGGAGGGTGGTTCACAAGGCGCTATAAGACCTGTTTCCACTATCATTGTAACATGATTTCTCCCTTTGTGTTTTATGGAACTGTAACAATTCTGATCGTATTATTTCTATTCATATGCCTGCTTATGTTAGCCACAATACTGCATCTTAGAGCACGTCGTTAAAAATAAACATTTTAAACTTTTCCGTGTCTCTGATTACTCAAGTTGTGGACTGGTATGAGAATAAAAACGAATGAGTGTTCTTGATTCGGACCATTCCTGAGAGTACCCTAAGTTGCATGTTCTGGGTTGTCTAATCATTGGTTGCTTCGCTGTTGGAGGGAGAGCTAATGAGACACTGATGCTAGTCGGATAGGGGTTCTGGTACAGATGAGTTTTTGGGCACACCACAATTCACTGAGGTCCTGGTTTCCTGCGTGTAGTTCTACGAATTAGCAGAATCCCCGCAACACCTCTCCCTTGGGCATGGTAGTCCGACCTTCCTTGATGTTGGTGAGTTGACCAATGAGGGGTTTGAACCCTCTGTTGGTAGGAGCGGTGGTCCTACGGACAGAACCTGAGGCACATTTCTTTCTGTTTCTGAAGGCCCACCGCCTTGAGAGCCTCCTGATCAGTTTTCATCTTTGCCATCTGGTCAACTCCATGTTTGCCAAAGAGAGAGTTGGCCAAGAATGGCAGATTTAGAATTTAATGTTGAGCCTCAGGTTTTAGACCAGTCAGGTGTAACCAGGAGGATCTTTGAGTGCAGATACCATGTGAATACCAATGGGCCACAAGATCCAAGGCATAAGTGGCTGCACTAATTATCTGGTTGGCGACCAGACCACCCTTTTGAAGGATCTCTTGGAAATCCTGTTTGTCCTCTTTGGGTAGTTTTTCAGTAAATCGAGACGAAAAGTCCCATTGCAGCCTTTTATACCTCCCCAACTTTCATTAAAGTTGCCAAGGTGTTGCACATTTGCCCAATGAGTCCACTTGCTTCCAGTCTTTTTCCGGTGGTACTGTGGAAGACGAAGAACTCAGATGTTTACTTCTGATGGCAGCCACAATGACTGAATTAGGAGGTGTATCTGACCTGAGAAAAAGTGGATCTTGATCAAGGGCTTTGTATTTCTTTAGAATACGTGGTGGTGCCGGACCCAAGGACGCTGGTGTAGGAAGCTGGCTCTGTATATACTATACCAAAGTATGGTATAGTGTGCACAGAGTCCAGTGGATCCCCAGAGGCTTTAGAGAGGCAGAAGTATGTAATACCTTACTCTATTTTGTGGTAGTGTGGTTGAGCAGTTAGGCTTTTTTTTTTCCTTGTCTCACCAAAGACATTAACAGATTTAACAAGCTGATCTGTCGGTTCTTAGTGGGCGCCTGTCAGCTAACTGCATCTGTCTAGGCCGACCAAGCCTTTCTCACGTTTTTGAGGTCTGGTGTAATCATAGGACTCAGCGTTAGTACCTTTACCTAGCTATTTATCAGTCGCAGGCGCCAACCTCAACTTAACAGTGGAAGCCAAGTATTTGATACATTTCTTTCTCTGCTGTCCAGTTCTAAGCGTGCCATGTTAGGGGCGGTTTTGAGCCAATCTTCCCTCCCCGGAGGGGTTATAGCCTTCCATCTTATGCAAATCTCCATCCTCGCCAATAACACCAGATATAGTAGCAAGCCCATTTGGATCTGTGAGAGTGCCCCACTGGTTGAGTCGTTCTTACCAAATATCATCAAGTGGAGATCTATCTCTATATTGCTCTCAAAAATAGATGTTAAGGTGTCTCTCACATTTTTCCAAAAAGATGTTAACTTAGGGCATTCAAAAAAAATTTGAATATCATCTGCGTTGGCGAGTTTGCATCTAGGGCAGCTTGGCGCTGGAGACGGGGCGAATTTGGAGATCTTAGCCGAGGTATAATAAAGCCTGTTGATCATAAAAAAAAGATTTTTCTTCAAACTGGCGAGCTTTATATATTTATAAAGTAGCTTAAGTGATGGTTCGAAGAAATCTTATATGCCATTGGCAAGTGGTGTTTGGTTCCAAACTAATATTTGGGAGGGGGCCTCTATTTCTTCTGCTTCTAAGATTCTAGTGTACCAGAGACATATTTCTTTCTTTTTAGGCCGAGTGTCTTGTAATGACATTTCCAGATCCCAGTTCCCAGTAATTTCTGCCACTTCTCTCGTACCATGATCTTAATTGGAGAAACTTGAACCTGGAAAATCTCGGGCCTATCTTGGCTTGTAAAACCTCCCATGGGAGAATCCCATCTGAATCCACCAAGTCCGACCACCTCACAAGACCGGCACTTTTGATCGGAATAGCCAAGCTGTCACACATGCAGGGAGGGTTCCCCGGGTAATCCCAAATATGGGTGAAGTCAGAATAGTCCTATACCCCAAATGCACCTGATTTTATACCAAGTAGTCTAGGCTGAGTTGAGAACCTTAAGGCGAACCCATTTAAAAAACTTTGGGGGCCCAAATTTATAAAGAATCCCTCCTTGTCCATTGCCTCCCTCAGCCAGCGCCATTTCCCCCAGCACTCTGCCCCACTTAGTTTCCTCTGGGATAGTCAGCAGCATCCTGATGCCCTTGAATTGAAAAGCCATCAAATACCAATTAACATCCGGAAGGGCCAACCCACCTTTCAGTAGCTTCCTTCTTAATTTTTTCCAAGCACATTTTTGGCTCCATATAAAACTGCTAATTTTCCCCTGAATCTTGCTTATATTCTTTGGAGGGAAAGTTAAAGGGATTGCATTGAAAATGTATGTCAATTTCGGTAAGACAGACCTTTTCACAAGATTTACCCTGCCCTAGATGATCAGGGGGAGGTTTTTCCATTTAGCAAAAAGATAATCTATCTCCTTTTCAATTTTCCCCAAATTTATCTGGGGGATTTTAGACAGGTCATTAACAATTTTAATGCCTAGATATCTAAATTCTTTACTGGAGAGGCCATCTCTGTAGAGAGTATTACAGAAAACTACTTCTGTTTTTGCCGTACTGGCGAGGTACCCTGAGATCAAGCTAAATTCTTTCAGCCTGTATTCAAGTTGTGGAATAACTAACTCTGGATCACTAGTATATACAATCACATCATCCGCATACAATGCTAATTTGCATTCATAGTATGAAGATTTAAACAGAATGATAGTGTTATCCAGCCTAATAGATTGGGCTAAGGGCTCGATATAGATGTTAAACAAGAGAGGGTATAGGGGACATCCCTGCCTGTCCCTCTCTGTATGTCGAAGTTTGTAGTCAGGGAGCCATTCAGAAGAATTTTTGCCGATGCACCAAGTAACAATGCTTTAGAGTCTGGACAAAACCAGGACCAATACCCATAACCTCCAATACCCCCCAAAGGTACCTCCAACACACCCGGTCGAAGGTCTTGGCAGCGTCCAAGTCCCCCACTTCCAAGGGGTCTCCCCTTGTCTCCGCCAGATCAATATTCCCGATCAGTAACTGGGTATGTTCCTGGATTGCTCTCCCCACCATGAAACCTTTCTGATCGGGATTGATCAAGTTAGGCGCCAGTTTCGTCAATCTTCCTGCTAGAACACCCATAAAGATCGTATAATTGGCGTTCAGCAAGGAGATCGGATGATAAGAATCAGCCATCAGGGAGTCCTTTCCTGGCTTTAATATTAGAACTAACATGGCCTCCTTCCAGGATCTAGGCATCACCCCATTAGAACAACAAACTGAATTAAATAGTGAATACAGCACTGGTAAAAGTTCATCTGATAACAACTTATATTATTTTATTGGGGAGAGCGTCAGGACCAGTAGCTTTTTTATTTTTCAATCTCTTTTTTTGAATCTTAATCTCCTCCATAGTAATGGGTGCATCGAGCACCTCTGTGGAGGTTTCAGTGAGAACGGGTAAAGACTTATTCCTTAGCCAGGAGAGTATCTGGTCCTGGAAAGGATCTAAGTCTTCCCTATATAGATCTGAAAAAAGAGATAAAAGCCATTTTTGCATCGCTTCCGGCTTACTAGATTTATTCCCATTGTCATCAATGATAAATTCATTAATACTATTTTTTGCCCTATCCAACCTCACCTTCCAGGCCAGAAGGGTCCCCGCCTTTTCTCCATACTCGAAACTTTCCATATTTCTAGTTTGCCATTGGGCCTTACATTTCAGATCTAAAAAGGACCTAACATTCTGCCTAGTCTCTTCCAGATTCCTTCCAATCTGGTTTAAGTTTTCTATATCATCAGGATTAGCTCTGCTCCTTTCCAGTTCTAAAACAGATATCTTACTCTCCAGGGCCTGTAATTCCAGAGTCTTTATTTGGTTCTTGGAACTTATTATAGAATGTAATCTGCCTCTAAAACTGGCCTTATAGGCATCCCATACATAATCTATTGAAGTAGATCCTAGATTCATAGTAAAAAATTCAAGAGAGGACTTACTAATGGAGTGAACAATATCTGAGTCTGATAACATTGCTCTGTTCAACGTCCATCTTGGTTGAGGAGAGTTATTGCTCATAGAGTATATGAATAAGGGAGGAGCGTGGTCAGATAAGTGGCTCGGCAAAATCAAAATGTTGATAAAATTACCAAGAGCTTCTCTATTAACCAACACATAGTCTATCCTTGAGTAGTGGTGATACTTCTTACAGTGAAAGGTGAAACCTTTGGTCTCGCCCATCTTGAACCTCCAGAGATCCACTAAGTTTATATTAGACATTAAGTTTTTCATAACCCTACGTGATTTCGGGGTCCCTATTGTATGGCTCAGGGTAGATCTATCTGTAACTGGGTCAACCCTGACATTAAAATCACCTCCTATTACCAAGGGGGGGTTTACCATAATCAGACTATCTTGTAGTTTGACTAAAGAGGCTGGGTCATCCGTATTTAGGCCATAGAAAGATGAACAGGTCATTTCCATCCACTCAAAATCCAGGAGGGCAATAATCCATCTGCCTGATTGGTCTGTTTGAACTGACTTGACCCTGCAGGGGATCCCCTTCTTTACTACAATTTCTACCCCACAACTGCATATTGATTGCTGTGAGGAGCAAAAACACTGAATCCAAGGAATTTTAGAGAAAACTAACTGCAGTTCAGTTGAGTTCAGATGAGTTTCCTGCAACAGACAAACCTGTGCTGGTGAAAATTCTAAATATTTTAGGATCAATCTTTGCCTATGCAGGCACCTCAACCCCTTCAGATTCCAAGAGATAAGATGGATCTTACGACCCCCTTTTGTGTTACCTATCATAGGCCAGGATGTCTTTTACTAAATTTTGGTGATGCCCGTTGTTAATCTGGCGAGATGAGGAATATTTTTTATTTATGTTTTCCCTACTTTGCTCCCCACCCTGTGCTCCCTCCTCCCCTTCCGTGCCCCCTAAGATCCCCATAGCCCCCTTCATCCTGAGGAACCCTCCCTCCCAATAGGCTTCACCTATTTGGGCGCTCCTCCCTCAGGCTATGTTCCATTACTTAAAACCTAGTGTACATCAGCCGCTGTAAGAAACCATGCTCTCACAAAAAAAGAAAAACCCTCAATATTTCCCTCTTATATCCCTCCCCATTTCTCATGTTAAATTTTTACAATGAGAGTGTCGACTTCTTCAGTTGAGCGTAACATATGCATGTCATTGTTCCACATCACACGCAGTGTGGCTGGGAACCTCAACTGCGCTTTGGCCCCAAGACTATTAAGCTCCTCTAATCTTTTCCCCAACTCCCACTGCCTTGTGGCCGTTATGTGCGAGATGTCGGACCTGAGGGAAAAAGTAAAGGGAGGTCGATCTGAGAATGAAGAAGAGATGGCCACCTCCTTTAGAGAAGCTGTCAAAATAAGCGCCTTTACAGAATATGAAAGTAAATTCACCAGTATTTTATGGGGGTTCTGTCTTCCCAAGTTTCTTTTAAAGGGTTCCCTGTGAACTCTTTGAATTTCATAGTTAAGATCAATATTTGGGTGACTCTTAAGGACTGTACCCTTCAATAAAGTGATCAGGAACCCCTTTATGTCTTCCCCTTCCACCGCTTCCGGCACATTCAGAAACTTCAAGTTATTTTTCCTAGAGTGATTCTCTAATCGTTCAAGGTTATACTTCAGTTCTTTATTCTTGGAGGTGAGTTTCTCCAAATGGGAAGTGGTAATCTCTATCGATTCTTTCAGTTTCAGAATCTCTTCTTCAGTTGCCTCAGTCCTTGCCGTGACTTCCTCTAACTTTTTGGCCAGAACCTCGCAGGAAGACCCAATTGCAGCCTGATTTGCCTCTGAGATAGAAAACCTATTAGCCAATTCTGCTTGGTTTATCTCAGAGACTGTAAATATTTTTGTCATCCCGTCTTTTATAGCCAGAACTAGATCTGCTAAAGTATGTGTATTTTACATTGATGTACTTAAATCCGCAGGAGATGGGTTCTGTTGTGACCAGCCAAACCTCCCCTGTCTTCCATACGCGCCCCTTGCACCAGGGCCTGCTCTGCCTCTTGATCCACTGCGTCCTTCTGCAAAGGATCTTGCTCTGCACAACTCTCTCCCTGCGCTTGGCCCGAATCTTGATCGAGGGCTTGACTTTAATCTTCCTTTTCCCCCACTACAGAGTACCCGTTAGCAAGGCTGATCTCTGGATGAACTATCAATTCTACGTTAGTGGTCTCAACAGGTTCTTAATGCTGGGAGATTCTGTCCTGGTTTAACTGCGTAGGCTCACGATCCTTCTCCACCATCATCTTCTCATTTATCCCCAAAAGGGAAGAGATAGCCATGGGTAACATAAAAACTAGTGTGTGCGGAGTAACAGGTGAGACAGTCCCAGGCGTAGAGCTAAGCGCAGCTTTATTCGCTGATATAGATGATAACTGAGACGATTTAACTGCAGAAGAGAGAGACATAACCTGATAAAAGGTTTTCAGAGATGGGGTAATTTTCAATTTGATTGCGGATTTTTTCTTATCTCTTGGTTTCGCCTTGCCCTTTTGCAGTTTAACTTTATCTGGGGTTACACAACCAGCCGACCCAGAAGTCCGTGCCTCCTGCTTACGCTCTCCTGACACACAGGCTCTGACTTCTGCTACTGCTACAGGAGGGGGGACCCGTTGGGGCAAAGCAGAATAAGTTATCTCTTTATTGGCTGTGAGAAGAGTTGCCCTCGCCCGCAATGTATATCTGTTCAGTTTAGGGGGGGGATAAACACTCTTGTATCTTGGCACTCTTCTCCATACCGTCCTTGGGAGACCCAAACTCCTCCTCTGCACTACTGCCCCTGTTAACATTCAATTCAACACTCCAATCTAACATCTTGTTGAACCCCAAAAGAAATACTCTCACCATTTGGGACCGTAGTCAGAGCTTTGCGCCAGGACCGGGCCCCCCTACCTGCCCTGAACCCAGGGAGTCATCCTCTGAGTGAGCCACTCGTCTTCTTATTAGCAAGAAGAGCTGGAAGTAAAGACCGCTGCGTCTTTGCTCAAAAGCTGCAGTCTCCCACCTCCAGCGCGGCCTCTCAGCAGCCGCTCTGCCCGCGCTCAGAAGACCCAGATTGCCAAACACAGCCTCAGGGGAAGTCGGCAGGCAGCTTGACAAACCCCCTTGCATCGCTGGGAAACAGATAAGACAGCGTAGGATTGACAGACTGATCAAGCCGAAGCAGCAGAGAAATCGCAGGGCAGGTCAGGTATCTAGATGCTCATCTGTGCTCGGTTCAGACAGCCGCCATCTGGAGCCCAAGGAAGCGAGCTCGCGGCCGAATACGCTGCGGCCGCCATGTTCCTCAATGCAAGTGGTTGTTGTTAAATACTTCCGGTTTTCCGGAGTCAGCACCCACCTCCGAGCAGTTAGGCTTATCAGAGGGCTCTGTTAAGCAATTGTTGTACACACTCAGGCTAAAAATGATCACACACACTCAAAGACTGATTCCAAGACCAATTGTTTAGTATAAAAAATATTCCTTGATTACTTTTGTTTCAAAAACCAAGAGAGACTTAGTTGCAGGTAAGTACCAGTTTTACAATAGCAATACTTTTCAGGTTCAGTAAAATGCATTTTCAAAAGCAATAGATATACTTTACAGTTTTATTGAAAATACTTCGTAATGCCAAATCAACTGTAATAGAACTTAGCAATTGTAACAGATAGGTATTTAGTGCAATTGGAAGAAATGCAATGCAATCCTATGAAAGGAAAACAGTTATGTGCATTCAGAAGTAAGTACTCGACTTACACATCCAGTCTTCGAGGGGTTTAGGCCAACACTGGGCAAGGGTCAGATCAAGGTACGTTCTGCACCACCAGCAGCACTGAGGCGGCCGGGTGCAAAGGTCACTGGGGCCAATGTTAGTCCATTGTGACTAGGGACACCCACAAGTTTCAGGGCACAGGCCCTGGGCGTTAAAGTAGGCACGCGGCCACAAGGCAGCACCAACCATATACCCCCAGCGTCACAGGGACGGCCGGGTGCAGCATGCAAATCAGCGTTGGGTACCCAATGCAAGCAGATGGGAATCTTGGTCAAATAAAGAGGCCGCAGGCTCAGACCAGGAGGCTGGACAAAGGTGACCACCAGCTGGCAGGTAAGTAGAGATGTCGAAGAAGGCCTGGGCACCATCAGCTGGGCTCCCCAAGGTCGTGGCAGAGATGCTGGGTGCCTTTAAGTGTCAGAATATTTTTAGCTGAGCCGGTCGTGATCAGGGGGACCCTTCGTGATGAGGCTGCAGGCGTCTTCATGGAGTCCAGGAGAGGTCAGCCAAAACTGGATTGAAGGTCAGAGTTGCTGGTGAGACTTCACAGGACAGCTGAGCCACTCAGACTCAGGACGCGGGCGTTGCGTGCAGAGTGGACAGGCTTCACTGTTTCAGCTGGATCTGAAGTCCTTGGGGTAGATTTCTTCTGGACAGGTCCGCTGTCCACGGAAGAACTGAGTCTTTTTCGAAGGCAGTCGTATTTCCAGGGTTTTTAGACATTGCTGGTGCAAGACCAGCTTGCATCCGTTCCAAGTTTCTCCATACCAAATCCTACTGCAGCTTTTCTCTGTGGCCAAATCAGGACTGGTGTATGCTCCAGTAAAGGTCCACCTTGCTGGAATCTCTAGATACAGACAATTTTCTCATGCTTTGTCTCTCTGTTCTTCAAGACCTGTAAAGCATTCCCTCCAGTAAGAGCTCCACCTCTGGAATGGCATCTCAACGTGGTCCTCTCACAAGTAACAAAGTGGTCTTTCAAGCCTATTCATAAGGTTGAGTAGAAATTTCTCATGTGGAAAGTTGCTCTTCTCCTCACTCTCACATCCACCAGGAGGTTTAGTGAGATACTAGACAACTAAATGACCTTTCCTTCGCTTCACATATGACTTTGTGCTTCTCAGGACTAATCCTAAATTTGTCCCGAAGGTTCCTTCTGAATTTCACCTCAATGAGCCTGTCATTCTCCGAACTTATTTTCCTACCCGGCTACACTGGCTAAACATGTGCTTCACACTTTGGACATCAAATTATGTCTCAGATTTTACCTACAAAGGACTGAGGCATCCGCAAAACTGACCAGCTACTGGTGGCCTATGGACAAGGCCGTCAAGGCACTGCAGCAAAAACCAGCCTTTGCCAGATGGATCGCTGCTGCAATTCAATTTTGCCATGTCAAAGCGGGCAAACCTTTGTCAAGAAGGACTAAGGCACATTCTACGAGAGCAGTCTCCACATTGGGTGCTCTGTTTGAGGGCATTCCACTAGAAAATATATGCCCTGCTGCGACGTGGAAGAGCACTCACATGTTCACACAGCACTCTAGCCTTCAATCTACGCAGCGCAGTGAGGCAACCGTGGGCCTGGCGGTGCTACGACATTTGTTCCATTAAGGTGAGCCTCTTTAAATAGAGGTGCTTTTTCATTACATTAGTTAAACAGCTGACTGAGCGTTATGGTTATGTTAAAGTTCACATATAAATGATTTTCATTTCATTGTGAATGATCAACGTGCTTATGTATTTTATGCATTTAGTTAAGAATCTACTATAGATGTGTGTACTTCCATGTTTTATTCTAAAATCCTTCCCACGTCTCCTTCAGCCACACCTCCGAACCCCACTGGACCGACCATCGCTGCATCCACTTCACCTTCCGGAAACCCACCGTGCACCACCGCACCTAACGGATCCCCGCTGCAGCTGGAGCAAAATCACCGAAGACCAGCTAAACACAGCTCTTGCCCGAAGCCCACCCACAGACCCCACGACCCGACGACGCCGGCAGCAACTTCAGACGTTGGATCGACGATTGCACCTACACCCTTGCACAGATCAAGAATCCCTCCAACAGGCTCACAAACAAGAATGCGAGCTGGTTCACCGCGGACCTCCAAACAAAACTGCAGAAAACTGAAGAAGAAATAGCGCCACAATCAGACACCGGAGAGCCAAGCAGCCCACAAGAATGCCATGTGCCAACACCATCACCTCATCATATCCGCCAAAAAGATCTCCTTCGAGGACCGCCTTGACAACAACGCACACAACAGAAAAGAACTCTTCAACATTGTGAAGGAACTCTCCAACCCCAGCTCCAACACCAATGACATCCCACCATCACAAGACCTGTACAATTCCCTTGTCTCCTTCTTCCACCGCAAGATCGGAGACATCCACAGCAGGTTCAACAACCAGACCACCATGGCAGCCAATGACACCTCAGACCCCACGGCTACCACCCACAGCGACCCCCCTGCTCACCTGGACTAACATCAACGACAACTACACTACCAAAATCATGAGCACCATCCACTCCCGCTCCCGGTCAGACCTGTGCCCTCACCACATCTTCAACAAAGCCAGCGCCACCATCGCACCCCACCTCCGCAAGGCCATCAACATCTCCTTTGAGACCGCGACCTTCCCGGAGAGCTGGAAGCACGCTGAGATCAACGCCTTGCTCAAGAAACCCACAGCAGACCCGAGGGAACTCAAGAACTTCCGGCCCATCTCCCTGCTCCCATTCCCGGCAAAGGTCGCCGGCAACAAACAGCTGACCCGCTACCTCGAGGAGAACAACAACCTGGACCCGCAGAAACTACAGCACCGAAACGGGGCTCATCACCGCCTCCGATGACATCAGGGCCCTGCTGGTCAACGGCGAGACCGCGGCCCTCATCCTCCTGGACCTCTCAGCAGCTTTCAACGCGGACTGCCACCGCACCCTAAGCACTCGCCTCCATGACGCAGGAGTCCGAGGCAAAAAACTGGACTGGACCACCTTCTTCCGCTCCGACAGAACCCAGAGCCTCCATCTCCCCCCTTCGATCTGAAGCCTCCGGGATCATCTGCGACGTACCACAAGCTTCATGCCTCAGCCCGACATTGTTCAACATCTACATGTACCCACTCGCCCGCGTTGCCAAACTGCACGACCTCATCATCTTCTCCTACGCCAACGACACACAGCTGATCCTCTCCCTAACCAAAGACCCTCGCACCGCCAAAACCAACCTCCACGAATGAATGAAAGCCGTTGCCGAATGGATGAAGAACAGCCGTCTGAAGCTGAACTCGGACAAGACGGAGGTCCTCATCCTCGGCTCTATCCCCTCAGCCTGGGATGACTCCTGGTGGCCGACTGCCCTGGGAGCAGCACCGACCAAGCACACAACCTAGGATTCATCCTCGACTCAACACTCTCCATGACCAAGCAAGTCAACGCAATCTCATCCTCCTGTTTCAACACCCTCTGCATGCTCCGAAAGATCTACAGGTGGATCCCACCGACATAAGAAGAACGGTCACCCAGCCCCTCAGCAGCAGCAGTCTGGACTACGGAAACGCCCTCTACGAGGGAGCCCCGGCCAAACTGTTGAAACGACTGCAACATATACAGAACACCTCTGCACGCCTGATCCTCGACATCCCTTGCCACATCCACATCACACCCCACCTGAGAGACCTGCACTCGCTTCCAGTCAACAAGAGGATCACCTTCAAGCTCCTCACCCACGCACTCAAGGCACTCCACAACACCGGTCCAACATACCTCACCAGACGACTCACCTTCTACATACAAACTGCCAGCTCCTCTCCGCCGACATCGCCCTCGACACCGTCCCCCGCATCCGAAGACAAACCACTGGCGGCAGATTGTTCTCCTACCTCCCCGCCAAGTCCTGGAACACCCTCCCCATCCTCCTACGGCAGACTGAAGACCTACTAACTTTCAGGAGGCTACTCAAGACCTGCGTATTTGAGCAGTAGCAGCACCCCCCCAGCCCCTTGAGACCCTTACGGGTGAGTAGTGCGCTCTACAAATGTCTTGATTTATTGATTCTCTGCAAATGTGTTAAAGGACATAGGTAGGCTTAAATTGATAGCACAATGTCATTATAGCCTATGGTAGTCTATGAAAGATACTAATACTGGATAGCTGCAGTTACAGGTAAGAAACTTATTTTCTTATCAATTATGTCATATATTTCATAACTAATGTAATATGTGGGGTAATTAGCAGTGCATGGTGACGTTGGTAATGATAGTTACCTTAGGGCATGAGTGACAGGTAAATGAGATACCAATAACTGTGGCCAATCACCCCCCAAAGACATCAGACCACACACTGCACACAGCCTTTGACCATGTGCCGCGGGGGTTTGGCCACAGGGTCTGGCCCTGGGGACCCCATGCCACAGGGCCTTTTGTTTTCTTAAAGGGCAGGGGGGCGCATGGCCCCCTTCCCCAAAGCTATTATGGTCCTTGGGACCCCATCCCCAGGGCTGTTTTTTTCATTAAAGGGGAGGGAAGAATGTGGCCGCCCTCCCAGAGCCTCATTAGACCATGGGGATCCCATCCTCCAGGGCCATTTTTTTAATTAAAGGGAGGGCAGGGAAACCTGTGTTTGATCTCACTTGATGGGAGAATTTTCAAAACTCCTGCCAAGCGGGAGCAAACACCAAGTCCTCTCTCAGCGGGCGTGAGCCTAAAAAATGCTCCACCAAACATTTACACCAGGGATGGGTTACCCGGGGGCGAAATCAGCCCAGGGAAAGGGGTCTATATTGGCCCAGGGAAGGGGGACCAAATGTTTCCCTTCCCCATGAAAATTACACCAAGCCCAGTGGGATAGGGTCGCCAGGGCTAAAATCAGGGAAGGGCCCTCACAAGCCCCCGCCCACTCACACGAACACTGTTTCCCAATGGATGGGGCCAAAATTGGCCCGGGGAGGGGAGCTGTGCAGGCCTCCTCCTCCTCAAAAGAACGCCGGGGATGGGGTTCCCGATGCCAAAACAGGCCCAGGGAGGGGGGCTGCTTGCCCCTCCTAAAAATCATGCCAGGCCACAGTGGAAGGGGTCTCTGGGGCCATAATCAGCCCAGGGAGGGAGGCCATACACACCCCTCTCTCCTTTATTTAAAATAATGGCACTGGGGATAAGATCTCCAGGGCCTAATAAGGCGGGGGCTAAGCGCCCCCTCCCCTTTATTTAAAAAAGTAGTCATGGGGATGTGGTCACCAGTGCCATTACCAGCTCACGGAGGGGTTTGTGCAGCCCCTGTGCCATTTAAAAAAAATATATACATGTCCCTGGGGAATGGGGCCCCAGAGCCTAAAGAGGCTCAGGAGGGGGCAGAGAAGCCCCCTTTACCTTTATTTTTTTTTTAATGGCCCTGGGGATGGGATCCTGATAGAACTGGGATTCCTGGTTGGCTGAGGTATGCACCAAGGCCAGGCATGAATCACCACTTTAGTAAGGGTAAGCAGAGTACACCCTAAATTGATAGCTTGTGCTCACTCTCTGGTAACTTGGCACAGAGCAGTCAGGCTAATCAAAAGAGGCAATGTGTAAAGTATTTGTGCAACACACACACACAGAGTAACACAATTAATACACCACAAAAAGACTCCACACAGGTGTGGAAAAACTGATTATTACATTATGAACAAAACAAGACAAAATTACAAAAATCCAATAAGACAATATATGATTTTTTTAAGAAGAAATGAATAATTGGCTTAGAAGCAAAAAGCACTTTAGGGGTTACTTGAGGTTATGCTGGGCTGGGGCAAAGTGCAGACTGCAATGGTTCGCAGGCCAGATATAGGACCCGTGCAGACCCTGGTAAACAAAGTACTTTATTCTGGTCACAACAGTAAAATGTGGGGCGCAGTCGAGAGATGCATCAATGTCAATCCCGCAGTGATGGTGATGCGTCAGTTCCACTGATGATACGCAAAGCCAAGATGTGTTGGTTGTGAAGTGCTATGCAGCAGGTTTCTCCACGTAGTTGAGGGGATGCTTCAATCTCTCCAAGCTGTTGCAGCAGCGATACCTGGTTCCGATGTGTTGGTTCTGAGAGTGTTGCGCTGATTCTACTCCAACAACCTGATCGATGCACCGGTTCTGCTACACGCAGACAGGAGAAAAGTTGATGTCTGTATTGCAAGTATCTGGGCCCACTTCCAGTGAACAAGGCACAGGAGCATGGGGTAGAGACTTTCATATCCCTGAGCCTCAAGCAACAGGATGCAAGCCAACAAGCCCTTGCAGCACACTTGGAGAAAAGTGCAGAGTCCAGCTCGCCTTCAGTAAAGTTAGAGATTATCAGGTAGCAGGGCAACAAAAGAGAAAAACAGGCCCTCCAGGTCAGCAGTCCAAAGATGAGTCCTTTCAGTAGCACAGCAGTTCCTCTGACAGAGTTTCAGTTGTAGGTCCAGAAGTGTCTGATTTTAGGGGGTCAGAGATCCAGTAACAAAAGTGCCTTTAATGTGGGGGTGACTTCAAAGCAGCTCCTTGAAGGGCACAGGTCCTCCTTTCAATCCAGCTCAATCTGCCTATCTATGGAGAGTAAATCAGCCCTTTATATGGGGACAGGACACTACCTATTCAGTGAAGTGTTAGATCCTCCCTTCCATCCTGCCCAGGCAGGGCCATCAGAATGCAAATGTATGTAGATGGGTACACAGACACACATATCCTTTCTATGTTTGTTGCAGTCTAGAGGGAAAGCACAAAGACAAAGTGTAGCTGTCAGCCACCCCAGATGTATATTGGGGACAGGCTGCAAAGCACACAGAGCAGTAATGGCAGAGAAATGTCCACGTTCTAAAAGTGCCATTTTATAAAAACAATAATGTCAAATCCAACTTACCTAGTAGGGAGGATTTATCCATACCATTACAAAGTTATCAAACATGAACTAGCTATTCTTTACTGATCATGAATTACCACTTAAATAGTGCATAAGGGACTTCCTAATGTTAACCTATGATAGGAGTAGACCTCCAGGCCTGCATGTTGCATTCTTTCCAGCTTCTATTGAAGTCAGCTACGTCATCCAGATGGGCAGCACAGAAAAGTCTCCATAGAAACAAGGAACTGGTTCACCAACCTCTGGAAGGTGGCAGGGGCATTATTTAATCCAAATTGAATCCTCCTAACCTGATAGTGGCTCTCTGGATTGGAGAAGGTTGGCCCCTCTTTTGCTCCTTCTGTTAGGGAGATCTGCCAGTTCCATGACCTAAGATCAATGGTATTGAATTAATGGGGAGCCCCTAACTGGTTAATCAGCTCATCAGCCTGGGAGATGGGGTGAGCATTTGTTTTGGTCACGTAGGTTAGCCCTCTATCATCCACACAGAACCTCAGTACAGGTGTTGGGACCTTTTACTAATAGATCACCCTACACGAGGTCTAACTAGGGCCTACAATATGGGTGGCTTACATGTAGTAACAGGGGAGTGTGAGGGTTGCCAAGTAGTTCTAAATGCAAAGTGAAAGTGGCAGTAAACTACACACACAGTTCCCACAAGGGCAGGCCTGAGACAGGTTTGAAGGCTTACTTGTGTGAGAGGCATAATCAGTGTGGCAGGCCCACTAGTAGCATTTAACCTACAGGCCCTGGGTACATGGTATATCCCCTTTTACGAGAAACTTATAGATTTTTCTTTTTTGTAAACATACTTTATTGATTTTCATTTAATACCTTTACATACCATCAACTTGGTTCCGTTGTACAATTGCATTTTCAACATGGCATTGTGTACATTGCGTTCATGACCTTTTGCCTGATCCAGTAAAAAAAATAACACAGCTATCTAATCTGAATATATCTCTGTGCAGTATCAACAACAAGTATGTACAGTGATCATTAACTATGAATGTGTAACCCCATCCTACATATCCCACTCCCTCCCTCCATACCTCCCAGGACCTGGCAGTCGTTTCCGCATCATAGACCACTATTACATCCTGTATACATGTTGTTCATCCAGTGCTGTGTACAAACTTGTACTTTGAACCTCTGCTCACCTATTATAAAGGAACTATGTACACTTCCTCATTGTCAATGCCTATTGTGTGTTCAGGGTGTCAGAAATGTCATCCGTGTTAGTGCCTTTGAAGGCTTCTAGCAGTGTGTTACAGTCCAATGAAATCGGGTTCTTCCTAAGCCCTTGGTCCTCCTCCCTGCAAAGAGTAATGCTTTAGGCTTCCCCCATCTCGTGAGTTCGCAGTGCCAGGAGTCTATTGCAGGAGGTATAGCTGATTTTCAGCGCATGGTGATGGATCTCTTGGCTACTATAAATGCTAAATCCAGGAAGCAAAGCTGGACCTTCTGCGACTTCCTACCTTTCCGGAGGCCCAACAAGCACTCCAGTTTCGAGCTCTCTATTGAAAGGTGCATGGTCTCTTTGATTATTCATTTAACCACACCCCAGAACTCTTCAAGGCACGGGCAAACCCATAGCATATGTATGAGGTCCACTTCCATTAATTTGCAATGGGACAGTGATGTGTTATGCCCAAGTATATCTCTGTAAGCGGTATCGTCTTAAGTAAGCTCTGTGCAGGACCATGTATTGCATAAACTTAAACTTGGCATTACGGGACACCTTCTGTGGGTGCTCCAGGATTGTGAGAAGTTAGCCTGGCATATGATGTACACTAGTTCTAGTGGGCACCTTGCACCAGTCTAAACGACCCTTATTGATGGTGGTTGTAAAGTCAACCTTATGGAAAGCTATCCTAGTGGTAGCATCAACCAGCAGTCTTCAGGATAAGATTTCAGTAGGCAAGTTAAGCAAGTTGTTTGACAAATTATAATCCCTTGAGTACCAAATGAAAGGACACCACACAAGGTATATATCAAATATATATGTATTTAATCTAAACACAACCCCTCTGCACTCTTTATGAGGTCAGAGGTAAAAATACAATATAAGTCACAGAGTTAATATACGATAAGTTGCACAGTATACGTTATGCCCTGGGGGCCTCACAAACCATATACTAAGAAAGTGGTATAAGTACCATGAGAGAATTAGAAAGCAGGCCGAGGGCCTGTGGAATCACTGGGGCTACACTAATCAACCAAAGGTTAGGAAGTAGGAGGCCCACGGGAGACGCTTGCAGTGTCTAAACACAGACGCGGGTTACCATTGACTTTCTATGGAGATCGTAAAAGTTACAATTATACAAGTTAAGGACACTTCTGGACTAGGATGGAACCCTTTTAAACTAGGACACTTCGAGAGTCAAGACCCACGGGAGCACTGGAGTACTCGTGTTACCTCACCCAGGGAAGCCGGGTGCATAGTTGTTTTTTCGTGTTGGGTTTCGTCGTCGTTTTCTATGGAGAGCTGCAAAGAAGTGCTGCAGGCGACCAGGGAAGAAGTGTCCAGGTAGATCCAAGGGTGGGTCGAAGATCTGAAGAACCTGAAAGCAGAAGGGACAGAGTCTGAGCCACTAGCCAGTGACCAGGAAGGAACCAGGAAGGAACCAAGCGATGTTGGGTGATTTTAGGTGAAGTAGTCAAACTTGTCTCTTCAGCCATGAGGTCCAGGAGGCATCAACGATGACCAGGCGCTGGATTCGAGCTGTCCCGCAATGGATCTAGATGACTGCGGTGTCGGTCCGGATTGGACCCAACAAGCCTTGGCAACCGCAACCCACGCAGGATGTCGAGATTGGCTCTGTTGCAGACCAGCAAGGTCTGTGGCGCTTCTCCTTTTCAGGGAAGCTGGAGCAAGCCTGAAGCAACCAGGAAAGCAAGGTTAGTTCAAAGAAAGGTCTTTAGGGGGCTCACTAGTCAACAGGAAAGGAACCGGGAAGACGTGTAAAGATCAAATGCAAAGGTGGAGCCCACGGGACACTCGCGGAGTGTGGGGGCCTGGGCTTTGGTGCAAATGGTGCTCAGGGCTGGGGCTTCTCGCACCCCTATGCATAACTTACTGAGGCTTCAGGAAAGGAGTGCAGGTAGCAAATGCAGGATGTCCAGGGGTTCTGGTCCCACGTCTCTCGTGTTCGCCACGGGTCTCAGCTTTGCTCAGGATGTGGGTCGGAGACACAGAAGTCTGGTAGTCCAGTTCCTGTGTCGCAGAGTCTTAGGGATCCGATGGGAGCCTTGAAACTGCAGACCGGCAAAGTTGCTGTTGGTGCCTGTTTGCACAGGGTGGTCACTCCTTGACCACAAGGGAGGTAGCTTCCATCTTCCAGTCAGAATGGAATGTCGAAGGTCCAGGATATGTCTTTCAAAGATTCATCCAGGGTAATCTAAAGTCCTAGGGACACAGCTCCTATACTTATACTAAGGATGGGGGCTGGACTACCTGGCTATGGGTGGACCTGAGAAGGGGGTGGTTACACCCCTTTCCCTTTGTCCCGTTTCGTACCAGAGCTGGGGCTGTGTGCCCCAGCAACCGGTTTGAACTGGGCTATGCATGGAGCACCTTGTGTGCCCCAGGCAGTGTCTAGAAGCATTCACTGAATGCAGCCCTCCCTGCCCCAATACACAAAACCACTGTCTGGGGAGGTGCCAGCACCTCCCTGGACAGGAAACCTACTGTCCAGGCCTCCCCTGCCAGAATTTCGTCCAGCAGCAGGAGGTCAGACTCGTGTCTGTGGCAGCAGCATCCATTTTGTGATGCTGAGGCTCTGCTTAACTTTAACCGGGTAAAGCAGTAACTACATGTCTTCTCCCTCTAGAAGGGTGGAAGGCAACTCCCGCTGCCAGAATTGGCGGTGGGTAGTATTCCAAAGTTTTTGACACCTTACACGACATGTTTTGTTAAAGCCAAACCAAAGTTAGCATTAACCGCAAGGATTATAATGCACTTAAGAGTATATGGTATGGCTATATCATAAAACAGCTATAAGGAGATGGTTCCGAAAGCTGCAAAGGAGATCAGCTCATGCTAGGGCACTCTCTCACATAAAACCAAGCACTCTGCCTCCAGGATTGTCGAGGCCTACCATAGGAGTGGCTTATAGGTGTATATGTGTCTATATGTAAAGGTAGATATAGGTATATTATATCTAAGTAAGGGGTGATTACACTACCTTACCCAGGCTGTGTGAACAGACCTGTGATGTCAGTTTGGAAGGGAAATAAATAGGTTTCCCATGCATCTGGAGTATCGGACCTATATTATGTTAGCATGATGTATCTATACGTACCCTTTTGCTTGATTGATATATATATATATGTGTATCCAGCCCGTCTACACGAGTGCTTAGCTGCACAGAAAGGCACACAGACCAGGAATCAGCACGCCCAGGCGAGGTCAGATATCCAACTGTTTATTTTTATTCATCGTGTGGTTGAAAAGCTGTCATCAGACGCGTTTCGGGCACGTCCGTGCCCTTGCTCACTGACAAATGACAGGGTGAAGTAACACATTATTTAAACTCATGTCAATTACACCATTTCGCGCCAAGAGGATCATCGACATAGTAACCGGACTTGTAGTGCGCTTGTAATGCTAATTAGTTACAAACGTGGGCGCCATCTTAAGACATGCAATGTGACTATGACAAGTCTATCACTGAACGTTGATTTATGCCAAAGTTGGCCTCTCAAAATAGACAAAATTCAATAATGTTGTTCAGTAAGTAAATACAAATATGCACCTTTGATACAAATATCAGATAATTTCTAGCTTACGATAAGAATAACATCAATAGCGGTCATAGATGACAGTAGTACATAACTGATATGTTGGCCCTTTGATATCCACTTATTGAAATGTACATATTAGATAATGCATTGTTGGAATTAATACACATTATAGATTAACGAGTTTGTGACAGTCCTATTGGTGGCAACGAAATACCTTTGTTCTTATGTTAATATAAAAACTGTTCATTTCGAAAATAAGAAATATATCTTATCATATGAGTTGGTGTCATAAACAACGAACAATGCCGTAGTTATCATTGGTGCAAATACGCTATGGATAACAACACCTACATACAAAGTGCTCGTTACACATAGGTTTAAAACGAACAGGTTGAATTCATGTAATCATATTAGAAATGACCAAAAAAGGACCCGCAAGGACTTACCGGAAATGTAACGAAGCAAACATGCAAATTCATTGTACTATTTGGATATACTAGATCTCAGTTATGTCTGCTCTATATTAAGCGACTTAAATTACTGACATGAATATTGGTAAATGAGTTACATTCATAAAGGTGCATAAACAATAAGAGTGCTAATTCGAGGAAAAATTAAATAAATACTGATTTGAAAGTGCATAAGTGCTATGAACATATAAAGTGCAAAAAAAATGTTTTATATACATATATATATATATATATATATATATATATATATATATATATATATATATATATATATATATATATATATATATATATATATATATATATATGTGTGTGTTTGCAGGGAGGAAAACGTTTATTGCCTCCTTGTGTATTTACTGCTAATAGAGTAGCCCGAGAACCAAAGACGCCATTTTCTGAACCTATGCTCGAACACGGGCTGTGATCACGTGTTAGTCTCCGTCAGTTGTCAAGCCCTAGTTCATCTGAATTACTGGGAGCAGCTGAACGTAGGCTGTCTACTCAACTGTCCTGAGACTCAAAGTTGCATCTGGCTTTGGGTGTGATAAGCGCATTCCTGGAGGCGCTGTGCCTACACTCCCGGGCACCAAGACGAAAGGGAGTCACCCCTCCTGACCTTCGCAGTAATAAATAGTTAAGCTTTGAACTAATCATGTGTGCCACATACGGTCCTCCCCTGGAGCTCGAGGCCAACTGGTGTTTTTCCTTTTACAGTGATTATATGTGTTGAACTGAAAAGTATATAACCTCATGTTTGAATTCGAGCCAACAGTCTTCTCCGCCCTCCTGATGGGTGAGGGTTGGAGAGGCTCCTCTATAGATTATTTTTGCTTAATAAATGAGTGAACTTTCTTCACTGCCAACTGACTGATTATTTGGTAATGGGATTGGGGCTATTGGTATGTTTAGCCCTTTATGTTATTTTTATGGTACTTCAAACCAGGGGTGGCACAATACATTCTGCAGCCCCTGGTAGGCCTAATGTGCACCTATGCCCTGGGTACCTATGGTACACTATACAGGGGCTCACAATGGTGACCCAGTAACCAATCTGGTATGTACCTAAAGTACATTGTATCAATTTAGAGAGAGAACAGCTGGGCTGTGGGTCTGATTAGCAGGCCCACAGCCACACTAAAGTCGAAAAACCAGAGAATCACAGCAAAAAGTGGAGGTGACCATAGGAAGCAGACACTACTCTCCTACAAGGTTATCCATCCATTCCCTATCAGTGAGTTCCCTGCCCGCATCCTCCACCTATGAGCCGGTAGGGCATCCAGGGGCAGTTTAACCTGTGGCTGGATGCTCAAATATAGCCATTTGATAAGGTGGCTACCCTGCCCCATATAATAGTGATTTAACTAATTTCTGCGTCTTGGGTCCTTGCCGGTGTGGAGACCAGTGTTTCTTAACACATTGCAGTAGCGCAGCGTGAACCATATACAATGTGTTTGGTGCCCCTGTTTCCTGTACGAAATTATCGTGTCCATCAGGGTCTCCCCACTAAAGAGTGTCCCTACAGTACTCAGCCCTGCATCTAGCCACAGTTTCAGTTTGTGTTTCATGAATCTACCGCTCAAAAGTGCGATTCCCACTAACGGGATGTTACCTGTGTAAGGGCTGCAACTAGACGTTTATTTCAGAGCTTTCTTCCAGCATGTCAGTGCGGAGTGCAATAAAGGCGGTACTTTCATGGGGATTTTACATTGTGGCAATACCATTGTGTGTAGCTGTCCTTGTTCAATGTTTCTGTTAGTGAAGCCTATCTCATGTAAGTTGCGCCCCGCTGTCCAGGTCACTGTAGGGCAGCCACTGCAGTTGGCTCGCATAATAATAGTGATCAATACACTAAAGGCCCTGCTATAAGAGAGTTTATTAAATGTCAGTCTTAGGACCTGCTTCTGTCGTGGGGATACCTATCTCTGCCCACTCTCTGGCACTCTGTCCACTGTATTGTCCCAGAACTCTCAAATCAATTGTTTTAAAAGAAGAATTGCTGTCAGTCAATCCGCCCAACTGTGCATATCCTGCCCCACAGCATGTGAGTGAAGAACACTTACTGAAAATAAGTCACAGAGTGAGAGGGCACCATACGTATGCAACACCAGGGAGGCTGCCAACAGGTTCTTGCCAGTATGCCCATGTATATCATCATCGGTTGCCCACTCACAGACACAAAGGAAATAGTGTCTAATAGAGAGACCAAAGGAGCAGAAAGAAAGAATTAACTGTCCCAAGACATAAACCCTGTGATATGCAGAGAACAATGTGTTCCATGCAACTAAAATCGAGTTAAGACTCACTGTTAGGTTGCCATCTTCATTTGCAAATGTGAGCTTACTCAGGTTAAAAGCACTGCATGTTGCTAACCTTTATCATAATAATAGTCCCGGAAGTCCGACGCGCCCAGGCCCCCTTCCCTCGTGTCTGTTTGTAATTTCTTAAGGCTCACTCTGCGATGACCCGTTCCCCAAATGCATAAATTACTTAACTTTGGTAACAATATATCTGTAAGAAACATTAGTTAGTTACAGATTCCTTACCTTAGAATTACCCCCAGGCGTCAGACTGGATCCGGAATTTTTTTTCATCA
Source organism: Lissotriton vulgaris (assembly GCF_964263255.1). Lineage (NCBI taxonomy): Eukaryota > Metazoa > Chordata > Amphibia > Caudata > Salamandridae > Lissotriton > Lissotriton vulgaris. The sequence continues at coordinate 810,542,575 of NC_141695.1, read as the reverse complement.
GCAGTACCTCTGCGTGTCAGAAGGTGTCGTCGGTCGGCTCTGCGTCCGTCTTTGGCGTCCTGGTCACTGGGATGACGTTGCAGCAACTACTTAGACGCCACCCTCACGCACTGACGTCAGTTCTGTACACGACTTTCTGCACCAGAAACGCAGAGCCATGCAAAACACTGACCAGTGGTGCACAAAACTAGGGCCCTGAAAGGATATCCTTAACGCTAGAAATCAGTGCGCAGAACGGGGAGGATGGTGGGGCGGTAAACTAATGTTTCTTACAGATCGTTACCGAATATAAGTAACTTGTGCATCTGAAAGAAACATGTTAGAAATAGATTTCTTACCTTAGAATAGATACGCCAGCAATACCAACCTCTGTAGTAGGTTTGCAAATCAAGATCACACCAGAAAATCCTGGAGAACAGAACGGCCAAAGAAGCCGTCTCTCCGGACTTGTCTGTCCAGACAATAGTGTTTGGTGAACGTGTGCAGTGATGCCCACATGGCCGCCTGACAGATGTCATTAAGAGGCACTTCTCTTCCCAAGGCAGTAGTGGCTGCCGTCTCCCTGATGGAGTGAGAGCGCAGCCCAACTGGAGGCTCCTTTTTAGCTAGAGAGTAACAAGCCTTAATACACAACACGACCCACCAAGAAATGGTGCGTTTGTGTACTGCCCGACCCTTCTTTGCACCCACGTAGCCAACAAATAGTTGATCATCCACCCAGAACTGTTGTGTGCGATCCAGATAGAAGAAGAGTGCACGTTTTGGACCCAGGCGGTGGACCCTCTCTTCTTCCTTTGAAGGATGCAGAGGCGGAAAGAAGGCGGGCAAAGTAATGGTCTGCCCAATGTGGAAGGCAGTGACCACCTTATGGAATAAGGATGGACGGGTCCTGAGAATCACCTTGTCCGGATGGACAGAAAGGAAAGGAAGTTTTAGGAAAGAGCCTGGAGCTCACTCACTCTTCTAGCAGAAGTGATGGCTACCAGAAAAGCAGTCTTAAGAGTTAGAAGACGTAAAGGACAATTATGAAGCAGTGTGAAGGGAGCGCACACCAAATGACTCAGCACAAGATTCAATTCCCACTGAGGCATAACAATTGCAATTGGAGTAAAAAGAAGCGATAAGCCTTTCAAGAAACGGTTAACTACTGGGGACTTGAAAAGAGAAGGCTGATCTGACAGCCGAAGGAAAGCAGAGATGGCAGAAAGCTAACCTTTGATAGTGTCCAGAGCAAAGCCCTGCTGGGCTAAAGAGAGAAGGAACAAGAGCACTTCAGAGAGAGGGGCAGAAAGGGGATCCACAGCCTTTGCTGTGCAGCATGCCACAAATTTGTTCCACTGGCAGGCATATACCATCTTAGTGGAAGGACGCCAGGCTGCCAAGATTACGTCACAGATTTCAGGAGGCAGGTCGAAAGGTGTCAACTGCCGCTACTCAATCTCCACGCAAGGAGGTGGAGACTGGACAGGTTCGGTGGAGGACTGTCCCCTGTAGCTGCCTAAGAGGCAGTCTGATCAGAGGATCAATGGCCATGTTGAGCAGCTTGGGATACCAGACTCTTTGTGCCCAATCCGAAGCCACAAGAATGACATGAGCCCAGTCTAGCCTGACATTCTTCAGCACTCTGGGCAGAAGTGGTATTAGCGGAAAGGCGTACAATAGCCCGCAACTCAACTCGCGGCGAAAAGCGTCGCCGAGCGAGAGCCACCTTGGAAATTCCAACGCGCAGAATTGCTGACATTGCGCATTCTCTTGGGTGGCAAATAAATCTAACCATGGCTCTCCCCAATGTTGAAAGAGACCTTGCACCACCTCCGAGTGAAGACACCATTCGTGATCCATTATGCACCTGAGTTTGTCCAGCTTGGCGTTCAGAGAACCTGCCAGGTGTTGGACCACCAAGGAAGTGCCTTGATGTTTCAGCCATGTCCCTAGGTGAAGGGCCTCCTGACATAGGGTCCATGACCCCACGCCACCCTGTTTGTTGTAATACCACATGGCGATGGTGTTGTCCGTGAACACCTGCACTACTCTTCCCCAGACAGAGGGAAGGAATGCCTTCAGTGCAAGACGACTCGCCCTGTGCTCCAGAAGGTTGATGTGGAGCCCGGACTCCGCTGGAAAGTAGAGGCCTCTGATCTCCTCCTATCCCATGTGGCCCCCCCGTCCCAAAAGGAAGGTATCTGTCTCTACTGTGAATCCTGGTTGGGGACGGGAGAGGGATCTGTCACTGACCCAATCCTGGTTTGTGAGCCACCACTGCAGTGATTGAGCAGTGCCCTCTGAGATCTGCACGTAATCTGACAGATTCCCCTGATTCTATGCCCACTGGAACTTCAGGTCCCACTGCAGAGCCTGCGTATGCCACCTGGCATGATTGATCAGCAGGATGCAGGAGGCCATGAGGCCCAGCAGCCTCAGGGTCATTCTGACCGAAACATGGGACAAGGGCTGAAAGATCGGAATCATAGCCCAAATGTACCGGACTCGCTGTTCGGGAGCATAGACCCAAAACTGAGCCATGTCCAGAACCGCTCCGATAAAGAGAAGCTTCTGGGAGGGAATCGAAATTTGCCTAGCCTAGTAAAGATAAGTTTCAATTCTATTAAGGACACGGAGGCGAGGATTATGCTTTTTCTTCTTTGCTCCTAAATTTAGAACCAAAACACAGCAGCCAGAAAAGCTTTGGATTTTGAATAGCAAACTAAAAATCCCATCAGTCCATCAAGATAGTACACAGAATAGTCCTTCGCCAATGTCCATGACAGGTAGATAGGACTTCCCTCCTGTGTCCACTTCCTCTTTCTTCGCTCGAGTCACGCCAATATCCTACTGGTCCTGTTTCGAACCTTCATTCCCTAGTAGAAGAGATACAACAGCGTAAGCGATGTAAAATGCATCCATATGCTTCAATGAAAAAACAATCATTACAATTTCATAAGTCACGCAGTCTAGAGGAACAACACCTGACTACTTACTGTAGTACGGGCGGGATCGCATCCAAAGGTGGCCCAGGAGGGATAATCCTCGCCTCTGTGTCCTTAATAGAATTGAAACTTACTGTTAGTAGGCTAGGCAAATTTCGATTCTATGTCAGGACCGGAGGCTTCAGATTATGCTAGTTTAAAGCTTAGTCACCACCAAATGTGCAATGTCCACAACAGGTTTGAAATAAAACCTTTTGAAAGTGGAATCCGAGGACCAATCCGCAGCAAGCATCAAGTCCTCCAAACGAGCACCCAAAGAGAAAGCTTTAGAGGCCATGGCCCCTCTAGCCGAGTGGGCACCAAATAATTTTGTATCGATACCTGCCTCTTGCATGATCCACTGCACCCACCCGGCAATGGAGGGGGATGAGACTGCCTTGTGTGGCTTACATAAAGCAATAAGCAATTGTCTTTCGCCCGAAAAATGAAGTTCCAGAGTCATCTCTTCGTATGCCTTCAGGCATTGAACCACGCATAGCTTGGGAGCGTCCACAAAAGCTGGATACGAAATCGTCCTTGACGCAGATTTTGTGCAACGCCACAACATGAAGGTCACCCCTTCCGGTGAAAAAACTCTCGCCGAAATGTCCAAAGCCCGTACGGCAGGACACCAGATACAAAAGCATTGCCAACTTAGCCGACAGTTACTTCAACGAAAGATACCTATTAGGTTGCCATGACAGAAAGTGATTCAATACGAGATTGACATCCCAAAGATTTGAGCAACCCGGTTCCGGGGGCAAGGAGAGGCGGATAACCCTCAGGAGTCTACATACAAAGGGATGTTCGCCGACTGGCGCTCCCTCCACTGGATTGTGAGCCGCCGAAATCGCAGAACGCATTGCGTTAATGGTGCGATATGCCAGGCCGTCGGAAGCCTATTCTGACAAATAAATTCAGCACGGGTACGACGCCTGCGACCAGGGGATCCAGGTCCAGTCGAAGACACCAACGGACCCACTTATTCCAGGCGGAACAATACTGCTGATCTCAAAAGGCCTGGGAGCGGCCAAAGTCGCCGGAAAGCCGCCATGCCATGAGGCAGAGAGAACTCTGCATTACCAGATGATGTGGCTCCCTGTCCGCGCTGAGAAGAAAACGAGGAAGTAGGGTAGTAGGATTGGAGAATCCCAGGTAAGTTCCAGAAGAACCGGAAACCAAACTTGAGACCTCCGGAAAGGTGTCACCATCACCACCTCTGCCTTCTGACACGAAGCTGGGCTTCCACCCGCACCACGATCGAGAAAGGGGGAAACGCGTAAGCTCTTTCCTGACTCCAATCTTGGAGAAAGGCGTCCGTGACCTCCGCGAGAGGATCCAGCCTCCAGCTGAAGAACCGCAGGAGCTGATGGTCTAATCGAGACGCTAACAGGTCCACTGAGAACGGACCCCAAATACAGTCCAGCCATCGGAAAACCTGAAAATCCAATTTCCACTGACTGAGTCCTGCAGGTGTCTGGAGTGCCAATCCGCCACCTGGTTGGCCGGGCCCGGTAAGTACTCCGCTGTCCTGGACACATAGTGAGCCAGACAGTAGTCCCAGAAGTCCTTTGCCAAGTTCGCTAGGGCTCTGGACTGAGGGCCGCCCCGGTGGTTGACGTATCAAACCGCTAAGTCGTTGTCCATTCGAAGAAGAACACAGGACCGAACTGAGTCTCTGGTCCAGCAGCGCACTGCGAAGAAACCCGCCAGAAGTTCCAAGCAGTTTATGTGCAACTCCTGCTCCTTGGACGACCAGGCGCCGCCTGGGGAGAATTCCCCACAGTGGGCGCCCCAACCCGACCTGCTGGCGTCGGACTCTATCACCAGGTCTGTAACCGGACCAAAGATCGCCCTGCCGTTCCCGGCCTCCATATGGGTGAGCCACCAGGCCATCTCTTCCTTCACTTTGTCTGAAAGGGGAACCAACTGGTCGTAAATCAGGCCCCTCCTGAGATGATGCACCTTGAGACGTTGAAGTGACCGATAATTAAGGGGTCCCGGGAAGATTGCCTGGATGGACGAGGAGAGCAGCCCCACCACTCGGGCAATCTGGCGGAGAATTTGAGATTGTTTGACGCAACACATGCCAAATCTATGCTTCCTTCCGGGACTGAAGACTTAAGGAGGACTGGACCGAGTCCACAAGAAACCCCAGGAACACTAAGTTCTGGGATGGAGAGAGGATGGACTTGTCTCTGTTGATAACAAACCCCAGCCCCTGCAGTAGGGAAACCGTCTGTTGAAGCTGGAACCCCAACTTCCTGGGACATTGGGCCATCAAGAGGATGTCGTCCAAGTAGATGATCATCCGAATACCCTGGCCCCTCAGGAATTCTACCGCCGATGGAGTAGCTTGGTGAAGCACCAAGGCGCCGAGGAAAGCCCGAACGGAAGGGCGGTGAATTCGAACACCTGATCCCTCCAGATAAAATGAAGAAATCGGCGATGCAGGGGGTGGATGGACACCACCAGATACAAATCCTTGAGGTCCAAATGGACTATCCAGTCATTGGGAAGTAGCACATTCCAAAGAAGATGGATACCCTCCATCTTGAAATGACGGTAGACCAACCAACCATTGAATTATTTGAGGTTGATCACCGAAGGCTTCCTTCCATCTGTTTTCTCCACTAGAAAGAGATTGGTAAAAAAACTGAGGAATGACGAGCTGATCGGCAAATGGCCCCTTTCCGAAGCAAGTCTGAGACCTCTTCGTCGACCAGCTACGTGTCGGACAGTGAAAAAGCAATGGGGCACGGAGGCCTCGCTTGGCGGGGGTGATCGTAAAATTCTATGTGAAACCGGCAGACCCATGTGTCTGCCGTAATCGCCGCCCGAGCCTCCGGAAAAAAGGCTAGTCGCCCGTCAATGCAGACTTGATCCGCAGGGATAACACTCACCGTTGGAATTGTTGTTGCCAGAGGAATTCTTGAAACCGCCTTGACCTCTCAAGTGCTGGCCTCTGGTGGGGTAGAAGTTCATGAAGTTGGCCGAGGTGTTATATTGACCTCGCCCGGAGCCTTGACCTTTGTTGACAATCTGGTGACCGCCACGGCCGGTCGCGCGGCCTCCACCGCGACCGCCCCCTCGAGAGAAACGTTGCTGAAATACTCTCTTAATGCTTGATTGGGCCCTGTCTAGTTATGTAAAGGTCGAGACGAATTTTCCCAGTTCCTATATAAAGGGGGCTCCGAGGGAGCCCCCTTGGGCCACTGCCCCCACCTCCAAGGAGGCCAAGTCACCAAGCTTTGGGTCTAACTTGATCAGAAGCGATCGCCAACGTTCAGTCGAGAGGGCGCAATTGGCGTTTCCCAAAAAGACGACCACCCTTTGCGCCCAGTTCGACAGGACGTCGGGGAAAATTGCGGCACCTGTCACCTTCGCCTCTTACGACATGTCCAGGATTTTAGTTATGGGCCCTATCGCATTCAACAACTTATCCTGGCAGGAGGGCCAGGACCGGTCAATGCCCTTGCGAGGGTCTTTAACTAATTTCGCAAGGAAGTTGGTCATGTTTGGGTCCAACTCTGGTGCGAGGGCCACCTTTCCCTCCAAAGGGGGCCTAGGACACTCCCCGCTCAGAAAACTCCTTGCCTCCTTCTCCAGGGGTTTGCAGAGGCATACCGCTACAAACTTCGCCACCTTGTCCCCCAGGGTCCAATCTGCAGACCGCGGATGCATTATTTCATCCGGGTCCAGCATGCCCGAACTATCCTGAGGCAACTCGGAGGCGGAGCCAGACGGACGCCAAGCACGCACCGACCCATATTCTTTATCCGTGTCTGCTGGGGACATCCTTCCAGGGGATGAGGGGGCTGTGCCCAAAGAGCCTGAGGGACCAGGGGACGGCGGAGGCGTAGGGGTGGGCGCGGTCAACTCAGCCAAAAAAGCATCACGTAAACGCTCAAAGGCGTCCCTGTCCACACCCTGCATCGTCACAGGATCCTCCTCCCTGCAAACCTTTTTGGGGTCTGGGGGAATGTACCCTGTATGGGGAGAGGGGTTCCCAGATGTCCATAAATGGGCCTGCGCCAATTTTTTTGCATTCTTCCTCAATGCTGGCGGACAAGCGCTCCTCCATGGGGCCTACCATAGCCGTGATACAGCGATGATTCAAACTGTCTACTGTGTTAAAAAACTCATCATCGTTCAGATAGTTTTGAGTCTCATCCTCCTCAAAGTAACCTTCCTTATCCATTATAGATGTCACTGAAGTGTACAATGCTAGCACCAGTAGAACTGGGGCCCTGGACCAAAGCTGTGGGGAAAACAGCACTATGTGGGCAGGCCACGGGCCTGTGAAGCTTTGCAAACTGGTTGAAAACCAGAAAATGGGGTAGCACCAACTCCTCAGCGCGCCGACCCTCTAAAAGAGACCGGGTCGTCTTTGCCGCCTCCCTGCGTGCTGCCACAGAAGGGGGAAAAGGATTCAAATAAGCAGGCATCTCCCGCGGCTTATGAAACTGCTCACAGTGCCAAATATCGCCCTCAGGCGTTAAACGCGGTTGAAACCGCTATACGGGCCCCCTCTGGGCATTATAATTGAAGGCGGGGCAAGGTACAGACCCTGGAACCCTGAGCGTTCAGGTGAGGCGGCAGGGCAGGGCTCCGGCGTGTCGTTTTCCTCAGCGCGGCTCTCCGTCTGAGGAGAAACTACGCTGGGGATCAACGAGACGCTCTGGCTCCCCCTTGCGGGTGAAGACGTGCCGCAAGAATCGGGAAGATGGCGTGAGGAATGGAGAACGTTCCCGCAATCAAAAAGGGGCTCTGAAATAAAAACACACAGTATAGAAAAAGATTGTTACAGTACAGAGCCCCCCAACCAAGCTAATAATGCCTGAACTATACAAAATAGACTAAATAGCCCTAATTGATATCAGAGAAAAGAAAAACCACTTAACTGGCTGCGAAGCAGCGCAGAAAGAGGAAGTGGACACAGGAGGGACGTGCTATCAACCTGTCATGGACATTGGCGAAGGACTATTCTGTGCACTATTTTGATGGACTGATGGGATTTGTAGTTTGCTATTCAAAATCTGAGTGTTTCTTTTTTGTGTTTTAAAGCTTTATCCTCGTTCTGGGATTTAAAGCTTATGTTCGAGCTTTTCTGGCTGCTGTGTTTTGATTCTAAATTAAAGAGCGAAGAAGGAAAAGCATAATCTGAAGCCTCCGGTCCTGACACAGAATCAGGTGCGACTTCGGCACATTGATGGAGGACCCCAGCAAATTCAGGAGGTCGGCCATAGTCTGGAGGTGAGAGACGACTGCCTGGGGCGATCCTGCCTTTAACAACCAGTAGTCGAGATAGGGAAAGACTGAGACCCCTGATCTGCGCAGGTGACCTGCAACCACCGCCATTACCAGTGGTGCTGGTAAGCCCAAAAGGGATCACAGTAAACTGGAAATGCTCATGGCCTACCGTGAACTGCAGGTAACGCCGGTGGGCCGGCAGGACGGGAATGTGAAAATAAGCATCCTGCAAGTCCAACGCCATAACCCAGTCTTGGGGGTCGAGGGCAGACAAGACCTGAGCAAGCGTCAACATTTTGAACTTCTCCTTCCGGAGGAAGTGATTGACGTCCCTGAGGTCCAGGATAAGAGGCAGGCCCTTGTCCTTCTTGGGAACCAGAAAGCAGTGGGAGTAGCAACCACAAGCTACTTCTAGGATAGGAACGTGGAACCTCGTCGGTTATTTCCACGTCCCCAGCCGCACGAAGATTGGGTAACTTGCTACAGCCTGTGGCCCTGGGTGGGACGTGGAAGGGCACTCATTCTGTAGCCACAAAAGGGGCAAAAATCATACTGCGCCTGACAGGAGGAGAGGCCCAAGGACTTGGCCATAGCCCTTGAGTCCTTGAAGAGCTCTAGGGCTTTGTCACCAAAAATGCAACGGCTGTGAGAAGTTAGCCTGGCATATGATGTCCACTAGGTCTAGTGGGCACCTTGCACCAGTCTTATCGACCCGTCTGAAGAACCTGAAAGCAGAAGGGACAGAGTCTGGGTCACTAGCCAGTGACCAGGAAGGAACCAGGCGATGTCGGGTGATTTCAGGTGAAGAAGTCAAGTTTGTCTCTTCAGCCACGAGGTCCAGGATGACCAGGCCCTGGATTCGAGCTATCCTACGGCGGCTCTAGTTGACTGCGGTGTCGGTATCCGCAACCGCATCCCATGCAGGATGTCGAGATTGACTCTGTTGCAGACCAGCAAGGTCTGGGGCGCTTCCCCTTTGCAGGGAAGCTGGAGCAAGCCTGGAGCAACCAGGAAAGCAAGTTTGTTGTAAAGAAATGTCTTCAGGGGACTCACTAGCCAACGGGCAAGGAACCAGGAAGACGCATCAAGCTCAAATGCAAAAGCGGGGCCCAAGGAAAACTCACGGAGTGTGGGGGCCTGGGCTTTGGTGCAAAGGGTGCTCGGGGCTGGGTCTTCAAGCACTCTAAAGCACACCTTCGAGATACCTCATTGAAGGAGTGCAGCTTGCAAAATGTAGGATGTCCAGGAGTTCTGTCCCACGTCTCTCGTGTCCGCCACGTGTCTCAGCTTTGCTGTGGATGGTGGCCGGGGTCAGAGATGTCTGTAAGTCTGTGTCCTGTATCGCAGATTCTTCTGGATCCGGCGGGAGCCTCGAAAATGCAGACCGGCAAAGATGCTGTTGGTGCCTGTTTGAACAGGGTGGTCACTCCTTGACCACAAGGGGGATGTCTTCCGTCTTCCAGTCGAAATGGAGTGGTGAATTAATATGGTGAAATATGAAGTAATTTCAGTGGTAGATATTAGTCAATTACTTGGAGAAGGATAGCGGAGGGATAAAAGGGGAAGACAGATTTGCATTCATATAGCACTTGTTACCCCTGTTGGGTGTTGAATCGCTTTTCTGGCGAGTAGCACGCCACCCCTGAACCCATAAAGGATTACTATTGAAAATAAGTATAGTAAAAAAAAAAATGAAGTAATTTGAGTAGTGGTTATGTTATTGAGTTAGTTGGGTAGTATATTAGTATAGTTTAATATGGAATTTGAGAAGTGAACATGTTAGTCTGTGAATTTCGATTGAAAAGAATAGTGGAGGGAAAAAGAGTGAAAGATTTTTTTTTGAGGTCTTAGCAATAGGAGGAGGCTTTTGGATGAGTAAAAATGAGTTTTGGAGGGGAGTACTCAGAGGAAAGAGTTTATAAAGGTTTGCTTTAGGGGATCGTTATAGTAAAAGAGGTGTCAGATGATGCAAGGAGGGGTAGAGTAGGAGAGAGTCTAGAAAGGGTTATTTTGGCAATCATAGTAGTGGTATGGGGTTTGGGATAAATGAGAGAGTGGATGTAGAGGATATATTGATAGATGTATAGGATGAGAGATAGGGTAGTGCATTGGAAGGAGTAGTAGAAGAAGTTTGAGATGAGTCAGAAAGGTTGGGCTAGAAGATATATTGAGCGAAGTATAGGCTGAGAAATAGGGTAGTGCATTGGAAATGCTAAATTAGAAGAAAGTGATAAATATATAGATCCATAATTACATTGAAAGTATATAGATACATAAAGGAGGTAAGTATATGTAGATTAAAGATATTGATAGCGGTACAGGATGAAGATAGGGTAGTGCATTGGATATGCTCTTTCAGGAGAAAAGTTACAGACACACAGATCCAAGTACATGGAAGGTACATAGATGCACAATGGAAATATGTACATGTAGACCAAAGATGATTTTTATTTATTTGTTATTATTATTTTTTCTCTCAACAAAATAATTATTTTACATGTTTATACAAAGTAATACACAAAGATAGGTACATACCTATAGTGAAAAAAACTGCTTTTATACAGACGGATATGATGTAAATTTCTGTTTGCGTATGGTGCTTATGTGGGGAAGAGCCAAATCTTGAGTAGTTTTCTGAAGATAAGGTGGTTGTCGGTGGACCTTATGATGGGGGTAAAGAGTTCCATAGTTTGGCTGCTTGAACAGAGAAGGATGTGCCACCCATGGTTTTTTTCTTGTATGGTGGGATTTTGAGGCGAGATGCTCCTTTAGAGCGGAGGTTCCTTTGTTGAATGTGTTTGTTGATTTTATTCCTGATGAAGAGCGGTCCCATTCCATGTATTGCTTTGTGGATGATAAAAAGCAGCTTTAACATGGATCTTCTGGCAACCGGTAACCAATGCAGGGCTTTCAAGGCAGGGTATATGTGGTCTTGCGGTTTGATATGCAAGAGTAGTCTGGCAGGTGAGTTCTGAATCCGTTGTAGTCTTTTCATGGTCGTTAAAGGTGATCTGTGGTAGAAGCTATTGGCGTAATCGAGTTTGGACAGAACAAGGGAGATGGTAGCTTGGACCTTGTGTGGAAATCCCAGATGAGGGAAAATTTGTCGCAGCATTTTTATAGTAGCAAAGCTTGATCTTGCTAGTTTATCCACTTGGGCATTCATCGACAGCTTGGAGACCATGGTCATTCCGAGCTTTCTTACTTCCTTCGATACTTTAGGCAGTGATCCCAGTTCATCAGGCCATGCGGCAAGCGGGTTGTAATGTTTCCAATTGCCACACGTGAGTATTTCAGTTTTTGAAGCATTCAATTTGAGATGGCTCCAGGTCATCCACTGATCCACGGCTCTGAGACAGCTGAAAATTGGTGATTTTCCAATGTCTTTGGGGCATTCCAGTTGAAGGAGTATTTGCGTGTCATCTGCATAGTTATAGCACGTGAGGTGAAATTTATTGATCAGTACTGGTAATGACTTCATGTAGATGTTGAAAAGCATGGGTGAGATGATGGACCCCTCATTTTGTGGAGTATGGTTTGGACGAGAAAGGTGGGGTATGGATGACATTAGTTATGTTTCGAAGGTAGAACGCTATCCAGTCTAAAGCAGTTCCCTTTATGCTTCATAGAGTCTTTGTTTCAGAGTGTCATTGTCAACCGTGTCCAAGGCAGCTGAGAGGTCCAAGAGAAGTAGCGCATCATAGAACAGCTATAAGAAGATGGTTCCGAAAGCTGCAGAAGGGCTCAGCTCATGCTAGGGCACCCTCTGACATAAAACCAAGCACACTGCCTCCAGGATTGTTAAGGCCTGCCATGGGAGTGACCATGCTGTGTGAACTAACCTGTGGTGTCAGTTTGGAAGGCAAACCAGGGGTGGCACAATACATGCTGCAGCCCCTGGTAGGCCTAGGGTGCACCTATGCCCTGGGTACCTAGGGTACACTTTACAGGGGATCACAAGGGTGACCCAGTAACCAATCTGGTATGTACCTAAGGTACATGGAGTCCATTTTAAAGAGAAAGCAGATAGACTGGGGCCCTGAATAGCAGGGTCCCAGGCCAACTAAGTCGTAAACAAGCAAAACACCAGGCAAACATTGGGGGTAACCATATAGTCAGATATCCACCTTCCTGCACTATAATTGGCAAATTGGTAAAATAATAAAGGAGCTGTGGTAGCACCACCATCTAAGACACTGCCACTCGACCCATTGCTGAGAGAGGCAACTTGGTCCAGAAAGTCACCTGTGAGCGTATTCCCCTGATGGCCTTGTTTAGATATCCTTCCAGCACGTCCGCATGGGAGCAATATACATTGATACCCAGATATTTAAATATGTGCTGCACTACGGGTAGGGAGAGCAGCCCAATATTAATTCTGTCAGGGCATGGTTGGGCTTGTAAAAAAAAATTGGTTTTTATTCATTGCTAAACCAGAAATCCCTCCAAAGTCGGCGAATATTCCCAGTATCGGATCTAGGCCCCCCAGAAGATCCCTTGCATAAATAATTATATATTGTGCGGAGTTCAGATGCGTGGTTGTGCCTATTTGTATCCCACATTGTATGGTGCCTTGCCGCAGACGGAGAGCCAACAGCTCCAGCGCTAGTACGAACAAGAGTGGGGACAGGGGGCAGCCTTGTATAGTGCCCCTGTATATTGGATATTCCCAAGAGATGTGGTTACCAGTCCTAACCCTCTTCATCGGGGTATCATGGAGTAGGAGCAGCCATTTAATATAGTCACAGGGCAGCCCAAATTTTGAAATTGCCTTAAACATATAAACCCAGGATAGCGTGTCAAATGCCTGTCTCAGGCCTAGTGCAATACAGCCAGCATGGTGGAATCTCTCTAGGTCTGATGCCAATATTTGGTGTAACCTTCTTATATTTAATGATGTGCTGCGGGATGGTAAAAAACCACACTGGTCATTATGTATTAACCTGTTAGTAAGGTTATAATCTATTTGCCAACATTTTACTCAATATTTTGTACTCTGTTGCCAAAAACGATAATGGACAGTAACCCGACATGTCTTGCATATCCCTCCCTGGTTTTGAAAGTGATACCTAAGCCTTGCGCTGTGGTACAGGGAGGTGGCCCAGTTACAGTGACTTGTAACGTTCCTCCAGTTGAGGCAGCAGAATCTCCGAGTAAGTGTAGAAGAATTCCACCGGCAAGCCATCTAGACCCGGCGCTTTATTACACAGGAGTCTGTTAATAGCTGCCTTTATTTTGGCCGTGGTGACAGGGCCCTCCAAGGCTTCTTCCATGTCCGCAGGTGCTTGCGGGTAAGGTAGATTGACATGAAATATGTCTATTCGGGCTTCGTCTAGAAAAGGCGACTTGTTATACAGTGTTTCATTGTATGATCTGAAGGCCTCATTAATAGCATGTTGCACGTACTCCACATCACCCCCGGGTGTGATGATACGTCCGATGACAGTGGCCGATGGATCATCCCTGATAATCTAAGCCAACAGTGCCCTTGATTTGTCTGCCTCCGAGTGTTTTGTCTGGGTGTATGCCCTGTGGTCGAGTATTCAAGGGGTTACCAATAGCTCCGCGTTTTGTATGCGTGCCTCCTTTAATGCAACCTGTTTGGTGGGGTCTATTGCCGCTTCTTGTTCAAACCCTCCCATAGTGTCCTCCACCGTTTTTAGGTTCTTGTATACCTCCTGCCTTGCTACCACCGAGGGGCTGATCGCCGTCCCTCTAATTACGGCCTTTACTGCGTTGCATTCAATCAGAATTGTGGATGCAGTGTTTCTATTTTCAGAGAAGTAATGGGTGAGTGTATTTGACAGCGTACTGCGGAACACTGTATCCTCCAATAGTTGGGGCCAGAGCTTCCATGTGGCCACCGGGATAGGTATCCTGCCCAACTAAGGGAAATCTCCAGTGGGCTGTGATCTGAGAACATTTTTGGTAAATGTGTGGTGTGAGTGACCTGATCTGCTATGGAGAGAGAGCATAGGATTCTATCATTCCTGGTATGCAACTGGTGCATCGGGGAGTAAAAGGAGTATTCTTTGGTCATTTGATTGTGTTGTCTCCTGGTGTTCCGATGTGAACGTCGGCCTTTTGATCGTATGGGGCTGTTGGGCGGCATCGGTGTGTCCTGCCCAGACAGTGGGTCCGGATCCATGACTTCGATTCACTTCTCTGCATCTTCCGGACTCTCAAAGAAGTTTGTTTTTTGGTCATAAATTATTTTCAGGCGGGAAGGGAACAGTAGTGCATATTTTAAGTTCAGGTCTCGTAGCTTCTTTTTAACCGCTTGATAAGAGAATCTATGGCGTTGGACCATCAGTGTGGAGTCAGGATACAGGGAGATCTGTCTGTTTTCGAATTGGATCTAGGACCACTCACGTGCTTTCCGGCGGAGGGCATCTCGATCCCAGTAATTTAGGACCCTGGTGATGAGTGGATTCGGCGGAGCTCCCACCTTCGGTCGCCCAGTAGGGATCCTGTGAGCCCTTTCGATGCAGAAAAAATTGGATAGACTATGAGGGGCTACATGTGTGCGGAACCAGTGTTCCACGAAGGCAGTAGCGTCTCACCCCTCGTCTCACCCCTAGCTTCGTTCCGGGAGCCCAATCACCCGTATATTATTCCTTCTGGCTCTGCCCACTATGTCTTCAACCCTGTCCAGGAGGCCTGTGACTTGCCTCTGTAGCGTTTTGAATTTGCAGTGTATGTTCTTTATTTTGGGGCAGTAGTTCTTCCAGTGCTGAGCTGTTATCTTTTACTGCAGTTGCCAGCTTGGCGTGGTCTGCTTTGAGCAGGGAAAAGCCAGTTGTTAATGTGCCAAGTTGTTGCTTTATCGCCCTTCTAGATTCCCAGACCTCACACAATATCAGGTCCAGTTTGTCCTGGCCTTCCATTTCGTTTGTGGGAGGCACACAGGTAAGTGATTGTGGGTTTGTATTGAGCTCCTGGTCGTCTGCGGATTGCGAGCTTGTGGTTGGCGCCTCCTGGAGCTTGGCTTTTGGGTGCCCCATGTCACAAAGTGTATGTCCGTACCAGTCTACTATCCTGCAATGTAACGGGGGCTGTGTGCCATATGTGAGGGGCACACTGCAGCAGGTTCAGTACCGGTGGTGGCAAAGCAATATAGCCATCTCCGCTGTAATTGCCCAGGTATGAAACTCACAGTATCGTAAGGGCGCCACACTGCGAACACGCGTTTCGGGGTGCACCAGGTGTGTACGCTTATATGAGACCGGGCTGGGAGCGGACTTTCAGTGAGATCCAGTGTCTCCCAGACCTGTTGTCAGGACTGCAGCTGGTCACCCAGTGGGTTCCACATACTGTAAGCAGTCGTTTCCGGAAACCTGACTCTGGGCTCCACTGTTCAGAATGTATATCCCTCAAGTGTGCCACGGGGTGGAAGTAAAAGGAGGGATAGGTCTGCCCAATAGCCCATCTGTGTTCAGGGTGGCTTGTGCAGGTGGGTACAATGACCCCCACCCTCCAGGGTAGACCGTTCTGTCTGTAGAGCCTGCAGCACCTCCTATGGCAACTCTAAATTGGTTCTGGGGGACAGCAAATGTTCCCACACAGATTGAGGCAGCTCTTCTTGTTGTACCCCTGATGCAATGTCTGTGACATCTTGAGCCTCTTCAGCAATACGTGCACCCGCCCTCAGTCAACGCTACCAGCTATTGCTGCAGCCGCTTAGGCTGTAAATTGATCCACGGCGTGTGCACCAGCCATCATGTTCTCATCCACACGGCCCCAGGGCCCCGCTGCTTCTGGTTGAGGGGGGAGGTGTAGGGAGAGTAGAGACTAGCCACAGGATCCCCCGCACACAGGGTGGGCCTCTAATGTGTTCCAGGCCACTCCCGCTCTGAAAGGGTATTGTTCGGGCTCGGGCCTGTAACGTGCCCCTCACCCTGTCTGCAGTGAGATGGGGAATGATGAGGCCTCCAAGGAGAGCAAGTGCTACGGACACTCGGCCCACCAAGGCTCAGCGCAGGACTCACCAGGGGTGCGTGACTACCGCCGTGGGCGTTCTGCCTTCAGTATCCCCCTCTTGAGATGCAGCGCTGCTGCCGGCACACTCGGTGATAGGAGCGGCCTCACACACGCACCTCCGGGATAAAGGCGCCCAGGGACTCCCGGCACCACTTCTAGCACACCACTGAGTAGTCCCGGAGCAGCAGGGACCCACTCAGCGACGGCACGGGGCATCCAGCCGGCTACACAGGGCTCAGCGCAGCTAACACAGGACAGCTGCAGTGGCATGCAGGTCTCAGCCTCCCCTCCTCCTTAGTGGGTGGCCAGTGGGAAGGCCACGTTACGATTAAGTATGGGTGGAAAATTAGTTCCGCTCGCGGAATTGGTGGATTTTCCGCGATTTCGCGAATTGCACGAAATCGCTGCAAAATCCGCGAATCCGCGAGCGAGATGAATTTTGCTCAGGAAGCACTTACAGGGTTACAGCAGGTGCCCAAGTTGAAGCTAATTTCTTTGTAACCAGTTACAAAATGGTTACAAAGAAATTAACTTCAACTTGGGCACCTGCTGTAACCCTGTAAGTGCTTCCTGAGCGGTGCCTCCTTGCCTACTTGCAACTATTCTCTGACCCTGCTCTGACCCTCAAAGCAGGGTCAGAGAATAGTTACAAGTAGACAACGAGACTCCTGTCACAAAAATTAAACATGAACAGGAAGCACTTACAGATATAGATAAAGCAGTTGCCTGAGTTGAAGGTCATATTCAGTAACTCCTTAATCAGCCTCCAAAAACTGTGCGATTTGTCGAGGCTGGGCAGGTGTGCTTTCTCCCCATATCTACAGTCGAAAATAAGCTATGATGCTTCTTGGAGACCTTTGCATACTTGACTTTCACGGGCGCAATCCCCGTGCAATTCCTGTGATCAGGAGCTTCTTTCTCCCCATCTGCTGCTCTGATCGATGCCTGACCTTTTATTCACACAAGAGGCATGTGAACTCGCAAAAAAGCCCCCCCCCGTCTACCCCCCCACACACTAGCGGTGTGCACCGTCTTCCCGCCCTTTACCCACTATGATAAACAGCTCACTTGAGGGACCCCGGCGCCCTTCGGCGCGATGGCAAAGTTAATCAGCCCAAAACAAATGTGCGTTTTGTCGAGGCTGGGCAGGTGTGCTTTCTCCCCATATCTACAGTCGAAAATTAGCTATGATGCTTGATGGAGGCCTTCGCATCCTTGACTTTCACGAGTGCAATCCCCGTGCAGTTCCTGTGACCAGGAGCTTCTTTCTCCCCATCTGCTGCTCTGATCGGTGCCTGACCTTTTATACACACAAGAGGCATGTGAACTCGCAAAGAAGCCCCCCCCCCGGTTTGCCCCCACCACACACTAGTGGTGTGCACCGTCTTCCCGCCCTTTAGCCACTATGATGGACAGCTCATTCGAGGGACCCCGGCGCCCTTCAGCGCGATGGCAAAGTTAATCAGCCCAAAACAAATGTGCGTTTTGTCAAGTCCAGGCAGGTGTGCTTTCTCCCCATATCTACCGTCGAAAATTAGCTATGATGCTTGATGGAGGCCTTTGCATCCTTGACTTTCACGAGTGCAATCCCCGTGCAGTTCCTGTGACCAGGAGCTTCTTTCTCCCCATCTGCTGCTCTGATCGGTGCCTGACCTTTTATACACACAAAAGGCATGTGAAGCCCCCCCCCCGTTTGCCCCCCCACACACTAGCGTTGTGCACTGTCTTCCTGCCCTTTACACACTATGATGGACAGATCACTCGAGGGACCCCGGCGCCCTTCGGCGCGATGACAAAGTTAATCAGCCCAAAACAAATGTGCGTTTTGTCGAGGCTGGGCAGGTGTGCTTTCTCCCCATATCTACAGTCGAAAATTAGCTATGATGCTTGATGGAGGCCTTCGCATCCTTGACTTTCACGAGTGCAATCCCCGTGCAGTTCCTGTAACCAGTAGCTTCTTTCTCCTCATCTGCTGCTCTGATCTTTGCCTGACCTTTTATACACACAAGAGGCATGTGAACTCGCAAAGAAGCCCCCCCACACACTAGCGGTGTGCACCGTCTTCCCGCCCTTTACCCACTATGATGGACAGCTCACTCAAAGGACCCCGGCGCCCTTCAGCGCGATGGCAAAGTTAATCAGCCCAAAACAAATGGGCATTTTGTCGAGGCTGGGCAGGTGTGCTTTGCTTTCTCCCCTTATCTACCGTCGAAAGTTAGCTATTCTCCTCATCTGCTGTTCTGATCTGTGCCTGACCTGTTATATACACAAGAGGCATGTGAACTCGCAAAGAAACCCCCCCCGTTTACCCCTCCACACACTAGCGGTATGCACCGTCTTCCCGCCCTTTACCCACTATGATGGACAGCTCACTTGAGGGACCCCGGTGCCCTTCGGCGCAATGGCAAAGTTAATCAGCCCAAAACAAATGTGCGTTTAGTCGAGGCTGGGCAGGTGTGCTTTCTCCCCATATCTATCGTCGAAAATTAGCTATGATGCTTGATGGAGGCCCTTGCATCCTTGACTTTCACGAGTGCAATCCCAGTGCAGTTCCTGTAACCAGTAGCTTCTTTCTCCTCATCTGCTGCTCTGATCTGTGCCTGACCTTTTATACACACAAGAGGCAAGTGAACTCACAAAGAAGCCCCCCGTTTTCCCCCCCACACACTAGCGGTGTGCACCGTATTCCCGCCTTTTACACACTATGATGGACAGCTCACTCGAGGGACCCCGGCGCCCTTCGGTGCGATGGCAAAGTTGCACACACATGGTCACTGGAGGCAACTCTTCTGGCGCTACGCAGCTGTAGTGCAGGAAAAGCACTATACATTTACCCAACGAGGTAACACTTACTGATTAGCCAGTAGAAAGTACTCCAGTTAAGTATGGTGCAAATCGCATACAAATCTGCGATTTCGCTGGGAAATCCGCGAATTCGCAGACTTTTTTGCGATTTCCCGGACCGCTGATTCGCAAAATTCGCCCATACTTAGTTACAATTTTCAATGTGCAGCATTGGCGCCACAGCCTCCCAGCGCCAGGGCCACTCTGGTCCCACAGCATGGCTCGATGGGCCCGGCACACAGTGATTAGTCAGAATAACTGTGCCCAGGCTCCGGAGCTCTCCTAAGCAGCAGCCGCCATGATCAGCGGTTAACCACATCCCTCACAAGGAACTTAAAGATAAATTAAATATGCCAATCAGGTATACACCAATTGCACACTCGTTTAGGGAAGACGCACATGCATGTTAGCACTGGTAAGCAGTGGTGTTAAAGTGCTCAGAGTCCTAAGGCCAACAAAAAGCTTCAGCAAAATGTGAAGGCAAAATGTTTTGGGGAAGACCAACCTAAGGATGAAAGGTCTAACATGTGTGTCTCCCAGGTGAAAGTGAGGGATCTACTCAGTATCTAGGGAGTTCTTTACACTAA
This sequence comes from Lissotriton vulgaris, assembly GCF_964263255.1. NCBI lineage: Eukaryota > Metazoa > Chordata > Amphibia > Caudata > Salamandridae > Lissotriton > Lissotriton vulgaris. The sequence continues at coordinate 810,522,945 of NC_141695.1, read as the reverse complement.
GGGGTAAACAACTGGATAGACCATCAGCATTTGAGTGACCTAACTCTGGTCTCTCTTCCACCCTGAAGTCCACCCCTTTAGGGAAATGGACCACCTCAACAGTTTTGGATTCACACCCCTCATTTGCATGAGTCACCTGAGGAGACTGTGGTAAGTCTGAATCCAGAAGTGAGTGCCAAACAAGTATGGCCTTAGCTGCTTCAGTGCCAAGTCAACAGCAAAAGCTTCTCTTTCTATAGTATTCAACCTTTGTTTCCTGAGGAGTAACCTCCTGGAGATGAAGGTTACAAGTTGGTCTAGACCCTTCTCATTAAGTTAAGATAGTATTTATATCCTTTATAGAGGGAGAAAAAGGAAGATGGCGGGCACGTAACTCGAGCCCTTCTGTAGTGCCACGCTATTTTGCTGCAAAATGTAGTTTGTCATCTGGAATGTCTTGGACAAGAACCAAGAAAAGAATCAAGGATAAATAGCAGAAGCTTGAGAAGATACATTTCTAGGATTCAATGTTTAGATTGTACACAATCAATCAATCAGAGTATTTGTAGAGAGCACTACATACCCGTGAGTGTCTCAAGGTGCACCAGAGGGGGAGGGGTGCTGCTACTGTTCGAAGAGCCAGGTCTTGAGGAGTCTTCTGAAGGTGAGAAGGTCTTGGGTCTGCCGAAGGTGGTTTGGGAGGGTGTTCCAGGTCTTGGGTGGGAGGTAGGAGAAAGATCAGCCGCCTGAGGTCGTTCGTTGGATGCGGGGGACGGTGGCGAGGGCAAAGCTGGCGGAGCGGAGCTGGAGGGTGGGGGTGTAGAAACTGAGTCTGCTGTTCAGCTAGGCTGGTCCGGAGTTGTGGAGAACTTTGTGTGCGTGGGTGAGGAGCTTGAAGGTGATCCCCTGGTCGACGGGGAGCCAGTGTTGGTCTCTGATGTGGGGGGTGATGTGGCTTTGGCAGGGGACGTTGAGGGTCAGTCGGGCGGAGGCGTTTTGGATGCGTTGTAGTCGGCGCAGGTGTTTGGCTGGGATTCCTGCGTAGAGTGCGTTACCGTAGTCCAGCCTGCTGCTGACGAAGGCCTGTGTCACTGTTCTTCTAGTTTCGGTGGGGATCCACTTGTAGATCCTGCGGAGCATGCGGAGGGTGTTGTAGCAGGAGGAGGAGACGGTGCTGACCTGTTTAGACATGAAGAGGGAGGAGTCGAGGACAAATTCTAGGTTGCGTGCGTGGTCGGTCGATGTCGGTGGTGTTCTCAGTGTGGTCGGCCACCAGGAGTTGTCCCAGGCTGAGGGGGTAGGTCCGAGGATAAGGACCTCTGTCTTGTCTGAGTTCAGCTTCAGAAGGCTGCTCCTCATCTAGTCGGCGACGGCTTTCATTCCCTTGTGGAGGTTGGTTTTGGTGGTGTGAGGGTCTTTGGTGAGGGAGAGGATGAGCTGGGTGTTGTTGGCGTAGGAGATGATGTTTAGGTTGTGTTGGCGGGCCACTTGTGTGAGGGGGGCCATGTAGACGTTGAACAGCGTTGGGCTGAGGGATGAGCCTTGGGGGACACTGGAGATGATGTCGGTGGCTGCGGATCGGAAGGGAGGGAAGCGGATGCTCTGTGTTCTGCCGGAGAGGAAGGACATGGTCCAGTCGAGGGCCTTCTCTTGAATCCCGGCTTCTTGGAGGCGTGTCTTTAGAGTGCGGTGGCAGACTGTGTCGAAGGCAGCTGACAGGTCCAGGAGGATGAGGGCTGATGTTTCGCTGTTGTCTAGTTGGCGCCTGATTTCGCGTGTGGCGGCGATGTGGGCTGACTCGGTCCTGTGGTTTCATATGAATCCGGACTGGGAGGGATCTAGGATGTTGTTGTCTTCGAGGTGGCGGGCCAGTTGTATGTTGACTATTTTTTCGATGACCTTTTCCAGGAACGGGAGTAGGGAGATGGGTCGGAGGAAGTTTTTGAGGTCCTTGGGGTCCGCCTTGGACTTCTTAAGGAAGCGCTAATTTCGGCGTGTTTCCAGCTTTCCGGGAATCTCGCTGTCTCGAAGGAGGTGTTGATGACCTTTCGTAGTTGGGGTGCGATGGCTGCATCTGCTTTGTTGAATATGTGGTGTGGGCATGGGTCTAACGGGGATCCTGGGTGGATGGAGTTCATGACCTTGCGTGTCTTGTCGATGGTGACGTTGGCCCAGGAGGTTAGGCGGATGGTGTGGGTGATGTTTGCCGTGGGTGTGGGTTCTGGCATAGTCGGGGTGGTTGTGGTGTTGAAGCTGTCGTGGATGTCAGCGATCTTGCGGTGGAAGAATGTGGCCAGCGAGTCGCACAGTTCTTGAGAGGGCGGGATGTCATTAGTGTTGGCGCTTGGGGTGGAGAGTTTCTTCACGATGCTGAAGAACTCTTTGCTATCGTGTGCGTTGTTCTACAGGCAGTTTGTGAAGGAGGATATCTTGGCTAGTCTGATGAGGTGGTGATGTCTGTGGGTGGCGTCCTTGAGGGCTGCGTGGCTGTCCGGAGTGCGTTCGTGGAGCCAATCCTTCTCTAGTCTCCGGCATGCACGTTTGGAGGTCTGGAGCTACTCTGTGAACCTGGAGGCTTTCTTGCTGGTGTGACTGTTGGATGGTTTCATGAGTGGTGCAAGGTTGTTGGTGCAGTCGTTGATCCATGTTCTGAGGTTGCGGGCAGCGGCGTCTGGTTCGGTGGTGTCGGTGGGTGGGTTCTGGGCGAGGGTGGGGTCAGCTGGTCTTCGGTGACTTTGCTCCAGCAGCGGCGGGGCAGCAGTTGGGAGCGGTGGTGCGTGGTTGGTTTCTTGAAGGTGAAATAGATGCAGCAGTGGTCGGTCCAGTGGAGTTCGGTGATGTGATTGTAGGCAACGTGGGTGCTTGTGGAGAAGATGGGGTCCAGTGTGTGTCCGGCGACGTGAGTGGGTGCAGTGACGAGTTGTCTGAGGCCGAGGTTGGCGAGGTTGTCGATCAGGGTTGTAGAGTTGGCATCGTTCTTGTTCTCGAGGTAGAAGTTCAGGTCCCCAAGGAGTATGTAGTCCGTGGTAGCCAGTGCGTGGGTGCTGGAGAGGTCAGCGATGGAGTTGCTGAACTGTGCCCGGAGTCCGGGGGGTCTTTAGATGAGTGTTCCTCTGAGGGTGGTGTTGGGGTCTGTGTGGATCCGGAAGTGCAGATGTTCGGCGTTGTTGAGGGTTTCGTCCACGTGGGTGTAGATTTTGAGGGCGGATTTGTGGACAATGGCTATTCCTCCTCCGTTTCCGTTGGCGCGATCCCTGCGGGTGACCTTTTAGCCATCTGGGATGGCTATGGCGATGCCAGGCGCCGAGGAGTCGTTCCACCAGGTCTCGGTCAGGAAGGCGACGTCTGGGCTGGAGGAGTCGAGCAGGTCCCAGAGCTCGACGGCGTGTTTGCGTGCTGAGCGGGTGTTGAGGAGTATGCAGCGAAGGTGGTTGGGTCTGGCCTGGGGTGTTTGGAGGTTCTGTCGCAGGTGAAGTTGCAGGTGTGGCAGGTGAAGGGTCCGTGGGTGTGTTTGGGGGCGGCCTGGAAGCAGCGGTGGCCACAGCCGGCGTTGAGGGTGTGGAGGGTGCTGGCATCATGGAGGAGTCTGGTGGCGTGGCTGTTGGGGGGGCCAGGGGGTCTGGTGCTGGAAGCGGTCCAGGCGCTGACGGGCGTAGACGGGCTTGCCTCTGGCCAGCTAGCGGCACAGCCACCATTTAAGGCAAGATGGGAGGGAGGAGCAGCTGGGAGGCGGGAGTCGGGCGGTGAATCAGAAACAGAAGGAAAAGGGGGCAGGGCCACAGGGGAGCAGCGGCGGGATACAGAAGGCAAAAAAAGGGGGGAACTAGGCAAGAGGCACAAGGAACAGACAAAAGGCCAGAGAAATAAACAGTAAACCGTAAAACAATAGTGAAGAAACCACAGAGCCACTGGAGTGGCACAGACACTGACCAGCCGAGCTGCCTAGCACAGCAGCAGCTGCGAACTCATGAGCAGAATGGCAGAAGGCACGGGCACAGCGGTGGAGCTGTGCGGTGTGGGGAGTGACCCGGCCTGCAGGCAGGGTCAGGGGTCGCTCACAAAGACTTTCTGGGGTTCTAGGAAGCTGATTAGACATGCCCGCCGGCTTATTGGGCCCGGCTGCTCTGCCTTCCACTAGTCCATCCTGTTCCTAACTCGAGACATGGCTCCACAGAAAGCTAGTGTGCCGAAGGGCAGATGAGCGGCCCAGATCTCAGCGACTGCGGGGCAAGCTCCTATTGGATGCCTAATTACTGAGGAGAATGCTTCTACCAGTCTCCACCCAAGCGGGCAGAAGGTTGAGGCTCTGAAAAATGCTTCCTCCTGTTTGCGGAAACCCAGCTGAAAACTGTTGCAATCTGGAAAAAAATGGATCTTTTGTGCACCACCTCTGAGGTAGTGATTAACAACACTCTGCATAATGCAGTTCAACCCGGATGTGAGGAAAAGAGGGAGAGCAGCAAAGAGTCTTTCTTGGGCTCAGGACACTCTCAGGTTAAAGAAATGGCGGATACAGTGAACAAACAGCTCGAAAGCGGCGTGGTTGAAACGCTGCAACAAGCTAACACCAATATAGAGGTTAGTGACAGTGCTAACTCTTGCAATCTGGATATTGTTTCTACGTTAATGTTACAATCTCAGCATTTGCTAAAAGCAACAAATGCTCAAAAGGAGGGGCGTGGTAACATAAGCTGCTCCAACTCAGAGGTCTTGCTCCCAGCAGCTGTATTAGATGCATCTGCCCATGATGGGGTAGAGCTTCCGCTGAATGAGGACACAATGATCGTTAACCTAGATGAACAGATACGGAATCAGACTAAAGTGATAATCAACAAGGCAGACAGCATACCTGCCTCATCTGTTTCACTACAGAGTAAAGCCGGCACCCCTCTGGATCCCATAAATGCCCTAGAGGATGAATACACTGAAATAAATATTTCCCCTGGCAAGAAAATAACGCAGTGACTAATCTGCTAAAACTGTGGAATGCCTTAAAAAAACTATTGAGTGTCTGAGCAGACAACAATATCATAGTGCTGCTGTTACACGCTCAAAGGAGGAAGTTAATTGAAGCCTCCTATGTAAATGGGTCACAGCAATGATATCCTGACTCTTGAACTCCGGATCAGGGGGTGGGTTCAGCTCAGATCTGAATTCTACTGCATGCTCAGAGGCATACCATGTTTTGAGGAGTTTACGGAAAGGCACCCTGCCACTACCTGGCTTTTTCCCCCCAGCAACGGGTGAAACTAACACCCCAAGCGCCATTGTCAGTAAGCAAGAACCTTCACTTTTTAAATCCTTCAGGCCCTGCAGGATCAAAGAGCTGAGGATAAGATCACTATGCACAACAGAGCTGATAATCTTTTGATTCAGCAGTCACTATCAGAGGTGACTAGAAAGTGGCATCGTTCACCGATGATATGGCAGAGCTTCAACAGCGTCTCACAGATAATACGATCACAACATCTACATCTAGAATAATCAAAACTCATGACAGCCAGTTATCATTCTTTCAGGGGAAACTTGAAGATCTGGAAAATCAACAGCGTCGAAATAACTTAAGGCTGTTCAGAGTACCAGAAGGGAAAGTGGTCCAATCCCCAAGCATTTGTTGTGCAGTTATCTCAGAAAGCGTTCCCAGATGTAGCAGATTGGGACTGGGACTCTCAAGTACAGAGAGCTCACAGACTGCCAATCTTCTCAAACTCACCACATCCTCGCCCATTTCTTATCTTCATTGGCAACTTCCTTCTGCAACAGACCATTGCCATCAAAGCTTGTCCTGAAACGCCTGTTGCGGTAGAATCCATTTCCATCTTTGTGAGATCAGATTTATGCAAAAGCACCATGGACAGGCGGTGGAAGATGCAACAGCTCATTGATCCACAGAAGGCGTCAGGGCGTGTTTATGCAGGAGCCAGCCTGCCTGAGAGATCAAGGACTGCCATTCTCAGATCTTTCATTCTAACCTAGAGGCAAAGCAGGCTCTAAACCAATGGCAGCATGGACCTATGAAATAGCCCAAGACGAGGGAAGGGTCCCTCATTGTAGCTAGTGGAGCTTGTAGCTCGGATCTCTTTTCCTAATAGCATTGTAACTGGGCTTATTCATCAAAAATCTTTTTTACTTTTTTCTTTCTTTTCCTGTGCTATCTGCTGTCTCCTTTGTTTTTACTCTTTTTTGTTGCAAGATTTTCTTTTTGGTTATATATGGAATGCACTATGAGGACTGCAAAGGGGGTTCCGGGTGGCATGCTCCTTGATGGCTGTCAACCATCGACAGCGGAGGGTGTCCTTTTTCAGGACACTGGGAGGAAGGGTAGTGAGGGGTGGGGGAGATAATGTCAAAGCGTTTAAAAAGAATGATGAGAATAATGCCATACAGGGTTATGATAGGGAATACAATCCTATATTGAAATCTGCTCATTTTTTTCCTAAAGGATCTAGGACAAAGGGTTTAGGGAGTGGTGCTCCATTTTGATTTTAGTCAGAATAACAGTGCTTTGCAATGAAGAAAATCAGGTGTATGTGTTAGAATGTAGTGGGATTGAACACAGCTAGCAAACGTCAGCTAGTGCAGGAGGAACGTACATTATATAGGCCCCACATTGTACTTCTCACTGAGACCCACCAGGCTTATAAGGATAGGGGCTTGCCTCAACAATTAGGCTATGTAGCAATTGTTTGTACATCTCAGAATGTCTCCATAAGAAGGGTAGCCATCTTGATAGATAAACTGACGGAGCACAATACTCTTAAGGTCTCTGCTAATCATCGAGGCAGATGGGCGATCGAGTAGTTAGAAATTAATGTAACAAAATATGTATTTTGTGCTGTAGATAAGACTAATGTTGATGACCCTGCCATTATTGACCCACGCTATTGGATTGGCAGGGCGACCTGCTAGTTATGGGAGATTGTAATTGTACTATCCTGCATTGCCAGGCTATACATACTACTCTGCTCCACACAAACAGTACTCTAGCATTGACATGGCCCATAACAATATATCACTCTCTGCCCATATGGAGGTTTGCCCTAGCATAACCTCGGACTATAATCCTATGTTGCTTGTTTTCCAACTACAGGTAGCAGATAAAAGCAGAGGGCCATTTTCATTCTCATGGTGCTTGTTGACAGATGGTGATTTTGTCTCATTTACTCAAAAATCTCTAGCAGAATTTCTATAGTACAATGTTGGCACAGCCTCCCCTTTTACAGTATGATATACAATGAAGGCCTATGTGTGAGGTATTACTCAACAGTATATTTTGCAACAAAATATAAAGCCAGGAAAACTATCCGAAAGCTGCTTGTCATGCACTAATGCAGTTTGAAATTCTCCATGCAGAGGGAATTAGGCTAGGGGGCCCAAATCAAGAACAGCTATATATTTTATTGATAGATAAAAACTCCTATGGGAAGGATGTTAAAAGAGAAGACGGCTACTAGTTTTAATAAGCACCGCTCTCTTCAATACGAATACGGGAGGGTTGGGAGAGTGTTGGCGTATCAACTTGCTGATAAGAAATCAAAAAGACAAAGGCTGTAAAAGGGAAGGATGGATTGTAACATGTACATCCTCAATCAATAGTAGAGCAATTCTCCCAGTTCTATCAAAAACTTTAAACCCAGACCAATTCACGTAATGAAGAAGAGCTGTCTAAATATTAAAGAATATAAAGTGTGCGATTTGTTGTGCTTGAACTAAGAAGCTGCCTCTCTTCATTAAGATATTGCACATGATGACATTATGGCTGCTCTGGCTGCACTACTTTCTGGCAAGGTTGCAGAGGACTTTTCATTACCAATCGAGTTTTTGTAAAACTTTTAAGAATCTCATCATGCCATTACTTAGCGAAGTTATAAGATTGCGCAGGCAAGAGACAACGAGACCGAAGCTGAAAGCATCCTAGTTAATAGCAATGGTGCTCGGCTTCCCAAAGATAACCCGGCAGGGATATATAGAATCCTGTTCCGGAATGTGGCAGGCCTAAAAAATAAGGCGATTGATCAGGCATGGTTCACCTATATCGATAAATTTGATGTTCTGTGTCTACAAGAGACCTGGGCAATAGAAACCATTGTTATGTTATGTTATGTTAAAAATATTTTTATAGCGCACTTTCACCGAACGGTTTCATGGCGCTGTGAGCACAGGGTGAGCAAAACATTACGACAGTGTAGTGGATTTAGGAAAGATCCGAAAGGGAAATGTTTATGCATGCGCTTGACAGAACAGTAAAGTTTTCAGAAGGGATCTAAAATGGGGATAAGAAGGAGTGAGTCTCAGCTCCAGGGGCAGTGCATTCCACCGAGATGGGGCAAGAAATGAAAACCTGAGACCGCCGTGTTTTGTACAATTAAATGTGGGGGTGGTGAGAAGGGCCAAGTGAGAAGAGCGGAGATGACGCAGAGGAGAGTAACGATGGAAAAGAGAGGATATAAAAACAGGACCGAGGCCGGCCAGGGCTTTAAAGATAATGCAGCCAAGTTTGAATTCACTGCGTTGGGCCACTGGGAGGGAGCCAGTGAAGGGTTTTGAGTAAGGGACGAACATGGCAGTGTCTGGGCTGATGGACGACTAGTCTTGCGGCCTGATTTTGCACCAGCTGAAGGCGATTCAGCTGGTATGCCGGGATGCCAACATAGAGGGAGTTGGCATAATCAATCCTAGCGACTACCAGGGCCAGCAAGGCCAGGGTCAGGGCCTACGTAGTTAGAAATCGAGAGATCTTCCAGATTTTCCGAAGATGAAAAAAACAGGAGGAAACCACAGCACTAATCTGAGGCTTCATGGAGAGATCCTTACTAATGATGACTCCTAAGCTTTTTACTGAATTAACAGGGCAGGGTGGGGCACCAAGGCCAGAAGGCCAAAAATTAGAGTTCCAGGGATTGGAAGTACCTCCAAACAAGACCAACTCGGTCTTGTCGGGGTTAAGCTTTAGGTGGTTGTTTCCCATCCAGTTACTGATGAGACATAAGATGGACTGGAAATTATGAATAGATTGTTCGGAGGAGTCAATATCAAAGACCAGCTGCATATCGTCAGCGTAGTTGAATGCAGTTGACATTGCACCCCCGCAGTGCCCGAATGATTGGAGTCAGGTATAGATTAAAGAGAAGGGGGGAAAGGGAGGAACCCTGGGGGAAGCCGCAAGACAGCTTGACCTTATCCGCTGAGAAGTTGAAGAGACGCATAGCCTGATGACGGTTACTCAGAAAAGAGCGAGTCCAGCCAAGAGCCGGACCCCGGACGCCGGCGTCGCCGACACGGTTGACCAAAATATCATGGTCGACCATGTCGAAGGCAGCCGACAAATCCAGGAGCACCAAGGCCTGGTTGATCCCAAGGTCCGCTCCTCTCCTCAGCTCCTCCATCACTGACAGGATGACTGACTCAGTGGAGTGGGCCGGTCTGAACCCAGCCTGACGAGGGTCGAGGAACTGGGTGCGTTCAATGAACGAACTCAAGAAGTTGGTAACATGAGTCTCGAGTACTTTACTGAGATAGGGGAGCAGGGAAATGGGACGGAAATTGCTCATAAGAGAGGGGTCCACTGTAGGTTTCTTTAAAATGGGTATCACTTCGGCTGTTTTAAAAGAGTCAGGGACCAGACCAAGCCGGAGGGATTTATTGAGAAGTGCCAGGGGGGGTTTGGGACAAACAGTAAAAGCCTCACATAGAATATGGGGGGGGCAACAATCCGTAGGTGAGCCAGAGCTCACCTTTTTTAGTAGGGTTAGAAATTCCTCCTCAGAAATTGGGGGTAGCTGGTCCACTGTGTGAAAGTTGCTAATATTAAATGTTGGGGCAACTGTGGGTGTAGAGGATGGTGTGCAACAGGGAATACTCTCTTTGATTTTTGCAATTTTTTCCACAAAAAAGGAATTAAGGGAGTCACATAATTCTTGGGAAGGGGGAGGTTTAATAGTAACTCTGTCAGGGTTTGAAAGTTCTTCCACTATGGAAAAAATATCTTTTGACTTGGAAGCGGAATCAGTAATCCTTTTGGAAAAGTACAAGGTTTTAGCATGGAGGATAGACAGTTTATAGTCTTTAAGCTGGGCCATGGTTAGCAGTTTTTTCTCAGGGGCGTTTTTTAGCTTTTAGTTCATCCGAGAACCATCTCTGGGCGTCGTGGGGGCGCTTTAATTTAAGGCGTCTAAGAGGTACCACAGTGTTACTAGCTGAATCAAGCCAGTGCCTCACGCTGGTAGCCTGGGTGCTCAGGGAGTCCTGTTCGACGGGGGGAGAGGCGCTGAGTAAGGAGCAGAATTTGTCAAGATCAGCCCTGTTCCAGTTCCTGGCCAGGAGGCTCCCCACAGGTGTTTGGCTGGTATGGGGGGAAAAGGCCAGGGAGAACGTAATAATGAAGTGGTCAGACCACGGGCAGGGAGAGATGAGAGGTAGGGAGATGTCCAAATTGGACATCCAGACCTGGTCTAGAACGAGGCCTTTAATATGCGTTGCCGACTGGATATGTTGAATACAATTCATGCCCGCTAAGAGATCCGTGAAGGTAGAAAGCATTCATTTAAATGGGTTTAAGACTTTTCACACACCAGCGATACAATCCCCTAGTGGCAGGCCAAAAGGTGGACTATGCGTATATATTTCGAATCGACTGGTGAGTGTGTGATGGTTAATTCTGAAATATTTTATCAAACAGTGTCTATCCAGACGGATAGTAATAATGCCCTGTTCCTCGTAAATTTTTATAATAATATCGAACTAGTACATTTAGGATCAGTTTTAGGAAAGTTAAGTGGAGATATGGCTAAGTCCGAGTTAAATATTAATGTTGAAACCATACCTATCTGGGGGGGGCGACTTTAATACCAGCCTGTGCCCACTGGTGGGTGGTGGGAAGTGTGGGCTAACTCTAGACGATTCTGATCCTTCATTTCATTTTCAACACACTACAAAGGGCGATCAGTTTAATGAGGTCATGTTTAAACATGACCTGGGATTTTCTAATTGTCTGTGTACGCCTACTCTAGAGTTTGAAAACACATTTATAGGGAGAGGAACTCAATCACTTATTGACTTTATCATCATCCCAAACCGTTATGCGAGCTATGTGAAGGCCTTTTTTACCCATCAAAATGTTATGAGTGATCACCGGGCCATTAGTGTGAACATAAAAACCCCAAGTAGGGATTGCAGAAAGACCGGTAAAGAACTACCCTATTTAAATACTCTAAGCACTCTCAAAATATAAAAAAAGGATGGTTCGACAAAAACTGCTCCAATAGTTTTGGTACACTGAAGAAGGCACTGCATAGCGAAGCAAGAGATATGTCTGTAATTAGGGAGTGCAGGAAACTATACCAGGCAGCTCGAAAAAATAGGCTATTTGAATTAAAGAACAAAGCCTGGGAAGATCTTATCGAGGCTGCTGAGTCCAAAGATAGCATGAAATTTTGGGCCACTGTAAATGCACCCTTTATCTATACTACTATAATAAAGGAAGAACTTTAAGCCTTTGAGGCGGGTAAACTCGAGAACCACAGCGCCAATCCACACACCAGATACACCGTTGGAATCATCAGGGTGTGTAGATGGTTATAGGCTATATAAATACAATAAAAAACGTTATTTAAAAAATTTACAGTATAAAAAAAAGTAGTCCCTCCAAAGTAGCGCCGGCTGCGACGTGCGTGCTCACGTCAGGAGCGCGGGGAGGAGCGGCGTCCAGGAGCGCGACGAGGAGCGGCGGACATGGCGCGGGGGAGGAGCGGTGATGTGAGGAGCAGCGGACAGGCCAGCGGCGGTGCGAGCAGCGGACAGGCTGAAGGAGCGGCGGTTTAGGTAAGGGAACGGCGGACATGGCGCGGGGGAGGAGCGGTGACGCGAGGAGCAGCGGACAGGCCAGCGTCGGTGCGAGCAGCGAACAGGCGGGAGGAGAAGCGGCTGAGGTAAGGGGACCCATGTCGGGGCAGGCGGGGGTCGGGGCAGGCGGGGGACGGGCCGGGCGGGGGCCCGGGCTGCTGGGCAATGTCGGGGCGGGCGGGGGTCGGGGAAGCCTGTAGCTCCCGGACAAAGTCGGGACGGCTGTTAGTTGCTAATAAATCAGATGAACCTACTATTGAGCTGGCATTAGAAGAACAGGTATGGATCAACTTTTTCTCTATTGTCTACGCAAGACAAAATATAAACGAGGGTATCTCTGAGAGACCTGAAATAGAGACCATACAACAGCCCTTTTTACCTATTAAACTTGACTTCTCACTTGATGTTACCATGACAGTCAAAGCAAGTAAGAGCGACAAGGCCGCCGAGCCTGATGGGATACTTATTGGTTTATATCAATCCAATTTGTAGGTATGGGGTCCCATTATAACAAGAGTCTTACAAGCGTGTTGTGAAAGAGGTTTTATTTCCACATGGTCGGAATCCATCATTGTACCTATTTTTAAAAAGGGTGATCGTGAGAACCCTGCATCTTACCACCCAATATCCTTGTTGGATTCTTTAATGAAAGTGTCAGGCAGAATTGTCTTAGAAAAATTACAGGGAGGACCGAAGAAAATAATATTTTGAGTGAAGTCCAATATGGTTTTAGAGCTGGCTTAGGCACAAATGAGCAGATTTTGAATTAAAGTATTTTAATTGATAAATATGTTAGAGCAAAAGGAGGTAATTTTTATTTGGCCTTTGTAGACCTGTCAGCGGCCTTTGATTGTGTAGTCCATGAGAAATTATGTGGGATTTTAAAAGAAATGAAAGTTGACCCCGTTTTAATACAGTATTTAAGTCAATTGTATACAGGAGCTACTGCAAAGGTTCGCTATGGCATTGAGGGTGAGTGTACCGCCTCATTTAAAGTTGAACGAGGAGTAAGGCAGGGCTGTGTATTGGCACCTCTCCTGTTCTCCTTATATACTAATGCTTTAGAACAGGAGTTGGTGTCAAATACCAGGGACCCGCCATTAGTAAATTCCTGCCGAATTGCTTCTCTTTTGTATGCGGCCGACGCCGTCCTCATGTCCAGTACTCAAATAGGACTGCAAAGGGCCCTTTGCTTTTATACAAGTTTTATGGACAACCTTGGACTAAAACTGAATGCAAAAAAAAGTTTTCTGATGTCATGTGGTTACAGTAGAAAGAAGATCAGAAGCTTCCAGGCGGGGGGAAACAAGGTGGAGGTTACCCCTCTGGGAGTGCTTTTTGATTAATCTGGTTCTTGGTTACCAGCAGTAAAGACCAGGTCCCTACTTTTTATAAAGTCCATCGCAGCACTTTTTAATTTCTTCCAAAAATTGGGGAAAAGGCCACTAGATATTTTATTAAAAATATATTGTGCAAGGTGCGTGAGTACTGCAATTTACGGGGCAGGTATCTGGGGTTTCCAAGACTGCAGCATAATTCAACGCATCGAAAATACCTTCCTGAGACCTCTATTAAGTGTCCCAAATAGTACCCCTGTTTTTAATTTCCACTCAGAAATGGGGGTTACAAACATTTCTGATCTGATCAAGGCACAACCAGTACTGTTATGGCACAGGATTTGGACCACCGAGAATGCAAGATTAAATAGAGAAATAATCAAGGGCTCTATGGGATTAGACAATTCTTGTAAAATATCATGGTTAAAATATGTGGGACGTTTTATGCAGGATATTGGCCACCCAGAATATTACACCAAGCCTGAATGCATGAATCTCATAAAACATAAAGATTTTTAAAAAATGGTCATGTCTCACCTAGAAGGAAACAGACTAGCATCCGAGCTAAATAAACCAATGGTGATTAGCCATCAATTGACCCTGACTACTGTATTTATACAACCCTACTTGCTGTGTGTCCAGGGTGGATATGTCAGATACCTTCCAACAAGATTTAGGTTTGGGACTTTCCATCATTTACCTCATATCCAACTGTAAATGATTGGTCAAGAGTACTATGTCAATGTCTGTGTGACAATGTATCCAGACAAAGTACAATGCACATAGTTCTATTTTGTAAATTATATAACAAAGAGAGGAGAAGATCAATCAATCAATCAATCAATCACGTCATTTGTATAGTGCACTACTCACCCAGAAGGGTCTCAAGGCGCTTGGGGGGAAGGGGTTCGCTACTGCTCGAACAGCCAGGTCTTGAGTTGTCTCCTGAAGGCGAGGTGGTCCTGGGTCCGCCGGAGGTGGATGGGGAGGGAGTTCCATGTCTTGGCTGCCAGGTAGGAGAAGGATCTGCCTCCGGCGGTGGCTCTTCGGATGCGTGGTACGGTTGCGAGGGCGAGGTTGGTAGACCGTAGCTGGCGGGTGGGCGTGTAGAAGGTCAGTCGGTCGTTGAGGTACTTTGGGCCTAGGTCGTGGAGGGACTTGTGTGCGTGGGTGAGGAGCCTGAACGTGATCCTCTTGTCAACGGGGAGCCAGTGCAGGTCCCTCAGGTGGCCGGAGATATGGCTGCGTCGGGGGATGTCCAGAATGAGTCGGGCGGAGGTGTTCTGGATGCGTTGGAGTCTTTTCTGTAGCTTGGCTGTGGTTCCGGCATAGAGGGTGTTTCCGTAGTCCAGCCGGCTGGTGACGAGGGCCTGGGTGACTGTCTTCCTGTTTTTGGTCGGGATCCATCGGAATATATTGCGAAGCATGCGAAGGGTGTGAAAGCATGATGAGGATACGGCCTTGACTTGTCTGGTCATTGAGAGGGAGGAGTCCAGGATGAAGCCCAGTTTGCGTGCGTGGTCTGTTGGCTTGGGGGCGGTGCCCAGGGCTGGGGGCCATCAGGAGTCATCCCAGGCGGAGGGTGATGGTCCCAGGATGAGGACTTCCGTCTTGTCTGAGTTCAGTTTCAGGCGGCTGTTCTTCATCCACTCGGCGACGTCTTTCATCCCTTCGTGTAGGATGGTTCTGGCGGTGTCGGGGTCTCTGGTGAGGGAGAGGATCAGCTGGGTGTCGTCGGCGTAGGAGATGATGTTGAGGTTGTGTTGGCGTGCGATGGCAGCTAGTGGTCTCATGTAGACGTTGAAGAGGGTGGGGCTGAGTGATGATCCTTGCGGGACGCCACAGATGACTTCAGTGGCCTCGGATCGAAACGGGGGGAGGCGGACTCTCTGTGTTCTTCCGGCGAGGAATGAGATGATCCATTTCAGTGCCTTGTCTTGGATGCCGGTGTTGTCGAGGCGTTGGACTACGGTGCGGTGGCAGACAGTGTCGAATGCTGCGGAGAGGTCCAGGAGGATGAGTGCCGCTGTTTCCCCGTTGTCGAGCAGGGCTCGGATGTCGTCGGTGGCTGCGATGAGGGCGGTCTCGGTGCTGTGGTTGGCTTTGAAACCGGACTGCGAGGGGTCAAGGGATCCGTTCGTCTCAAGGAAGGCGGCAAGCTGTTTGTTGGCGATCTTCTCGATGACTTTGGCAGGAAAAGGGAGGAGCGAGATGGGTCTGAAGTTTTTGAGGTCGGTGGGGTCCGCTGTTGGTTTCTTCAGTAGGGCGCTGAGCTCGGCATGCTTCCAGCTCTCCGGGAAGGTGGCCGTGTTGAAGGAGGTGTTGATTATGTCCCGGAGTTGGGGTGCGATGGTGGAGTCGGCCTTGATGAAGACGTGGTGGGGGCAGGGGTTGGTTGGTGAGCCAGAGTGGATGGTGTTCATCGTGCGGGCTGTGTCTTCGTTGGTCACTGTGGTCCAGGTGCGGAGGGTGGCGGTGGGGTTCCTTGGTTCGGTGGTTGGGTGGGTGGATGGTGTGCCGGAACTGTTGTGGATGTCGGCAATCTTGAGGTGGAAGAATGAGGCGAGGGAGTTGCAGAGATCTTGTGAAGGGGTGATGTCGTTGTTGCCGGTGCTGGGGTTGGAGAACTCTTTGACGATGCTGAAGAGTTCCTTGCTGTCGTGGGCGTTGTTGTCCAGTCGTTCCTTCAGTGATTTCTTCTTGGTGGTGCGGATGAGCTGGTGGTGCTTGCGGGTGGCGTGTTTGAGGGCGGTCATGTTGTCAGTAGTCCGGTCGAGGAGCAAGGCTTTCTCGAGGGTGCGGCAGGTCTTCTTGGAGTCCTTGAGTTCGTCGGTGAACCAGGGGGCTTTCTTGCTCCTGGGTCTGCTGGGAGGGTTCTTCAATGGTGCGAGGTCATCGGCGCAGGCGGTCAGCCACTGCGTGAAGTTGCGGGCTGCTTCGTTAGCGTCTGATATGCTGGCAAGTGGGTTCTGGCTAAAAGAGGTGGTGAGCTGGTCGGCGGTGATCTTGCTCCAGCTCTTGTGAGGAACCTTTTGCGGGTGGTGGTGGGTTGTGGTTTTCCTGAATCTGAAGTGTAAGCAGCTGTGGTCGGTCCAGTGGAGTCCGGTGGAGTGGCTGAAGCTGATGTGCTTGCTGGATGAGAAGACGGGATCAAGCGTGTGGCCGGCGTAGTGGGTGGGGGTGTTGACCAGTTGCTTGAGGCCGAGGTTGGCGAGGTTGTCCAGCAGGGCGGCGGTGTTGTGGTCCTTGTTGTTCTCCAGGTGGAAGTTGAGGTCCCCTAGGAGGATGTAGTCGGCGGAGGGGAGGGCGTGTGGGCTCATGAAGTCCGCGATGTCTTCGCTGAATTGCGTGCGTGGTTCCGGGGGTCGGTAGATGAGGGTGCCTCTGAGGGTCGTCTTTGGGTCGGTGTGAATCTGGAAGTGGAGGTGTTCGGCGGTGGCTAGGGTGTTGTCGGCGTCGGTCGTGATGCGGATGGTGTACTTGTGGACGATGGCGATTCCTCCTCCGGTCTGGTTGATGCGGTCCCTCCTGATGATCTTGTACCCATCCGGGATGGCGATGGCGATGGTTAACACCCCTATTAACACCCCTATTAAAGCCGGGCGGATGGAGACAGTGTCGCCTTGCCTTTATATATTTACAGATGCTTGAACATTATTATTGTATTGGGTCTATGGTGGGGTTCCTAAAGAATGTCATGAGGACTAGGAAAGCTGTTAACAACTGAATTATGGGACATATGTTCGGAAATACATATCATATGGAAGAATGAAATTACCCCGATTTTTTGTCTAACTTTTTATGTCTTTTTTAAAAAACTATTGGTGTCTATATTTGAACATTTTTATGTATTGAATGAAAATGTATTATTGGATTATGTGTATGCTTTTATGAATTTAATTCTTCAAAATCGAATAAAGCTCATTTTGATTGATTGATAGTGAAGTTATAGATCAGATCGGGATTGGTGTGCAGGTACCTAGCTCATGGGATATGACCAATACTGTCTTTAAAAAAAACAAAAAAAAGAATAAACCACCTCAGGAACGTAGATCTTATCGAGCTAAATCCCTTATAAATACGGATGCAAACATTTTTGCTAAAGTATTGGCAACCCGATTAGCCCCCCTGATGCCAGGATTAGCCCTGAGCCAACAACATGGGTTCCTCGTGGGTAGAGATACTACGGCCCACACCAGCACTGCAATAGTGGCCTTTGATATAGCAAAGAAGGCTGCATTTAATATGGGGATGGGAAAGGTATTTGATCGAGTTGTATGGGACTGCATATAGCCAACACTCCTGGCTAATGGGCTGGCGGGTTGGTATAGAAAATGGATACATGCCTTATATAATAACCCACAGGCTAAATTAATCAATGCCAACTTGTATTCTACTACCTTTGGGATATATTGTAGCACTTGTCAAGGGGGCTCTCCCTCACAATTGCTATTTGCACTATACATTGAGCCATGTATACAGTTATTTTACTCTAATACACATATTTTACCAATAGGATCCAGGCTATACGAGCTAAAGGTCACTGCATATGCAGATGATATAGCGGTTTTCTTCTCGGACCCGGCGATAGCACTAGACTCAATCCGATCCGAAGCAGAAACATTTGGCAGCCTTTCCGGTTACAAGTTGAATGTCAATAAGACACAAGTACTTCTCAGATTCCATCCTGATAGACCGATCTTGGGTGCTAATTCAACTGCTGTCTACCTCGGCATACGGATCTCTCTGAATGATGAGCAATTATGGAGACTACATTATGAACAATTGTTGCAATATGCTATCTAAAATTTCAAGAGCTGGCATAAACCACCAATTAGTATAATTGGAGGATGCAACATTACCAAAAAACAGTGCTACCAAAATTTTTATGCCTGTTTCGTGTCATTCCTTTGCGTTGAGGTTCTTTGATTTCTGACTTTGTCCTGTACTCAGCCGCCATTTTGTGTCTCGTCGCCATTTTGTCATCAGGCAGCACGGCGGACGGAGTGTTTTTGCTTTTCTCAGCTGCTGCGTGTTTTTTTCTGTTAAAGAGTAACTCTTTTGCCCTTGTTTACGAAACCGATGTCAGGGTCTGGCCGAGTTCGTTAATCCATGTCTGGGTTGATTGATCCCCGTCTCGACTGACTATTTGCCTTCTCCTATTCTTTCTTTACATTATCTAATCCGACTGGCCTCCGCTATTCTCTCCTTGTATTCTCCTGTTACACAACTATCCTTTGAGGCGCACAAATACGTCCTGCCACCTGCAAATTGGATTGTTGGAACTAGTACTGATTAATTTGTTGGGAGGGGTAATACACGGGGTCTGAGAGAGGGGCGTATTTGAGACACCTGTAAGCATGGGCGAATTTTGCGAATTCGCGATCCGCGAATTTGTGGATTTGCGAATTCGCGATCCGCAAAATTCGCGAATTTGTGCAAATTTGCAGATTTTTGTTTGTTTGCGTGTTCGTGGGGTTTTTTGCGTGTTCGCGGGGTTTTTTGCGTCTTTGCGAGCCGCTTGCATAACGAAGTTACCCATGCAGTCGTTTATGGGAGAGGGAGAGGGAGAGAGAGAGAGAGAGAGAGAGATAGATAGATAGATAGATAGATAGATAGACAGATAGATAGATAGATAGATAGATAGATAGATAGATAGATAGATAGATAGATAGATAGATAGATAGATAGATAGAGAAAGAGAGGGAAAGAGAGGCCGGATCTCTGAAGGGCCAAATTCCTGAGTTGCCCCTACAGAACATACAGCTTTTTATTTTTAGCAAAATGCATATGAAAATTGTGCTGTAAAGGTCTCTTTTAGTTTAACCCCTCCTGACAACTCAAAATGGGTGTATTTGCCATCCTCTCCCTTCTTCCTGTTTTTTATATCTGTAAGTGCTTCCTGATGAGGTTTAATTCCTTGGACAGGTGCCTCGTTGCCTACTTGTAACTATTCTCTGACCCTGCTTCAAGGGTCAGAGCAGGGTCAGAGGATAGTTGCAAGAAGGCAACGAGGCGCCAGGAAGCAATTAGCAGCAGGTGTCCAAGTTGAAGTTAATTTGTTTGTAACCCTTTTGTAAAAGGTTACAAAGAAATTAGGTTCAACTTTTGCACCTGCTGCTGTAACCCTTGCTTGGCTGAAAATTCGTCCCCGCTGATTCGCGGATTTTACCGCTATTTCGCGAAACGGATTTTACGCCCACCCGTAGACACCTGATAGCTTGTTTTCCTTTTTTTTTTTATTTTGTATTCCTCATATACCAATAATGGGTATTCCAGATAGGGTATCTCCTCCTCTCCATATTGCGATGTACCGGCCTCGAGGATTTAATCCAGGATAGGAGAGGATGGAGAACGCCCCTCTTGGCTTTGCTGTTTGCTTTGTCCACTCCATACCCTTAAACTGGAAGGCCCTTAATTGGGTTGGAGACCAAGCACCAACAGTACCCAGGTGAAATCATAGGAATACTCTCATCTGTTCCGCCAAGCCACCAGGGCCGCCCAGATCTTATCTTGACTAGAGCTATCGCATGCCAAGTCAGACTCACTAATATAAATAATGTATTTCAGACAGTCAAAAAAGGTGGGAGCATTCTCTGATTTCCAGGCCTTGCAAAGTTCCCGCCTAGCTAAGATCATTACATAAAATACAAATTTGGTCTTCATATCATTGCGCTGGTAGTCTACTCCTAAGCCAAAGAGAATTATCTTAGGGGAAATGACAAAATGTATATCCAAAACTTCTGTTATGAATTCTTCGATTTTAGACCAGAAGGACAACAATTCTGGACACTCTACAAACATGTGCAAGTCGTCTGCTAGTAGAAGCCTTGCAACGTGGGCAACAGTATTCAAGGTTCGTAATCTTAACCAGTTTTTTCGGGGATATATATGCTCTATACAGAGTGAACAGATGATTTCGTTTTAAAGGGGCTGATTTCACCACTGTGTTTAGCAATTTAAAAGAGTCTTCCCATAGAGCTGGTAGATTATCACATTGCAATATTTCCACTCCTCCCCACAGCTTATTAAGTTTGAGTTCTGTGACTTCATCTTTCTCATTTAATGCCTCATACCAAAAGGAAATCTCTTTTTTCCATCTCTCTTTCTTCTTTACCAGGTCAAACTTAGGGTTAGTTGTTAGATCCCAAGATATAGTAGACCACCAGCTAGATAACTGATAATATTTGAACCTGGTGAGAGTTCCATTTGTCAGCCTAGAGAGTGAATCCCACCCCAATAGCTGCGAGTTATCAAGAAGATCCTGCCACTGCATAATACCAGCTGTTTTAAGGGGAAGCAACAGTCGGTCTCTGAGGCATTCAGATGTTCCAGGGGAATCCCATATAGGAGCCTGAGGTGTATAATACGGGATACCCAAGTTTTTTTCTAACAAACACCCAATTTCTCAGTGCCGTATCTAAAATCTTTAATCTGACCTTTTTAATAGAATCTGGGGTCTCCAAATTTAAATAAGAAGGATTTGTGCCCTAGAGGGATACCATGTAGCAGTGCCTGAAATAACCGACCCAAGCAGGATGTATCTCCCTTATGGGCCATTGTTCGAAAAATTTTAAAATGAAAAGAATGACAGTAGTGAAGAATGTCTGGCATGGCGAGTCCTCCTGTTTTCAGTTTTCTTCTCAGTTTTTTTTTAGAGATTCTGGGCGATTTAGAGTTCCAAATGAAAGATCCTATTCTTCCCTGTAATTTAGCAATATCTTTAGGATTGAATGACAATGGTATTGAATAGAAAAGAAAGGTGACCTTTGGCAAAATAACCATCTTTATTAGGTTGACCCTCCCGAAGATGTTTAGTGGCAGTCCCGACCAACGATGCAAAAGTCCACAGATGTCCTTATAGACTCTATCCAAATTTGTTTTGGATGTCTCAGAGATGTTTTGAACCAGATTTATTCCCAAATATCTAATCCGGGGCTTCGTCTCGGGGAGTTGATCCTCGTGGTTCCACTGCATGACCTCTGTTTTTTCTTTATTGATTCTATATCCTGAGGCCTCTCCAAAGGCTTCTGCCTGATGGAATAGTCGGTGTATTGATGTCTCAGGATTGGAGGTATACATTAAAAGATCATCCGCATATAAGGCAAATTTTAATTCTAGTTCATTTATGCGGAAAGGCTTAATTAAAACATCCGATCTTCATTGAATAACTAAGGGCTCTATATATAAATTAAACAATAGGGGAGAGAGGGGACATCCCTGCCTAGTGCCACGTGTTATTTGGACCCAGTCTGTAAGTAGATTGTTCACAAGAAACTTGGCCTTAGGGTGAAAATACAGTGCTTTTACAGATGCTATAAAGTTAGTTGGTATACCAAATTTTGCCAAGGCTTCCCAGTTTTCAAACTTTTCTTATTGGTTCGTTTTGTATGTGTAAGGAGTGAACTCTGTAAATGTGTTTCCTATAAAAGATTGTGCGCCACGGATTGAAGTGGCAGTCTCCTCAGAACCCACCTTGCGTGTAACTTCTGGGATAACTGTGCTTGGCTGCAGCTAATAAAGCTGGTTTTCCACACTCAACAGAGTGTCTCGTCATGTCTCCGTTCGACAAGGCAGGTGAACTCGGGGATTTAAGGCGTGCCCTGCGCCGCCAGGCCCATAAGGCCCGGTTCTCCAGCTTGCTCCTAATTCTTTTCTTTAAGAAACCAGAATGGGTGATAAGCAGCTTTCAATGTGTGTACAAGCAGGCATGCTGTGCGATACAATATATTAAACTTCCCTATAATCAGGCAGGGCTGCAGATTCTCGATTTTAAATTATATTACTGGGAGGCCTTTTTGGGTCGCCTTCGCAGTCTTTTGTCTACTAAGAATCAAGATTCCTGCTTCCACTTTGCACTCTGATCTGATAGCAGAATGTTTCTGTATAACATTAATGACCCCAATTACTTTAAAAGAGTCCGCTTTAAGACAATCAGGGATATAGCATACATATGGCAAGGAATTTTAGCTTAGTGCTATCTATCGCCAATGCATCCTAATTTTCCTTTGTGTGGTAATTCGATGCTCCCCATAATATTCCATGATTCAGTCGGCAGGCTTTGGGGAAGTTATGGGGTTGAGCTGCTTGAGCAATTGTATGATTCAAACTGCTTTCAAACATTTGAAAATCTACAAATTTCTTTTGAACTCCAGCATCAACTATTTTTTTAATATTTACGGATTAGAGACTATTTCCTGAAGCAGCAAAGGATAAAGATACTTGAGGGCTCCGACTTCATTGCATGTCTGCATGATGTATCTAAGAAGTCACTAATTAGTGCCATGTATTTTCATCTCTGTCAATAACATATCATAACACTTGTATTTATAAAGCGCAAGTATCACCCGAGGATATCAAGGCGCTGTATAACAGATGTTTATTGTTACCCAACTCAATGGTACTTATTTGATTGACCTCAGATAGATGAAAGGCTGAGTGGACCCATCGAGATTTGAATCTGTGACCATGAAGTCGAGCACAGGCCCCTACAGTGGACGTTTTAGTCCACTGAGCCACCAGACCCGGCTCAATATAGCAAGGATGATAGTCAGAGACTTGCCACCAAGTGGAGCAATGCCCTAGGTGCAAATATTACTCCTACTGAGTTAACTACTGCATTAGATACTCTGGATAGTTCAGTACACTCCACTTGCTTAAAATCACAACAATTTCGCATCATCTGCATGCTATGTTGCACTCAGTACAGAATAGCAAAATGGGCTCAGACAGAGCGGGGAGATGAAGGAGATAGACGATTTTGCGTGATTGCCACAAACATGGTACAAATGTTTGGGACTAATCCAGAGCTTGAGACATTCTGGTATAAAATCAGAAAGATCACTGGGAGCCATTTAGGGGTGGACTTTTCTCTTGCAGAGAAAGAGATTATGCTAGGTTATAAGGTGGAAGCAAACCCTGGCCTGAGATCCATTTTTTATACTATCATAGTGGCTGCTCGAATTAATATATAGCGAATGCATGGAATTCGTCAAAACCTCCTGGAGCAGCAGAATGGTGGGTAATTATAAAAGAAACTTATGAGAGGGAAATGGCCATGGCCAGAGTTAGAAGCGTTCGCTCCTTACAGAAATTTGATCGCATATGGAATAGATTTCCTTAGAATTATAAGATAGATCATGATTTTGATCACTTCCTTCTCTTTTTATTTTTCTTTCCTTTTTCTATTTCTTAATTGTTCATGTTTTGATCTTTTCTATGTACTATATAGTATCTGATTTGTAAATGTATTGCATTGAAAAAATACTAGATTAAAATTTTTAAGGAGTGCTTCCCTTTGACAATTTTTTTTTTTTTTAGATAGTACTGCCCCTAATATTATAAAGGCTTTTGTAGCGCGCTCAATTACTAAGAAAATAGTATCCTGCCGCGGAAGGGAGAGAGGGCAAAGCAGAAAGGTTCCAGGGAAATGAAAAGAGGGAGAGGCCTACACAGTGATGTTAAAAAGGTGGGTCTTCAATCCTTTCTTAAAGACAGTGATGGTAGGGGCTGTTTTCAAGTGGAGAGGAAGAGTGTTCCAGGCTCTCGCAGCTCTGACTGAGATGGATTGGCCACCAAGTCTGCTGTATTTGAATTTAGGTACCGCCATTTGGCATAAATTGGCCGACCTAAGGGGTCGGTTAGGAACATAGAGGGAAAATCTTTTTCTCAAATAAACTGGACCAGTTTGATGGACAGCGCGGTAAGAGAGGACAAGGATTTTAAACAGAATCCTGTGAGCGACTGGGAGCCAATGGAGGGCACGGAGAGGGTGGCGGATGCTAGAGCTTTTGGGTATGTTAAATAAAAGCCGTACGGCGGCATTTTGAATAACTTGGAGGCGATGTATCAGATAGGCCAGAAGGCCACAGAAGAGGCCATTCGCATAATCTAGTCTAGATAGTATAAGGGCGCGAATGACGGTCTCTTTGGCCTCTTTTGGAAGAAGAGGAAAAAATCTGCGTAGCGTTTTGAGTGTGGAAAACAGACCCCTGTGAGTTTTTTAGATGATCCTCAAATTTGAGGTCATTAGTGAACCAAACTCCTAAATTTTTTGCAGGGCCGCCGATAGATTTAGGACATGGCAGGTCGGCAGGCCAGAGAAGATCACTAAAGTTGTTTGGAAAGGAGCCATACAGCAGAATCTCTGATTTTCTTTCGTTGCATTTTAGTTGGGCGAGGGCAAGCCAACGAAAGACGGCTGATAGGCAAGATTGGGCTGCCGACGTGTCCAGGTTGTTTTTTGGCCATGTGAACAGAAGTTGTGTATCGTCGGTGTAAGCCATAATCTTTGCTCCTAACTGTTCTGCAAGATAGATGAGAGGGGTGAGGTAAATATTAAAAAGCAGGGGGCTGAGGGTAGAACCCTGAGGGACACCAGTTGTAAGTTTCTTGGGGGAGAAAGCAAAAGGTGGCATCCAGACTTGTTGTGTTCTGTTCTCTAGAAATGATGTCAACCAGTCGACGGCAGGGCCTGTGACGCCTATGGACGCTAGTCTGGTGAGCAGGAGGGAATGTGGAACAGTATCGAAGGCGGCAGAGAGGTCCAATAGAATCAGAGCCGCTCTGCCACCTCCGTCCAGACATTCCCGGATAGCCTCGGATATTTCAACTAGAGCAGTCTCCGTACTGTAGGCTGCTCTGAACCCTGATTGCGCTGGATGGAGTGCCTGAGAGGTTTTGACAAATTTGTCTAGTTGTGTAAAAGCAACCTTTTCGCATATTTTAGCAAGAGCGGGCAGCAGTGATATAGGCCGAAAGTTGGCAGGGACAGCGGGATCTAAACCATTTTTTTTTAAGAGTGGGAGCAGTTTCGCTTGTTTCCAGCAGGCCGGGACAGTTGCAGTAAGAAAAGAGCGGTTAATAATATGGGTCACCTCATTACCAACTGTATCTGCAAGTCCCGCAAACACTCTAGCAGGACAAGGGTCAGAGGGAGATCCAGATTTTAAGGCCGCAAGGATTTTAACGATGTCCATATTTTCTACCGGGGTAAAGTTAGCAAACTGTTCAGTGTGGACAGGCATCATGGGGGAAGGGGTGGCCAGTGGAGATGGAAGGCTCTTACAGACAATGAGTAAATCATCTTGAATTTTGGTGATTTTGTCAACAAAGAACACAGAAAGTTCTTCACACCATTTCTCCGAAGAGGCAAGTAGAGGTTGAGCAGCAGAGGGTGAGACAAAGCTTTTTACAATGGTAAAAATTTCCTTGCTGTTGTTGGTAGCTTTAGTAATACGCCCTGCATAGTAGTGGCTTTTGGCAGATCTAATAGCTGCATAGTACTTTTTTTGTGCCACCCTCAATTCTTTCTTAGCCTCAGGGAGATATGCTTGTCTCCAAATTCGTTCAAGTTTTTTACAGCCTGATTTAAGGTCACGGAAGGAGTGGGAAAACCAGGGTTTGGAAGGGGTAGAGCGTAGTCTGCAAACCCGACTTGTTTTTATAGATGCAGCAGTCCCCCGTTCAATCCATGAGTTGAATGAGCTGACAGCTGACTCAATTTCGAGAGGAAGAACTGGGCGGGAGGTAGCTAAACAGTCGGACAAGATATCTGCGTTAATTTTCTGAGTATGAACAGCTGGGTGGCTGTTCTCGGCTGGGAGGGTCAGAGTCCAGGCAAACCTGATCAGCATGGGGTCTGACCATGTCACTATCTCAGGGCGGGCCATGTCAATGTTAAATTAGTACAGACCAGATCAAGGACATGTCCGCCTGAGTGAGTGGGCGCCTCAACCCATTGCTTTAGCTGAGCCATGGCAAGAGCTTCATTTAAGCGGATCGTCTCGGATGAGTCCGGGTTATCCACATGGATATTAAAATCCCCCAGGAGAAGATATCTGGAGTATCTCAAAACCCGTGGGACTACAATATCCTCTAATGCCCCCAAAAAATTACCGGCATGGCCTGGTGGTCGGTAAACCAGAGTGCCTCCTAAGGTGAAATGAGCCCCAAGTGTTAGTGAGAAATGAAACATCTCTACATCTGCTAGAGGACCCTGGAGGTCATGAGAGAAGGCCCATTGTTCTCTGAAAATTGCTGCAATGCCACCTCCTCTGCCTAGAGGGCGATCATTTCTAACAATTTTGAAACCTCGTGGGATAGCAAATTCGAAAGCTGGGCCACATGTCTCATTTAGCCAGGTTTCCGTAATAACAAGGAGATCAAGCTGATTATCACTAAATAGTTCAAAAATATCAGCAGTGTGCTTGACCAGTGACCTGGCATTGATCACGCCTGCTCGGATGCATGAAGAAGCATTAGGCTTGAGAGCAGGATATTTCAAAATGGGCTGAAAGTGGAATTTGCACACATGACACTTCCACGAGGGGTTGTCTGCTACCTCCCAAGTATCAGTGCATGGACAGGAATTAGCTTTTAGTGCCATAAGGTACTCACGGGAATAGCGAGTCATGGTCCTATGGGGCTTTAGTGGGGCACCAACAGGGGGGCAGGCGCTGGCCGCGTCCGGGACACGGACGGGCACAGACGGGCCCTCCTTTGGCGCTCATTCAGCGCGCAGACGGCGCGCCCGCTGCGCGTGGCGGCTGCGCGTCTTAGAGTGCATGACTATTTGTAGGCCAAGCCCCACCCTCCGCTGGACCGCTAACTCGGGTCCCGCGGGTTCCGGCCCACACTCAAGATGGCGCCCGACCTAGCCCTCCACAACAATCGGCACTTGAAGCCGCGGTGGAACGGGGCTCAGGGGGACCTGATTAATGCAATGCTTTGAAGCGGTGAGTTTTAAAAGGTACACACAATATTAACACAGCAATTCTTAAAATCAATTTGAGGTGTTAAAAAAACGAGATTCAATGCATCAGTGGGAATCAGGTAGGAGCAGAGGAGAGCCCTCGCAATCTGCTCGCCTTCTCGAGCGCTGTAATGAGGTGCTGCCACCACCCCCAAACAAACGCACAGACCCACGAGCACCAGATCTATTTGTGCCATGCCATTGTGCCTATGCCATGCTCTGTGGCATTTGTCTGTGTGATAAGCACCTTGGAAAAGACAGGGGACCTGAGCACAGGAGCTGTGCACAAGGCTCACTTTAGAGAATAAAATGCAGTTTGGCATGCCTTTGTCCAAATCACATTTCTGGTCTGCTTCTTGGAAGTCAGCTCAGTCAAGGGGGCATCAATAGTGCCACAGCCATTGACAAACTCAAGTGGAGAAGGCTGACCTCTCCTTTGCTCCCACTGTTAGGGCTATCTTCCAGTACCCTGATGTAAAATCATAGGTACTGAAATACTGGGCAGCCCCTAACCGGTCAATCAGCTCATCAGCCAGGGATGGGGGTGAGCATCAGTTTTTGTCACTGAGTTTAGCCCTGTATAATCCACACAGAACCTCAGTTCAGGTGTAGTGCCTGCTGAGGCAACTTTTGGTACCTGAACCACAGAACTAGACCAGGGGCTACTGGAGGGTTCTATCACCACCAAACCCAGCATTTTGGAAACTTCAGCCTTAATGCTGGACCTCACCTTATCTGACAACCTGTAAGATTCATTCTTAACAGGGAGGTTGTCCGTTGTGTCCACAGCATAGGTACACAGGTGTGTTGTCCCAAGGATAAGGGAGAACAGAGAGGGTTACTGTCCAACACTTGGTGGTAGTCTCTTTATTGTTCAGGAGTTGGAGTGGGGGAAAGGATTACTTCCTACACAGACCCATCTTTCTCCTTGCAGGCTAAGAGGTCAGGGAGAGGTACACTCTCTTCTTCCTCCTCGAGATCTGTTGCCAGCAGCATGGTGACCTCAAACCTCTCAAAGTGGAGTTTGAGGAGATTGGCATGCAGCACCCAGTGGGGCTGTGTTATGGCAGGGTTTTTGGCTTTATTTAGCAGTGATATAGATCATTAGTCTTGCTCACATCTAGGATAGGTATTCTTAGCCTGTGTTGGCCCTTTTAAGCCCTTTTTTCCAGACCTAGAAGAGGATAGCTGCTTAATATGATAATATGCCTTTATTCTTGACTTTAACCTGTCTATTGCCTATTGGCTTTGACATACTAGATGGTTTATGTAGGTATTCTGGCAGAGCTAAGGGGCATTTCATCCCTTTCAGGCCTACAGGCCTAGAGCTAGAGGGACTCCATCTTGATGAAGCTGAGAGGCTTTTCAGGGTAAAGGCAAAGTTTATAGTTAAGGCTGTTGTTCGCTTGGAGAGAACCGGCTCAGGCTGGCCCCTATCGAAGGAATGTATTTTTCTCCACTCCGAAGACACAACTTCAGGCTGGCCAGCTGGGAACGTGTCCTTGGTACGGGGAGGTACAAGAATTTGGTGGGCGGCAGGTTACTGGCCGTAACTTTCCATGAAAGGACAAGCATCTATATTAGCGAGCTACAGGAGAGGAGGAGTGTTCAGTTCAGCTTGGAGTTCAGTTCAGTTTGGAGTTCAGTTCAGCGTGGTGCTCAGAACAGCTGGGAGCTCAGTTCAGCTTGGAGCTCAGAACAGCTTGGAGAGAGAGAGAGGATGTCTGCTGGAGCTGCAGAATAGAGTGCAGTTCTTGAATGGAGAAAGAAGGCAGACGATTGCTGAAGATGAGGAGAGAGAATAGAGTGCAGAGAGCATCAAAGAAGGCTGTCAGCTGGAGCAATTGAACCAGAGGCGTGATGATGTGGTGAAGGAGGGAGAGACAGAGAAAGCCCTAATCCCACCAGAGGCAGAGAGAGAGAAATCTTCCTTCTAATAGGTGAGGTAGTCTGAACTAATCACACTTACATCTTAATCTTATCTTTATTCCCTAGGCTTTTGCATTGCTAATCTTTTCTCTTTCAGCAGTGTGTTCTACCTATAGTCTTTGTCAGTTACATGTGTTAATTATAATACAGATCTGTGTATGTGTCTATATTGTTGTGATTAAAGAAACCCCCAGTTTATTAGTGAACTGCCGTGCGCTTCATATTTTTGTTCAATCTAGGTAAATATATCTCCTAGGTGTTTACTAGGTACATGAATGGATGAGTAATCCCAATCAGGTAAGTGGTGATCACATAAATAGGGAGTGAGTGGACCTATGATGCCAAGAATAAGAGGTACATTATATTAATTGGCTAACTCCTAATATTGTAGTAGCAGACCCTTAGTGAAGAGACTTCCCAATATATATATATATAAAGGTGTTCATAGGAATGTGGTCGTCGTTGATATGCGGCGTTAGTGAGAACGCTGGGTTGGATACCAGCGTGGATACCCACAGGATTGTGGCTTGAATAAGTGAGAGCGTCAGGTGGGAGACTGGCGTGGAGGTTTGCAGGATTGCGAACCGTTTGGAAAAGGGAGCATTGGGTTCTGCAGGCCCATGTGTAGACGCACCGGATTGTGTGTCATATCTGCCCTAGGGTAGACCGGTCTGGGTCTGAGTGGCCGCGAGACCAACTGATGTGAATATAAGTGTGGTGTAGGGTATGGATATCCCTAGTAATCAGTGAGTATTCTTAGTATCCCTATAGATTTAGTGGTGTTTTTAATAATATGAGCTTGTATATTGCGAGTTCCCCATCCTCAGGTAGGTACCCAGGTGCCTGGATAGTTGGTCCTGAGGAGGGATGTGATTACGTTCTGGCTGGGTTGGAGGGGCCCCTAGGGGCTGATCCCATCTAATCAGAAAAACCAGCCATAACATCTGGCGTCTACGAACAGTTTACGAAACCTGTGTGATCTGGCCATGAGCTTAGAGAGGTTCCCATGTGTTGTGAGTGAGTGCCATGAACGCCATTACATCTGGCGTAGTCGGCATCTTACGAATCCTGTGTGATCTGGCCATGTGCTTAGAGAGTTTCCCATGTGTTCTGAGGGAGTGCCCTGAACGCCGGTTCCATCTGGCGTAATGTTGCAGTTTATGTAGCCTGTGTGACCTATGGGCTTGAACAGTTGCAGCGTGAGGAGTTTGCATTACATCATGGCATTTGGTTTATTCAGGGTGGAAGGAATGGTTTTCATCTTGGTGTTTAAACTGTCAGGGTTGAAGGATGGCATTACATGAGGAAGCCAGTTACATCTTTGTGATGGTCCAATTGTATAAATGTGTGTAAAAAATGCTTTTAAATTGCCCATTAAATTGCTTGCTGCATCTGCTTATGCTGTGCAATGTGAAATGTGTTCATTGTACTATGATTTGTGGAGTTCTTTGAATAAAGCTTGTCTTGTAAATATGGCTTGTGAATAGCGCCATTTTAATGTGGCTTGTGAGGTGCGTGTTCTTATGTTGATTTGCTGTGTTCCTTGTGCATTGCGCCTTGGATATATTGTTTGTGAAAAGCTTGTCTTGTAAATATGGCTTGTGAATAGCGCCATGTGGTCATGGCTTGGATGGAGCATGTTATCATTACGTTAGGCAGGGGAGAGCTGGATCTCTCTCGGGTGCTTGGGGATAACGTTTTGAAAATGTGTGTACGTGTTATCTGTAAACGTGAAGAGATGTGCTCAGGACTTTCCCATGTATCCGCGGACTTTGGGCAATGATTCTGCTTGAGCTGCCAAAGGGTTAATATCTTGAATTGAGATGGCAGTCTTTATTTTTAAACATGCTGTTTTACCTTGCATGGTTATTTTGACCTGACTATAAAAGTCAGTGTATTATTTTAAGGATTGATGGTTTGATTTTGACTTTTGATTCCTTGGTCTGCCTACGTGCTTTGTCAGCTTCTTGCCAGAGAGGTAACATCTTGTGCTTTGCGAAGGGTTCTGTTCATTTCACATTCTTTTTGAAATGCGTCTACGAATTTGTGTGGGTTTACCTTGGAACTGATGCGGTTATAAATCAACCAGTCGGATTGAGATAAGGGTTTGCACGGAGAGAGCTGTGTTCTTTTAAATGTGCTTTCTTAATATGCATCCATAGACGTGTGGGGAATTATTTCGGAATGCATGATTTAAAATGAGTGAAATGTTAAGGAGGTGGCCCGTTAGAATGCATGCTACGGGCTGTTTTCATTAATTATTTCTTTGAGGGTTTTCCATCTAGAAAGGAATGTGCTGGTTGCAGTGATCACAGGTTGAGAATAATCAATCTTGCCCGACAGTGCATGGTAACATGTGCTTTTAATTAGTGAAAGGCAACCGTGTGCTTTTGAAAAAAAAATGTAACATTATTATTTTCCCAAATGTAAACTAAAACTTTTTTTATAAATGTGTCAGCAAAACCGGCCTTGGTAAGTTATCCAACTCAGTTAGAAATAATAGGCTGTTTATTAATGTATGAATGTGGCCCTTTTATTAGGTTGGATTAAATAGCTTGCATGTTTAATTACACTGTAATGCATAGTTGCATGATGCCCCTGGTTGAACTAAACACAATGTTGAAATGTGTCTGCATTTTATGTTGTTTTAAAATTATTTCTCTTCCAACAGCTGACAATGGTCCATGATAATTCGTTTTTTCAAATGCAGAATGTATAATTTTGTGTGCAAAACTTAGTAGCCCCTTTCTACATAAGTGCCCTTATTTTAAATGTCTTGCCTTTAGCTGAATTAGTTAGACAAAAGTCTTTTTATAAACTGGAGCTTTTTAGTAGCAGTACACTGTAATTGAATTGGTTTTTTTTAAAATGCTAGCTTTCGTTAGTTAGAAAAATCAGGCCTGGGAACGAGCTTACAAGGAATTTGTTTGTCGACCTTTGCAGACCAGCTGGCTTGTGAAGACGAGTTTTTTTTTTCTTCCGCTGCAGGCTTCGGCTGCAGCCTGTCCTGTTTTTGATTGGCCATAATCCAATTTTATTCCGCGGACGGCTTGTTTATTTAAGGGTGGGGTTAACTCGCTCTTCCTGGCTGTTGACGCAGGCAGCTTCATTGCCTGCTGATAAGGGACTCTTGCACACTCTTGGCCCTTGGCAGTGGGCCTGGGCGGGCTTCTCTGATCAGGGAATGGGAGGCTTGCAGTGCCCTGCTCCTGCTGTGAGATCATCATTTGGCAGTGATTCAAATTACTTCATACTGTAGCCTGGCTCCTGCTCTGAAGGGAGGGGCTGTCTTAGTAAGGATTAGGGTATGTTAGGCCCTACTAAAATTTCATTAAAAGTTACATTTTGAATGTTTTTAATTAATTAGGATATTTTCTTTTCAATAATGAAAGGCACCCGGGGTGCTTTTTAAATTAAAATTTTATTTTGCAAGAATAATGATACTTGTTTTCTTGTCCCTAGGATTGCTGGGTTGTGGTTGTGCGTGGGTCGATCCCCCCCCCCCACTTCCTTTTCTTATTTTAGTTTTT
Organism: Lissotriton vulgaris; assembly: GCF_964263255.1. Taxonomy (NCBI): domain Eukaryota; kingdom Metazoa; phylum Chordata; class Amphibia; order Caudata; family Salamandridae; genus Lissotriton; species Lissotriton vulgaris. Next base: position 810,490,576 of record NC_141695.1, on the reverse strand, counting down.
TACTTTCATGTTTTTATGTTAGTTTATTATTTTTGGAAGATGGAACCAGACCAGACAAGACCGGAAGGGTGGTGAATGGCCGCATCGGAGGAAGTGTCCGGATACCGAAGATGCAGGGTGGTGGCCTACACTGAAGTAACAAAATTGACATTGGACTTTTTTTTTTTCAAATGGATTTGGTTACATAATTCCTTGGCCTACATTATTCCCATGTTTGCAATCACTACGAGCAGGCCCCACTTTAAAAAAAACAACAAACATGTCACCTATTATAGTTTTCCCGTTTTCTTCAAAACAGTTTTTGCCAATGAAGGACTTTTTTTTTTTGAATGGTGGTGCACACATGTGTTCCACAGTGTGAATAAACTAAGTGATATATATATACACCAGCTGTCTTGTAGAAATGGGGTTGTTTTTTACTGTTCTTACATTTTCACCTTGATTGATCAAAGGGTGGTTACCCTAGACTTTAGATTGTCCTGAGAGGTGTGTCTTTTAGTATGATTATGTATTAATGTTTGTCCAGACCTTGAAAACAGTTTGTCGTGTCTACTTCTCAGATTTCACCAAAATGTTTCTTTAAATTCACAAATGTCAGTAGGCCTCATTTAGGCCCTTTGTTGTTTTCTCATTAGAAGTTGAAACACATTTAGTTCTTAAGTTGTCCGAAGTAGGTAGGCCTCATTTAGGCTTAAGTTGTCCGAAGTAGGTAGGCCCCTTGCTGTTTTCATTCAACACATAAGTCCCTGCATCACTAGATTTCACCAGTTATCACTAGAAGTTGAGGCACATTTAGTTTGAGGATGCTTTGGTTAGTTTCTGTTGTTATCAGATCCAATCTTAGATATGTTTCAGCATTCAAGTCAAGGGTGCTTTGATTTGTTTTCAGTTGGTTCTTAGGTTTGTATTCCCTACAATTGAGTTTCAGGTGGAATTTCCTTAAGTTGTCATTCTTTTTAGAGAGTTTTTTAGTTTTTGATTTGTTGATAGATTGTGTTGATGTTTGTTTATATGGATGTTGTTGTTTATTGATGTTCGCAAGATAAGGATCTAAGGGTGGAGTGTTATGGCAGGGTTTTTGGCTTTATTTAGCAGTGATATAGATCATTAGTCTTGCTCACATCTAGGATAGGTATTCTTAGCCTGTGTTGGCCCTTTTAAGCCCTTTTTTCCAGACCTAGAAGAGGATAGCTGCTTAATATGATAATATGCCTTTATTCTTGACTTTAACCTGTCTATTGCCTATTGGCTTTGACATACTAGATGGTTTATGTAGGTATTCTGGCAGAGCTAAGGGGCATTTCATCCCTTTCAGGCCTACAGGCCTAGAGCTAGAGGGACTCCATCTTGATGAAGCTGAGAGGCTTTTCAGGGTAAAGGCAAAGTTTATAGTTAAGGCTGTTGTTCGCTTGGAGAGAACCGGCTCAGGCTGGCCCCTATCGAAGGAATGTATTTTTCTCCACTCCGAAGACACAACTTCAGGCTGGCCAGCTGGGAACGTGTCCTTGGTACGGGGAGGTACAAGAATTTGGTGGGCGGCAGGTTACTGGCCGTAACTTTCCATGAAAGGACAAGCATCCATATTAGCGAGCTACAGGAGAGGAGGAGTGTTCAGTTCAGCTTGGAGTTCAGTTCAGTTTGGAGTTCAGTTCAGCGTGGTGCTCAGAACAGCTGGGAGCTCAGTTCAGCTTGGAGCTCAGAACAGCTTGGAGAGAGAGAGAGGATGTCTGCTGGAGCTGCAGAATAGAGTGCAGTTCTTGAATGGAGAAAGAAGGCAGACGATTGCTGAAGATGAGGAGAGAGAATAGAGTGCAGAGAGCATCAAAGAAGGCTGTCAGCTGGAGCAATTGAACCAGAGGCGTGATGATGTGGTGAAGGAGGGAGAGACAGAGAAAGCCCTAATCCCACCAGAGGCAGAGAGAGAGAAATCTTCCTTCTAATAGGTGAGGTAGTCTGAACTAATCACACTTACATCTTAATCTTATCTTTATTCCCTAGGCTTTTGCATTGCTAATCTTTTCTCTTTCAGCAGTGTGTTCTACCTATAGTCTTTGTCAGTTACATGTGTTAATTATAATACAGATCTGTGTATGTATCTATATTGTTGTGATTAAAGAAACCCCCAGTTTATTAGTGAACTGCCGTGCGCTTCATATTTTTGTTCAATCTAGGTAAATATATCTCCTAGGTGTTTACTAGGTACATGAATGGATGAGTAATCCCAATCAGGTAAGTGGTGATCACATAAATAGGGAGTGAGTGGACCTATGATGCCAAGAATAAGAGGTACATTATATTAATTGGCTAACTCCTAATATTGTAGTAGCAGACCCTTAGTGAAGAGACTTCCCAATATCTCTATATATAAAGGTGTTCATAGGAATGTGGTCGTCGTTGATATGCGGCGTTAGTGAGAACGCTGGGTTGGATACCAGCGTGGATACCCACAGGATTGTGGCTTGAATAAGTGAGAGCGTCAGGTGGGAGACTGGCGTGGAGGTTTGCAGGATTGCGAACCGTTTGGAAAAGGGAGCATTGGGTTCTGCAGGCCCATGTGTAGACGCACCGGATTGTGTGTCATATCTGCCCTAGGGTAGACCGGTCTGGGTCTGAGTGGCCGCGAGACCAACTGATGTGAATATAAGTGTGGTGTAGGGTATGGATATCCCTAGTAATCAGTGAGTATTCTTAGTATCCCTATAGATTTAGTGGTGTTTTTAATAATATGAGCTTGTATATTGCGAGTTCCCCATCCTCAGGTAGGTACCCAGGTGCCTGGATAGTTGGTCCTGAGGAGGGATGTGATTACGTTCTGGCTGGGTTGGAGGGGCCCCTAGGGGCTGATCCCATCTAATCAGAAAATCCAGCCATAACAGGCTGTCTATGAGGTCCCTAGGCTCGACAGGCTCCACTACCCACACTTTTTGACCAGGCTGAAAATCCACGGTGCTAGCATTTTTGTCATACCACCCTTTCATGACAGCTTGGCTGGCTTCTTAGTTACTTAAAGCTTGCTTCTATAACTTAGCCATTTGGCTCTTGAAGGCCAGCATGTAGCTCACTACATCCTGGGAAGTTTTCCTGGGAGCTTGCTCCCAGCCTTCCATGACCAAACTCAGAGGTTCCTTAACAAGAGGCTTAAACTGTAGCTCGAAGCCCACTCCCTTCTGTGGTACCTCCCTGTAGGCAAACAATAGGCATTGTGTAGGAAAATTGAATTTTGTTCCAGTTGTACCCCTACTTTTTGCCCCATTTTGAACTCTTAGATGCAGGATTTTTTGACTGACAGTGCACTGAAGCCTGCTAACAAGGTTCCAGGGCAAGTGCTTTTTCCTTTAAAAATAAAATCTCTGATTGTAACCCAATTGGCAAAGACTTTAGCACCCTTGAAAATGTACATATGGCAAACGGTACCTATGTTACCCAGGGCAAAGGTACTAAAGAGGGTTCCTCAGGGTTGCAATGTGTCTTATGTCACCCAAAGACACCCTCACAAAAAAACCATGTAGAATGCGTGAAAGGGCACCATCCCTTCAGACAACTCAACATTGCACAGTGCCTGTTGGATTGCCAAAGTACACGGCAAGTACTATATGTAAGTCACCCCTAAAGCAGGCCTTAAGAGCCCTAAGGCAGGGTGTATTATAGCACATGTGAGGACATATCTGCATGAGCAGATATAGCCCAGAGATTTCTAGTCGTATTCCTAGATATTACAAGTGAAAAGGGAAGCCATCTTAAGGTATGTACTGGGCACTGATCATTACGAGAAAATAATGGTATTTGCTATCAAACACTGTAGTGATGCAAGCATTAGATTTAATATGACATGCACCCAGAGGGCACCCAAGAGGTGCCCCCTGAACACCTACCAAAAGACACACAATTGATGGAAGGAACACCTACCAGCCTCTTAGTGTGCTGGCTGACTAGATGCTCTCAGCCTGCAATCACAGACTAATTTTTGCCCCCTGCAGGTGAGAGCCCACGGTCTCAGGAGGTTAGGAACAATGCCTGGTGTGTTAGGAGGTGTTATCACCTCATGCAGTAGGATGGCTAGTAAATCTGCATACCAAGGCCAGGAGCCACAAAACCCCTGCCAACTTTGATATGCAACCCTGGCTTCCCCCAAACCTGGAAGATGCCAACCTCTGCTTGAAGGTCCATTTGGCATCAGGACAGGTGGGAAATTAGCTAGTCAGGAGGTGTCTCACACTTCCAAGCTGAGCACACCCCAAGGTAGACAGCCAGACATGGACAGTCAAAGAAGGGTTTCACCATCTTGTTTCTGGTGAAGCTAGAAAATCTGGGTCAGGATTATGCCCACTCCCTTCAGGAAGTGGTCATATAGGGGATGTAGTCACCCCAGGGGTAAGTAGCCCATTGGCTACTACTTTACACTCCCCTTTACATAAATACATTAAGTATTTATGTGGTCCTCCGGCACCAGGAATTTAGCTTCATCTTACTGAAGAAAGAAGAGGACAAAGAAGAGCCAAAGAAGCAAGAGCTGAGCATTGGTGGTAGATTTTGCCATCAAACCCTGCCTGCCTAGCTGCTCCTGTCCTGCCAATCACGACGACCGACTTGTCCTACAGCTGTGCATCCACCAAAAACCTTGGAGAACCACCAGCACTTCGCTAAGCCATCAGCTTCTCCCTTGACGTGTAGGAGTCTCTTCCCTGCAGCATTCTGGCACCAACCAAAATATCGGGTTCACGGTTCTGCTGTTCACCAGGCCCACTGATGCAGCAGCCATCCAGGAGGAAGTCACCATGTTCCAGGAGGTCAGATCCGACTCCCTACTACCGCAAAGACCGACCAGCCGACAATGGATATCAGCACCCCAGAGGCCAACACCAAGAGTGGCCCAACTGTTCTATTTTGTTCCCTTCTGCAGGTCAAACCAAGAACCATAAGTGCCTTTGACACCCAGATCCAGCCAAACAAAACCCTTTGCACCGGAGCGCCCCGGCCTGGGTCTACGACAATCAACAGTGCTCCCCTGTTCCCAGGACCCTCATGACTCGAGCCCCCTGTTGGGAGCTCTCAACACTTGTTCCCAAGTCCTCCTCTGCAGTCTATTTCTAGGTAGCCCCTCTTTGCCTACGGTTTGGCGTGCAAGGCTACAAAGCCATCCAGAGCCACTGCACCTGGAAACAACATCCCCTTTACGGAAGAGTTGACTGATCTTATCATACAATCGTCACTATCACATTCTAAAAATCTCTTCCTCTGTGATTACAACATCCATTGGAACAATAGTGTTGATCCTGCTGTCATCCTACTTAACGATACCATGGACATCACCAATATGTCCCAACTCTGCCACGCTCCCACACTTAACAAAGGTGCCACCCTGGATGCTATTATAACAAACAACGATCTAGCCTCCCTCTAAAATATTCTTCCGGTAGATTGGTCTGACTACTACCTTATCCTCTTCACCATGACTAAATCCATTACTTGCCCCACCCCCACCAGCATATTATCCAAGAAATCCACCCGCAACCTTCACCTTATTCCTCCGGGCGAATTAGAAACCACAATTAAGGCTCACTTAGCTCCACCCCCTCTCTCTGACAGCACCACTCACCTAACAAACCATTATAACAATTCTATTCTTGAATCCCTCAACCAAATTGCTCCAATCAAACTCAAACAACAAAAAAACATTCCTCCTAAGTCTTGGTTCAATTCTGAACTCAACAATGAAAGACGGTCCCTTAGACATTCTGAACGGATCTGGAGAACTTATCCAAGCGTGGATAATCTGGCTATCCTTAGAACTGCTAGATCCCAGTACAAAAAACACATATTTAATGAAAAAGCCTCCTTCCTACGCTCTCAACTGGATCAGGCCAGAAACCGCCCTAGAGAACTCTTTAACATTGTAAAAAAACAAACCTCCACTGGCCCTCCTAAAATATTAGCCTCCATTGACAAATGTGAAGAAATAGCCAGCTTCTTTACGAACAAAATCAACATGATCGAAGTTTCCTTCTTTTCCCTCCCACTCTCACTCCAACCTACCACCACCCTAGACACCCTCCCCAACACTCATAACTCTCCTTCAACCACCTTCTCTACACCGCTCGATACCTATGTTCCCCTCCCTGCTCTACTCCAATAGGATACCCTTCCAAAAACAAACCCCCCTGCTAAAAACAATGCCTCCTGGAGCGATTTCACCCCAGTAACAGAATCTATGATCACTAATATCATTGTCAAACTAAAACCTTCTGCCCACTCCAGAGATCCTTTCCCCGACCTTCTGGTTCAAGAACTTAAATCTATCATTGACCCCATATGGACTAAAATGATCAATTCCTCCCTTTCCACTGGTTGTGTCCCTGCCTCCCTTCAACTTGGTCAAATCTCGCCTATTCTCAAAAACATCACAGCTGACCCCAATGATCCACACAACCTTCGTCCAATCTCTAACCTTCCATTCCTATCCAAAGCCCTTGAAAAATGTGTCCTATTACAACTAGAGAAACATATCGTCTCCTTCAACCTCCTTGATGTCTTCCAGTCCGACTTTAGAAAGGGATGCAGCACAGAAACTGCTATGCTTAATATCATTGATGACATTCAACGTTCCCTTGACAAGGGAGAATCCTCAGTACTAATCCTTCTAGACCTCTCAGCTGCATTTGATACTGTCCACCGCCCCACCCTTCTCAGCACTCTCAAAGATCGATTCGATTTGGAAGGGGCGGTATACAAATAGTTCTCTTCATTCCTACAAAATAGATCTCAACAAATCAAGCTTAGCCATTTCCTCTCTAAACCTCAACCTGTCTCACTCAGCATCCCTCAAGGATCCATTCTCTCCCCTACCCTATTCAATCTGTTCATGGAACCACTCACCCTCAAACATTCTAATATCAACTACCACCTCTATGCTGACGACACCCAATTATACTACAAGATCAAATCTCACAAAGACATTCTTCACCTCAATGAGACCCTGAAAAAAATTCAAACCTGGTCCCATCTGAACCATCTCAAACTTAACCCCAAAAAACAAATCATAATTTTCTCCCCCAAAAATAATTCTCTTCCCATTCAACTTTGGTTAAATGACATCAAAGAACTAAACTGCCCTCTCTCCACCTCTAATTCTGTCAAATCCCTAGGCATCAGTATTGACCAAAATCTTAATCTCATCCCTCACATTAAAAATGCATCCAATCACGACGACCGACTTGTCCTACAGCTGTGCATCCACCAAAAACCTTGGAGAACCACCAGCACTTCGCTAAGCCATCAGCTTCTCCCTTGATGTCTAGGAGTCTCTTCCCTGCAGCATTCTGGCACCAACCAAAATATCGGGTTCACAGTTCTGCTGTTCACCAGGTCCACTGATGCAGCAGCCATCCAGGAGGAAGTCACCATGTTCCAGGAGGTCAGATCCGACTCCCTACTACCGCAAAGACCGACCAGCCGACAATGGATATCAGCACCCCAGAGGCCAACACCAAGAGTGGCCCAACTGTTCTATTTTGTTCCCTTCTGCAGGTCAAACCAAGAACCATAAGTGCCTTTGACACCCAGATCCAGCCAAACAAAACCCTTTGCACCGGAGCGCCCCGGCCCGGGTCTACGACAATCAACAGTGCTCCCCTGTTCCCAGGACCCTCATGACTCGAGCCCCCTGTTGGGAGCTCTCAACACTTGTTCCCAAGTCCTCCTCTGCAGTCTATTTCTAGGTAGCCCCTCTTTGCCTACGGTTTGGCGTGCAAGGCTACAAAGCCATCCAGGACCTGGAAACAACATCCCCTTTACGGAAGAGTTGACTGATCTTATCATACAATCGTCACTATCACATTCTAAAAATCTCTTCCTCTGTGATTACAACATCCATTGGAACAATAGTGTTGATCCTGCTGTCATCCTACTTAACGATACCATGGACATCACCAATATGTCCCAACTCTGCCACGCTCCCACACTTACCAAAGGTGCCACCCTGGATGCTATTATAACAAACAACGATCTAGCCTCCCTCTAAAATATTCTTCCGGTAGATTGGTCTGACTACTACCTTATCCTCTTCACCATGACTAAATCCATTACTTGCCCCACCCCCACCAGCATATTATCCAAGAAATCCACCCGCAACCTTCACCTTATTCCTCCGGGCGAATTAGAAACCACAATTAAGGCTCACTTAGCTCCACCCCCTCTCTCTGACAGCACCACTCACCTAACCAACTCTCCTTCAACCTCCTTGATGTCTTCCAGTCCGACTTTAGAAAGGGATGCAGCACAGAAACTGCTATGCTTAATATCATTGATGACATTCAACGTTCCCTTGACAAGGGAGAATCCTCAGTACTAATCCTTCTAGACCTCTCAGCTGCATTTGATACTGTCCACCGCCCCACCCTTCTCAGCACTCTCAAAGATCGATTTGATTTGGAAGGGACGGTATACAAATGGTTCTCTTCATTCCTACAAAATAGATCTCAACAAATCAAGCTTAGCCATTTCCTCTCTAAACCTCAACCTGTCTCACTCAGCGTCCCTCAAGGATCCATTCTCTCCCCTACCCTATTCAATCTGTTCATGGAACCACTCACCCTCAAACATTCTAATATCAACTACCACCTCTATGCTGACGACACCCAATTATACTACAAGATCAAATCTCACAAAGACATTCTTCACCTCAATGAGACCCTGAAAAAAAATTCAAACCTGGTCCCATCTGAACCATCTCAAACTTAACCCCAAAAAACAAATCATAATTTTCTCCCCCAAAAATAATTCTCTTCCCATTCAACTTTGGTTAAATGACATCAAAGAACTAAACTGCCCTCTCTCCACCTCTAATTCTGTCAAATCCCTAGGCATCAGTATTGACCAAAATCTTAATCTCATCCCTCACATTAAAAATGCATCCAAAAGCGCTCTTTTCACCCTTCTCCACCTTAAGAAACTTAAACCTTTTATTCCTGCAGAAGATTTCAAGCTTGTTGTCCAATCGCTGGTCCTTTCCTGGATCGACTATGGGAACGCCACTTTGGCTGGCACCCCTAAAATCCATCTTGCTCCAATTAAATCTGTCCTCAGCCTTGCTGCTAGACTCATCTCTGATTGTAGAAAATTTGATCACATCTCCTCCATCCTCAAAAATCTCAAGTGGCTCCCAATAGAAGGTAGATCCACCTATAAGATTGCCTGCATCACCCACAAAGCTCTCCACCAAAACACCCCTTCCTACCTTGCAACAAAACTACACAAAGCAGGTTGCTCTAGATCCCTGAAGAGCACAAACTCCCTTGTCCTGATCCCACCTAGACTAAAATGTCAAAAGACCCAATCCTGTGCGTTCTCTGGTAACGCTCCCACAATCTGGAACTCTCTCCCAAAAGATATCCGTTGCAACCCCTCTTACCCTCTCTTCAAAAAAGAGCTAAAAATACTTCTTCTCAACAAATATTGGGGTATCTAATGTTACTGACACTGTACATGTTCCAAATATTGGGATATCTATGTTAATGACACCTAACATGTTCACTTCCCTCTCCTCTATTATGCACTCCTCTTTACTCCCCCTGTCTATACCCTCATACTCTTATTCCCCCTCTTTTCACCCCCTCTCTCTCCTAACTTTCACTATCCATTTCCATAGAAATTTCTATATCTATTCTCTTTGCCCCATTAGACATGCTGATTACACTATCACACTATCATTTTGTAACTCGTTCTCGCTTAATTTTTAGTTTATTTCATTGTTTGTTTTCATCAGCCTTGTAAAGCGCTCTGATACTCTCGGGTCGAGTAGCGCTATATAAATCCTTTGATATAAATAATTAACTGTAAACTCAAACTGTTTGTGGTACTTTGGACCTTAGACCCCTAGTACCTTAAGTCCCAAAGGGCACCCCGGAATACAATTGCAAGTACCTGTATGGAACTTATGCCTTTTTCTCCATAGAAAGCATTACTGTTTAAGAAAGCATTTGTGCTACAATTTTAATTGCCATTAAAAATTGCCATTTTCAAAAAGTACTTACCCAATTAGGAAGTTCTAGGTGTTAAAATATATATTTTTTAAATTTATTTTTCTAAATTGGTCTTGAGTTTCTTCTTTAGTGTGTGTCTCATTTATTGTATCTGTGTGTGTTCAACAAATGCTAAACACTACACCCTGAGAAGTCTAAACTGCTCACCCACACTACCACAATAGAGAGCATTTTGTATTATTAATTTAAGCCCTGTAAACCAGTAAGGGTTGTCTGGACTTTCTACATAGTGTACCTCTTTTTGGTACACTTCATGGAAAGTCAGCTTCCTGCACATGGTAAGAGTATGTCCCACTTATTCCTCAATGCCTCACATGGATTAGTTACTTACCTGTAATCCTAGTTCTCTTCCAGGGGTATACTCATTAAAGTCATAAGCACTGAATTATCTCCGCCCATGAGCGGGGACCCGGAACACATAAACAATATACATATATATGTGTAAATATAACCAAAAGTACAAAGTACTAAGTAATTATACACATATACATGTATAATAACCATAATATGCAGCCTAACCTTAACACATAGGCTAATCAAACCAAAACCTTACACGTTCTGAAGCATGAAAATATGCTGTATATAAATGCAATAAACAGGCATGAGCCTAAAATGCATTTCATAGCCATGAAAAACCTTTTATTTTCATCAAAGAACCTGTAGTAAACAGTTGTTCGCCTAAAAGGGCTGCATATGAAAAAATGTCTGTGTACAAAAAATCAGACTGGCACCCTGCCTTTAAGGCCCCAGAGAATCTGCACACTTTGCCTTTAAGGCCTCCAGGAGAACTCTGTTCCCATCATGCCCCACAGGTGACAGTTAGGTCAGTTCTTTTGTACGGTACAGTAAACTTTAGCAGGAATCTGCACTTAAACATATTGAAACTTTAAACCTTAATGCTACTGCTCGCCCGGGGAGGCGGGAGGGTGCTTATGACTTTAATGAGTATACCCCTGGAAGAGAACTAGGATTACAGGTAAGTAACTAATCCTTCTCTTCCAGGGGATACTCATTAATAGTCATAAGCACTGAATAGAGTAGCAAGCTCATACCCACAGAAGCGGGCGAACAGATAAAAGCATAGTCATACTTTAAAATCACAGTGTTTAACTAGTATTAGCAAACAAATTTCTGAGTGATGCTTGTCCCACTTGTGCATCAGTCTGAGCCTCAGAATCCAAACAGTAATGGCGTGTAAACGTATGCACTGAACGCCAAGTAGCTGCTTTACATATCTCTGACATAGCCACATTCCTAAGGAGAGCTGTGGTAGAAGCTTTTCCCCTCGTAGAATGAGCCCTAGGTCTACCTGATAAAGACTTGTGGGCTAGCTGATAAGCCAGTAAGATACAAGACACTATCCACCTAGAAATGGATCTCTTGGATGCTGCCAAACCAGTATTTGTAGGACCATAGTTCACAAACAGATGGTCCGTCTGTCTCAAGGACTTTGTTTTATCTAAGTAAAATTTCAAAACTCTTTTTAGATCTAATGAATGTAAAGTCCGTTCTGCCGGACTTGAAGGGTTCGGAAAGAAAGTAGGCAATGTTATGGATTGGTTAATATGAAAATCCGACACCACCTTAGGTAGGAAAGCAGGATGAGTCCTGAGCACCACTCTGTTTCCATGAAAAAACTGTGTACGGTTCATTGCAACACAAAGCCTGGATTTCGCTCACCCTACGAGCAGAAGTGATGGCCACCAGGAACGCTACTTTCCAAGACAAGTGTTGCAAAGACGCTTTATGTATTGGCTCAAATGGGGGACCCATTAATTTAGTCAATACCACATTAAGCTCCCAAGGTGGAGACGGAGACCTGATTGGAGGATAAACCTTTCTTAACCCCTCCAGAAAATCCTTCATCACAGGCATTCGAAAGAAAGATATCTGTGTTGGCGATTTTCTATAAGCAGTTATTGCAGCAAGATGGACTTTGATGGAATTAAACTGCAAACCAGATTCAGCAAGGTAAAGAAGATAAGGCAAGACCACCTTTTCTTGACCATGAATTGGGTCCAGACTCTTACTCTGACACCAAAGGTAAAAGCGTTTCCACTTAAATCCGTAGGATTGTCTTGTAGAAGGCCGCTTTGCTTCCTTAAGGATGTTCATACACTCCGGATTCAGCTGTAAGTGCCCGTACTGGATGACTTCAGGAGCCATGCTGCCAAGCGCAGGGAGGGCAGATTGGGATGAAACACTTGCCCCTTCTGCTTGGACAGAAGATCCGGACGACACAGCAATCTCCTGTGCGGTGCTATTGACAACTGGAGGAGATCTGGGAACCACCACTGGCGTGGCCACTCTGGGCAAATCAGTATCATTCTGGAGTGAGTCTTGTACAGCCGATTGATCACTGCTGGTATCAACGGTGTCGGTGGAAAGGCGTACAGCAAATTTTGACACCAATCTATCAAAAGGGCATTCCCTTGAGACCCTTTCTGGTAGAACCTGGACGCGAAGACGGGGCATTTTGCGTTTGCCGCGTCTGCGAACAGATCTATGTCCGGTGTTCCCCAATCCTGGAAAATGCTGTGCGCGACGTCTTCGTTGAGAACCCAGTCGTGCGCTTCGACGAAGTCTCTGCTGAGGTCGTCCGCCTGTGTGTTGAGACTCCCCGGCAGGTGAATTGCTGTTATGGACAGGTCTCGCGCCAGTAACCAATGCCAGATGGTCTGGGCTTCTATGGAAAGAGTCCTGGATCTGGTACCCCCCTGCTTGTTTAAGTAATACATTGTAGTTGTATTGTCTGTTTGCACCAGGAGGGACCGAGTCTGTAGCGATGGCGCCAGGGACTTGAGAGCAAGATGGACAGCTCTGAGTTCGAGAAGATTGATGTGATATCCTTTCTCGAAGTCTGACCATTGCCCTTGTACCTGCAGAGGGCCCATATGCGCCCCCCAGCCTTGGAGAGAAGCATCTGTTATTAGAGTCTGCGTTGGTGGGTCCTGAGGAAAAGGGACTCCCTTCATCACGTGCACCTTCTTCATCCACCACCGGATGGAGTCTTTTGCAGACTGTTGGAGATAAATCCGGTCCTCCCAGCATCCTGCCCTCTGTTTCCACTGATCTTCCAGACACTGTTGTAGAGGACGCATCTGCAAACGTGCGTTTGGCACGATGAAAATGCACGACGCCATTGAGCCCAGGAGAGAGGACACTTGCCGAACTGTCGGATGTGCAGTTTGAAGGAGAAGTAGACACTTCGCTCTGATGGATGACCACCTCTCCTCCGAAGGACACACGTTTTCTACTTCTGTATCCAGCTGAGCACCCAGGTAGTGGATCTTCTGGGTGGGGTTCATTATCGACTTCTTGTAGTTGACTTGCAGACCCAACTTGTACATGAGCTGAAGACAAATCGACAGATGTTCCTCTAGAAGCGATGGGGATGAACTCTTCAGAAGCCAGTCGTCTAAGTACGGGTATATGAAAATCCGACTCTTTCGAAGACAAGCCGCCACTACAGCCATACATTTTGAAAATGTCCTGGGAGCTGATCTCAGGCCAAAAGGAAGCACTGCGTACTGATAATGACGAACCGCCACTTGAAACCTGAGAAATTTGCGATGTTTTCTGGATACCGGAATATGAAAATAAGCGTCCTTTAGATCGATGGAGCACATCCAATCCACTTGGTGTAATTGAGGGAAGATCTGGTGAAGAGCCAGCATTCGAAATCTCTCCTTCCGAATGAATTTGTTCAGTCGCCTCAAATCCAGAATGGGTCTGAACTCTGTGACTGGACCTTTTTTCTGCACAAGAAAGAATCGAGAGTACAGGCCTTGACCTCTCTGTTGGAAAGGGACTGGTTCTATGGCCTTCTTCTTCAGGAGGACGTTCGCCTACTTTTGCAAGCGCTTTATATTCCACTGTACCATCTTTAGAGGGCGCATGACAGGGGGTGCCTTCTTGAATCTCAAAAGGTACCCGTTCTGAATGACATCCAGCACCCATCTGTCCTTCGTGATCTGTTTCCACTCGTCCAGATAACGCACAATACTTCCTCCAACCGGAGTGGGACACGGTTGTAGAGGAAGCATCCATTCATTGTTTCTGAGGCTGCTTGGCAGCTGATGACTGCTGCCTATTTCCATTGCCTCTCGCCCGTCCAGGCCGCCGCTGCTGGAATTGCGATCTTTGTTGATTCGTGCCTTGATTTTGCGAAGACCAATTCGTTTGTTGACTCCTTTGCTGAAAAGATCTCTTGTCATAGGGACGAAAAGTACCCCGACGTTTAAATTCTTTTTTCTTCTCAAGGCCTACGGCCTTAAGAGTCTCCAACTCCACCTTCATCTTAGACATCTCATCGTCTGCATGAGATCCAAACAGAGTTGATCCATTGAAAGGTAAATTGACCATTTTCCTCTGTGCCTCCGGCTTTAGCCCCGTGAGGCGAAGCCAGGCTGTACGTCTTGCGCAAACACCGTGTGCATAGCCATGAGCCGACAAGTCCGCAGCATCAACAGCCGCGCTAATGCTCTGGTTAGCCACTAAACCTCCTTCCTCCACTATTTCCAGGAAGTCTTTCTGATCCTCTTTATGGAGTTTATCTGTAAAACGAGCCACTGAGTCCCAGAGCAGACGGTCATAGCGGCCCAATAGAGCAGCGGCACCGGCCACTCGCATGACCGATCCTGAGGTATTGCACATCCTTCGCCCCAAGGAATCCATACTCTTACTGTCCTTTTCAGGTGGAGCAGAAGAGGTAGATGCTGCCGAATGCGCCTTTCTGACTGCTGCTACAATTAGGGAGTCTGGTGGTGGGTCAGACCGCAAAAACATTGGGTCTTCCTCTGGAGCCTTGTATTTCTTCGCAATCCTAGAAGGACCTGAACCCACCGTGGCCGGAGTTAGGAATGTCCTCATTGCTGGTTCAATCAATCCGGGCACTAACGGTAGAAGAGGCCTGCCAGTCGTCTTGTGATGCAAGGTTTTGAAGATGACTGACGTTGCTACCTGGGGAACTGCCATTTTGATGCTGAATTTACTCGCTCCACGACATAATACATCATTAAATGTGCTTAAATCGACACTCTGGAAGGAGGAGTAGAAGATATAGTCGGAGAATAGTCTCTATATGAAGATCTTGAAGATGACGAAGACGATGTAGAAGATGGAGTAGGAGTTCTACGTCTTCTTTGAGGAGTTGCCGATCGCTGCCTCCTACGCTCCCCTGAACGAGATTTCTCTCTCACTAAGGATATTGAGCGTGATCTTCTATGCAGTTCCGTCCGAGGGACCGGAGCTCTCTCCCCCATTATCGGACGCATCTTCCAATGCCTTAAACTTTCCAACCACCTCGGTGACAAGTTAATAGGCCGCTCTGTATGCTCAGGTGAAGCTTCAGGTGACACCTGCACAATATTCAGCTCTGCGGAAGACTTAGAAGCTCTCGACGCTGCACTGTGTTCAGAGACCAATGAACCAGACGGGGTCCGCTGTCTGGGCACCAACTGTCTGTCATCTGACACCTGCCCTGAGGTTGAGCCCGAATGAGCCACCACAGAAGAGTCCTGGTGCACTATCCCTTGCCCCACTGCAGATCTGTTGTCTTGCTGATCATGCGGGGAACCTTCTACTCTAGGTTTGGGACTTATTTCTGACCTCGACAAAGACCTAATTGAGGTCCGAGAGGCTGGTCTTGATAGTCTCGACTCCGACCTATGATCAGGTGGGGGAGACCTAGACACTCCATGCTTCGAGCCCGAAGCATGCTTCGACGTCGACTTACTTCGCGATGGAGACCTTGACCTTCTCTTTTTAGGTCTCGACGTCGAATCCTTCGACGTCATCCTTTCTCTCGACGTCGATCTTTTCCTCGACGACGTATGTCTCCCTCTCGACGTCGACCGATGACTCTTCCTTGACGTCGACCCTTTATCCTTCGACGTCGACCCTTTATCCTTCGACGTCGAACCTTTTTCCTTCGACGTCGACACACGATCCTTCGACGTCGGACATCTCTCGTCCCTCGACGTCGACCTCATACGATCCTTCGACGTCGAGCGTTGCACTCCCGATGTCGTCCTCACTGCAATCGACACCAATTGCCTCGACGTCGACAAGGATTTCGACGGCGACTGCCTCACCGGCGATGTCCTCGACGTCGATGGAGCTCTCTTCGACGTCGACGGCGATCTAGTTCTCGACGTCGAGCGCACCTTTTTTGACGGTGACGCTCCCTGGAGTCGATGCTTCTTAGTTCTACCTTCTGGAGACGCTGATCTTCGACGTTTGGGCTGAGAAGATGGCCTGGCAGATGATAATAGGCATTTAGAACTCTTCTCACCACAGTTTTCTCTCTCCAGAAGGCCCAGCAACCTCATTTTCTCTCTTTCTTTTAAAGTTCTATTTGAAAGGTTGAGGCAGTGATAACATTCTTCCACCTTATGAGAAGCTGGAAGACACACCACACAAACAGAGTGTGGGTCAGTTTTCGACATCTTCTTCCCACAGGAAGGACATTTGTAAAATAAAGGTGGCATTCTGACTAAAAAACGCCAACAGCTTAGTCAGAAAAGGGTAACAACCCACCACCAAAGTTATATTTTGTCAAGAAAAGGCAAGAAAAACCAATTTCTGACAGAAAATATTTCAAAAGAGCAGAGCTCAAGTTCCAGGTTCCTCACAGAACAAGCCGGAAAAAAGAACTGACCTAACTGTCACCTGTGGGGCATGATGGGAACAGAGTTCTCCTGGAGGCCTTAAAGGCAAAGTGTGCAGATTCTCTGGGGCCTTAAAGGCAGGGTGCCAGTCTGATTTTCTGTACACAGACATTTTTTCATATGCAGCCCTTTTAGGCTAATAACTGTTTACTACAGGTTCTTTGATGAAAATAAAAGGTTTTTCATGGCTATGAAATGCATTTTAGGCTCATGCCTGTTTATTGCATTTATATACAGCATATTTTCATGCTTCAGAACGTGTAAGGTTTTGGTTTGATTAGCCTATGTGTTAAGGTTAGGCTGCATATTATGGTTATTATACATGTATATGTGTATAATTACTTAGTACTTTGTACTTTTGGTTATATTTACACATATATATGTATATTGTTTATGTGTTCCGGGTCCCCGCTCATGGGCGGAGATAATTCAGTGCTTATGACTTTAATGAGTATCCCCTGGAAGAGAAAGGCCTTTAATCATGCTGGGTATTGTTGAATCTCTCAACAAGCCCATTGGCTTGTGAATGGTACAGGGTGGAGAACTTGTAAGTTACCCCATGCTCCTTCCACATGGACTGCATATATGCAGACATAAAGTGTATTACCACGTCAGACACAACTCCGTTGGGGAAACCCATTTGGGTAATAATCCCCATTAGGGACTTTGCCACTGCAGGTTCAGTTGTGATTCTCACTGGGGTTGCCTCTGGATACCTAGTGGCATGATGGATTAGTTACTTACCTGTAATCCTAGTTCTCTTCCAGGGGTATCCTCATCAAAGTCATAAGCATTAGAATATTCCCGCCATGCGTGGGACCCCGGAAAAACTATATTATATGTGCCCCACATATATATAACCATATATATATATATATATATATATATATATATATATATATATATATATATATATATATATATATATATAAAAATAAGCACCTGCAGCCTAATAAACACCAGAGCTGAATCATGCTGTAAAGAATTTCCACAATACATGAATAACATGCATTAGAAACATGAGAAACAACAACAAAGTTTGTTTAGAAACTGTTTTAACGCTTAGAAAGCAGTAGAAATTCTCATAAAACACTGAAAGCATAGAAAGCTCCCAGGCTGCATTGCAAATACACAGTCTAATAAAAAGACTGAAAAGCTAACCTGTAGCTGTATAGCAATAAACTGACAGCATGCCTTTAAGGCACTCATGACCCCCAGCTTCCCATCATGCCTCAGGGGTGACAGTTAGGTCAGTTGTTCTTTGCGGAGATTGAAAAAAACATTGAACAAGAAGGTTAACAATCTCCAAATTAAAATAGTCCTTTGCCCGGGGAGGCGGGAGGGTTGCTTGTGACTTTGATGAGGATACCCTTGGAAGAGAACTAGGATTACAGGTTAGCAACTAATTCTTCTCTTCCAGGGGATCCTCATCAATAGTCATAAGCATTAGAATAGAATAGCGAGCCTCACCTCATCTCCCTGCGGGCAAAGGAGAACACAGAAAACGTGATCAGTAAGCCTGGTAAAAACCAAGCTAGGACAGAGGAAACCACTATCCGAACAGATTTCTCAAGGAGGCATGGCGTACTTGAGCATCAGCCGTGGAATGAGATTCTAGGCGGTAGTGTCTCGTAAAAGTATGAACTGATTTCCAGGTTGCGGCCTTGCAAATCTCTGACATAGGGACGTCATGCAAGAAAGCCACAGTGCCGCTTTCCCCCTGGTGGAATGTGCCTTGGGAGGTAAAGGTAAGGGCCTTTTCGCCAGCTGGTAAGCTAAGGTAATGCATGAGACAATCCATCTCGAAATGGATCTCTTAGCGGCTGGGAAGCCTGTTCTCATGGCGCCATAATTAACAAATAATTGATCTGCCTTTCTTATTCCCTTGGTGCTTTCCAAGTAGAGCTTAAGCACCCTCTTGGGGTCTAAGGAATGAAGCGACCGCTCAGCTGGGGTCGCTGGATTAGGGAAGAACGATGGCAGGGAAATGGACTGATTGATGTGAAAATCAGACACCACCTTAGGGAGAAAAGAAGGATGCGTCCTTAAGACTACTCTGTTATGGGGGAAAACAGTGTAAGGCTCATTGGTACACAGTGCTTGAATCTCGCTTACTCTGCGCGCTGATGTAATTGCTACCAGAAAAGCAGCCTCCCAAGACAAATGCTGCAAGGAAGCTCTGTGGATTGGCTCAAAAGGAGGGCCCATCAACTTCGATAACACCAGGTTCAACTCCCACGGAGGAGAAGGGTTTCGAACAGGGGGATACACCTTCTTTAACCCCTGTAAGAAGTCCTTGACCACCTGCATCTGGAAAAAGGAGGGCTGACTAGGTGACTTCCTGTACGCCGTAATGGCAGATAAATGCACCCTGATAGAAGCATACTTAAGACCATATCTTGCTAGATACAGAAGGTAAGGGAGAATTACAGCCTTCTGCCCCTTCGTAGGATCAAAGTGATGCTCTCTACACCAAAGAAAAAACCTCATCCACTTAAACGCGTATGACGTTCTTGTGGAGGGTCTTTTTGGTTCCTTTAAAATATGCATACAATCAGGAGGCATATTTAAATGTCCGTATTGCAGGACCTCAGGAGCCATGCTGTCAAGTTCAGTGAGGGAAGGTTGGGATGAAGAATCCACCCGCCCATCTTTGTTAGCAGGTCCGGCCTGCAAGGTAGTCTCCTGTGTGGAAGTACCGACAGATGTAGAAGGTCCGGGTAACACCACTGCAGTGGCCAGTCTGGAGCTATCAGAAGCATGGTCATGCTGGATCTGAGTAGCTTGGATACCACCTTCGGGATCAGGGGCAGAGGAGGAAAGGGGTAGGCAAATGTCCCTGACCGGTACATCAAAAGAGCATTCCCCCTTGTCCCTGGACGGTGGAATCTGGACGCGTGTTTTCATCATCCACGAATAGATCTATTTCCGGACGACCCCAACGATGGAAAAGGTGCGCCACCACCTCGTCGTGTAGCACCCAGTCTGTCTGATCTTCGAGGTGCCTGCGGAGTGCGTCTGCCTTGACATTTAGAGGTTCCGGGCAAGCAGCCAGTGCCAGATCGCTTGTGACTCCAGGGAGAGAAGACGCGACCGAGTTGTTCAGGTAGAACATGGTTGTCGTGTTGTCGGTCTGGACCAGGACTGAATTGGACTCGAGCAGGCAGGAAAGCTTTCAGAGCCAGATGGACTGCTCGTAGCTCCAGCATGTTGATGTGGTAGGTCTGTTCTTTTGCCGACCACCGTCCCTGAATCTGAAGGCACCCCATGTGTGCCCCCCAGCCTTGCAGAGGCGTGTCTGTCACCACCGATTGCACTTGTAGTGGCTGGTAAAAAGGGACTCCCACCATCAGATTCCGCTGCTGAGTCCACCATGAGAGGGAGGATCTCGCCGCCTGGGAGAGAGAGATCTGATCCTCCCAGCGACCTGTCGACTGATCCCTCTGGTCCTCCAGAGTCTGTCAAAGGACGCATCCTTAGCCTGGCATTGGGAATGAGAAAGGTGCAGGACGCCATGGATCCTAGCAGGGATGCCACCTGCCGGACTGTCGGATTGTGCACCTGGAGCAGAAGCCTGCTTCTCTGTCTCATGGAAGACGGTCTCTCCTCCGAAGGATACGCTCTGCAAAAAACATGTGTCCAGAACGGAACCGAGGTAGTGGATGGACTGGGTGGGTTGCTGCACTGACTTGTCCATGTTGACATGCAGCCCGAGGTCGTGCAGCTGCTGCAGACAGAACTGGAAGTCGTGACTCACTTGCAGAGGGGATGGACCTTTTAGCAGCCAGTCGTCCAAGTATGGATAGACGAAGAGACCTTTTCTGTGAAGAAAAGCTGCCACCACTGCCATGCATTTGGTGAAGACTCACGGAGCCGATTTCAGTCCAAAGGGCAGGACCTTGTACTGATAATGTTTGTGGCGGACCACAAACCGCAGGTACTTCCGATGACGTTTTGCGATGGAAATGTGGAAGTACGCATCTTGGAGGTCCACCGAACACAACCAATCCCCTACTTGCAAATGTGGGCATATTTGGTGAAGGGCCAACATGCGAAACTTCTCCTTCACAATGACCTTGTTCAGAAGTCGAAGGTCCAGAATTGGTCGAAACTTGTCCTCCTGATGTTTGTTGGGGACTAGAAAGTATCTGGAGTAAACTCCTTTTCCTCTTTGAGAGGGTGGAACCTCCTCTATTGCCTGCTTTTCGAGAAGAGCTCTCACCTCTTTTCGAAGCAGCTTTAACTGATGAGGACGATACTTTTTTGGTGGTATGTCCTTTGAAAGCTCACGGAAACGTAGCGCGTATCCATTGCGTAGTATATTCAGCACCCAGCGATCTCCTGTGATGCAGGCCCACTCTGCTAGATGTTGAGAAGCACTTCCTCCCACTGGAGTGGGCAACAGCGGTGGAGGAAGCCACTGCTCAGGACTTCCCGCCTCTCATCGTGTTAGAGGACTGCTGTTGCTGACCACCTCTACCTCTGTTGGACTTTCTTCCTCAAAACTGGGTCTTCCCCTGGTTCTTGTTTTGGGACCACTGAGGGGTTTGAACCCTCTGTTGAGGCCCCTTGCGCTGGTTGGATTTGTAGTGGTGCTTAATCTCCTTCTTCTTCTCCAACCCAACCGCCTTCACCGAGTCCAACTCGGTCTTCATCCTATTCATCTCTTCGTCAGCGTGAGTGCCGAAGAGAGAAGAGCCAGAGAACGGGAGGTTCATGATTCTTTGCTGAGCATCTGGCTTCAATCCTGTTAATCATAACCAGGACGATCTGCTGGCGCATATCCCATGCGCATAAGAGTGCGCTGTTAGCACTGCGCCATCTGCCGCTGTGCTTATCACTTGGTTAGCCACCAAAGATCCCTCTGTGACTATCTCAGTGAAATCCTTTTGGTCTTCCTTTGGGAGCTTGGTTTTAAAACGCTCCAAAGAGTCCCAGAGAGCTCTGTCACACCTGCCAAGCAACGCAGCCGTGCTGGAGACTTTAAGGGAGGCAGCAGCAGACGTACAGGCCCTGCGACCCACCGAGTCCTGGGACCTGCTTTCTTTGTCTGGTGGAACAGAAGAAGTGGCCGAAACAGCATGCGTCTTCTTCGCTGCCCCCACAATGACAGAGTCTGCAGGTGGATCCGTCTTGATGAAGACCGTATCCAAGGTAGCTGGCTTGTATTTCTTCAAGAGACGAGCCGGCACCGCCTTAATGGTTGCTGGAGTTAAAAAAAAGTGTCCATGACAGGGTCAAGGATCCCAGGAACCAATGGCAGCAAAGGTCGAGATGCTGTCTTCTGATGGAGAGTCTCGAAAACCACTGTTATCATGACTTGTGGGACAGACATCTCAATAATGAGCTTCTGCGCACCTCTCTGCAGAACCTCATGATAGGTGGAAATGTCGTCAATGGGAGAGACCCTGGAAATCGGGCTGTCCGATAGTGTGGGAGATTAATCCCTCCTGGAGGATCGGGTGGAGGAAGTCGAGGAAGTAGATGGTGTTCTCCTACTTCTTCGGTGTGCACTACTCCTCCTTTCTCTCGATCTCACAGTGCGTTCCTCGCGTCTCAGAGAATGTGACCTGTCGTGCCTTCTCTCCAGGGACCTCTCATGCCTGTGTCTAGGAGGGCTCGCTCTGTCCGCTTCGTCCACCAGTCTCTGAAGAGGAGACCTATGTGCAGAACTGGCATATTCCTGCATCCGCCTTACTGCTCCATAGTCCTGCCAATGACTTACAGGCATATACCATCTTGGGGACAACTGAACTGCAGCAGGAGCCTTCTTTGGTTTTGAAGGAGACTTGCGGACGCTGGTAGCAGGTTCCGGAGTGGGCGACCTTGAAGAAGCCCTCCTGGAAGAATGAGAGGACGAATGGCGTGAGGCTGACTCCGTCACCAGGACCACGATCCATCCCCAGACCTCACCAAGGCCTGTCTCGCGTCCAACATGCTCCAGATGCCGATCTAGGCTCCTGCCATCTTGTCAACGTCAAACGCCGTCTCAACGGTGACCGGTGCCGATGAGAAGCAGGTGAGTGCTGTCTCGACTTCGAACGGTGATGAGAAGTCGACGACGGAGGGCGTCTCTCACTCGACGCCGAGTTTCTTCTAGACAACGGCGGAGCTGCATCCAGTCTCAACGTCGAAGGTCTTCGAGACGACGGTGGAGGGGTTTTTCTCGCCCTCGACTCTGAACGCCGTCGAGACGACGATGGAGACCTCATCCTCGACGCCGATCGTCGCCCAGTTGACGACGGCGGAGGAGTCCTTGTGCTCGACGTCAATCGCTGATGGGATTGCGATGACAGAAGAGAGCCTGCCCTCGACGCCAAACGCCTTGCCGATGCCAATGGAGGGTCTTTGCACCTCGACACCGATCGTCGCCGAGTTGACGACGACGGAGGGTTTTGGTCCTCGACGCAGATCGTCGCCAGGTTGACGACGGCGGAGGGGTGACACTCCTCGACGCCGATCGTTGACGAGATGACGACGGCGGAGGGTCTCTGCTCCTCGACGCCGATCGTCGCCGGGTTGACGACGGCAGAGGGTCTCTGCTCCTTGACGCTGATCGTCGCCGGGTTGACGACGGTGGAGGATCTCGAATCTTCGACGTCGACGATGCACCTTTTCTCGACGGCGAGCCCGCTGTCGAGGGTCTTTTCTTTGATAAATGACCCACTGGAAGACCTTCTTTCAGCGCCGAGCCCGATGCTGAAGCTGAAGGATGCGAGACTTACTTCTAGAAGATGTTCTAGCCCTCTTGGAGCCCTTCCTGACTGGAGACCTTCCTCTAGACTTCTCTGCCAGGCCATAAATTCGAATTCTTTCCCTGTCCTTCAAAGTTCTTCCGAACAGGTTCTGTCGTAATTTGACAATGGCCGCGTTAGCGCTTAGCTGTACTACACGTTTTCCCGCTTAACTTGGCTATACACGAAAACGCCATTTTGAATGTTACGGCGGCCATCTTAGATTATAAGCGGCCTCGTGGCTAGCGTGCCCTTTAGTCCGTTGTCCGTACCACTGACCACTTGAGTTTGCCCAGCAACAGGCTATTTTTAGTACTGGTCAAGCTTGTACATGCGCAGTCCCCACTGACCAGTCGTCTCTCAGGAATGTGCCGCCAACTGACCAGCGGAGTTGTAACCCCTCCAATGAGCTGGCTGTGTTCCAAAAATGACCATATATGTACATAACGCTTTGTAACTTTGTGCCGCCTATCTTTTTATTACCTGCAAGTGTATAAAAGACCGAGTCACACCGATGTTCGGTGTGATACTTCTTGCATTACCGAAGGGTGCTGTAGGAATGTACCACCACCCCATGGGGTCTTAATAAACTTGTTCTTTGAATTTTACAGTTTCCGTGCCAACAGTTCTTGAATGTAAGTGGGTTATCTTCGAGCATGTAGGCCTTGGGAACCCCGATACTACAAATTGGCGACCACGAAGGGACTCATCGGCGACTCGGATGCCCGAAGGAGAGGTCGTGACGAAGGTTTGGAAACTCGCCATGGACGCGTACGCTGCCACCGAGTGACCCGAGTCTTGGCACCCGCGGTGTTTCTTCCTTTCCTTCTGATCTGACCTTCCAGGTGGCGCCGGTCTCCGACTGAGTTCTCGATCGTCTGAGTTGCTGGGAAAGTGCTGTTTGGCTGATTCGATTACAAGACCTTGGCAGTTGGAATCTGGACATTTTGAGATTTTGGGTAAGATTTGTGATCGGTAAGGTAGTCTGCGGACGCTTACTGAAGTCCTATGATTTGTGATCGGTAAGGTAGTCCTCGGACGCTTGCCGGAGTTCTATGATCTATGATTTTGATTTGAGTTAGCTAACGTTTGTGAATTTGTGACCTTTGAATCTATATGTGTAGTGCACTTCACATAGGCAGGCATGTAGAGATGTTTCTCTAATTTTGTTTCCTTCCTTTGAGCGGCACATTTGTGTGAAGTACTGTAAGTGCCATTTTATACGGTGTCACGCTTTCGTGATACTTTTTGAACATGCCTGTTTTAAGCACACTCCGAGGGATGTGCTGTCTTGGAAATGGTACCACAATTAGGTTAGCAGAAGCACAGCCGGCTCCCCCAGAAGGAACACCAAACCGAGAAATGTACATTAAATTTGGCCTTCCCCCTATAATGTACAGTAAATTGTGGCATAAGTATACAAAATCAGATCCTGAATTGCAATGGCCTCTACATGGGTCGTTCGATTTACGTAAAGTACAGTTTGTGGAGCAATGTTTGCTTCAACGCAGGTCTAGACAAAACATGTTTGATTGTGTGCGAATGTGGGAGAAAGCGGTGCGTGAGCGAATGAAACGTGAAGTTGCCTTGGCGGACAAAGAGCAGCGCAAGGCTGCTCGTGATAAGGCTTTACAGCTCGAGGAAAAGGAGGCTCAGGAGAAGAAAGAGAGGGAGGAACGGGAACGTAAATTGCAAACGACTGGTCAATTCCCTATTCGCCGACCGCTTTATCCTGTCCTTAATAATGAAATTGATGATTTTTCATTGCTAGATCGATCACCGCCTCCGTACGTTTCGCCTACGGCTCCAACTACAGAATCGGACGATGAAGGACAGGATAAGCCTGATAAGAAGGGGGTATCTACTACCAGGTTTTCTGCGGAGAGATCCGCACATTAACGTAGTTGGGCTCGTAAAGTGAATATGAATTTTGTTTCTCAGTCTGACATTGTTAAGGAAAGGGGTGCATGGACAGACCAAGAATTACTGTATTTTCTGGCTACTTTGGCAGATGAAGTTGTTACCGCATACCGTCAATTTTCAGATACATTAGAACCTAAGGCTGTGTCAGTTCACCGTGAGAATTTGGATAAAGGTTTATTTGATCTTGCAGATGTCGATGACCTTTTCAAGCAACTGATCCAGCTGCGAGATGAGACTACCAGATTGCGGGACGAGCGGAAAAAGAATAAGAAGTCCGAGCCGGAGTCTAATGGGCAGTCTAAGGAGTGTTCTCTCCGGGGTTCAGATAAGAGTTCTGCACTGCATGTTATGCCTATGCGTGAAGCCGCACCTTTGTATGTTCCACCAAAAGGGGAAGGTACAGATGATGATAAATTGTCAAAGGATGCGAAGGGATATTTTGTATATAACTGGGTGTATACGCCTTGGAATAGAGCAGATGTTATGGCGTTGAAAAATTCTTTACCTGACCTTCGGAAAAATCCGGCGGCATTCTATGAAGGGGTGGAAGGGGCTATTTCGTCTTGTGTGATGACTCTTGTCGATATAGATTTGTTTTTTGGGTTAATCCTTCCGCCTGATATGTGGAGACAAATTCGTAAAAATAATGATGAAACAATACTTGGGGGGACTTGGAAAGAAATAAATGCCGCTGATTTAGATAGGGAACTGGCATGTAAGCCTTGCCAGCTGATTTTAGACCTCCCGGCGGCTATTTTGAATAAATTGAAAACGCTTGTACCTTCTAAAAAAATTGATTGGACCATGTTAGCTTCGTGCAAACAAAAGCCAGATGAAACGGTTTCAGACTTCTTTACACGCTTCGAAGAGGCGTTTCATGATTACAGTGGTCAATCTTTAATAGATGATACGGGTCGGCATTTGTTTGTAGATAAGTATGTGACTAATCTCCATCCGGAGATTGCAAAACGATTGAAATCGAGCGAAAGTTCCTGGGCCACGGCGACCCCTGCGTCTTTGTTAACTATGGCTCAGTATTATGAGCGGCAGGAGTTGGAGGCTAAAGAAAGTGTTGATAAAAAGGCGAAGGAATTGAAAACGAAGGTGATGTTGGCGCAGGTTCGGGGAACACAGGGTAGAGGGAATGATAGAGGTAGATGAGGTGGAGGAAATACGTTGTATGGTCGTACGGATATAGCGGAGGATCAATGTGCCTATTGTAAAGAGTTTGGGCATTGGGCTGAAGATTGTCCGGTACTTCGTGAGCAGCGTAGCCAGCGTGGTCGAGGAGGCGGTAGGTCGAGAGGCAGTTACACGGGGGCGAGAGGTGGTGGAGGCGATCGTGGAAGGACTGAGGAAAGGGGCCGTGGCCAGGACGAACGAAATACTTTTGATAGACGAAACCAATATCAGATATCGGAGGGCGAGAATGTGGAGCATCAGGATTATGTACATGCATAGGACTGCGTAGGATGGGGTACGGAATCAATTGAAGTGCCGGTAGATCAGAAGGGTCCATATGTAACAGCGGGTATTTTGGGTTCTACTGATCAATTCCTAGTCGACACAGGGGCTACTCGTAGCGCTTTGTCAAAAAACTTGGTTCCGAGGGCTCCCCTGTCTGGCGAAATGATAACATGTGTAGGGTTCGATGGCACACCCTCCCCTAGCCCATTGTCAAAACCCCTTGCACTTTGTCTTGACAAATTTTTTAGTTTTGGTCAATTTTTGCTATCGCCCCATACACCAGATAATATCCTGGGCATTGACTTGCTTAAATATTTTTGAGCAACGACACGGTGCGCTCCTGAGGGAGTGCGGGTTATTCTAAACGACAATTACCCTGACTCAGATAGGTTTTGCACTATACTAGACATTCCAGCTTTGGCCTCTCTACCGCACACGTTATGGGCGACCTCAGACACGGATGTGGGAGAGATGCGTATTCCGCCTATTCACATCACTGTTAAAGAGGGGGCATCTCTGCCACGGGTGCCACAATATAAGATTTCGAGGGAAGGTGAAATTGCCCTGACACATATTGTTCAAGACTTGATAACTGCAGGAGTGGTGGAGGAGGTTCCTTATAATGTTTGTAACAGCCCTATTCTCCCGATTCTTAAGAGAGATACTGACGACAAAGTCTATCGGTTTATTATTGACTTGAGAGAGATTAACGAAATTGACATTCCTCAATATCCGGTGGTGTCCGACATTACGACCTTGCTTACATTGGTGCCACCAACGGTCACGACCTTTAGCGTAATTGACTTGAAAAATGCATTCTTTTCCATCCCTGTCCATCCTGATAGCAGATATTTGTTTGGCTTCACGTTAAATAATAAATCGTATAGATTTTGTCGTGTTCCTCAAGGTTACACTGAGAGCCCGAGTATCTACAGCCAGGCTCTGAAAAGACAGCTTGATTCCTTTGAGTTACAGTCTGGGGTTGTCCTTATCCAATACGTGGATGACCTTCTGCTTGCCGCAGATTCTTATGCACAATGTGAGGAGAGTACGATTGCTTTGCTTTCTTTTCTGGCACAGAACAACCACAAGGTTTCTAAGAAAAAGCTTCAATACTGTAGACCCAAGGTGACCTACCTAGGTCATCTTTTGTCTAAGGAGGGGCGTGCATTAACATCAGATCGAATTCAGGCGATTTTAGATACACCAGTCCCCCGCACACAGAGAGATGTACGCGCCTTCATAGGGTTAACGTCCTTTTGTAGGCAGTGGATCATGGGGTTTTCGCACATTATAAAACCTTTGCTAGCGTTACTGTCAAAAGCTACACCAATGCCCCTTGAATGGACAGATGAATGTCAGAATGCTTTTGAACAATTGAGACAGGCCCTTTGCTCTGCACCCGTGTTAGGTACACCAGATTACACGAAGATTTTCACATTGTACGTGCACGAGAAAGATGGGTGCGCGTTGTCAGTGTTAGTGCAAGCACACGGGGATAAGCAGAGACCATGTGCGTATTTCTCTGCCATTCTTGATCCTGTAGCACGAGGGTTACCTGGGTGTTTCCGAGCAGTGGCAGCAACAGCAGTAGCTATACGGCAGAGTGAGGGAATAATGTTATCGCACAAATTGTTGGTGCTAGTCCCCCATGCAGTAGATGCCCTGTTAAATCAAACAAAGACCCAATATCTCACGAGTGCACGATTAACAGGATATGAGCTTACACTTTTGGCGCCACATATCACACTGAAAAGATGCGCTACCCTGAACCCTGCCACTTTATTGCCCTATCCGGTCGAGGAGGGTCAGGAAGACAAACAACACGACTGTGTTTTTCTGACCGAGGAACAGACAAAGGGTCGTGTCGACTTACAGGATATGCCACTTCCAGATGTGGATGGGGAACTGTGGGTTGATGGATCATGTTTGAGGCTGCCAGATGGCACGACTTCCGCAGCCTATGCGATCACGACACTTAAGACAGTGGTAGAAACAGCTAGAATACCACAGAAATCGGCTCAGGCGGCGGAGCTGATAGCCTTGACAAGAGCCTGCGAATTGAGTGCTGGCCTATGTGTGAACATATACACAGACAGTCGATACGCCTTCGGAGTAGCACATGACTTCGGGCTACTCTGGAGAGAACGTGGGTTTCTGACTTCTCATGGAGTACACATTATGCACGGAGAACTAGTGCGTGATCTCCTAAACGCGTTGCTTTGTCCAAAGAAAGTAGCGATAATAAAATGTAGTGCCCATAAAAAGATCACTGATAAAGTGGGTCAGGGAAATGCCTTTGCGGACAGCATAGCGAGACAAACGGCTATGTCTCGAACTGACTCCCCCATGTACGTGAGACAATCACAGGCTGAGCGATGGAATGATGCTAGAGCAGAAATATTAGATATTCAGAAATCAGCTACTGAATCAGAACTAGCGGCATGGGCAGCAGATGGGGTGCTAGATGATGAAGGTTGTTGGAGAAGCAAGGACATGGAGAAATGGAAATTGCCTGCAGCTTACTTGCAAGCGATGGTCCAGATGACACATGGGTTGGCGCATGTGGGAGCTCTTGCAATCACTCGACTGCTAACACGAGTTTGGGAACGTCCCGAGATTGCTAATACTGCCAAGAGAGTAGTGCAGACCTGCCTGGTATGTTTGCAACACAATCCTGGAAAGGGGACCCATACTCCGAAAGGAGGGTTCGTTCCACCTTCCACACCATTCGAGGTACTCCAAATGGATTATATCCAGCTTGAGCGCTGTAACAATTTGAAGTATGTCTTAGTGGTGGTATGTGCTTTTAGCAAATGGGTAGAGGCTTTCCCCACGAAAGACAATACAGCTCTGACAACAGCTAAGGTGTTGCTCAAGGAGTTTTTTCCTCGCTTTGGAATTTGCAAATTTTTGTGGAGCGATAATGGGCCTCATTTTGTTGGGATCATTGTGGAGTATGTACTGAAGGGGTTAGGGATTCAGCAGAAGTTTCATGCTGTGTTCCACCCTCAGTCGGCAGGTCTGGTTGAGCGGTACAATGCTACGTTGAAACTCAAACTGGCTAAGATTGTGGCATCCACGTCGTTGAAGTGGCCGGATGCTTTGCCGCTAGCATTACTCTCTCTTAGATCAGTGCCCCACTCGCGAACTGGCCTTACACCGTATGAGGTGGTGTTTGGACGCCCTATGAATATCTGGGGGCGCCCAAGCCGCGATTAATACATGATGTGCCTTGTACAATGATGAACGATTATTTGGCACGATTAACAAATGATTTGCTTTCTATTCATCAACAGGTTCGAGAAGCGCTCCCTGACAACTCTACTGGAGAGGGCCATGATCTTCGCCCTGGCGACCATGTTATGATCCGGTCGTTTGAGAGAGCGAGCAGCTTGGAGCCGAGGTGGCGGGGCCCTGAGCAGGTCCTTCTGGCGACCCGGACAGCTGTACGAGTGACCAACAGGAAGCGGTGGGTGCACTCGACACACTGCCGTCGTGTCTCTCCTGATCTGGTGAATCCTGCTGTGTTGACTGACTACAAAGAGATTCTGGAGAAAGAAAAGAGCCCAGCTGTGACGTCGGCCGAAGTTGAGGGAGCCTTCCCGGACCACACTGTTGCTGGACGAGAGCGTTATAATCTGCGGCCACGATAAGAAGATTTTTTTGGTTTTCGAGACTGGTTGGTTACCGCTCTGGGGTTTGTGAAACGGAAACCGGGAATCTCAAGGGGGGGGGATCAGTTCTGCCAAGAGTAGCGACACCCGTCTTGACCCCGGAGAAGAAAACAACGGCTACCTCGGAGCTCAGCACCGTATTTTTCTTTTTTAGGTATACACATATGTATATTTGAGACTTTGTGAACAATTTGAACTATTTGAGACATTCAGAACTTTTTGAACTATGGCGTCTTCTGCATCACGAGACAAACGAATACTTGGTGCCATCCTTTTCGTCTTGACCATTGTGGTAATAGCTGTGATAGCCTGGGTAGTTGAACTTGTGGTACCTGCACGTGAACATTTGCTGCCGACTACCCCGGCTCCATCTGAACATTTTCACTTCACCTTACCCTACCATGAAGAACGGCACCGACAGACTTACTTGAATAATAGTTTTATCCAGATTCTGCATCACACGCATAACATGACAAATACGTCCAATTGCTGGGTGTGTGGGATGTTGCCTGGGCATCAGAAGAAAGGGGGCACTCCACTCATTCCACTCCAGTTTTCACATAATGGATCCTGTAATGCCTGGTACACTCTCCTCTTCACTCTGAGATGGCCAACAAAAGGGGGGGTGCTTTTTCGTTTGAATAAAATTTGTTATCACGACAGGGATGGGTTTCCACGGGCTGAGGGTACTCGATTTGAATGGGAGGAGTACCGGCCCGATAATGTGTCTGCCCCGCGTGTGTACAGCAATCAACGAAATATCAATGTATCCAGCTCACATGTCATTAATGTCATTGCTACTAAAGCTGATCTGTGTATACGAAATAAAGGTTCAATTCCGGTGGGGAAAAGTGAATGCAACACCACACTTACCTTTGATAGCCCGAATGGCATATCGTTTGTAGCATCTCGCAATACTTATTTCATTTGTGGAACGAAAGGTTATCATCAACTCCCGTTGGGATGGTTAGGCACGTGCTATGTATCTTTTGTACTACCCCCTGTATTCATTGCCCCACCAATGTATCATAATGATTATATTTTGTACCATGACTTTGTTTTGAACCGGGTTAAACGGACTGTTGTTCTGGACCACATCGACCAGACTGATACTGCCTTACAGCAATATGTGGACTTTAATTTGGGACTGTTTTCCTTTGTGGGGGCCGCGTTGAACAGTCGGAAAATACGACGATTGACACGAGTTGTTGAGGCCGTAGCCAATGATACTGCCATTGCACTTGGGAATATTACTGAAGAACTCCAGATTTCTAGGATTGTTACGCTCCAAAATAGAATGGTGTTAGACATAGTTTTAGCTGACCGTGGGGGGGCATGCAGAATTATCGGAAGTAGCTGCTGTGTTTATATACCTGACAATTCACCATCTGTTTATGATGCCATTTCAAAACTGCATAAGATAGCTGCTGAAATACACCCGGACAATGGAACTTGGACACTTTCAGGATGGTTCTGGTCAATGCTTACTGCTTGGGGTTGGAAACTGCTAACGATTCTATGTATCATTGTGGGGATACTGTTCTTCGTATGCTTATGTATTCAATGTGGCCCAGCTTTATGTTCTATGTGCTTATCAGCTTGTATACCATCGAGACGAGCTCTTGCCCATGACAAAATGATGCTTCATAAAGAAGTAACTCAAATAATGTTAATAGATATTGAGGATGAACACCCTGATTATGTTCACTATGAGGTAGCTTCAGCTAAGCGCTAAAAGGGTCGTCTGTCGTAATTTGACAATGGCCGCGTTAGCGCTTAGCTGTACTACACGTTTTCCCGCTTAACTTGGCTAGACACGAAAACGCCATTTTGAATGTTACGGCGGCCATCTTAGATTATAAGCGGCCTCGTGGCTAGCGTGCCCTTTAGTCCGTTGTCCGTACCACTGACCACTTGAGTTTGCCCAGCAACAGGCTATTTTTAGTACTGGTCAAGCTTGTACATGCGCAGTCCCCACTGACCAGTCGTCTCTCAGGAATGTGCCGCCAACTGACCAGCGGAGTTGTAACCCCTCCAATGAGCTGGCTGTGTTCCAAAAATGACCATATATGTACATAACGCTTTGTAACTTTGTGCCGCCTATCTTTTTATTACCTGCAAGTGTATAAAAGACCGAGTCACACCGATGTTCGGTGTGATACTTCTTGCATTACCGAAGGGTGCTGTAGGAATGTACCACCACCCCATGGGGTCTTAATAAACTTGTTCTTTGAATTTTACAGTTTCCGTGCCAACAGTTCTTGAATGTAAGTGGGTTATCTTCGGAGCATGTAAGCCTTGGCAACCCCGATACTACAGTTCTGGCAGTGTGAGCAGGCCTTTGGGTCATGATCTTCAGGGAGACAGAGAATACAGACTTCATGAGAGTCTGTTTTGGCCTTCTTTTTACCACAAGAAGGGCAAGAGTCAAAAAGAGATGGAATTTTATGGTGTTAAAAATGCCCAAACCTGTCAAAAAAAGACAGCCTCTTACTTCTACAGATGAAAAACGTCGAAGCAAGAAATTAAAGTTGTCAAAAGTGAAAAGATTTTCTGAAGAAATCAGAAAAGAGTGGAGCTGTGTTGCCAGGATCCTTCCTGAAGGAGCCGGAAAGAACACCTGACCTAACTGTCACCATTGAGGCATGATGGGAAGCCTGGGGGTCATTAGTGCCTTAAAGGCACAGTGTCAGTTTATTGCTATATAGCTACAGGTTAGCTTTTCAATCTTTTTAGACTGTGTATTTGCAATGCAGCCTGGGAGCATTCTATGCTTTCAGTGTTTTATGAGAATTTCTACTGCTTTCTAAGCATTAAAACAGTTTCTAAACAAACTTTGTTGTTGTTTCTCATGTTTCTAATGCTTGTTATTCATGTATGGTGGAAATTCTTTACACCATGATTCAGCTCTGGTGTTAATTAGGCTGCAATTGTTTATTTATAAATATATATATGTGTATATATATATATGGTTATATATGTGGGGCACATATAAAATAGTGTTTCCGGGGTCCCGCGCATGGGCGGGAATATTCTAATGCTTATGACTTTGATGAAGATCCTCTGGAAGAGAACCACCAGAACCATGATCAACCTGGTGCCAGTGACAGACAGTGAGTTAAAGGGGGCTTTAAGCCGCTGCTCTGTCTTCCCACTAGCCTGGCAGATCATATAAGTCCTGCAGAATGCATCTGAGGAAGTCTTGACCCTCGGCCAATGAAAGTGTAGGACAAGCCTTGCAAAGGTTTTGTCTTGGCTCAGGTGTCCTCTAAGGGGAATTTTGTGAGCCATCTCCAGTAGGAAGGCCCTGTAGCATTGGGGAACCACCAAAGCCCTTGTTATCCCATCTGTAGGAGGATGGGTCAGTATATAGTGCCCACATATGGTGAGGCACTGTGCACTGAGTCCGGGCAACCCTTAGTGATAGTGTTTAGGTCCCTGATAACAAAAGCTCTCAAGGGGCAGCTGTGAAGAGCAGCTAAGGCTTATCCAGGAGGGTGTAAATCGGGTGAATTTACCACCACATTTAGTCAGTAAGCCTTCACACAAGAAAGAAAAACACAAGTGTTTATAAAAATACTTTAATATTTATTATCACAACACTGAGAACTAATTTGGTATAGCTGGGCCCCTACTGATGTGACAAACCATATACTAAAAATTTGGTATGTGAGATAAGTACCCAAACAAGACTGATAACCAAGGTTGGAGAATGTGAGAAGCTGGCCTGATATATGATGCTCACTAGTTCTAGTGATCACCTTGTATCAGTCCAAACAACCCTTATGGTGATTGGTTGTAAGTCAACCTTATAGACCAGCTATCCTAATGGTAGCATGGACAAAGCAGTCTTAGGCTAAACTCTTTTAGCATGTAAAGCCAGCTGTGTTACCACATATAACCCCTTGAATACCAGATGAAAGGACACCACACAGGTTGTTATGAAAATAAACAATATATTTATTACTAACAAACACCTCTGAACTCTTTATGAGATCAGAGGGCTAAGCACATAACAAGACTCTTAAGAAAAATACAATAGTCGCACAAATTACAATGGTGCCCTAGGGGCACGACAAACCATATACTAAGTAAATGGTATAAGGAGAACGATAGAAGAAATGAAGATGCCCAGAGGCTGTAGGATTGCTGGGACTACACTACCCTAACCTTAGGTAAGGAGCAGGAGGCCCACGGGACGCGTGTGCAGAGTGTGAACTCACACGCGAGATGCGGTACAAAGTCAATAGGCACGAACAAGTTACAAAATAGGTGAGTACGGACAGGTCCGACTGGTTACGACTAAAACTACAGGATACCTGGACGCTAGGAGAGTCAATCTACCTATGAGCACCGAAATGCTTTCGTTACCTCACCCACGGGCTGCGGGTGCATAGGTGTGAAAGTGTGTCGGGTTTCCGCGTTGAAGTCAATGGAGCCTTGAAGAAAGATGCTGCAGGCGGCCAGGAGGAAGATGTCGGGAGTGATCCACGGGTGGATCAAGGAAGATGGAGACCTGAAAGCAGAGGGGACAATGTTCACAGTCACTAGCCAGTGACCGGTGTGGAACCAGGATGGAACCAGATGCTGTCGTCGCAATCAGGTGAAGAGTGGACGCTTGACTCTGCAGCCACGTGGACCAGGAGGTGTCTTTGATGACCAGGATGGAGGCACGAGCTGTCCCATGCAGGCTCTCGCTGTCGGCGGTGTATGATCCGGATTCGGAGTCAACAGGCCTTGGCAAAGGCAACCCAAGCGGTGAGTGGAGATGGCGTCTGGTGCGGACCAGGAGGGTCCGGGGTGCTTCTCCTTTGCAGGGAAGCAAGGGCCAGTCTGGAGCAACCAGACCAGCAGTGTGGATTTCAAGGATCGTCATCTAGGAGGCCACTAGCCAGCCGGCAAGTGACCAGACAACGCGTCGAGCAGCAACCAAGCAAAAGGGCCCCACGCAGATCTCGTGGATGCTGGAGGGCTGGTCTTCGGTGCAGGAGCTGCTCGGGGCTGGGGCTTCTCAATCCCCAAAGCACTTTCTCGAGGATGCCTCTGAAGTCGTGCTGGAAGCGAAGTGCAGTTTCTCCAAGATGGCCGGTCCCACGTGTCTCGTCACACCCACGGATCTCAGCTGTGCTGCAGATGTAGGTAGAGGTCGGAGAGGTCTGGAAGTCCGGATCTCGTCGGGCTCTGAGGTCTGGTTCCACCAGGAAGGGTGACAAAGTGAACCGCTTCGTCAGTCTTCTGTGGAGCAGAACGTCGAAGTCCAGTGTTTCTTCTTTGTAGAGTTTCAATTCGGGATAATCTAATTTGGAATGGGACCAGCTCCTACCTTTATTCTCCTAAAGGGGGCTGTACTGTGACTAGGTCCCTCCCATGGGTTGGACCAGGAAGGGGGGTGGTTACACCCCTTATCCTTTGTCCGGTTTCATGCCAGAGCTGGAGCTGGAGTGCCCCAGCAACTGGTTTGAACCGGGGTATGCACAGGGACACCTTGTGTGCCCCAGGCATGTCTCATTCCTTTCAGCCCTGCCATTCTGGATACACAAAGTCCTGTCTGGGGTGGTGCTAGCACCTCCCCAGGCAGGACATCCTTTGTCCAGGCCTCCGTTGCTGGAAGGACTCCCAGCAGCAGGAGGTCAGACTTGTGTCTGTGGCAGCAGCATCCATTTTGTGATGCTGAGGCTTGGGTTAACTTTAACCGGGGTTCTTAGTTACATACATGTCATGTTCCTCTAAAAGGGTGGAATGCTACCCCTGTCACCAGAACTGGCGAGGGGGTAGTATTCCAATTCGTATGACACCTTACTCAACATGTTTTGATAATGCTATGCCAAAGTTAACAATAACCCCGAGGATTATAATGCACTTAAGAGTATATGGTATAGCGATATCATGGAAACAGCTAAAGGACATGGTTCCGAAAGCTGCAGAGCTCAGCTCATGCTAGAGCACAATCTCACATAATTCCAAGCACTCTGCCTCCAGGATTGATAAGGCCTGCCATAGGAGTGACTTATAGGAGTATATGTGTCCATTTTAGGGTTAGATATAGGTATACTATATCTAAAGCAAAGGGTGATTACACCACCTTTACCAGCCAGTTGTGTCTGTTTAGATGGCCAGCCAGGGGTGGCACAATACATGCTGCAGCCCCTGGTAGGCCTTGGGTACAATTATGCCCTGGGTACCTTTGGTACACTGTGCAAGGACTTACAAGAGTGACCCAATACCAATTGGTAAATGCACCTAAAGTACATGTATGTCAATTTAGAGAGAGAACAGCTAGGCTGTGGGTCTGATTAGCAGGCCCACAGCCAGGGAAAGTCGTAAACCAGTGAAGCAAAAAGCAAAAATCTGGGGTGATCATAGGATTGCAGACCCTACTCTCCTACATACCCCCCCCCCCCAAACTTCGGGACATTAAACTAACCTTGACCAGGTGAGTCATCCTGTTCTAAGTGGAAATACCTGGAGAGTCCATCTGCATTGCCATGGTCAGTACCAGGTCTGTGTTCCACTGTAAAGTCCATCCCCTGTAGGGAAATGGACCACCTAGGAGTTTGGGGTTTTCACCCTTCATTTGATTTAGCCACAAGAGGGGCTTATGGTCTGTCTGAATCTTGAAGTGAGTTCCAAACAAGTATGGCCTCAACTTCTTCAGAGCCCAAACCACAGCAAAGGCCTCCCTATCAATAGCTGACCAACGTTTCTCTCTAGGGGTCAGCCTTCTACTTATAAAAGCAATGGGCTGGTCATGACCATCATTATTCAGTTGAGATAGAACAGCTCCCACACCCAACTCAGAAGCATCTGTTTGGACAATGAATGTTTTGGAGTAGTCTGGACTCTTGAGAATAGGTGCAGTACACATGGCCTTCTTCAGGTCATTAAATGCCTTTTGACAGCTAACTGTCGACTGAACTTTCTTTGGCATTTTCTTGCTTGTCAGGTCATTGAGTGGGGTCACAATGGTCCCAAAATTTCTGACAAATTTCCTATAGTAACCAGACAGGCCCAATAAAGCTCTGACCTGTGTCTGGGTGGCTGGAGGAGCCCAGTCCTTTATGGCCTGAATCTTGCTCTCCAATGGTTGAACCTGGCCTCCACCTACAAGGCAGCCCAGGTACACAACCTGACTCTGCCCTATCTGGCACTTGGTGGCCTTGATAGTGAGGCCTGCCTTCTGCAGGGCCTCCAAAACTTTCCTCAGGTGGATCAGGGGATCCTCCCAGGTGGAGCTGAAGACAGCAATATCATCTAGATATGCTGCACAAAAGTCATCCAACCCAGTGAGAACTTGGTTCACCAACCTTTGAAAAGTGGCAGGTGCATTTTTCAAACCAAAGGGCATCACCACAAATTGGTAATGACCTCCTGGGGTAGAAAATGCTGTTTTGGCCTTGGCTTCCTCAGCTAACCTGATTTGCCAATAACCAGCTGTCAGGTCAAATGTACTCAAGAATTTGGTAGAAGCCAATTTATCTATAAGTTGATCTGCCCTAGGTATTGGATGGGCATCTGTTTTAGTAACAGCATTGAGACCCCTGTAGTCTACACAAAACCTCATCTCTCTCTTACCATCCTGGGTGTGAGGTTATGGCACTAGAACTACAGGACTAGCCCAAGGGCTCTCTGAGTGTTCAAGGACTCCCAATTCCAACATCTTTTGTACTTCTTTCTTTATGCAGTCCCTGACGTGGTCAGGTTGCCTGTAGATTTTACTCTTTATAGGCAGACTGTCACCAGTGTCCACCTCATGGGTGCACCAGTTTGTCCGACTGGGTGTCGGAGAGAACATTTGTCTAAAGGACTGAAGAACCTGTTTGCAATCCTTTTGCTGATGTTCAGAGAGGCTGTCAGAAAAGACCACACCATCTACTGACCCATCATCAGGGTTCTGAGTGAGCAGGTCTGGGAGAGGGTCACTCTCTTCCTCCTGTCCCTCATCTGTGGCCATGAGCAAGCCCATGTCCGCCCTGTCAGCTTATGCCTTGAGTCTGTTCACATGAAGCACCCTGTGGGGGCTCCTGGGAGTTCCAAGGTCCACCAGGTAGGTGACCTCTCCCTTTTGCTCAATGATGGTGTTGGGTCCAGACCATTTGTCTTGGAGAGCTGCTGGGGCCACTGGCTCCAACACCCACACCTTCTGTCCTGGCTGGTAAACGGGTAGGACAGCCTTTTGGTCATGCCAAGCATTTTGAAGTTCTTGGCTGGCCTCAAGGTTTTTGGTTGCCTTCTCCATGTACTCTGCCATCCTGGAGCGGAGACCAAGTACATAGTCCACTATGTCAAGCTTAGGCTTTTTGAGAGGTAACTCCCATCCTTCCGTTACCAGACATAGGGGTCCTCTTACAGGATGCCCAAATAGAAGCTCAAAAGGACTGTAGCCAACCCCCTTCTGTGGGAC
This sequence comes from Lissotriton vulgaris, assembly GCF_964263255.1. Lineage (NCBI taxonomy): Eukaryota > Metazoa > Chordata > Amphibia > Caudata > Salamandridae > Lissotriton > Lissotriton vulgaris. The sequence continues at coordinate 810,451,666 of NC_141695.1, read as the reverse complement.
ATCTCTGTAAGCAAACAGAAGGCAGGGTAAAAGGATGTCCCATCTTCGCCTAAGCTTTTCAGTTAACCCTTTTATCATCCCTTTTAGGGTCTTGTTGAATCTCTCCACAAGCCCATTGCACTGTGGGTGATAGGGTGTGGTAAATTTGTAATTTACACCACACTCCTTCCACATTGTAGTCAAGTATCCTGACATGAAGTTTTCACCTCTGTCAGAGACAACCTCCTTAGGAAACCCCACTCTGGAGAAAACTGCAAGTAGGGCCCTGGCCACAACAGGAGCTGTAGTGGTCATAAGTGGAATAGCTTCTGGATACCTGGTGGCATGATCCACTACCACCGGTATAAATCTGTGCCCAGATGCTGTTGGGGGGTCCATTGGTCCAACAATGTCTATCCCCACTCTTTCAAAGGGTACCCCCACCACAGGTAGTGGTATAAGGGGGGCCTTTGTTGTGCCACCTGATTTGCCACTGGCTTGACAGGTGACACATGAGCGACAAAACTCTTTGGTGTCTTCAGACATATGAGGCCAGTGAAAGTGAGGGACAAGCCTGTCCAAAATCTTGTTCTGGCCTAAGTGACCTGCAAGGGGAATTTCATGGGCTAAGGTAAGAAGGAAACCTCTAAGAGACAAGGGGATGACCAGCCTCCTGGTAGCACCAGGCTTGGGGTCTCTTGCCTCATAGAATTGGAGTACATCATCCCAGTACACCTTGTGGGTACCTGTAGCATTCCTTGCCGCCTCAGCAGCAGCTTGCTGTCTGAGGGGTTCAAGGGAGGAACAGTCTAACTTTGCCTGCCTCAAGTCTGCCCTGGAAGGTCCCCCTGTCGCACGAAACTCAACCTGTTCAGGTTCAAGCTCTTTGGGTCAGCCTCCTGAGAGGGCTGATCCCCTACCTGAGGCAGGGGGGTAAGGCACTGCCTTACCCCTACTGCTCTTCCTCTTGGGTAGTGTCTGGTCCATTGTTCCAGGATCCAGCACTTGTTCAGCTGGGCATTTCTTGGCCTGTGACCTGGTTACAGCAAGGACATGTGCTGACAAACCTAACATTTCCACATGAGTCCTATACTCCACTTCTGACCATAAGGAGGATTCCAAATCATTGCCCAAAAGACATTCCACTGGGAGGTCTGAACTAACTACAACCCTTTTGAGGCCAGTTACCCCTCCCCAGGAGAAGTTAACTACTGCCATAATGTGATTGGTAGTGACGTTGCTAGCATTGGTCACTAGGTAGTCTGAACCTAGTATGATCTGATCAGGGTCCACAAAGGCTGGTGTCACCATAGTGACACTGGCACATGTGTCCCTGTAGGCCTGAGCCTTTTTTCCATTGATTAAAGGCGTTTGCCTGTATTTGCCCAGCGTACTGGGACTTACAGTAGGGGTCATATCCATGTCCCCACTACAAACAAGAACAGCCTGAGTAGGTATTCTGACTAAGTCAGAACCCACCTCAGTTCCCAAGGTTAACCCAACTATAGCCTTGGGGGGTGCACTGCCACCACTAACTGTACTAGGCGGTGCAGGTGCCTTAGGGGCAGTAGTGGTAGGAGCTGAGCCTTTCTTGGTGCACTCACTAAACCAGTGAGTCTTACTTTTACAGTACTGGCACCATGGTTTTCTTGGAACATCAGTCTTCTTCTTTTGGGAATTCTGGGACCCACCCTCCTTAGATTGTTGGGGCCCTGTTGAGGAATTCCGGTCATTTTGTTGATTCTGATTACTACCCTTTTGGTCTGCTTTCTTCTGGCCACCACCCTGGTTCTGGTTCTGCTGCTTGACCCTGGTTCTGACCCATCTGTCTGCCTTCTTTCCCAATTCTATGGGAGAGGTCAGATCTGAGTCAATCAGGTGCTGATGCAACAACTGGTTCTGACAATTATTTAAGATTTGTTCTCTCATAATAATCAATCATGAAGGCAGAGTGCTTGGTTATGTGTGAGACAGTGCTCTAGCATGAGCTGAGCCCGTCTGCAGCTTTCGGAACCATGTCCTTATAGCTGTTCCATGATATCGCCATACCATATACTCTTAAGTGCATTATAATCCTCGCGGTTAGATGCTAACTTTGGTTTGGATTTATCAAAACATGTCGTGTAAGGTGTCATACACTTTGGAATACTACCCCCTCGCCAATTCTGGCAACGGGGGTAGCATTCCACCCTTCTAGAGGGAAAAGACATGTTAAGTTCAACAATCCCGGTTAAAGTTAACCAGAGCCCCAGCATCACAAAATGGATACTGCTGCCACAGACACAAGTCTGACCTCCTGCTGCTGGGAGTCCTTCCAGTCACAGAGGTTTGGACAATAGGTTTCCTGCTTGGGGAGGTGCGAGCACCACCCCAGACAGGAGGATGTATATTGGGACAGGGAGGGCTGAATAGATTGAGACACTGCCTGAGGCACACTAGGTGCTTCATGCATACCCCAGTTCAAACCGGTTGCTGGAGCACTCCAGCCCCAGCTCTGGCGCCAAACTGGACAAAGGAAAGGGGGTGTAACCACCCCCCTTCCTGGTCCCACCCATAGGAGGGAACTAGTGAGCAAACAAGCCCCTTTTAGTTGTATAAAGGTAGGAGCTGACCCAGGAGACTTTAGATTAATCCTGGAATCGAACTGAAGACGAAACTCTGGACCCTTCAACATTCACCTGAGCTGAAGACTTAAGAATCTCCTTTTGGCCAAGGAGTGACCACCCTGGGCAACCAGGCACCATCCAGCTCCTCGACGGCTTGCTTTGTCCCTGTTCCCGCCGGAACCCGAGCACAGAGCCTGACAAGACCTTGACTCTTGGACCTCTCTGACCCACTGCACGACTCCAGCACAGCTGAGCCCCGTGGAAAGCGTCGGAACCCGTGGAAGCAGGCAACTTGAAAAGACTTCGACTTGATAACAGCGCAGCTCCTGAGGCCTCCTCGAAGCTGTGCACTGGGGACTTAGACACCCCGACACCGAGCTCCACCTGCACCGAAGACCAGTCCTTCACACTCCACAAGATCTGCGTGAGGCCCGTCTGCTTGTGTCCTGCTCGACGCGTTATTCCGGTTGCTGGCCAGTTGGCTAGTAGCCCTGTGACGACGATCCTTTAAAAATCCATCGCTGGTCTGGTTGCTCCAGACTGGCCCTCGCTTCCCTGAAAAGGTGAAGTACCTCAGACCCTCCTGGTCTGCACCAGAAGCCCTTTGTGTATCCTGCCTGGGTTGCCTTTGCTTGGGCTTGTTGGCTCCGATCTTGAAGCCGACCCCTCCATCTGCGAGAACCTTCGTGGCACAGCTCCTCTCCAGCACCTGGTTGTCCTCGACGCCTCCGGGTCCGCGTGGCTGCAACAACAAGCTTCACGACAGCACCTGATTGCTCCTCAACGACGTCTGATTCCTTCCTGGTTCCACCCGGTCACTGGCTAGTGACCTAGACTCTGTCCCCTCTGCTTTCAGGTCTTCTTCATCCTCGATCCACCCTTGGATCCACCCGTACATCTTCCTCCTGGTCGCTTGCAGCATCTTTCTTCACAGGCTCCATAGACTTCAACTGTGAAAACCCAACACATCTTTACACCTATGCACCCGCTTCCTGTGGGTGAGGTAACGCGAGTACTTCGGTGCTCTCAAGGGTATTGACTATCCAAGTGTCTAGGTTTTTAGTTGTTTCCTTCTAGCTAGACCGGAAGTGTCCTAAATCTTCATTTACTTACCTTTTACGTTCCTATTGACTTTCTATTGACTCTCCCGTGAGAGTACTGACTCTGCACGCGCCGCCTGTGGGCCTCCTACTCCTAACCTAAGGGTCAGATAGTGTAGCCCCAGCGATTCCCTAGGCCCTAGGCCTTCTCTTTTCCCGAGTCGTGGTTCTTATACCACTAACTTAGTATATGGCTTTACGCGCCCCTAGGGCCTAACTGTAAATTGTGCTATTTAAAGTATTTCTGAGTATAACTTGCTATGTGCTTTGGCCTCTGATCTCATAAAGAGTTCAGAGGAGTGTGTTAGTAAACAAATACATATATATTTTATATATATCCTGTGTGGTGTCCTTTCATTTGATATTCAAGGGGTTACATATGGTAAAACAGCTGGCTTTACACGCCCTCAAGAGTCTTTTAGCCTAAGACTGTTCTGTCCACACTACCTCTAGTATAGCTGGTCTATAAGGTTGACTTTACAACCATCACCATAAGGGTTATTTGGACTGGTGCAAGGTGCTCACTAGAATAGTGAACATCATATACCAGGCCAATTTCTCACAGAGGGCATCAGTGAAAAATAAATTAAAAACATGGGAACATAGTGGAGTATGAGAATTGTAAAGGGGCAGAAAATATGAGGCAGGAATGAAATAAGCTTTGTTAAGGTTAAAGAGGAAAGAATCAAGTGGAGAGAGCAAGGAAACAGTGTGAAATCAAAAAAGAGTTGTATCAAGAATGGAAGGACGCAACTCATTCTATCAAAACATTGTGACAAAAATGTACTTAAGCTGGACAAAAAGAGTGAAGAAAGTCATCACATCAAGAGCAGACTGAGATAAACAAAAAAGCCATCCAATCATGAGCAAGGGGCTGATCCAGCGCCCATGTACATACTGGAAACAACAATCCAGTCTATAGACAGCTAAAGCTGACTGTGCAATAGTATCATGTTTTGCATACAATAAAGTATCAACCCATTTCTTTTCTCATCTTACTCACAGGTGACTTATGCTTTGAAGCCTGTAATCGCTGTTGCAGCTCCAGTGCCCATTTCAACGGTCCAGCAAACAGAGCCATGTTTTTTTGATTGATTGATTGATTAGCTTTTATTCGATATGCAAGATATCTTATAAGCGTACACACAATACAGCCATTTACAAATCTACAAAAACATCAATTTTTAAAAAAAAGGCAATATTAAATGCACATTTAAAAAAATAAAAGGACATATAATGCCAAGAATAAATTAGCTAAAAGTGAATTAAACCGTTACTGCCAGTCTCTTGCATCGAATCAACCAAAACTGTTTTAAAAATTTGGCTATACCACATACAATAGGGGGGGAAGTATCCGTCATTAGGATGCGGAGGGCTACTAGATAACTATGTGTGCCCATATTCCGGCAAAGGGGTTTAAGCCAAAAGCTCCTGGGCTTTGCATAATCTGGGCATTCAAATAGGATATGCGAAATGGTCTCTATCCTAATAGGACAACATGCACAATAAGGGGACGTGTGAGCGCCAGATTTCCACTTTGATACCAGAGCCCCAAGTGGCAGCGAGCCCACTCTAAATTTAAAATACAGTGCTCGGTCAAATGGAAGAGTAATTAGGTCCAGATAGGGCTCGAAGACTACAACATCTTTTAGTGTTAAAAAGGCAGCAGTGGACTTGCAATGTTCCGGGTTTATGACTAGCTGTTCCGCAACCCAGTTCCAATATAGTCTCTTCAGCACCTCTTTTGGTGGAGCCGATCTTGATAACCAACAGTCCCCCAGTCCAATTTTCTCCAGAAGTTTTTTAGTATCTCTCAACCATCTTATTTTTGCCCAGCCGCCCAAGCTCATTATCTCCGCCAACCCAGCAGCATATGATTTTAACTCTTCACCCCTCCAAATACGTGTCCATAGAAGGAGTGGGCGAAGCCGGGCTTGGTCTTTAATGTTCTTACAGCCTGTATCCAGCAGCACCGGTACCGTTGGGGTGCTCGGAGGGATGGCAATTATGGATTTTAGGAGCTTACTCTCTACTGTTGCCAAGACGTCCAGACAGCAGTGTCCCCACAGTTCGGCCCCATACAAGGCTGATGTTACTACCTTAGCCTTGTAGATGTCAATTACTGGGGTAAGGGACCTCCTAGGTGATGCCCGGAATTCCCTCAGGAGGGCTCCTCCTACTCTCTTGTGGTTGAGGACCATCTTAGCAATGTGGGGTGACCAGTTCATGCTATCAGTAATCCGAATTCCAAGGTAGTCAAATTCGGATACTTTCTCCAAGGCAACAGAATTAGGAATAGGAGGGCGGCCCAGTTTCCTTGGAGGATTTAGGACTAGGAACTTAGTTTTGTCCACGTTAATTACTAGTCCCTTCACAGCACAGAAATTCTGGAAGCGAGTTAGCAGTTTCTGGAGGCCTTGCGGAGTCTTGGAGATCAAGAGCGTGTCGTCTGCGAAAAGCAGGGTGGAGATCCGCACTCCTCCGAGACAGGGGGTGTCAGATGGTTCTTGCAGGAGATATTCCACCACCCCATTCACATATAGTGAAAAAAGGGTGGGCGCCAAAACGCATCCCTGCCTCACACCCCTAGACACTGGTATTTTCTCAGTTAACTCTCCATTTCTTCCCCAGCGGACCTGAGCAAAGGTATGGGCATGGAGGCTAATGAGGAGAGACAAGATGTAAGGAGGCAATCCCAGCCCGTGGAGCACCCTCCATAACTCCTCCCGGGGGACTAGGTCAAAGGCAGTCCTCAGGTCTATAAAGGCCAGGTATAGACTGCCCTTGCCTAGCTCCACCACCTTCCACCCCAGAAGTGCCAACCTGAACACCTGCTCTATTGTCCCCATTCCTGCCCGAAAACCTGCCTGGTAGTCTGATAATATTTTATTTTCCTCCACCCAGTGAAGAATCCTACCAAGTATAGCTTTACCTGCTATCTTTTGGGTGGAGTCTATCAGACTTATTGGGCGGTAGTTCCCCGGGGTTTCTCTACAACCTTTTTTATAAATCGGGACCACCACCGCCCCCTTCCAGGAATCGGGCACTGGCCCTCCCATCATGATGTTGTTAAGGAGAGCTGCAATAACCCTTCCCCACTCCACTGGGTGTGCCCGCATAAGATCCCCCGGAAGGCCATCTGGGCCAGCTGCCTTTCGGGGGGCTACCCACCCAATTACCTTTTCGATCTCTAGGGGTGTAAAGAGATCATAGGTATGGGGTTCGGATACTAATGGGGAGATCACCCTAACATTTAATTCCCCATCTGCCGGGAGGTATAGAGCCCCAAAGTGTTTTACCCATGTTTGTGGGGGGATGTTACAGGGTCTCATAGCTTCCTCGGGCCTGTTCCGTGAGCCTACAAGGTTCCAAAAGGCCCTTGAATCCCTACTTTTGCTAGCATGGAGCAGGTCCTCCCAAAATTTCTCTTCCCACTCCTTCCTGGCAGTTTTAAGGGGTCTATTGTAGGCCTTCCTTGCTTCCAATATACCACTATGCAATTTATGCTTCACTGCCTCAACAAGCCTTGTTTTATGTACCCTACATGTTTGATTATACCAACCATCACCTTGCTTTTTGTTTTGGTTATTACCTGGCTTACTAGAAGGGATGGTGAACACCTTTGTCAAGGCCTCTACTAGAGAGACAAAGAGCCCACTCACCCTACCCACGCCTTCCAAAGGAAACCCCAGAGTTGTCACTGCTTGATTTAGAAGAGTTGAGATTTCTCCAACCCTTTCCTCGGAGAGGATCAGTTTAGCCCATTTTAGGCGTCTTCCACAGAGTGAGACTACAGACTCATCGGGGGGAGCTAATACGAAGTTAATAGGGCCCTTTTTTACAAGGCACCACCACTGTGCCATGGTTAAGGAAAGTGGATTGTGATCACTTTCAATCGTCGGGACCACGACCATATCCCTCACATGGTTCCAGAGACATACGTCTAATAAGATGTAATCTATTCTAGAGGTGTGTCCTGGTCTATTGTAAGTGTGGCCCCCCCGTCCGAAATTGTCCTTCCATTCACTGCCCTTAGATTTAATTCAAGGCTCAGGGAGTATAGCTGTAACGCCACTTCTGACCATCTCCTGATGGGTGGAATCTCTAGAACAGGAATCCCTATCCTAGTGTCCTCCTCGACCTGGTCAAGGGCAACATCCGAGCCTAGGGGCTCAAACGTACAATTCATGTCACCCGCAACCAGGGTACATGACTTGTGTGGAGTTTTATTCAGAAGGGTCTCAAGGAGAGATAATACAGGGGACTTCCTCCCACCCTTAGTCCCTCTGGCGTAAACATTAGAAACATTTAATACTATTCTTCCCCTTTGGTCTTTTAAAATAATGTTTTGAATATCCGGACAACCTGTCTGTGTCTCCTCTATTCTGCAGTCTAAGGAAGCTGCTACCCATATGAGCAGACCGCCCGAAGGGCGTCCTCTCCCTGTTTCCGAGCTTAGCGCGGGTACAGAGTAGGAGGAAAATCCCACCCTATGTACCGACTCCAAGCTCCAGGTCTCTTGAAAGATACATAAGGAGTGCTCATCAACCCAAGCATTCCAATCTGGAAGGGCCAACTTTCTTGCGATCCCTGCGACATTCCAGCTGAAAACCTTAAAAACTAGGGCCGTCACAGCTGGTGTGTCACAGGTTGCGAGAACATTACTGTCTGTGGGCCTCACAGGGGAAACTTGCAAATAACAACAATCTAGAGGAATATCCATAGAGGCCACTAGCCCACTATCACTTACAATTGGGGAGGGGTAGTTCGGGAAGGTGATGCTACCATTGGGTCTGCATTTATATATTCCCTTGGCTCGCCCTCCTCCAGTCAGCAGCACCCTGCCGCCCACGGAGGGTTCAGGTCGTTACCCCCAAGGCCCCCCGGCCAGCATGTGTCTCAATTTTGGCAAAAACCAGGGGTACTAAGACTCTCCCATGGCGACATAACAATTTGCCTAGGGTAGAAATAGGATAAGTCTACTACTTTAACCCCTGCTATACTCATGTTTTTTATAGGACTACAGATGGAACTCACTACTCTGGGGTCTTGAAAGTTTATTATTATGCAGTCCCCCTCCTGAGTTTTTTTCCCCTGCCCTACCCACTCTACTCTGCGAACACTTAGAATGATCCCATCCACACCTGTCGGAATTGGCTTGTTTGACTTTAGCCAGTGGATGCACTTATTCTTAAGAGATTGATGGTTCTCCAACTGGCCTTCCATAACAGCAACAAATGGTTGGCAGTCTGGTGGGAGGTTTACAGGGGGAATCCGGCGTGCGGAATTTCGAGGGGCCGCTGGGATATTAGCTGGTGCTATAGTTTGGAGAGCAGTTTTAGTGGCCTTCCCTGTCGCTGTTCCCTGAGCTTTATCTTGTAAGCCAGATGTTTGGCTAGCTTTTGCTTTACAACTACTAGCCTGTGGCTGTACTTGTGGAAGTGGCTTAGGTGCAGTTTTGGCAGACTCCACAGGTATTGGCGTTCCCTTGGGTTGGGGCCCTGTTTTGGGTGGGGAAGGGATTTTGGGTGCTAGAGCTTGCACTCTACTAGTTTCAACCTTTTTTGCCCTTTTTGGGGGATTGGAATCTACCTACGATGATAAGGAAGCTACTGGGGGGGCACTCCCCTTGAGTCCCATGTCCTGGTTATCACTCACTCTATTCAGCTGTTTAATTGTGGTTTTAAGTGAGTAGAACCGTCGAGGGTTGATTGCTCTAGTTTATCTATTCTAGCCCCCAGGCCCTTAACCTGAGTCAGTAGGGGCATCAAGAGACTATTTACCCTCTACACAATAGTATCGATAGTCACGGGATCAATACGCTTGGGGACATTATCAGTGCTATTAATAGTAGGTGAACAGTTAATTACACCCATAGGAGAGACCACAACATCCCTCTCTGCCTCAGCCTTATCCTCTGGGAGCAAGCCCTTTGCGTCTTTCCCACCTAGGCCAAAGGGCTTTATTGTTCTTTTGTAAAGCGCGGCCTGTCTCACCAGCCTGCCCTTTTTAAGGTTACCTGCCTTTTTGCTTTTAGCCCTTATTTTCTGCCTACTTACATCAGTTTCAGTTACAGGGGGCACCCCATCTAGATTTGCTATAGTGGGGGTGGGCGATATTGGCAATACTGGCTGGGTTATAGCTTTGTTTAAGGGGATAGGTAATACAGGTGGAGGAGGTGTGCTTAGGCCACCTTCTTCCTCAATACCACTAGGAAGAAGTGCGGCCAGATGTTTCAACCTGTCTATGGTTTGCCCTATTTCTAGCAGCTGGGGGGGCTCTATAGAACAGCCCGGGACGTCAACAGGGGAGGCAGATTGAACCCGCTCACAAGCCGGTGTCAAGGCCTGTGCAGCGGCCCCCAAGGATGAACGTCTAGAGGGGAGGTAGACCTCAGATAGACGGCGCTCTGACATAGCAATCTCCTTTTCTATTACAGCCGCCACCCTGGTAATAAAGCGGTCCATAGTTCCAATCACTGGGCTCCCGCCAACAACTCCCCTTTCAGCCTCACTCCTAAGTAGTTTTCCAGAACTGGTTGACATGGTTGAGGGTAGGCCCTACGGAGTCTCACGCGGCCCACCTGTGATCGGCTCTGGATGTAAGAGACGTGGCCCAGCCCAGCCTCTGTCAGCCCCTGACTGCCACAGACTGCCCGCCCTTTGCTCGGGCTTCGCTCGGCGTCCCGCTCGCGTCCAGCTGAGCGACGTGCCGTCCGTGAAGTAGGAGCGCTGCAGGCGGGGGGCGTGTCTGTTGGTGGGCGCGTCCGCGCGCACCTGAGGAAGCAGGGACTCCTGGACTTCCGAGTCCCTGCTACAGCGCTGGATGATTTTCCACGTCCTCCCACTGACCAGCGTCTCGCAAGCAGATCTCCCTCCTTCGAGCCGCGAAGCGGCACCCGCGGAGCGGGTGCGGCGAGAGGCAGCGGCAGGGACAGCACAGCACAGCACTTGGGTCCCGAGGTCAAAGGGACGAGTAGCAGCCTCCGGTAAGCCTCCAGGTGTGTCCCAACGAGGCTGGAAAACATGCGCCTTTTCTCTCTCGCCAGGCGGGGGGCGTGTCTGTTGGTGGGCGCGTCCGCGCGCACCTGAGGAAGCAGGGACTCCTGGACTTCCGAGTCCCTGCAACAGTGCTGGATGATTTTCCACGTCCTCCCACTGACCAGCGTCTCGCAAGCAGATCTCCCTCCTTCAAGCCGCGAAGCGGCACCCGCGGAGCGGGTGCGGCGAGAGGCAGCGGCAGGGACAGCACAGCACAGCACTTGGGTCCCGAGGTCAAAGGGACGAGCAGCAGCCTCCGGTAAGCCTCCAGGTGTGTCCCAACGAGGCTGGAAAACACGCGCCTTTTCTCTCTGGCCAGGCGGGGGCGTGTCCGTTGGTGGGCGCGTCCGCGCGCACCTGAGGAAGCAGGGACTCCTGGACCTCCGAGTCCCTGCTACAGCGCTGGATGATTTTCCACGTCCTCCCACTGACCAGCGTCTCGCAAGCAGATCTCCCTCCTTCAAGCCGCGAAGCGGCACCCGCGGAGCGGGTGCGGCGAGAGGCAGCGGCAGGGACAGCACAGCACAGCACTTGGGTCCCGAGGTCAAAGGGACGAGTAGCAGCCTCCGGCAAGCCCCCAGGTGTGTCCCAATGAGGCTGGAAAACACGCGCCCCTTCTCTCTGGCCAGGCGGGGGGCGTGTCTGCTGGTGGGCGCGTCCGCGCGCAACTGAGGAAGCAGGGACTCCTGGACTTCCGAGTCCCTGCTACAGCGCTGGATGATTTTCCACGTCCTCCCACTGACCAGCGTCTCGCAAGCAGATCTCCCTCCTTCAAGCCGCGAAGCGGCACCTGCGGAGCTGGTGCGGCGAGAGGCAGCGGCAGGGACAGCACAGCACAGCACTTGGGTCCCGAGGTCAAAGGGACGAGTAGCAGCCTCCGGTAAGCCTCCAGGTGTGTCCCCATGTTTTTAGAAATTGGTGGTATGCCTCCACTTGCTTCTGTGGCCACTACTTGAGGATCACACATAATCTTCACCAAATCCAATTCCAGGGGCTGCAACTGCTTTTAAATTGTTTTATAGATTTTATGGATTCCTTGGATTTAATTACAAATTTTAAAAAATCAACACGCTATGACAATAGGTTCTAGGAGGACATTAAATGCAAAATTCTACTGTAAGGGGGATGAGCTAATCAAAGTGTCTACCTTTCCATACCTAGGGGTGCTCTTTGATGATCAGCATTCGTGGTGTGCGCAACGCACACTTAAAAAGAATGTCTTAGCTAGAGCAGCAGGGGCAACCCTAGATTTCGCTAAACGAATAGGCTCTAAACCGTTCCCTGCGATTTAAGGGTGTATAACGTTAAGTGCATCCCCATGACCACTTATGGCAGCGATATCTGGGACTATAAGGATGTGAAAGAAATACAAGAATTTTATGCGTAAACTTCTTTCCGTCCCGGCATCCACCCCAATTTTTAATTTACACGAGGAGTGGGGAGCAGGTTATATTTCAGACATGATCGCAGTTGCTCCACTTTTCCGCTGGCTGAGAATTTGGGCTCAACCAACTCCAAACTTAAACTAACTGATCATTCAGGATTGCTTAGCCTCGGAGAAGGCATTAACTATTCCAAGGCTCAAATACATTAAAACCCAGACTGAGAACCTTGAATGCCCGACTTGTTTTTGTTCCCTACTCTCCTGACTAAGTCTGCTGTTAGAGCGGTTAAATTGAGGTTTTTAGATAGATGTCAATGTTTAAGGGAGGAAAAAGAACTAATTAAGCCCTGGGTGAGAAAGTATGTCATATTACTGGCCTTTCCTAAAGGCTATTTTAAACAGGACTCAGCAAATTTGTGCACGTGACAACTTCTCAGAGCAAGACACTTTACATATTATGTTTTTTTGCACTCACTATGTCCCCCTGCACAGAAAGTACAGTATTTCCCTGTTAAGGGTCCAAAATGTTGTGCAAGTAAGGCCAGCTGATGTATTAGCAAATGTTAGGCTCACCTATAATCTGTGTCGGGGTGGCAAACTTCTTAATTGGGGGGATCAGACATAGAAATAGGATTATGTAGAGTTAACCCCTCTGAATAAGTTGGTAGTATGTTTATGTCTATTACCACTCAATGTAACATTACAGTCATAAATGTGGTTTTTATCCTTTTTTGTATAATATTTTAATGGGTTTTAAGCACATCAAGACATAAATTGCTCTTCGATTTATATGATGTTTAATACTGATTTGCTGTCTTATTCTGCACTTTTTTGGCTCTAATCAGCCGAATAAAGTTGATTTTGACTTTGACATTGACTGTGCCATATTATAATGTTTTGCATACAATAAATTATCAACCCATTTCTTTTCTCATCTTACTCACGGGTGACTTATGCTGTCCAAATTCTGCTTTGAAGCCTGTAATCGCTGTTGCAGCTCCAGGGCCCATTTCAACTGTCCAGCAACCGGAGCCATGTTTTTAGAAATTGGTGGTATGCCTCCACTTGCTTCTGTGGCCACTACTTGAGCATCATAAATAATCTTCACCAAATCCAATTCCTTGTCAAACATTTCCAGAAGGGCTGAGTACTTTGGTAATACCTCATGTGCCAGGAATGGCCGATCCAGTAAAGAACCAAACATGTGCAACAACTACAAGAAATACAGTGATATAAGTTGGTTTCTTCACAGATATGATGAAAACAGTAATCCACAGTATTACAGTAAAACATTTCACAGCAAGAACTCCTCATATGCACTGTCCTAAACAAGGATAGTTAGTCAGATGTTTTGTATCACTACAATGATAAAGTACTGATAAAGTTTTCGAACATGTCCAGAGACCTCAAAACAATGTTATGAAAATGCTGAAACCCTACATGCAATAACTCAGGGTAAGAAAGTGAGTTATTAATTGGAGTGGATGTGAATCCATCACTTGGAATAAGGCCACAAACGTGTCAGGGTAACAGAACAGTTTCATTAATTTAAACCTGGGCTCAACCCCCTGATAGCTAAGGCATAAAGTAGGCAGGCCTAATTTTGTTTTCTTTTTGTATTCAGCAGTACTAAAACAGTTAAAAGTCCAAACACACCATAATAAAAATCCCATAACACATTTCTAAACCTAGAGCGAAATTTAGAGTCCATTTTTGAGTTTGCAGACAGCGTACTTGTTCGCAAAAGTGAAAGAGTACCCCGCCCGCCAAACTCTCGGTCCACCTACCTCATTTAGAGACACTGTACTATACAATGAAGTACTATACAAAACAGTGATGGATAGAATACTTGAATGAATCTAAGCCACTGGTAATCAATCGGGCCGCATCCCAATTGTACATTATTTTGCACACCATGCCACCACAGTAGGGACCCAGTCATATGCATATCAGCATTGATCTTGCTCCATTCGGAACAGTCCAGCCCGAACTGCAAAGCCAGGCCCTCCCTGAGCTGGAAAACAAGCAGGACTGGTTTCACCCTGATTAAGGCTCATCAACTAGGTATAGTTTGGTTCCTGTGGCACGGTATGCACGGGACCCCCCTCTGGGCACACCCGTCCCAATGTAAAGTTTATGATCGTACAAATCTATTTCCCCCCTCGTCTTTTACAAAGGAAACATAAATATCATGACAGACTAGTAAAACTAGATTTATTTATAGAGAAGTATGGCCAGCGATTTGTCCCCTGAGGACTCAGATCTAAGTTATACCATCCCCCATCCCGAAATAATCCGGACTGGGTAATTCAAGGGCCTCTATACACATAATTCGATTCTTCTGGCAGACTCCGGTTATACAGCACTTTAAAAAATATATATATGTTTTTATTAATATCACAGTACAGTGCTCGACAATCTGTGGTGGAACTCACAGCCTTGAGGGGTTACTTTGATCACAAGCTCGCTCCTTTACTCCCATATTTGTCTACTTTGCACACGCTCTCAGCTGCTTTAATCTATTACATTTTAGAATTCTGATGGGCAAATGTAAGGCCTGTTTTTAAAACCTTAATTCTACAATATTGTGTTTTGTGTAACTGTGGGGAATTTGAGTCTGAATACGAGTGGGGCTTGCCTAACTGCCCGCTTCTCTCGTCAGCCAGTGAGAGACGCCATTTTGAGTCAGTGCGCTCTCTAGTTTTTCTGGCTGCCGGGTTTATTAATATGCACACTGCGCGGATGCAGGTGCCTTGAGGTGTTACTTTGATTACACGCTCACTCCTTTTACTCCCGTATTTGCCTATATTGAAAAAGCTCTCAGCTGCTTTAATCTCTTAAATTTTGAAATTCTAATGGATAAATGTTAAACCTGTTTTTAAAACCCTACTTCTAAAATATTGTTGTCTTTTGTGTAACTGTGGGGAATTTGAGTCCGATAATGAGTGGGGCTTACCTAACTTCCTGCTTCTCCGGTCAGCCAGAGAGAGATGCCATTTTGAGTCAGTGCTCTCTCTAGTTTTCCTGGCTGCCGGGTTTATTAATATGCACGCTGCACGGACGCGTGGCGCGCCTAAGGCACGCCTAAGGCAAACCCGTCTGCGCCCATCAGCATCCAGGAAGCGGCCAGGGCCAGCTACTCTGCTCGTTGGCCTACTGCTACACTGGATAGGGTGTGCTTTACAGGTAAGGCACTTTGGTCACTCCACTCACCAGCATGTAACTCTCATTTCCAGCTAGACTTGCTGTGTGTGGCTTCAGGTTGTGCGCAGACCCTCCCATATATGACCAAATTCCTGCTTCTAGGGCCTCTAGTTTGCCGCCAATCTTGGAGCTTTTGATTAATTGCGTACTTTAGAGAAGCACCACCCAGATGTATTTGAGCTCCTCTCTGACCGGTGGACCTACTGATTATTACAGAAACTTGGCTGGATAATACATCTGGCCCATATGTTGCTCTGGCTATAAGATCGCCAGAGCAGACCGCCATGAGGGTAGGGGGGTGAAGTGGCTATTATGTACAGGGACAAATGGGATCTCATTAGGGGAGACACTAATGCATGGGGTGACTGCGAAGATTTGGATTTCAGTAGCAGGTTTTCTGCCCATTTTATGTTGGGAGTTTCTCAGATTTATCGACTCCCTGGCCCTGTTAGGTCCTTTCTGCAATCATGGAGAGATGCAGTGACTTCCGGGGCGCTTCAATTCTCCCAGTATATGGTCCTAGGGGGTCTGAATATTCATCTTGACCAGTCTGATTCTAATGACTTCCTTGCTTTTTGCGACATCCTTCAGCTTGCCCAACTTTCTCAATGGATCAATCTCCCTACACATCAAGAAGGACATATTCTTGACCCAATTTGTTCCAACTTCTCTATCATGTTGAAGACCCTCTTCCAGTCGCTTGGTCAGACCACTGTCTCACCTATTCCTCCTGGGAGGTGGCCTGTTCCTCTGTCCCCTGTTACTGGTAACCAGCTTTCAAAAAAATAGAACCCTCCAAACTCACCTCGGTCCTGGTGGCCTCTAGACCAGCACTCACCCCGGATCAAAGAGCTCATATTACAACTATTGAAAGAAATCTCAGATTTAAAAAGTAAAATCAAATCCTCATCAGTCATAGAAGATGCGAAAAAGGCTCTAGATGAAATTGAATCTGAACTAAACTCCTATAATAACTATCTCACAAAACGTAAGACTGACAAACTTCAAAAAGATATGAGATAATTTAGTAGGGAACGCATCTATCCATATCTTGCAGACGGTTATTACACTCAATCTGACAACTCTGGCTATGATACCATGTCCTATCAACAACACATGGGATCATTCAATAAGAAGGTTATTACCTTCTCTGAAACATCAGACTCAGATAGTGAAGGAGGCTCAACTACATCAGACCAGAGAGGTATGCGATATACTCCTCGCTATAATCAAGGCTTTAGTCCATTTTTAGGGAGGCGCAATCAACAGAGAGGCAATTGGCGACCACGTTACCAGCCACGGTTCCAATCACATTACCAACCACAAGCACAATACCAGCAACGTGCACAATATCAGCCACAATATCGGGGCCCTCCACAAGCAAATCAGAACTAATACCTAGAGACCAGGAATGCTCGATCTTGGAGGCAATAAAGGAGATTCCTATTTTCAACCTAAGTACATCATCTTTAAATAATGCTACTTATTCTTTATTGTCAAAAGGACTATCTTTTGTACCTCATTCAGGACTGAACAAATTTGAGCTATTTAATGATTTGATGGCTTTTTTCTGTCAAAATCGTCTTAAACACTTTTTTGTGGACAAAAAGAACTTTGAACCAGAGGTTAATAAATCAGGTTTGACATTAAAATCAACATTTACACCTAGCATAGAACAAGTTGTCCCTGAAGTTAAAATATTTGAGCAAGTTGTGTACAACAAACTCACACTTGCAACAAAATATGTACCCAAAACACCCTATAACATCTCCAGTGAGGAATATGAGGCACTTGCTACCCTCAAAGGTTCTACTGAAATCACAATAAAAAGTTGTGACAAAGGTGGGGGTATTGCCATCTTGGATACCATCACATACATTGATAAAATTGAGGATATGTTGATAGATACTAGATTTTATACTAAAATAGCAACCAACCCTACTCAAAAAACTAAATCTAAGATACTTCGATTAACCTCTAAAGCCTTTCACAAAGGTATTATATGTGAGAAAGAGTTCAACTATCTCAATATACACAATCCTAAATTAGCGTGTCTATATGGAACACCGAAGGTTCACAAAGAGGCAAATAATCCTCCTTTCAGGCCGATTGTTTCAACCATTGGTTTGGTTACTGAACCCATTTCTAAATATCTAGATGCAATTTTATGCCCCTATATACATAATATTCCTGGATATATAAAAGACACATGCCAGGTCATTAATATGATGGAAGAGACACCATTTAACCAGAATAGACAATGGCTTGTCACATTAGACGTTGAGAGTTTATACTCTAACATACCATGCGATGGAGCACTCACTGCCGTCAAATGGTTCATTGAAACTTTCAATGTCGATTGTAACATCAACTTTATCATTGCTTGTCTGAGTTGTGAGAAGTTGGCCTGATATGCAGTGCTCACTATTCTAGTGATCACTATGTATCATACCAAACGACCCTTACTGATGATTGGTTGTAAGTCAACCTTATAGACCAGCTATCCTAGTAGCATGGACAAGAGCAGTCTTTAGGCTAAACTCTAGAGGGCGTGTTAAGCCAGCTGTTATACCATCACATATACCCCTTGAACACCAAGTGAAAGGACACCACACAAGTTGTTATGAAAATAAAAGGATATTTATTTAGAACACAACAGCCCTGGACTCTTTATGAGGACAGGGCGCTAAGCACAATACAAAGCTCCTAAAGAAATACTGAAAGTTGCACAATTTACACAAATGCCCGAGGGGCACGAAAAACCATATACTCTAAAAGTGGAATGCGAAATTACTAGCAGGTAAGTACTAATCTCATAGGGTTTGGAATCGCTAGGACTGGACTACTGAACCTTCAGATTACTAGCAGGAGGCCTAGGGAACTCGGGTGCAGAGTGTGCACTCTCACGCGGGATGCAGGACAAAGTCTATGGATGCTAGAATTTACAAAGTTAGTGTTATCGGACAAATCCGACTAGGTAGAGCTGAAACGAAAAAGGATCTGGACCCTTGGATAGTGAGGCTATGCTGGGGCACCGAAATGCCGAAGTTACCTAGCCCAGGGGCTGCGGATGCATAGGTCTGGAAAGACGTCGGGAATCCTTGTTGCAGTCTATGGAGCCTGAAAGAAGAAGTTGCTGGCAGGCGACCAGTGAAGAGATTCGGATGGATCCAAGCCTGGATCGAAGATGGAAGACACCTGTAAGCAGAGGGGACCAAGTTCTGAATCACTAGCCAGTGATTAGCTGGGCACCAGGATGGCACCGGACGAAGTCACCTCGACCAGGTGAGTGGGCGACGCTGGGCTCTGCAGTCTCACGGGCCAGGAGGAGTTGTCGGCGACCAGGATGGAGGTGCGAGCTGTCCCACGGTAGTATCTGCTGTCGACGTCGCTGGACCCAGGATTGGGGCAACAAGTCTTGGCAAATGCAAGCCCACGCGGTGGACTTAAAATGGCGTCTGGAGTGGACCAGGAGGGTCCGGGGTGCTCCTCTTTTGGAAGGGAGCAAGGGCCAGTCTGGAGCAACCAGACCAGTGGTGTTGATGTCGTCGTTCGTCGTCGGGAAGGCCACAAGCCAGCGGGCTAGTAGCCAGACAACGCGGTGAGCAGCAAAGAGCAGAAGGACCCCACGCAGATCTGGTGGATGCTGGGGGGCTGGACTTCGGTGCTGGAGCTGCTCAGGGTTGGGGCTTCTCGGACCCCAAAGCACTCACTCGAGGATCCCTCGGCGGTCGTGCTGGGCAAGCGTCATGCAGTCTTGAAGATGGCCGGTCCCTCGAGGTCTCGTCGCACCCACGGATCTCAGCTGAGCTGACGATGTGGGTAGAGGTCAGAGGTGCCAGGGAAGCCGGTTCTCGTCGTGCTGGTCAGTCAGATTCCGGAGGAAGGACGTGCAGCAAACCGCAGTGTTCTTGGATGGTGCCTGCGGGTGCAGGGTGACTACTCCTTAGTCACAAGGGAGAAATCTTGAGAAGAAGTCGAGAGTTCCTTTCGTAGAAAGTAGTTTCAGGATTCAAAGATGATCTAATTTGGAAGGGGGCCCGCTCCTATCTTTATACTAGGAAAAGGGGCTGGCACGCGACTAGGTCCTGCCCATGGGTGGGACCAGGAAGGGGGGTGGTTACACCCCTCTCCCATGCCGGACTTTGCCCAGGCCAGGGGCTGGTGTGCCCCTGGAACTGGTTCTAGCCGGCCTATGCATAGTGAGCACCGGGGTGCCACTTTCAGTCACCTTCCTCTAAAGCCCTGCCTACCCAGGATACACATAACCCTGTCTGGAATGGTGCTAGCACCGCCCCTGACAGGAAACCCTTTGTCCAAGCTCCCCTCGCTGGAAGGACTCCCAGCTGCAGGGGGTCAGACTTGTGTCTGTGGTGGCAGCATCCATTTTGTGATGCTGAGGCTCGAGTTAACTTTAACCGGGGTTCACAGTTACCTACATGTCGTGTCCCTCTAGAAGGGTGGAATGCTAACCCCGTCGCCAGAATTGGTGAGGGGTTAGTATTCCAATTCGTATGACACCTTACTCGACATGTTTTGATAAAGCAATACCAGAGTTAGCATATAACCGCGAGGATTATAATGCACTTAAGAGTATATGGTATGCGTTATCATGGAACAGCTATTAGGACTTGGTTCCGCAAGCTGCAAACGGGCTCAGCTCATGCCAGAGCACCATCTCACATAATTCCAAGCACTCTGCCTTCAGGATTGTCAAGGCCTGCCATAGGAGTGACTGATAGGAATCTATGTGTCCATTTTACGGTTAGATATAGGTATACTGTGAGAAGTTGGCCCGATATGCAGCGTTCGCTATTCTAGCGACCACTATGTATCGTTCCAAACGACCCTTATGGTGATTGGTTGTAAGTCAACCTTAGACCAGCTATCCTAGTAGCGTGGATACGAGCAGTCTTCGGGCTAAACTCTAGAGGGCGTGTTAAGCCAGCTGTTATACCATCACATACCCCTTGACCACCAAGTGAAAGGACACCACACAAGTGTTATGAAAATAAACAGTATATTTATTAAGAATCACAACAGCCCTGGACTCTTTATGAGGACAGGGTACTAAGCACAGAACAAAAGCTCTTAGAAAATACTTCAAGTGCACAATTAAAACAAGTGCCCGAGGGCACGGAAAGTTTAGTGGTCTCGGGCGGACCCGATAAGGCAAGTCGGAAGCGAGGGACTCGGGACCCTAGAGTAAGGAGGCTATGCAGGCACCGAAATGCCGAAGTTACCTAGCCACGAGGGCTGCGGCTGCACAAGTCTTACAGGCGTCGGGGTCTTCGCTGACGAGCCAGGAGCCGGAAGAAAAGGAGTTGCTGGCCTGCGACCAGTGATGAATAGTTCGTAGAGATCCAAGCCTGGATCAGTGATCGTTGATACCTGAAAGCAGAGGGGACCAAGTTCGTACTACTAGCCAGTAGTCAGAGGGTACCAGGAAGGCACCGGATGGCCGTCACCTCGACTAGGTACAGAGGGAACCTACACCGGACAACAGGACCACCTTCAAGCTGGCCACCCGGAAGCACCACCAGCTGATCCGCGCCGCCAAGAAAACTGCATTCAAGGACCGGCTGGACAACAACGCACACAACTGCAAGGAACTCTTCAACATCGTGAAAGAGCTATCCAACCCCAGCGCAGGAAACAACGACATCACCCCATCGCAAGACCTCTGCAACTCCCTCGCTTCATACTTCCACAACAAGATCGCAGACATACACAACAGCTTCAACAACCAACCAACGCACACCAAGACCGAACAACCACCCCCCACCACCACCCTCCACGCCTGGACCCTGATCAGCACCGAAGACACCATCCGCACGATGAACTCCATCCACTCCGGATCACCGACCGACCCCTGCCCTCACCACGTCTTCAACAAGGCCGACGCTGTCATCGCACCCCACCTGCGAGACATCATCAACACATCCTTCGACACCGCCACCTTCCCTGAGAGCTGGAAGCACGCCGAACTCAGCACTCTACTCAAGAAACCCACAGCGGACCCCACCGAACTCAAGAATTACCGCCCCATCTCGCTCCTCCCGTTTCCAGCCAAAGTCATCGAGAAGACCGTCAACAAGCAGATGGCCGCCTTCCTCGAGACAAATGGATCCCTCGACCCCTCACAGTCCGGCTTCCGAGCCAATCACAGCACCGTGACCGCCCTCATCGCCGCCACCGATGACATCCAAGCCCTGATGGACAACGGAGAAACAGCGGCACTCATCCTCCTAGACCTCTCCGCGGCATTCGACACTGTCTGCCACCGCACCCTAGTACAGCGCCTCAGCAACGTCGGAATCCAGGACAAGGCGCTGGAATGGATCATCTCCTTCCTCGACGGAAGAACACAGAGAGTCCGCCTTCCACCGTACAAGTCAGAGGCCTCCGAAGTCATCTGCGGCGTCCCTCAAGGATCCTCTCTGAGCCCCACCCTCTTCAACGTCTACATGAGCCCCCTCGCGGCCATCGCACGCCAACACAACCTCAGCATAATCTCCTACGCCGACGACACCCAGCTGATCCTCTCCCTGACCAACGACCCCGCCGCCGCTAGAGCCAACCTGCACGAAGGGATGAAAGAGGTAGCCGAGTGGATGACGACCAGCCGCCTGAAACTGAACTCTGACAAGACGGAGGTCCTCATCCTGGGCTCTTCACCCTCCGCCTGGGACGACTCCTGGTGGCCTCCCGCCCTGGGCACCGCACCCAAACCAACAGACCATGCACGCAACCTGGGCTTCATCCTGGACTCCTCCCTCTCCATGACCAGGCAAGTCAACAACGTCTCCTCGGCGTGCTTCAACATCCTACGCATGCTACGGAAGATCTTCTGGTGGATCCCCACCGAGACCAGGAAGACCGTCACCCAGGCACTCGTCACTAGCCGACTGGACTACGGCAACGCCCTCTACGCCGGTACCAGCGCCAAGCTCCAGAAGAGACTCCAGCGGATCCAGAACGCCTCTGCCAGACTCATCCTCGACATCCCACGAACCAGCCACATCTCCGGACATCTGAGAGACCTTCACTGGCTCCCCGTCAACAAAAGAATCACCTTCCGCCTCCTCACCCACGCACACAAAGCCCTACACGACCAAGGCCCGAGCTACCTCAACAGCCGAATCAACTTCTACGCTCCCAAACGCCACCTCCGATCAGCCAACCACGCCCTCGCCGCCGTCCCCCGCATCCGAAGAGCGACTACAGGAGGAAGGTCCTTCTCCTACCTGGCCGCCAAGACCTGGAACTCCCTCCCGACCGACCTGCGCCTGACCCAAGACCACCTCTCCTTCAGGAAGAAGCTGAAGACCTGGCTGTTCGAGCAGTAGCGGCACCCCCCCTCCCCCAGCGCCTTGAGACCCTACGGGTATGTAGTGCGCTCTATAAATGTCATTGATTGATTGATTGATTGACTAGGTGAGTGGGCGACGCTAGGCTCTGCAGTCTCACGGACCAGGAGGCGTTGTCGGCGACCAGGATGGAGGTGCGAGCTGTCCCAAGAAGGTTGATGCTGTCGGCGTCGCTGGGCCCAGGATTGGGGCAACAAGCCTTGGCAGATTTCAGGGCCACGTGGTGGGCCTAAAATGGCGTCTTGAGTGGACCAGGAGGGTCCGGGTGCTTCTCTCAAAGAAGGAAGCAAAGGCCAGTCTGGAGCAACCAGACCAGCAGCGTTGGTTGTCGGATGTCGTCAAAGAAGGGCACAAGCCAGCGGCTAGTGACCAGACAACGTGCTGAGCAGCGAGCAGAAGGGCCCCACGCAGATCGTGGAGATGCTGGGAGACTGCGCTTCGGTGCTGGAGCTGCTCAGGGTCGGGGCTTCTCGGACCCCAGAGCACTCACCAGAGAATTGCTTTGATGGTCGTGCTGTTTAAGAAAGCGTGCAGGTTTTGATGATGGCCGGTCCCTCGAGGTCTCGTCGCACCCACAGATCTCAGCTGAGCTGACGACGTGGGTAGAGGTCAGAGGTGCCATGGAAGCCGGTTCTCGTCGAGCTGGGCCGTCGGATCCTTGAGGAAGGACTTGCAGCAAACCGCAGAGTTCTTAGATGGTGCCCGATGGTGCAGGGTGACTACTCCTTAGTCACAAGGGAGAAATCTTGAGAAGAGTCTCGAAGTCCTTTCGTAGAAAGTATTCTTGATTCAAAGATGATCTAATTTGGAAGGGTCCCCGCTCCGGCCTTTATCCAAAAGAAAGGGGTGGGTACATGACTAGGTCCTGCCCTAAGGGTGGGACCAGGAAGGGGGGTAGTTACACCCCTCTCCCCCTGCGGGACTTTCCCCAGGTCAGGGCCTGCGCGCCCCTGGAACTGGTTCTAGCCGGCAGATGCGTAGTGAGCACCGGGGTGCCACTCCGCAGTCACCTTCTTGTAAAGCCCTACCTACCCAGAATACACAAACCCTGTCTGGGACGGTGCGAACACCGCCCTTGACAGGAAACCCTTTGTCCAAGCTCTCCTCGCTGGAAGGACTCCCAGCAGCAGGAGGTCAGACTCGTGTCTGTGGTGGCAGCATCCATTTTGTGGAGCTGAGGCTTCAGTTAACTTTAACCGGGGTTCACAGTTACATACATGTCGTGTCCCTCTAGAAGGGTGGAATGCTAACCTCGTCGCCAGAATTGGTGAGGGGGCAGCATCCGATTCGTATGACACCTTACTCGACATGTCTTGATAACGCGGTACCGAAGTTACCGATATGATACGCGTTATCATGGAACAGCCGTTGGGTCTTGGTTCCGCAAGCTGCAACCGGGCTCGGCTCGTGCCAGAGCCCAATTCACACGGTTCCATGCACTCTGCCTCCAGGATTGTCAAGGCCTGCCATAGGAGTGACTGAGAGGAACTCGGGTGTCCATTTTAAGGTTAGGTGTAGGGATACTACACCTATAGCGACGGGCGAGTACGCCACGTGGCCCCAGCTGTCGTGCAGCCAGTTGTGTCAGATTTAGATGGCCATCCAGGGGTGGCATAATACATGCTTCAGCCCCTGGTAGGCCCTGGGTACACCGATGCCCTGTGTTACAGGGTCTGACAGGGTGGCCCAGTTCCAATTAGGTAATGCACCTAAGGTACACGCATCAATTTAGTGAGAGAACAGCTAGGCTGTGGGTCTGATTGGCAGGCCCACAGCCCGAGAAAGTCGTAAACCAGTGAAACAAAAGCAAAAAGTCCGGGTGATCATAGGATTGCAGACCCTACTCTCCTACATGACCCCCCCCAAACGTTGGGACAATAAGCTAACCTTGACCAGGTGAGTCTTCTTGTTCTAAGTGGAAATACCTGGAGAGCCCATCTGCATTGCCATGTTCAGTGCCAGGTCTATGCTCCACTGTGAAGTCCATCCCCTGTAGGGAAATGGACCACCTGAGCAGTTTGGGGTTTTCACCCTTCATCTGATTTAGCCATAGGAGGGGCTTGTGGTCGGTCTGAATCTTGAAATGAGTGCCAAACAAGTATGGCCTCAGTTTCTTCAGGGCCCACACCACAGCGAAGGCCTCCCTCTCTATAGCTGACCAATTTTTCTCTCTGGGGGTCAGCCGTCTGCTTATGAAAGCAATGGGCTGGTCATTACCATCGAAATTCAGTTGAGATAGAACAGCTCCGACACCCAACTCAGAAGCATCTGTTTGGACAATGAATGGTTTGGAGTAGTCTGGACTCTTGAGGATAGGTGCTGTGCACATGGCCTGTTTTAGGTCATCGAATGCTTTTTGACAGCTCGCTGTCCACTGAACTTTTTTTGGCATTTTCTTACTCGTCAGTTCATTAAGCGGAGTCACAATCGAGCCGTAATTCCTGACGAACTTCCGGTAGTAACCAGTCAGGCCCAAGAAAGCTCGAACCTGAGTCTGGGTGGTTGGAGGAGCCCAGTCCCTGATTGACTGTATCTTGCTCTCCAGTGGTTGAACTTGGACTCCACCGACAAGGTGGCCCAAGTATACAACCTGTGTCTGCCCTATCTGGCACTTGGTAGCCTTGATAGTGAGACCTGCTGCTTGCAGCGCCTCTAACACTTTCCGCAGGTGGACCAGGTGATCCTCCCAGGTGGAGCTAAAGACAGCGATATCGTCAAGATACGTCGCACAGAAGTCATCCAGCCCAGTGAGAACGTGATTCACCAACCGTTGGAAGGTGGCAGGTGCATTTTTCAAACCAAAGGGCATCACCACGACTTGATAATGCCCACCAGGGGTAGAAAATGCTGTTTTGGGCTTAGCGTCCTCAGCTAACCTGATTTGCCAATACCCAGCTGTCAGGTCAAACGTGCTTAAGTAGTTGGCCGAAGCCAACCTATCGATAAGCTTGTCTGCCCTTGGTATTGGGTGGGCGTCAGTCTTAGTGACTGCATTGAGACCCCTGTAGTCTACGCAGAACCTCATCTCTTTCTTACCGCCCGGGGTGTGAGGTTTCGGCACTAGAACTACGGGACTAGCCCAGGGGCTGTCCGAGGGTTCAATGACTCCCAGCTCCAACATTTTCTGCACTTCACTCTTGATGCAGTCTCTAACGTGATCAGGCTGCCGGTAGATTTTACTCTTGACGGGCAAGCTGTCGCCAGTGTCAACCTCATGGGTACACCAATTGGTCTGGCTGGGTGTTAGAGAGAACATATGCCGGAAGGATTGAAGAACCTGTTTACAATCCTCCTGTTGATGTTCGGAGAGGCTGCCACAAAAGACAACACCATCTACCGATCCATCGTCAGGATTCTGAGTGAGCAGGTCGGGGAGAGGGTCACTCTCCTCCTCCTGTCCCTCATCTAGGGCCATGAGCAAACTCATGTCCTTCCTGTCGACATATGCCTTGAGCCTGTTGACATGGAGCACCCTGTGGGGGCTCCGGGGAGTTCCAAGGTCCACCAGGTAGGTGACCTCTCCCTTTTTCTCCAGGATGGTGTAGGGCCCGGACCATTTGTCCTTGAGTGCTGCTGGGGCCACTGGCTCCAACACCCACACCTTCTGTCCGGGCTGGTAAACAGTCAAGACAGCCTTTTGGTCATGCCAAGTTTTCTGGAGTTCTTGGCTGGCCTTAAGGTTTTCGGATGCCTTCTCCATGTATTCGGCCATCCGCGAGCAGAGACCAAGCACATAGTCCACTATGTTGGTTGCAGGCTTTTTGAGAGGTCTCTCCCATCCTTCACCAAACACAGGGGTCCTCTTACAGGATGCCCGTACAAAAGTTCAAAAGGGCTGTAGCCAACCCCCTTCTGTGGGACTTCTCTGTAAGCGAATAAAAGGCAGGGGATCAGGACGTCCCATCTACGCCGAAGCTTTTCAGGTAGTCCATGAATCATCCCTTTCAGGGTCCTGTTGAATCTCTCAACAAGCCCGTTGCATTGTGGATGATAGGGCGTGGTGAACTTGTAGTTGACACCACATTCCTTCCACATAGCAGTTAAGTAGCTCGACATAAAGTTTGCACCTCTGTCGGAGACGACCTCCTTAGGGAAGCCCACTCTGGAGAATACTCCAACTAGGGCTCTTGCCACAACAGGCGCTGTAGTGGTCCTAAGGGGAATAGCTTCAGGATACCTGGTGGCATGATCCACTACCACCAGTATAAACTTGTGCCCGGATGCTGTTGGTGGTTCCATGGGACCGACGATGTCAATCCCCACCCCTTCAAAGGGCACCCCCACCACAGGCATTGGTATAAGGGGGGCCTTTGTGTTGCCACCTGACTTACCACTGGCTTGGCAGGTGACACAGGAGCGGCAAAACTCCTTGGTATCTTCGTTCATGTGAGGCCAGTGAAAGTGCGAGACAAGCCTGTCCCACGTCTTCGTCTGGCCTAAGTGTCCTGCTAAGGGAATCTCGTGGGCCAAGGTAAGGAGGAAACCACGCTGAGACAAGGGGACGACCAGCCTCCTGGTCATGCCAGGCTTGGGGTCTCTTGCCTCAGTGTACAGGAGTCCATCTTCCCAGTATACCTTGTGGGTACCTGTGGCGTTCCCAGCAGCCTCAGCAGCAGCCTGCTGTCTGAGGGGTTCAAGAGAAGGGCAGGCTAACTGGTCCTTCCCCAGGTCCTCTCGTGTGGGTCCCCCTGAACCCAGAAACTCAGCTTGATCAAGCTCAAGCTCTTTAGGTTCAGTTTCCCGCAATTCCTGGAGGTCAGCCTCCTCTGAGACCTGATCCTCGACCTGGGGCAAGGGGGAAGGCGAGGCCTTAACCCGACTGCTCTTCTTCTTGGGTGGTGTCTGGTCCGTTGTTCCAGGATCAGCACCTGTTCAGTGGGGCATCGTCTGACCTGTGACCTGGTCACAGCAAACACGTGTGCTGGCAAGCCTAACATCTCCATGTGAGTCCGTTGCTCCACTTCTGACCATTGTGATGACTCCAAATCATTGCCCAACAAACAATCCACTGGGAGGTCTGAACTAACAACAACCTTTTTCTGGCCATTTACCCCTCCCCAGGAGAAAGCAACAATCGCCATACTATGACTGGTAGTGACGTTGCTGGCATTGGTCACCAGGAAATCTGTACCTGGCATGATCTGTCCAGGGTCCACAAAGTTAGGCGTCACCATGGTGATGCTGGCACAAGTGTCCCTATAGGCCTGAGCCATTCTTCCATTTATTAAAGGCGTCTGTCGGTATTTGCCCAAAGTATTGGGACTGACATCAGGGGATATATCCACATCCCCTGTACAGACAAGGACAGCCTGAGTGAGCGTACCAGCTAAGCTGTCACACCCCTCAGAACCCAAGGTTAACCCAACTAGTCCCTTGGGAGGCGCACTACTAATGCTGGCTGTACTAGGGGGCACAGGTGCCTTAGGGGCTGCAGTAGCAGGAGTCTGCCCTCCTTTCTTGGTGCACTCACTAAACCAGTGAGTTTTACTTTTACAGTATTGGCACCACCTTTTCGATTGGCCTTCCTGATTCTTCTTTTTCTGGGAAGCCTGACCCCCCCCTCTTTGGGTTGTTGGGGACCTGTCGAAGACTTCTGGTCAGTTTGTTCCCCTTTTGAATCTTTACCCTTCTGGTCTGCTTTCTTTTGACCACCCTGGTTCTGGCCCTGGTTTTGCTTAACCCTTGTTCTGACCCATCTGTCTGCCTTCTTTCCCAATTCTTGGGGAGAGGTCAGATCCGAGTCGACAAGGTGCTGATTCAACAACTGGTTCTGACAATTGTTTAAAATCTGTTCTCGCATGATCAAATTATACAATCCTGTGTAATCAGTAACCTTACTGCCCAGCGACCAGCCCTCCAAAGCCTTAGTGGCACAATCAACGAAATCAGACCAGTCCTGAGACTGAGTTTTCTGGGTATCCCTGAACAGCAACCTGTACTGCTCAGTGGTTAGGCCGAACCCATCAATCAGTGTGCTCTTCAGGACCTGGTAATTGTTAGCATCCTCTACCCTTGTGGTGAGGAGCTTATCTCTACCTTTACCTTCAAAGGAGAGCCACAAGATAGCTGCCCACTGACTCTGGGGGATGCACTGTACAGTGCAGGCCCGCTCCAAAGCAGTAATCCATTTGTGGATGTCGTCCCCTTGCTTAAAGGGGGGCACTATCTTATTCAGGTGCTTAGTGTCTAAACTCCTGGGTTCCCGTGGGGGAATGCTGCCACCAGTGGGAATTGTCCCACTCAACTCTTGCTCTCGAGCAAAGGCGAGTCTCTCTTTGGCTAGGGCAAGTTCTTCCCTCTCGATCCGCAGATTGACTTCCCTCTCCTTTGCCTCGTACACTCTCCTCTGAGGTGATGTCATCCCTCTTCGAGCAGAGCCTCGAGAGCCATTGGTTCGAGCGGATCTGTTAGAGCCTCTCGACAGAGACCTAACTCGTCCGTTCCCAATGTTAACCTGGCCCAAGAGAGGGCCCAGGGGTCCCCTAGTACCAATCTCGTGCCGGCTTAAGTTGTCCTGAGTTAGCCGACTAACTATGACTGGACCTTTGTCTGCCTCGTCCCCAGATGTCTCTGGTTCCTCGTCCTCCTCTTCGCCCTCGGCAGAGAGATGGATAAGGTCAGGGTCACCTCGGGTTCCCTCGAGGGGAGGCATCTCCACTTCTGGATGAGAAGGGTCGGTGTTACCCGCCCTCTTCGCATCATAAGTCTCCAAGAGACCAATCAGAAACGGGATGGTAGGGTTTGCACCCTGTTTTATCTTCCGAGATGTACAGATCTGTCGCATCTCGTGGAAGCTAAGTGCAGCATATCTGGAGGTGACCTGTGGAAGGTCGACTGACACAAGGGGAGACTCAGAGTTTCCTCCTTTGTCTGACATGCTGCTTCTAGTGTGGTGTAAGTGATGCACCTACCTACACTATGGGTTTACCTACTGATCCCTTGCTAAGAGTTGTAGCCAAGGTGTGCTAAGCCTTGAGGAGCTACAACAGCTGGTTCAGTAGAACCCAGAGTATTCTAAGCTAAGTTATATGTACCTGGAGTACTTATGCGATCTTTCACAAGATATTCTTAGGATACGCGTGGTAGAACAACAGCAAGCTCAAATCCCAACCGCTGCTCACCAATGTGAGAAGTTGGCCCGATATGCAGCGTTCGCTATTCTAGCGACCACTATGTATCGTTCCAAACGACCCTTATGGTGATTGGTTGTAAGTCAACCTTAGACCAGCTATCCTAGTAGCGTGGATACGAGCAGTCTTCGGGCTAAACTCTAGAGGGCGTGTTAAGCCAGCTGTTATACCATCACATACCCCTTGAACACCAAGTGAAAGGACACCACACAAGTGTTATGAAAATAAACAGTATATTTATTAAGAATCACAACAGCCCTGGACTCTTTATGAGGACAGGGTACTAAGCACAGAACAAAAGCTCTTAGAAAATACTTCAAGTGCACAATTAAAACAAGTGCCCGAGGGCACGGAAAGTTTAGTGGTCTCGGGCGGACCCGATAAGGCAAGTTGGAAGCGAGGGACTCGGGACCCTAGAGTAAGGAGGCTATGCAGGCACCGAAATGCCGAAGTTACCTAGCCACGAGGGCTGCGGCTGCACAAGTCTTACAGGCGTCGGGGTCTTCGCTGACGAGCCAGGAGCCGGAAGAAAAGGAGTTGCTGGCCGGCGACCAGTGATGAATAGTTCGTAGAGATCCAAGCCTGGATCAGTGATCGTTGATACCTGAAAGCAGAGGGGACCAAGTTCGTACTACTAGCCAGTAGTCAGAGGGTACCAGGAAGGCACCGGATGGCCGTCACCTCGACTAGGTGAGTGGGCGACGCTAGGCTCTGCAGTCTCACGGACCAGGAGGCGTTGTCGGCGACCAGGATGGAGGTGCGAGCTGTCCCACGAAGGTTGATGCTGTCGGCGTCGCTGGGCCCAGGATTGGGGCAACAAGCCTTGGCAGATTTCAGGGCCACGTGGTGGGCCTAAAATGGCGTCTTGAGTGGACCAGGAGGGTCCGGGGTGCTTCTCTCAAAGAAGGAAGCAAAGGCCAGTCTGGAGCAACCAGACCAGCAGCGTTGGTTGTCGGATTTCGTCAAAGAAGGGCACAAGCCAGCGGCTAGTGACCAGACAACGTGCTGAGCAGCGAGCAGAAGGGCCCCACGTAGATCGTGGAGATGCTGGGAGACTGCGCTTCGGTGCTGGAGCTGCTCAGGGTCGGGGCTTCTCGGACCCCAGAGCACTCACCAGAGAATTGCTTCGATGGTCGTGCTGTTTAAGAAAGCGTGCAGGTTTTGATGATGGCCGGTCCCTCGAGGTCTCGTCGCACCCACAGATCTCAGCTGAGCTGACGACGTGGGTAGAGGTCAGAGGTGCCAGGGAAGCCGGTTCTCGTCGAGCTGTGCTGTCGGATCCTTGAGGAAGGACTTGCAGCAAACCGCAGAGTTCTTAGATGGTGCCCGCTGGTGCAGGGTGACTACTCCTTAGTCACAAGGGAGAAATCTTGAGAAGAGTCTCGAAGTCCTTTCGTAGAAAGTATTCTTGATTCAAAGATAATCTAATTTGGAAGGGTCCCCGCTCCGGCCTTTATCCAAAAGAAAGGGGTGGGTACATGACTAGGTCCTGCCCATAGGGTGGGACCAGGAAGGGGGGTAGTTACACCCCTCTCCCCCTGCGGGACTTTCCCCAGGTCAGGGGCTGCGCGCCCCTGGAACTGGTTCTAGCCGGCAGATGCGTAGTGAGCACCGGGGTGCCACTCCGCAGTCACCTTCTTGTAAAGCCCTACCTACCCAGAATACACAAACCCTGTCTGGGACGGTGCGAACACCGCCCTTGACAGGAAACCCTTCGTCCAAGCTCTCCTCGCTGGAAGGACTCCCAGCAGCAGGAGGTCAGACTCGTGTCTGTGGTGGCAGCATCCATTTTGTGGAGCTGAGGCTTCAGTTAACTTTAACCGGGGTTCACAGTTACGTACATGTCGTGTCCCTCTAGAAGGGTGGAATGCTAACCTCGTCGCCAGAATTGGTGAGGGGGCAGCATCCCGATTCGTATGACACCTTACTCGACATGTCTTGATAACACGGTACCGAAGTTACCGATATGATACGCGTTATCATGGAACAGCCATTGGGTCTTGGTTCCGCAAGCTGCAACCGGGCTCGGCTCGTGCCAGAGCCCAATTCACACGGTTCCATGCACTCTGCCTCCAGGATTGTCAAGGCCTGCCATAGGAGTGACTGAGAGGAACTCGGGTGTCCATTTTAAGGTTAGGTGTAGGGATACTACACCTATAGCGACGGGCGAGTACGCCACGTGGCCCCAGCTGTCGTGCAGCCAGTTGTGTCAGATTTAGATGGCCATCCAGGGGTGGCATAATACATGCTTCAGCCCCTGGTAGGCCCTGGGTACACCGATGCCCTGTGTTACAGGGTCTGACAGGGTGGCCCAGTTCCAATTGGGTAATGCACCTAAGGTACACGCATCAATTTAGTGAGAGAACAGCTAGGCTGTGGGTCTGATTGGCATGCCCACAGCCCGAGAAAGTCGTAAACCAGTGAAACAAAAGCAAAAAGTCCGGGTGATCATAGGATTACAGACCCTACTCTCCTACATATACTATATCTAAAGCAAAGGGTGATTACACCACCTTGCCCCAGCTGTCGTGCAGCCAGTTGTGTCAGATTTAGAGGCCAGCCAGGGGTTGCATAATACATGCTGCAGTCCCTGGTAGGCCCTGGGTACACCTATGCCCTGAGTTACAGGGTCTGATAAGGTGGCCCAGTACCGATTGGTAAATGCACCTAAGGTACACGTGTCAATTTAGTGAGAGAACAGCAAGGCTGTGGGTCTGATTAGCAGGCCCACAGCCAGAGAAGTCGTAAACCAGTGAAGCAAAAATCTGGGGTGATCATAGGATTGCAGACCCTACTCTCCTACATGAGTATTGTGCTGGAGGAAAATGTGTTCGAATTTCGTGGTGACCTATATAGGCAGACAAAAGGAGTCAGTATGGGCGCATCTTGCGCCCCTACCATAGCCAACATCTATGTGGCCCATTTTGAGGAGCAATTTGTTTTTAATGAAGTGGCCCCATTTTTTTAATCCACCTTAAACTGGTCACGATATATAGACAATATCGTCTTTATATGGGACGACAATGGAAAGGGGAGACCACTCGGTCACCCCGAACGTATGGATGGGTGCCCCGATCCCCCGGGAAGCCGTTGCGGGTGGGGGGCGTGTCCCGGCCGGTATGCCCATAGCGGCGTGGTTGGAGCACGCCCCCGCCGCCCAAAAGGGTTCTCCTAAACACCCGCCCGGATGTCCGTGTACCGATGGGCGGGATGGGGTCGCGGCCCCGCCTTCCCGCTGCTGGATAAAAGGCGCGGGAATCCAGGAAAGCGTCCTCTTGTTCCTGCGCTCTGAAGGCTGCACCACTCGTCGCTCGTGAGCCCTCAAGGGAACAAGCTGCAGTTTTTTGAACGTTTAATCGTTGTTTTTTCTATTTCAGTCGTCAAGGCGTAGCTGGAGCTCGAGTCACTACTGGACAACAGGCAGAGATAAAGCAGAACGCAGTTATGCCTTGCAAAAAGAGCGGGAAGAGCTCCGAGATGGAACGAATGCTGCGCACACTAGTGAACCAAGTGTCGGCGATGGACAAAAAATTCGGTAAAGTAGACCGGCTGGGTCGCGGCTTGGCAGATCTCCGGAAACAAGTGGAGGCCCAAGCGGGGCCCTCGGGGCGACCTAAGAGGATTGTGGGGCCTGCTTTGCCGAACATTACCCCAGGGGGGGATAAGGGGAAGAAGAGGAAGGGGAAAGCGGGTCCTAGCGAGGCCCCAGTCCCAATGGAGGTCCCACTGGTCCCAGTAGCACCTGCGTCCAGCCCGGTACCTACACCGGATGGGGGATTGCCAATCCCTGTGGTTATCACACCGCTGGATGACGACCAAATGCCTCCCGGACCAGCGCTTCAGTTGGCGGCTGTGTTACCCTGGTTGAAGAAGGGAGCGGGGGGATCCGCGGCTGTGGAAGACCCAGCCGAAGAAGCTAGGCAGATTATTGAGCAGCTAAGGCAGACAAGGGGTGCTGGGACAGCGAACGGGCCTTCTATTTCTCCACAGGTGGCGAATCTGGTCTCGATCGAAAACCGGAATAAGTCGACGGACACGGCTGGAGGTGCGGCGGAAGCTGGTAAGAGATCACTCCCAATCATGGGGGGAGGGCGCGGTACCCTCAAGGCGGGAAAGCTTGGCGCAACATATTCCTATGGCAACTAAGGAAATGGTGTGGGCTAATAAATACATAAACATGTTTTCGTTATTGACTGATCATCGTGAGTTAGAATATGCCAAGACTCAGAAGGATTTATGGCACCCCAGTGTATGGCGGGCAAAAATGGCAGAGTTCAGGGTCGAAGAGTCTATGATGAACTGGATCAGGGCCTTTTCTATTTTTGTAGCAATTATCGCTGAACGAACACCAGAACTGTTGAGTGACCTGGCTTGATACCAGAGCAGGATCACGGGCTTCCATGAGAAGTATGGAGGAGAAGAATGGAAAGGGTATGACATGGCTTTTAGAAAAGCGAAAGAGTTTAATGAAACATTGACTTGGGATTGTTTGGATACTGTATCATGGCATGGGCAGTTCTAGGCGGGATCTGCGGGTGGATCAGGGACGAGCGCAAACGGCTCCAGGGCCTTTCAACAGAAACATCCTCAGCCCTTTCGACCAACCTACGGGGGAGAGTCTCAGCCTAGACTGGGCGGGAATGGAAATAGTCGAGGAGTGTGTTGGGGTTTCAATAAAGGAACATGTAGCAGGCCGCAAGGAACGTGAAAGTTCAGGCATGCGTGTCTAGCAGTGGTAACACCTCTCACCCCGAATCTAGCTGCCGATCCAGAGCCAATGGTATCGGAGGAAAAGGGGGTACCAAGCAGGATTGATACAGTGCTGCGGAAGTGCAAACAATCGCCCGTAGATATTCTGGCTTTGACCCCGTGGTTGAACGAATACCCTGATCATGTGTCCGCTGGGGTCCGGCGAGATGGCTTCTCGTATGGCTTCAGGGTCCCGGCGGGTGATTTTCGAGGGGCCGCCTCTTGTAAAAACCAACTGTCAGTGCAGCACAACCCGGCGGTTGCCGCCACAAAGATCGCCAAAGAGGTTGGCTTGGGGCGGGTTGCAGGACCGTTTAGTGACCCACCAACGGCAAATTTTGTGTGTTCCCC
The DNA here is from genome assembly GCF_964263255.1 of Lissotriton vulgaris. Lineage (NCBI taxonomy): Eukaryota > Metazoa > Chordata > Amphibia > Caudata > Salamandridae > Lissotriton > Lissotriton vulgaris. Next base: position 810,416,753 of record NC_141695.1, on the reverse strand, counting down.
ACTAGGGGTAGTGCAAAAAAAGGACCCGGGGGATTACAGGCTCATCCATAATTTGTCGGCACCAAGGGGGGCTTCCGTCAATGAGGCGATCGCTCCAGACATTTGCAGTGTAAAAGGTATGCATCTTTCGATGACGCAGTGGTAATGTTGAATCGGTTAGGCCCCGGTGCATTGTTAGCTAAATCGGATATTGAATCTGCATTTAGGTTGCTTCCGGTGCATCCACAGGATCAGCACTTGCTGGGTTTTACATTTCAGGGGAAATACTTCATGGATATGTGCAGGCCGATGGGTTGTTCAATTTCGTGTGCCTATTTTGAAATGTTTAGCTCATTTTTGGAGTGGGTGTTCTCAAAGGCCACAGGGCACCAACATGTGATGCATTATCTTGATGATTTCCTGTTTCTCGGCCCAGCGGGCTCTCGGGACTGTGCACGGGCATTGCAGGATTTCTGCGTGCTCATGCAGGGTTTCGGGGTACCGTTGGCGCCAGGTAAGACGGTGGGGCCGACTACCTCCCTGGAGTTTCTGTGTATCGAACTAGACTCCGTGGAGGGTTGTTTCCGCTTGCCGGCGGAGAAGATCGCCAAATTCAGGGCTTCCTTGTTGCAGTGTCTTCGGAACGAGAAAGTGACACTGCATCAACTACAGACAACAGTAGGTCAGCTTAACTTTGCATTGAGGGTTATGCCGATGGCTCGCCCTTTCTCACGATCCATTGCCCAGGCCATGGTTGGCCTCAAGGAAGGGCACCATCGCACGAGACTGTCGGCAGAGGTTCACCAGGACATGCTCATTTGGCTGGCATTCCTGGTGGATTTCAACGGCCGAGTAGTCTGGAGCAAAGCCCCGGCCTCGTCGGCGGAACTAGGCTTATGGACCGACTCGGCGGGCAGCGTGGGGTTTGGCGCGATCCTTGGAAACCGTTGGTCGGCCCAAAGATGGCCAGCATGGTGGGAGACAAGCGGTTTGACGAGTAACATTGGCTTTCTAGAACTATTCCCCATCTGGGTGGCCCTGTCGGCATGGCCGGAGGAATTCAGAGACCGCTCTGTTGTGTTTTGGTCTGATAACATGACTGTGGTTGAGTGCATTAATCAGCAGGCAGCACGCTGCAAATGGATATTGCGATTGTTGAAAGAAATTGTGTTGAAATGCTTGAGATTAAACGTACAATTCAGGGCAAAACATGTGCCGGGTGTACTGAATAATGCAGCTGATGCGCTCTCTCGTTTCAAAATGCAGGCTTTCAGGGATTGTTTACCCTCAGCGGAGCTAGTGGCAACGCCATTTCCCGAGGCACTATGGCAAATTGGCGCCCCGGACTACAAAACCTTGTGGCAGCCAGTTTAGCGCCCAGGGCAAGGAAAGCTTATGAAGGGGCGTTCCGCTCCTACTGCGCCTTTTTGGGGCCGACATGGGAGCATAGATGGGGTCAAGAGGGTTCCTTTACCCAATTTTTAGTGGCACTTCATGAGGAGGTCGGTATAAGGCCACTGTATCATTTATGGCTCAGCTACATGGCATCAGGGAACCGATGGACTCCTTCATAGTCAGGAAGGCGCTGCGGGGCTGGCAGCGCTTAGAGGGGCGCAAAAAGGATACCAGGCACCCAATAGGATTTGACAGATTGACCTCCGTATTGGCTAAACTGGAGGAGACATGCTCCTCACCTAGCGAGGTTGTATTATTCCGGGCAGCGTTCGCGTTGGCATTCTATGGGGCCCTGCGGGTGAGCGAACTAGCGGCTGCCAACAAAAGAGATACGGAGGGGGGTCTACGCAGGGATCACATGCAAGTGAGGGGGGATTCTCTGCTGATCACGATAGCCAGATCAAATACGGATCAGGAGGCCCAGGGCAATAGCATTGTGTTGCAGCGTGCTCCAGGTAGTCCCTGTTGTCTGGTGAGGCATGTTGAGGCCTACCTAAAACAGAGGTTGACAACGTGGGGGGGGCCTTGCTGCGACATGCGGACGGCACCCCGTTAACGAAGTTTCAGTTTCAGAGGGTGCTGGCAATCACGATTGCAGCGGCGGGCTTGAACCCGATTGATTTTGGAACCTATTCATTCAGGATAGGGGCCGCTACAGAAGCAACGGCTCAAGGTCTGCAGGCAGACAATGTTAAACGGTTAGGCCGATGGTCTTCGAATTGTTTCAAACTGTATGTGCGGCTGCACATGTTGTAAGTTACTGAAGAAGTGCACTCACGCTTGTTTTCTTTTGTTTGGATTACAGTTTCACGAGCCTTTGACGCAGGGCGGAAATTGGGACCGGCCCAGTGTCAGCTAACCACCACTTCAGGAACAAGGAATAGAAGACGAGTGGTCTGGGTCGTGGGCCACTCATACGTGAGGCGTGCCGGGGACATATTCAAGGCAGGTGATGCGATCCACACATCTGAGGAATATGGTTTCAGGGTGTCCTTCCATGGGAAGGGAGGCCTGTGTATTGACCAACTGCAAAGTTTTGTGGAAGAATTATTAGGGCGGCACAGGTCACCGCCATCTGTAGTCATAGTGCACATTGGGGGCAATGACTTGGTATGGTTGGGCAGACGAGTTTTAATTGAACACATACTTTCTGCAGTTAGTTGGTTAGCGAAGACGCTCCCGGGATGTACAATAGCTTGGTCTCACATGATTCAGCGGAGGGTATGGCGGGGTGGTTTGTCCACAACAGCGTTGAACCATTCGGTAAAGAGGGTCAACAATAAAATGCAGAAAATGCAGAAATTGTTACGCTCGGCTCATCTTCACGCTCGGGTGCATCTGGGGCGATCACTGTTATTCTGATGATGGGGTACACCTGTCCCGGGTGGGGAATGACTTATTGATAGGAGACATGATAGCTTGGTTAGTGGGGTTGAAGAGACATGACCTATAGGAGGTGTGGGGGGGCCAGATAGTCGGTCAACTATCTGGCCTGTGGCGGTAAGGTCATGATCGGTGAGCAGTGATTTAAAGGTCCCTAGGGAAGGCACCACCGATTATGGATGGGAGCGCCCGGGGGAGGTGGCCATTGGCCCCTCCCACGGGGGGCGGCACCCTACGGATGGGTCGCCCAGGGGAAACGGCCATAGGCCCCTCCCAGGGAGAGACGGTTATATGCCCCGCCCCAGAATTTCCCGGGGGCCGGATATCCGCTATGGCGGAAGAGAGTGCGGGGAAAGGGGGGGGAGTCCACACTGTCCTCCTTATGGATACCCCGCACAGGAACTCGGACGACCTTAAGATGGCGTCGAGTGAAAGGGGGCCCCTACTACAAGGGAAGTTACGGTTGGCTACGAGGGTAAAGTCCTCTGCGCATGCGCCACTCACATGTGAGAGCGGGAATTTGGTGATAGGGACCTGACACCGGTTAAGACCTTGCCGTTGGCCCCTAACGTTAGGATGTACAAATTCATATGCAATGCATTATGTCATGATGTTAGACTCGGTTAGGAAATCTTTGTATTAGAGATTTGTTAAGGTTAGCCTGAATACCTGTCTTCATCAAATGTAATGGAAGTTGAATTTGTACATGATACATGAAACGTTTTAATTTAAAGTTTTAAATTTTGTTTCATATTTTAATAAATACGGCCGGGGGGGTCGTGAGGCCCCCCTGCCTTCCAAAAGTTCAAACTGTGTCTGTCTCCTCCCATGGGGATTGGTGGTGGAAGGGGTGGCGGGCATCCCGGCCCATATGAGGACACTTTAACTGAATTCATTATGTTGCTCAATCTCTGTGACTCTAATTTGCAATTCACCTCGCACAGTAGCAATCTACAGATTGAATTTTTAGACCTAACCATCAAACATGACTGCGGTCAGTTATTTGTTGACCTTTACACAAAACCTACAGCACGTAATACCATATTACACTATGACAGCTTTCATCCTATGAAACAGAAAAATAGCATCCCTTTTGGGCAGTTTTTGCGCCTTAGGCGCAACTGTACAAAATTAAATGAATATGACATACGATCTGTAGAGATGAAAAATAAGTTCCTGCATAGAGGCTGTCCTCATCGTGTAATCAGAGAGGCATACAAACGTGCTAGGTTCTATGACCGTCAACATTTACTACAAGGTACCAATAAGAAACAAGATACTAATCTCGTTTTTGTGACCAGACATTCAATTCTAAATGAACAATTTCGCCAGATCATTTGTTCTAACTGGCACCTGTTGAATGTCAATAGACCGCATTGTGATGCATTCCCAAAACCTATGTTTGCTTATCGCAAAAATAGAAATATCAAAGACCTAATCATCAGATCTCATATGCCAACTCAAATAAAAGAGCCAATACAGTGAAGTATTGTAGGCATGAATCCAGTTGACTGTAATTTTAGATGTGGCACCTGCAAAATATGCCCACTGTCCCTGGAGATCAAAGAACTTTGTTATAACTGACATACTATTGCGAGCAAAGGGATAAGCAATTCTTTGACTTGTTATCTGACGAGACTCCCGATATTTTCTCTATGACCGAGACATGGTTGCATGATGAGGTCATGGCCGTGCCAAATTTAGCACTCCCTTCGGAATACTCTATCTTTACGCACAATCGAAATTCTAGGGGAGGAGGGATTGCTATGGCAATGAAATGATGCTACCCCTGTGCCTGGAAAACTCTGGACATAGCTGGCTGTGAAAGTGCACATTTTTGCATCACGATCAGCCACCACTTTACTATGTCTGGTTTGCTGATCTATAGACCACCAGGCAGTGATGTGTCTTTTAGGCAAGCTCTCCCAGAATTTGTAAGTTCCCTCGCACTAGGGTCGGCTAACTTTAGCATTATCGGGGACTTAAATCTTCATTTCGACACTCCCCACACCCCAGTGATTAGTAGCATTCTATGCGGACCTGGAGGCACTCCAGCTTTCCCAGCTGGTCACCCACCCTACTCACGGGGGAGGGCATATCTTGGACCCGATATTCACAAATTTGACTATGGCTAAGGTCCTCTTGCAAAGACCTATAGCTTGGACTGATCATCATCTGATAGAGCTTTATGTCACGATCAAAGATCGTCCTTTCAAAGCATCAGATAGAGTCATTTTCAGATGTCCCTGGAAAAAACTTAAATTAGCTGACTTCCATCATCTTCTCAGTGGTCTCCCGTTAGGCTCTTTTGAGGGTGTCGAGTCTGGCTACGATCTTTTTTTTGAATGGGTCACTAAAGCCCTTGACTCCTTGATTCCTGCAGTTTCTAGCAAGTGTCGCTTGTTAGAACCTAGCCCTTGGTACAACGACTCCCTTCGGCTCTTAAAGACAACGTGTAAGCAAGCAGAAAGAGCTTGGCGTAAGTCCTATGAGGCTGGGAAAAAAATCCACTATTTAGTAAAAGTTAAGAGCTATCATAGAGCTATTTGTAGGATGCAGGCAGCCTACTATGCTCATGAATTTAATACTAGCTCTAATCCCTCGAAGCTGATCTTCAAAGTGTTAAAAGATCTTACAGCCAACAGAATACCTGTGGCTGAGATCTGTTCACTTTCACATTGTGAAGATCTTGCGGTCTTCTTCGTGGAAAAAGTGTCTAAAATATATCGCTCTTTCCCTAGTACTAGCTTAACAATGGATGATCAGAGCTCCATTCCTAGTGCTAACCTGGCCTTATCCACATTCCCTGACCTATCGGAGGTGCAGTTTGACAGGCTGGTAGCCAAAGTTAAATCTCGGTCACCTACTGATCCTCTTAGACCAGCACAATTTAAAGAACTAGCCTCACTTTGCCTACCCCTTATACGTCAACTTATAAATCTATCTTTTTCCTCTGGCATAATTCCTCCCAATTTGAAACAAGCTTATGTCACTCCCATCTTGAAAAAACCTGCCCTGGACCCTCTCAAACTGGAGAACTACCGACCCATCTCCCTTCTCCCTTGGATCGCGAAGGTAGCAGAAGCCCATGTCAATGGCATTCTGTCTAACCATCTTCAGTCTGCTAATATTCTGGACCCTTTGCAGAACGGTTTTCATGCTGGTCACAGTACCGAGACCGCACTTCTCTCCATGACAGAACACCTACGTTCCGTGTTGGACTCGGGTCAAACTGCGGCACTGGTATTACTCGACCTCAGTGCCGCGTTTGACAACGTGTCACACGCAATACTTTTGCAGCGTCTGGGAGAAGCAGGTGTCTATGGTATGGCACTTGATTGGTTTCGGTCGTTTCTTACTGACCGCACCTTTAGGGTCACTACCCCACCATTTGAGTCGAAACCCTATTCCATCGAGCAGGGAGTTCCGTAGGGGTCTGCACTTAGCCCCACGCTGTTTAATCTTTACATGCAGCCGCTGGCTGCTGTCGCCAAGCGTTGGGACCGGACTATGGTCTCTTACGCTGACGACACACAGCTGGCAGTTGCGCTTAGTGGGGATTCAGACCTTGAGGCTACCAGATTTCGTGAGGGTCTCAGTGCAGTGGCTGGATGGATGACGGCCAACTGCTTACAGCTTAACGCAAAAAAGACCGAGGTCTTGATTGTGGGCAAGCAGAGCAATCTTTGGGGCGACAAATGGTGGCCGTCAGAACTGGGCCCTATCCCAACTCTGGCAGCTGAGGTGAAAAATTTGGGGGTGTGGTTCGATCCCTCCCTCGGCTTCTCCATCCATACAAAAAAAGTAGCAGCCACCTGCTTTGGGATTTTACGCGGTCTAAGGCCGATTTTGAAATTCTTTGACCCCTCCACCCGACAGCTGATAATTCAGGCTGCCATTGTATCTAGACTCGATTATGCGAGCTCACTCTTGCTCGGAGCTAACCTGGTGGAAATTACTAGATTGCAGCGCGTTCAGAACGCGGCCGCCAGGGCTCTGGTTGGCCTTCCTAGATTTTGTTCGGCCAAAGAAACTATCCGTAAGCTTCATTGGCTACCCCTGATTCAGAGGATTGAATTCAAGACTTTATGTCTATCTTTTAAAATTCTGAAACAGTCTTCCCCTCAGATACTGGAGCAGCTCATTACTTCTTATGTTCCTCCTCGGCAGCTGAGGTCATTTGGGCAAAATGTAGCCGTGGTTCCACGCTTCAAGAGAAGTAGAGCAGGGGGTCGTTCTTTTAGAGTGTTGGCACCCAAGCTGTGGAACTCCCTTCCTGCCCATATTCGCGCCATGGATGAGTTACTGGCGTTTAGGAGAGCCGTTAAGACTTTCATCTTTCCCATTGGTCCTTAGGGCTTCTCCGTTTGGTTTCTTTTTTTGCCCTGACTGAGTTATGTTTCTTTTCCAGATACAGCGCCGGGACGCCCCTTTGCTGGGGCAGCTGTGCGCTATAAAAATGGAAATAACATAACATAACATAACAATTGTAAATCTAAAAACATCATATACCTGCTTTTATGTCCGTCTAACGAAGCATATGTAGGCGAAACATCAAGGTCCTTAAACGTGCGATTAACCGAACATGCATCTGCTCTTAGAACCAGAAAACTTGCCTCGGCAATGGGATCACATTTTATCGAACATAACCACTCAGCTGATGACATACAATGGTATGTCTTGGAAAAAATTACATCTAAACCAGGCATTTGTTCAGATAAAGTTTGAAAAACACGTGAGGTCTTCTATATTTTTTGGTGGGACACTGTAAATACTGGCCTTAAATCAAATATACCCTGGGATCAGGCTATTATCTGACTTAATATTGTAGAGTCACCATTGCGGCTGCGAATGGTTGACACCTGCCACTGCTGTCTAGTAACTTCCTACATCTATCTATATATATGTTAAGAAATGTATGAATTAATGCAAATATGTATATTACATATTCATCTTGTATATATCTGTAAAGATTAGTTATGCTTATTGTATGTTGAATGTAACATTTCCATTCATCTCTCTCATTCAGGGTAAGCGTTGATTTTTATACTTTTCAGCACCATTTATCTCTTTATTTTTTGGAAACGAGCATATGAAAACTGTGACCATCAATATATCGGTTGTATACCATCAGCATCAATCGTTGAGTTTCATATACCCTTGGCATACATCGATTTAGTTACATCTCTTAGTGGTCAATATTTTCCCCATCTTGAGCATAATTGGTATTCCATTACACTGGTCCTGGCATCAAATGCGAATTTTTCCAATATGGCGCTCCTTAAGAGATCACCTGACCGAGGATTACCCTTAGTCTTTTTTCTTTTTTCAGAGTAACAATTATTATGACCGTATGTTCTATTGCAGTCAGGTATCGATATATATATGGCTGATCTTCTTTTCTTTTGGCATTCTGCCATCGCAAATATATACAATACATATACGATCACGTGCATCGCTATCATTATGATACCCTATCCAACGTAATTTTCTTTTCTTTCTTTTTTTACACGTCATACAATGTAAATACAGGAACCTTATTCATTATGTATATATAATTCTGTCATTAATCCTTTATAGTTGTAATTTGTTCCTTCCGCGTTCTTCATTTATAAACAGTCCTCTTTCCATTGCTATGAAATTGGTGTGTTATGGATATCAGGTAGTCCGTCGTCATTATCGGCACCTCTCTTACAAATTGGCGCGCATCGTGTTGCTGTTATACACCACGCGGCGTGTGGTGTTTTCATTTATGGCGGATTCCGAACCACACGCACACGGCAGGTATGCTATAGAACCCCCCATCAATACGCTGTTTTTTCAGCTTTGAGATGAGTCTGTTTGAGTGGGTTCGGCCTGACTCTGTCATGCTTTTAGACTTTCTATCCCTAGCATGTATCCTATTTCTTTATTATTTTTTAGTTACAAGGTACCCTACCCGCTATCGACCAGATAAATTGGCGTGGCATCCTCTGGCAGTCCTCTGATTCGAGGCATACGAGATATGCTAAGCAGAACCCTATATGGAAAGGCTGCTTTGCCTTATTAAGGTATATTTATATATTCTCTGACAAACTTCAGGCCAGATTTGGAACACGGGATATATTTTAGACCCAATATCGTGAGCTTATTGTGTACATGCATTAGTCGTGATCATCATATATATATTTTTTATTTGAACTTAGGGCATCAACCCCTTGTTGTCTCTGTCCACAATAAAGACGTTTTTGGATCTATTTTCACTGAGGCCGTTGCCATTTGCATCCATTTGGAATTTTAAGCAAGTCATCTTGCCTCTTATATTTAGACAACTAGGCTTCAGGCCGGACTTGGGACATGGGATATATCTTAGACCCAATATTGTGAACTTATTACGTAAACGCATTAGTCGTTATTATATATAAATCTTTTATTCAAATTTAGGGCATCAATCACCCGCTGTCTCTGTCCACATTAAAGACTTTTTTGGACCTACTTTCATTGAGGCCGTTGCTATTTGCATCCATATGGAATTTTAAGTAAGCCACCTTGCCGCTCATATTTAGACAACTATTGGGCTCCTGACATCCTATAGATGACTATTAGGTGTCTCAAATTATATAAGGTATGGCGTATCTGCTCATTGTTCCAAACTATAAAAGGTGTAGCGTATCTGCCTATAATCACTTTTTTCCTCTCTCATATATAATTTTTTCCTATTTTTAGGAGTTTTTACTGCCTAATACATTCATTATTTCTACTGTACTTGGAATGCCGACTCCTTTCTATAATGAGACTGTTTAGGAATTAGTATAGTACGTTTTCTCAGTTCTATATAACTGTGAATGGTTAACGTTACGTGCTATATTAATACTGCGCTAACCGTTGTAAATTTAGGGTAACTTGTTCATCTATATGCCTTTATAGCCATCCATCTGCCTTGGTGGTCCGTACTTCTTTATGAGTGTTTCTCAACTGCCATCATAAAAGAACTCCCTCTTGGGATCAATTATATTCTTTATCAGGTAATATAAACCTCCAAATCTACAGGATACTATGTTCTGAATTTTGTTGGGAAAGGGTAACTTGTTCTAGACCATTGACACTGATTATGCATCCATTGCTGATGCTTTCCCAATCATATGCATTCAACCTGTTAAGTTGATTAAGTCTTCTATGCTCGAATTCGATGAATTTTTATCTATTGTATATATATCTTTGGTCCACTAGCTTCTTTCTTAGTAAATAGCATTTCACAAAGGAGGTATACGTACCCTTCTTTTAGAGATGAATGAACTGTATATATAACCTGCTGCATGCATGATGTAATTTTTCATACTCTGCTTATTACATGTGCCTTTTGATAAAATAGCATATACACCTAAGTATATTTTGGTCCTACTGGAGTAGATATTGTTTTGTATAAATCAAAATTTGTATATGTGTGGTCAAGCAATTTTTTATGATTTAGTAATATTAAATTGTTCTAGGATCTTATGGCTGTAAATTAAATATGTGTCCCTGGACTGTATAATAATAGGTATGTCATATGTTTTGTTTAGTTTCAGTGCAAGGTGACCTGATGAAGGCTATAATGCCGAAACGCGCGTAGTTCCAATCTACCGCCTTGCCTCTATTCTCTCTTGTCTTTGTTTGTTTGCGCTGTTTTTAATATGAAAAATAATTTTTGTACATATGAATGTTTAAATGATTATTATCTTTAGATATCTTTTCTGAATTATCATGTATACTATGTGGATGAAATAGAAATACAAAACAAAGTAATAATCGAAAATATCAGTAATGAATAAAATTAAATGAATCTTAAATATGTTTGTGTGACAATTGTGGTCTATGGTTGATAAGATTTGTTAAACATATGGGGTGTCACATATCACTATTAGACCTAGAATTGCTTATGTCAAATGTTTGCCTGACCTAGCTATAGACCTTTACTTAAAAAGTCTCACCCCGGATCTTGACGGGAGCCTTGCGAGATTCTCAAACTGGTTATCCAACTCCATGAACATGCTTGCCACACAGACTTTGTCCAGGTTCTCCAGAGAATCGCCTTCCAAACCCTGGTTTCCTTGGACTTGTCCGTTCTTAAGCAGGAGTGGAAAAAACGTGAACGTGCCTGGCGTCTTAGTGAGTACTGTCCCCTGGCAAAGGGCATTCTCAGGGGCAGGCAAAAAACCTACTATGCTGCGATAACACAGGCTAAGAAGCATTATTATGCAGCCCACATTGAGCAGACTCATAACAACTCCAAGGAGATCTTTTCTATAGTTCAGAGTTTTACGTCCCCTGCTGTGCAATCGTGCTCACTTCGGGCCACAGAGGGCAGTTGTAATACTCTGGCCAATTTTTTATATGGATAAAATATGCATGAATCAGGCGGCTTTGACTTTCTGCCCCAGACCTCCTTCTGGTCCTGTGCTTGGTGCCTCTTTGCCTGCTGCTCCCAGGCACGCTGTGCGGGATTTCTCTTCTTTGGAGTTGTCTAGCCTCTTAAAATCCTGAAGGGCTTGAAATCGGGTATGCCCACTGACCCCTGTGCGGATAGATTATTAGCCGCAGTCGCAGAGACTATTAACCCCGAAGTAAATACCTCCTTTCTTGAGGCCTGTGTACCGGAGGCATGGAAGCCGGCAAAAATCCTCCCCTTCTAAAAAAGCCCACCCTCGATCCCCTGATCCCAGGGAATTATCGCCATATCTCCCTCCTGCCCAGCCTAACAAAAGTCTGTGAAAAGGTTGTGACCAGACAACTTAAGGAGTTTGTTGAAGGGTCAGACATCCTGCATCCAGCACAGTCTGGGTTTCGTTCCTCTTACAGCACCGAGATTTCCGAGGCCATTCGTGAGTGTCTATATGCCGGTGGGAAAGCAGCATTAGTAATGCTTGCCCTATCAGCGGCATTTGACACGGTCCCGCACTCACTGCTGCTCACCCGGCTCACTGAGATTGGTGTCTCAGGAGCCGCCTGAAGTTGGCTGAGGTCCTTCCTTGAAGGGCAGGTTCAACAGGTCTGGCTGCCGCTGGCCGCTTCAGCCCCGCAGCAGGTCACCACAGGTGTCCTGCAGGGGTCTTCCCTTAGCCCCCTTCGTTTTAACATCTACGTTACTCCTCTGGTCTATCTAGCCGAGGATTTGGGGGCTAAAGTGATAGCCTATGCAGACGACATCCAGCTCCTCTTTACCTAGGAAAAGGATGAGAATTCTGTATTCTTTGTTCGGCACTGCTTGTCTTCGGCTTTTGAGTGGCTTGCGGCCGCTCAACTCAAATGTAACGAATACAAGTCAGAGATCCTCCTCTATGGTAAATTCCTTCCTGGCTTCAGAAACACGATCTGGCCTCCTGGGTTCCCCCTACCAACTTCCAACGGAAAATCCGCAAAGAACCTGGGAGTGTGGTTTGAGGATAACCTTTCCTTTTCCGCCAAGGGCGAGAAGCTCTCAGGCAGCTGCTTTGACCTCCTTAAAACATTTAGGAGTTTTCTCCCTCTCCTCCCTAGGCCTGCCAAAGAGACGGGCATCCGTGCCTTGATACTTTCCCGATTGGACTACGCCAATGCTTTGTACGTGGGCATCCCAGGATACTCTTTGAATAGACTCCAGGTCATAAAGAACGCGGCTGCCAGGCTTCTTCAAGGAATTTCCAAGAGGAGTAGCCTGCGCAAATATTTCCGCTCACTCTACTGGCTTCCCGTGGCTGATTGGGTCAAATTCAAATTCCTGGTTATTGCCCATCGAGCCCTCCATGGTCATGGTCCCGCCTATTTGCAGAAGCGCTTTTCCTTCTATGTCCCTCTGAGACAACTGCGCTCATCAGCTCTTCTCTTAGCTAAAGTGCCACAAGATGGGCGTTTGCTCTCTGACCATCAAGGCTGCCCAGTCTTGGAATGCCCTTCCCTTCAAGAAACTTTTAAAAACTCACCTCTTCCCCTAGTGACAGTTCGGTGACTCCTCTTGGACTCGTGCCGGGACACTCCTCGGAGTAGCTGTGCGCGTTATAAGAGTATATAACATAACATAACATTACATACCAATGTGGCACTTACACATCATGTCATTTAGCAATCATTTTCAACATGTTAGGCATTCAGTTGTATAAATGTCTCACCGTCAACTGGAAAGAGTAGGATGGGGGAAAGATACTGAAAGGGGAAAGAGGGGGGAGAAAGGGGAAAACAATTCAACAGCGGGAGAGCTTCACGGTCTATGAAGCTTGCAAAAGGAGACCCAAAGTGTAGGTGAGTAGGATCTGCTTACTATGGTTACTCCCTCTTTATGCTGTGTTTTTCTGATTTATCGACTTTAGTCTGGCTGGGGCCCTGCTAACCAGGACCCCAGCCTAGCTGCTTCCTCTCTAAATTGATTGCATGTACATTAGGTACACTCCAGATTGGTTACTGGGTTACCCTTGTGAGTCCCTTGTATATGGTACCTTAGGTACCAAGGGCATAGGTACCCCAGAGTCCTACCAGGGGCCGAAACATGTATTATGCCACCCCTGGGAAGCCTTCCAAAATGGCACCACAGGTCCGCTACTGCAGCCTGGGTAAGGTGGTGCTTGTACCCCTTACTTAGATATAGTATACCTATATCTACCTATATATACAGACACATATAAACCTATAAGTCACTCCTATGGCAGGCCTTGACAATCATAAATTGGGAACAAAAGGGGTTAGGTCCTTTATGTGGTGAGGGCTAGACCTAATATCAATAGTGAACAACACAAAGTACCCAAACCACAGTGACCCAATATGTTTTTTTTGATACAGGGTAAGAAACCAATTTATTGTCGCTTCCCTAGACACCATTATTTTGTGTCAATCATTTTGTATTTGTTATATTTTCAAAGAATTGCTGACAGAAAAAGACATTGATTGCAAATATTTACGAGGCTAAACAAACTTTAACAAACATTAAAGGCAAAGACTATTTACACATTTAGAAACCATTATGTCACACATTAGAAAGTATTCTCACATCAGACATTAAATAAAACAAATATTGAAAAAATAATACAAACATTTTTATCACAAACAACAAAAAAATTGCAAACACTGAATGAGAGAAACTAGGGGTTGGGAGGATAGAATATAAGTAATTAAATGACTTATATATATTTTAATGCTGGACCAGCTGGTCCTAGCTTTTGTACAACAATGATACTTTGTATCTCCCAAACAACACTGCCGACCCGTTTCTAGACCAGACTGGAGTCACTGGTCTGTCATCAGGGCTGTATGTGTCTTGTATCTGTAGGATACAAAAGCAATGTTTTGCTTAGTCTAGTGTGAGGGCTCCTTATTACCATGAAGTCAGCAAGTCAACCAAAGAATAAGCCAGCACCGATCGCGAATTAAGGAAAAGGTGATGTCTGCTCCAATGGTGGAGCATTTCTTTGAGAAGTCCCACAATGAAGAAGAATTCAAATGGTCTGTTCTGTACACTATGAATTCCAGGTCAAAATGCCACGACGTCGAGCGCGTTCTGTTACAAAAAGAAGCGTATCTGATTTTAAAATTTAACAGTGCACAGACTGGTTTGAATAACCTGTCTGAGATAGCGCATATCTAATTACATCTGTCCTGATTTGCACCGGTTAGACATCCCTGGTTTGCCTGCTGGTCTTGGTCCTCTATCTCATGAGAATAGGTCCCTGGCCCCGAGAAGCCACCCAAAACGCTAGCACATCCTAGCAGAGTCATTCTTTGCTTTAAAACAAACAATACATCAAATATTTGGGAGTGATGTACCCATTACTTCCAAACTACGATAAGGTGTTGACGATAATATGCCCAGCACCCACTCATGATTTTTCTGACAATAACATTTTTTTTTAAGTAATTGCGATTTATGGGACTACATGCCCCATTATGCATCAGCACAGTTTTTGCATATATAACAAAAGGAAGTGGTGGTGGCCATCTTTATTGAGAGAAATTCGAATCCAGCAGCACAGAGCAGCAGCTCCAGCTACAGGTATTTGCCCCATCTGCACTAACACGTGCTCGCCTAGCGCTGAACTAGCAAGAACATCCCACTAAGATCGCGCTTTGTTTTCCCCTTTAGAACGCTGAAATTAACAACCCCTTTCATGCACAAACGAGAGATCAAATCAAGGTAGGCAACCTTTCTTTGAATTGTCCAAGCGAGTGTGAAAGACCATTTGCACGCCGCCAAGCCTCTGAATGTCAATCTCTCCCATATCTCAGAATCAAAATTGATGGTTACGCCGCTCCTAATGGATCCTGCCAGCACTCGGCACTGCCCAAAGTAAAAGGTACGCTTTCACTTCCCCAAACTGACTCAGCCACTAGCATAATGAATGAATCAATCATGTAATTAAAAAACATCCTTAAAATCTTTCTAGGCTTCTCTGTTCGGCCACGCTATTCATTTAAACGGACCTCCAAAAGACCCCCTCTGAAATTCTACATTGAGCAGCCTTGGTATGTAGCGCACACCGTCATTATAGCTACTTCATGGTAATAAGGAGCCCACACACTAGACTAAGCAAAACATTGCTTTTGTATCCTACAGATACAAGACACATACAGCCCTGATGA
Organism: Lissotriton vulgaris; assembly: GCF_964263255.1. Classification (NCBI taxonomy): domain Eukaryota; kingdom Metazoa; phylum Chordata; class Amphibia; order Caudata; family Salamandridae; genus Lissotriton; species Lissotriton vulgaris. Next base: position 810,401,375 of record NC_141695.1, on the reverse strand, counting down.
CAGACCAGTGACTCCAGTCTGGTCTAGAAATGCGTCAGCAGTGTTGTTTGGGAGATACAAAGTATCATTGTTGTACAAAAGCTAGGACCGGCTGGTCCAGCATTAAAATATATATAAGTCATTTAATTACTTATATTCTATCCTCACAACCCCTAGTTTCTCTCATTCAGTGTTTGCAATTTTTTTGTTGTTTGTGATAAAAATGTTTGTATTCTTTTTTCAATAATTGTTTTATTTAATGTCTGATGTGAGAATACTTTCTAATGTGTGACATAATGGTTTCTAAATGTGTAAATAGTCTTTGCCTTTAATGTTTGTTAAAGTTTGTTTAGCCTTGTAAATATTTGCAATCAATGTCTTTTTCTGTCAGCAATTCTTTGAAAATATAAAAAATACAAAATGAATGATACAAAATAATGGTGTCTAGGGAAGCGACAATATATTGGTTTCTTACCCTGTATCAAAAAAACGTATTGAGTCACTGTGGTTTGGGTACTTTGTGTTTTTCACTATTGACAATCATGAAGGCAAAGTGCTTGGTTTTGTGTGAGAGGGTGCCCAAGCATGAGCTGAGAATTCTGCAGCTTTTGGATTCCCTTCCTTATAGCTGTTCTGTGATACAGCCATACCATATACTCTTAAGTGCATTATAACCTTGGGGTTAAGGCCAACTTTGCAATGGCTGCATCAAAGCATGTTGTGTTTGGTGTCAAACACTTTGGAATACTAACACCCCCCGCCAGTTCTACTGGTGGGGGTAGCACTCCACCCTTCTAAAGGGAGAAGACATGTACACACTTACCTGACCGGTAATAGTTAAAAAGAGCCCCAGCCTCACAAAATGGATGCGGCTGCCACAGACACAAGTCTGACCTCCTGCTGCTGGACGAAACTCCTGCAGGGGAGGCCTGGACAATAGGTTTCCTGTCAAGGGAGGTGTAACCACCTCCTCAGACAGGCTTTAGTGTATTGGGGCAGGGTGGGTGCATACAGACAATGTTTTTCAGACTGTGCCCGGGGCACACAAGGTGTCCCTGTGCATACCCCAGTTCAAACCGGTTGCTCAGCCCCAGCTCTGGCGCGAAACTGGACAAAGGGGAAGGGGTGTAACCACCCCCTCCCCAGGTCCTCCCATAGGTGGGACCTTAGAGTTAGTCCAACCCCTAAACTTAGTATAAGTATAGGAACCAAGTTTCTAGGACTTCAGATTACGCTGGACGAAACTCTGCAACATATATCCTGGAACTTCAACATTCTATTTCGACTAGAAGACGGAAGGATCTCCCTTGGGGTCAAGGAGTGACTCCTCTATTCAAACAGGCACCAAAGAAGCACCTTGCCGGTCTGCATTTGCGAGGCTCCCGCCGGATCCCGAAGAATCTGCTACTCAGGATACAGACTTCCAGACATCTTCGAGGCCGACACGAGATCTCAGCAGAGCTGAGACCTGTAGCCACCACGAGAGACGTGGGACCGGAACTCCTGGACATCCAGCACATTTGCTAGTGCATCGACTTCCCGAGCTTTCCCTTAAATTGTGCATTGGGCTACTTGTAGTCCAAGCCCTGAGCACCTTTTGCATTGAAGCTTGGAGGCCTACACTCCACGTGTGTTCTGTGGGCCCGCTTCCTGCCTTTCTGTTTGAGGTCCCTTTGCGATCCCTGGTCCGTCAACTGGTGGTTCCCCATGAAGGAATCTCTTTTGTTTCTTGGGCTTCCCTGGTTGCTCCAGACGTGCCTTGACTTCCCTCCAAAGGGTGAGTTCCTCAGACCTTGCTGGTCTGCTCCGAAGCCAATCTTTGCATTCTGCGTGGGTTGCTGTTGCCAAGGCTTGTTGGGTCCAATCCGGATACCGACGCTGCAGCACTTGACATCTGAAGTGGGACAGCTCGAATCCAGCTCCTGGTTGTCGTCGACGCCTCCTGGTCCTCGTGGCTGAAGAGCCAAGCTTCACCTGTATCACCTGAAATCACCCGACATCGGCTGCCATCTTCTTGTCGCCTTCCTGGTCACTGGCTAGTGTCCCCTCTGCTTTCAGGTTCTTCAGATCTCCGATCCACCCTTGGATCCATCCGGACACTTTTCAGCTGGTCGCCTGCAGCACTTCTTTGCAGCTCTCTAAAGGAAACGACAACAAGACCCGACACGAAAAGACACCTATGCATCCGGCTTCCCTGGGTGAGGTAACACGAGAACTTCGGTGCTTCCGTGGGTGTTGACTCTCGAACTGTCCAGTACTGAAGAGGTTTGTTCCTTGTCCACTCCTAAGTGTCCTTATGCTTTAAAAATCTAATCACAACTTTCTCCATAGAAGTCAATGGTGATTCGCAGCTGTGTTTAGACACTGCACGCGTCCCCTGTGGGTCTTCTGCGTCCCAACCTTGGGTGGTTCCTGGTTGCCCCAGTGGTTCTACAGGCCCTAGGCCTTGTCTAATGTTCACAGCGGTACTTATACCACTTTCTTAGTATATTGTTTGTGAGGCCCCTAGGGCAAAACGTATACCGTGCTAATTTACTGTGTGCTATTTTAGCTTAACTCGTGTACTTTTACCTCTAGCCTCATAAAGAGACTAGAGGGGTGTGGTTATAATAAATACATATATTTATATATATACCTGGTGTGGTTCTCTTTTAATTTTGTCATTCACAAGATTATAGACTGGAAAAACAAGCTGCTTTACATTCCTTCAAGACTTAGCCTGAAGGCTGCTCTTCACAGCTACCACTAGGATAGCTTTCTATAAAGGTTGACTTTAAACCTACCATCAATAAGGGTCGTTTGGACTGGTGCAAGGTGCCCACTAGAATAGTGGACAGCTATTGCCAGGCCAACTTCTCACACAAAGGACCGAAAATCCACCTGTTTCAGCAGCAGTATCAGCAGGGGGCTGTGCTGTGGTCAGACCTTTGAACTTATTGTTACCTAGAGAAAACAGGTGGGTAGGTGCAATGAGTACTCACCACAACATGAGTGACAGTCAAATTAGATACCTGGGGAAGCTGATGGTCACGTGCTGTGGGAGAATTGCACAGAGGGGCATGGGGGTGAAGTCCAGAGAAGAAGCAGCCCTAATCATGAGGAGTGGTGTTATAATGTACATGGTATTGTCCGTTAATGTTACACCTGTGAGATAGTTCTTTATCTGAGGGTTCATGGTGGGCGTTCATCTGTCTTAGCTTCAACTGTAATCAAGAACATCTCACATTCCTCACCTCCCATGCAGAAATAGCCTAGCATACAGAGCAATTTGAGAGTGTGTGCCTCAGCTCTGGTCCATGTCAGCAATACCCGGAACCAGCCACGAATCTCTGGGGGGACGGGGGATTTCCATGATATGGTTATGTTTTGTTTATACAGAACAAAAACCAGGTTGATGAAGCAGTGTAATGTTTGTCCCCCTTTGTGCGGGGATACAATCCGAGTAGACAGAATTCAGGACAGGGGTTGAGGGGATGTGTGGACAGTTTACGCTACCATTAAGGTCACCTCTGCCCACGTCTGTGGTAGTTTGCAATTGAGGCATTCCGGTGAAATTGCTGGAATTGTTGGAAACATGCATTTAATACGGCCTGTGAAAGGTAAGTATGGTGAATGTAATTAAATTGGGTAAAGTTTAACCAGGGATTTCGGAAACATCCTTTGTCAGTTGCAGAGTACAAACCCACACTGCATCAGTAAGAGGTTGGTTGAGCACTGCGTCCAATTGGATAGCGGAGTACAGAAACGTCGTGTGGCATGTGGATTCAGACGGTAGTAATATAGACAGAGCTGGGGACGGTGAAAATGAAATGATAGGACTTGGCCATCATGCAATCCGTATGTCTTTGTCATGTCTGAGAATGACATGAGTGTGCCCTCGTTATAGAGATCCCCCGCCTGTGTGATCGCAGCGTCAGTCCATGGGTGTGGGTCGACAGCCTTTGTGTCCGGCGCAGTAAGGGCAAGTCCCAAGTAGGGATGGAGGGGAGTCCAGTAGGGTGGGGCCTTCGGGATGCTGCACCAGCAAGTGCGGTAACCCTGGGCGTAGTAATATGCTACACTCGTGGAGCGTGAGTAGTTTGCGCTACTATGCACTATGTAGTGGGAATTTTTTGCTTGCTCTCGGTGCTCAACGTCAAGTTGGCGACCGTGAGCGAGCAAAATCAACATCCAGGCGAGACTTTTTCCTTGTTCGCGATCAGCAACATCAAGTTGCCGATCGCGAGAGTGGAAAATAAACCTCCTGGTGAGATTCTCAACGCGGGGAGGTCAGGTTTCTCATTGCGAGTGGTTGCATATGCTTGCGACTGCTCACAATAAGAAACTACCAGTCCGCGTTGAGAAAGCTGCGCTCGAGTACAAATCTACTCGAGCGGAGAAAACGACCGCTTGCACTGTACAAGATGCCATTTGCAATGATTGCACAGTGCGGACATGCATCCGGCACTGTGCAATCAGTGCGCACAGCATTTTCGCTACCACACTACGCAGTTCGAGTAGCGTGCGTAGTGCCAAGTGCACTTCGTGTAGCTACGCGTAGCTCTTCTACGCAAACTACGCCTAGGGTTAAAGTGTGGGCATCTCCCATTTGACGGAACTCAAGTGTAGGGTGGATAAAGGAATCAGAAAGCCAAGTATACGTAGCCGTTCTCTGCAAGACTGTGTGGACAAGCAAAGATTCAGGATTTGTTAAAGCATGGGCCACTGTAGTTGTGCCACAGCTTAATATAACAAAAAGTTGAGTGCACCCAACCCACGTTCCGTGAGTGGGTGCTGCAGAGCAGACAAGGCCACCCGGAGGAGGCATGAGCTCCAGATTAACTCCAGCAGCAATCCGTTCAAGTGGCAAAAGAATCTCCCAGAGAGTACAAGAGATAGAGCCGCAAAATAATACAACAATCGGGGAAGTATGATCATTTTGAAATTGCAACCCCGCCCAGGGGGACAGTGGAATTCAAAAATACAACAATCAGGGTAGTATGAGCATTTTTAAAATTGCTGCCCAGGGGAGACAGTGGAAGAGAACGCCAAAAGGGGAGCAATCAACTTATCGATCCGATGGCCCAGTCAAGATTGCCCTCCCTGAGGTCATGGTCTGAGTAAAAGATCTGTATTGCTGTATACTTAAAGGTATTATAACACCAACGTAGGCGTGACTCCGGATATTCTAAATGGTCATTGGCCAATGTGTGTGTCAGAGAAATTTGGGCCAATTTAGCCATAAGTCGGAGAGGAAACAGAAGTCTTCCAAAATCCGTATTAGGTCGGGGAGGCACGTTGCCACATTCTGTAGGAAAATCAGAGTATTGTCAGCAAATAACGAGATTATGCTGTAAAGATTATATTTGTGTATGCCTGCAGTCGGAGCTCACAGGCCAAAGGTTAATGGCAAGGGCAAAGATGAGAGGGGTAGGAGGCAGCCTTGTCTCGTGCACCTGCGGATAGGGAACTATCATAGATCACATGCCCCAGTTTTACACGCACCTCGGGTCCAGCATATAGAGTACGAACCCAACCTAGGAATCCCAGACCATACTCCATGTTGGTGAGGGCTGAGAATAAATATTCCTAGGCCAGTGTGTTGAATACTTTCTTAACATCCAATTAAACTGCTGATTGCTCTTAAGAATCCGACGGAGCACTATGAACAAGGAGTAAGAGACGGCGTATATTTAAAAAAGTGCTGCAGCATGGGATAAACCCAGATTTGTCTAGGTGCACGAGTTACTTACCTTCGGTAACAATATATCTGTAAAAAACATTAGTTAGTGAAAGATTCCTTACTTTAGAATTCGCCCCAGGCATCAGACTGGATCCAGAAAGTGTTCGTCAGCAGTACCCCTGCTCGTTCAAAGGTGGCATTGTTCGGCTCCGCGTCCGTCGTTGGTGTCGTGGTCGCCGAGATGACGTCACAGCAACTACTTAGATGCCGCCCTCGCACGCTGACGTCAGTTCTGTACACGACATTCCGCGCCAGGAACGCAGAACCATGCAAGATACTGACCACTGGTGCATTGAAACTAGGGCCCTGAAAGGGATGACCTTAACCCTAGAAATCAGTTCACAGAAACGGGGAGGATGGGTGGGGTGGAAAGGAATCTATCACTAACTAATGTTTCTTACAGATATATCATTACCGAAGGTAAGTAGCTTGTGCATCTGAAAGAAACATGTTAGTGATAGATTCCTTACCTTAGAATAGATACCCCAGCAATACCAACCCCGGTGGTGAGTCTGCGAACAAAGATCACACCAGAAAGTCCCGGAGGACAGAACGGCCGAAGAGCCCTCTCTCCGGACTTGGCTGTCCAGGCAGTAGTACTTAGTAAAATCGTGCAGTGAGGCCCACGTAGCTGCTTGACAGATGTCTTGTAGGGGGACACCACGTCCCAATGCTGAAGGGGCTGCAGTCGCCCTGGTGGAATGGGCACTCAGCCCACCGGAGGCTCCTTTTTAGCCACAGAATAACAGGCTTTAATACACAAGACGACCTATCTAGAGATAGTTTGCATTTTTGCGGCCCGACCTTTCTTGGCGCCAACGTAGCCAACAAAGAGCTGGTCATCCACCCGGGACTGTTGTGTGCAATTCAAGTAGAATGAGAGCGCACGTTTTGGGTCCAGAGGGTGGAGCCTCTTTTCCTTTCTAGAAAGATGTGGCGGCGGAAAGAAGGTGGGCAATATGATGGACTGCCCGATGTGAAAGGCAGTGACAACTTTGGTCCAAAAGGACGGACGGGTTCTGAGCACAACCTTGTCCGGATGAACAGACAGAAAAGGAGGTTTACAAGAAAGAGCTCACTCACTCTCCTAGAAGAGGTGATGGCCACCAGGAAAGCAGTCTTCAAAGTAAAGACGTAGAGGACAATTGTGTAGAGACTCAAAGGGAGTGCACATCAAATGTGTGAGAACCAAGTTCAAGTCCCACTGAGGCATCACAAAAGGAAAAGGAGGGAATTGGAGGGAAAAGGTCAGTAATGCCTTTAAGAAATCTATTAACAACAGGGGACTTAAAAAGAGAGTGCTGATCAGAAAGCCTGAGAAAGGATGAAATAGCACAAAGATAGCCCTTGATAGTGCCCAGAGCAGCCCTGCTGGGCCAAAGAAAGAAGAAACAAAAGGACTTCTGAAAGAGAGGCTGAAAGGGGATACACAGCCTGTGCTGTGCACCATGCCACAAACTTGTTCCACCGGCAGGCGGATACCAACTTAGTGGAGGGAGGCCTGGCTGCCAGAATCACATTACAGACTTCAGGAGGCAAGTCGAAAGGAATCAACTGCCGCTGCTCAATCTTCACGCAAGGAGGTGGAGACTGGACACAGGTTCGGGTGGAGGACCATGCCCTGCTCCTGCAACAGAAGATCCTCCCAAAAAGGCAGCCGGATCGGGGGATCGATTGTCATACTGAGTAGCTCGGGATACCAAATTCTTCGAGCTAAGTCCAGAGTCACAAGAATGACTTGGGCCCGGTCGCGCCTGATCTTATTCAGCACTCTGGGTAGAAGTGGTATAGGTGTACAACAGCCCGCAACTCCACTTGCGACGAAAAGCGCAGCCTAGCGAGTGCCGCCTTGGAAATTCCAAAGCACAGAACTGCTGACATTGCGCGTTCTCTTCAGTGGCGAATAGATTTAATCAATGCTCTCCCCACTGCTGAAAGATACCTTGCGCCACGTCCGAGTTCAGACGCCATTCGTGATCCATCATGCACTGGCGGCTGAGTTTGTCCGCCCTGGCGTTCAGGGAGCCTGCCAGGTGTTGAACCACCAAGGTGATGCCCTGATGTTCCAGCCATGTCCAGAGGCGCAGAGCCTCCTGACAAAGGGTCTGCGACCCCACCCCGCCCTGTTTGTTGCAGTACCACATGGCGGTTGTGTTTTCCGTGAACACCTGTACTACTCTCCCCTTGACAGAGGGAGCCATCAATCAATCAATCAATCAGTAATTTGTAAAGTGCACTACATACCCGCGAGGGTCTCAAGACGCTGGGGGGGGGGGGGGGGGGGAGGCTGATACTGATCGAACAGCCAGGTCTTGAGCATCCTCCTGAAGGTCAGCAGGTCTTGGGTCTGTTGTAGGTCCAGTGGGAGGGTGTTCCATGTCTTGGCGGCGAGGTGTGAGAATGATCTCCCATCGGTGGTTGTCTTTTGGATGCGCGGGACAGTGGCGAGTGCGAGGTCGGCGGAGTGTAGCTGGCAGTTGGGGATGTAGAAGGAGAGCTGTCTGTTGAGGTAGGCTGGGCCGGTCTTGTGGAGTGCCTTGTGTGCGTGGATGATGAGCTTGAAGGATATCCTCCTGCTGACGGGGAGCAGTGCAGGTCCCTCAGGTGGGGGGTGATGTGGCCGTGGCGTGGTACGTCGAGGATCAGTCGTGCCCAGGCGTTTTGGATGCGTTGTAGTTGTTTGATGAGCTTGGTCGGGGCTCCCGCGTAGAGAGCATTTCCGTAGTCGAGTCTGCTGCTGACGAGGGCCTGGGTGACTGTCTTTCTTGTATCTGTCGGGATCCATCTGTAGATCTTGCGGAGCATGCGGAGGGTATTGAAGCAGGAGGAGGAGACGGCGTTGACCTGCTTGGTCATTGAGAGCATTGAGTCGAGGTTGATTCCAAGTTGCGTGCGTGGTTGGTGGGTGTCGGGGCTGCTCCCAGTGCCGTCGGTCACCCGGAGTCGTTCCAGGCTGAAGGGTTGGAACTGAGGATGAGGACCTCCGTATTGTCCGAGTTCAGCTTCAGACGGCTGGTCTTCATCCAGTCGGCGACGGCCTTCATTCCTTCGTGGAGGTTGGCTTTGGCGGTGATGGGGTCCTTGGTGAGGGAGAGGATCAGTTGAGTGTTATCGGCATGGGAGATTATGTTGAGGTCGTGCTTTCGGGCGACGTGTGCGAGCGGGGCCATGTAAATGGTGAACAGTGTCGGGCTGAGGGAGGATCCCTGGGGTACACCTCAGATGATCTCGGAGACTTTGGACCGGAACGGCGGCAGGCGGATGCTCTGGGTTCTGCCGGAGAGGAAGGAGGTTGTCACTTCCAGAGCCTTGTCTCGGATCCCTGCGGCGTGGAGGTGTGCGCGTAGTGTGCGGTGGCAGACGGTGTCGAAGGTGACGGAGAGGTCTAAGAGGATGAGTACTGCGGTCTCGCCGTTGTCCAGCAGGGTCCTCATGTCGTCGGTGGCGGTGATAAAGGCAGTCTTGGTGCTGTGGTTGCTGCGGAACCCGGATTGGGTAGGGCCCAGGATTCTGTTTTCTTCGAGGTATCAGGTTAGCTGTCTGTTGACGATTTGCTCGATGACCTTGGCCAGGAAGGGGAGCAGAGAGATGGGCCGGAAGTTCTTGAGGTCTCTTGGGCCTGGCTTGGGTTTTTTCAGTAGAGCGTTGATCTCGGGTGTGTTTCCAGCTCTCTGGGAAGGTCGCGGTCTCGAGGGAGAGATTGATGACATTGCGCAGGTGGGGTGCGATGGAGTTGCTTGCTTTCTTGAAGACGTGGTGTGGGAAGGGATCTGATGGAGAGCCGGAGTGGATTGTGCTCATGGTCTTGAAACCGGTCCGGTCCTCGGATGCTTGATTCCGTTCTGGGAAGGACATGGCTTTTGTAGTTCGGACTGGACTGTTCCCATGGGGCACAGGGTCAGAGCTGATTTGCATATCGCCATTGTCTAACCCAGGGTGGTGTGGAGTGCAAAAAAACGATGGATTTGGGCCCAGATCTTTGGACTGGGGTGAGTGTGTGACATTGATCCACATTCGGTCCATCACCTGTTGTTTTTGCATGGTCTTGATGGTGTCACCGATGCTAACGCTGGCCCAGGCTAGCAGGGGGTCCTTTCCCCTCAATCCTTGTGGCCTTTGCCTTCTGTGAAACCCGTTTTTCTCCTTGCCTTCAGTGCAAGTCGGATCGCCCGGATCTCCAGAAGGTTGATATGGAGCCAAGACTCCGCCGGAGACCAGAGGACTCTGATCTCCGCCTCTCCCAGTTGGCTGCCCCATCCCAGGAGGGACGCATCCGTCACCACTGTGTGCTACAGTTGAGGAAGGGAGAGGGATATGCCATTGACCCAAAGCTGGTTCATGAGCCACCACTGCAATTGATGAGCAGTGCCCTCCAAGATCTGGAAGCACTCGTACAGGTTACCCTGATGCTGCGCCCACTGGAACTTCAGGTCCCACTGCAGAGCCCACATATGCCATCTTGCATGATAGACCAGCAGGATGCAGGAGGCCATGAAGCCCAGCAGCCTCAGGGTCATCCTGACCGAAACCCAGGATAGAGGCTGATCGATTGGAATCAGGGCCTGAATATCCTGGATTCGTAGTTCGGGAGGAAAGACCCAAAACTGCACCGTGTCCAGAACCGCACCGATGAAGAGGAGCTTCTGAGAGGCAATCAGGTGCGACTTTGGCACATTTATGGAGAACCCCAGAAAATGCAGAAGGTCAGCCATAGTCTGGAGGTGGGAGACGACTGCCTGGGGCGAGCCCGCCTTCAACAACCAGTCATTGAGATAGGGGAACACTGGATCCCCTGATCTGCGCAGATGAGCTGCAATCACCGCCATCACTTTCATGAACACCCAAGGGGCACTGGTAAGGCCAAAGGGGAGCACAGTAAACTAAAAATGCTTGTGGCCTACTGTAAACCGTAGGTAATACCTGTGGGCTGGCAGGACGGGAATATGGAAATATGTGTCCTGCAGATCCAACGCTACCATCCAGTCCCCAGGGTCGAGGGCAGACTAGACCTGAGCCAGAGTCGCCATCTTGAACTTCTCCTTCCGGAGGTAGCGATTGACGTACCAGAGATATAACATAGGACGCAGGCCCTTGTCCTTTTTGGGCACCAGAAAGTAGTAGGAGTAGAAACCAAGTACTACTTCTGGCGCTGGAACGCACTCAATGGCCCCCTTGGCCAAGAAGGCCACAACTTCCTGTTGGAGAAGTGCTAAATGGTCCGCCAACATGTAGTGGTTCTGCAGTGGCATGGCTGGAGGGGTAGTCTCAATGGGGAGGGAGTAGCCCCTTTGGACTATTTGTAAAACCCACCTGTCCATAGTGATGGTGCGCCAGTGGGGGAGGTGATGGCAATTACAGCCACCCACTGGCATTTGATGGGCCTGAAAGACCAGACTAGGAATGTTTGGAGGCAGAGGTGGACTGACCAACCCACTGGCCCCCTGACCCACTACGGCGGGTTCCACGTACGCGGCCTCGCTGAAACTGTGGCTCTGATGCAACGTGTAGGGATGCCCCTTCCGTGGCCACAAAAGGAGAGAAAAGCAGAAGGCGGAGGAGGTCAGGTGACCGGTTCTCAGGACACCCCCGCGCCGCACGGCCACCAGCTGTGTGTGTGCCCCTCGCCTCGCTGCTGCTCGCAGCCTCGTTGTGCCTGCCTCTCCGCCCTAGCTGCCTTCCGCGCTGATCCCTGACCCTCCACCGTGTTTGCGTGTGTTTAATTATTTTTCTTATTTCTTTTCATTGCCGTTTCTTGTTGTCACTGCTGTTGTCCCCTGTGCACGTAGTAGAATTAGCCTATTGTTTTGTTACTTCAGTCCCCCTGTGCCCTGCCCGCCCCGCTCCCCGCTTCCCGCCGCCGTCCACGCGGCCACGCCCCCTTTCATTCTGTGCCCTCCCCGCTCCCGCCTCCTAGCTGCTCCTCTCTCCCACTTGTCCATAAATGGCGACCGCGCGGCGCAGGTGAGTGTGACCTGTTCTCAGGACACCCCCGCGCCGCACGGCCACCAGCTGTGTGTGTGCCCCTCGCCTCGCTGCTGCTCGCAGCCTCGTTGTGCCTGCCTCTCCGCCCTAGCTGCCTGCCTCGCTGATCCCTGCCCCTCCGCCGTGTTTGCGCGTGTTTAATTATTTTTCTTATTTCTTTTCATTGCCTTTTCTTGTTGTCACTGCTGTTGTCCCCTGTGCACGTAGTAGAATTAGCCTATTGTTTTGTTACTTCAGTCCCCCTGTGCCCTGCCCGCCCCGCTCCCCGCTTCCCACCGCCGTCCACGCGGCCACGCCCCCTTTTCGTTCTGTGCCCTCCCCGCTCCCGCCTCCCAGCTGCTCCTCCCTCCCACTTAGTCATAAATGGCGACCGCGCGAACTCGCAGCGGTCACGAGCCCGTCCGCGCCTGGACCGCGCCCAGCGCCAGGACCCCTGGCCCCCACCGACACAAGACGCCCCGACAAACCTACGATGCCGCGGCCCTCAACGCACTCAATACCGGCCGGAAGCCCGCCTGCTGCCGGGCCGCCCCGAAACGCTTCCACGGACCCTTCACCTGCACAACCTGCAAGTTCACCTGCCTCCGAACAAGCACCGTGCCCGCCAAGCCAAACTCCAGCAACGACCTCAAGTGCATCCTGCTCAACACCCGCTCCGTCCACAGACACGCAGTGGAACTCTGGGACCTCCTCGACACAACCTCACAAGACATCGCCTTCCTCACTGAAACATGGATGAGCGCCTCCTCAGCCCCCGACATCGCCATCGCCTTCCCGGATGGATACAAGATCATCAGGAGGGACCGCGTCAACCAGACCGGAGGAGGCATCGCCATCGTCCACAAGAAAACCATCCGCATCACGACTGACGCCGACAACACCTTCGCCGCCGCTGAACACCTCCACTTCCAGATTCACACCGACCCAATGATGACCCTCAGAGGCACCCTCATCTACAGACCATCGGGACCACACACATAATTCATCGAAGACATCACAGACTTCATCAGCCCACACGCCCTCCCCTCCGCCGACTACATCCTCCTAGGGGACCTCAACTTCCACCTGGAGAACAACAAGGACCGCAACACCGTCACCCTGCTGGACAACCTCGCCAACCTCGGACTCAAGCAACTGGTCAACACCCCCACCCACTACACCGGCCACACGCTTGATTCCGTCTTCTCATCCAGCAAGCACATCGCCTTCAGCCACTCCACCGGACTTCACTGGACCGACCACAGCTGCGTCCACTTCAGCTTCAGAAAAACCACCACCCACCACCACCTGCAACAGGTCCCACACAGAAGCTGGAGCAAGATCACCACCGACCATCTCACCACCTCCCTCAGCCAGAACCCACCTGCCAGCCCACCGGACCCCAACGAAGCAGCCCGCAACTTCACGCAGTGGCTGACCGCCTGCGCCGACGACCTCGCACCACTGAAGAACCCTCCCAGCAAACCCAGAAGCAAGAAGGCCTCCTGGTTCACCGACGAATTCAAAGACTCCAAGAAGACCTGCCGCACCCTCTAGAAAGCCTGGCTCATCCACCGGACCACTGACAACATGACCGCCCTCAAACACGCGACCCGCAAGCACCACCAGCTCATCTGCACCACCAAGAAGAAATCACTGAAGGATCGACTGGACAGCAACGCCCACGACAGCAAGGAACTCTTCAGCATCGTCAAGGAGTTCTCCAACATCAGCACCGGCAACAACGACATCACCCCTTCACAAGATCTCTGCGACTCCCTCGCCTCATTCTTCCACCGCAAGATTGCCGACATCCACAACAGCTTCGGCGCACCATCCACGCACCCAACCGTCGAACCAACGCACCCCACTGCCACCCTCCGCACCTGGACCACGGTGACCACCGAAGACACAGCCCGCGTGATGAACACCATCCACTCCGGATCTCCGACTGACCCCTGCCCCCACCACGTCTTCAACAAGGCCGACTCCACCATCGCACCCCAACTCCGAGACGTCATCAACACCTCCTTCAACACCGCCACCTTCCCGGAGAGCTGGAAGCACGCCGAGCTCAGCGCCCTACTAAAGAAACCAACAGCGGACCCCACCGACCTCAAAAAGTTCCGCCCCATCTCGCTCCTCCCTTTTCCTGCCAAAGTCATCGAGAAGATCGCCAACAGACAACTTGCCGCCTTCCTCGAGACTAATGGATCCCTCGACCCCTCGCAGTCAGGTTTCAGAGCCAACGACAGCACCGAGACCGCCCTCATCGCAGCCACCGACGACATCCGAGCCCTTCTCGACAACGGGGAAACAGCGGCACTCATCCTCCTGGACCTCTCCGCAGCGTTCGACACTGTCTGCCACTGCACCCTAGTCCACCGCCTCAGCAACACCGGCATCCAAGAGAAGGCACTGAAGTGGATCATCTCGTTCCTCGCCGGAAGAACACAGAGAGTCCGCCTCCCCCCGTTTCGATCCGAGGCCACCGAAGTCATCTGCGGCGTCCCGCAAGGATCATCACTCAGCCCCACCCTCTTCAACGTCTACATGAGACCTCTCGCCACCATCGCACGCCAACACAACCTCAATATCATCTCCTACGCCAACGACACCCAGCTGATCCTCTCCCTCACCAGAGACCCCGACACCGCCAGAAGAGACCCCGACACCGCCAGAACCAGCCTCCACGAAGGGATGAAAGACGTCGCCGAGTGGATGAAGAACAGCTGCCTGAAACTGAACTCAGACAAGACGGAAGTCCTCATCCTGGGACCATCACCCTCCGCCTGGGACGACTCCTGATGGCCCCCAGCCCTGGGCACCGCCTCCAAGCCTACAGACCACGCACGCAATCTGGGCTTCATCCTGGACTCCTCCCTCTCGATGACCAGACAAGTCAACGCCGTCTCCTCTTCATGCTTTCACACCCTCCGCATGCTCCGCAAGATCTTCCGATGGATCCCGACCGAAACCATGAAGACGGTCACCCAGGCCCTCGTCACCAGCTGACTGGACTACGGAAACACCCTCTACGCCGGAACCACAGCCAAGCTACAGAAAAGACTCCAACGCATCCAGAACGCCTCCGCCCGACTCATCCTGGACATCCCCCGATGCAACCACATCTCCGGCCACCTGAGGGACCTGCACTGGCTCCCCGTCAACAAGAGGATCACGTTCAGGCTCCTCACCCACGCACACAAGTCTCTCCACGACCTGCGCCCCAAGAACCTCAACGACCACCTGACCTTTCACACGCCCACCCGCCAGCTACAGTCTGCCAGCCTCGCCCTCGCCGTCGTTCCACGCATCGGAGAGCCACCGCCGGAGGCAGATCCTTCTCCTACCTGGCGGCCAAGACATGGAACACCCTCCCAACCCACCTTCGGCTGACCCAGGACCACCTCGCCTTCAGGAGACAACTCAAAACCTGGCTGTTCGAGCAGTAGCGGACCCCTTCCCCAAGCGCCTTGAGACCCTTCCGGGTGAGTAGCGCGCTATACAAGTGTCATGATTGATTGATTGACAGGCCCAAGGACTTGGCCGTAGCCTGTGAGTCCTTAAAACGCTCTAACGCACTATCTGCCTTGTTGCCAAAAAGGTGTATGCCATCAAAGGGCATGTCCATGAGAGTGTTCTGGACATCCCATCCACAGCCAGTTGTCCTCCGCCAGGCGTGGCGACGGAGCGCCACTGTCGTGGAAATCGCCCTGCCCAGACGAGTCGGTGGTGTCAAGGCCAAATCAAATTTTTAACTTGTCTGCATCTCTCCCCTCAGCAATAGCCTGAGAGAGCACTGTCCTGGCCTCTGGAGGCAGCACTTGCGCCACCGTATCCCACACTGATTGGGTATAACGGACCAAGATGGATGCATTGTTCACAGACTGCAACCCTGAACTGACAGAGGAAAAAATCTTCTTCCCAAACTGTTCCAGTCTCTTGGATTCCCTATCTGGGGGTGCTGTAGGGAATGCGCTTTGGGATGTGGAGGCTTAGAAAACCAAGCTCTCTGGGTGGGGTGTTGGAAGTGGAAAAGGGGGTCACCCGGGACCAGGCAATGGCATTGGGCCTCGTTCCTATCCACAAGAGCCCCCGTGTTGGGCCTGGACCAGGTGCCCAAAAGAACGTCAGAAAGTGCATCATTAAAAGACAGCAGTGGCTCCGCAGAGGAAGCTGCTGGCTGAAGCCCTTCTGTCAGGAGGTTAGTCCTGACGGCCACTGTAGGGAGTTAGAGGTGGAGAGCCTTCGCCATCCTACGCAACACCACAGCGTAGCTTGCCCCTTCCTCTGTAGCCACGCTAGGTGGAGATAGCATACCAAGGTCAGGAGAGGTGTCAAGACAACTGTCATCCCCCAATTCTTCGGCCTAGTCTGGGTCATACTCACACTGAGCTGTGAGAGTATTCTTAGACCCCTCCCAGTCCTCCCCTTCCTCCGAAGGCTGATGAACAGGCCAAAAATAAGGAGGATGGACATAGGGGTAGAAAGGCCCCATCGGAGTTGGAATCGGCATCAAGCGATGCCGTTCCAGCACTGTGCCCATTTCGGGGCTGAAGTACGAGTTACTTACCTTTGGTAACAATGTATCTGGTAGAGACAATTCTAGCCACAGATTCCTTAACAAATAATTATCCTCAGGCGTAAGACTGGATTCGGAAAACTTTTTGCCACAGTATCCCAGTGCCCCGGGGGGGAAAGCACCACGTGACTCAGCCCTGACGTCGTCCGCGTTCGTGACATCAGCGAGGATACATAAGTCTCACCTTGGCACTCATAAGTCAGTTTTCTTCCGAGAACATTTCCACACCACAACGAGGAGCCATCACAAACGAAAAAATGGGAGAGAACAGTGTGCGAAAAAATCAGCTAAACAGAAAGGGAGGAAATGAACAGTGAGGAACAGTACCATCCAGAATAGTGCAAGGCACTATGGTACCAAAAGTCATGGAAGGAAATAGCAGAACACAGATACTGTAAGCAAGCCTGCAAACAAATACAACAGCCTCCTTGGGGGCAGTAGGCATGTGAAAAATTGCACAGCAGACGAAGAAGGCTACAACCACAGCCCAGAACAGAGAGGGCATCAAGGCCAGAATGAAAGAGGAATGACAATTCACTCTCAGACAACACCAGCAGGGAGAAACATCTCCCGAAAGAGCAAAGGGTTGAGATCCAGCCAAGAGACCTCAACCCCAAGGACTGCAGAGGAGTCATAAGTGCAATCAACGAAAGAAGGAGAGCACGAGTAGACCCCCCCCCCCCACTGGAGACCAGGGTACAGGGGTGCAGAAGCACCAATGAAATCATCAACCAATCACCAGAAGGGAAGACATGGAGCAACAACAAGACTAGCAAACCCCAAGGGAGACAGTAAGAAAAGGTACTTGGAGAACCACCTGGAGGCAGGCGAGTGCAGAAGACCAAAGAAGGGTCCTCACAGAAGAGGGAGGCAGGGTGGGTCATGAAGGAATCTGCGGCTAGATTCGTCTCTACCAGATATATCGTTACCGAAGGTAAGTAACTCGTACATCTGATAGAGACTACGAGCCGCAGATTCCTTAACATAAAATAGATACCCTAGCCATACCCAAGGGGAAGGAGGGTCTGCAAGAGGACCTCTCCAGCTCGGGCGAACACAAGACCCCAACAGGGGACAAAGCACAGGGACAGGGAAAACAGCCCACTCCTCTCCAACAGAGGATGAGTTACAGGGACAGGGGAAAGAGGCCAGTCCTCCCCAAGCAGAAGAGAACCTTAGCATTGTGGAAGAACACCGGCCCCACAGGTGATATTGCAAAATTACAAAAAAAGGCAGCCCAGCCCTCACCAAGCAGGAGAAAATGAGGGCAAGATTAAAGGAGGCCAGTACACCCCAAGCCAGTCAATGTACCAGGGACCTCCACTGGAAGCCCTAGAGGTACAGGCAACTCAGAGGAGCTCAGAGGAAGAAGATCAACCCAGAGACTCCATGGAGAAAGGGTATAAACGAAGATAAGAGCCCTCCACCGGAACACACCTATTGTAGGGGACAGCCTAATCCATCACAGCTAGAAGTCAACTGGCCAGACAGAACAGCGCCTCAGCACTAAGGCAGACAGGAGAAGAAAAACATAGTCTCAAAAGGCTCCGTGAAACAAGAATCAGGGGCACCTGACTCCACGCCAAGGCCCCTGACTGTGGACCAGAAGAGCAGGCGGGCACAGCTGGACGCTGACAGACGTCAGGAATTAAACATCCAGACCAAACCGTTCAGGCGGGCGCAGCTTGATGCTAACAAGCGCCACAAAACTGAAAGCCAAGACCACATCGGCATTCAACAAAGGCGAGGCCAGAAAAAATCCCGAACCACCCCAGAAGGGGACCACTCCAGACAGAACTGATCCTCAAAGAAGAGCGACCAGCCGGAAGATAAGAGGAGAAACAAGTAAGACAAACTAAGCCGTCAACACAGGAAAATAACCCCTCTGGAACACCAGACAGAGGACCAGGCCGAACGGCAGACAAAGGGCAAAAACACAGCAGAACAAAGCCGCAGCTAGCCAAGAAACCGCACCAGCGGCATACAGCAACACCAGGAAGGGCGAGGAACCCCCAAGGAGGAGTCCACAACTTCGGAGTGTAAGACAGGGTTATACAATAGCTACAAGTAACCCACCTAGGGTAGCACACGTCCCAATAAAATATGGGAACCACTCTTAGGGAAGAAAATCCAGCATCAGAGAGCAAACTATAAAACCTGCAGCAGAAACCACAGAAAGCTTAGTAAGCAGCCAAAAAGTACACTCTTGCCAAAAAGGGGCTGAACCAGCAGCCAACTGAAGAGGTGGGCCAACCAAAGGACCCAGAGGGCACAGCAAACCTCCCAGAAAGTATAACGGTTACTCAAACACCAGATTCCCGGAGCAAGTGGGATAACACCTCCCACCAAGACACGGAGGATCAACAAACCAACCTACTGAGAAGGAGGAGGACAGAGTCCGCAACAAGACGCTGAATGGTGGAGTCCGCATGAGTGTTGAACAGAAAGACCCCGTCAAAGGGTAGGTCAACCAGACATTCCCTAATATTATCAGAAAAAACAGCATCCCATAGCCAAGCATGGCGACGGAGAGCCACAGAAGTGGCCATAGCACGGCCAAGAGCATCGGCAACATCCAAAGCCGCACGAAGAATAAACGCGGTCAACTCCCTACCATCCAACACATGGCCCCGCAGATCAGCACGGGCACCCTCATGAGAGACAGGAGAAAGCAGGGACTCCACAGAGTCCCACAGGCTGGAAGTAGCCCTGGTTAACACACACAAAGTGTTAAGCGCCCGCAAGGCAGCACTAGAAGAAGCAAAGACATTACGGCCCCAAGAATCTAACCACCGGGCCTCCCGAGACGGAGGAAACAACACCAAAGGCAAGCACAGAAAAGCATTCCGCATAAGAGCGCCTTCAGTAGAAGGGTGGAAAGAAAGACAGACCGGGTCGTGCGGAGCAGGACGGTGGCGATGCAGTAGCGCCTGAGGCACCGAATCGCCTGGAGGGCGCCCCTAAGCCCCCACTAGAGAATTATGAAGTGACGCTTCAAAAGGAAGGAACAACTCCCGCCCACCGGAGCCGTGGTGGAGAACTTCCAAGAGGTCGTCTGTAGGAAATGGAGTGACAGGTTCCCCATCCTCAGAATACCAGTAGCCCTGGAAATAGCCTGAACAAAGGCAACTCTGGCCTCAGTAGGGCGCCGCGGACGAGAAAGTAACTTCTCCGTGGGTGACGGCTGCAGACTGAGCCGCCGATCCCCAAGTCCAGGGGGGAGCAGCGAGTCCCGGAATAGAGGAGGATCCACAGATGAATGGGGGACCTGAGGGGCCTCAGGGGAAGGTGGAGAGGCCGGTGGAAAAGCCAGCCGCAAGCCACGGAAAGAAGGGTTCGGGGATATAGGCTGAGGGGACAGCGAGGAGCCCTCCCTGGAAGATGCCGGTGAAAAGGCAACAATACGGCGCACTGTCTCCGGGGAGGAACACAACAACAGATGAAAGACCTCTGAAGAAGAAGGGGCCTCAGGAGATGAATCAAGAACCTGACGCCGGCGTGGCTCCGTGGAGTCTGCCATTGGCGCCTGATCGACGTCGACCGGCGCCGGAGTGGGCATTCGTGGCGCTGGTTTGGCTTCTGCCACCACGTGCTCTTCAGGAGAATGGGGCGGGGCCGACGCCGGAACGGTTAAGGACTCGAGAAAGCGCCCCAGGTCCCAGCCTCCATCAGAGCCGGGGAGGAAGGCTCCCAGCACCAAAACGGAGCCGGCTCAACCTCTGGTGAGGCAGCCGCCTGCTCAGAGGACTGAGGGGAACTCGGGGGCAAGCACGGCGTCCCGACGATCTCCTGCGACACCACAGGGAGCCCGTAGGGATTTGCAGCAAGGCAGGGACGCCAGGCACCGAAGAGGGGAGCCCCGAAGGACTACACCTCGACGACACCACCCTCCTACAACCTGAAGCCAAAACTTTGGGCACCTGGGCCAGAGCCGCTGGGGACTCTGTGGAAGTCCCCGCACGAGGCAAGGGATCTGCGGAAGTCTCAGGAGGTGGAGGAAGGGTCAAAGAAGCCTGCAGCGCTGCAGCGTAGGTTTTCATTAGGGCCCTAGTCGCCTCTGCGCCGGGAAACGGCGGGTAGGAAGGCGACAGGTGGGGGAGCCTGCCCCGGGGGGAGTCGGCGCCCACCATGGAGGGAGGACAGGGCCTCAGGGACAAACTGAAGGACCTACCAGCCAGGGTTCCACGCCCTAGGGGCCGCGGCGAGAGATGATGTCGCAGGCAAAACCGGCGGATCCTTGCTTCCAAGGTAGGGGACGGACGCTGGGATGACACAAGCCTGGACAAGCGCGCTGACAGCAACTTCATCTTGCGCTCCTGCTGTGATTTAAGTTTAAGGTGCTGGCAGGCGTCGCAACTCTCCGAGTCGTGGTGCTCACCCAGGCACCACATGCAAATTGGGTGAGGGTCCGTCACCGACATGGAACGTGCACAGAAGGTACACATCTTGAAGCCCAAAGGCATTTGCACACTGTTCCACTTATCCACCAAAGCTTGAAAAGAAAAGAAGGCCTGAAAACAGGCCAAGACACAATCTGGATCTGCGTTGCACGCGGAAAAGAGAAAAAACTGACGTAGGCGTGCCGCGGTGGGACTTATGTATCCTGGCCGACGTCACAAACCCGGACGACGTCAGGGCGGCGTCCCATGGTGCCATCCCCCCAGCACACAGGGATGCTGTGGCAAAAAGTTTTCCGGATCCAGTCTTACGTCTGGGGATAATTCTACGTTAAGGAATCTGCGGCTAGTAGTCTCTATCAGATACCGGGGCGATGTCGACTGGGGGCACATGCAACGGAGGAGGTGCCGGTAGGGTCCACGTCAGTGGAGGTGTCACTAGGTCAACCAACGTTGACCGGGACCCAGGCCTGGATCCTTGGGGACCCTGCTATGCCGGGGCTGGAGCCGACAGCAATGCCGGAGTCGCCAACAATGCAGAGCGTGGGCCCCCAGTCGGGCCCGCGGAGCCTGAAGGCGCCCCGGAGAGGCCCGACGGCCCAAAGAGGTGGGCCATGGCTGACAGAAAATCCTGCAGCTGGGCCGGAGTCACCAACAGACCCGGGAAGGGCGGGTAGGCTGACGGCAACTGCTTAGGCTCCGCCGGAGGTACAGGGGTGGCCCCACCCACGCCCTCACCTGCTTCACGCGACGGGCGAGGGGAAGTCAGAGAGCGATGGCGCATCTTCAACTTCTTGTGCTTCGTCTTACCTGACCCCGAGTGCAAAGACTTCGATCCTGACGGCTCCGTGATCGGTCCCTCGACCTTGAACAGCGCAGAGTCGACTGCCGAACTTCCAGCAACTTCTGGGACCACTCCTGCAAAGTCTTCGTCGCCATGGCCCGGCAGCCAGGCACGACTTGGGGTTGTGGTCGCGCCCCAGGCAGTAGAGACACACACAGTACGGGTAAGCCATCGACATCAAACTGGGCATCCCTACGGCACCAGGAGTCGATTGACTCGATCAAAATAGAGACAAAAGCCTAAAAAATCTCAGTCAAAAAGTGACTGGGGTTTCGCTCTCTCCGGATCTGGGCTTGCTGGCGTGGAAAAAGAAAGAACTGACGTCAGTGTGTGAGGGTGGCGTCTAAGTAGCTGCTGCGACGTCATCTCGGCAAACACGACGCCAACGACACGGAGCCGCACAACACCACCTTCTGATGCGCAGGTGTACTGCTGATGAAAACTTTCCGGATCCAGTCTGACGCCTGGGGGTATTTCTAAGGGAAGGAATCAATGTGTTTCTTTCAGATGGACCAGCAACTGTAGAAGGGGGAGCAGACGGTTGGCAAGAATCTTACATAGTATTTTGCAATATAGGTTAGGGAGGGACAGTGGGCGATATGAGCGGACTTCAGAGGAATTTCTGCCTGGCTTGGGCAGGACTACTATGAGAGCCTCACGAAGTGTGTCGGGCAAGCGACCCTGCTACCTGGCCTCACTTAAGACATCCAGGAGGTGCTGTGTGGTTTGGAAGAGGAATGTCGTGTAATCCTCAATTGGTAGGCCATCAGGGCCAGGGGTGTTCCCACAAGCGATCTGGGACACAGCAATGTGTTCCTCATCTAAGCACAGAGGTTCCTCTAATTCAGACTTCTGCAGCAAATTCAGGCGCAGCAGTTTGTAAACTGTCAAAGAAACGACTCAAGGCCAGGATCTGCCCAGCAGCCGGGGCAGAGTAGAGCTCACATGTAATACTCCTGGAAGACCCCATTGACATCCAACTGTGTGGACAGCAGCGTACCATCCACTGATCTTATTGTAGCTACAGGGGAATGTTGCTGGTCCTCACGTACCTACCAAGGCAGCAGTTTCCCTGCACGGTCATCCTCAGCGTGTTGTAAGGCCTGACGTCTCTTGTAGTCAAACTGGCTCAGAGTTTGTTCTACTTCAAAGCGTTGTCTGTACAATTGTTTGAGCTGTTCAGTGGTAGCCGCCTGATTGGCCTGGTTCACCTCCAGGAGGCGAAGGTCACTTCAATAGTCAGGAGGTCCTCAGTCAGACGCTTGCGTATCCCCCACGTAGACAAGAGACAGTGCCTCTGTACACCACCTGATGGCCATCCCATTCAACAGCACGGATGATGCAGTGACATTATCAAGCCTGAAATAACGTTCTATACTTTGGGCGAGATCCGTGTGGAAGGGTGGATCAGACAAGGCCTCCATCTGAAGGAGCCATGTGGGTATAAGAAGGTGGTACCATCCACACTGAACAGTTTGCCTCAGAGGAGCATGGTCAGATAGAGTGCACACCAGGTACTTCACTTCGGCTAATTGGGTGCCAAGCTGGGGCATGCATAATAAAAGATCAATCCTGGTGTGAACAACGTGGACAGGGGAATGGAATGGATATTTGCGGTCTTTCGAGTGTATGAGCCACCGGGCATCATATAGATGCATGTGGGCCACCCATTGACAGAGATGGGGAGCGGTCAGTTCGGGCGGGGTCTATTGAAGCGGGGATGAAGAGCGATACAAAGCCACATCCAAGACACAAGTCACCGCCTCATGTGGTGGTTAGCCTGAGCAAGGCCTACCAGTGCAAGGAATTCGCCCTTCTCTGCACAGAGTCCTCAGACCAATAGGAAGGAGTTGGCACAGAAACTGGAATATGCAAAAAACACAGTTGATGGACAGAATGGAGAACTATGTCATACATTCACCCCAGTACAAGGATCTGGGCCTAAATCCATTGTTTTTTTGCACTCCACACCACCCTGGGTTAGACACTGGCTATATGCAAATCAGCTCTGACCCTGTGCCTCATGGGAACAGTTCAGTACGAACTACCAAGCCATGTCTTTCCCAGACCGGAATCAAGCATCCAAGGACCGGTTTCTGGCTATCAGCCTTCATCAGCCTGGATAGCTTGACTCCAGTGGTGTGGGGAGCCTGGGACTCACGTCTGAGTATACCCAGCACACTCGGGGTGAATATTGCAAATAACTCAATTGATGGACAGAATGTAGAACAATGTCATACATTCACCCCAGTACAAGGATCTGGGCCTAAATCCATCGTTTTTTTGCACTCCACACCACCCTGGGTTAGACACTGGCTATATGCAAATCAGCTCTGACCCTGTGCCTCATGGGAACAGTCCAGTCCGAACTACCAAGCCATGTCTTTCCCAGACCGGAATCAAGCATCCAAGGACCGGTTTCTGGCTATCAGCCTTCATCAGCCTGGATAGCTTGACTCCAGTGGTGTGGAGAGCCTGGGACTCACGTCTGAGTATACCCAGCACACTCGGGGTGAAAAATGCAAAAAACACAGTTGATGGACAGAATGTGAGTCCCATGCTCTCCACACCACTGGAGTCAAGCTATCCTGGCTGAAGACGGCTGATAGCCAGAAATCGGTCCTAGGATGCTTGATTCCGGTACAGGAGAGACATGGCTTGGCAGTTCGGGCTGGACTGTTCCCATGAGGCACAGGGTCAAGGCTGATTTGCATATGGCCATGTCTGAACTGGGGTGGTGTGGAGTGCAAAAAAACGATGAATTTAGGCCCAGATCTCTGTGCTGGGGTGAATGTATGACATTGTTCTGCATTCTGTCCATCAACTGTTGTTTTGCATTTTGTCAACCCAAGTGGAATGGGTATGCTCAGACGTGAGTCCCATGCTCTCCACACCACTGGAGTCAAGCTATCCTGGCTGAAGACGGCTGATAGCCAGAAACCGGTCCTAGGATGCTTGATTCCGGTCCAGGAAAGACATGGCTTGGCAGTTCGGGCTGGACTGTTCCCATGAGGCACAGGGTCAAGGCTGATTTGCATATGGCCATGTCTGAACTGGGGTGGTGTGGAGTGCATAAAATGATGGATTTAGGCCCAGATCTCTGTACTGGGGTGAATGTATGACATTGTTCTGCATTCTGTCCATCAACTGTTGTTTTACAGAAACTGGAATAGACAGAGTTTATTAAAACTCATGAGGTGGAACTACATTCACACAGCACCCTTCGGTAATGCATGAAGTAGCACACTGAATGGAAGGAGCTTGGTCCTTTTATACCTACACAGGGGCTCAAATGTAGGTGGTACAAGTACAGAATGCTGGTTGTAAGTACATATAAGGTCATACAGAAAGTGTAAAAGCAACAAGTGGGAGGAGCTAACAGTTAGATAATTCTGGTGGACACATCCTGACAGTTACAAGTTGAGGACAGCTATAAGCTCAACTGAGCATGTGCGAAGCAGAAGAGGATAAATATATCTCGTCTCTAGGCAGATTTCAAGAGCAGTTAACAGGGAGGTAGGACAGAGCACATGGCGAGCACATGACAAACAAAATGGCTGCCAGAAATAGAAAATGGATTCCGCAAAATGGACAAGATAGTCTCTAAATACAAGATGTCTTCTGCTAATGCTGAACCTAATCGCTGCTAAATTACAACAGACGACCCTTTCAGCATTAGCTGAAGACATTCGATTATCTGGGGTAATCTAGATATGCATCCTGTACATTGATGCTCATCATCTCAGCTATCTCTTTATTTTTTATCTCTTTATTTAGTGGAGAAGTGTGGCTCACTGGTTAGAGGAGGCAGACCTGAAAGCAGAGGTCAGCCCGGGACCAGGGTTCAATTCCCGGCTCGGCGGGGTCTTGAGTCCTAAAATGTCCAAGGACTCGACAATTCTCGCTCCGGTGCCTACTCGATTCATGGGTTCACACTCTGCGACTCTGGGCAATAGCTTGCTTAATCTCCACAACTGCCCTCGCGGTGGGATGCCTGGCTTTCACCTTGCGGATACCCTGCTGGGGTTATCTCACAGGGGAATACCAGGACGGGTTCCCTAAGCAAGCGCTGGTCAATTGTGTCCCCTAACGTAGACCCCAACGGCTCCATGTACGTGCTTCAAGTACATGTAATTTCCCTCCATGACCAGATATGAAGACGCAAATACATTTGCGTCCAACGTTGACATGTCCTCTATCAAATCCACCCTGGATGGGTCGATAATTCTGTTCCTAAGTATGCCGTGCCACCGTCTTTACATGGTGCACTTTCACATTTTCCTGGCTCTGTTGAGCTAGGCCCTGATTTCTGCCATCGAGCCCTTTCTGCCTTCTGCCTCAGAAAGCTACAGCCTGGATCTGCATCCGTGACCCTTGCCTTACTCCCTGCGCGGCGAGCGGTGCCCGGCTCGGCCTGCTTGCCTGCCAAGACAATTTAGCCTTCAAGTTATCTGCTCCGCTCCTCGACAATACATTCCTGTCTAGTGATTTAGGTAAACATTCCCCCAGCTGCAGAGCAAAGGGCCCGGCCTTTCCGCCTCCGTGCAAGTAATTCATTGCTCCAGTTACCATGGTAGGCCCATGGCCCCTCGCATTACACGCAGACACGTAGACACATATGCCCGCACTAGCAGTCAGTATAGAATAGCCTCTACCCGAAAGACCTTTCCTCCTAGATAATACAGTTCCTCAAACACAAGATATCAGATATGATTGGGTTTAGGTTGTTCTGACACGCCAGACTTCTGTCTCCTCTTTTGGAGCTAAATGTCAAGTCCCCTTCACCCTCCAGTTCCACGTCAATCACACGTCATGTTGCATGCACGCGCATCCAGCCATATATTTCTGCTGACACTGCAGGATTCCTCTATGAATCCACCCACTTGTGACACTTTCATGTGACGTCTCTAGCACACACCTCCGTGTACGCCCTCGTGCACGCCTTCTGTTACACACATGTGTTCTTATCTCGTTTCTTTCAGCTGTTACGCCTTCTGTATCCATCACCATTGTATGCATTAACTATATATATTGTGCACTGTTAATAAAGCATTGTCAATCCCTTCCTGAACCTTCGTGGTGATGGAATATGATACCATGGTTCGAACCATTCCATTACATGGAATAAAACCCTTATAAACTCAGACTCCACGGACTCTGCCTCTCATTTTGATTGAGCTATTTTATTGAACTTATACCGCATAGAAATTAAGTATACGGTAAATCTTTATTTACCACATAATTTGGTGCCCGAATAGGGACCCCTCCCCCACCCCACGCGCCGGAGATGCGTCGCAGGTTCTGCCCCCGACTACAGCTGTGACGGACCCCATGCGCATCTGCAGGATTTCCTGTGTCTCCCTCAGGCCTACGGAGGTGACCGAGACTGCGGACGACATCCAGACGAGGCGGTGAGGAGTGCGGAGGATCCCGACCAGAGCCCAGCCGAGAGAGCAGAGTCCGAGGTATCGAGAGGCCCACCAGTAGAGTCGAGGCGCATGCGTAGTGCGCAGCAGAAGCAGTGACGTCAGTCCAGTCCAGTCCAGTCGAGTTTCCGAGGCCTTCCGTTCCGTGCTTCCCGGTGAGTACCGTTGCTGGGGACGCATCTAGACGGGTGCATTTATTTGTATCCGGTCAAGACGGGTTTGGGTACGCAGACCCGGTCTGCACTGTTTTAGCAGTGTATCTGTACTGTTTAGCAGTGCATCAAGTATACGGTATTTGTTGTTCGTTTTAAAATGTTTTCAATGTGTTTTAATGTCGTGGTATGAGTGATTGTTCACATTTATCTCTACTGTGTTTATTGTGTATAGTGTCTAGATCGAGGCAGCCATGCCTCTATTCTCGAAATTACGCCAGATAGGAACTAGAAAAGGGATACTTGAGGGGGCTGTTCCCATCCCACCCAGGGACACTCCTGGTCATTTTATGTACCACAAGCACGGCTTAGATGCCGTATTATATCTGGACTTGTGGGTGGATTACACCAAGGACTTGGCAGAGAATCAGAGATGGCCCGTTACAGGGACATGGGATGCCGAGTGCATCATGAGAGTAGAAGAAGCATTGTGGAAGAAGAAAGCCAGACAGTCACAGAAAGATGCCATTGAATTATGGCGTAAAGAAGCACACAGACGGACAGAGAAAGCACTCAGGAAAGCAGAGAAAAGTAGAGAGGATTCTGGGAAAGCCAAAGAAAAAGAACTATTAGAGGAAGGAGAACGAGTTAGAATGGAACAACACGACAGACAGAGTAATGCCATTTTGACAGGACTGTATCCAGTCCTGGCCGAGGGCCTGCCCAAAACGACCCCGGAAACCCCCCCGAAAGATCTGCCCCCTCCATTGGCTCCAAGCAAATTACGTCATAAGACCGCAGCAGACATTTTCCTTATTTCCTATTTAGACGATGTAGCTCCTGCTTACACCAATGTACCTGGCCATGTGCCACCTGCTAACAATAACCTACCACCTGATAATCATCAGCCTCCCGGTCCTCAACAGCAGACCCCTCCCGCACCGCTTCCTGCACCCGCACCCGTTGTTCCCCCTGGTATTCAACAATTGCATCCACTTAATCCTTTTGGGACTGGCACGGTCCAGGTTCCAACCCAGTTACAGCAGATACTGACCCTACAGCCAGGTTATGATCAAGCCTTCGCCTTGGGAGGTGCTACAGGAGGTTATCGAACTCCGCCTCCGTTACATCGAATGACAATGAGAGAATTAGCGATGGCTCGGACACCTAAAGGTGCCCCGGCCGAACAACTTAAAAAAGAACTTACAGATTGCAGATATGACACAATGCCTGGTAAAACAGGACCCATGTTGTTAGCGTCACTACGTTTAAGACGTGTTACAGAGTATTTGCTATTACTACCAGAAATGCCAGAACATCTAGACAAAATGTATCATTTTATTAGAACAGGAGGAGGACTGGAGAGTGTTGGTAACGCCATGTCACGTCAGAAAGTTGAGAACAAAGGTCTAATCATGCGATTTTTGGTTAATTGTTTAATAAGAGAACAAGATCAGGCAGGTTTTCCACAAGGTGAGATGGATAGATTGACCAGATGGAGCCAGAATATTGCGGATGGTAAACATGATAAAGAGAAATGTGTACATGCTATTGTTAGAAAGATCCGTAAAGAAATAATAGAGATACATGCACGTCGAGAACCTGATGAGCCACTCGAATCAGACGGCCCAACCTCCTCGCAGGAGGAGGATGATACAGAGGATTTAGCAGAAACCTCGCAACAGTCAGATAAAAAGATGATAGCATATGTAGGTAGAGAGAAACTTCCTAGACCACATCCTATTGATAGACCCTTCGATAGACCCATTCGTAAACAAGAGACGTTCGAAAACAAGAAACGTTACCTATGTCCGATACCAGAACGATGTACCCTCAAGCATGTATTCCAAATGACTGACAAAGTACTAAAGGAAAGGATAGGTTATCAAGAACTCAATACCCTACGTGATCAGGAACTAGCCCGGTCCGCAGTACAGTGGGCCGGAGATGACAGCATATATAAAGACGATTCAGTAGTTCAAACGTTTTTAAGTCTTACTCCAGAAGAACAGCGATTAGCTGGTATATACATGACCCAGCATCTCATTATACGGTATGAAAACCAAGCATCCGATCCAGGTCCGTTATATAACTTACTGCAAGACTTACTCCTGAGACGATGGAGAGGTCTAGGTACCGATTTAATCGAAACGATTTTAGAACAACGTCACAGATATAGAACCTTCTTGACTCCACACCCTGTTTCCGTTCCACCCCCAGTTAGGAAACCATTTCACTTTGACTTTGACAAACAGAATCCCTTACGAGAAGTACACCCAGTCAGGAATACTGTTGATACCCTTACACGTGTGTATGTATACACGCCCATCACTAAAATGGAATTATTGGAAATGAAGAAAATAGTGCCCAGCCATGATAAAGACCCTGCAGGTTTTCACCGTGAAATTAAAGACATGTTACTCATGGGAGATTACACCTATCCCGACATCATGAAAATATTGAAAGTATTATTGCCTGCCGGTATTTACGAGAAACTCAAAGAAAAAGAATGGGAGGTGGGAGACCAAAAGATTGATTGGGCTGCATTAGAAACAGAAGAAACTGGTCGAACCCCAGGTTTAGGTCTTGGGGACAAAACGAAAGCATTACCAGGATTGTTAGTACAGGTTTTGCCACGATTGTTAGCAACTAAAAAGGAGGACTGGGATGCTATCTCAGCCTGCAAACAGAAACCCGATGAAGACACTAGTGATTTTTATTCCCGGTTTGAGAAATGTTTTATTATTAATAGTGGCCTGAAAGCAAGTAGCGAGTCATACCCACACCGTTTTGTATCCAAATTGGTCGAGAATTCATTGCCCCAGGTTAAAAACCGTGTACTGAAAGTCGAGAGCACATGGCAAGCTAATTCGCCTTCACAAATGTTACAAATGTTACAGTATCACCAGAACAGAATCAGGGAAGAACATGACCACGAACAGAGACGTATGAAAGACACGAAAATGAAAATGCTAGTTGCTCAGTCAGTCCCAACAGACGGTCATAAAAAGGGTACGACACAATCACAGTCCATTACTTCAACAGCTCCTGTTAAAGGGATATGCAATTATTGTAAACAGCCAGGTCACTATGTAAACGATTGTGCAGTTTTGAAACATAACATAGCCACAGGTAAAACTAAAGAGAGACCGCGTCCTCCTAGACAGGACCAGGTCCAACAACCCATTCCACAGAGTGTTCAGCCTATGCAGGTTCCCCAACAGACCGTAGCGGTACCACAGCCACAGCCCATTGCCGCCACACAATATGCAACACAGCAGATGTACCAATATGCACAAACCGATTATCCCGATTAACAGCGATACACATGAAACAGCCTAGAGAGGGAGGTTGGCTTGCCTCTTATTGAGGTTCCTGTAGATCAAGAGGGTCCTTACGTACATAGTCAGGTATTAGGTAAGGATAGAAAGTTTTTGATTGACACAGGGGCAAGCAGGACGACAATTAGTCACGACGAGGTTCCAGGGGCACCCCTCTCAGGCTCACAGAATGTTTCCCTTGGATTTTCAGGAAAACCCATTGTTAATGAAGTGTCGAAACCAGTTCCCCTTGCAGTTGGTCCATTGTCCCGCACTACAGATTTATTGCTCACGAAATCATGTCCAGAAAACTTACTTGGAATTAAGACTCTGAAAGCTCTAGGAGCTGTAATTTGTTGTTCTCCGGAAGGAGTAAGGTTGTTCCTTCGTGATTTTAAGGGTCACTATGTGTTGAGAGATATTGACCCCAGGTTACAGAATGTTCCTGCACATTTATGGGCACAAGGCCCCACTGATGTAGGTTGTATGCACATTACCCCATATCGTGTCACACTCAAGCCAGGAGTAGTATTACCACGTATTCGACAATACAAGTTACCACCAGATGCTGTAGAGGCTTTACTGAAAATCATTGATGAGCTCATTGCACAAGGAGTGGTTGTAGAAACTGACTCCAATATTCGTAATTCCCCTATCATTCCAATTCTTAAACGTACAGATCCAAATGCACCCCCAGTTTATCGATTAGTTATCGATTTACGAGAATTGAATAAATGCATTGTACCACAATATCCGTGGTCCCCGACATTTCGTCTCTATTGACTGCTATTGATTCCGAAGCGACGTTCTTTACCGTAATCGACCTCAAGAACGCCTTCTTTAGTGTCCCCATCGATCCGGAAAGCCAATACCTTTTCGGATTCTGTTTAAATGGCCGAAGCTTCAAATTTGCACGCGCACCTCAAGGATTTACAGAAAGCCCCAGCATCTACAGTCAAGCATTAAAACGACAACTAGACAGTATTCACATGCCACCCAACACTGCCCTACTTCAGTACGTCGATGATCTACTGATCACCGCCCGTAGTGAACCTGAATGCGAACAAGCGTCGCTGACAGTTTTGCTTTTCTTGGCGGACAAGGGACACAAGGTGTCTCCTTCGAAGCTACAATTCTGTGCTCAGCAAGTGGTGTACCTTGGGCACTTGCTGACCAAGTGGGGTAGGCAGCTTACACCTGAACGAATACAGTTAATTGCACATCTTCCGCAACCCAAGACACAGAAAGAAGTACGAGCCTTTATTGGACTCACTTCCTATTGCAGACAATGGATTCCACAATATGCATTCCTAGCTAAGCCACTCATACAGTTGACAACACAGGAGGCAGCTTCTTCGACTGTCCTCCCTTGGACTCAGGAACATACACAAGCCTTTGACGAATTAAAGAAAGCCTTATGTCAAGCACCAGTTTTAGCAACACCATGTTACAACAAGCCTTTTACACTTTTTGTTACAGAACGCGAAGGTACTGCGTTGTCAGTACTCACCCAGGATCAAGCAGGTTCACACAAACCATGTGCTTATTTTTCTAGTACATTAGATCCAGTAGCCCAGGCTCTGCCTGCGTGCTTGAAATCTGTAGCAGCAACAGCTCTAGCGATTAGACAAAGTGATTCCATAGTATTAGGACACCAATTGACAGTACAAGTTCCACATGCCGTGGAAGTCCTTTTGAACAGAACACAGACTCAGCATTTGACTATAGCACGACTAACAGGTTATGAATTGACATTGTTTCAGCCACACATAGAAATCAGACGCTGCAATACATTGAATCCTGCTACACTTTTGCCATTAAGTGAGACAGACCCTTTAGCACATGATTGTGTTGAAGTCATTACCATTACGACGAAACCCAGACAAGACTTGACAGATATCGCATTACCAGATCCAGACCTGACACTTTATGTGGATGGTTCATGTATGAGAACAAGTACAGGAGAATTAGTGGCCGCATATGCAGTCACGACGGAAACTGAAGTCATAGAAACACATCGTATTGACACCCTGTCAGCTCAAGCAGCAGAGCTCATCGCTCTGACCCAAGCCTGCATTCGAGCCAAGAATAAGAAAGCCAACATATACACAGATTCCTGTTATGCCTTCGGAGTTGTACACGACTTCGGAGTCCTCTGGCAAGAGAGAGGTTTCTTAACTTCTCACGGTGCCAAGATCCAGCACGGTCCCCTCATTCAAGCTCTGTTAGAGGCAATACATTTGCCTACAGCCATAGCCATCATGAAGTGCAAAGCACATACGAAAGTTACAGATACCATTTCACAGGGTAATGACCTGGCAGATCGAACAGCCAAGCATACAGCTCAGACTCATACTCACACAACTGATATGACAAAGACAATAGTCCCGACACCGACACATTGCATGACAGTTAGGGATCCCGCCCTAGATGTAATTGACATACAAACACATGCTACACCAGACGAAATCAAGAAATGGACTGAACTAGGAGGGATACAGACAGAACAGGGATGGATGGCGAAGGGAAAAGCCACATGGTTTCTCCCCGACTCTATGGTTCAAGTTATCATTAACACAGCACATAGTCCTGCACATTTAGGAGAAAAGGCCATGCTAGACAGTATTCAAAACCTTTGGTTCAATAAGCATTTACGAGCAGCAGCAAAACAGAAAGTGCGTACTTGCATGATCTGTTGTCAGTTCAACCCAGGTAAAGGCATTCCCGTAGAGCAAGGTGGATTTCATCCTCCCGATCACCCTTTTGAAGTCCTCCAGATGGATTATATCCAGATGGAACGTTGTCGAGGATTCAAGTATGTCCTCGTAGTTGTATGTGCACTTTCCCGATGGACAGAAGCATATCCAGTCCCAGATTACACTGCTCCGACCACTGCCAAGCAGCTGGTACGTGAATTTTTCCCACGGTATGGTTTGCCCCGTATCGTGTACTCAGATAATGGTCAGCCATTTTCGTCCGAGCTTATGAAGCAGGTATCACTCCTGCTAGGATATCAGTGGAAGTTCCATTGTGTCCGACATCCCGAGGCAGCAGGTCTCGTAGAGAGACACAATAGACCCTGAAAACGCGTCTTGCTAAGATTTGTGCCGAGAAAGGTGTAGACTGGATAGTTGCATTACCAGTTGCTCTCTTTTACATGAGAATGGTAGCTCATTCAAGAACAGGGCTATCCCCGTACGAGGTGGTCTTTGGCAGGCCACCGAATATGTGGGGGACGCCTCTGCCTCGTAAGATCACAGATGTTGACTGTAATATGCTGACAGATTACCTTGCCTCCTTGATGTCTGCACTACAATCTTGTCGTTCACAGGTAGCTGCAGCTTTCCCCGACAACACCGAGGTGAAGCCACACGAGATCGTCCCTGGAGACCAAGTATTTATCCGGAATTTCGATAGGAGGAGTCCGCTGGAGCCCCGCTGGCAGGAGCCGAAGCTTGTTCTGTTGACCACAAGGACGGCAGTGAAGGTGGAGGGCCGCAAAGGCTGGCTCCACTCGAGTCACATCAAGAAATTCCATGGACTACCGCCAAATACAGACTCCCAACCCTGCCCCATTCCGGAGACTGATACTAAACTCCCCCTGGTAGAGAAAACTCCTCAGCAGGAGTACAAACTGAAATTGAGGTCTAGCAAGTCAGACAGTTTAATTGTTTAAGTCCTCCCCTAGGTGAAGCGGTTAGACAGGTTCCTGACATGTACAAGTTAGATCCCAATAGAGAGAGAGATAGACAGAAACAGATCAAGAAACGAAAATATTGTAAATCTCTCCGCAGCCGTTGTATTGTTACATTATTGATTATGTTTTTTCTGAGTCTTACGATTATTGCTGCAAGCTTATTATTACACATGTACTTTCCTATCTTCATACGTGCACATTCTTTCCCAAATGACACTGTCGAGCATACTTTCAGTGAATTGCCCCCTCACGAGTTATCATACCGACTTGCGCTGCGCAACAATACTTTCATCAGTATGTTACATCATTCTCATCAGACCAGCAATGCTACCAATTGTTGGATATGTGGCCGACTCCCTCCCTATCAGAAATACAAGGGAGTTCTGCCCCTCTTTCCGTACCCGTTTACACACAATGGTTCCTGTGGTGCATGGTTTAGTTTAATAAACTCTTTAAATTCTGATTCCATAGTTTATCAGGGCAATTGGGTATGGGGAAATCTGAACATAGTTATGCATAAAGCATGTTTCCCTGACAAGGAGGGTCTTCCACAAAGGACAGGGACCGATCTAGAAAACGAAGTGTATGGATTAGGTAATTTTACACTTAACCTCATGATTATGAATGTCCAGTCCAATACAAGCTTGAAATGATGGGGCGACCTTTTACCCCATTTCCGGACGCACAGCAGTAATGGAAGCATTTCAATAATGCAACATTTTGAACCAAGTTCATTCCAACGTTTATTCAAAGTTCATCAAAGTTATTCACGGTATCTAGGATTTATCCATAGTCACGTGCGAGGCATTTTACTTTCATCACTGTAACCTCAAGAGCTACAGACATGCCGAGGCCTTAATCTGTAGCTAGGAGTGTATGCAAGTAATCTTCATAATTTCATCACGATAACCCAATGCATTTCGGGCCTTAACATGGCCCTTCGTCAGGGGTATTTCTACAATTAAAAAACAATGTTTTAATACAAGAAGGCGTATCTTTGTACAAGTTATACCACATTTCAAAGCGCTTATTTCATTACCCATTCAACGTTTTCCCGCTAACCGTGACCAAAAACCGTCACTAAATTGTTAATTAATGTCTAGGTTTCCCTCCCTTAATCATCCTCACTCTCCTAATGTATAGTACATCCCTGTGTGATTGTCGTTAACATACAAGATATAATGTAATGCCTCTATTTAATTTCCAAGCTAATTGTAACAATTTCTATACATACGCACAGTCAGAGATTATATTTCAGTTGTTTTTAATCTTTTCCATCGCGTTCCTTACCTTTACAAACATCCATCTCATTCCCTCCCAGGTGGTTGACTAGCTGTGTTTCACCCGCAGTTTGCTATTTAAATACCTACGTTCAAACTCCGCCCCAAAGTGGCTCTTCGTAACCCTGTGTTTCCCACTGCTCTCAATCTGCGATATCTTGACTCTCCCATCTGCATCCTCACCACTTGCCCATCCTCATTATTTCGTGTGTTTATGTTCAATATTTAAACTAGCTGAATGAAAACAAAGGAGATCCTGTATTATACGGTAAACCTACGTTCTTCCTAATGGTATTGCACTACTATTCCCACCATGCATTACGTTCACTATCCTAAGTTGTCTGTATCATTCCTAAACATCAATCTAGATTTCCCCGCCCACCCTATTGATCTAAACAACGTTGATTTGAAGGTATCACATGTAGCGTGTTTGCGCTGAAAAACTGATTATATGCAGTATTATATTATCATTGTTCCAAACGTGTTTATAATGTGTACAAGAGCATGAACACCAAATTGTATAGTGCAACAATTTTAACACGTAGTCCGGGAATCAATTTCTGAAGGTGTGTTCTTCCCATGGTCTCGCAAGTGACTTCATTGTGTTCTTCCGTTAATATTCTTGTCAAATGGGATGCAGATGGGAGAGTCAAGATATCGCAGATTGAGAGCAGTGGGAAACACAGGGTTACGAAGAGCCACTTTGGGGCGGAGTTTGAACGTAGGTATTTAAATAGCAAACTGCGGGTGAAACACAGCTAGTCAACCACCTGGGAGGGAATGAGATGGATGTTTGTAAAGGTAAGGAACGCGATGGAAAAGATTAAAAACAACTGAAATATAATCTCTGACTGTGCGTATGTATAGAAATTGTTACAATTAGCTTGGAAATTAAATAGAGGCATTACATTATATCTTGTATGTTAACGACAATCACACAGGGATGTACTATACATTAGGAGAGTGAGGATGATTAAGGGAGGGAAATCTAGACATTAATTAACAATTTAGTGACGGTTTTTGGTCACGGTTAGCGGGAAAACGTTGAATGGGTAATGAAATAAGCGCTTTGAAATGTGGTATAACTTGTACAAAGATACGCCTTCTTGTATTAAAACATTGTTTTTTAATTGTAGAAATACCCCTGACGAAGGGCCATGTTAAGGCCCGAAATGCATTGGGTTATCGTGATGAAATTATGAAGATTACTTGCATACACTCCTAGCTACAGATTAAGGCCTCGGCATGTCTGTAGCTCTTGAGGTTACAGTGATGAAAGTAAAATGCCTCGCACGTGACTATGGATAAATCCTAGATACCGTGAATAACTTTGATGAACTTTGAATAAACGTTGGAATGAACTTGGTTCAAAAAGTTGCATTATTGAAATGCTTCCATTACTGCTGTGCGTCCGGAAATGGGGTGAAAGGTCGCCCCATCATTTCAAGTGTGTTTCACAAGTACGTGGTTTTCGGCAGACCACGATTCTGGGCCAGCACGCAAATAAATACGAAAGCAACTAACTAGTGATAAAATCGGTGTGCACTCTGTCACTCCCCCTTTTGCAGTCCAATACAAGACCAGACTTACCCGCTATGTCAGTATTACCAGTCAAAGGTGAATTATGTGTCAGAAAGAATGGTTCAGTACACCTAGGTCATAGTAAATGTACTACTGTGATTGAATTCAGTGATAAAGGCAAGTCTACATTCAAAGCTTCCCGTCATTCCTATTTCATTTGTGGTCATACAGCTTATGTTCGCTTACCTTTAGACTGGGATGGTACTTGTTACATTGCATTCCTTCTGCCCCCTGTTTTCCTAGCCCCACCTGATTATCATAGGGACTCTCATCTAGTACACAATAGACCCAAGAGAGATCTACCGATTGTCGACTATACTGAAACAGCATGGGAGCAATACACAGACTTTAATAAAGGTTTCTTTCCCTATTTAGGTACTGTCTCGAATAGTAAACTGATACGTAAATTAACCAGAACCCTTGAAGCAGTAGTAAATAAAAACTACTTCCGCCCTAGGCAACCTAACAGAGGAACAGTCTGCTATGAGACTTGTTGTTCTTCAAAATCGTCTCGTTCTTGACGTCATCCTGGCCGATAGGGGCGGAGCTTGTAGAGTCATCGGATCGAGTTGCTGTGTTTTCATTCCAGAAAATGCACCATCAGTATATGGAGCCATAACCCGTCTCCATAAGATTGCAAGTCAGATACACCAGAGCCCAGGCACCTGGACTTGGTCCGGTTGGCTCTGGAGCGTGTTATCAGCCTGGGGATGGAAAGTCCTATCCTTCCTCGGAATAGCCCTTCTCACAGTATTCAGTTGTTGCCTATGTTTACAGTGTGGGCCAGCAATTTGCGGCTTGTGCGCCACATCATGTATTCCCCATCCCAGTCCACGTTCTAAATCCCGCCTGAAAAAGGAAGAGCAGATGATGTTATATGAACAAATAGATGGACTAATGAAGATTGATATATCATGAAGGGGACAAGGAGGGAATGAGGTAATTGGAATTTTTATGGTCAATTGTGTCCCCTAACGTAGACCCCAACGGCTCCATGTACGTGCTTCAAGTACATGTAATTTCCCTCCATGACCAGATATGAAGACGCAAATACATTTGCGTCCAACGTTGACATGCCCTCTATCAAATCCACCCTGGATGGGTCGATAATTCTGTTCCTAAGTATGCCGTGCCACCGTCTTTACATGGTGCACTTTCACGTTTTCCTGGCTCTGTTGAGCTAGGCCCTGATTTCTGCCATCGAGCCCTTTCCGCCTTCTGCCTCAGAAAGCTACAGCCTGGATCTGCATCCGTGACCCTTGCCTTACTCCCTGCGCGGCGAGCGGTGCCCGGCTCGGCCTGCTTGCCTGCCAAGACAATTTAGCCTTCAAGTTATCTGCTCCGCTCCTCGACAATACATTCCTGTCTAGTGATTTAGGTAAACATTCCCCCAGCTGCAGAGCAAAGGGCCCGGCCTTTCCGCCTCCGTGCAAGTAATTCATTGCTCCAGTTACCATGGTAGGCCCATGGCCCCTCGCATTACACGCAGACACGTAGACACATATGCCCGCACTAGCAGTCAGTATAGAATAGCCTCTACCCGAAAGACCTTTCCTCCTAGATAATACAGTTCCTCAAACACAAGATATCAGATATGATTGGGTTTAGGTTGTTCTGACACGCCAGACTTCTGTCTCCTCTTTTGGAGCTAAATGTCAAGTCCCCTTCACCCTCCAGTTCCACGTCAATCACACGTCATGTTGCATGCGCGCGCATCCAGCCATATATTTCTGCTGACACTGCAGGATTCCTCTATGAATCCACCCACTTGTGACACTTTCATGTGACGTCTCTAGCACACACCTCCGTGTACGCCCTCGTGCACGCCTTCTGTTACGCACATGTGTTCTTATCTCGTTTCTTTCAGCTGTTACGCCTTCTGTATCCATCACCATTGTATGCATTAACTATATATATTGTGCACTGTTAATAAAGCATTGTCAATCCCTTCCTGAACCTTCGTGGTGATTGAATATGATACCATGGTTCGAACCATTCCATTACATGGAATAAAACCCTTATAAACTCAGACTCCACGGACTCTGCCTCTCAGTTTGATTGAGCTATTTTATTGAACTTATACCGCATAGAAATTAAGTATACAGTAAATCTTTATTTACCACAGGTGGTTTGCGCTATATAAATTCCTGTACATTTACATACACATTTAACATTTGCTGTGCTGTTATATCTGCAATATTTCTTTTGGCAGATGTACAAGCAGTGATGCACATGGAGCAAAGCATAGGACCACATTGTATACAAGTACAGCATGCAAATAGTATCACCAGTAGTATACATAGAATAGTCAGTAGCTTCCAGCCCCAAGTATCAAAGAGTGTCCATATCGAGTTTGAAAATGTCCATATACCAGTCTCTTTGAATTTCTGCAGCAATCTTATGCAATTTCAAGATTGCATCATATACTGAAGGTGAGTGATCCAGTATAAACACACAGCAACTACTACCGATGATGCGACATGCACCACCTCGATCAGCCAAATCACGTCTAACACCATCCTATTTTGGAGAGCTACAATCCTCGCAATTTGTAGTTCCTCTGTAATGTT
The DNA here is from genome assembly GCF_964263255.1 of Lissotriton vulgaris. Lineage (NCBI taxonomy): Eukaryota > Metazoa > Chordata > Amphibia > Caudata > Salamandridae > Lissotriton > Lissotriton vulgaris. Next base: position 810,361,861 of record NC_141695.1, on the reverse strand, counting down.
CCCAAGTGCCATAGCTGTTTGATTGGTAACAGCTTCCACAACACAAGTTAATCGCCTTATCTTTCTGCTATTCAATGCAGCACCCACAAAGAAGAACAAACCAAAATTGAAATCGACATATTGTTGCAAAGTGGTATCTGTCTGGTCAACTTCATCTACACTTATTGTTCGTTCTATTCTTGGAAATGTCATTCTACAACTTTAAATTCAGGTGATATGTTGGAGGGGCCAAGAACACAGCTGGTAACACAAATGATATGTAACAAATCCCGGACCACCCAACAGGTAATTGATAGTATCCTTTATTACCACATACAAAATAAGTATTCAGACGAAAGATAATTCCTCCTACTGAAGGCTTTCCGAAAGCAAACAAAAGAGCATACCGAGCTTGACAAGAACCATTATGGGGAAACGGTAGAGGAATAAAAGGTGTTCCTCCTTTCTTTTGGTGTGCAGGTATCATTCCACACACCCAACAGTTGGTAGCATTCGTAGCATTGTTTGTATGATGCAACATCTGGATGAATGTGTTATTGAAGTAGGATTGTCGATGTTTCTGCTCATGGTAGGGAAGTGTATAAAAGTGATGTTCCACTGAAGCTGGAGTAGTGGCAACAAGAAGCTGTTGAGCAGGAGCCACTTTCTCAACAAACCAGGTGATTATCGACATAACCACCACAGCAACAACAAACCATACAGCACAAATGATTCTTTTGTTATATATTTCAGCAACAGTGATAATTGATCTTTCTGAAATTCGTTGCAAACAATCGTTGGAGCTCTTATCCCTTGGGCAGCCGCTGATTTCTTCACCACGGGCCAAGACGGGTGTCAATACACTAACTAAGGGCTGACCCCACCTTGCCACATCGGCTCTCCGTTTCACTAACCCAGGGCGGTAGTTCAACCAGTCTTTTTCAACACTGCAGATTCTTTCCTCGGTCTCAAGTGGTATTGTGATGCCCCAGGAATCGTGTGGTCCGGGAAGACTTCCGCAGATTCGTCAGGTGAGATAGCTTGACCTTTCTCCGTCTCCAGAATCTCTCGATGATCGGTCAGCACAGCGGGTTCCACCAAGGCAGGCGACACACGCTTACAGTGTGTGCTATGGACCCAGTTCTTCTTGTTCGTCACTCGAGCTGCTGTCCTTGTCGCAAGGAGCACTTGCTCCAGACCTCGCCACATCGGTTCCAGGCTGTTCGATCTGTCGAAGACCTTGACCATCACATAGTCGCCAGGATGGAGTTCGTGGGCCTCACCTGTAGATCTGTCTGGAAGCGCTTCTCGAACCTGTTGATGAATAGAGATCAAACTGTCGGTTAACTGTGCCAAATAATCATTCATAAAAAAACACAAGGAACATCATGTATGGGGCGTGGCTTAGGAACTTCCCAAATATTTATTGGTCTCCCAAAGACCACTTCGTACGGGATGAGACCAGATCATGACTGTGGCACAAATCTTATGGACAACAATGCCAAGGGTAATACATCTGGCCACTTCAAAGACGTGGAAGCCAGTATTTTCGCCAACTTCAATTTCAAAGTAGCGTTGTACCTCTCCACTAATCCTGCTGATTGTGGGTGGAAGACTGTATGGAATTTCTGTTTGATCCCTAATCCTTTCAGGACATGCTCAACAACTTGCCCAATAAAATGAGGTCCGTTGTCACTCCACAAAAGCTTACAAACACCATATCTAGGGAAAAACTCCTTTAGAAGCACCTTTGCTGTGGTGAGAGCAGTATTATCCTTTGTAGGGTATGCCTCTATCCATTTGCTGAAGGCACATACCACCACTAAGACATATTTCAGATTATTGCAGCGTTCGAAATGGATGTAATTCATCTGCAAAACTTCAAAAGGTGCGGTTGGTGTAGCAAACCCTCCTGTAGGAGTCCGTGTCCCTTTTCCAGGATTATACTGCCAACAGAACAAACAGGACTGTACTACTCTTTTAGCTGTGCTGGCAATTTCAGGATGCTCCCAAACTTGCATAAGCAATTTAGTTATTGCTAGAGCTCCAACATGTGCCAGCCCATGTGCCATTTGAATCATAGGTTGTAAACAGGCTGCAGGCAATTTCCACTTATTAATTTCTTTGTTATGCCAACAGCCCTCATTGTCTAACATTCCTTCTTTAGACCATTGCTCAAGTTCTTCCACAGAGGCAGATCTCTGTATATCCAATACTTCCTCTCTAGCATCATGCTAACGCTCAGCTTGTGATTTCACTACGTACATGGATGTAGTGCTTCGCTGCATCGCAGTCTGTATGTATGTATAGGCATTTATATAGCGCACTACTTACCCGGAGGGTCCCAAGGCGCTTCGACCGCTGCGAAAACCTTCCTGGCTTCCCTGAGAGATGGTCCCTTAATGGGTATCTCCAGGGTGAGACCAGGCATCCCCGGCGGTCTGGTGGGGCCGTTAGTGAGGATGAGGCAAGCTAATGCCCAGAGTTGCCGAGTGTGATCGCTTTTCAGAGTGGGCACCGAGGCGAGAGAATTATCGAGTCTGCTGACCCTGGTCCAGAAACCTGCCGCGCCGGGAATCGAACCCTGGTCCCGGGCCGTCCTCTGCTCTCGGGTCTGCCGCCTCTAACCAGTGAGCCACACTACCTCAGTCTCAGTCTCAGGAGCTACACGATCTGCAAAGGCATTGCCTTGTCCTATTTTGTCAATGGTTTTCTTGTGTGTGCTACACTTCATAATAGCAACTCTCTTTGGGTATGTAAGTGCAGTCAATAGATTATGTACTAATTCTTAGTGCATTATCTGCATCCCGTGGGATGTAAGAAAGCCTCTTTCCTTCTAGAGTAGGCCAAAATCATGAACCACTCCAAAAGCATAGCGGCTATCCATGTAAATGTTCACACCCAAATCAGTGCTAAGTTCACACGCTTGTGTCAAAGCTATTAGTTCAGCTGCTTGAGCCGACTTCTGAGGTATGCGAGCTGTGTCCACTACTGTCTCAAGCGTGGTGATTGCATAAGCAGATGAAGTTGTGCCATCTGGTAACTTCAAACAGGACTCATCAACCCACCGTTCCCCATCTACATCTGGAAGGGGTGTATCTTGCAAATCGATGCAACCCTTTGTCTGTTCCTCAGTAAGGAATATACAATCGTGAGGCTCCTTTGACTGAGACTGAGTCGCAGGATATGGCAACAAAGTGGCTGGGTTCAGTGTCGCACACGTCTTCAAGGTAATATGAGGGGCTAACAGTGTCAATTCGTATCCTGTCATGCGAGCACTAGTTAAGTGTTGTATCTTAGTCTGATTCAAAAGGACATCTACTGCATGAGGTACTGGCACCAACAGTTTGTGTGACAAAACTATCCCTTCACTCTGACGTATGGACACAGCTGTCGCTGCAACTGAATGGAAGCACCCAGGCAATGCACGAGCAACAGGATAAAGAACTGCAGAAAAGTATGCGCAAGGACTTTGCTTGTCCCCGTGTGTCTGTAGTAAAACGGACAATATACATCCATCTTTATCATGAACATAGAGTGTAAAAACCTTTGTGTAATCTGGTTTGCCTAACACTGGTGCAGAGCAAAGAGCCTGTCTTAACTGATAAAAAGCATTTTCACATTCATCTGTTCATGGAAGGGGGATCGGAGTGTTTTTAGTCAAAAGCGTTAGCAGGGTTTTAACAATGTGTGAAAAGCCCAATACCCATTGCCTACAAAACGAAGTCAAACCAATGAATGCTCGGACATCTTTCTGTATGGAAGGTACTGGGGTGTCTAAAATTGCTTGAATGCGATCTGGTGTCAATGCACGGCCCTCCTTAGACAGAAGGTGACCTAAGTAGGTTACCTTCAGTCTACAATTTTGTAATTTCTTTCATGATACTTTATGATAGTGTGTAGCAAGAAAAGAAAGCAAAGACAAAGTACATTTTTCACACTGCTCTGGCGTATCAGCTGCCAACAGGATGTCATCGACATATTGTATGAGACCCGCTCCTTCAGACAAAGTAAAGAAATTGAGTTGTCGTTTTAAGGCTTGACTATAAATACTCGGACTCTCAGTGTACCCTTGAGGAACTCTACAAAATCTGTATCATCGATTATTCAGAGTAAAACCGAACAAATATCGGCTATCAGGATGAATAGGAATAGAGAAGAAAGCATTCTTTGAATCGATTATAGAAAATGTAGTTGCTGTCAGAGGGACCAGGGTAAGTAATGTCATTATGTCAGAAACCACAGGGTACTGCGGTACTACAATCTTGTTGACTTCTCTTAAATCAATGATGAATCTATAATTCCTGGTGTCAGTATCTTTTTTCAAAATGCGAAGAATCGGATTATTGCAAACATTGTAAGGAACTTCTTCCACAACCCCCACTTTAATCAAATCATGAACAATGCGTGTAAGTGCTTCTTTTCCTTCTTTACAAATTTTATACTGAGGCTTATACTGAGGCTGTCTTGGCAAAGAAGCAACCTCCTTGACACTAATATGCACTGGCAGAATAACCATTTGCCCTACATCAGTGTCTGAAGTAGCCCACAAACTACTAGGGAGTGAAGCTAATGCAATGTCCTCTTTAATAATAAAGGATCTCTCAATCACAGGGTAGTTGTCATTCAAAATAACCCGTACTCCTTCCGGAGAACATTGTATCGTAGCCCTGAAATATTTGAGCATGTCAACACCGACAATATTATCTGGTGTGTTTGGAGAGAGCAAAAACGGACATGGAGCAATAAACTTATCAACATGGAATGCAAGTGGTTCCGACAGTGGTTTAAGGGAAGGTGTTCCATCGAAACTTATCGATGTAATAGTTAAGCCAGACAGGGGAGCCCTAGGAACCAAGTGTTTAGACAAGGCGCTATGAGTAGCTCCTGTATCACCCAGAAACTGATCAATAGAACCCAAAACATGTGCTGTAACATAGGGACCCCTCTGATTTACTAGAACTTCAACTGGTTTCTTACCCCATCCCAGCCAACCCTATGCATAAGCAGAATCTTGTAAATCAGATGGCACATAGCCGGACACTTGATATTGGTTCCTTCTATCAAAAGTGTTAAACCCATTCTGCCCAGGTGTATTTGCATCAAACCTAGCGAGATCATTCGTGCTTCCTCTAGGCCCTGAATATCCTGAGCGATTTCTCATTTGTCCCCAACCACGTGGACACTGCTCAGCACGCAGTACTGGACAATCAGAAAGCCAGTGTCCAATTTTCTTGCAGTACGCACACTGATCAACAGACAAATTTGAACAAGTATAAGAAGGAAAAGATGAACCATAAGGTCCATGTCCGCCTCTATCATTATCCCTAGAAGGTGGGCCATAAGCTTGAGCTAACATAACCTTGGTTTTTAACTCTTTAGACTTTTTATCCTCATTACTTTTAGCTTCTAATTCTTGTCGCTCATAATACTGAGCCATGGTTAAGAGAGAAACTTAGTAGTCCATGAACTGTCACTGGCCTTCAGGCGTCTACCTTTTGCTTGCAAGACGCTAACACTGTCCAATCTATCTTTCTAGGAGGAATAATCGTTTTTAACTTAACTAATATAGCTGCCGGAAGATTTCAAATTAACTGACAAGGTTTCTGTGCAGGTTCTCTATCTTCATCTAACTGCTCTAAATCTTTCTACAATGCTTCAAATGTCACACGATCATCAACTTTACGCACCGTTCTTCACATATCAGGCAGTAATATTAGCCCAACAAACAAATCAATATCAGGCAAAGTCATAGTACAAGAGCTAATGGCACCCTCAACTTCCTCATAAAAGGCTGCTGGATTCTTTCGTGGATCAGGCAATGCATTTTTAAGGCCCATAATATCTGCTGTATTCCAAGGAGTTTAAACCCAATTATAAATAACATATCCTTTAGCATCTACAGAAGTCTTATCATCATTTGTACCCGTCCCTATTGGAGGAACATATAAAGGCGCGGCTTCCCGCATGGGTTTCACATTAATTACAACATTCTTATCTGTTTCAGGAGTAGAAGTTCGTGCCATGCTGATTCGGGATGTTTGTGCAGCTGTGTCTGCTGCCTTTTTCTCCTCTCGCAAACGGGCTGCTTCAACACGCAGTTTAATCAAGCGTCTGATCATGTCAACCACCTGGGAGAAGACAAAAAGACCTTCACGTAGGTTTTTACAATCAGCTGCTACATCATCAGGCTCTATTTCTACCGAATATTTTCTAAACCATTCGATAACCTCTGCGGCAAATGTATCGGTAAAATATATTTGATCCCTTTCCTGCCAATCTTTTATACTATCTAAAAGTTCAGAAGCAGTGGCAGTACTATGAACGGCTTTAAGCGCAGCAGATCTAATCTGAAACGCATGTTCAGCAGATAACATAGAGCGAGTTTCTCTAGCTTTGTCCTGGTCTGTAGAAGAGTCCTCATCTGACTCATAAGGAGCAGAAGGAAGAGTATACGGAGGTGGACAACAAACTAATAAGAGGGAATCATCTTGGGGTTTATTAAGAACAGGATAAAGAGGTCTACGAACAGCGTATTGGCCATCTACCTGTAAATGATGCTCCCTATCTTCCCTCTCTTTAATTTCTTTAATTTCCCTATTTTACATTTCCAATGCTTTCGCATGAATACTCTTGCGTTGTTCTTTTTCAATCAAGGCTTGCTCACGCTTCATTCGCTCACACACTTCTTTCTCCCACATTCGTACACAGTCAAACATATCTTGCCTAGCCTTTCGCTATCACATCCATTGCTCCACATACTGAATCTTTCGCAAATCAAATGACCCATGCATAGGCTAACGCAACTCAGGATCTTTACGAGTGTATTTGTTCCATAACGTTCTGTACATTGTAGAAGAAATACCATACTTAATATACATGTCCCTATTAGGCCCCTTGGGGGGCGGTTGTGCTTCGTCGAGTTTCAAACTGGTATCACTACAGAAGCAACACATCCTACGAAGTGTGCTGGAAACAGACATGCCAAAAATAGTGCAGAATATGCAGTACTTATCAATCAAAGTAGCGCTTAAGGTACTCTTCGTAGGTTGCGCTGTTCAAACAAATTTAGATAGAGAAAAATCTCCTCATTACCTGCCTATATGAATTGCAATGCATATATAATTATCAAACAAATACTAATATTGGCCAATCTTACAAACAAAAGCCGCAGTAAGTGTTACTAAACTACCTTACCAATCAAAGGCATCAAAAACCCAACAGCAAGTGCAGCAGAACGGTTCTTACCAATCAAATAGTGTCCAGGTTCCAACTGTCAAGTTCTCAAATCGACCAAATGGTCACTGCACGGCGAATCAAGAGAAGAGATCTCAGTCGAGGACCGGCGCCACCTGGATGGTCAGATCAGAAAGAAAGGAAAAACGTCGTGGGTGCCAAGACTCGGGTCTCCTCAGGCAGCGATCGCGTCCAAAGCGAGATTCCAATCCTTTGTCTCGACCAGTCCTTCGGGCATCCGAGTCGCCGATGAGCCCCGCGTTGGAAGAGCCAATTTGTGGTGGTGAGCCTCAGCAAGGCCTACCAGTGCAAGGGATTCACCCTTCTCTGCACAGAGTCCTCAGACCAATAGGAAGAAGTTGGCACAGAAACTGGAATAGAAAAGACAGAGTTTATTAAACCTCATGAGGTGGAACTACATTCACACAGCACCCTTCGGTATTGCATGAAGTAGCACACTGAATGGAAGGAGCTTGGTCCTTTTATACCCACACAGGGGCTCAAATGAAGGCGGTACAAGTACAGAATGCTGGTTGTAAGTACATATAATGTCATACAGAAAGTGTACAAGCAACAAGTGGGAAGAGCGAACAGTTAGCTAATTCTGGTGGACACATCCTGACAGTTACAAGTTGAGGACAGCTGTAAGCTCAACTGAGCATGTGTGAAGCAGAAGAGGCTAAATATATCTCGTCTCTAGGCAGATTTCAAGAGCAGTTAACAGGGAGGTAGGACAGAGCACTTGGCGAGCACATGACAAACAAAATGGCCGCCTACAGCAGACTGAACATCTCCTGACCTTCAGGAGACTCCTCAAGACCTGGCTCTTTGAACAGTAGCAGCATTCCCCCCCCCCACCAATCTAGTGCCTTGAAACACTCACTGGTATGTAGTGAGCTTTACAAATGCTATGATTGATTGATTGATTAATATAATATATATATATATATATATAAAATATATAACTAATATAACTAATATAGGTCTCTTACTTCGTTACTGAAGGTAAGTAACTTATTCATCTGAAATAGACCATTAGATATGGGTTCCTTACCTTAGACTAGATACCCCAGCAATTCCAACCCCAGAAGAGGGTCTGCAATCTAAGTTCACACCAGAAAGTCCCGGAGAACAGAACGGCCAAAAAAGCTGCCTCTCTGGACTTGGCTATCCAGGCCATAATGTTTGGTGAATGTGTGCAGGGGTGCCCATGTGGCTGCTAGGCAGATGTCTTTGAGTGGAACTCCACGTCCCAAAGCAGTGGAGGCTGCTGTCGTCCTGGTATAGTGGGCGCGCAGTCCCACTGGAGGTTCCTTTTTCACCAATGAATAGCAGATTTTATTGCATAGGACAACCCATCGAGAGATGGTGCATTTCTGTATGGCTCGACCTTCCTTTGCGCCCACATAACTAACCCTGGGCGTAGTGTGGGTAGCAGGGTTACGTGAAGTGCCACAGAGTTGGCAACAAACTCTGCGTAGTTTCGCTACGCCACCCGCCTCCACCCCCTATTAAGATATACCTTAACACTAACTTAAAACAATTTAAAAAGACTTACCTTATAACCACTGTGTCCCCGGGCTGCCTTTCTCCTCTTCTTCGCCATTAGAAATACTGCTTAATAAAACTGCGCATGCGCGCACGCCCACGCCTGTGCATTTCTCGTAAGAACCACCACTGCAATTAGTGTGCAGTTCCCTCCAAGATCTGGACAGTCGGAGAGATTCCCCTGATGCTACGCCCAATGTAACTTCAGGTCTCACTGCAGAGCCCACATATGCCACCTTATAGGAAGTGGTGGTCCCGGTACAGTTGTATTTAAAAGTATTTCAAAAGCTGTATCAAAGAAAAATATCAAAAGGAAATTACTTCATGCTAAAGAGTTGTTTATTAACACTCAGCTCCTGGTAGATATTAGTTTCAACAAACAAATTATAAACTACTGCTTTTGAAACTACTTTTAAATACAACTGTACTGGGACCACCACTTCCTCTACTGTTTCACACCTAGGTCCCAGTGATTTTGGATTTACCCTTCTTTATAACCATACATGCCACCTGGCATGATCCACCAGCAGGATGCAGGAGGCCATGAGGCCCAGCAGCCCCAGAGTCATTCTCATCGAAATCAGGGATAGAGGCTGAAACATCGGTATCATAACCTGAATTTCCCAGACTCGCTGTTCGGGAGGATAAGCCCAAAACTGTGCCATATCCAGAACTGCTCCAATGAAAAGGAGCTTCTGAGAGGGAGTCAGGTGTGACTTGGCATGTTGATAGTGAACCCTAGTGAATGCAGAAGGTCCACCGTAGTCTGGAAGTAGGAGACATCAGCCTTGGGCGAGCCTGCCTCCAGCAGCTAGTCATCGAGATAGGGGAAGACTGGAACCCCTAATCGGCGCAGATGAGCTGCGACCACCGCCATTACTTTTGTGAACACCCGTGGGGCGCTGGTAAAGCCAAAGGGGAGCACGGTGAACTGAAAATAATTGTGGCCTACTGTGAACCGAAGGTAGCATTTTTTGGCCAATAGGACAGGGATATGGAAGAATGCGTCCTACAAGTCCAACGCTACCATCCAATCTCCGGGGTCGAGGGCAGACAGGACCTGAGCCAACGTGAGCATCTTAAACTTCTTCTTCTGGTAGAAGCATTTGAGGGCCCTGAGGTCTAAGATAGGATGCAGGCCTTTGTCCTTCTTGGGTGCCAGAAAGTATTGGGAGTAGCAACCACGTCCCACTTCTGGCACAGAAACCCTTTTGATAGCTCCCTTGGCCAACAGAGCTGCAACGTTCTGACCGAGCAAGGCCAAGTGATCCTCCAACATGCATTGGAAGGATGGTAGCATGGAGGGAGGGGTAGTCTCAAAGGGGAGGGAGTAGCCCCTTCGGAATATCTGCAAAACTCACCTGTCCAACGTGATGCTATGGCAGTGTGTGAGGAGAATGCGAATCCTGCTGCCCACTGGCCTCTGGTGCCCTAAAAGGTAGAGCTAGGAGGGCTTGGAGATTGCTGCAGGTGGGGCATGTGTGGACTGGCCCCCAGACCGGTGAGGTCGCTGGGTCCCACGTCCGCGGCCAAGTCCAGGCTGAGCTTGCATGAATTAGTGGCTAGACTGGGACAAACATGGCTGGGCCCCCCCCCCCCCTAGCCACGAAAGGGTCGAAAAGAAGACTGCGTGGGGTGAGAGGTCACCACAAGTCCCATGGATCTGGCCGTACCTCTAGAGTACTTAAAGCGCTCGAGCACCGAGTCTGCCTTATCATCAAAAAGGTGACAGCCATCAAAGGGTATGTCCAGCAGTGTAGATTGGATATCCCCAGAAAAAATAGACTTCCTCAACCCAGCATAGCGCCTTAGGGCTACTGATGTGTAAACCGATCTGCCCAGTGAGTTGGAAGTACCCAGCCCACATTGGATCCTAAATTTTGCTGCATCTCTACCGGCAGCAACTGCGCAGGAGAGAATGGCCCGGGCTGCACCACCTTATCCCACACGTATGGCAATAATGACCCAAGAGGCTTGCGGTATTCACTGACCGTAGCGCTAAGCTGGCTGAAGAAAACATCTTCCCAAGATGGTCCAGTTTCTTGGATATCCTATTTGGGGGACCAGTAGAGAATGTGCCCTTAGAGGACGAGGCTTAGACCACCAAGCTCTCAGGGGTTTGGTGTTGGGAGAGGAAAAGTTGGTCGCCCAGACCGGGCGGTGGTGTCGGGCAATCACAGGGGCCCCTCTGCTGGGCTTGGACCAAGTGCCCAGAATGAGGTCTGTGAGGGCTTCGTTGAAAGACAGCAGGGGTTTAGAAGAACCTCCTGCAGGTTGCAGTACCTCTGTCAGGAGGTTATTCTTTGCTGCCACCGTAGGAAGCTCCAGGCTCAAGGCCTCAACTGCCCTACGCAACACCACTGCATACAACGCTTCCTCCTCTGTAGCCATGGTAAGGGGAGAAATCATGCCAAGGTCCGGGGAGGTATTCAGACCACTGGCATCACCCAGGTCCTCTTGCCAGTCTGGCTCCTCAAGCTGGTCAGATAAAGGGTCTACAGACCCCTCCCCGTCCTCCTCACACTCCTCTGGCTGCCAATCAGGCCTGTAGGGAATGCCAGGGATGAACAGTGGCACAAAAAAGTGCCTTCCTGTGCCTGTTCCGATGTTGACCGACGTTGGTCCGGCACTGTGTCCAAGTCTGGGGTGAGGCTGGGGTCAGTGGCAGTCAGAAGCCCAACCAGTGCCGAGTGCGTCATTTATAGGATCAGCGCCGGGGAAGGTACAATGAGGTTGACAGGCATTGATCCAGATTTAGGCCTGGATCCTCGGGGGCCCTCCGGCACCTGGGCCAAAGCCACCGGCCTCAAAATCCCAGGACCCCCAACCGAGTTAGCGGGCCCGAAGGTGTGCTAGCAGAGTCAGGCTGCCCAAACATGCTGTGAAGCGCTTCGGAAAAAGCTCAAAGCTGAGCCAGGGGATGTCCCGGCACCGGGAAATCGAGGCTAGCACGGAGCAATCCCTGGAGCAGGCTCCAAAGGCAGAGCTGAAGAGTGAGCGATGCTGCTTCTTCACCTTCTTCTTGTGCTTCAACTTACCTGAAGATCTCGAAAACTTTGAGGAGGAGTGGTGATGGTGGCTCCACAATGTGTCCCGCGACCTTCCCCCCGACCGAGACCTCGAACGAGGCAGAGTCGACTGCCAGGCCTCCATTCGTTTTCAGGACCGCTCCCGCAAAGACTTTGTGTTCATGGCCTAGCAGTCGGAACACGACTTCAGGTCATGGTGGCGCTCCAGGCACCAGAGGCACATGAGGTGGGGGTCAGTAACAACATCAGGCGGTTACAGGCCTCGCACGGCTAGAATCCAGTCCATCAATGTGACATCCCTCAGGCACTAGGAGTCAGAAGACTCAAAAAGAAGTCGACAAAAGTCAGGACAAGTTTAGTCAAAAAATGACTACGAGGCATGCTTTCTCCGGATCTGGGGGCTGGCGTGGAAAAAGAAAGAACTGACGTCAGTGCGCAGGGGCGGTGTCTAAATAGACCCGCGACGTCCAGCAATCATGACACCGATGTCGGACGCGGAGTCGACCAACGCCACCTACCGACGCGCAGGGATACTGCTGGAGAAAAAAATCTCCGGATTCTGTCTGGCACCTGGGGTAATTCTAAAGTAAGGAATCTATAAGTTATAACTAAAGGTCTCTTTCAGATAAGGATCTTTGTGACAAAAGCAGTGACCCACTGAGCTATCCACATACAATACAGTTCTCTCATTTTAATGGAACAGGTTGTTTGCAGTTAACCCTCAGCGACACATTATGAGTCAAATTGCCACAAGACAAAACTCCATCTTCCTCCAGCAGAAACATTAATCACCAGTGTTATCATGACATTTTTAAGGTTGCTTGAAAAGGGTTGGAGACATAAGGAATTCTGCGAGGGTGCTTTTAAACCCATAAGTTATTTCTAAGCACAGCACCAGAACTCAACTCCAGGTGCGGGAAAGCCAGCCTTGTGGTTCACTCACCATAAAGTTAAATCATTTATAAAAAAAGGTATACAGACATGAACACTTATCAGACTGTATAAACTTCTGTTGAAGCCTCAGCACATTCATCCAGTGTGATAATTTCTATGTAACATTTTTAAATCGTTTAACCTTGTGATGAGTGAACATAGCCCAAGAGGAGCAGAAATCACACAAAACAACGTTAGGGCCCTTTTTAGGTCACGGCTAGCGTAGGCTGCGCACATGCACAGTCTAGCTGGCGAGATTTATTGACTTGGAGTAGCAAGGTTAAGCCCTGTCCCTCTTCTCCATTGGCTGGCCTCCTAAACGATGGCCAGCCATTGGAGAAGAGGTCCCAGTGACGTTCTTCTTTGGATCTAAGCCCCGTCCTTTTCGGGTTGGGGGGCGTGTTTTGGCTTTCTTTCTCCACTCTTCTCCATTGGCTAGCCTCCTAAACAGTGGCCAGCCATTGGAGAAGAGGGGATAAAGAAAGTCAAACACACCCCCCAGGGAATCTCGCCGTCTGCTAAGAAAACGTATCATAATTTGCAAAATATCACAACTCGGAATCCATGAAAAAACTGCAGGCAAGCACAAACTGTTCCTACATCTGTTACTAGAGGCAAGAAATCCTCGGCTAACAAACAAAAACACAGAATTATTTTGCGGTGGCACACACAATGGAAAGATGAACAGCCATTTCCCCCCCCAAAAAATCCATTATTTTGCTTCAATTCCAGGCAGAGGATTACTAAGAGACTTAGTCATGCGGAGGTCATTCGAGCTGATGTTGTGCCGACCGTGTCTGGATCGAGTGCAGAAAAGGTCTGTGGGGGGAATCAAACGGCGGTAGTGTCAGAGCAGGGGTCGACGACCGCTCCTCAGAATTACCCTAAGTGCGACCATACTACTCGAGACCCTCACAGCTCTCTCGCTTTCCTTCAATCCGAGACCTGCCTGGCGCGCGCACTGCTGTAGACAGGAAGGGCAAATGTGGCAACCTCAGAGGGACCTACGTCCTGCATGTGGGCATAGCGGATATCAGCAGCAGCCAAGAACAGCGTGCAGCCACCTCGGTAACCAGAGCTCCAACACAGAATGTAGTGTTACACGTCAGGGAAGGAGAGAGGCCAAGCCTCAAGAGTCCGGAGTAATTTATATGCGCAAAGCACACACCATGACTTATGAAGGATTCTGGAAAAGGACGGTTTTCGTAATTTTTCCAAAGCATGGCCCATCTGTTAAATAGTAATATGGATGAAATGAATTTGAAACAAACTGTAGCAAACGCTATTAAAAGGGTTGGGAAAATCTCTCATCCCTAAATCTGACATTCTGAGCCGCATAGGACACATTTAGAGAGAAGACTTGCTACCGGCGCAGGGTTGGCGATGTGAAGAGAAGAGGGAAGCGAGCGGGATTCAGAGAGATTTGGATCTACCAAAAGAATACAGGGCTGAGAATCCATACTCTAGCTTCAGCTTCCTTTGGAATAGACACTGGCTCCATAAAGGGCTGTCAAGACCAACCCCTTAAGATGGATATTATTCTATTTTAGAGAGCTACTCTCAACAAACAGATACTTCTATGCACACACATTCCATAGATGAAAATCAACTCACTCCAGTAAAAGTCCTTCTGCATGTTTTGAGCGAGTATCTCAAAGTATCACAGTGATAGATTGTCAAAGCTAGCCCTCTGCCCCTTTAGGCTGTACTGGTTCAGCTGCCCTCTAGCTCCCTTTTGCCCACTTTCTTTCTATGTTTCATCATATTCCTGGCCAACATCATAAGACCTTGTGAGCACAGTTATGCACAGGTGAGGTGTGGTTAGTTAGACAAGCTGACAGCACTTTAAAGTCTCAAGAGGGGTCCCGGCATTGGCAGATCGTCTGCGCAAACTTTATGATGAAAAGTGGCTGTGGGCCATGACTGGTTGGACTAGGCTGAGCATATTAAATCATTGGGGGTGGGGGCACATAAGCAAATGAGCTGTCAGCACCTCCACGGTGCCCCTGATGCTTCTTCACAAGTAATTTTTTAACTACATTGGCTCTTGGAATTAGGCTCTGTGTGTGTGTCTTTGTGTGTGGCTCTGTTTCTGTGTGTGTGTGTGTGTGTGTGGCTCTGTGTGTGTGCGTGGCTGTGTGTGTGTGTGGCTGTGTGTGTGGCTCTGTGTGTGTGTGGCTCTGTAGGTGTGTGTGTGTAGGGTTCTGTGTGGGTCTGTGTGTTTGTGTGTGGCATTTGTGAGAGATTAAGTTATTGACATTGTAAATAACAATGCCATGTATTTATCTGTTTTCAAAACCAACATATAAATAAAAATGTTGTCATTTACAATGCCAATAGCTCTAACTTTTGCAAAGGCGAGACCCCTGCAATGTAAATGCTTGTTTTTTTAGGTCGCGATTTGAACCTCATGTATATACTTTAGTATATACTTCTGTGTCTGTTTAAACTCCACCCACTGCTTTTAATTTCTTTGATACAGTGTCCTTAAAAAATCTTTGCTTGTTAGTTGCCAGTCCTGCCTCTTTGTCTCTCCTTTTGTCTTTGTTTCCTCCCACCAGATCAGGGACTAAGTGCGGTATCTTTACGCTTTAGTTGGTTATCTGTTGTATGAGGGACTATTCCGTTCTTTGATTGCTGCTGGTGTTACTGTTTGCAGTTGAGTTTACTTATTTCCCAGTGCTGTCTACAGACTGAAGAATGCAAAATCTGGCTCACTGCTCCAGGCTTCCCCTATAAACAGGTTTGTAAATATTGTTATTTTCTCTTCACATTTGCCCAAGGGCGCCGAGGGAGTGCTATGAATAGAGTGTTCCAGGCAGGGGGTTTTATATTATTTCCACACGCTTCGCCTATTACCTCACACTGTTGCCGGATATGGCGGGTGAAGAACCGGGAGTGCTGCGAGAGACAGAGAGGACATTAACATTGTACCTGCTTGTACTCTTTCTTGTTTGTGGGCAGGATCAGCATGTTCTGATAAACAAGTTATTGAAACTTGTGCTCAGACAGGTTCCAAATACTATGACGACCGGCAAAGCCTTTCTACTTCAAAAGTAGCTGGGTGGAGTCCCAGCCGTCGGTGGGCATGTTAAAATGTATCTGCATCCACTGTTTGATATATGATTCATAGGGATTCCCGTAGGGATTTTTTAAAGTCTGGTTGTACTGTTAGTTCATCTTATGGAGGTCAACGTGCTTATTAATAAATTACCAGCCGCAGCCTCTGCAGGTAAGTGCGGTGGGGCGGTGTGGCCGGGTGAGGGGTGTTTCAAGAGACGACCACAAGGGAAAATTAAATAAATAATTAATTTTCCCTTGTGGTAGTCTCATGAAATACCCCCTCACCAGGCCCCACCGCACTTACCTGCAACTACACTGTTTGCTTTTTTAAGAAAAAATGTTATTTCTTTTTATTTCATATTCCGAAAAAAATAATTTTACACAAAAATAATCATCAATTAAACATATCATAAGGTCCTTTAGCAGGTTATACATTTAAGCTAGAATAAATATCAGCTAAACAGTTCATAAAAGTGGTGCATATCAAAATAGAAAATACTGGGTCGTCTTTGACACCTTATCAAAATTGAGACCACAGGCTAAGATATTTAATAATCAAGGTATAAAATGCTAACAGTTAAAACCTAGATGTAAATGGTTCATACGGGGCAAGACATATATAAGATACAAGATCGTCTTTTAGCGGTTTATCAACTTTAAGAACAATTTCTAGTATGTAATATAATCATGTTGTAAAAGTCTACAAATTAAGACCAGGGTGTAAAATCATGCATTATACCTTATACACGTCATTCTTACTTTATCAGCCCCACGTTATTAACCAACGCCGCTTGGGATATATCACCTAGTTTCTCTATTCCATTCAGAAATAAGTGCCCAGATTTTCCTCCCCCGGACTCTACCCTGTCTGCCCTTACAAGCGTTCAGAGCGATCTCTTGATTATATATGAAAAGTTGGAGGTTCTACATCTTTCCACCTGGCGGCTAAGGTTATTCGAAATATTGCTGTCTACAGAAATAAGCAATATTCCTGTACGGTGTTGAGGGCCAAGGTACTATTGAATCCTAAAATCAACAATGAGGGGGTCAGTTTGAATCTGATGCCCAACTGAATCACCCAGAAACCAAGCATCCCCTTTTTTTAACAAAGATAATTTGTCACAATCGTAAAACATATGAATCAGGGTTCCTGGACCTAACGTGCATCTGGGACATTTATCATCCGTCCTTTTCCCCCACAGAAATAATCTTGA
The DNA here is from genome assembly GCF_964263255.1 of Lissotriton vulgaris. NCBI lineage: Eukaryota > Metazoa > Chordata > Amphibia > Caudata > Salamandridae > Lissotriton > Lissotriton vulgaris. Next base: position 810,344,859 of record NC_141695.1, on the reverse strand, counting down.
GGGTGTAAAATATAAATTTAATATAGCTTTATAAAGTTGTGCTTTTAAACTAGTGGATACAAATATTTTGGCAGACAAGTATAAACTCATGTAGATATCCACCTCTGGATTGTCCAATTTCAGTGCCCAAGATGCCTCAGTTTTTTCCTAATCATATGATACTTTTTCGATTAATAAGCTGTAAGTGTTCCTGATTCTATTTGAGCTCCTGGTGATAGCTTCCAGCAGTGGTATCCTTTCTAATTTAATCGTTGGCTTACTTATAGTAAAGATACTCCTAATTTGTACAAATATAAAATATTGATTTGCTGGAATTCCAAAATCACGCTGGAGCCGTGAAAATTGTAATACTTGTGCCCCCCCATAGAGCTCACCAATAGTACCTACACCCAGCTCTTCCCATCTTTTTCCCCATAGCATTATATACCTGAAGAGGGAATAGTGAGGAGCGCCACAGGGGAGTATATCTGCCGATTTTAGGAATCTTCACAAATTTTTTAAACTTGTTTCCATGAGCTATATATTACTTTAAAACAAACGTTTTTATAATAGCTCAGCTCCGTTTGTCTCAGTAACAGACCCTGTGCCTTCTTCCCTATAGCAAGTTCATATACTGTGGGTACTCTTGGATCTTCCTCCAGTTCATTATTTCTATTTCCATTGACAATAAACAGGTATATCATCTGATGGAGAAGGGCCGTCCAGTAGCATAGTGTAATATAGGGAATTGCAAGCCCTTCTCTATTTTGCCATAGTGTATGATATTTTAAAACCCTCCTCACTTTCCCATATTGCCAAATAAAATTAGAAAAGATCAAATCCAAAGTTTTCAATACTCGATCGTCCACCGCCAGGGGTTATCGAACAAAACAAATACCATATTTTGGGGGTATTGCCATCTTCAGATAGTACCCTCTCCCTATAATAGAGAGATGTAGCCCAATAACTCTTTTAAATTCCGTGGCTATTGACTCAACCAAAGGATCGAAATTTAGTTTAATGATATCATCCACATTTGTACTAATTCGGACCCCCAGGTAGACTGCCGAATCTGCTCGTCTAGGATAATTAAAATCGATATTATCAGTACAAATAACAACAGTCTTCCCTTTGTTCAACGCATAACTTGAAAGGATCCCATAGCCCTCAGCTATCTGGATAATTTCCTCAATTGCCTCTGTTGGATCCGTAGTTATTATGGCAACGTCATCGGCATAATTCAAGACTTTTGTCTCGTACCCCCTGGTTACTACTGGCTTAATCTTCTCAGAATGTAGAAATTTAACTAAAAGAGGATTAATATACATGGCAAATAAAATGGGGTAACAAGGACAACCTTGTCTAGTCCCCCTGGTTATTACAATATTGCTCGACTCTTTCCCCATTATTTGTAGCCAGGCTTTAGGTTCACTATACATGGATTAAACTGCCCTTATCAGTTGTGGTCCAACCCCATTTAGCTCCAGTATCCCCCATAAAAACTTCCAAGACACCCGATCGAATGACTTCTCGGCGTCGGGGAGGATCGTAGCCATCTGGCCCCCGGTCATGATATCGAATAATGAAATAGCCCTTCAAATATGATCCGTTGTATCTTTCCCAGAGATGAAACCGTGCTGCCAGGGGAGATCAGATGACCTATAACCCTTCCCAACAGATTAGCCAGTATTTTAGAATACATTTTTGTATCTGAGTTTATCAGAGAAATCGGTCGATAAGATGATGGATTATCTTTTTGTTTTCCTTTCTTAGGTAAGATTATAATATCCGTCCCGCTCATGATTCAGGGGGTTTCCCACTATGCTGAACACCCCAGAACAGGTCCAGTAACAGAGGGGTTATCACTACCCCTAATATCTTATAAATCTCTAATGGAATCTTATCGGGACCAGCAGCTTTCCCTGATGCCATTCCTTGCAGTGCTACATGGACTTCCTCTAATGAAATTTCTTTGTCTAGATCTTCTTTAGTTAAAATATCCAGCCTGTCTCCAAAATCAAGGTTATTCATTAAGCGAGAAATATCTTGTAATACTTCGGCTATATCCTTCATTATCTTCTTGATATACTGTTTGATAATAATCCCTAAATCCCCTGATAATATCATCTGGATCTGTGTAAGTATGTCCATTCATTTTAATAGATGTTATTGGATTCAATGAGTTCTTCTGGCTAGTGCAAAGAGCTAGCCGCCTCCCAACTAGCTCACCATTTTCATAGGAGCAGTTCCACTAGGATTGGTATTCCTCTGCAGATTTGTTCGTTAACCAACTATTAATTTCCGCTTTCAGGGCTATTATTTGAAACTGAATTTGAACCCCTTCCTGCCCCTTTTCTATTAAGGAGACATGTTCCTCACCAGCCTCAGCTAATTCCTGCATTAGTTGTTGGTTCTTAATCTTCTGCGAAGACCTAGCTCTTGCTACGAAGCTGATGGTTTCCCCTCTGAGGCCAGCCTTAAAGGAGTTCCACACAATCCCCGTGCCAGCGGTACATCTGTTCATATCTAAAAATTCTTATGACCAATTCTTGATATGCTCAACATAATCATTGTTTACAAGGAGCTTCCTATGAAACTTCCATTTCCTATGGGTTCTAAAAAAGCTTGCAATTTCTATCTGTAAAATTAGAGGATTGTGATCGGAGATCACCTTCAGTGACTTCTTAATGCTTGCTAGATTTAGTACATCACTTGAGCCAAAAAAATAATCAATCTGAACATATTTCCTGTGCAGATGGGAATAATATGTATAGCCAGTATTGTTTAGATTGTTCAATGCCCAAATATCGACTAAACCATGGCTATTAGTAAGGGAGGTGAGTGCCCTTAAAACTCTGGGTTTCCGATCGTGATATCACAGCCAAACTTCAGAAAAGACTCCAGCGCATCCAGAATGCCTCCGCACGACTGGTCCTGGACGTACCCCGACACAGCCACATCTCCGGCCACCTGAGAGACCTGCACTGTTTCCCTGTCAGCAAGAGGATCACGTTCAGGCTCCTCACCCATGCACACAAGGCCCTCCACAACCTGGGCCCCAAATACCTCAACAACCGCCTGACCTTCTACACACTCACCTGCCAGCTACGATCGACCAGCCTCGCCCTCGCCGCCGTACCACGCATCCGCAGAGCCACCGCCGGGGGAAGATCCTTCTCCTACCTGGCGGCCAAGACATGGAACTCCCTCCGCATCCACCTTCGACTGACCCAGGATCACCTTTCATTCAGGAAGCTCCTCAAGACCTGGCTCTTCGAGCAGTAGCGGACCCTCCCCCCCAGCGCCTTGAGACCCTACCGGGTGAGTAGCGCGCTATACAAATGTCCATGATTGATTGATTGATTGATTGATTGACCAGCTGGCCCCTCAGTGGTTGAACTGATGAAAGGACCCATGGGGAAAGCAGCTCTGGTTCCCAGTGAGGTGTGCCAGAACACTCTAAATTCGCAGAGCCAGTAGTATGGCTCGGAGGAAAGGAGGGCTGAAGATGAAGAATCCTCCATACCGAGGGTGGAGTTACAGGCAGCTATGATGGATGAAGTAAAAGGTAGGCCTGGAATTATCACCCCTCCCCAAATGATTGTGACTGTGAACGATGGGGGGGGAACTTTGTGCACGCTCCAGACACTGGTTTTAATGCATTAAGTAACAAGGGAAATTCAGGCAAAGTCAACACGGTGACTGGAAGGCGGGGTTCCTGTCAGGCCAATGCACTAGTAGGATGCAGCTGTGGTCAGTCCAGTGGAGTCTGGTGGAGTGGCTGAAGGAGATGTGCTTGCTGGAGGAGAAGACTGGGTCAATCGTGTGGCCGGCGTACTGGGTGGGGGTGTTCACCAGTTGCTTGAGTCCGAGGTTGGTGAGGTTGTCCAGTAGGGCGGTGGTGTTGCTGTCCTTGTTGTTCTCCAGGTGGAAGTTGAGGTCCCCTAGGAGGATGTAGTCGGCGGAGGGGAGTGAGTACGGGCTGATGAAGTCTGCGATGTCTTCGCTGAATTGTGTGCGTGGTCCCGGGGGTGTGTAGATGAGGGTGCCTCTGAGGGTGGTCTTGGGATCGGTGTGTATCTGGAAGTGGAGGTGTTCGGCGGCGGTGAAGGTGTCGTCGGGGTTGGTAGTGATGTGGATGGTGTTCTTGTGTACGATGGCGATGCCTCCTCCAGTCTGGTTGATGCGGTCCTTCCGGGTGATCTCGTATCCATCCGGGATGGCTATGGCGATGTCAGGCGCTGAGGAAGCGTTCATCCAGGTTTCTGTAAGGAAGGCGATGTCTGGTGATGTTGTGTCGAGCAGGTTCCAGAGTTCAACGGCGTGTCTGTGAACGGAGCGGGTGTTGAGCAGGATGCACTTGAGGTGGTTGCTGCTGGTGCTCGGCTTGTCGGGTGCGGTGCAGGTCTGGATGCCGGTGAACTTGCAGGCTTGGCAGGTGAAGGGTCCGTGGGTGCGTTTCGGGGTGGCTCGGCAGCAGGCGGGGTTCCGGCCAGGTTTGAGTGCGTTGAGGGTGGCGGCGTCATAGGTCCTTCGCGTGGGCTGGCATCCTCGGGGGCCAGGGGTCCTGACGCTGGGCGCTGGCCAGGCCCGGACGGGCGCAGATGGGCTTGCCTTTGGCGTGCCTTCGGCATACAATCGGCACGCCCGTTGCGCACGTTCGCTCTGCTTCCGCCGTGCATCCTCCATATGAGGGGCTGAGGGAGGGAGGAGCAGCTGGGAGGCGGGAGCGGGGTGGGGAATGGGAACGGCGGGGGGCGGGCCGCAGGGTGCAGCGGCGGGAAGCAGAGGGCGAGGCGGGAGGCGGGAGGGCACAGAAGGCAAAGGGGGAACCAGGGGCAGAATGTGGTACTGGAAATTCTGGACCCGTGTCATAAACATTCTCGTATCACGACGATTTTGGTATCAGCAGACCGGTAATGGTTCGAATACTATGCACAAGCATTTCCGTCATGTTCGAGTGACAAAATCACCCTGAAATCGGAGTTCTTCGTCCTGAACCCTCGGGTTCCATTTTGTGAACGGCAGCCATTTTGTGATTGCGCTCACATAGCCACATAACTAAGGCTAAATTCGATCTGAAAGGACACGTACACCTTTGCTGACTCCTCCGTGACCTGGGCAAGCTGACTCCACTGCCTGAAGCCAAACCTGTTCGGCCAGCTCCTTTCCCAGTGGCCGAATGAGATTAGTATCAAGGAGCAACATGTCGTAAACCGCTCACTGTACACAAACCATGCCTAATCTCAGTCACACCTGTCCCTGCTTCTTCTTTATGACCTGCTTTATGAGGAGGAGGTGCCCGATTTTATTAGGGGTCCGTCGATATCTGATGAAAGTTCTGGGCCTTGCCGGGTAATTGATTATGGACTGGACAAACTGAAATGTGGGCTTGTCATCATGACTCTGTTTTTTCTTTGTAAGGAAAATATGTGAATGGTCAACTGTAAAATAAGGAATGTTTGCCTGAAGCATATTATTTTGTATAAAAGGAGAAGCCTGGCTTTGTAATTTTGAGCAGTCTCCTGAGAACATACATGCTGTTGTACTTCTAGGATACCTGTTACTGGTTGCAGCCAAATAAATACGATCTTTGACTTCACCTAGAAGACTCTGTGTTACTGTAGTCTGAAACAGGAAGGACTCAGGAGTTTTCAGGTGTATTCCCTGGCACCGCCGGGTTCTAAAATACCCGGTATTCCAGTTGGCGCCCATTGTGGGGCGGTATCAGCGGTACCGGTCCAAGCCAGAGGTTCGTGAGGAACTTCGTGTGAAAATTCCAGAGGACGGCCAACCACTTCATCGACCCCTGTATGTCGACGTGGTCCGAAAGTCTTTGCTGCGAGGTTTCCCGCATCCCGACGGCTACGAAGGACTGCTGCCCTGACTATCGCCCTGTTTTGGACCCGTGATGATTGGTAGAGCGAAACGATAGACGAGTCTTCTGGTGAAGTCATCGATACCTCAGTTAAGTATAAGTGGAGCGTCTCCCAGTCCTTAGTTTGGTTCTTAGTTTTTGGTATCCTTTGGGATCGCTTTGTTTGGAACTTGCAAGTGCCAAAACCAAAGGACTCGTGTATTCACGAGACTATCGTATTCGATAATCCTTTGAAGTTTGAAGCTAGACTAGAGAGCGAAGATGCCTGGTCTTAGCAGACTTGGGAATTTGTTTTGTCTTGGTTGTAATAGGGATTCCCGGTTGGAGGACTCGTGTCCGGTTCCTCCGATTGGAACTCCGACCTATGAATTATATGTGAAGCACAAGTTACCACTTGTGTAACAATATATCTGTAAGAGACATTAGTTAGTGATCGATTCCTTACCTTAGAATATCCCCAGGCGTCAGACTGGATCCGGAAAGTTTTGCGTAGCAGTACCCTTGCGCGTCGGTAGGCGTCGTCTGCGGCTCTGCGTCCGTCGCCGGCGTCGTGGGCGCCGTTATGACGTCGTCGGAGTACTTAGACGCCGCCTCCGCGTGCTGACGTCAGTTCTTAGCCACAGCTTTTCCGCGCCAGAAGCGCAGAGCCATGACAAAAACCGACACTGGTGCCAAGAAACTAGGGCCCTGAAAGGGGATGACCCTAACCCTAGATATCGGTTCGCAGAACGGGGAGGATGGGTGGGTCGGTAAGGAATCTATCACTAACTAATGTCTCTTACAGATATATCGTTACAAAAGTAGTAACTTGTGCATCTGAAAGAGACACGTTAGTGATAGATTCCTTACCTTAGAATAGATACCCCAGCAATACCATCCCCGTGGTGGTGGGTCTGCGAACCAATATTTACACCAGAAAGTCCTGGAGAACGGAACGGCCGAAGTAGCCGTCCCTCCGGACTTGACTGTCCAGGCAGTAGTGCCTTGCAAACGTGTGCAACGAGGCCCACGTAGCTGCCTGGCAAATGTCCTGCAAGGACACACCTCGGCCCAAGGCAGTTGTAGTGGCCGTGGCTCGAGTGAATGAGCCCTCAGCCCAACAGGGGGTTCCTTCTTAGCCAAGGAGTAACATGCCTGGATGCACATGATAATCCATCGAGAGATGGTCCTTTTGTGCACCGCTTTCCCTTTCTTAGCGCCCGCGTACCCAACAAAGAGTTGATCATCCACCCGGAACTGCTGTGTGCGGTTCAGATAAAATGAGAGCGCACGTTTTGGGTCCAGACGGTGGAGCCTCTCCTCCTCTCTCGAGGGGTGCGGAGGCGGAAAGAAGGTGGGCAATGTGATGGATTGCCCAATGTGGAAGGCCGTGACCACCTTAGGCAAGAAGGAGGGCCTAGTCCTTAAAACAACCTTGTCCGGATGGACTGAAAGGAAAGGAGGCTTACAAGAGAGAGCCTGGAGCTCACTCACTCTCCTGGCAGAGGTGATGGCTACCAGGGAGGCAGTCTTCAAAGAAAGAAGGCGAAGAGGACAGTTGTGAAGTGGCTCAAAGGGAGCGCACATCAGAAATGTTAGAACCAGGTTCAAGTCCCACTGAGGCATCACGAAGGGAACAGGAGGAAAGGTATGAGTGATGCCCTTCAGGAATCGATTTACGATAGGGGACTTGAACAAAGAAGGTTGGTCAGGCAGCCTCAGAAAGGCTGAAAGAGCCGAAAGACAGCCCTTGACAGTGCCCAGAGCAGATCCCTGCTGGGCAAGAGAAAGAAGGAAGAGAAGAACCTCAGAGAGAAGGGCATTGAGGGGATCCACAGCCTTTGCAGTGCACCATGCCACAAATCTGTTCCACCTGCAGGCGTATACCGTCTTTGTGGAGGGACGCCTGGCTGCCAGAATGATGTTGCAAACTTCAGGAGGCAAGTCAAATGGCCTCAACTGTCGCCGCTCAATCTCCAAGCATGGAGGTGGAGACTGGACAGGTTCGGGTGGAGGACCGTCCACTGCTGCTGCGAATGAAGGTCCTCCTGAAGAGGCAGACGAACCGGGGGATCGACTGACATACTGAGTAGCTCGGGATACCAGTACCTTCGTGCCCAGTCCGGAGCCACAAGGATGACTTGTGCCCGGTCGCGCTTGATCTTCTTCAGCACTCTGGGCAGAAGAGGTATAGGCGGAAAGGCGTACAACAGACCGCAGCTCCACTCGCGACGAAAAGCGTCTCCGAGCGAGTACCGCCTTGGAAATTCCAACGCGCAGAACTGATGAAATTGCGCGTTCTCTTCGGTGGCGAATAGATCTAACCAAGGCTCTCCCCATCGCAGAAAGAGGCCTTGCGCCACGTCCGAGTTCAGACGCCATTCGTGATCCATCGAGCACCGACGGCTGAGTTCGTCCGCCCTGGCGTTCAGAGAACCTGCCAGGTGTTGAACCACCAGAGTCACGCCCTGATGTTCCAGCCATTGCCAGAGACGCAGAGCCTCCTGGCAAAGGGTCCACGACCCCACTCCGCCCTGTTTGTTGCAGTACCACATGGCGGGGGTGTTGTCCGTGAACACCTGCACAGCACTCCCTCGGACAGACGGGAGGAATGCTTTCAGTGCCAGACGAATCGCCCGCAGCTCCAACAGATTGATATGGAGCCGGGACTCCGTCGGAGACCAGAGTCCTCTGATCTCCGCCTCTCCCAAGTGGCCTCCCCAGCCCTGGAGGGACGCGTCCGTCACAACTACGTGCTCCGGTTGGGGAAGGGAGAGGGATCTGCCGTTGACCCAATTGCGGTCCGTGACCCACCACTGCAGCTGTCTCGCAGTGCCCTCCGAGATCAGGACATGGTCGGACAGGTTGCCCCGGTGCTGGGCCCACTGAAACTTCAGGTTCCACTGCAGAGCCCGCATCCGCCACCGTGCGTGATGCACCAGAAGGATGCAGGAGGCCATCAGCCCCAGAAGCTGCAGCGTCAACCTGACCGAAACCCGGGATAACGGCACGAAGATCGGAATCAGAGCCTGTATATCCCGAACCCGCTGTTCGGGCGGGTAAACCCGAAACTGCGCCGAGTCGAGAACCGCTCCGATAAAAAGGAGCTTCTGAGAGGGGCACAGGTGTGACTTCGGCACATTGATGGAAAATCCCAGCTGGTGCAGGAGATCCGCCGTAGTCTGGAGGTGGCTGACAACTGTCTGGGGCGAATATTTGGAAAAAGGGGACCCCTATATAATACAGTTGCACTTGCTATACATATGGAAGAGACAGAGTTGGGAAAGGTCTATAGCCAAGTGACAGACAATGATTAGATGATTTAGTTTGTGGTTTTTTGTAAATAAAAACCTGGAATGAACAGTATATTAAGTCCACTTATGTACAGAAATCAATAAACAAATTATTTCTGATAAAGCTTTATTGTTTATTGTTATTGATTATTTTTTCTTTGTTTTCTACTGTTTTTTTTGTATATATATTGTTTTTATAAGTGATTATGTCATAACATCATATGACATGCTATAGGATTACATCATTCCGCATCTCAAGACTTTGAGAAGCTGCTTTTACCGACTGACCTTTTCTAGCCACGCCACACCTAACTGTGAGTCCTGAACTCTTTGAAATCCTAACAATAGACGGTCACCTGAAGAGCCGAAACGCGCGTAGTGGTGCCTACCGCTTTGCCTTCATCACTGTATATATGTTTCATGTCTATTGATTGTGTATTTTCTCTTTTGTATTTTTTAATTCAAGACTATATAAATTTAAACACATAATCACTTATAAAAACCATATATACAAAAAAAAAGTAGAAAACAAAGAAAAAATAATCAATAACAATAAACAATAAAGCTTTATCAGAAATAATTTGTTTATTGATTTCTGTACATAAGTGGACTTAATATACTGTTCATTCCAGGTTTTTATTTACAAAAAACCACAAACTAAATCATCTAATCATTGTCTGTCACTTGGCTATAGACCTTTTCCAACTGTCTGGGGCGAGCCCGCCTTCAACAACCAGTCGTCTAGGTAGGGGAAGACTTAGACCCCTAACCTGCGCAGATGAGCTGCGACCACCGCCATCACCTTCGTGAACACCCGTGGGGCGCTGGTAAGGCCGAAGGGGAGCACGGTAAACTGAAAGTGCTCGAGGCCTACCGTGAACCGCAGGTAACGCCGGTGGGCCGGCAGGACGGGGATGTGGAATATGCGTCCTGCAAGTCCAACGCTACCATCCAGTCTCCTGGGTCTAGGGCAGCCAAGACCTGAGCCAGTGTCAGCATTTTGAACTTCTCCTTCCGGAGGAAGCCGTTGATGTTCCTCAGATCCAAGATAGGACGTAGGCCCCCTTTGCCCTTCTTGGGTACCAGGAAGTAGTGGGAGTAGCAACCACGTCCTACTTCTGGCCCAGGAACGCGCTCAATGGCTCCCTTGGCCAAGAGGGCCGAAACTTCCTCCTGCAGGAGCCGCAAGTGATCCCCCGATACGCGGTGGGGTTGCGGTGGCATGGCTTGAGGGGTCGTCTCGAAGGGGAGGGAGTAGCCCCTTCGGACGATCTGCAGCACCCACCTGTCCGAAGTGACTGTGCGCCAGTGAGAGTGGTGATGGCGAACCCTGCCTCCCACTGGCGTCACATGGGCCGAAAAGCACGGACTAGGAGGGTTTAGAGGCGGATGCTGCGGGGGCAGGTGTGGACTGGCTCCGCTTGTTTCCCCGGCCGCCTCCACGGCGGTTTCCACGGCCGCCTCTGCGCTGGACGACAGTTTGCGGCGAGTGGCTGGCAGCACGTGTGGGGGCGCCCCTTCCTTGGCCACGAAAGGAGAGAAAGGCACCCATTAGCTGCGCTGGGCCGAGAAGCCCAAGGACTTGGCCGTAGCCCTGGAGTCCTTAAAGCGCTCAAGCGCGTGGTCTGTATTGTCGCCAAAGAGGCGACGGCCATCGAACGGCATGTCCATGAGTGTATTTTGGACGTCTGCCGAAAAGTTGGCGGATCTCAGCCAGGCGTGGCGTCGTACCGCCACCGTCGCAGCCATCGCTCTGCCCAGCGAGTCAGTAGTATCCGCACCTGATTGAATACTTTGCTGCGTCCCGGCCCTCCACTAGGGCTTGGCCGAGTTTGGCCCGTACCTCCAACGGACACTCTGGCAGCACTTCCGCCACCGTTTCCCACAGAGAGTGGGTGTAACGGCCCAAGAGGCATGCGGTGTTGGAAGACCGCAGTCCCAAGCTAAGGGACGAGAAGATCTTCTTGCCATAGTTCTCGTACCTCTTGGACTCCCTGTCCGGCCGGGCCGTCTGGAAGGCGGTCTGGGAGTTAGAGGCCTGGATAACCAGACTCTCGGGGTGGGGTGGGTGGACAGGAAACATGGGTCACCCGGGGCCGGGCGGTGGCGTCTGGCCATGTTCCTATCTACAGGCGAACCTGTAGCGGGCCTGGACCAAGTGCCCAAAAGAACGTCCGTCAAGGCCTCATTAAACGGCAGCAGGGGCTCCATGGAGCATGACTGCGGCTTAAGGACCTCAGTGAGGAGGTTAGTCCTCACGGCCGCGACGGGGAGCTCAAGGCCCAAGGCCTTGGCAGCCCTCATCAACACCACACCATAAGTAGCACCCTCCTCCGAAGCCACGGTAGGAGGAGAGACAAATCCAGTGTCTGGAGAGGTGTCCAGGCCACTGGCCTCCCCAAGGTCTCCTGTCCAGTCCATGTTAGACTGGCACTCTCTTGCCAGAGGGTCCTCAGACCCCTCCCAATTCTCCTCTTCCCCCATCTCCTGCGATTCAGGGTCGTAATTGAATGAGGTCGGTGCATAGAAACTAAAATCTCCAAATGGCGTCGCGATCAGCGCCGATAGGCGTCGTCCCGACGTCGGAACCGATTGAAAGGAGGCATCGGGGACGGCGCCGCCCGAGGACGACGCCGGAGGGGACACCACACGGACCGACGCCGGGGGGGTCGTAAGGTCCACCGGTGATGATCCATCGCCCGAGGAGGGTCCAGCGGCGCTCTGCGGCGCCGGGCCCGATAGCGCCGACGACGCCGGGCCGCTATACCCTGCGGCGCCGGGCCCGAGGGCACCGGCGGTGTCGGGATCGTGGGGCCCTGCGGCGCCGGGCCCGAAGGCGCCGGCGGCGTCGAGGCCGAAGCACCCGACAGCGTCGGGGTCGTAGCCCCCGACCCACTAGGGCCCCCAGACGGGTTCGCTCAGCCCGAAGGCGCCGCGGAACCCGTCGGAGGAGAAAGGGACCTCATGGCCATGAGGAAACGCTCGATCTCCTCTGGCGTCGCGTTCAGCCCAGGGACCGGGGGGTATGGGGCCGAACGCGTCGCCCGCGACTAAGCATGGGCGGAAAATCCGTTTCGCTCGCGGATTTTGCGGATTTTCGGTAAATTCGCAATCCGCTAGATTCGCGAATCTCCCGCAAAATCCGCAAATCCGCGAGCAGCGGATTTTATGGCTTGCTCGCACTGTTCGCGTGAGTTTGCGGCTTCCCAGTACAACTTCGCGCCCCGCGAATAAGCACAAAATTGCAGAAATACGATCTTAGCAAAACTGAAACTACTTACCAGGTTCAAAAGTTCAGGCTCATCATTAGTAGCCATTTCCTGTAGTGCTTCCTGAGGGGCCCCTCCAGAGTTCAGTTGCCAGTTGCAACTATTATGTGACCCTGCTCTGAACCTCAGAATAGTTACACATATGCCACAAAGGTCCTGAATTACAGCTAAGGGAGACAAGCAGGAGCCAGGCTGTAAGTTCAAATCCATTAATCAGCCCCTAATTCATTATTGTCAGTTGGGGCAGGGCAGGTGTTGTAACTAATTTTGTAACAATGAAAGCACTTAGCAAGTGCAAAAGATCACTAATCAGGAAGCACTAAGGAAGCAGGTGCCAGCTAAAAAAATATTCTGTGACACATTAATCAGCCACAAATTAATTCAGGTCACTTGAGGCAGGGAAGGTGTGCTTGCTTTGCCACAATAATGTACACTGACTGGACAACCAGAGGGTGCTGTGATGAAACAGAGGGTGGCATGGGTGGGCCAGAGGGTGGCATGAGTAGTCAGAGAGTGGCAGTGGTGACAGAGAGTGGCAGTGATGAAGAAGAGTGTCCCAAACAGGCTGGACACGTAGAAACAACAAGTTCGCGAAACTTGCTACCCGACAGGTAAGTTCGCGTTTGCTAAATTGTACAAAACCCTCGCGAACTGGCAAAAACCTGCGAGAACACACACAAAAAAAAAATCCGCAAATTCGCGAGAATTCGCGGATTTTGCGAATTGCGAGTTCGCAAATCCACAAAATTCGCGAACGCGAGATTCGCAAAATTCGCCCATGCTTACCCGCGACTCCCGAGGAGCCGCGTGGGCTGTGTCACCCGAACCCCCGGCCGCATTGCGCGAGCGTCGGGGGGAGTCAGAAGAGCGATGATGTCTCTTCGACTTCTTATGCTTCTTACCTGACGACTTGGACCCGGAGGAGTGGCGCCGACTCCCGGAGCTGTGACGGCTCCGTCCCCGTGACCTGTCCCTCGACCTCCCGTGGGACCGGGACCGGGACCTCACACGGCGCGGGGCCGACTGGCGGATTTCGAGTCGCCTGCGGGACCGCTCCCGCCTGGCCTTCCTCGGAGCAGGCCTCGTCGTCATGGTCGACGCCCAAACACATCAGGCACAGGCGGTGGGGATCCGTGACCGACATGGTACGGTCGCACTCGTCGCAATGCTTGAATCCGGGCATCCCTAACGGCACCTTCGGAGTCGTAAAGACTTCGAAATGGATCAAAAGATCACAAAAGTTTAGTCAAAAAGTGACTAGGGAACTGCTCTTTCCAGATCTGCGCTGGCTGGCGCGGAAAAAAGAAGAACTGACGTCAGCACGCAGAGGCGGCATCTAAGTACTCCGACGACGTCATCACGGCGCCCACGACGCCGACGACGGACGCGGAGCCGTGGACGACGCCTACCGACGCGCAAGGGTACTGCTACGCAAAACTTTCCGGATCCAGTCTGACGCCTGGGGATATTCTAAGGTAAGGAATCTATCACTAACGTGTCTCTTTCAGATACATGGCATAGGCCCCATCACATATAACGAAGTATGGATCTGATACACCAGAAAGGATGGTGTTTTAAAATGGCCCCAATATGGTAGTTTTGACACAGAGATTTTGGATAATCTAGAGGTTAAACTTTTTAAGAAGAAAGCCCGGCCGGCAATGTTTGACTCTTTCCGCTTATGGCGAAAGGAGGCCAAACAGAAAGAAATTAAATTAGCCAAGAGAAATAAGAGAGAGAGAGGTATCTCGATAATGCAAGCCGCTACGCAGTTTAGAGATAACGAGGAGGAACAGGCAAACGAGCAGTTGCACAGGCAACGTAGAATGGCGATCGATAAATGTTATCCAGTCTTGCCACCTCTCCATCCAGATTCACGAGAATCTGAGAGGGATCCTTTAATGTCACAAGTATTAAATTCACCACCCCCCTATGCACGGAGTGCTACAGCACCTCTGCAACCTTTTGTTATACAACACCCAGCCGTACAGCCCCTAGTCCTGCCGCAGCCACCAGCTCCCCTTGGGGTAGCTCCTAATCCTCTGGTGCAGCCTCCCCAAGGGCCACCGAACACACCTGCTCCACCTGTGCTTTCTACGACTCTGCCTATTATCCCGACTACTTCTCCTAATACTCCCTCTGCTACTGCCTCCGCCTCTGCCTTGCCTCACCCTGTCTTTCCTCCTGTCCTTCCGTCAGTTTCTCCTTCTGTTCGACAGAGAATGGCCAACACTGCTACTGGTCTTCTCTCACCTTTCTTTGGGTCGCCTAGTACGACTCCTAACGCAGAACGAAGACAGTTGCGGAGCCAGCTGCCTGACTATCAAGAGAGAGAATTACTGAATTGTTTGGCGCGCAAATGGGTTATCGATCCTATAAGATATGATGTACAGTCTATTGTAGAAGCCTTCCATCAATGGGAAGCATCAAAGCAGAGATATGATTTTGAGCAAATGTGTGGTTTTCTCTGTGAGGATCTGAAGAAAAATGATCTGTTGTGCCGTGTGCAGTTCGAATTTTCAGAGGGGATGATCGTAGGTCCCGATGTTGAGAGGGCGGTCGCGACATTGTTGTCGTATCGGAGTGAGGAAGGAACTTCTCGGTCACTATTTGGGCGTGATGGTAGGAAAAAGGCGCGACAGTATCCCATGAGAGAGGTCCCGCCGGTATGGAAGGAAGAAGTGGCCTCTGGTCCGGGTAATAATCCACTAGTTGTACCGGCTCACTTTCAGCGTGTTTGGGTACACGTTCCATGGAAACGAACAGAGGTTTTGGCTCTCAAACAGACGTTACCTGACCCCCGTAAAAATCCTGCAGGGTATTATAAGGAATTATCACAGACTGCAAGCTCATGCATTATGAATTTAGCCGATATAGACATGTTGTTTGGAAATGTTGTTCCACAGCCTTTAAGGGGAAAGATTCCTCATACGGATCATGATCAAGAGTTAGGTGATACATGGGTCAATATCGCTGCTGTAGATAACAGACAAGTTGGTGGTGCTAAACCTGAGCCTTTAATAGCAGAACTCCCTGGTAGAATTATCACTTACATGAAGACTTTAATGCCTGAACTACGTGTCAATTGGGACAAGTTGTCTGCATGTAAGCAGAAGAAAGATGAAGCGGTGTCCGACTTTTTCACGCGGTTCGAAGAGACATTTGTAGATCATAGTGGTCAGGATATAGCTACAGAGGGTGGTCAGAGATTATTTGTTGACAAATTCGTACATAATTTACTTCCTGAACTGTGCAGTAAGTTAAAAGATTCCGAGAGTGCTTGGACTGTTTCCACGTCAGCACAGATTTTAGCTACGGCCCTGTACTATGAAAATAGGCGCAAAGATGAATTTGAGAAAGCGGATAAAAAGACTAAGGAATTGAAAACTAAAGTTCTCCTACAGCAAGCCTATCCACCCCATAGTAATAGTCAGCGCGACTATCAGCAACATCAGCAGTATTCGAGAAACTCGCAAAGAAACGAGTCTTCTCAACAGCGTTTACCTTATGGTCCCAATCAGTGTGCGTATTATAAAGAGGAGGGGCATTTTAAGAATATTTGTCCAGTTTTGTTGCAGCGTACGAATGGCGCTTCTGGTGTACGAGGTCGCGGTGTTCAACAAACGCCTAGAGGTCGGGGACGCGGTGCGTTCCCGCAAAATGCACGTTCGTTTCCGCCACAGAATTCAATGAATAGTTTTGACCAACAGAATAACGCATCTGGTAGGGCGACTCAGTACTATGCTGATGACTACTATGCAGAGGATGAGAATATGGAAGGTAATGATTGCTAGGACAGCCATGGACAAAGAGAGGGAGTTGTTTCAGTTCCAGTAGATCAGAGTGGACCTTATGTTGAGGTAATTACATCAGGAGTGTCAGAGCCTTTTCTGTTGGATACTGGTGCTACAAAGAGTTCTATTATGCACTCCAAACTCCCTGGCGCACCTTTGTCTGGCGAAATGAATGTTTCAGTAGGTTTTTCTGGCACCCCGGTTAGGAATCCGATCTCTAGTCCTATGTCCCTTTCTGTTGGACCTTGTGAATTCGAAGCACCCCATATTCTTACATTAGGTTGTGGTGAAAACTTGTTGGGATTGGATCTGTTGAAAAGATTACATGCAACTTTGTACTGTTCTCCTTCGGGAGTACAACTTACACTGGGTAAGAAAGTATTTTCTCCGATGTATTTGTCAAGGGATAAGCTTCCGACAGAATTGTCTTCTCTTCCGGATACTCTTTGGGCTACTGGTCCTAATGATATGGGTCTCTTGCAAATACCACCATATGTTGTAACATTGAAAGCCAATGTTAGAATGCCGCGCATTCCCCAATACAAGATCTCTAGTGACGGTGAAAAGGCGTTGTTAGCGATCATTTATGATCTGATTGAAAAAGATGTAATTGAAGAGACAAGAGGCAACATTTGTAATAGTCCTGTTCTACCTGTTTTGAAACGTACTGACCGTTCTCAGCCACCAGTTTACAGGTTTGTGATTGATCTTAGAGAGGTAAATAAAATAGTTGTGCCGCAGTTTCCCGTTGCCCCTAATATCACTGCCTTACTGACTATGATTCCAGCTTCAGCCACTTGGTTCTCAGTGATTGACTTGAAGAATGCCTTCTTCAGCATCCCGATTGCCGAGGAGAGCAGAGATATTTTTGTCTTCAGTTTAGGAGGCCGAAGCTTCCGCTTCAAACGCGCTCCACAGGGCTACTTCGAGAGTCCATCAATATATAGCCAAGCTTTGAAAACACAGCTTGATACGATTGTTTTACCTGACGGCGCTACCCTTATTCAGTACGTCGATGATTTGTTAGTTTCCGCAGATACTGAGGAGAGTTGTAAAGAAGCCACCTTGTCGTTGTTGCGTCATTTGTCTGATTTGCATCACAAAGTGTCTCTCTCGAAGTTACAATATTGTCTACAAGAAGTGACCTACCTAGGTCACCTCTTATCGAAGGAGGGAAGGATACTGACCCCAGAAAGAATACAGGCAATTGCAAAATTGAGTGTGCCAAGGACACAGAGAGAAATGCGTGCGTTCTTGGGCATTACATCATATTGTAGGCAATGGATTCCGAATTTCTCATTATTGCCCAAACCTTTGGTGGCATTGACTTGTAAAGATACACCGAATCCCATCCCATGGTCTGAAGAATGTCAGAAACGTTTTTCCGAATTGCGTGATGCATTGTGTTCGGCTCCTGTGTTGGGTACCCCCGACTACAGTAAGCCCTTTACATTGTATGTCCATGAGAAAGAAGGTTGTGCATTGTCAGTTCTGACACAGTCTTTTGGGGACAAACAGCGTCCATGCGTGTATTTTTCGTCGACTTTAGATCCGGTAGCTAAGGCGTTGCCGAGTTGCTTGAGAGCCACCGCGGAAGCAGAGGTTTCTATCCGACAGTCTGCTGGGCTAGTGATGAATAACACGCTGATCGTAATGGTTCCACATGCGGTGGTCACTTTGCTAAATAGAGCCAAGACACAGCACTTAACCAGTGCTCGATTGTCAGGTTATGAGTTAACCTTGTTAGCAAGTCATGTCCACATCAAAAGATGCAACGCATTAAACCCAGCTACGTTGCCAATTCCAGTTGAGACAGAGAATGCTGAAGAGCAGCACAACTGTTTCTTTAGAACTGAGGAAGAAACGAAAGGGAGGATAGATCTCAAGGACACTCCTCTTCCAGAATGTGATGGTACTTTGTGGGTTGATGGTTCATGCTTCAAGCTACCAAATGGTGATACGACTGCGGCGTATGCTGTGATGACTTTGCATACGATTGTTGAAACTGCACGTATCCCACACAACTCAGCACAAGCAGCAGAACTGATTGCATTGACAAAAACGTGCGTGTTGGCGAAAGGAAAACGAGTGAATGTGTACACGGACAGCCAGTATGCATTTGGTGTGGCTCACAGTTTTGGACGATTGTGGAAAGAACGTGGGTTCCTGACTTCGCATGGTGCTTAGATCCAGCATGGTCAGTTGGTGAATGAGCTTCTCGAGTCACTGACCTTGCCGTTACAAGTCGCGATTGTGAAATGCAGTGCACACAAAAAGGTTACGGATGATGTTGGTCGCGAAAATGCGTTTGCGGATGAAGTTGCGAAAGAGACTGCAAGGAATGTAATGAGTCGAATGTATGTTGCAGGCCCTGCACGATGGGTTGGTGACGTTGGTATGTGTGAAGATACGATTGAGAGTGTGAAATCCATTCAAGCTGAAACCACAGAGAAATAATTGAGTGTGTGGAGAGAAAATATGGGTAAATTGGATGCAAATGGTTGTTGGGTTGAATTATCAGAGCATCAGCGATGGTTGTTACCTGATGCGTATGTGCTTGCAGTGGTGACAATGGCACATGGAATGGCTCATATCAGTGTGAAAGGGATCTGTAAGTTGTTAGCTCCAGTATGGCAAAATACTGGAATTCCTAAGTGTGCAGAGAATGTGGTCAAGAATTGTATGGTGTGTCTGAAATACAATCCTGGTAGGGGAACCCCAACTCCAGCTGGTCACTTTGCGCCTCCAACGTATCCGTTTGAGGTTTTGCAGCTAGATTTCATCCACATGGGAAGGTGCAACAATTTGAAATACGTACTCGTTGTTGTTTGTGCCTTTTCGAGATGGGTGGAAGCATACCCTCTAAAGGACAATACTGCCATGTCCACAGCTAAAGCCCTTGTCAAAGAATTCTTTCCCAGATTTGGAATGCCGAGAATGGTTTGGAGTGATAATGGGAGTGAATTTGTGGGTTGAGTGATGAAAAAGGTGTGTGAAGGGCTAGGCATTCAACAAAAGTTCCACGCTGCAAATCACCCCCAATCAGCTGGACTAGTAGAATGCTATAATGGCACCCTGAAGCTTAAATTGGCCAAAATCCAAGCGAGCACTGGTCTTAAATGGCCTGAGGCCCTGCCTTTGGCACTCCTATCAACAAGAATGACGGTGCACTCGAGAGTGGGACTCAGTCCCTATGAAATTGTGTTCGGCCGCCCGGCCAACATATGGGGAGTGCCAAGGCCAACCAGGTTTAGCGAAATCGAACACCCTGTACTGCTTGATTACTTGTACGAATTGACGGCTAAATTGCGTGTTTTATACCAACAGGTTCATGACACTCTACCTCAAGCTACTGAAGCTCCAGGACATCCTATCGAGCCTGGATCCTCCGTGTTAATAAAGAACTTTCAGCGGACAAAGAATGATGAGCCCCGCTGGACCGGCCCCCATCTAGTCCTTCTTTCAACAAGATCAGCTGTTCGAGTGGAAGGGAAGAAACACTGGATCCACGGCATTCATTGGAAGAGGGTCCCACTACCTCTTCGGTACGACCGTAGGGTCCAGGAGAGGAAAGCTGACTCTGAAACTGAGACCGTGCCTCATTTTCTACCCTTCAGCGATGCACGTGTAAAAGGAACAATTTCCGAACAGGAAAGCGACAATATCTTGCAAGAAGCTGTACCTCCGTCACTTCGATTAAACACTACAGAGCCTGAACTCTTATTCCAAGACCAGACAGCACCTGGAAGAGACCGTTACAATTTGAGACCAAGAACTATGACTATGGACAAATAAAATATTTCTTTCTACTTTTTGATTGTGCAGCTCTCTCATCTGAGAAACTTGCTCATTTTTGTTTTTTGAACCGCCATCCGGTTCTGCTGCTACGGTCGCGGTTGCCCAAGTCTTTGGAGTGCAGCTGAAGACGTTTAGGTCAACAGTTCTGGTCGGTCCAAGGGAGTTGCCCTGGACTGACAGAAGCACTTTTTAGCAGAAACACCCTACCACCGCGGGCAGCAAATTAGAGAGGATGGAGTTTTCCGAGATGGAGAGACCTGCTAAACGAATGAACTTTAAAGATAAAATATGTATATTGATGACAAAGAAAAGATCTTTGATATCTTGCATTCTCATGTTGCTTGGTGTAATTACGTTTTTAATAGGATATGTTTTATTCACTTTTCAACTGACATTCGCACCCACTACACAGCCCACACCTCCTTCTCCTGTTTCTTCGCACGTTTTTCACCCCCTGCCTGAACACGAGTCTGCTAGAAGGTTGGAGTTTGTCAATAATTCATTCGTTCAGCTTTTACACCAACACCAATTAGTAATGAACACAACTAATTGTTGGGTGTGCGGTCTTATGCCACACACGACAGATAAAGGTATCCCATATTTTGTCTTGCCATTCAGCTATTATGGTTCTTTATGGGCGTTTCAGACGATGTTCATATTTGCCATCGAACCATACCCCCCACGTTCCACGAGAGGTAACTTGAGCAACAAGGCATTAGTGGTGGGAATCACAAACATGAGCAGAGATATAGACTCGTATAGAATGATTCCCCGAGATGAGTTGCGGGCTTACAGTAGATGGAACGTAACAGAGTATATAAATACCTTGAGTGAAAACAGGCGAGCAAAGAAATCCTCTCCAATCTGGATTGTACCCCATCAGGGTCACCTATGTCTGCAGGGAAATGGCAAGAACTCCAGAGCTCAGTTAGGGAAGAGTGTCTGTACGGAAACGTACGTTTGTTCGTCTCAGACCTCCCCTTCATTCCTAGCAGCTAAGGGTACCTACTTCATCTGCCACGATAGAGCGTATACATGGTTGCCCCCTGACTTCTCGGGCATGTGTTTCATTTCATTCCTGTTGCCTCCCACCTACACGGCCACGGCAGATTACCATAAGGCAAGGACAGTTAGAGGTGTCGTGAGTAAAGACGACACTGCAGGACAAGAATTTGGAGACTTCGTAAAAGGTTTTCTGCCGTTTTGGGGGCCTATGGTGAACAGCAGGAACATTCGCCAATTGACGAGGGTGGTTGAATCCACTATTGTTGAAACTGCCGGTGCCCTTAGTAACTTGACTGCTGAGCTCCAGTCGGACCGCCTTATGACTCTTCAGAACAGGGTCGCCCTAGACGTCATACTTGCAGACAGAGGTGGGGTATGTAAAGTGATCCAATCGAGTTACTGCATTTTTATCCCAGACAACGCTCCGACAGTATACCAGGCCATTTCCAAACTGCATAAGATCTCTGAATCCATTCACGTGGATAAAGGAGACTGGTCATTGATGGGGTGGTTCTGGGAACTGATATCTGCCTTGGGGTGGAACATTCTGATAGTCATTGGGATGGTCTTAGCCATTCTTCTCCTGTTCTGTCTGTGTGTACAGGGTGCTCCCGCAATATGTGGCCTCTGTGCTACATCGTGTGTGAGGAAAACTGTATCAAGAAATGAGCTAAGTAATAGGATGATGCTACAGCAACATCTCAATGACTTTATGAATACAGACCTGGACTCAGATTAGCATGAGTATAGGTTATTGCCTATGTAAGGGCAAAAGGAGGGTCTGTGGTACTGGAAATTCTGGACCCGTGTCATAAACATTCTCGTATCACGACGATTTTGGTATCAGCAGACCGGTAATGGTTCGAATACTATGCACAAGCATTTCCGTCATGTTCGAGTGACAAAATCACCCTGAAATCTGAGTTCTTCGTCCTGAACCCTTGGGTTCCATTTTGTGAACGGCAGCCATTTTGTGATTGCCCTCACATAGCCACATAACTAAGGCTAAATTCGATCTGAAAGGACACGTACACCTTTGCTGACTCCTCCGTGACCTGGGCAAGCTGACTCCACTGCCTGAAGTCAAACCTGTTCGGCCAGCTCCTTTCCCAGTGGCCGAATGAGATTAGTATCAAGGCGCAACATGTCGTAAACCGCTCACCGTACACAAACCATGCCTAATCTCACTCACACCTGTCCCTGTTTCCTTTTTATGACCTGCTTTACGAGGAGGAGGTGCCCGATTTTATTAGGGGTCTGTCGTAAGCATGGGCGGAAAATCCGTTTCGCTCGCGGATTTTGCGGATTTTCGGTAAATTCGCAATCCGCGAGATTCGCGAATCTCCCGCAAAATCCGCAAATCCGCGAGCAGCGGATTTTGCTCGCACTGTTCGCGTGAGTTTGCGGCTTCCCAGTACAACTTCGCGCCCCCCGAATAAGTGCAAAATTGCAGAAATACGATCTTAGCAAAACTGAAACTACTTACCAGGTTCAAAAGTTCAGGCTCATCATTAGTAGCCATTTCCTGTAGTGCTTCCTGAGGGGCCCCTCCAGAGTTCAGTTGCCAGTTGCAACTATTATGTGACCCTGCTCTGAACCTCAGAATAGTTACACATATGCCACAAAGGTCCTGAATTACAGCTAAGGGAGACAAGCAGGAGCCAGGCTGGAAGTTCAAATCCATTAATCAGCCCCTAATTCATTATTGTCAGTTGGGGCAGGGCAGGTGTTGTAACTAATTTTGCAACAATGAAAGCACTTAGCAAGTGCAAAAGATCACTAATCAGGAAGCACTAAGGAAGCAGGTGCCAGCTAAAAAAATATTCTGTGACACATTAATCAGCCCCAAATTAATTCAGGTCACTTGAGGCAGGGAAGGTGTGCTTGCATTGCCACAATAATGTACACTGACTGGACAACCAGAGGGTGCTGTGATGAAACAGAGGGTGGCATGGGTGGGCCAGAGGGTGGCATGAGTAGTCAGAGAGTGGCAGTGGTGACAGAGAGTGGCAGTGATGAAGAAGAGTGTCCCAAACAGGCTGGACACGTAGAAACAACAAGTTCCCGAAACTTGCGACCCGACAGGTAAGTTCGCAATTTGCGACATTGTACAAAACCCTCGCGAACTGGCAGAAACCCGCGCAAACACCAAAAAAAAAAAATCCGCAAATTCGCGAGAATTCGCGGATTGCGAGTTCGCAAATCCGCAAAATTCGCGAACGCGAGATTCGCAAAATTCGCCCATGCTTAGTCTGTCGATATCTGATGAAAGTTCTGGGCCTTGCCGGGTAATTGATTATGGACTGGACAAACTGAAATGCGGGCTTGTCATCATGACTCTGTTTTTTCTTTGTAAGGAAAATATGTGAATGGTCAACTGTAAAATAAGGAATGTTTGCCTGAAGCATATTATTTTGTATAAAAGGAGAAGCTTGGCTTTGTAATTTTGAGCAGTCTGCTGAGAACATACATGCTGTTGTACTTCTAGGATACCTGTTACTGGTTGCAGCCAAATAAATATGATCTTTGACTTCACCTAGAAGACTCTGTGTTTCTGTAGTCTGAAACAGGAAGGACTCAGTAGTTTTCAGGTGTATTCCCTGGCACCCCCGGGTTCTAAAATACCCGGTATTTCAAGAATGATAGCAATCAAGTTACAAAAGGCAAGGAGAATGAGGGGAAAACGAAGAAACAACAAGCACAAGGTTACAATGGAAAAAAATGAAAGAATTTACAAAAGGCAAAGGGGAATAACGAAATTACAGGCACAAGCACAGGGGTACAATGGGCAAAAAATGAAAGAATTACAAAAGGCAACGAAGAAACAACAGCACAAGGTTACAATGGAAAAAATGAAAGAATTTACAAAAGGCAAAGGGGAATGACGAAATTACAGGCACAAGCACAAGGTTACAATGGGAAAAACGAAAGAATTACCAAGGCAAAGGCGAATGGTGAAATTACAGGCACAAGTTCCAATGGAAAAAACGAAATAAGTACAGCACCATAGGTCACAGGCACACACCGGTCAGGGCGCAGCAGCACAGCACGGGGAGGACCACGCGGTGGCTAGGGGGTGACCTACCTGGTGACAGGGTCAAGGGTCGCTCCCTTTACCACCGTGCGTCCTCCATATGAGGGGCTGAGGGAGGGAGGAGCAGCTGGGAGGCGGAAGCGGAATGGCGAATGGGAACGGCGGGGGGGCGGGCCGCAGGGTGCAGCGGCGGGAAACAGAGGGCGAGGCGGGAGGGCGCAGAAGGCAAAGGGGGGCACAGAAGGCAAAGGGGTCGAGCTTTCACCGCTGCTCTGCCTCTTCCTCTTTTCTCTGGGCAAGGATCCACAGGCTGACCGCTGCGCCCTTGCCTGGGAGTCAGTGCTGGCGACATCACCGAAGCTGCCGTTTCCTCGTTGCCATCCCCCACCTCCAGCTGGCCTCTAGGGACAAGTTGCGCTGCTCTTGACTTAGGAGCACCTCCCTCTGGCTTTGGTCCCATCTCCGCCGAATTTCATGATGGATGATGGAAGTGAGAGGCAAGATGGCGGTCGCCTAAATCCGTAGCAGCACGCAGCCCCTCAGAGAGCCAGAAACGTCTATGGTGGAATAAGAGATGGGATGCAGCAATGAACCCAGAGATATCCTATGAGGAAACTCCAACCACCCCTAGGAATTGTGGACACTACCTACACTTAATAGGAACATTAATTGGGCTGGCAGTACTGAGGCACTTTTGCAAGGTGGTTGCTAAAGCTCACGTCTGTGTCAGCGATCCTTACCGGAGGTCCAAGGTTGTAGTGGATGGAGTCGAGGCGGCGGAGATGGGACCAAAGCCAACAACCAACTGTTTGCTGTCAGGAAAATGGCAGGAATGTTGGAGCCAAAGTGACCCCCGGATGCTGTGTGAGTCTGCTATGATGCACCAAGCAGTGAATCCCAATCCTTTCTCCACTTTGTGCCATGGTTTGAAAGTTTTTTTTTGAAGAAGGTTATTTCATTAACAATTCAGACAAATTGTATATTACAAAAGTCTTGTCGCTCCTTAGGTAGCTTATAAACAAACAATTTCAAGTCTCTATAAATGTCTGCTCTAAGGCAAAGCAAGACTCTTCCATGATTACTTTGGTCATCAAAACTCTAGCCCACTACCCCTGACATAAGTAAAAGCGTGTTCTTTCCAGCCACTAGTATTTCTGACCTCTTCCTCTCGGAGCGGACGGAACAGCGTACAGGGGCGGAGAGCGATCTAATAACAAAAAATCATCATCATGTTTATTAAGGACAGGATAAAGAGGCTGTCGAACAGCATACAGGCCAGATACCTGCAACGTTTTTTTTCCTGTTTTTCTTCTAATTCCTTTTCTTCACGCTTTCTCTCAAGCTCACTCTTTCGTTGCTCTTTCTCAATCAGCGCCTGCTCACGCTTCTCACACTCACGCACTTCTTTCACCCACATACGTATGCATTCAAACATATCTTGCCTCACTCGTCGCTTACACATACACTGGTCCACATACTCAATTTTCCGCAAATCAAACGATCCATACAGAGGCCACCATAACTCAGGATCCTTTTTAGTATATTTCCTCCATAACGTGCTGTACATTATAGGGGAAAGACCAAATTTAACGTACATATCCCTATTCAGCGTCCCGTCCGGGGGAGCCAGCTGTGATTCCTCAAGTCTTAACCAGTCACTTCCAAAACAGCAGCACCACTTACGGAGTGCGCCGAAAACAGGCATGTCAAAAATAGTGCAAAATATGCAATATTATAATTAAAATGGCACTTAAAATGTTGCGCCGCTCAAATCCAAAGTTCAGGAGAAATATCTCCACATTGCCTGCCTTTATGTGTTGCAACGCATATATCCCAAATTCAAACAAAACATATGACTAGTCACTTCAAACAAATTAGTCACAGCAAGCGTATCCTAAAACTGCCTTGCCAATCAAGACTACCAAAAACTCGCAGCAAGTACCGTACAACGGTTCCTACCAATCAAGAGCGTCCAGATTCCAACTGCCAAGTTCCAAATTCGCCCAAACGGCCACTAGACGACAAACCGACAGAAGAGGTCTCAGTTGAGGACCGGCGCCACCCAGATGGTCAGATCGGAAGGGAAGGAAGAACACCTCGGGATGCCAGGACTAAAGGCGCCGCTGGCAGTGAAAACGTCCCCGGCAAAGTTCCAATCCTTCATCACAACCAATCCTTTGAGCATCCGAGTCGCCGATGAGCCCCACGTGACGGGCGCCAATTGATGAGTACAGGCCTCAGCAAGGCTACTGATATCACAAAATTCCCATTTCCGACAGTGTCTTTAGTGTTCGTAAAGATATAAGCGTTGAATCATTGTCCGGTCGATATTCTTCCCACTTCCATATAGTTCCGTTGGCTTGTGGATAGCCTTCTTTATCTTGATGGCATTCTTTATTCAGTCTGAAAAGCAATCTATCCACTGTAGGTTTTCTCGTAGCAAAAAGCAAAGTGTACCATGCTCGACAAGAGCCGTTATAAGAGAAAGGGAGAGGTATAAACGGTGTTCCCCCTTTCTTTTGGTGTGCCGGCATCATCCCACATATCCAACAGTTTGTGGCATTAGTAGCATCGTGGGTATGGTGCAGAATCTGAATGAAAGTGTTATTCAAATATGACTGTCGATGCTTCAACTCTTGATATGGGAGTGTATAAAAGAAATGCTCATCTGGGACTGGAGTAGAAACAACATATAATTCAAGGGCAGGAACTTTATCCTCAACAAACCACGTGATTGTAGCAACAACTGCTACAGCAGCGATGAATCCTACAGAACAAAAAATCTTCTTCATATCCATTCGAACAAATGTACAAATAGTATCTTCCTGAAACTAAAGTGTTGTCAGAACTCTTCCCTCTAGGTAGCCGTTGATTTCTTCACTAGCGGGCCAAGACGGGTGTCACTACACTAATGCAGGGCTGATCCCCCCCCCTTGGCTCATCGGCTCTCCGTTTCACTGACCTAGGGACCGTTCTGACAACTTCTCACACAATTGCAGGATCCTTCCTTGGTCGCAGATTATATCTTCTTGATCCAGGGATTGTCGGGTCCGGGAAGAACTCCTCAGATTCGTCAGATACCACAGCACGGCCTCTCTCCGCAGTCAGGATTTCTCGATGGTCGGTCAATACAGCAGGCTCCACTAGGCCAGGTTGCACCTTCTGGCAATGAATGGAATGGATCCAATTTTTCCGGTTGGTGACCCGCACCGCTGTTCTTGTGGCGAGAAGGACTTGTTCGGGACCACACCACCTCGGCTCCAGACTGCTCGACCTCTCAAAGGACTTCACAAGGACGAAGTCACCAGGTCGGATGTTATGGCCTTCTCCTGTGGACCGGTCCGGGAGTGCTTCTCAAACTTGTTGGTGAATAGAAACCAAACTATCAGTTAATTGTGCCAAATAGTCATTAATTAAAACACAAGGTACATCGTACACTGAACTTGGTTTGGGCACCCCCATATACAATCTCGTAGGGCGTAAGGCCCGTCCGAGAGTGCGGTACTGATCTGATAGACAATAAGTCCAAAGGCAAGGCATCCGGCCAATTCAGAGAGGTAGAGGCCTGTATTTTTGCTATCTTGAGTTTTAGCGTGCCGTTGTACTTTTCCACCAATCCTTCTGACTGCGGGTGGAACACTGCATGAAACTTCTGCATTATCCCCAATCCTTTCAGGACATACTTAACAACGTCTGCTACAAAATGAGGCCCGTTGTCACTCCACAACAACCTGCAAACACAGTATCGAGGAAAGAATTCCTTCAATAGCACCTTGGTGGTAGTCATTGCAGTATTGTCCTTCGTAGGGTATGCTTCAATCCATTTGCTGAATGCACAAACCACAACCAGGACATATTTTAGATTATTACAGCGTTCCAGCTGAATATAATCAATTTGCAATACTTCAAAAGGCGCAGTAGGTGTTGCAAAACTTCCTGCTGGAGTTTGTGTCCCTTTTCCTGGATTGTACTTAAGACAAATCATGCAGGTCTGTACTACTCTCTTAGCCGTGCTAGCAATCTCTGGATGCTCCCAAACTTGCGTAAGCAATTTCACAATTGCCGAAGCTCCAACATGTGCTAGCCCATGTGCCATTTGAACCATAGGTTGTACAAAGGCTGTGGGTAACTTCCACTTATCCATCTGCTTATTCCTCCAACAACCTTCATCATCCAATTCTCCATCCTTAGACCATTGCTCCCATTCTTTGTCAGAAGCAGTCCTTTGTATTTCTAGTACCTCTTTACTAGCGTCGTGCCACCGCTCAGCTTGTGACTTCACAACATACATCGGAGTGGAGTCAGGCTGCATCGCAGTTTCACGTGCTACTCGGTCTACAAAAGCATTTCCTTGTCCCACTTTATCTGTCACTTTCTTGTGTGCGCTACATTTCACTATAGCTATCTTCTTTGGATAGGTCATTGCAGTCAAAAGGGTATGCACTAATTCTCCGTACATTATCTGTGCTCCATGTGATGTCAAAAAGCCCCTTTCCTTCCAGAGCAGGCCGAAGTCATGTGCTACTCCGAAAGCATAGCGGCTGTCCGTATAGACATTCACGCATAATCCTGCACTAAGCTCACACGCTCGTGTCAACGCTATCAGTTCTGCTGCTTGAGCTGATTTCTGGGGTATGCGTGCTGTCTCCACTATTGTGTGTAGTGTAGTTAATTGCATATGCTGCTGAGGTAGTCCCATCTGATAACTTCAAGCAAGACCAATCCACCCACAGCTCTCCATCAACATCTGTAAAGGGCGTATCTTGTAAATCAATACGACCCTTTGTCTGTTCCTCGGTCACAAAGACACAGTCATGTGTCTCTTGCGCTCAGGCTGAGTCACCGGAAAGGGCAACAACGTGGCTGGGTTTAGCGTTGCACATCTCTTTAGTGTAATATGAGGAGCCAACAGCGTTAGCTCGTATCCTGTTAGACGAGCACTAGTTAGATGCTGCGTCTTTGTTTGATTCAAAAGGGCATCGACAGCATGCGGGCCAACACCAGCAGCTAATGAGATAACACGAGCCCCTCACTCTGACGTATTGACACAGCTGTCGCTGCAACCGAGCGAAGACAGCCAGGTAGTGCTCGAGCAACAGGATCAAGCACTGCCGAGAAATATGCTCAAGGGCGCTGTTTATCACCGTGCATCTGCACTAACACTGATAATGCACATCCATCTCTCTCATGTACATACAATGTAAAAGGCTTCGTGTAATCAGGGGTGCCTAACACTGGTGCTGAACAAAGAGCCTGGCGTAATTGTTGAAAAGCATTCTCACACTCATTTGTCCAGGGAAGGGGAACTGGAGTATCCTTTGTCAAAAGTGCTAACAGTGGTTTAACTATGTGTGAAAACCCTAATATCCACTGTCTACAAAAGGAAGTGAGACCCAAGAAAGCTCGGACATCTTTCTGCATGGAGGGTGTTGGTGTGTCCAAAATTGCTTGAATACGATCTGGTGTAAGTGCACGCCCCTCCTTAGACAAAAGGTGACCTAAGTAGGTTACCTTTGGTCTACAATATTGCAATTTCTTTTTCGATACTTTGTGATTGTGCGATGCCAGGAAAGCAAGCAAAGACAATGTACACTCTTCACATTGTTCGGGGGTATCGGCTGCCAACAAGATATCATCGACATATTGTATAAGTGCCACACCTTCAGATAGAATGAAAGAATCCAATTGTCGTTTCAACACTTGACTATAAATGCTGGGACTCTCAGTATAGCCTTGAGGAACTCTACAAAATCTGTATGATCTATTATTCAAAATGAATCCGAAAAGGTATCGGCTGTCAGGATGAATAGTGATCGAAAAGAAAGCGTTCTTCAAGTCGATAACAGAGAACGTGGTCGCAGTTGGTGGGACCAGAGTAAGAAGTGTCGTAATGTCAGAAACCGCTGGGTATTGAGGTATCACTATCTTATTCACCTCCCTCAGATCGATAATAAATCGATAGATCCTAGTGTCAGTGTCTTTCTTCAAAATCGGTACTATAGGACTGTTACACACATTGTATGGAACTTCTTCAATAACCCCTACTTTAATTAGATCCTGGACAATCTGCCTAAGCGCCTCCTCCCCCTCCTGTGAGATTCGATACTGAGGCATGTGTGGCAACACAGCTCCCTCCTTTACACTAATGTGTACCGGGAGGATGATCATCTGTCCCACATCAGTATCCGAAGTAGCCCACAAGGTACGAGGTAAAGAGGCCAATGCAGTATCTTCTTTAATCGTACACACCCTCTCCATTGTCGGATAGTTGTCATTCAAAATAACAGGGGAGCATCGTATTGTGGCCCGAAAATGCTTGAGCATATCCAAACCCACAATGTTATCAGGCGTGTTTGGGGAGAGCAAAAATGGACATGGTGCAACAAACTTATCTACATGAAGTGCAAGAGGTTGTGATAGTGGGCTAAGAGAAGGGGTTCCATCGAACCCTATAGATGTAATTGTTAAGCCAGACAGGGGAGCCCTCAGAACCAATTCTTTAGACAAAGCGCTATGAGTAGCTCCTGTATCAACCAGGAACCGATCAGTAGAACCCAAAACATGTGCTGTAACATAAGGACCCCTCTGATCTACTAGCACTTCGATTGATTCCTTACCCCATCCTACGCAATCCTATTCACACTGTGAATCGTGATGTTCAGGAGGTGCATACTCAGACATTTGACATTGATTCCATCGATCAAAGACATTAGACCCATCTTGCGTCTGCATACTAGAGTCAAACCTAGCACGATCATTCGTGTTGCCCCTAGGGCCTGAAGAACCTCCCCTATTTCTCATCGGTCCCTGCCCACGCTCTTCCCGCTGTGCGCGCAGCAATGGACACTCTTTCGCCCAATGGCCTCTCTGCCTACAATATGCACATTGATCCCGGGCCAAATCAGTACGACCCAAAGAAGAACCAGAAAAATCTCGACCACCACTTTCAGCACCTCTACGAGGTGGCCCATACGCTTGTGCTAACATAACCTTCGTTTTTGAATCCTTAGATTTCTTTTCTTCATTACCTTTCGCTTCTAGTTCCTGACGCTCATAATACTGAGCCATTTTCAGGAGGGATGCCGGTGACGAAGTCGTCCAGGAGCTTTCACTCGCTTTCAACCGAGCTGCCACTACTGGCAATACATTCGAAACATACTTATCAAGAAAAAGATGTCAGCCCGTGTCGTCCATAAGTGGCTGGCCGCTGAAATCATGAAAAGTTTCCTCAAATCGTGTAAAGAAATCTGAGACCGATTCATCTACCTTCTGTTTACACGATGCTAACATAGTCCAATCAATCTTTTTAGGGGGAATAATCGTTTTTAGCTTACTCAAAATGGCCACAGGAAGATCTAAATCGTCTGGGGCGCATTTTGTGCAGGCTTCCTGCCTCTATCCTCATCTTCAAGATCTGTCCATTTGGCCTTAAAGATGACAAGATCGTCTACTTTCCGCACAGATCTCCACATATCTGGGGGTAATATAAGTCCACAAAAAAAATCAATATCGCCCAGGGTCATAGTACAGGAATTTAGGGCCCCCTCAACTTCCTCATAAAAGGCGGCAGGATTCTTTTGTGGATCAGGTAATGCAGCTTTTAATGCCATAACATCCGCTCTATTCCAAGGAGTATAAACCCAATTATAGATAAAATACCCTTTAGCATCACGAGACCCTCTATCCGAACTAGTACCCGCTCCTTTAGGAGGAACGTACACAGGCGCTGCCTCTCGCATCGGCTTAACATGCACTGCATCGATCTTATCTGAATGAAAGATGGATGACTGCTTCCCGCCGCCGCTCGGATTTGTTTTCTCCTCTTCCGCCTTCCTTTTTCGCGCCTCATCCCGTAGCCAAAACATCTCATCCCTTAACGCAAACAGCCGTCGGACCGCATCAGACACCTGAGAAGGAAGAAGAAGACCTTTACGCAAATCTTTAGAATCAGCTACCACATCATCAGGTTCAAGACCATCGGAATATTTCCGAAAAGATGTAACAACTTCATCAGAAAGAGTCTCGGCAAAGTATAATTTCTCCCTATCCTGCCATCCTTCAAGATCCTGCATTAGCTCAGAAAGAGAAACGGTAGCCTTGATAACCCGATAAGCAATCTTTCGGAGATCAGCCATACGATCGGCTGATAACATGGACCGCGTATCCACCTTCTCTGCGGGGGATCCAGAATCCTGACCTCCTCCTCTCGGAGCGGACGGACCAGCATACGGGGGCGGAGAGCAATCTAATAACAAAAAATCATCATCATATTTATTAAGGACAGGATAAAGAGGCTGTCGAACAGCATACTGGCCATATATATGCAACAGACGTTCTTTTTCCTGTTTTTCTTCTAATTCTATTGCTTCACGCTTTCTCGACTCTTGCGCTCTCTCACGCTCACTCTTTCGTTGCTCTTTCTCAATCAGCGCCTGCTCAGGCTTCTCACGCTCACGCACTTCTTTCACCCACATACGTATGCATTCAAACATATCTTGCCTCACTCGTCGCTTACACATACACTGCTCCACATACTCAATTTTCCGCAAATCAAACGATCCATACAGAGGCCACCGTAACTCAGGATCCTTTTTAGTATATTTCCTCCATAACGTGCTGTACATTATAGGGGAAAGACCACATTTAACATACATATCCCTATTCAGCATCCCTTCCGGGGGAGCCGGCTGTGATTCCTCAAGTCTTAACCGGTGACTTCCAAAACAGCAGCACCACTTACGGAGTGCACCGAAAACAGGCATGTCAAAAATAGTGCAAAATATGCAATATTATAATTAAAATGGCACTTAAAACGTTGTGCCGCTCAAATCCAAAGTTCAGGAGAAATATCTCCACATTGCCTGCCTATATGTGTTGCAACGCATATATCCCAAATTCAAACCAAACATATGACTAGTCACTTCAAACAAATTAGTCACAGCAAGCATATCCTAAAACTGCCTTGCCAATCAAGACTACCAAAAGCTCGCAGCAAGTACCGTACAACGGTTCTTACCAATCAAGAGCGTCCAGATCCCAACTGCCAAGTTCCAAATTCGCCCAAACGGCCACTACACGGCAAACCGACAGAAGAGGTCTCAGTCGAGGACCGGCGCTACCCAGATGGTCAGATCAGAAGGGAAGGAAGAACACCTCGGGATGCCAGGACTAAAGGCGCCGCTGGCAGTGATCACGTCCCCGGCAAAGTTCCAATCCTTCGTCACGACCAATCCTTCGAGCATCCGAGTCGCCGATGAGCCCCACGTGACGGGCGCCAATTGATGAGTACAGGCCTCAGCAAGGCCTGCGAATGTAAAGGGTTCGCCCTTCTGTGCACGGAGTCTTCAGACTACACAAAGAAATTGGCACGGAAACTGGAAATACAAAAACATAGTTTAATAAACCTTTAAAGGTGGTACTACAGCCCACACAACACTCTACAGTATTGTACAAGGTAGCACAAAGAACTCGGACACACAGTCCCCTTTTATACACAAAGAAGGGGCTCATAAGTAGGCAGATACAACTCAAGACATGATTTACAACCATATATGGACATTTCTTGAACATGATCGATACATGGGTGGAGTTACCGGTTCTTGAGACCCGCCAAAATACACATTCCTATCTACGCTAATCAGAGACAGATGTGACTTCTACTGAACATGCGCTAGACGCACAAAGAACTATTTATAGCTTGTTGCTGGGCAAACTTCAGAGGTGACTAGCAGAGAAGTAGGACTCGCCTCATGTCGGGCACATGGCAATGTATGGCACACAAGATGGAGGCCAGAAAACAAAATGGAGTCTGGCCGTATTTAAAATACGAGCGGGAAAACGAGAACAAAGACACAATAGCATGTCTTCAGCTAATGCTTAATACTATCGCTGTTTTATTTACAACAAAGGTTTTGACTCGGAGTTCGGTTCAGTCAATTGTAGGTGTTTTGTTCCCTGTGGGGCCCTCCAGTGACACAGAGATGAAAGGTTCATTCTAAAACCCCAAAGATGTAGATATATACAACAGTATTTTCTTCATTGAATATACCACCTTGGTCTTTTCCTTGGAAGAGAAATGAATGGTTGTATTAGTAGAGTTGACAGATTTTCACTTTTTTGATGCTTTAAAGATGCAGGAAGCTGTTGACCCTCATTCATTTATTAAGTATGAAAGCAACATTTTGTGCCAGATGTAGGTAATTTCATTTTTCCGATTCTTAAATACCGACTCATACCGAATCGGTATTTCAGAATCGGAAATTGTGATGTAGATAAAAAATCGGTAACATTTACCGATTTGGAATCCCTCGGAATCTGAAATCGGTATTTACCGAATCGGTAATTTCCGAATCGGTAAATTACGAATCGGTAAAACCTATTCATTCCAATGGGCCTCCTGGCCCATAGGAATGAATGTGTTTTACCGATTCGGAATTTACCGAATCGGAAATTACCGATTCGGTAAATACCGATTCGTAAATTTGAAACTGACAAACATGTGAGACTGTGAACCAATCAGAAACACCAACCACACCCAAAAACAAAGCTACAGTGGAATCAACCAATCAGAATCAAGCACCCCTCCCCAGTACCTGGGAGTGGCCACACCCATGCAGGTGCAGAAACTCAACTGTCAGGAGAGCAGGAGGACAGACAGAGGAGCAGGCTTCCCTGAGCTTACCTGAACAGCACCATGGAGACCCAGGATGGACAGAGGGACGTAGCAGAGCGCAGGAGGAAACTGAAATTCAGCCCTGCAGAACTGCAGGTGCTGGTTGAAGAGGTGGTGAAACACTACTGCAAAATCTTTGGAAAATAGTCTCTGCATGTTGTAGAGTCTGTCAAGCGCACTACCTGGATTGATATCCAAGCAAAGGTAAATGCCCTCGGGGTCACCCACTGTAAAATTGACGATTTAAAAAAAAAGGTGGTATGACCTTTGCATTATCACCAAAAAGAAACTAGCTGCCCACAGAAAAGAAGCTGCAGAAACAGGGGGAGGCAGAAACCGAGCACCACGACTCACCGACATTGAGGAGCTTAGGGAATCCACCCTAGAGCCGGAAAGCATCCATGGCATTGGGGACGCTGACAGCTCCGCCAGAGCTGCAAAGAAACAAGGTAAGATGCATGGACATTATCATTAACCCATTTACCTGTTCCCCTTCCCCACTCTGTGTGCCTACATTACACTCCAGAACAAGTTTTACTAATGTCCAGCAATGCATCATGGGAGACGTAGTCATAGGTAGATAAAGCTATGCAGTCAGCATACCATACAGCAAGGAATGCAACACACTACTAGCAGAAGCAAATGAGGAGCAGGCAAATGTGTGATAGGAGTGTTATTTAATCAAGACACACAGGTGAACTACTCCACTGACACAATGTCCATGTATGTCCTCAGGAGAGTCATCGCGCAGCACAGCAACGGATTGGGAGAAGAGGATAGAAGAAGCTGGT
This sequence comes from Lissotriton vulgaris, assembly GCF_964263255.1. Lineage (NCBI taxonomy): Eukaryota > Metazoa > Chordata > Amphibia > Caudata > Salamandridae > Lissotriton > Lissotriton vulgaris. The sequence continues at coordinate 810,309,367 of NC_141695.1, read as the reverse complement.
CCCAGCGCAGTTCAACACAGAGCAGGCAGCCACGACACCTGAGCAAACAACCACACCACAGCCTCAGTCTCCTCTTTTGTTTGGGACTCAGGAGTCAGTAGCAGCAGCACAGTCCCCCACATCAACACCGTCACCTGTGCAGGAAAGGGCAAGGCGGCTTGATGTGCCCCCTCCCCGCATTCTAGAAACATCTGAGGAGGAAGAGGAGGAGGGTGACATGGCAAGCAAGCCAACGCTGAGCAGCAGCCCACTCCAAGAGCTGTGCGGGCCAGTGTCCAAGGACGAAGGGCACGGGAGAGAGCTGAAGGGCAGTACGCTCAGGGTGTCTTCTGCGGTCTGGAGGCCACCATGGTCAAGGTCCAGTGCCTGCAGGCAAAGGCAATGATGGGCGTTCAGAGGCAGGAGCGCAGCATTAACAACAAGCTGGATAACATTGACAAGGGCATAGGGAACATTTCGGACAGCATGCAGTCGCTGGCAAATGGCATGACAGACATGACCCAGTGCATGACTGTCCTGTGCGACAAATTCGACAGGGACCACTTAGAGAGGCGCAAGGCTTGTGTGGATGTGCGCCAGCAGACCAAAGCATTAAACCGCTTCGCAACTGCAACCTCCCTGCTGTGCAGACGGTCAGTAGCGATGCAGTTTGCTATTGTGCAGTGCTGCACCAATTTATCTGTGGGGATGGGCAGAGTGACCTCTGCCATGGAGCTGATGCTTACACAACAGACAGCCACTAGAGGCGACACATGTGTGGTTGAAAGTGAAGAATCCACCAGAAGGAGTGGCGCAAGGACTCCTGTCCCGGAAATACGCAGGAGGGGCAGGCGTCAATCCCCAGAGCCAGGCAACACCGAAAGCCGTGAAACACAGCCACATCAGTCCCATCCTGTAATCCGTGGACGGAAACATTAACTATGCCCTCCACCCAAAGGACAGGTCATGGTGGGGTTAACTGTGACCACCGAGCGTGGACATTGATATTTTGTGTTAGCATTGTGAGGTATTATTGCAATGGCGTAGTGAAAATTAAACTACTTACATCATAATCTTAGCCTGTCTGTGTCTCATTACTCACTCAGAAATATTGCTGTGTGATCTCTGCCCGTCTTAGTCTCCCATCTGTAGCTGGTGCTGCTACTGTAGCATAGGGCTCTGCCTGTTCTGTGTCATCATCAATGTCCTCATGATGTGTGATCTCCACCTCTGTGCCTTTCTTGCTGGCGAGATTGTGTAACATGGCACAGGTCGCAATGATTTTGCAGTACAGGATTGAAGTGTACTGGCGTGCCCCTCCACTCTTGTGTAGGCAGCGAAACCTGCTCTTGAGGAGTCCAAATGTGCGCTCCACAACGTTGCGTGTAGATCTGTAAGCCACATTGTAACGCCTTTCACTCCTGGTGGATGGGTTGAGGTAGGGGGTGAGCACAAAGGACCGCATGGCATATGCACTATCGCCTAGGGGGGAGAAAGATTGCCATTAGTTGCATTATCATGATACATTCATCTACTGTGACTGTTAGGGTGTGTCAATGTAATTTACCTAGCAGGTATCCATTCCCAAAATCTCCGGCAACTAGGTGTGTGTATATCCCACTATTCTGGAATATGTACGAATCATGGGTGCTCCCAGTGAATTTCGCCACGATGTCTGTGATGACGTTGCCAGCGTTGCATATGACCTGCACATTGATGGAGTTCGTCGACTTCCGGTTCCTGTATATGTGTTCTGTGGCTGCGGGTGGGCAGAGTGGTATGTGGGTGCCATCTATGCAGCCTATCACGTGAGGGAACTGTGCCAGTTGATAGAAATCAGTCTTGGTCTTTGCAAGTTCCGCAGGTGTGTCAGGGAATGAAATATAATGCTCCATCCTCTGCATCATGGCGTCAAGGAACCTCCGGAGGAAACGGGACAGGCAGCTCTGGGACACACCACCTACTGCAGCTATCACACTTTGGTAACTCCCAGAGGCAAGCAGGTGTAGGCTGCACAGCACCTGCACATGGGGTGGGATGGCGTGCGCCCTTGGTGTTGGGTGCTCCAGGAGTGGGTGTAGGTCCCTGATCAGGTTCAGGATGGTTTGGGGATGTAGCCTGTACCTTTGGAGTATTTCTGGCTCTGTCAGTTGGAAAAGTGTTATCCTCTGCCTGTACACTTGCTCCTCCCTTAGCCATTCCCTCTCTCCTGCTGCCTGTAGTCTTGACCGCCTTGCAATGACGTAGAAAGCCGCCATTTTGGTTACACTGTTGCATTTTGGGCCTCATTTTATAGGCTGCACCTGGTTACCACCTGCATTCAATCCATGGTAAATACCGACTCCTAAATAACGAATTTCCTTAAATTCGGTATTTTTCGGGTTTCCTACATCTCCATGCCCATTATTTTACCATTTCTTATTTACCGATTCGGTAATTAAGAATTCGGTAAATGTGAATTCGGAATATTCCCCATCGGTAAAATACCGACTCATATTTTCCGATTCGGAATAATACCGACTCATATTTTCCGATTCGGAATAATACAGACTCATATTTTCCGATTCGGAAAAAATTACACTCCTACATCTCATTTCCTGGATACCGCTCGGTAACGGCCGAAATTACCGAATTTCGGCCTTTACCGACCGGTATTTGCCGACCTACATCTGGCCCTTTGTGCCTTATTTGTTCAAAGAATTGCTCGAGGGGCGATATACTAAATGTCCATCATAGTTTATTTGTATATATGTTCCCACTTTTTGCACTGTACAGAATACAGCGGGTTCTCTCAGCGTGAAGCATGGAGGCTTTTATAAGTAAAGTATACAAGAGTTATACAGTAGTTCTTCTGAACTAAGACCATTTTTGCAGAGAACCTTTGTACGTAAACTGATGTGCCTACCATCTACTTTTTTCTTTGACAATAAAACAATGGTGAATATTTAAATTTTTAAGTAGAGAAGCAGTGAAACTTTTTGGTAGACCTCGTATGATGGTGTGTTTTTCATGCAGGCTGGTGCAATGAAATAATAACAGAGGACCACTTGCCTTCACTGTCATAATAACAATATTTTCACATTTGATGCAGAGTAGTTTGTTTTTCCTTTATTCGCCTTGGCAGGCTGCAAGACTAGAGAACGGTTTGTTTTTAGGGTCAAGCCTACGATAACATGAGCTAACACATGCAGGTCGTTTGTTATGGTCGAGCATACCATAGCATGTCCTAGCAAAGCCCGCTCCACTCCAAAACAATTTTCCCCACCCCAACCTGCCCCATCCAATCCAAAACAATCTGCTTTACGCCAATCCTCCCACCCCAATCTACCACACTCCAATTCAAAACAATCTGCCCCACTCCAATCCAAAACAATCTGCCCCACTCCAATCTGCCCACCACAATCTACCACACTCCAATCCAAATAAATCTGCCCCACTCTAGTCCAGAACAATCTGTCCCACTCCAATTTGTCACGCTCCAATCCAACGCAATCTGCCCCACTCCAGTCAAAAGCAATCTGCCCCACTGTAGCCCAATACATTTTGCCACACTCCAATCCAAAGCAACCTACTCCAATCCAGCCCAAAACAATCTGCCCCATTCCAATCGGAAGCAATATGCCCCACCCTAGTCCAGAACAATCTGTCCCATTAAAATCTGCGCCACTCCAATTCAAAGCAATCTGCCCCACTCCAGTCAAAAGCAATCTGCCCCACTCTAGTCCAAAACATTTTGCAATGCTCAAATCCAAAGCAATCTGCCACACAGTTTGTACTGATGACCCCTGGGTCCTTGGACATGCTTTGTTGGCTTTGATCTGCAAGTTTTACTCACTTTAGTTCCACTCTAATCATGTTATCCTATATTTTGGGTCTTTTGAGTCAGTAAAATTGCTCAGCGTGAAGATGTATTCACTAAAAAAGACCCCCAAACTGATGCAATCTTGCCTCATTCTTTTTAATGGTCTCGTTATCCACCCTGTTCCCACCCAAATGCCAAAACCAATAGCTCGTTTTGAACCTATTGTTTACTATGCATGCTGGACAGTGAAGTTACTTTACTGCATCAAGAGGAAATTCACATGAGAGTATTGAATAAGTGCAGCCATCTCCTGATTATTTGTGATAGGGTCTGAGGTGACTTTTTATAAGATGTAATCTCTTAATGCCTGAATTTATTTGATTGGACCTGTTTAGTTAATGGCAGTTGCCTTGTGAAAACAGATTTTCTAGGTGAGCTGTTTTTGCATCATGCAAAGCAGACCACTTTGCTCCAAAGTGCTAGGGAAACCAGAGCAAATTATTGCTTTTCATGGTGACTTACCATAAGCCGATGTAGATATATCATTGTCTATATGATATCTATCTGTTCTGTTGTGGTCCAAAGATGCAGACTTTCATAACTTTTAGCCTGCCTCCAATGGTGGCATTGGGAAAAGAGGGTGGGCAGGGAGCACAATCCGAGGATAAGTTACTTACCTGTAAGCCTAGTTCTCTTCAATGGGTATCCTCATCATAGTCATAAGCACTGAATATTCCCGCCCATGTGCGGGGACCCCGGAAATATTAAAACAATTATATATGGTAACCATATATGTAAAGCTCTACATATATAAAATACAAACTTCTATCATTTTTTCCTATACCAATGCAACCCCTATTGGGGGCTAAACAATGTAATTGCACACATAAAGACTGCTTTTGCCAATACATAGAGACACAAGAGGGCAAGTAGTACTTGAACTCAAGTCTTTTAATGAGTAAAATACTCATAAGAGCAAAAAACTTGCAAACAAGCAGACATTGTTAGCCTACAGGCTGCATTGTAAAACACTGGCTCCGTGCCTTTAAGGCAGCCATCATGCCTCAGGGGTGACAGTTGGGTCAGTTGTTCTTTGTATAACCCTGAAGGTCAGGTCCCAAAGATATCTTTTAACACTTCAGACCTAATCTGATTTGTCTGGGGAGGTGGGTGGGTTGCTTATGACTATGATGAGGATACCCCTGGAAGAGAGATAGGATTACAGGTAAGTAACTTATCCTTCTCTTCCAGGGGATCTTCATCAATAGTCATAAGCACTGAATAGAATATCAAGCCCATCAACCACTTGCAGAAAAATGAGAACACAAAGTGATTCGATAACCAACAGATGAACCCTCAGCTGCTGAACAGATTTCACAAGGAGGCTTGCCCTACTTGAGAATCCGCTCTAGTATCTGAGTCAAGACAGTAGTGTCTTGTAAATGTGTGTACTGATCTCCAAGTAGCAGCTTTGCATATCTCTGAGAGCAGTACATTACTGAGGAATGCAGTTGTGGCCGCTTTTCCTCTAGTAGAATGAGCTTTGGGAGCAGACAAGAGGGGTTTCCCTGCTAGCTGGTAAGCCAATTTAATGCAAGAGACTATCCAGAGAAGGACCTTTTCGTTGCCGGGAAACCTGTTCTGACTGAACCATAGTTGGCAAAAAGATGCTCGGACTTTCTCATGGACTTCGACCTCTCTAGATAGAACTTCAAAACCGATTTAAGGTCCAATGAATGAAGAGCCCTCTCTGCTGGTGTGGAGGAGTTAGGAAAAAGGGTCGGGAGTGAGATAGCTTGATTGACATGAAAATCCGACACCACCTTCGGAAGGAAGGCCGTATGTGTTCTGAGCACCACCCTGTTGAAATGAAAGACCAGATAGGGTTCTTTAGCACAGAGAGCCAGTATCTCGCTCACCCTACGAGCTGAGGTGATTGCTATCAAAAACACAACCTTCCACTTAAGGTGTTGCAAGGTCGCCTTGTGAATCGGTTCAAAGAGTGGACCCATCAGTTTGGACAGTACCAAGTTCATCTCCCAAAGGGGCGAAGGGGGCTGAATGGGAGGATACACCTTCTTAAGGCCCTGAAGAAAGTCCTTCACTACTTGTAACTGAAAAAAAGAGGGTTGAGAAGGCGAACGCTGCTAGGTGCACCTTAATGGAGGAGAATTTCAACCCTGCCCTGGCCAGGTGAAGCAGATATGGAAAGATTACATCCTCCTGTCCCCTGGTGGGATTGCAATCATTCTGCACACACCATATATAGAAGCGTTTCCATTTACATGCATAAGAGTACCTGATGGAAGGCCTTCTTGCCTCTTTCAATATAGACATGCAGTCTTGTGACAAGCCTAAATGTCCATACTGGAGGACCTCAGGAGCCATGCTGCCAAGTTCAGTGATGTAAGGTTGGGATGATGATGAATCCTCCCGTTCATCTTGGACAGCAGGTCCGGTCTGCATGGCAGCCTTCTGTGTGGCTTTAGTGACATGTGAAGAAGGTCCGGGTACCATCACCGCCTCGGCCATTCCGGAGCAATCAGAATCATTGCGGTGTCCGAGTGTGCCAGCTTGGTCACCACTTTCGGGATGAGAGGCGGGGTGGAAAAGCATACACAAATGCCCCGGACCAGCTGATCAATAGGCATTCCCCTTTGATCCTGGCCAGTAGTACCTTGAGGCGAAGCTTTGCCATTTTCTGTTTTCTTTGTCTGCAAAAAGGTCTTTGCTTGCATGGCCCCAAGCTTGGAAGATGTTGTTGACCACCTCGTTGTTGAGAACCTAATCTTGCTGCTCTGTGAAGTGGCGACTGAGAGCGTCCGGTGGTGAATTCTGCTCTCCTGGTAGATGAACCGCTGTGATGGATAGTTTCCTCCTCAGCAGCCAGTTCCACAGGGACTGTGCTTCTAATGACAGAGTCCTCGATCGATGTCCCCCCTGCTTGTTCAGGTAGTACATTGTGGTGGTATTGTCGGTTTGTACTAGTATGGAACTCGTCTGAATCGAGGGAAGGAATGCCATGAGAGCCAGATGAACCGCCCTGAGTTCTACCATGTTGATATGGTACAACTGTTCTTTGGAGGACCATAGGCCTTGCGTCTGAAGATCGGCCATAAGGGCTACCCATCCTACTAGAGACACATCTGTGATAAGAGTCTGAGATGGAGGAGCTTGGTGGAATGGGACTCCTACTTCCAGATTTCCTCTGTTCATCCACCACAGAATCGCCGCTTTGGCAGCCTTTTATACACAAAGAAGGGGCTCATAAGTAGGCAGATACAACTCAAGACATGATTTACAACCATATATGGACATTTCTTGAACATGATCGATACATGGGTGGAGTTACCGGTTCTTGAGACTCGCCAAAATACACATTCCTATCTACGCTAATCAGAGACAGATGTGACTTCTACTGAACATGCGCTAGACGCACAAAGAACTATTTATAGCTTGTTGCTGGGCAAACTTCAGAGGTGACTAGCAGAGAAGTAGGACTCGCCTCATGTCGGGCACATGGCAATGTATGGCACACAAGATGGAGGCCAGAAAACAAAATGGAGTCTGGCCGTATTTAAAATACGAGCGGGAAAACGAGAACAAAGACACAATAGCATGTCTTCAGCTAATGCTTAATACTATCGCTGTTTTATTTACAACAAAGGTTTTGACTCGGAGTTCGGTTCAGTCAATTGTAGGTGTTTTGTTCCCTGTGGGGCCCTCCAGTGACACAGAGCTGAAAGGTTCATTCTAAGACCCCAAAGACGTAGATATAAACAACAGTATTTTCTTCATTGAATATACCACCTTGGTCTTTTCCTTGGAAGAGAAATGAATGGTTGTATGTGTAGAGTTGACAGATTTTCACTTTTTTGATGCTTTAAAGATGCAGGAAGCTGTTGACCCTCATTCATTTATTAAGTATGAAAGCAACATTTTGTGCCAGATGTAGGTAATTTCATTTTTCCGATTCTTAAATACCGACTCATACCGAATCAGTATTTCAGAATCGGAAATTGTGATGTAGATAAAAAATCGGTAACATTTACCGATTTGGAATCCCTCGGAATCTGAAATCGGTATTTACCGAATCAGTAATTTCCGAATCGGTAAATTCCGAATCGGTAAAACCCATTCATTCCAATGGGCCTCCTGGCCCATAGGAATGAATGTGTTTTACCGATTCGGAATTTACCGAATCGGAAATTACCGATTCGGTAAATACCGATTCGTAAATTTGCAACTGACAAACATGTGAGCCTGTGAACCAATCAGAAACACCAACCACACCCAAAAACAAAGCTACAGTGAAATCAACCAATCAGAATCAAGCACCCCTCCCCAGTACTTGGGAGTGGCCACACCCATGCAGGTGCAGAAACTCAACTGTCAGGAGAGCAGGATGACAGACAGAGGAGCAGGCTTCCCTGAGCTTACCTGAACAGCACCATGGAGACCCAGGATGGACAGAGGGACGCAGCAGAGCGCAGGAGGGAACTGAAATTCAGCCCTGCAGAACTGCAGGTGCTGGTTGAAAAGGTGGTGAAACACTACTGCAAAATCTTTGGAAAATAGTCTCTGCATGTTGTAGAGTCTGTCAAGCGCACTACCTGGATTGATATCCAAGCAAAGGTAAATGCCATCGGGGTCACCCACTGTAAAATTGACGATTTAAAAAAAAGGTGGTATGACCTTCGCATTATCACCAAAAAGAAACTAGCTGCCCACAGAAAAGAAGCTGCAGAAACAGGGGGAGGCAGAAACCGAGCACCACGACTCACCGACATTGAGGAGCTTAGGGAATCCACCCTAGAGCCGGAAAGCATCCATGGCATTGGGGACGCTGACAGCTCCGCCAGAGCTGCAAAGAAACAAGGTAAGATGCATGGACATTATCATTAACCCATTTACCTGTTCCCCTTCCCCACTCTGTGTGCCTACATTACACTCCAGAACAAGTTTTACTAATGTCCAGCAATGCATCATGGGAGACGTAGTCATAGGTAGATAAAGCTATGCAGTCAGCATACCATACAGCAAGGAATGCAACACACTACTAGCAGAAGCAAATGAGGAGCAGGCAAATGTGTGATAGGAGTGTTATTTAATCAAGACACACAGGTGAACTACTCCACTGACACAATGTCCATGTATGTCCTCAGGAGAGTCATCGCGCAGCACAGCAACGGATTGGGAGAAGAGGATAGAAGAAGCTGGTCCCAGCGCAGTTCAACACAGAGCAGGCAGCCACGACACCTGAGCAAACAACCACACCACAGCCTCAGTCTCCTCTTTTGTTTGGGACTCAGGAGTCAGTAGCAGCAGCACAGTCCCCACATCAACACCGTCACCTGTGCAGGAAAGGGCAAGGCGGCTTGATGTGCCCCCTCCCCGCATTCTAGAAACATCTGAGGAGGAAGAGGAGGAGGGTGACATGGCAAGCAAGCCAACGCTGAGCAGCAGCCCACTCCAAGAGCTGTGCGGGCCAGTGTCCAAGGACGAAGGGCACGGGAGAGAGCTGAAGGGCAGTACGCTCAGGGTGTCTTCTGCGGTCTGGAGGCCACCATGGTCAAGGTCCAGCGCCTGCAGGCAAAGGCAATGATGGGCGTTCAGAGGCAGGAGCGCAGCATTAACAACAAGCTGGATAACATTGACAAGGGCATAGGGAACATTTCGGACAGCATGCAGTCGCTGGCAAATGGCATGACAGACATGACCCAGTGCATGACTGTCCTGTGCGACAAATTCGACAGGGACCACTTAGAGAGGCGCAAGGCTTGTGTGGATGTGCGCCAGCAGACCAAAGCATTAAACCGCTTTGCAACTGCAACCTCCCTGCTGTGCAGACGGTCAGTAGCGATGCAGTTTGCTATTGTGCAGTGCTGCACCAATTTATCTGTGGGGATGGGCAGAGTGACCTCTGCCATGGAGCTGATGCTTACACAACAGACAGCCACTAGAGGCGACACATGTGTGGTTGAAAGTGAAGAATCCACCAGAAGGAGTGGCGCAAGCACTCCTGTCCCGGAAATACGCAGGAGCGGCAGGCGTCAATCCCCAGAGCCAGGCCACACCGAAAGCCGTGAAACACAGCCACATCAGTCCCATCCTGTAATCCGTGGACGGAAACATTAACTATGCCCTCCACCCAAAGGACAGGTCATGGTGGGGTTAACTGTGACCACCGAGCGTGGACATTGATATTTTGTGTTACCATTGTGAGGTATTATTGCAATGGCGTAGTGAAAATTAAACTACTTACATCATAATCTTAGCCTGTCTGTGTCTCATTACTCACTCAGAAATATTGCTGTGTGATCTCTGCCCGTCTTAGTCTCCCATCTGTAGCTGGTGCTGCTACTGTAGCATAGGGCTCTGCCTGTTCTGTGTCATCATCAATGTCCTCATGAAGTGTGATCTCCACCTCTGTGCCTTTCTTGGTGGCGAGATTGTGTAACATGGCACAGGTCGCAATGATTTTGCAGTACAGGATTGAAGTGTACTGGCGTGCCCCTCCACTCTTGTGTAGGCAGCGAAACCTGCTCTTGAGGAGTCCAAATGTGCGCTCCACAACGTTGCGTGTAGATCTGTGAGCCACATTGCAACGCCTTTCACTCCTGGTGGATGGGTTGAGGTAGGGGGTGAGCACAAAGGACCGCATGGCATATGCACTATCGCCTAGGGGGGAGAAAGATTGCCATTAGTTGCATTATCATGATACATTCATCTACTGTGACTGTTAGGGTGTGTCAATGTAATTTACCTAGCAGGTATCCATTCCCAAAATCTCCGGCAACTAGGTGTGTGTATATCCCACTATTCTGGAATATGTACGAATCATGGGTGCTCCCAGTGAATTTCGCCACGATGTCTGTGATGACGTTGCCAGCGTTGCATATGACCTGCACATTGATGGAGTGCGTCGACTTCCGGTTCCTGTATATGTGTTCTGTGGCTGCAGGTGGGCAGAGTGGTATGTGGGTGCCATCTATGCAGCCTATCACGTGAGGGAACTGTGCCAGTTGATAGAAATCAGTCTTGGTCTTTGCAAGTTCCGCAGGTGTGTCAGGGAATGAAATATAATGCTCCATCCTCTGCATCATGGCGTCAAGGAACCTCCGGAGGAAACGGGACAGGCAGCTCTGGGACACACCACCTACTGCAGCTATCACACTTTGGTAACTCCCAGAGGCAAGCAGGTGTAGGCTGCACAGCACCTGCACATGGGGTGGGATGGCGTGCGCCCTTGGTGTTGGATGCTCCAGGAGTGGGTGTAGGTCCCTGATCAGGTTCAGGATGGTTTGGGGATGTAGCCTGTACCTTTGGAGTATTTCTGGCTCTGTCAGTTGGAAAAGTGTTATCCTCTGCCTGTACACTTGCTCCTCCCTTAGCCATTCCCTCTCTCCTGCTGCCTGTAGTCTTTGCCGCCTTGCAATGACGTAGAAAGCCGCCATTTTGGTTACACTGTTGCATTTTGGGCCTCATTTTATAGGCTGCACCTGGTTACCACCTGCATTCAATCCATGGTAAATACCGACTCCTAAATAACGAATTTCCTTAAATTCGGTATTTTTCGGGTTTCCTACATCTCCATGCCCATTATTTTACCATTTCTTATTTACTGATTCGGTAATTAAGAATTCGGTAAATGTGAATTCGGAATATTCCCCATCGGTAAAATACCGACTCATATTTTCCGATTCGGAATAATACCGACTCATATTTTCCGATTCGGAATAATACAGACTCATATTTTCCAATACGGAAAAAATTACACTCCTACATCTCATTTCCTGGATACCGCTCGGTAACGGCCGAAATTACCGAATTTCGGCCTTTACCGACCGGTATTTGCCGACCTACATCTGGCCCTTTGTGCCTTATTTGTTCAAAGAATTGCTCGAGGGGCGATATACTAAATGTCCATCATAGTTTATTTGTATATATGTTCCCACTTTTGGCACTGTACAGAATACAGCGGGTTCTCTCAGCGTGAAGCATGGAGGCTTTTATAAGTAAAGTATACAAGAGTTATACAGTAGTTCTTCTGAACTAAGACCATTTTTGCAGAGAACCTTTGTACGTAAACTGATGTGCCTACCATCTACTTTTTTCTTTGACAATAAAACAATGGTGAATATTTAAATTTTTAAGTAGAGAAGCAGTGAAACTTTTTGGTAGACCTCGTATGATGGTGTGTTTTTCATGCAGACTGGTGCAATGAAATAATAACAGAGGACCACTTGCCTTCACTGTCATAATAACAATATTTTCACATTTGATGCAGAGTAGTTTGTTTTTCCTTTATTCGCCTTGGCAGGCTGCAAGACTAGAGAACGGTTTGTTTTTAGGGTCAAGCCTACGATAACATGAGCTAACACATGCAGGTCGTTTGTTATGGTTGAGCATACCATAGCATGTCCTAGCAAAGCCCGCTCCACTCCAAAACAATTTGCCCCACCCCAACCTGCCCCATCCAATCCAAAACAATCTGCTTTACGCCAATCCTCCCACCCCAATCTACCACACTCCAATTCAAAACAATCTGCCCCACTCCAATCCAAAACAATCTGACCCACTCCAATCTGCCCACCACAATCTACCACACTCCAATCCAAATAAATCTGCCCCACTCTAGTCCAGAACAATCTGTCCCACTCCAATTTGTCACACTCCAATCCAACGCAATCTGCCCCACTCCAGTCAAAAGCAATCTGCCCCACTGTAGCCCAATACATTTTGCCACACTCCAATCCAAAGTAACCTACTCCAATCCAGCCCAAAACACCAAAACAATCTGCCCCATTCCAATCGGAAGCAATATGCCCCACCCTAGTCCAGAACAATCTGTCCCATTAAAATCTGCGCCACTCCAATTCAAAGCAATCTGCCCCACTCCAGTCAAAAGCAATCTGCCCCACTCTAGTCCAAAACATTTTGCAATGCTCAAATCCAAAGCAATCTGCCACACAGTTTGTACTGATGACCCCTGGGTCCTTGGACATGCTTTGTTGGCTTTGATCTGCAAGTTTTACTCACTTTAGTTCCACTCTAATCATGTTATCCTATATTTTGGGTCTTTTGAGTCAGTAAAATTGCTCAGCGTGAAGATGTATTCACTAAAAAAGACCCCCAAACTGATGCAATCTTGCCTCATTCTTTTTAATGGTCTCGTTATCCACCCTGTTCCCACCCAAATGCCAAAACCAATAGCTCGTTTTGAACCTATTGTTTACTATGCATGCTGGACAGTGAAGTTACTTTACTGCATCAAGAGGAAATTCACATGAGAGTATTGAATAAGTGCAGCCATCTCCTGATTATTTGTGATAGGGTCTGAGGTGACTTTTTATAAGATGTAATCTCTTAATGCCTGAATTTATTTGATTGGACCTGTTTAGTTAATGGCAGTTGCCTTGTGAAAACAGATTTTCTAGGTGAGCTGTTTTTGCATCATGCAAAGCAGACCACTTTGCTCCAAAGTGCTAGGGAAACCAGAGCAAATTATTGCTTTTCCTGGTGACTTACCATAAGCCGATGTAGATATATCATTGTCTATATGACATCTATCTGTTCTGTTGTGGTCCAAAGATGCAGACTTTCATAACTTTTAGCCTGCCTCCAATGGTGGCATTGGGAAAAGAGGGTGGGCAGGGAGCACAATCCGAGGATAAGTTACTTACCTGTAATCCTAGTTCTCTTCCATGGGTATCCTCATCATAGTCATAAGCACTGAATATTCCCGCCCATGTGCGGGGACCCCGGAAATATTAAAAAAATTATATATGGTAACCATATATGTAAAGCTCTACATATATAAAATACAAACTTCTATCATTTTTTCCTATACCAATGCAATCCCTAATGGGGGCTAAACAATGTAATTGCACACATAAAGACTGCTTTTGCCAATACATAGAGACACAAGAGGGCAAGTAGTACTTGAACTCAAGTCTTTTAATGAGTAAAATACTCATAACAGCAAAAAACTTGCATACAAGCAGACATTGTTAGCCTACAGGCTGCATTGTAAAACACTGGCTCTGTGCCTTTAAGGCAGCCATCATGCCTCAGGGGTGACAGTTGGGTCAGTTGTTCTTTGTATAACCCTGAAGGTCAGGTCCCAAAGATATCTTTTAACACTTCAGACCTAATCTGATTTGTCTGGGGAGGTGGGTGGGTTGCTTATGACTATGATGAGGATACCCCTGGAAGAGAGCTAGGATTACAGGTAAGTAACTTATCCTTCTCTTCCAGGGGATCCTCATCAATAGTCATAAGCACTGAATAGAATAGCAAGCCCATCAACCACTTGCAGAAAAATGAGAACACAAAGTGATTCGATAACCAACAGATGAACCCTCAGCTGCTGAACAGATTTCACAAGGAGGCTTGCCCTACTTGAGAATCCGCTCTAGTATCTGAGTCAAGACAGTAGTGTCTTGTAAATGTGTGTACTGATCTCCAAGTAGCAGCTTTGCATATCTCTGAGAGCAGTACATTACTGAGGAATGCTGTTGTGGCCGTTTTTCCTCTAGTAGAATGAGCTTTGGGAGCAGACAAGAGGGGTTTCCCTGCTAGCTGGTAAGCCAATTTAATGCAAGAGACTATCCAGAGAAGGACCTTTTCGTTGCTGGGAAACCTGTTCTGACTGAACCATAGTTGGCAAAAAGATGCTCGGACTTTCTCATGGACTTCGACCTCTCTAGATAGAACTTCAAAACCGATTTAAGGTCCAATGAATGAAGAGCCCTCTCTGCTGGTGTGGAGGGGTTAGGAAAAAGGGTCGGGATTGAGATAGCTTGATTGACATGAAAATCCGACACCACCTTCGGAAGGAAGGCCGTATGTGTTCTGAGCACCACCCTGTTGAAATGAAAGACCAGATAGGGTTCTTTAGCACAGAGAGCCAGTATCTCGCTCACCCTACGAGCTGAGGTGATTGCTATCAAAAACACAACCTTCCACTTAAGGTGTTGCAAGGTCGCCTTGTGAATCGGTTCAAAGAGTGGACCCATCAGTTTGGACAGTACCAAGTTCATCTCCCAAAGGGGCGAAGGGGGCTGAATGGGAGGATACACCTTCTTAAGGCCCTGAAGAAAGTCCTTCACTACTTGTAACTGAAAAAAAGAGGGTTGAGAAGGCGAACGCTGCTAGGTGCACCTTAATGGAGGAGAATTTCAACCCTGCCCTGGCCAGGTGAAGCAGATATGGAAAGATTACATCCTCCTGTCCCCTGGTGGGATTACAATCATTCTGCACACACCATATATAGAAGCGTTTCCATTTACATGCATAAGAGTACCTGATGGAAGGCCTTCTTGCCTCTTTCAATATAGACATGCAGTCTTGTGACAAGCCTAAATGTCCATACTGGAGGACCTCAGGAGCCATGCTGCCAAGTTCAGTGATGTAAGGTTGGGATGATGATGAATCCTCCCGTTCATCTTGGACAGCAGGTCCGGTCTGCATGGCAGCCTTCTGTGTGGCTTTAGTGACATGTGAAGAAGGTCCGGGTACCATCACCGCCTGGGCCATTCCGGAGCAATCAGAATCATTGCGGTGTCCGAGTGTGCCAGCTTGGTCACCACTTTCGGGATGAGAGGCAGGGGTGGAAAAGCATACACAAATGCCCCGGACCAGCTGATCAATAGGCATTCCCCTTCGATCCTGGCCAGTAGTACCTTGAGGCGAAGCTTTGCCATTTTCTGTTTTCTTTGTCTGCAAAAAGGTCTATGCTTGCATGGCCCCAAGCTTGGAAGATGTCGTTGACCACCTCGTTGTTGAGAACCTAATCTTGCTGCTCTGTGAAGTGGCGACTGAGAGCGTCCACTGGTGAATTCTGCTCTCCTGGTAGATGAACCGCTGTGATGGATAGTTTCCTCCTCAGCAGCCAGTTCCACAGAGACTGTGCTTCCAATGACAGAGTCCTCGATCGATGTCCCCCCTGCTTGTTCAGGTAGTACATTGTTGTGGTATTGTCGGTTTGTACTAGTATGGAACTCGTCTGAATCGAGGGAAGGAATGCCATGAGAGCCAGATGAACCGCCCTGAGTTCTACCATGTTGATATGGTACAACTGTTCTTTGGAGGACCATAGGCCTTGCGTCTGAAGATCGGCCATAAGGGCTACCCATCCTACTAGAGACACATCTGTGATAAGAGTCTGAGATGGAGGAGCTTGGTGGAATGGGACTCCTACTTCCAGATTTCCTCTTCATCCACCACAGAATCGCCGCTTTGGCAGCCTTCGAGAGACAGATCTTGTTTTCCCAGTGCGACGACCGCTGATCCCACTGGTCCTCCAGATCTTGCTGTAGAGGACGCACTTTTAGTCTGGCATTGGGTACCAGAAGAATGCATGATGCCATCGATCAGAGTACAGATGTTATCTGTCGCACTGAAAACCAGCCATTCTTGAGAACTTTTCCGCACTTTCGGATGAGGAATAACTGTCTCTCCCCCTGAAGGAAACACTTTTCCTTGCTCGGAGTCTAATTTTGCTCCCAAGTAGCGGATCGTTTGAGTGGGTTGCTGTGTCGTCTTTTGATAGTTGACCTGTAGCCCTAGCTTTTGACAGAGCCTTAGACACTGTTGGAAATGGTTCTTCAGTCTCTGTGGAGTTGGTCCCTTGATCAACCAATCGTCTAGGTAATTGTAGATGAAAAAACCCCTGCGCCTCAGAGATGTTGCTACCACGGACATGCACTTCGTGAATACCCTGCGAGCTGACTTTAGCCCGAAGGGCAGTACTTTGAATTGATAATGGGATGTTCCGACGACAAATCTCAGATATTGCCAGTAATGCTGATTTATCGGTATATGAAAATAGGCATCCTGAAGATCCATCGAACACATCCAATCCCCTTCGCGAAGGTGAGGATATATTTAGTGGAGAGCCAGCATGCAAAATATTTCTCTTTTGATGGTTTTGTTGAGTGCTCATAGATCTAAAATGGGTCTGTACTACGACTTCTGACCTTTTTTCTTCACCAGGAATTATCTGGAATACACTCCTCGACCCCTTTGCGACCTTGGGAAATTCTCTATGGCTGATTTTTAGAGAAGGATACCCACCTCCCTCTGCAACACGCTGATCTGATAGTTCGATGGCGGAACTGGAGGGATAGGGGTAGGACAATGTTGGAAACGTAGAGAGTACCCATTTCGAATCGTGTTCAGCACCCACTGGTCTTTTGTGATGTTTAGCCACTCTTGTATGTGATTTGCCACACTTCCTCCTACTGGAGCGGTGCACGGCACTGGAGGAAGCAGACACTCATTGCTTTGCTGGAGGTTTGTTGGAGGTGGAGGACTGACGGTTCCCTCCTCTTCCTATGAAGATCGTCGATTTTGAAATTGCGACCTCTGCTGACCCTGTTGGCTCTGGTTCTTTTGCCAATGAGGGGTTTGAACCCTCTGTTGGAACGATCTGCGGTCAGTGTTGCGGTAGCGACGATGGAACTCTTTCTTTTTCTCCAATCCTATCGCCTTCGGAGTGTCCAGCTCACTCTTCATTCGTGCCATCTCCTAGTCGGTGTGAGAACCCAACAGCGATGATCCAGAAAAAGGAAGATTGACAATTCGGGATTGAGCCTCTGGCTTCAAAGCTGTTAACCAAAGCCATGATGATCTTCTGGCACAAATTTAGTGCGCATACGAATGTGCTGAAAGGGTAGCCCCATCCGCAGCCACACTTATTACATGGTTCACCACCAAGCTGCCTTCCTTCCTGTCCCCTTTGGGTAACTTCTCAGAGAACCGCTGCATTGTATCCCATAATGCTCTATCATACCGTCCCAATAGAGCTGAAGCACTTGAGACCTTTAACATGGATGAGGAGGTACCACATACTTTCCTACCCCATGAGTCGCGACCAAATGCGTTTTTCTAGCTGCAGCCACAATCACTGAGTCTGGTTTTGGGGCAGACTTTAAGAACACAGGATCCTCCACCGACAGGCGATATTTCTTGAGACTCCTCTCCGGGGCCGTCTTGAGGGTGGCTGGCGTGAGAAAAATATCCATTACTGCTTCTAGCAAGCCCGGTACCAGAGGCAGTAATGGTCGAGAGGACGCCTTCTGATTCAGAGTTTCAAAGATGACTGACGAAGTACTCTGTTGGACAGGCATTGGGATGTTTAGTTTGGAAGCCCCCCTGGCCAGCAGGTGCTTACGTCTTCCACCGCAGATATCCTTGATGGTGGGCTATCCGTGAGCATGGGCAAATAGTCTCTTTTTGAAGAGTACGTGGATGAAGTGGATGGAGTCGGGGACCTGTGCCTTCTTCTTTCACTGCGAGATCTTGACCTTCTCCTAGGTGCTGGTACCGGGGAGCGAGTCCTTGCTCTTCCTCTTGGCGGCGACAGCTCTGCGGCCTGAGCTAGCCGAGCCAGGGAAGACCTGCGAGCCAGGCTGGATTCTCTTCTCGCCTCCATAGGACAGGTACGATCCGCCCAATGATGCAGGGGTTGCAACCAGTTGCAACCATCTGGGGGAGAGATGAACAGATGCAGGCCCCTGTGTTTAATCAGGTGAACGTGGTGGAGATTTCCTCACCTCCTGATGAACTTCCGCAGCCTGCTGAGAATTAGAGTGAGACCCCTGGCTGTTTGAGGATAAGATCACCACCTCCGAGTACGAGACCTGGAGATAGACCGATGAGAACCTGATCTCGACGTCGATGACGGAGATGGAGAGAGGCTCACTGGGACTGACACAGATAGAGAACTCGGTCTCGACGTTGTATGTGAAGATCCTTGCTTGGACACCGACCTGGAATGTGTGTGTCTGGACTGAGACCTTCGTCTCAGCGCTGACCCCGATCTTCTCTCCTTCGACAGAGTACTGCGCCTCAACGTCGACTGCTGTACCAACGGAGACCTGCGCCTCGACGTCGATATTCTACTCGCCGACGGAGACCCCTGCCTCGACGTCGGCCATGCTCTTTTCGACGGAGGACTGAACCTCGACGTCGACTGATGTTTAGACGGAGACCCCTGCTTTGACGTCAATCTTGGTCGTTTCGCCGGAAATCTGCGTCTTGACGTCGAACGCCTGCGCTTGGACGGAGGGCTGTGCCTCGACGTCGAGCGTCCTTCCCTCGATGTAGACTGGTACTTCGACGTTGATCATCTTTCCCTAGATGACGGACTGCAGCTCAACGTCGAGCCTCTTTCTTTCGACAGAGGACTATGTCTTGACGTCGCCAATGGAACCGACGGAGACTGGTGTGTCGACGTCGAATGTCTTGCTAACGTCGACGGAGGGCCCTGCCTCGACGTCGACGATAGAATGTCTGACGATCTCTGCCTCGGCGTCAATCTACGCTGAGACCTCGAAGTTGATTTATGTCTCGGCGTTGATGATCGGTGTCTGAACGACGATTGTCGTTGAAGAGTCGACCCGGGTCCAGAAGGGTCATGTGGGAGACTTCACCAAAAGTGGGCAGGGTCCACAGCAGGACGCTGGACAGCAGGACGCTGATCCAACGGTGACAAGGACTTGGTCTTAGATGTTGGAGTGCAGCGCTTCTGCGCCCGGTCCATTGACGACGATCCCGCCGTCGGGACCTTCGACGTCGAGCCCGACGCCGAAGGGGAACATATCGGGACCTTGCTCTTCACATTGTACGCGCCCTTTTCTTCGACTTCATGGAGACCTACCTTTTTCTGAGAGGCCATAGATCCTGATTCTCTCCCTAGCTTTGAGAGTTTTTTTAGATAGCTTCCTGCAGTGTGGACATGAGGAAGGAGAGTGGGAATCAGGTAGACAGAGAATACACACCTCATCCTGAAACCAATTGTCCACGGACTCGATAATTCTCGCTTCGGTGCCCACTCTAAGCACGAGTTCACACTATGAAGCTCTGGGCAACAAGCCTGCTTAATCTCCACAATAGCCCCCCCGCGGCGGGATGCCTGGCTTTCACCTTGGGGATGCCCAGCACGGGTGATCTCACAGGGAAAAACCAGGACGGGTTCCCAAGGCAAGCGCCGAGATGCCCAAGGGTAACATCGAACGCTATATAAGAACACACATACATATATACATACATACATGTGTGTTTGTCTTGGCCTTCTTCTTGCCACAGGCAGGGCAAGGGTTGAATAAAGAAGACATTTTTGACAGAAAAAAATGGGTAAACCTGCACTCAACTGCCAATAGACGTCAAGTGAATCCAAGAAAACCCCAAAAAATGTGAGAATTTTTGACTGAAAAGCCAAAAAGTAGAGAGCTGTGAATCCAGGGTCCTGACAGAAGGAGCCAGAAAGAACAACTGACCCAACTGTCACCCCTGAGGCATGATGGGCAGCTGGGGGTCATGTTATGTTATGTTATGTTAATATAGACTTATAGATCGCATTATCACCCAGGGGTATCTAAGCGCTAATCAGCGGACATACACTACCAGCGAGAGACGCAGAGCCACCAGCTCAGAGGGGCTCCAGGCCTCCAAGAAAAGCACAATCTTCAGATTCTTCCTAAAAAGGAGGAGGTTAGTTTCCTTACGAAGTTTAACTGGAAGGCGGTTCCAAGCCTGAGGGATAGTGCTAGAGAAAGCTCTACCGCCCATAGACGCAAGGTTAAACATGGCTGCCTTGAAGGCACAATGCCAGTTTTTGTTGAAAATGCTTTCATTTTCCATGCTATTGTTTTACAATGCAGCTTGTAGGCTAACAATGTCTGCTTGTTTGCAGGTTTTTTGCTCTTATGAGTGTTTTACTCATTAAAAGACTAAAGTCAAGTACTACTTGCAATCTTGAGTCTTTATGTAATGGCAAAAGCAGTCTTTATGTGTGCAATTACATTGTTTAGCTTCCATTGGGGGCTGCATTGGTATAGGAAAAAATGATATATGTTTGTATTATATATATGTAGAGCTGTACATATATGGTTACCATATATCATTATTTTAATTATTTTTGGGGTCCCCGCACATGGGCGGGAATATTCAGTGCTTATGACTATTGATGAGGATCCCCTGGAAGAGAAATAACCCTGCCACTGCGTTGAGTGTTGGATAAATGACACTCATGGACGTACAGGTCACTGCTGTATTTGTCTTTTAGCATTAATCACTCTTTTATTGTGTAGCTTTTCATTGTTTATATATTTTGTTTTAATTTTAGAGTAATGTTTAGCTACTTCAAATAATTTCTGAAATGCACCTGTTGCATATTTTCTACATGTTTGGTTGCCTGTTTTGTATGGAATTGAGCGCATGCTCTGTCTTTGGTCTTCAGTGGTGGTACATTCTGCACACACACTCTCACTTGAACCTCAGTACAACTGGCTGAGGGAAGCACAAGTGCTCTCTATTAAAGTCCCATGGGAATATGAAAGGAGCTCATATGGTCTTGGGTTTCAGTCACAACCCACATCCTTAGCTCGGGATCCTCGTATTGTTGGTAAATCAGTTTATTTTTCGGTGCCAAGTTCCACTGACCACTAACATTGAGTACTTGGTAGCAGGATAAACCTACATGTGTTTACTATTTTGCAATGTATTCTAATAGTCCTTTAACACTAGTATTTAGTGTGTGCAGATTTAGAGTACAGGACTTGTAAGACAGTACCCTTGTTTTGATTTTTGTTGAGGGAGTTGTACTGACACTTACAGTGCTATAAGTTCTCTTCCACTACTTATGATCATTCCTACACTAGAGGTCAGACTGGGCTTTCTGTACGAACAGGTTACTTGTTTACTAGCCTTATTCAATAGTTGCTAGATAGTGCCTCTCAAACTACTTACAGCCAATACACTATGCAAACAGCTAGACTGGCCCTTTCAGGGACCAGCCATTGTGGCCAAGGCTATTCGCTAAACTAAACTTTAGTTGCCGCACTACATGTCCTAGTTCTCTGATCCCAGAAACTGCTGTGGAAGAGACCAGCCCAACCATTGGGAACTCATTCTCACTGGTTTGGACATTGCACCATGCAAGAAGAACAATAGTTACTTACCTGTAATCTGTGGTTCTCCAGTATTGGTGTCTTTCATAGATTCACATGCCTGAATCATTCCCCGTCATTGGAGTGGGAGTCCCACGGTATATAAAAAACAGTAATATGCCATTTGTACATAGCAAATAACAGTTCAACCCAACCAGGAAGTAAAGTAGCCCCAGCTACAGTGTAAAAAAACTTCCACATTAGTGACTATCCAAGTCATTATGTATAGACCAAACTGCAGCCAATCAGGCCACAGCTCCCACCAGAATGCTCTCCCCAGAGACCCAGGCTCTCAGATTTTGTAGCACCGGAGTGTACCTGAGTATGCATATATATATATATCCATAGCCTGAGTGAGACTCTGAGGGGAGGTGGGTGGGTGCATGTGAATCTATGAAAGACACCAATACTGGAGAACCACAGATTACAGGTAAGTAACTATTGTTCTTCTCCAGTATTAGGGGTGTCTTTCATAGATTCACATGCCTGAATCAGAGTATTTATCAGTAATACAATGCATCGCTCTTGGACGCCAAGCTTCACAGTTTTCATGCATGAACATAAAGTAATGCAATAACATATTAAAGCGTCAAAAGAGCAAGAGGAGGTGGGATAGATCATCAGAGGCTCACCTTATTGAAAAAGATTACGCAGGACTGCTCTTCCCACCGAGGCATCGGTATCACTTGAAGAATCCAGACAGTAATGCCTCGTGAATGTGTGCCTGCTGGACCATGTTGCAGCTCTGCAGATCTGCAGGAGAGGCACACCAGCAAACAAAGCAGTTGAAGAAGAGACTGCCTCGTAGAATGAGCTCTAGGTAAGGTCTGTAAGGGTTTACCTGCTTGTTGATGGCAGAGCCCTATCGTTGATGAGACCCACCTAGCTATAGTCTGTTTTGTCACTGCACAGCCTTGTCTCAGTCTGCCATGCGCTACAAATAGCTGATCCGTCTTCCTGATGGCAGCTGTCCTTGAAAGATAAAACTTAAGACATCTCTTGATATCTAATGAGTGTAAAGTCCGCTCAGCTGTCGACTGCGGATTCGGAAAAAATGTCTTAAGTATCACTGGCTCATTCAAATGAAAATCCGATGGTACCTTGGGCATGTACTTCGGGTTGGTGCGCAGTATCACAGAGTCATTCGTGAATTGCAAGAAAGGTGGTTTAGACGTGAACGCCTGCATGTCACTAACCCTTCTGGCTGATGTTAACGCCAGCAGTAATGCGACCTTCCAAGTGATGAACTTCAGATCAACTTTATGGATCGGCTCAAATGGATGGCGCATGAGCTGAGCTAGTACTATATTCAAATGCCAGGATGGAGGTGGCCGACGTATTGGTGGAGACATACGAAATAAACCTTAAAGAATTGCTGGATTATTCTTGAGGAATATTTAGAATTCGTACCATCCTGACGGTATAGCGGCTAAAAACACTTTAAGTGTTGAGTGCGCCAAACCTGATTTAGCCAACTGCAAAAAGAAAGGTAAGATCTTTTCCGGTTTAGCATACATGGGATGTAAATTCATAGTTTGGCATCAAGCACAAAAACGCTTCCATTTGTAAGTTTTGTTAGTTGAAGGCGCTCTAGCATTGGCTAGGACTTCTTGACAGTCTTGTGGAATGTTCAAGTGTGCAAACTCATGGTGTTGAGGAGCCAAGCCGATAATTTCAGAGAATGAGGGTCCGGATGATATACCCTGCCTTCTTGAATTGTCAGAAGATTTGGAATTTGAGGCAGCTGGACTGGTTCGCGTTCTGAGAGAAGAAGAAGCTGTGTGAACCAATATTGTCGTGGCCACCGTGGAGCAATCAAAATTATTCGACACAGTTGTTTTCTCATTTTCTTGATGACCTTGGGAATTAATGGAGTTGGCGGGAAGGCGTAGGCAAATATCCGCTCCCAATTCATTGACAGAGCATCCCCGCAAGATTCTCTGTGGGGAATCCAGCTCGCAAATTGTGTACATTTCTTGTTCCGATATGTTGCGAAAAGATCTAGATCGGGGTGACCCCATCTCTGGAAGATCCGATCCAGCGCTGGTTGATGCAGTTCCCACTCGTGAGTGCTGCTCTTGGATCTGCTCAGGGAATCTGCTAGCACATTGGCTACTCCTGGAACATGCACCGCTGACAAGTTGATGTTGTGATCCAGAGCCCAATTCCAGATCTCTTGAGCCTGCTGGGACAACCGGGCTGATCTTGTGCCCCCCTGCTTGTTCAGGTAATGCATGCTCGTTGTGTTGTCTGTTCGAATCAACACTGTCGAGTCTTCCAATATCGCTTGAAAAGATTTCATGGCGAGGAAAATGGCCCTCAATTCCAATAAATTGATGTGCCATTTCTTTTGCTGTCTGTCCCATTTGCCACTGATCGTCATCCCTTGAAGGTGAGCGCCCCAACCTTCTAGCGAGGCATCCGTGGTTACGATGAATCTGGGGACTTCTGCGAGGAAAGCACAGCCCACCTGCAGGTTGTGTTCCTGACTCCACCACAGGATTGCATTTTTCATTCGAGGCGTTAAGGTGATGATATCCTCGAAGGAACCTGATACCTGCACCCATTGGTGACTGAGGTCCTCTTGCAAGGGTCTCATTCTCAGACGACAGTTTGGAGTGAGAGGGATGCACGATGAGATCATCCCTAGGAAAGATTTGAATTTTCGAACAGAAACGCACTCTTTTCTGAGGAGTGCAGTCGCCATCTTTTGAATCTTCTCCTGCCTTTCGCTTGAAATGAAGACCTGAGCGAGCTTGGAATCCAGCGTTGCTCCTAGGAAAGACTTCCTTTGTGATGGTACCAGATCTGATTTCTCAAAGTTCACTGAGAAACCCAGGCTTTGAAGCAGGCAAAGGCATTTCTGGACATGTTTGCTTGTTGTGGCGTAGGAATTGGCCTTGATAAGGCAGTCGTCCAGATATGGGTATATCTGAATACCCTGCAATCGTAAGTGGGCCGCTACAGGTGCCAACATTTTTGTGAATACCCTCGGGGCTGAATGTAGTCCAAAAGGAAGCACCTTGAATTGGAAATCCCTGCCAGCCACTCTGAACCTTAGGAACTTCCTGTGCCTGGGGAAGATGGGTACGTGGAAGTAAGCATCCTGAAGGTCGAGTGTTGCCATGTGGTCCCCTTCTGTCAGAAACTGGAGGATCTCTTGGAGTGTTAACATTCTGAACGTTAATTTTTTGATGTATTTGTTGAGGGCACGCAAATCGAGGATGGGGCGCCATTCCCCCGATTTTTTGCGTATCAAGAAAA
Source organism: Lissotriton vulgaris (assembly GCF_964263255.1). Taxonomy (NCBI): domain Eukaryota; kingdom Metazoa; phylum Chordata; class Amphibia; order Caudata; family Salamandridae; genus Lissotriton; species Lissotriton vulgaris. The sequence continues at coordinate 810,284,365 of NC_141695.1, read as the reverse complement.
AACGAGAGTAAAAACCTTTTCCTCTCTGATGTTGAGGTACTCTCTCGATTGCCCCCTTTTGAATCATTGTATTGATTTGGATGAACAGGTCTTTGAGATGTGCTGGGGGCGGTCCTTTTGGGGGTGAATTTGGAGGGGTTTTTACAAATTCTAATATGTGGCCCTTGGAAACCACATCTAGGACCCATCTGTCTGTGGTAATTTTTGACCATTTTGAGCAATGTAGGGATATTCTTCCTCCAATTTGTTTCTGGCTGGGACAAAGTGGTGGCAGGATGTGTTCCTCACTTTTTGTTAGTGTTGTCTCTGCCCGATATGTTGTTTTCCCTCGGGCTGTGAATAATTATTTCTTCTTTGGCCATAAGGTTGTTGCTTATATGGCTGGTACCTCTGGTTATTTTGATTGTTTGTATATGATCGTTGTTGGTAATATCGTCCTCTATTTGCGAAGTTACCTCTTCCCCTAGCACCACGAAAGGAAGATTTCCGGTACTGCAGAGTACCCAACGATCGTGCAGTTTCTGTGTCCTTCTTGATGGCTTGCAAAGCCTCATCCACATGCGAGCCGAATAGGTACTCGCCATCATAAGCCATATTCAGCACCTTGGCTTGCACCTCCTCCCTAAAGGATGTAGATTTCAACCATCCCTCTCTTCTAAGGACTGCAGCTCCTGCCAACTGTCTGAATCCTGTAGCTGCTACGTCCACTGCAGCATCAATGATCTCCGACGAAGCACACTCCCCTTCCTGCAGAATTTTTGTGGCTTTGGTCCGGTCCGGTTCAGGGAGTTTTTGAATGTATGGCGATATGTCTGACCACATCTGCCTATCATACCTGCCGAGAATTGCCAGCGAATTAGCAGCCCTAACTGTGGTCGCTGCAATAGTCGATACCTTCTTCCCAATGGTATCGAGTCGCCTCCCATCTCTGTCCGTAGGAGTGGAGATCTGAGATGACGGGTTCTTTGCTCTCTTTTGAGCTGCTTGCGCAATGACTGACTCCGTCTTGGCCTGGCCGATCAGGCAAGCAGGTGAAGAAGTTGGTGCCCTGTTCTTTTTATCCACTCGCAGTAAAACCGCAGGTAAAGAATTTGGTGTGGCCATGATCTTTAGACCTTCTTTCCAAATAAAGTCTATAATAGGAATAGACCAACTTTGTCTCTGAGACAAACTCTTAAAGTCGTACAGGAAACATTCGTCCTGTTTAGCCTCCATGGTAATGAGAAATCTCTTAGTTGCTTTGTCCATAATCCTATGGAAATTTGCAATATCCACCGTTGGTGACTCAGCTTTTGGTTGTTCATCTGGAGAAGGTGTGTCAGCTTGATAATCTTCATACTCCGACGAGTCCGTTTTATCTAATTCACCTTCTTCCTGAGCTTCCTCATCAGTGTTCTCAGCCTCCGTTTGGTGGTAGGACACCGGTGTTGATGGTCGGGCTTGCTCCGCTTCTTCTGTCATTGTAGCCATTGGAGTCTGGGTTACTCGAGGCCGTGGAGAAGAGATTTGTGATTCGCCTGACTCCGAAGGCGGAAAACGGCGATAATAGTCGCTCAACATATACTGCAAATTTTGGAAAAGTTCCATTGGCATTTGCATCCCTGGTGTTGGTTCAGTCTCCACCCTAGGCGGTTGTATCACTTGCTCCTCTTCCTCCTGATCCTTTATTTGTATGAGCAAATCAGATGGGCTCTCAGCTGCTTGAAATAACTCATCACCAGATTCATCTTCCTCAGAATCCAAGAGCCTGTCTGGCATTTTTAGTGGCGACATAGATGCAGACTGTGATGAACGCTTTTGTAATAGTGCCGCAGTGGTGGCTGGAGATGGCAGCGGTATCACATTACTCCTTGCTGACCAAACTTGAAGATCTGTGCAAGATGACAGCTTTGGTGTTGTTGGATTCTCTTGCGCCATTGTGAATTCTGTTTCTTGTGGCTTTGTCTTTGTCGTCGACGATGTACTCGACGACGATAATTGCTCCGTCGACGACTGTGTCTGTTTAGTCTTCGTTGACGAGATGGACTTCGTCGTCGACGAGGGGACCGTCGACGGGACCACTTTCTTCGTCGACGGGGCCGTCGACGGGACTATTTTCTTCGTCGACGAGGCCGTCGACGGGGCCGTCGACGAGGTCTTCTTCGTCGACGATGGCAGCTTCGTAGACGATGATGTCATCGACGGCAAGGTCTTCTTAGTCGACGGTATGGCTGTTGTCGACGGCAGGCTTTTCGTCGACGCTGGAATTAGCTTCGTCGACGGAGGCTCGTCGACGAGAGGTGTGACTATTTTCGTAGACGAGATGGGACGAATTTGGACATGTACAAAAGTTGGAGAGGACGCTGAGGACATCACCATAGAAGGTTTTGGTGAGGAAAAAGTCATAGTAGAAGTCACTGCAGTGGCTGCCTGACAGGAAAACGGCAGAGTAGTCGCTGCCTTGGTCACAGGCCTCTGAGGTGACACTAAAGACGCAGTCTTTTTTGATTTTGTTGTCCTCACAGATTTCTCAGAGGATTTTTTCATTTTCGAGGTAGAAGGCTCACCAGCGTTTTCAGTGAGCTGGGCCTGTCTTGCCACCTTAGCCTTAGGAGTAGTCACCTTACTCTCAGCCATCCTCTTTCTAGATCCCATAGAAGACCCTGAGGCCAAACTTCCTACCTCAGAGAGTGGGTTATCCTTATCTTTAATCCGCTGTATCCACAGCAGCAGGCGACCCTCTCTGTCCCTGAGGGTCTTTGGAGGAAAGGTGCGACAAATCTTGCACTCCTTAGCCTGATGATCAGGGTACAAGCAGTAGATGCAGAGAGTATGCGGATCCTTCTTAAACAGCCTTGCTTTTCCGCAGGATTCACAGGCCCTGAACAGGGACTTTGATTTAGACATGGTAGAAAGTGAAATCTTTCAGAAGTAGAGAAAAAACTGAGCAGAGCTCAGAGAGACTCCCTATCACACGACGTGCGGTAAAAATCTGAGAGCCTGGGTCTCTGGGGAGAGCATTCTGGTGGGAGCTGTGGCCTGATTGGCTGCAGTTTGGTCTATACATAATGACTTGGATAGTCACTAATGTGGAAGTTTTTTACACTGTAGCTGGGGCTACTTTACTTCCTGGTTGGGTATAACTGTTATTTGCTATGTACAAATGGCATATTACTGCTTTTTTATATACCGTGGGGCTCCCACTCCGACGACGGGGAATGATTCAGGCATGTGAATCTATGAAAGACACCCCTAATACTGGAGAATCTAAATTAGTCCATGAACAGGTGCTTGTCCTAGTTCACTAAATAAAATGACTCTTGCATAAGCGGGTAGCTAGACTTGCCTATTTGCCATTTACATGGTGCATTAGTGCAGTCACTCTTTCAAAAAAGGTAAAGTGCAGGTTCTCTCTGAAGCTTCCCATTTACCAGTCCTGGAAAGACAAGAATCCTCAATCTATATATAGACATGCACGAGCACACACAGAGTCCAAATTAAACATTTTAACCAAATATGAGTACATTTAGTGCATCAAACTATACGTCGCTGCTTAGCAGTGAAAGGCAGGTGGACAAGTTGTGTGTGGCAAGGAGCAGTATTTTTGTATGTCTCCTCCCAGCAAATCCAACAGCTGTGGTGATGAGGTCCATGTGGAAAGGTAGGGCTGAGAAATAAAGCTGGGACATGCCACTATCACCAACCCTGTCACCTTTCCTTCACGCTGCCATTGGCACCTCTCATCTCGCCTTAAAAATCCCACTGACTGTCATCTTTCACTTGCAATTCCACAATCCCCTCTCAACTCTCCCTTGCACTTCCACTGACTCTGTTATATATTCCTCACCCCCCACTATCCCCCTCATCCCTCCATCATACTCCGTCTCCTCTTTGTACTGCCTGCTCACACATACTGCCTTCCTGTACCTCCTCGCACTGTGCACTCGTTCACCTCTTGCTCACCCCTCTCTGGTTGCGCCCCCAATTTGTCTCGATGCTGTTCTCACTTACATTCGGAAATTGTAAAGTGTGCACAGCCCGTCTCTATCCTTGACCTCTCTGTCGGTTCACACGCCTCTCTCAGTCCAGTGCCCATTCTCGGTGCCCCACCCTCAGCTGGTGGGTGGTCATTGCCTCTGAACACTTGTCTTACTTTCAGGTTAATAAGGTTTCTTTTGGAAGAGCAACCAATACCCCACTCCCTCGTACTCTCTCTCACCCCTCTCTCTCACTTTCTCACGCACTCTCCCTGCATCTCTAATATGGTTGAACACAGGTGTGAGAAGTTGGCCTGATATGTGGTGTTTCCAATTCTGGAACCACCTTGTATCAGTCCAAACAATCCCTTATGGTGTCTGGTTGTAAGTCAACCTTGTTAGACAAGCTATCCTAGGGGTAGCATGGACTAAGCAGACTTAAAGGCTTAACTTAAGAGGTCGCGTTAAGCAAGCTGTTTTACCACATACAATCCTGTAATATCAAATGAAAGGACACCACACAAGTATATATTATAAAAATATATGTGTTTATTTCTAAATTAATCCCCAGTACTCTTTATGAGCAAAGGGGCACAAGCGTTAAATCAAAAGCACAGTATAACATACAAAGTTGCACAATTATGGATGAGGGCGGGTGGCCACTCAAACCATATATTAAAAAAATGGTATAAGAGATACCAATCGAACAGTGGTTAGGCCTAGGGCCTAGAGAATCGCTGGGAGCAGTCTGGATTAGCAATGCTGAAGTCGGGAGAAGCCCGCGGGATTTGGGTGCAGCACGTAAAGTGCGGCTTGCACCAATGCAATGTCAATGGTGCGTAAAAGTTACACAAAGTGAGTTAAAAGATACTTCCGCTGAACCTAGAGGAACAAAACTTAAGACACAGATCCTAGAGGTGTGTACCAGTGTGGGAACACCGGCGTTGCAATGTTACCTCACCCACAGGAAGCGGGTGCACAGAGTCGAAGTGGCGTCGGGTTTTGACACGCAGGCTCTTGGTGCTTGGAGCTGCAGATGCTGCAGGCGATGGGAAGCAGAAGTGTCCGGTGTGATCCAAGGGTGGATCGAAGTCGAGAAGAATCTGAAAACAGAGGAAACAGAGTCTGGGTCACTCAGCAGTGACCGGGGTGGAAACAGGACGGAACCAGGCAATGTCGGGCGCAATCAGATGGTTGTCGAGGAGCTTCTCTCCGCTGTCACGTGGGCTCTGGGGCATCTACGATGTCCAGGAGCAGGTCACGATCAGTCCCATGCAGGCTCTTGCCGTCAGCGCCGTTGGCTTCGAGATTGGAGCAAACAGCACTTGGCAAAAGCAATCCACGCGGAACTGGGAGATTGCTTCTCACTCAGACCAGGAGGGTCAGAGCGGGGGCTCCTTTTCACAGGAGCTGGTGCAAATCTGGAGCAACCAGAAAAGCAAGTTGGTTTAAGGTTTTCGTCGGCACAGGGGCCACAAGCCAGCTGGCAAGTGACCAGGCCAACGCGTCGAGCCAACAAAAGCAGAAGGGCCCCACGCAGAACTTGTCAAGTGTGGAGGGGGTAGCTTTGGTGCAAGTGTAGCTCAGGGTTGGGGCTTCGCAAACCCCGGTCTACAGCTTCGAGGGTCACTCGTGGGCTGCACGGTCAGCGTCTCGTGGCCTTATCAAGATGGCGTGCCCCACGCTTCCGGTCGCCTCCACGGGTCTCAGCTCTGCAGGGACTGTGGATCGGGCTGGAGGAAGGCAGGCAAGCTTGATCTCGTTGATCTCTGTCGCTCGAGTTCCGGCAGGAACTGCAACAAAGCAAGGGTCGAGGTGCTGGATGGTACATGTTTGCACTGGGTGGTCACTCCTTGACCACAAGGGAGATTCTTCAGTCTTCTACGTTGAGTAGGATGTCGAAGGGTGCAGAGTTTCATTTCTTATGTTTCTTCAGGATAATCTTAGTTGCATTGGCACTGCTCCTGAGGGTCTGTGACAATTGTAAGTGGTGTTTTCGACTCGCATGAATATGGTCGAGTCTGGTATCTATGAACCGCAAATGACGAGTTTAGTGGGTGTATGCAGTTTCGCTGTGTTAACCTAAACCGTTCGTCTGTTACGTGGGTTTTTCTATCTGTACCCACGGGTTCCATCTTAGATACGGCATCCATTTTGTCTCTTGCCCTCAAGTAGCCAGCGAACGGACGTTGTCCGCTTCGCGACCCTGGGATTCCCAAGATATCTGCGGAAGACACATGTCCTTTGAAAATGTCTTTATGACGAGGGGGATGATACTGTAAGGCAGATGGCCCCGCTCGAGGCTCATCTTGCCGTGCCGGTTTATTGTCTCAGCCGTGCATCTCATTAGGCACGTCCCTTTGATGCCTGTAGCTCGTGTTTCCCGATACCTCCTCTTTTACACCCTTTCCAATCTCCCCACTGTCTTCATCTTCCTCTACACCTGTCCTTGTTCCTTCTTCGATCTGTTTTATTGCTGATTGGAATGTACTAATGGTGGGAAGATGGGTTTTTACAGTTGGGAACCGCCAAATGTTTCCGCACTTATGTTCCGGACCTTGAATGTATCAAAGTGACCAAAGCGACCCCTCTCGGGGATAATTATGGGAACCGAGTCATAAACCTTTGTGCATCATGTAAACCTGTGGAAGAAACATGTATAAAAGGAGAGACCCACTTGCCGCAATTTGAAGCAGTCTCCCCAAGTTGCACGTGTTGTACTTGCTGTGACTTCTGTGTTCCCTGCAGTAATAAAGCTCGAATCTTTGACGCCGAAGGAAGTGTCCCGTGTCTCTGTCATTCGTACGCCGGAGCAGGTTACCCACGAAGGTTTCAGGTGTTGTCCCCTGGCACCGCTGGGTCTTAAATAACCCAGTCCTTCAGTTGGCGCCCAACGTGGGGCTGCATCAGTGGTACCGGTCCAAGCCCGACGATCGTGAGGAACTTCGTGTGAAATCTCCGAGGGAAGGTGCACTCCGCTTCATCGATCCTGTTGTCGAAACAAGTGGCCCGAAGACTTTTCCGGCGAAGATTCCCGCCTCCTGACGGCTGCGACGGACTGCTGCCCTGACTGTAGACCTGTTTTGGCGCCTGGCCTAGACCTTGGTATAGCGAGACGATTGACGGGCCTTCCTGGTGACGCCATCGATCTTTGAGTTAAGTATTTGTGGGTCGCTCCCAGAGTTCTTGGTTGTGGTTACTTAGTTGTTGCATGGTTCCATTGCATTTGTGGTTCTTGGTACTTTGTTGTGATATTTGACGACTGCAGACGCCAAAAACCGAGGGTTTTTGCTCTTTGCTGGGACTTGGTAAATCCCGTAACCCTTGAAGTTTGTGAAACACGGCCAGTGTGCAAGATGCCTGGTCGCTGTACTTTGTTTAGTTGTTTCAGACGTTGTGGTACGGATTCCCGACTGGAGGATTCGTGTCCGATACCTCCGGTTGGAACTCCCACTTATGAGCTCTACAGCAAACACGGGCTAGGCCCGATTACTTTTAATGAATATTGGATTCGTTACACTAAAAAGGATGGTGTCCTTAGTTGGCCACCTCATGGTAGTTTTGAGACCCCGATTTTAGATAATCTTGAGGCTAAATTATTTGCGAGAAAGTCAAGGCCGGCCATGTTTGATGCCTTTCGGTTGTGGCGTAAAGAAGCCCGACAGAAAGAGATCAGACAGACTAAACGTAATCAGAGAGATGGTGTTGCTACTATTGTAAAGAAAGCAGAGCAGTTTCAGCGTGATAAGGAGGATACGGAAAAGGAAGTGTTTGATAGGCTACAGCGTATGTCCATAGATAAATGCTATCCTGTTTGCCTACGGAGTCGGATAAAAAGGAAGAATCAGTTGAGGATCCTTTAATGTCTTATCTTATGAAGTCGCCACCTCCGTATGTACAGGGTACCGCAGCTCCAGTGGTCCCCCCTGTACTTGTTCCTGTACCTATTCCTCAGCCTGTTCCTCAACCTGCACCCGCTCTTCCGACTGTTCCTGCTCCCTTGCCTATTGCTATTCCTACTGCTCCTCCGCTTCCACATACTCCTGCTCCCGCTACTGTTCCTGCTCTATTAACTCCTGTTGTTGCTTCTGTCTCTACCTCTTCTCTTGTTAGTCCCTTGTGCTATACCTCTCCATCTACTCGTAGTCGTACTTCTCCTGTTGCTGCTAGCTTCTTTTATTCTCTCGGACCTGTTCTTGGGTTCGCTGGTTCGGATGGTCCTCAGAGACGTAGTCAGCTTCCCGGCAACAGGGAACGTGCTTCGCTATACAATATGGCGATGGGTTGGATGACGCATCCTCTTAGAAATCCTCCACGTGCTGTACTTGATACGTTCTGTCAATTCAATGTACCGACACAAAGATTTGTGTTCGAAGAAATGTGCAAAGTTTTGCGCGATCAGATATCGGCTGATGCACCTGACGAGGTGTTGACCGCTTTGTCTGATCTACAGCTTCAGTTCTCGAACGGACTGATAGTGGATACTAACGTTCGACGTGCTGTTGAGCGGTTGTTATCTTTCCGTCCCACTCCTATACCTCAAGCCTTGTTTGTTGAGGACGTTGAGAGACAGTTAGATGCGTCTGGTCAGTTTCCCATGCGTGAAGTCCCACCAGTGTGGATGCCGGGTGATGCCGCCCATGTTCCGCCGATTCTGCCACATTTCCAGAGAGTATGGATTCATCTCCCATGGAAACGATCGGAAGTTTTACAGGTGAAGCAATCTTTGCCTGACCCTCGCAAAAATCCTGCAGGGTACTATAAAGAATTATCACAGCTCGTAGACGCTACGATAATGAATCTTGCCGATATCGATATGTTGTTTGGCAATGTTGTACCGCAACCGTTATGGGCTAAGATTCGTCAGGAAGATCATGCAAACGAATTGGGTGGTGATTGGGCTGCCCTTACGGCGGCAGATACACGACAAGTTGGTGGGGCTAAGCCCGAACAGCTCATTACGGCTCTCCCACAGAGAATAATTACGCTAATGAAAACTCTTATGCCAGCTATGAGGGTAAATTGGGACAAATTGTCAGCTTGTAAGCAGAAGAAGGATGAGAGTGTCTCCGACTTCTTTACGAGATTTGAGGAGGCATTCATCGATCATAGTGGGCAGGATATGGGCACTGAGGGTGGTCAACGGTTGTTCGTGGACAAATTTGTCTCTAACTTATTGCCTGACTTGAGCAATAAGTTGAAAAACTCTGAAAGTGCGTGGGCCGTTTCTACCTCGGCTCAAATATTGGCTACGGCACAGTATTATGAGAACAGAGAAAAAGAGGAGAACGATCGCGCTGATAAAAAGACGAAAGAACTTAAAACTTAAGTGTTGTTACAGCAAGCGTATCCTCCGCGTTCGAATCAGAATGCCTCACAGCAAAATAGATCGCAGCCACAATCTAATCGATCACAACCTCAAAATGACTCCTCTTCTCAAAGATCTTCGTTAGGGTACAATCAGTGTGCCTATTGTAGACAGGAGGGTCATTTAAAATGTAATTGTCCTGTTCTAAACGATCGTAATAGTGGTAACTCATCTAGAGGAGGTCGTGGTGGTTCTCAGCAGACATCACGTGGTAGAGGTCGTGGTGCTCAAAATGACCGATCTGATAACTCATCAAATTCCAATAATTGTTTCGATCAACGTGGATCATCGCACGGACGATCTGCGCAGTACAATGTAGCTGATTATTACGTCGATCAGGGAACTGACGACAGTAATTACTAGGACAGCCATAGACAAGGAGAGGGAGTGGTATCAGTTCCGGTTGATCAGAGAGGGCCTTACGTCGCAGTTGCTACATCGGGCGTCGTTGAGCCTTTTCTGTTGGACACTGGTGCAGCGAAAAGTTCTATTATGCATTCGAAACTCCCTGGCGCACCTTTGTCTGGCTTAACAAATGTTTCCGTTGGATTCTCTAGCGCCCCTGTTAGCAATCCAGTTTCACGCCCTTTGCCCCTTACAATTGGGCCACGTGAGCTTGAAGCTCCGTTGATTTTGACTACTGGTTGTGGTGAAAATGTCTTGGGCCTGGATTTGCTAAAACGTTTGTATGCAACTTTGTATTGTTCTCCTGCGGGTGTAAAGCTTACGTTAGGAGAGAGGGTTGTCTCTCCTATGTACTTGTCTCTCGATAAGCTTCCACCGGAATTGAGTTCTCTTCCTGCGTCTCTATGGGCAACAGGTCCCAATGATGTGGGCCTGCTTGACATCTCCCCTTATGTTGTTCAGCTGAAATCTAATGTGCGATTGCCACGTATTCCCCAGTATCGTATCTCTCTTGATGGTGAACGAGCACTGTTAGCGATCATCTATGATTTGATCGAGAAAGACGTTATTGAGGAAACTCGGGGAAACGTGTGCAACAGCCCTGTACTGCCCATTCTAAAACGTACTGATCCTTCGAAACCACCTGTTTATCGTTTTGTTATCGATTTACGGGAGGTAAATAAAATTGTGATTCCTCAGTTCCCTGTTGTGCCTGACATCACGGCGCTACTGACTCTGATTCCAGCTTCTGCATCTTGGTTTTCGGTGATCGATTTGAAGAATGCGTTCTTCAGCATTCCAATTGCAGAAGAGAGTAGAGACCTTTTCGGTTTCTCTCTTGGTGGACGCAGCTTCCGGTTTAAACGCGCTCCTCAGGGCTACTGTGAGAGTGCATCAATTTACAGTCAAGCCTTGAAGGGTCAACTGGATGCGTTTACGTTGCTGGCTGGTGCGGCTTTAATCCAATATGTCGATGACTTATTGGTGGCTGCGGACACTAAGGACATTTGCAAAATTGCTACGGTGTCGTTGCTGCAACATCTCTGTGACTTACATCACAAGGTGTCACCTTCTAAACTCCAATATTGTTGTCAAGAAGTAACCTATCTAGGTCACTTATTGTCAAAGGAGGGAAGGCGGTTGACCTCTGAGAGAATTGCAGCAATTGCGTGAATGACTGTGCCAACAACCCAAAGAGATGTGCGTGCCTTTTTAGGTATCACGTCGTACTGCAGGCAATGGATTCCAAATTTTTCATTGCTAGCGAAACCATTGGTGGCTCTTACGTGTAAGGATGTTTCAACTCCTTTACCATGGACGGAACAATGTCAGAAGAGTTTTTCTGAATTGCGTGATTCATTGTGTTCGGCTCCTGTGTTAGGTACTCCTGACTACAGTAAGCCGTTCACATTATACGTTCACGAGAGGGAAGGTTGTGCTTTGAGTGTCTTAACGCAACCTTTTGGTGGTAAGCAACGTCCATGTGCATATTTTTCCTCGACCTTGGACCCGGTAGCTAAAGCATTGCTGAGTTGTTTGAGAGCAACAGCAGCAGCTGCGGTGTCCATCCGACAATCAGCAGGATTGGTCATGGATAATATGCTTACGGTGATGGTTCCGCACGCAGTCGATACTCTTTTAAATCGTACGAAAACTCAGCACTTGACGAGTGCGAGGTTGTCTGGGTACGAGTTGACGCTGCTGGCAAGTCATATTCAGATAAAACGTTGCAATGTTCTGAACCCGGCAACTTTGTTACCAATTAGCACGGAGTCAGATGAAATAGCAGAACATGACTGTTATTTGAGGACCGAAGAGGAAACAAAAGGTCGAGTGGACCTTAAAAACACCCCTTTAGAAGATCCAGACGGAACGTTGTATGTGGATGGTTCATGTTTTAAATTGCCGAACGGCGATGTCACTACTGCGTATGCTGTTGTGACGTTGAATACTGTTGTTGAAGCTGCAAGATTGAATCAGAATTCTGCCCAGGCTGCGGAACTGATTGCTCTTACTAGAGCGTGTGTGTTAGCAAAAGGGAAACGTGTGAATGTGTTTACCGACAGCCAATATGCATTTGGCGTCGCCCATAGTTTTGGACGGTTGTGGAGAGAGAGAGGTTTTATGACATCGCATGGTACGAAGATTCAGCATGGTCAGCTTGTGAATGATCTTTTGGATGCACTTACGTTGCCTAAGCAGGTAGCGATTGTTAAATGTAGTGCGCATCGTAAGGTGACGGATGATGTTGGACGCGGTAATGCGTTTGCAGATGAGACTGCTAAGGAGACTGCCCGGAACCTTAGCACTCGAATGTATGTGACGAGTTCGGTTAGGTGGCCTACAGAGTCTAGTATGTGTGAGGACACTATCGAGAGTGTGAAAGAAATTCAGAATGAGGCCACCGAGACTGAAAAGACGAAGTGGAAAGAAAGCACGGGAAAGTTGGATGTGAATGGTTGTTGGGTTGATTTGTCGGAACATAAGAGATGGATGTTGCCAGATGCATATGTGCTGGCTGTTGTGACAATGGCACATGGGTTAGCACATATTAGCGTGAAAGGTATTTGTAAGTTGTTGTCTCCTGTGTGGAAGAATGATGGTATCACGAAATGTGCTGAACGTTTGGTTAAGAATTGTATGGTATGTATGTTGTACAATCCTGGTAAGGGAACCCCAACTCCTCCTGGTAGTTTTGCTCCCCCTTCGTGTCCCTTTGAGGTGATTCAATTAGACTTCATCCATATGGAGCGATGCAATAACCTGAAATACGTTTTAGTTGTGGTTTGCGCGTTCTCCCGATGGATTGAAGCCTATCCTCTCAAAGACAACACTGCTTTGTCAACTGCAAAAATCCTACTGAAGGAATACTTTCCTCGGTACGGAATGCCTCGGGTTGTATGGTCTGATAACGGAAGTGAGTTTGTGGGGAGTGTGATGAAGAGTGTGTGCAAAGGCCTTGGAATTAATCAAAAATTCCACAGCGCCAATCATCCCCAGTCAGCTGGTTTGGTTGAAGGGTATAACGGCACCCTTAAACTAAAGCTAGCGAAGATTCAGGCTACGACTGGTCTTTCGTGGCCTGACGCTTTACCCTTAGCTTTACTGTCAACAAGGGCAACCGTACACTCCCGAGTAGGGCTTAGTCCCTATGAAATAGTGTTCGGTCGCCCTGCGAATGTGTGGGGGGTCCCTAGACCGGGTGTGTTCCGTGATCTTGAGTACCCAATGTTGATTGACTATCTTCATGATCTGACTGCTAAACTGAGGTTAATTCACCAACAGGTTTACGAAGCATTGCCGACGCAGACGGAGGGTCCAGGCCACCAGCTCCAGCCCGGAGACTGGGTGGTAACCAGAAATTTTGCTCGTAAGAAGAATTTGGAGCCCAGGTTCACTGGACCCTACCAGGTCCTCCTTGCCACGAGAACTGCCGTTCGTATAGAGGGCCGGAAAAATTGGGTGCATGCCACCCATACGAAGAAAGTTCCTATACCGTTACCGGCAGACTCGTGGGTGAGGAGGGGCATTGCTTCAGCTGAATCCGAAGGATTGCCGGCGTTTGTACCTTTTAGCGACGCACAACCTGTCGGAGAATCCCCAGTGCAGCAGAAAAGACACTGTTGAACATTTGTCACCAAAAGACTCAAGACCAGAACATTCGACTGATCAACAGAACTCTGTTGTTCCTTCAACGGATCCTTTGTTCGACGAACAGACACGTCCTGGGAAAACTTGATACTTTTTGCGATCCAGCACTAAGGACAAATAAAAAGATTTCGTTCTGTTCCTTGGCAATTGCATTATCCTGTTTTCCACGATCAGTCTGAACACTCGTATCATTGTAATTTTTTTTTGTATATATACATATATATTGAAGTTTCGTTCCATATGTATTTTTGCTTCCACAGCTGAGAGACATTTGCATATACATTGTAAATAAAGGCCGTAGGGCCGCGCGTGTACTTCCTTCTGGTTAGTAGGTCTTGACACTAGGTTAAAGACCGTCGGTTCCTGGGAACTCCTAGGGATTGACTACTGCTACACAGAACGAAGTGCGTCAAGAAACGTTGCGGACGGTCGTAGGGGATGGCGTTTTCAAAGCTGATGGACTTGGAAGAAGCTCAGGCACAAAGATTCAAGCTACAACAACTTAGTCGTACCAAATGTTTTATGTTTCAGATATTCATATTGCTTTTGACTGTTTCTGCATTATTGGCGGGTGGGGTGTACTACATGATGTCGTACTTCTTACCTTCTGCCATACCTACTCCTACTTCTGACCCTAAACTTACTTCCACTGCATCCCCTCATTCTTTCCATATCTTACCCGAACACGAGCAGGCTAGACGTGTAGAATTCCGCAATAATTCCTTTATCCAGCTCCTTCACCAGCACCAGTTAGTGGTTAACACTACTAATTGTTGGGTGTGTGGGTTGATGCCACATACCACGGATAGGGGAATTCCATATCTGGTTTTACCGTATAGTTCCCAGGGTTCCGCTCGAGCATTTCAAACAATGTTTCGAAGCACACTAGATTCTTACCCCAGTCGAGAGCCACGTTCTCCCTACTTTGGCCCTGGCTCGTATCACAAGCCTTTGTCTATAGCGATAGAAGACTTAGATAGAGATATCTATGAGCCGTCGCTCATTCCGGAGGAAGAGGTACAAGCCTATAGGGTCCTGAGTAAGGTCGAATATAGTGCGCTCACGAGTGATAAACAGCTTAAAAGCTCACCTCCGATATGGGTCGTACCCCACATTGGTAATTTTTGTTTAATGGGTCGTGGCCGAAGATCGAAAGCTCGACTCGGAGAGAGTGCTTGCACCGAGAATTACATTCTGCCGATGGTCTCATCCCCTGTGTTTCTGGCTGCCAAGGGTACATACTTTGTCTGCCATGATCGTGCGTATGCATGGTTGCCCTCCGACTTTGTGGGCTCATGTTTTATCGCAAATCTGTTGCCTCCGACGTTCACTGTAGACGCAGACTATCACAAGACTAGAGTTGTGAGAGGCGTAATTAGCGAAGAGGATACTGCCGGTCAAGAGGCAGGAGACTTTTTCAAGGGTTTCCTCCCGTTTTGGGGGCCTATGGCTAATAGTAGGAACCTGAGACAGTTGACTCGGGTGGTGGAATCGACAGCTAATATTACTGCCAGTGCCCTTGGTAATATCACCACAGAACTTCAGGCGGATAGACTTATGACGTTACAAAACCGTATGGTTTTAGACGTGATCTTAGCAGATCGAGGTGGGGTATGTAAGGTGATCCATTCGAGCTGCTGTATTTTCATTCCAGATAACGCTCCGACTGTCTATCAAGCCATCTCAAAGTTGCATAAGATCTCTGAGTCCATACACGTGGACGTAGGGGATTGGACGCTACTTGGGTGGTTTTGGGGCCTGATGTCGACTTGGGGTTGGAAGATTCTGATGATTATCGGAGTTGTTGTGGCGTTCCTGTTCACGTGTTGCCTTTGTGTGCAGTGTGGTCCTGCCTTATGTGGCCTCTGTGCTACAACGTGTATAAGACAGCCGCCTGTTACCAAGGGAGCTCGATTGGACAGAGCTATGTTACAGCAACATCTAGATGGTCTGATGAATATCGAGTATGATTCCGACTAGTGCTTGCCTACATGAGGGCAAAAGGAGCGTCTGAGGTTCTGTGACAATTGTAAGTGGTGTTTTCGACTCGCACGAATATGGTCGAGTCTGGTATCTATGAACCGCAAATGACGAGTTTAGTGGGTGTATGCAGTTTCGCTGTGTTAACCTAAACCGTTCATCTGTTACGTGGGTTTTTCTATCTGTACCCACGGGTTCCATCTTAGATACGGCATCCATTTTGTCGTTGTCCGCTTCGCGACCCTGGGATTCCCAAGATATCTGCGGAAGACACATGTCCTTTGAAAATGTCTTTATGACGAGGGGGATGATACTGTAAGGCAGATGGCCCCGCTCGAGGCTCATCTTGCCGTGCCGGTTTATTGTCTCAGCCGTGCATCTCATTAGGCACGTCCCTTTGATGCCTGTAGCTCGTGTTTCCCGATACCTCCTCTTTTACACCCTTTCCAATCTCCCCACTGTCTTCATCTTCCTCTACACCTGTCCTTGTTGATTCTTCGATCTGTTTTATTGCTGATTGGAATGTACTAATGGTGGGAAGATGGGTTTTTACAGTTGGGAACCGCCAAATGTTTCCGCACTTATGTTCCGGACCTTGAATGTATCAAAGTGACCAAAGCGACCCCTCTCGGGGATAATTATGGGAACCGAGTCGTAAACCTTTGTGCATCATGTAAACCTGTGGAAGAAACATGTATAAAAGGAGAGACCCACTTGCCGCAATTTGAAGCAGTCTCCCCAAGTTGCACGTGTTGTACTTGCTGTGACTTTTGTGTTCCCTGCAGTAATAAAGCTCGAATCTTTGACGCCGAAGGAAGTGTCCCGTGTCTCTGTCATTCGTACGCCGGAGCAGGTTACCCACGAAGGTTTCAGGTGTTGTCCCCTGGCACCGCTGGGTCTTAAATAACCCAGTCCTTCACTCCCACTCTTATTCGAATCTGGTGGGCTGGATTACCTGCTAGGTCCCCTCCTATGGGTGGGACCCAGGAAGGGGGTGGATACACCCCTTTCCTTTGATCAAGGCCGCGCTGGGACTGGGGCTGGTGTGCCCCAGAACCGGGTTGGCCAGATTATGCAAGGGGCAGATGTGTGCTCCCCAGGCAGTGTCTGGTTTCTTTGAAACCTCCCTGCTACAATCCACTATCTCCTGTCTGGGGTGGTGTAACACTGCCCTGCGACAGGAAACCCTTTGTCCAGGCCACCATTTGCTGAGTTTCGGTCAGCAGCAGGAGGCCAGACCCGTGTCTGTGGCAGAGGCATCCATTTTGTGGATCTGAGGCTCTTTTAAAATCAACCGCGTTTCAGTAAAGTAACATGTCTTCTCCCTCTTGAAGGGTGGAATGCTACCCCCTTCGCCAGAACTGGCGAGGGGGTAGTATTCCAATTCGTATGACACCTTACACGACATGTTTTGATAAAGCCAAACCAAAGTTGCTATATAACCGCGAGGATTATAAGGCACTTAATAGTATATGGTATGGCATTATCCCAGATCAGCTTAGGGAGTTGTTCCCGACAGCTGCAGACAGGCTCAGCTCATGCCAGAGCTCCATCTCACATTAAACCACGCACTCTGCCACCAGGATTGGTAAGGCCTTCCATAGGAGTGACTCACATGTTTATATGTGTCCAGATATAGGTTTAGATATAGGTAAACTATATCTAAGCAAGGGGTGATTACACTCACTTGCC
Source organism: Lissotriton vulgaris (assembly GCF_964263255.1). Classification (NCBI taxonomy): domain Eukaryota; kingdom Metazoa; phylum Chordata; class Amphibia; order Caudata; family Salamandridae; genus Lissotriton; species Lissotriton vulgaris. The sequence continues at coordinate 810,267,313 of NC_141695.1, read as the reverse complement.
CCAGCTGAGTGATCAGCCAGTTGTGTCAATTTAAGAACCAGCCAGGGGTGGCAAAAGATATGCTGCAGCCCCTGGGAGGCCTTGGATGCACCTATGCCCTGGGCACCTATAGTGCTCTGTAGAGGGGCTGATAAGGTGACCCAAGCCAATCTAGTTATGCACCTAGGGTGCATGGAATCCATTTTACAGAGAGAGCAGATAGCCTGGGGCCCTGATTAGCAGGGAACCAGGCCAACTAAGTCGAAAACCAGCTAAACACAAGGCAAAAAATCTGGGGTAACCGTAGTCAGGTAGCCACCTTCCTACACCCCCCCCCCCCCCCAAACGAAAGGAGATGAGGCTATCCTTGGCCAGGTAAGCCTATATTGCCTGAGTGGCCATATAAGGAAGTACCTGCACTAGCATGGGTACCCCCTGTCTCATGGTCCACTAAGCAGTCCCTCACCCTTGGGGTATCAGAGGGTCACCACCATAGGGAATCACTACCTTGGGTGTGTCTTTGCAAGTTAGAAGGCTGGTTTGGATATGGAGTTTTGAAGTGAGGCTCCACTAATTTAGGACTCAGCTTCCTCCAATTATCTTCCACCATGTGTGCCCTTCTCTCTTCAACTGAGTTGCACTGTGCTCTCAGGGTCAACCTCTGGTTACCTAAAGCTGGAGGCTGGGTCCCTCTGTTTGGCTTGCTGGAGGGACAGTTCAGGTTTGGGCCCTTTGGGTCCCAGGTTTGGCTGTGCCCAACAGAATCCATCTGTGGGAGGTCAACTACTTTTAAGGGGGCTCCCTCAGGAGTTTTTAAAGTTTTCACCTTACTAGGGCTACTAGTTTTGGTGCCCCTAATCTGTTGATGGAGGTGCTTTATTTGACAGCGGGCCCTCTGGGTCTCACTGTCCTTCTTGTCCTCTGCAGCCCTGGGCTGACTAAGGCAAGGTAGAGAGGGGCAGGTTACCTGCTCCAGACTGGGTCCCACCTGAGAAGGGCCCACTGCCATCAGAGGCTCTGTCAGGCCAGGCCCAACAACCTCTGGGGCAGTTCCTTCATCAGGGGTAAGATCAGTTCCCTGAGGAGGCTGATCCTGTCCTAATGTCTGGTGAGGGGAAGATTTCTCTTCCTCCTCCATGCTCTCAGTTTGGGTGGAGTGATCCACCATTTCAGGCTTCACAACAACCGTATCTGTTTGAGTTTGGGCGGTGGCCATCACAGCCCCACCAACTTTTTCAGGAGAGACTCAGTTTGGGTTTCTGCTGTTATCATAACAGCTTTGCTATTCTGTTTTGGAAGAGCTTCTGTTAAAGATGGGGCAGAGAGTTGCTCAGCCCTACCAACCTTTTCAGGAAGGACATCTTGGGTTGGGGCTATAGCCAGTACAGCCCCACTAACCTTTCAGTTGGAGTTTACATTCTAGAATGGATTTCCTGTTCAACCTCAGCCCAGGCTGAGATTTCTAAATCATTACCCAGTAGACAGTCTACAGGCAAGTTTGGCGACACTGCCACTCTCTTTGGGCCAGTGACACCTCCCCAGCTGAGACTTACTACTGCCATGGGATGATTTGTTTGTATTCCATCAATGTTTGTTACCTGGTATGTGGCACCAGGTAAAAGTTGCTTAGAGGGGACTATACAGTCAGCCACCATGGTGATGCTAGCCCCTGTGTCTCTAAAGGCTTCAACTTTCAAACCATTGATGATGGGTTCTTGTCTATATTTGCTCAAGGTATTTGGGCAATCAGAGAAGTTGGCAAACCCCATGCCAATCTCATAAACAAGATTATTTGGGGATGGGGACCTGGATAGGCCAGGGTCCACCTGGGCTCCAAAAGTAAACCCACCCAGATTCCTGGGTGTGCTCCCACTTCCTGGGGCATTACTGCTGACAGTAACAGGAGGTGTTGGAGCTGGCTTTGGAGGTATATTCTCTTTATTGCCATTCTTGGGACAACAGCTGTCTGTTTTGTAATGCCCAACCTGTTTACAGGCATGACAATAAGGTTTTTTCTCAGTTGATGAAGTGTCTTGGGACCCACCCCCATTCTTGGAGTTTTGGGGCCCTGGGGAAGTCTTTTCCTTACTTTTATCCCCACCCTTTTCTTGAGGCTTGGTAGACTCCTTCTTCTGGTTACTGTCCTGATTCTTAGGCCTAATCCTGGTCCTGACCCATTTATCTGCCCTCTTTCCCAATTCTTGGGGAGAGGTCAAATCTGAGTCCACCAGGTGCTGGTGTAAGAGCTGGTTCTGACAATTACTTAGGATCTGCTCCCTCATAATCAAATTATACAATCCTGTGAAATCATGTACTTTGCTGCCACGTAGCCAACCCTCCAGAGCCTTAGTTGCACAATCAACAAAATCAGTCCAGTCCTGTGTCTGTGTCTTCTGAGTATCTCTGAACTTCAACCTGTACTGTTCAGTGGTTAAGCCAAACCCATCTATTAGAGCACTCTTCAGGACTTTGTAGTTTTTAGCATCCTCATGTCTGACAGTGAGGAGCTTATCTCTCCCTTTCTCTAAAAAGGAGTACCATAAGATTGCTGCCCACTGTTCCTCAGGAACCTGCTGTACCATGCAGGCTCTCTCAAGAGCAGTTATCCACTTGTGGATGTCATCCCCTTCTGTGTAGGGGGGCACAATCTTTGTCAGGTTTCTAGTATTATAGGACCTGTCTTTCTCCTTAGGAATATTGCTGCCACCAGTGGCATCTAAGCCACACATTTTCTGTTCCCTTGCTAAAGCAAGTTTAGCTTGGGCCAGGGCTAACTCTTCCCTCCCTATCTGGAGTTCTACAGCCCTCATCCTGGCCTTATGCTCTCTTCTCTGGGGGGAAGTCATTCCCCTTTGAGAGGTTCAGCAGACACTAGAAATGTGAGAATCCCCTGAGGGAGATCTTACCCTTCTATTGCCTGGAACAGTTCTGCTTTGTACTCTTGGGAGGTGCTGGCCCTCTCCATTTCCAAATAGGTCCAAGTTGGTTTGGCTAAGCCTCCCCACATGTACCTGGATATCCCCTTGATCCTGATCCTCAGGCTCATCTACCTCTGAGCCCTCTCCCTCATCTTCTGGAGTTATCTCACTCTCAGGGGTGTTCACTCCCTCCCCTAAAGCTAAGGAAGCTGCCTTGGCTGTTTCTAAGTCATCCTGTTCCAGGATGGCTATCAGGGAAGGAATGGTAGGGGCTCTGCCCCTTTTTAGCCCCCTTGCAGTGCACAAGGCACCCAAGTCTTTGTGGCTAAGTTTGTCATCGCTGGAAGTTGCCTTGGTAAGGTCAACTGTCAAAGGGACAGAGCCTGAAGCTCCACCTGCGTCAGACATGACTGCTAGTGAGGTGTAAGTGGTGCACTTACCTACACTAAGTGTTTTCCTACTGTACCTTGCTAGTGAGTTGTAGCCAGGGTGTGCTAATCCCTTTAATCTACAACTACTAAGTTCAGTAGAACTTAATATGCTAAGCTTTTGATTTATATGTACCTAAGGTACTTGATGTGATCTTTCAATTTGATAGAAAAGATTGCAATGGTAAAACAACAGCAAGCTCAAATCCGCACCGCTGCGCACCAATGTGAGAAGTTGGCCTGATATGTGGTGTTTCCAATTCTGGAACCACCTTGTATCAGTCCAAACAATCCCTTATGGTGTCTGGTTGTAAGTCAACCTTGTTAGACAAGCTATCCTAGGGGTAGCATGGACTAAGCAGCCTTAAAGGCTTAACTTAAAAGGTCGTGTTAAGCAAGCTGTTTTACCACATACAATCCTGTAATATCAAATGAAAGGACACCACACAAGTATATATTATAAAAATATATGTGTTTATTTCTAAATTAATCCCCAGTACTCTTTATGAGCAAAGGGGCACAAGCGTTAAATCAAAAGCACAGTATAACATACAAAGTTGCACAATTATGGATGAGGGCGGGTGGCCACTCAAACCATATATTAAAAAAGTGGTATAAGAGATACCAATCAAACAGTGGTTAGGCCTAGGGCCTAGAGAATCGCTAGGAGCAGTCTGGACTAGCAATGCTGAAGTCGGGAGAAGCCCGCGGGATTCGGATGCAGCACGTAAAGTGCGACTTGCACCAATGCAATGTCAATGGTGCGTAAAAGTTACACAAAGTGAGTTAAAAGATACTTCCGCTGAACCTAGAGGAACAAAACTTAAGACACAGACCCTAGAGGTGTGTACCAGTGTGGGAACACCGGCGTTGCAATGTTACCTCACCCACAGGAAGCGGGTGCACAGGGTCGAAGTGGCGTCGGGTTTTGACACTCAGGCTCTAGGTGCTTGGAGCTGAAGATGCTGCAGGCGATGGGAAGCAGAAGTGTCCGGTATGATCCAAGGGTGGATCGAAGTCGAGAAGAATCTGAAAGCAGAGGGGACAGAGTCTGGGTCACTCAGCAGTGACCAGGGTGGAACCAGGACGGAACCAGGCAATGTCGGGCGCAATCAGATGGTTGTCGAGGAGCTTCTCTCCGCTGTCACATGGGCTCTGGGGCATCTGCGACGTCCAGGAGCAGGTCACGATCTGTTCCACGTAGGCTCTCGCCATCAGCGCCGTCGGCTTTGAGATTGGAGCAAACAGCACTTGGCAAAAGCAATCCACGCAGAACCGGGAGATTGCTTCTCACTCAGACCAGGAGGGTCAGAGCGGGGGCTCCTTTTCACAGGAGCTGGTGCAAATCTGGAGCAATCAGAAAAGCAAGTCGGTTTAAGGTTTTCGTCGGCACAGGGGCCACAAGCCAGCTGGCAAGTGACCGGGCCAACGCGTCAAGCCAACACAAGCAGAAGGGCCCCACGCAGCACTCGTCGAGTGAGGAGGGGGTAGCTTTGGTGCAAGTGTAGCTCAGGGTTGGGGCTTCTCAAACCCCGGTGTACAGCTTCGAGGGTCACTCGTGGGCTGCCCGGTCAGCGTCTCATGGCCTTATCAAGATGGCGTGCCCCACGCTTCCGGTCGCCTCCACGGGTCTCAGCTCTGCAGGGACTGTGAATCGGGCTGGAGGAAGGCAGGCAAGCTTGATCTCGTCGATCTCTGTCGCTCGAGTTCCGGCGGGAACTGAAACAAAGCAAGGGTCGAGGTGCTGGATGGTACCTGTTTGCACAGGGTGGTCACTCCTTGACCACAAGGGAGATTCTTCAGTCTTCTATGTTGAGTAGGATGTCGAAGGGTCCAGAGTTTTGTTTCTTATGTTTCTTCAGGATAATCTGAGTTGCATTGGCACTGCTCCCACTCTTATTCGAATCTGGTGGGCTGGATTACCTGCTAGGTCCCCTCCTATGGGTGGGACCAAGGAAGGGGATGGATAAACCCCTTTCCTTTGATCCAGGCCGTGCTGGGACTGGGGATGGTGTGCCCCAGAACCGGTTTGGCCGGATTATGCAAGGGGCAACCTTGTGCTCCCCAGGCAGTGTCTCGTTTCTTTGAAACCTCCCTGCTACAATCCACTATCTCCTGTCTGGGGTGGTGTAACACCGCCCTGCGACAGGAAACCCTTTGTCCAGGCCACCATTTGCTGAGTTTCGGTCAGCAGCAGGAGGCCAGACCCGTGTCTGTGGCAGAGGCATCCATTTTGTGGATCTGAGGCTCTTTTAAAATCAACCGCGTTTCAGTAAAGTAACATGTCTTCTCCCTCTAGAAGGGTGGAATGCTACCCCGTCACCAGAACTGGCGAGGGGGTAGTATTCCAATTCGTATGACACCTTACACGACATGTTTTGATAAAGCCAAATTAAAGTTGCTATATAACCGCGAGGATTATAAGGCACTTAATAATATATGGTATGGCATTTTCCCGGATCAGCTTAGGGAGTTGTTCCCGACAGCTGCAGACAGGCTCAGCTCATGCCAGAGCTCCATCTCACATTAAACCACGCACTCTGCCTCCAGGATTGGTAAGGCCTTCCATAGGAGTGACTCACAGGTTTATATGTGTCCAGATATAGGTTTAAATATAGGTATACTATATCTAAGCAAGGGGTGATTACACCCACTTGCCCCAGCTGAGTGATCAGCCAGTTGTGTCAATTTAAGAACCAGCCAGGGGTGGCAAAAGATATGCTGCAACCCCTGGGAGGCCTTGGATGCACCTATGCCCTGGGCACCTATAGTGCTCTGTACAGGGGCTGATAAGGTGACACAAGCCAATCTAGTTATGCACCTAGGGTGCATGGAATCCATTTTACAGAGAGAGCAGATAGCCTGGGGCCCTGATTAGCAGGGAACCAGGCCAACTAAGTCGAAAACCAGCTAAACACAAGGCAAAAAATCTGGGGTAACCATAGTCAGGTAGCCACCTTCCTACAACAGGTCTTCAAGCACAGTGTCATTCCTGTGCCTTTTCAAGGTTTCCGTCCCTCATTCTCATGCACTCCTCCTCTTCTTGGGGTGTCTTCTGCGTACACAGGTGTTCCGTTATACATCTGCCACCTGCTCCCCATTTTCTCTTTTTCTAGCACACTCTTTCTGCTCTTCTGTCTGGAGTTTATCCAGCACTTCATGCACAAACAAAATATCCCGCTCTATCTTTCTTTTTTATCTATTCTGTGCAGTTCTCACCCCTATCTATCCACCTTGCCTCATAATTCCACTAAACAAATCCACTCAACAACACACAATTCCACCCCATACAATTCCAAAACTAACAATTCCACTGCAACCCACATAATTCCACTCCACACCACATACATCCACTCCAAAACAAAACACATGGGTAAAAGACATTGTCATTTACAGCACCAATAGCCCTAACTCTCACAAATGTGAGACCTATTGGCATTGCCAATGCTTGTTTTGTTCATATGCTCACACTTGCCTTTAACACCAACTTGCAGCAGCTGTAGGCTCCATTCTCCTTCCTCCACAGTCTCATGTGCACCTCAAACATTTCCCAAATCCTCTCAGGGCAAGGTGGGGCCACAGAGGCTTGTTCCTACCCCACCCTGTGATGAGAATGGAAATGGGTGGGGTTGCACTGGTACACAGTGCAGACTCGCTGATTAACCAACTATCTCAGCAAACCTAGAGCTTAAGCTTAAAGTACCCAGGCTGTTGTCAATAAGCAATGCTGCACTGCGTAATAGGAGATAGTGGCCTTGCAGTCTTGCAGAGCATACAGGACCAGGTCTAAAATTATATAAGCCCTGTAAATCCTGTGACAGCAGGCACAAGTGCACTAGCGCATGTGTCTTGCTAAAGAGCCTGCTTTTGACTGACCTCACACAGAGCGAGGGACTGAGGCTCCAAACAATTCAGTACTTTCACATAAAAAAAATAAGAGATAAGAATTGAGGTGGGGAAAGGGAATGCAACCCTTTTGTCATAATAAAACAGGTGTTCCTGCTGCCCAGCCTTTTTGTGGCCATGGTTGTAGATCCCAAAAAGAACGCAGAAGTCATGCACAATGCAATGTCCAGTCCCCCAGCCCTCCTGCTGCCACAGCCTCCAAGCCCTTTAGCAAGCCTTCCACCCAGCACAGCCATCATGTTGGCGGCAGGTTCTGACACCACCTTCCTAAATGCACCAACATAATTTCCGGCAAGTGGGTGCTCCAAATTGTGCAGAAGGGTTATGCCCTCCCATTCGTGGAAACCCCTGCCCCTCTGCCACCACCCCTCAAATGGCTGACAATGGAGCCATTGAGATGGCCCTGCTCTGCACCTGATATAGGGCGTGGTAGGTATTTCTGCTTCTACCCTGTGTCGAAAAAGAATGGAGGCATCCGTCCCCTACTAGAGCTGCACCCTTTCCCCAAGTTTCTGTAGAAAGAGATTTAAGATGCTCACCGTGGCTTAGGTAGATTGGATGGTACGTAGGACACGCTGGACACATATTTCCACATCCCGATCCTGCAGGCTCACATGTGTTGCATTAGGTTCACGGTGGAACACAAGCATTTCCATTATGTTGTACTCTCCGGTCTTACTAGTGCCCCTGTGGGTTCACAAAAGTGATAGTAGTGGATGCAGTACATTTTCAAAGGTCGGGGGTTTCATTCTTCCCCTACTTTAATGACTGGCTTATGAAGGCAGGTTCACACCAGGCAGTCGTTACCCACCTCCAGACTATCCAAACCTTTTGCACTCACTGGGGTCCACTATCAACATGCCATAGTCACACCTGACTTCTTTCCAGATTCTCCCTTTCATCTGAGCAATTCTGGACATGGTGCAATTCTGTGCCTATCCTCAGGAGGGGAGAGTCCAGGATATTTGGGCTATGATGCTGATGTTTCAGTCGCAATCCTGGATTTCAGTGGGACGGACTCTGAGACTTCTGGGTTTGATGGTCTCCAGCGTCCTGCTGGTGAAGCACACCGTATGGCACATGTGAGCTCTGCAGGGGGCTCTGAAGTCCCAGTGGGTACAACATCAGGGACATTTATCCAACCTGCTCCAGATTTTGAAGGAGACTGTGAAAAATCTACAATGGTGGCTAGCAAACAGTGATAGGGTCAGTGGTAGACCCCTCTCCCTTCCCCACACAGAGTTTACACTTGTGACCGTTACGTAGGTTCTGGGCTAGGTCGGCCACCTAGAAGAGGTGGATATCAAGGGCTCTGGTCACTGGCAGAAGCTCAGCTCCATATCAACCTCCTGGAGCTGAGGGCTATCCGCTTGACATTGAAAGCTTTCTTCCCATCCGTCAAGGGAAGGCCAGTTCAGGAGTTCATGGATACATCACCACCATGTGGTATTGCAACATACAAGGCGGGTGAGTTCATGGACCATGTGCAGGTAGGCTCTGTGCCTTCGGACGTGGTTGGAGTGCGAGGGCATTTTATTGGTCATGCCGCTTCTGCAAGATGTCTGAACGCCAGGGTAGACAAACTCAGCCATCAATGCTACACGAATCGCGAATGGCAGTTACATCCAGAGTTGGAGCAAAGTATTTTCCAAGAATGGGGAGAACCTTGGCTCAATCTGCTTGTCACCACCATGAACAAGGTGTTTCCAAAGCTGCACCCAATCGTAGATGCGTTCTACCTCGAATGGAACTCAGGACTCCTGTACATCTTTCTGCCAATTACACTCCTGCCTAGAGCTCTCAAGAAAATCAGGGTTGATTGGACCCAAGTCATCCTAGTGACTCTAGATTGGGCACAGAGATTATTGTATTTTGAGTTCTTTAGCATGAGCATCTATCATCCGGTCAGGCATCCCTTTCTGGTAGGATCTCCTGTTGCAGCAACAGGCGAGAGTCTTTCACCTCAGTATGCACACTCTCTAGCTTCATGCTTGGAGATAGATTGGCAACAGTTGAGAGTTTTTGATCTTCCTCCTGAAGTCTCTGATGTCATCTTGGCAGCAGGCATCCCTCCACTAAAACTGTATATGCTTGCTGAAAGTTTATGGCTTGGTGTTTCTCACGACAAGTGGACCTACTTTCCGCATCATTGTCAGAGGTGTTGCTGTTTATATTATCTTTAGTCTGGCAAGTCCTTGCCTAGGGCACTGTACGGTTTACCTTTCAGCAATTTTGTCTTTCCTGCAGTTGCTAGATCAACCCTCCCTGTTCAAGTCACCAGCTGTAACTCATTTTCTCAAATATTTGCAGAATTTGCTCCCTCCTACTCCTTTTGTGATGCCCCAACGGGATCTAAGTTTAGTCCTGATAAACCTCATATGCTCTGCGTTTGAGCCCCTACACAGCAGTCCTCTGCAGCTGTGGGCAATCAAGACCATCTTCCTTGTGGCATTACATCAGCCAGGAAGGTCAGTGAGCTACAACCTCTGTCTTTTTTATTATCCGTACACCAGCTTTTTCGCAAACAACTGGTTCTTCAGACATGGGCACCTTTTCTGATGAAGGTGGCAACTCACATTCTTGTCAGTCAGAACATCACACTGCCTACATTTTTCACCCACCTCATCTTCCTAAGGAAAAGGAGAGACTCCACCATTTAGACCCAAAAATGGCCCTCTCTTTTTACATCAATCATACCAAAGAGCACCCGGTGGATGATCAGCTCTTTATTGGGTTCGCTGGAGCGAAAAAAAAGCTAGGCAGTGCAGAAATGGACCATTTCTTGATGGATTGTGCTTTGCATTAAAGTTTCCTATACACTAGTTAAGATGCAGCCTCCTGAGGGGTTGTGGGCCCACTCCACTAGGGTCAAGGCTGCTACTACTGGATTAGGTTGCTGGGTACCTGTCCTGAACATGTGTCAAGGAGCCACGTGTACGACCTTCCACACGTTCATGGAACAATAAGAATTTTGCCCACAAGGCCCTCCAGGAATTTTTGGTTTGAGCTAGTTTGCAGACCCACCTCCAGGGAATTATTTCTTGGGTATCTATTATAAGGTGAGGAATCTATGGTTAGAAACCTCTATCAGAAGAACAAGTTACTTACCTTCGGTAATGGTTTTTCTAGCAGAGACTCTATCTAACTGCAGATTCCTCACCGACCCACCCATCCTCCCTTTTCTGTGACCTGGGCATTTCACTTAAAAGATCCAATAAGATGCTACACACTGGTCAAACATTGGTTTTTACATAGCTCTGAGTATTTGAAGCAGAAATGGACACAAAAGAAACAGACGTGAGCTCATACTTGGGCATTGCTACGTCACTTCTAAAGTGAATGTGGTCAACTTGGAGCTGAACGCTGCACAGAATTACTTCTCGACATTTTCAGGATCCAGTCTGATGGCTGGGGAATATTCTAAAGTGAGGAATCTGTAGTTATATAGAGCCTCTACCAGCAAAAGCGCTACCGAAGGTAACTTGTTCTTTTGGGATAGGACAGAGGGTGCCCAGGTCTAATTCTATTCACATTCAGTGAGGCCCATGATTCACACCTAGAGTAACTTGGATACAGACACACAACAGGGTCAGGCATAGTGATGCTTCAGGTTGGGCCAGTGGTGCATCTCAATTCACTACAATGCTCTGAAAGTTCAGTCCATTAGATTGCTGTAACTTGTCTACTTCCATCTATGCACTCCCTCACCCTTTCATACAGCCTTCCAACCACCCATGCACCCATGCACTCATTACTCAGTTACTCATGATTGAAATCACAAAGATATGTCACATATTCATACCTCAGCTACTGAATTATTTTCACCTTCACCCAATTAAAAAAGTCATTTAACCAGCAAACAAACTCACAATTAATGAAGAAGAAGTTTGAAAATAAAAACAGCCAGACCAATTAGCGTTGGCAATGCTGGTTTAAAAAACGTTATGCTTGATCAAATGTAATGGAATGGTTAATTAAGACCTATATTTTGATAGTGTGCGTTCACAGCAATTCATTTTGCATACTTAAAATTTTACATTATAGTGATTATATATTCTGCAGAAACTGCACTCATAGTGGAGAGGAGGCATATTTGCAATCAAATGTTTGTGTAATACCTTAACAGCAGATTCAATACTTGAACAGTCATCAAATCCTTGACTAATGATGGTTCCTAGTCTTCTATCCAGATCTTCAACCTTAGTCTGAAACACTTGATAGTCTTGGTAAAAGTTCTAAAATCAAAACGTAATAAATATTGCATAGTGAGTTACAGAAATATAATTTCGTCCTTTACCATAGAACTCATATGCTATAGTTCAAAACTAAAAAATAAATATACCGACCTATCAGTTAGGTACTGTCCTGGACATGAAGGAGCGTATGCCCTCATGTGTTTTTTACAGTGGAATTCCATCACTGACATTGGGTTTAGCGTGTACAGCGATTGTGGCAACATATCGTGTTTTCTGTATCAGTAGATGTTACCAGACTTTTTCTATAAGGGCCATGGGAATGGAAGCCTGCCGACTCACCTGCCTATGAAGAAGTGGGGACAAGAACGCCAAGGCTGCTGAAGGGATTAAATATCAGGGCAAGCAGAAACAGCTGACGCCAGATATGAATTCTGTCTGTCACAGACTCTCAATAAAGCAACCAGTGTGCTTCTGAATGAAAGAGGTCTCTCTATGACGATAATCTGTGGTGCTATCCCAAATTCTGCCCTTAGGGAATGCCATATTCACAGTGGCGGCTCCTCCGCAATGGCAGACGAGCATCGCCTCACTGTCTGGCCAGCAAATGTAAAATAAAACGATGTTCTTGCTTCGATTTATTTTACATTTGCCGAGTCTTAGCTAGCGGTGTTGGGCGGGACAGGGCTGAGGCATGGGAGGGGAAGGAGGAGTGCTAGTGCACTACATTCCCTCAGTGCTCATGTGTGTTTGAGCAGCCACGCAGAAGAAATTCCAAAGACTCCCTGGTCTGAGCAGGGCATGTTTCCTGCCTGCTCAGACCCATCAGCTTGGGGATTGGACAGGGAGTCTGTCCTGGAGCTTCTGGGGCCATGGAAGAAGAGGAGAGGTGGCTAAAGAGATGCGACGCAAGAGGCGGCCGGCGGCAAAAGGTAAATTAATTAAAAAAAAGAATATTGTAATTTTCACCCCCCCCCATTGTGCAACACCTCCCGCGCGATCCCACCCGCCCTACCACCATTTGTTTATGGCGTCTGATTTCCCCACAGGTGGGCCATTTCATGGCACAAAAAACGTTAGTTTGCGGTGTTAAAGTTCATTGTGGCACCCCTAGGCTACAGGTGGTCAGACAGACTTCTGGATTCTGCCAGGTCCAACCGAGTTCAGAGTAGGAACATGCAGCGGCAGTTTGCAAACAGGCTGCAAGACCAGTCAGGATGAACTAACCAGGGGGTTCAGGTCTTAAGATGTTTGGGGACGTGGGAACACCTTTGGTACTCTTCTCCTCTGGCCAAGGCGGTTGGGTACAGAGGTGTTATGAGGTGTCAGGTTTTCGTCACTAGAGGCACTTGCACTAGACGGGCCTGCACAAAGAGGCTGCACACAGCAGTAGTGAATAAACTGTCAGGTCTGCGGCGGTCCGGAGTCCTCACAGTTCTTCTGGAGTGCCTGCAGGATGCAGGGAAGCAGCTCCACTACTCCACAGGAGATGCTGGGTCTATGTTGAAGGCAGGCAGTCCTCCAAGTCCTTTGGAGGCACAGCAGCTGTAGGACGAGAGGACTTTAGAGCAATCTGGCAGGAACAGCAAACAGGCAGGCAGGGTTGGTGCCAAGTCAGTTGCTTTGTGTGCATCTTCTTCTTAGGTTGACAAGAATCTGATTTGCTTGTGCCCATTCTCCCTTAAATACAAAATTTAGAGGCGTTAGGAGAGTGTAGGGTAGCAGACAATGGGCTACTTACCCCTGGGGTCACTACGCCCCCTTTATGACCATTTCCTGTGGGAAGTGAACATAACTCCCTCCCAGAGTTCCTAGTTCCGACATCACAAAGATGGCAGACGTTGAAATTTCACATCCACTCCAGGTTTCCCACCTTAGGGGGGGAACTAGCCTGCAGGTTTCCGATCCTTTATGACTACTAATTTTCCTGCTTGTCTAGGCGCAAATATGCCATGGTCAGGGGGGTAAAGGAAAACTGGGGAAGGCTTGGGTCCTGTCCCTGACCGGCCTGGACCACTCTTATACAGTAAACAAAACAAAAGCCGGGCAGCTAGCGTTTTTCAATAATGCACAACCTAGTATAAACAATTGCTAGGCTGGACAACCATTTGTGTTGAATCACTTTTTGTATTTTATAAAAGATTATGAGAAAAGTTTTTTTGAGCATCAAAAGATACACCACAACATTTACAAAGGTTCACAAATACATCGAATAAACCAAAGAAAACAAGTCAAATCAAATATTCGAAACACAAGCAATTGTGGTAAACAATAAACATGGACAACTATACAATACCTCAAATTAGTCAGTCATTGAGGCACCAATCCTGAATAAAAATTGAACAAGTGGACTAACAAAATGGAATACTAGCCTACTTGTTTCAACCACCACAGAATACACAGTGAATTTTTCACACAGTGCTGTACATAGGAAAAACACATAAACTAAACCACAGTGTAGAAATGTGTGAATTGTATTCCTATTACGCCCTAGTTATTTGGTATCTTGGTGGTACTGGACGTCGACGCGTTTCGAACCCAGTGACGATTAACGGGTTCTCCTCAGGACATGGACTGGGGGGTCGTTGTCACTTCTTTGCGGGGGGTCGGGTCACTCCCGACGCGTTTCGAACCCAGTGACGATTAACCGGTTCTCCTCAGGACATGAACTGGGGGGTCGTTGTCACTGTGAATTAATTACAAAAATGGTATTAATGGTGAGCTAGCTGACATCTACTCCTCACTGAAACACAAACACTCTGAAAACATAAAAGTACCTTCTTTGCGGGGGGTCGGGTCACTCCCTGTGAATGAGATAGAGTAAAATCCTCAGTTACACACAGTCCTGTAACGTCCCTATGTGCTGCACAAATGAATTATAAAGTCTAACACATACCTCAATGATGTAAACGCTTGGAAGTGGTGAGGATGCCGGCACGCCTAAATTATACGATATGCGAGTTAGAACGCCTGAAAGAAGCAAGAGAACTTCTTAGTATAACCCTAGATGTCTCAGCGTTGTGTGAAAGTTAAAGCGTGTAGAATCCTACCTTCGTTTGTAGGCTTGTAAGTCCTCGCTGTGCGCATTAGAAGGCGGTAGCCGCCGCGCTAGTTGGACGACTAGAAAAACATAGAGCAGGCGTTTTAGAGGATTATAATTTCTCACTCGCTCGCTGAAAACAGTGTTTATCTCAGGGAACTTACTTCTATGAAGATAAATGAAGCGCTGCAACCGGCACCCAAAGGATTCTGAAAAACAACTCGGAGCCCAGGGGGCGTGTCTACGTGTATTTCACTCAGACCGAGTCCTGGTGTTTCTTGGGATATGTAGTGCAGGTTTACGTGACTATGCATTTTAGGATACAGTGATAGAGTGTAGCAGGGGACTCACATGGGAATGTGTCCGCGATAGAGAACCTGTTCCCTCGCAATATCAATGGTCAGCCTTAATTAAGGAATTATCAAGATTGAGTGCACTGCGGACACATGAGCTGCAGCTAGCGAAAGCAGGTAGTCACCGCGGACAGGACATTTACAGATTGCTAAATTTGTTTAAGTCATTCAGTCCAGACATGGCAGTATTAAATTTTAGAATGAGGTAGGCCTCTTTTTGTGCCAGACGTGCGTCCAGGGTCCCCACCTGCCCCTGCAATGTTCTTTATACTTGCTAGGATTGTCCATTTGAGGTCATTGGCCGAATGTTCCTTCTTCAGAAAGTGGGACACCAAAGGTGCTGTCAAGACTTTATTATTGATCCTTGATCTGTGCTGGATAATGCGTTGGCGCACTTCTTGGGTTGTTTTGCCTATATAGACTTTTCCACACGGGCACGTGATGGCATAGACTGCATATTTTGTCTTGCAATTTGTGAAGTCATCGTGTCGCCAATGTTTTTTACCATCTGTGAAGTGGGTTCCTTCCATCGTCAGATAGCACACGGAGCATGTGCCACACTTGTGGTGTCCTTTCACTGGGCCCATAACGTGTTGGCAAGACCTTTTGGCTATCCTGTGGCTGAGGAATTTTCTAAATAAGAACTGTGGCAAGAATTCTTTTGGTTACCCTGTGGTTGGAGTATATCCAAATGAGAAATGTTAACTCACAAGATACCATGGAAATGGAAAAATAAAGAGAAGAAAAGAAACTTAATACCCCGTGAATGCTTGAATGTCACTGACCCTTCTGGTAGATGTTAAAGCCAATAACAAGGAGACTTTCCAAGTAATAAACTTAAGGTCAACCTTATGTATCGGCTCAAAGGGGTGACGCATGAGCTGGGCTAGCACCACATTCAAATGCCAAGCAGGAGGCGGTCGTCGAATCGGAGGGAACATACGAAATAGACCCTTGAAAAATTGCTGGATTATTCTTGAAGAAAACAGAGTTTGATCCGTCCTGACGGAATCGGAAATGGCTGCCAGAAATACCTTCAGGGTTGAATGCGCCAAATCCGATCTAGCCAGTTGCAGGGAGAAGGGTAATATTTGGTCTGGTCTAGCAGGAATGGGATGCAGATCAACAGTCTGGCACCAAGCACAGAGTTTGTAGGTCTTAATCGTTGATGATGCTCTGGCGTTAGCTAGCACCTCTTGACAATCGTGAGGAATGTCTAAGTGGGTGAATTCATTGTGTTGAGGAGCCAAGCTGATAATTTCAGAGAAACTGGGTCCGGATGGTACACCTTGCCCCTCTGAACTGTCCGGAGATTCGGTATTCGAGGCAGTTGTATTGGCCTGCACTCCGAGAGGAGAAAAAGCTCGGTGAACCAATATTGCCGGGGCCACCTTGGAGCAATCAGGATTAGACGACATGGTTGACTCCTCATCTTCCTGATGATCTTGGGAATTAACGGAATTGGCGGAAAAGCGTATGCAAATATTCGACACCAATTCATCGAAAGGGCATCCCTGCACGAGTCTTTGTGGGGAATCCAGCTTGCAAAGCGTTGGCATTTCCGGTTCTGATCTGTTGCAAACAAATCCAGGTCGGGATGACCCCACTCTCGGAATATCTGATCCAGGGATGGTTGATGTAGCTCCCATTCATGATTGCTTCCGGCGGACCTGCTGAGTGAGTCCGCTAGGACATTGGCAACCCCTTGGACATGGACCACCGACAGATTGATGTTGTGATCCAGGGCCCAATTCCAAATCTCCTGCGCCTGATGGGACAACCGGGCCGATCTTGTGCCTCCCTGCTTGTTCAGGTAATGCATGCTGGTTGTGTTCGTATCAACACCGTAGAGCCCTCCAAGATCGCCTGAAAGGATTTCATGGCGAGAAAAATGGCTCTTAATTCTAGCAGATTTATGTGCCATTTTTTCTGTTGCATCTTCCATTTGCCACTGACTGTCATCCCTTGGAGATGGGCGCCCCAGCCCTCCAGAGAAGCATCCGTGGTCACGATGAATCTGGGTCCTTCTGTCAGGAATGCACATCCCACCGGCAGGTTGCCATCTTGCCCCCACCACTGGATGGAGTTTCTCATCCGAGGAGTTATGTTGATGATGTCCTCGAATGAGCCTGTTATTTGCACCCACTGACGACTGAGTTCCTCTTGTAAGGGTCTCATTCGCAGGCGACAGTTGGGGGTGAGAGGAATACAGGACGAGATCATCCAGAGGATAGACTTGAACTTGCGAACAGAAACGCACTTTCTTGTTAGTAGTGTTGAGGACATCCTGCGAATCTTCACCTGCCTTTCTTTTGATATGAACACTTGGGCGAGTCTTGTGTCCAGCGTGGCTCCCAAGAAGCACTTCCTCTGTGATGGAGTCAGGTGAGACTTTTTGAAATTCACCGAAAAACCCAGGCTCTGGAATAGTGATAGACATCTCTGAACGTGAGTTTTTGCCAAGTCGATAGAACTGGCCTTGATAAGGCAGTCGTCCAAATATGGATACATTTGAACTCCCTCTAGCCTCAGGTGTGCGCCCACCGGGGCTAACATTTTTGTGAAAACTCTGGGGGGCGAACGTAGTCCAAAGGGGAGTACTTTGAACTGGAAGTCCCTGCCAGCCACTCTGAACCGTAAGAACTTCCGGTGTCTGGGAAAAATGGGCACATGGAAGTATGCGTCCTGAAGGTCAAGTGTTGCCATGCGATCCCCTACTGAGAGAAACTGGAGGATTTCTTGAAGCGTCAACATTCTGAAAGATAATTTCTTTAGGTACTTGTTGAGGGTGGGGCGCCATTCCCCCGACTTCTTGCGGATCAGCAAAAATCTTGTATAAAATCCTGTTCCCTTCTGATGTTGAGGTACCTTTTCTATTGCTCCTTTCCGAATCATGGAGTGTATTTGGGAAAACAGCTCTTTGAGATGAGCTGGAGGTGGTCCTTGTAGGAGAGTAGGGTCTGCAATCCTATGATCACCCCAGATTTTTGCTTTCTGCTTCACTGGTTTACGACTTCTCTGGCTGTGGGCCTGCTAATCAGACCCACAGCCTTGCTGTTCTCTCACTAAATTGACACGTGTACCTTAGGTGCACTTACCAATTGGTACTGGGCCATCTTATCAGACCCTGTAACTCAGGGCATAGGTGTACCCAGGGCCTACCAGGGGCTGCAGCATGTATTATGCCACCCCTGGCTGGCCATCTAAATCTGACACAACTGGCTGCACGACAGCTGGGGCAAGGTGGTGTAATCACCCCTTGCTGTAGATATAGTATACCTATATCTAACCCTAAAATGGACACCCGTATTCCTATCAGTCACTCCTATGGCAGGCCTTGACAATCCTGAAGGCAGAGTGCTTGGAATCGTGTGAGATGGTGCTCTGGCATGAGCTGAGACCATTTTCAGCTTGCAGAACCAAGTCCTAATAGCTGTTCCATGATAACGCATACCATATACTCTTAAGTGCATTATAATCCTCGCGGTTATATGCCAACTCTGGTATCGCTTTATCAAAACATGTCGAGTAAGGTGTCATACGAATTGGAATACTAACCCCTCGCCAATTCTGGCGACGGGGTTAGCATTCCACCCTTCTAGAGGGACACGACATGTATGTAACTGTGAACCCCGGTTAAAGTTAACTCGAGCCTCAGCATCACAAAATGGATGCTGCCACCACAGACACAAGTCTGACCTCCTGCTGCTGGGAGTCCTTCCAGCGAGGAGAGCTTGGACAAAGGGTTTCCTGTCAGGGGCGGTGCTAGCACCATCCCAGACAGGGTTTTGTGTATCCTGGGTAGGCAGGGCTTTAGAGGAAGGTGACTGCAAGTGGCACCCCGGTGCTCACTATGCATCTGCCGGCTAGAACCAGTTCCAGGGGCACACCAGCCCCTGAGCTCGGGAAAGTCCGGCATGGGAGAGGGGTGTAACCACTCCCCTTCCTGGTCCCACCCATGGGCAGGACCTAGTCGCGTGCCAGCCCCTTTTCTTAGTATAAAGATAGGAGCGGGCCCCCTTCCAAATTAGATCATCTTTGAATCCTGAAACTACTTTCTACGAAAGGAACTCAAGTCTTCTTCTCAAGATTTCTCCCTTGTGACTAAGGAGTAGTCACCCTGCACCCGCAGGCACCATCTAAGAACACTGCGGTTTGCTGCACGTCCTTCCTCCGGAATCGGACCGACCAGTATGACGAGACCCGGCTTCCCTGGCACCTCTGACCTCTACCTACATCATCAGCCCAGCTGAGATCCGTGGGTGTGACGAGACCTCGAGGGACCGGCCATCTTCAGAACTGCACAACGCTTATCCAGCACGACCGCCGAGGGATCCTCGAGTGAGTGCTTTGGGGTTCGAGAAGCCCTAACCCTGAGCAGCTCCAGTACCGAAGTCCAGCCCCCCAGCATCCACCAGATCTGCGTGGGGCCCTTCTGCTCTTTGCTGCTCACCGCGTTGTCCGGCTACCTCCCTGCTGGCTTGTAGCCCTCTTGACGACGCACCATGACGACAACACCACTGGTCTGGTTGCTCCAGACTGGCCCTTGCTCACCTCCAACAGAGGAGCACCCCGGACCCTCCTGGTCCACTCCAGACGCCATTTTAAGTCCACCGCGTGGGCTTGCATTTGCCAAGACTTGTTGCCCCAATCCTGGGTCCAGCGACGTCGACAGCAGATACCATCGTGGGACAGCTCGCACCTCCATCCTGGTCGCCGACAACGCCTCCTGGTCCGTGAGACTGCAGAGCCCAGCGTCGCCCACTCACCTGGTCGAGGTGACTCCATACGGTGCCATCCTGGTGCCCATCTAATCACTGGCTAGTGATTTAGAACTTGGTCCCCTCTGCTTACAGGTATCCTCCATCACCGATCCAGGCTTGGATCCCTCCGAATCTCTTCACTGGTCGCCTGCCAGCAACTTCTTCTTTCAGGCTCCATAGACTGCAACAAGGATTCCCGACGTCTTTCCAGACCTATGCAGCCGCAGCCCCTGGGCTAGGTAACCTCAGCATTTCGGTGCTCCAGCATAGCCTCACTATCCAAGGGTCCAGATCCCTTTTCGTTTCAGCTCTACCTAGTCGGATTCGTCCGATAACACTAACTTTACGAAATCTAGCATCCATAGACTTTGTCCCGCATCCCGCGTGAGAGTGCACACTCTGCACCCGATCTCCCTAGGCCTCCTGCCAGTAATCTGAAGGTTCAGTAGTCCAGTCCTAGCGATCCTAAAGTCTATTAGAGTAGTACTTACCTGCTAGTAATTTCGCATTCCACTTTTAGAGTATATGGTTTTTCGTGCCCCTCGGGCATTTGTGTAAATTGTGCGACTTTGAGTATTTTCATAAGAGTTTTGTATTGTGCTTAGCACCCTGTCCTCATAAAGAGTCCAGGGCTGTTGTGTTCTAAATAAATATACTTTATTTTCATAACAACTTGTGTGGTGTCCTTTCACTTGGTGTTCAAGGGGTATATGTGATGGTATAACAGCTGGCTTAACACGCCCTCTAGAGTTTAGCCTAAAGACTGCGGACTAACAAAATGGAATACTAGCCTACTTGTTTCAACCACCACAGAATACACAGTGAATTTTTCACACAGTGCTGTACATAGGAAAAACACATAAACTAAACCACAGTGTAGAAATGTGTGAATTGTATTCCTATTACGCCCTAGGTATTTGGTATCTTGGTGGTACTGGACGTCGACGCATTTCGAACCCAGTGACGATTAACGGGTTCTCCTCAGGACATGGACTGGGGGGGCGTTGTCACTTCTTTGCGGGGGGTCGGGTCACTCCCGACGCGTTTCGAACCCAGTGACGATTAACGGGTTCTCCTCAGGACATGAACTGGGGGGGTCGTTGTCACTGTGAATTAATTACAAAAATGGTATTAATGGTGAGCTAGCTGACATCTACTCCTCACTGAAACACAAACACTCTGAAAACATAAAAGTACCTTCTTTGCGGGGGGTCGGGTCACTCCCTGTGAATGAGATAGTGTAAAATCCTCAGTTACACACAGTCCTGTAACGTCCCTATGTGCTGCACAAATGAATTATAAAGTCTAACACATACCTCAATGATGTAAACGCTTGGAAGTGGTGAGGATGCCGGCACGCCTAAATTATACGATATGCGAGTTAGAACGCCTGAAAGAAGCAAGAGAACTTCTTAGTATAACCCTAGATGTCTCAGCATTGTGTGAAAGTTAAAGCGTGTAGAATCCTACCTTCGTTTGTAGGCTTGTAAGTCCTCGCTGTGCGCATTAGAAGGCGGCAGCCGCCTCGCTAGTTGGACGACTAGAAAAACATAGAGCGGGCGTTTTAGAGGATTATAATTTCTCACTCGCTCGCTGAAAACAGTGTTTATCTCAGGGAACTTACTTCTATGAAGATAAATGAAGCGCTGCAACCGGCACCCAAAGGATTCTGAAAAACAACTCGGAGCCCAGGGGGCGTGTCTACGTGTATTTCACTCAGACCGAGTCCTGGTGTTTCTTGGGATATGTAGTGCAGGTTTACGTGACTATGCATTTTAGGATACAGTGATAGAGTGTAGCAGGGGACTCACATGGGAATGTGTCCGCGATAGAGAACCTGTTCCCTCGCAATATCAATGGTCAGCCTTAATTAAGGAATTATCAAGATTGAGTGCACTGAGGACACATGAGCTGCAGCTAGCGAAAGCAGGTAGTCGCCGCGGACAGGACATTTACAGATTGCTAAATTCGTTTAAGTCATTCAGTCCAGACATGGCAGTATTAAATTTTAGAATGAGGTAGGCCTCTTTTTGTGCCAGACGTGCGTCCAGGGTCCCCACCTGCCCCTGCAATGTTCTTTATACTTGCTAGGATTGTCCATTTGAGGTCATTGGCCGAATGTTCCTTCTTCAGAAAGTGGGACACCAAAGGTGCTGTCAAGACTTTATTATTGATCCTTGATCTGTGCTGGATAATGCGTTGGCGCACTTCTTGGGTTGTTTTGCCTATATAGACTTTTCCACACGGGCACGTGATGGCATAGACTGCATATTTTGTCTTATAATTTGTGAAGTCATCGTGTCGCCAATGTTTTTTACCATCCGTGAAGTGGGTTCCTTCCATCGTCAGATAGCACACGGAGCATGTGCCACACTTGTGGTGTCCTTTCACTGGGCCCAGAACGTGTTGGCAAGACCTTTTGGCTATCCTGTGGCTGAGGAATTTTCTAAATAAGAACTGTGGCAAGAATTCTTTTGGTTACCCTGTGGTTGGAGTATATCCAAATGAGAAATGTTAACTCACAAGATACCATGGAAATGGAAAAATAAAGAGAAGAAAAGAAACTTAATACCACGTGAATGCTTGAATGTCACTGACCCTTCTGGTAGATGTTAAAGCCAATAACAAGGAGACTTTCCAAGTAATAAACTTAAGGTCAACCTTATGTATCGGCTCAAAGGGGTGACGCATGAGCTGGGCTAGCACCACATTCAAATGCCAAGCAGGAGGCGGTCGTCGAATCGGAGGGAACATACGAAATAGACCCTTGAAAAATTGCTGGATTATTCTTGAAGAAAACAGAGTTTGATCCGCCCTGACGGAATCGGAAATGGCTGCCAGAAATACCTTCAGGGTTGAATGCGCCAAATCCGATCTAGCCAGTTGCAGGAAGAAGGGTAATATTTGGTCTGGTCTAGCAGGAATGGGATGCAGATCAGAACAGTCTGGCACCAAGCACAGAGTTTGTAGGTCTTAATCGTTGATGGTGCTCTGGCGTTAGCTAGCACCTCTTGACAATCGTGAGGAATGTCTAAGTGGGCGAATTCATTGTGTTGAGGAGCCAAGCTGATAATTTCAGAGAAACTGGGTCCGGATGGTACACCTTGCCCCTCTGAACTGTCCGGAGATTCGGTATTTGAGGCAGTTGTATTGGCCTGCACTCCGAGAGGAGAAAAAGCTCGGTGAACCAATATTGCCGGGGCCACCTTGGAGCAATCAGGATTAGACGACATGGTTGACTCCTCATCTTCCTGATGATCTTGGGAATTAACGGAATTGGCGGAAAAGCGTATGCAAATATTCGACACCAATTCATCGAAAGGGCATCCCTGCACGAGTCCTTGTGGGGAATCCAGCTTGCAAAGCGTTGGCATTTCCGGTTCTGATCTGTTGCAAACAAATCCAGGTCGGGATGACCCCACTCTCGGAATATCTGATCCAGGGATGGTTGATGTAGCTCCCATTCATGATTGCTTCCGGCGGACCTGCTGAGTGAGTCCGCTAGGACATTGGCAACCCCTTGGACATGGACCACCGACAGATTGATGTTGTGATCCAGGGCCCAATTCCAAATCTCCTGCGCCTGATGGGACAACCGGGCCGATCTTGTGCCTCCCTGCTTGTTCAGGTAATGCATGCTGGTTGTGTTCGTATCAACACCGTAGAGCCCTTCAAGATCGCCTGAAAGGATTTCATGGCGAGAAAAATGGCTCTTAATTCCAGCAGATTTATGTGCCATTTTTTCTGTTGCATCTTCCATTTGCCACTGACTGTCATCCCTTGGAGATGGGCGCCCCAGCCCTCCAGAGAAGCATCCGTGGTCACGATGAATCTGGGTCCTTCTGTCAGGAATGCACATCCCACCGGCAGGTTGCCATCTTGCCCCCACCACTGGATGGAGTTTCTCATCCGAGGAGTTATGTTGATGATGTCCTCGAATGAGCCTGTTATTTGCACCCACTGACGACTGAGTTCCTCTTGTAAGGGTCTCATTCGCAGGCGACAGTTGGGGGTGAGAGGAATACAGGACGAGATCATCCAGAGGAAAGACTTGAACTTGCGAACAGAAACGCACTTTCTTGTTAGTAGTGTTGAGGACATCCTGCGAATCTTCACCTGCCTTTCTTTTGATATGAACACTTGGGCGAGTCTTGTGTCCAGCGTGGCTCCCAAGAAGCACTTCCTCTGTGATGGAGTCAGGTGAGACTTTTTGAAATTCACCGAAAAACCCAGGCTCTGGAATAGTGATAGACATCTCTGAACGTGAGTTTTTGCCAAGTCGATAGAACTGGCCTTGATAAGGCAGTCGTCCAAATATGGATACATTTGAACTCCCTCTAGCCTCAGGTGTGCGCCCACCGGGGCTAACATTTTTGTGAAAACTCTGGGGGGCGAACGTAGTCCAAAGGGGAGTACTTTGAACTGGAAGTCCCTGCCAGCCACTCTGAACCGTAAGAACTTCCGGTGTCTGGGAAAAATGGGCACATGGAAGTATGCGTCCTGAAGGTCAAGTGTTGCCATGTGATCCCCTACTGAGAGAAACTGGAGGATTTCTTGAAACGTCAACATTCTGAAAGATAATTTCTTTAGGTACTTGTTGAGGGTGGGGCGCCATTCCCCCGACTTCTTGCGGATCAGCAAAAATCTTGTATAAAATCCTGTTCCCTTCTGATGTTGAGGTACCTTTTCTATTGCTCCTTTCCGAATCATGGAGTGTATTTGGGAAAACAGCTCTTTGAGATGAGCTGGAGGTGGTCCTTGTAGGAGAGTAGGGTCTGCAATCCTATGATCACCCCAGATTTTTGCTTTTTGCTTCACTGGTTTACGACTTCTCTGGCTGTGGGCCTGCTAATCAGACCCACAGCCTTGCTGTTCTCTCACTAAATTGACACGTGTACCTTAGGTGCACTTACCAATTGGTACTGGGCCATCTTATCAGACCCTGTAACTCAGGGCATAGGTGTACCCAGGGCCTACCAGGGGCTGCAGCATGTATTATGCCACCCCTGGCTGGCCATCTAAATCTGACACAACTGGCTGCACGACAGCTGGGGCAAGGTGGTGTAATCACCCCTTGCTGTAGATATAGTATACCTATATCTAACCCTAAAATGGACACCCGTATTCCTATCAGTCACTCCTATGGCAGGCCTTGACAATCCTGAAGGCAGAGTGCTTGGAATTGTGTGAGATGGTGCTCTGGCATGAGCTGAGACCATTTTCAGCTTGCAGAACCAAGTCCTAATAGCTGTTCCATGATAACGCATACCATATACTCTTAAGTGCATTATAATCCTCGCGGTTATATGCCAACTCTGGTATCGCTTTATCAAAACATGTCGAGTAAGGTGTCATACGAATTGGAATACTAACCCCTCGCCAATTCTGGCGACGGGGTTAGCATTCCACCCTTCTAGAGGGACACGACATGTATGTAACTGTGAACCCCGGTTAAAGTTAACTCGAGCCTCAGCATCACAAAATGGATGCTGCCACCACAGACACAAGTCTGACCTCCTGCTGCTGGGAGTCCTTCCAGCGAGGAGAGCTTGGACAAAGGGTTTCCTGTCAGGGGCGGTGCTAGCACCATCCCAGACAGGGTTTTGTGTATCCTGGGTAGGCAGGGCTTTAGAGGAAGGTGACTGCAAGTGGCACCCCGGTGCTCACTATGCATCTGCCGGCTAGAACCAGTTCCAGGGGCACACCAGCCCCTGAGCTGGGGAAAGTCCGGCATGGGAGAGGGGTGTAACCACTCCCCTTCCTGGTCCCACCCATGGGCAGGACCTAATCGCGTGCCAGCCCCTTTTCTTAGTATAAAGATAGGAGCGGGCCCCCTTCCAAATTAGATCATCTTTGAATCCTGAAACTACTTTCTACGAAAGGAACTCAAGACTTCTTCTCAATATTTCTCCCTTGTGACTAAGGAGTAGTCACCCTGCACCCGCAGGCACCATCTAAGAACACTGCGGTTTGCTGCACGTCCTTCCTCCGGAATCGGACCGACCAGTATGACGAGACCCGGCTTCCCTGGCACCTCTGACCTCTACCTACATCATCAGCCCAGCTGAGATCCGTGGGTGTGACGAGACCTCGAGGGACCGGCCATCTTCAGTACTGCACAACGCTTATCCAGCACGACCGCCGAGGGATCCTCGAGTGAGTGCTTTGGGGTTCGAGAAGCCCTAACCCTGAGCAGCTCCAGTACCGAAGTCCAGCCCCCCAGCATCCACCAGATCTGCGTGGGGCCCTTCTGCTCTTTGCTGCTCACCGCGTTGTCCGGCTACCTGCCTGCTGGCTTGTAGCCCTCTTGACGACGCACCATGACGACAACACCGCTGGTCTGGTTGCTCCAGACTGGCCCTTGCTCACCTCCAACAGAGGAGCACCCCGGACCCTCCTGGTCCACTCCAGACGCCATTTTAAGTCCACCCCGTGGGCTTGCATTTGCCAGGACTTGTTGCCCCAATCCTGGGTCCAGCGACGTCGACAGCAGATACCATCGTGGGACAGCTCGCACCTCCTTCCTGGTCGCCGACAACGCCTCCTGGTCCGTGAGACTGCAGAGCCCAGCGTCGCCCACTCACCTGGTCGAGGTGACTCCATACGGTGCCATCCTGGTGCCCATCTAATCACTGGCTAGTGATTCAGAACTTGGTCCCCTCTGCTTACAGGTATCCTCCATCACCGATCCAGGCTTGGATCCCTCCAAATCTCTTCACTGGTCGCCTGCCAGCAACTTCTTCTTTCAGGCTCCATAGACTGCAACAAGGATTCCCGACATCTTTCCAGACCTACGCAGCCGCAGCCCCTGGGCTAGGTAACCTCAGCATTTCGGTGCTCCAGCATAGCCTCACTATCCAAGGGTCCAGATCCCTTTTCGTTTCAGCTCTACCTAGTCGGATTCGTCCGATAACACTAACTTTACGAAATCTAGCATCCATAGACTTTGTCCCGCATCCCGCGTGAGAGTGCACACTCTGCACCCGATCTCCCTAGGCCTCCTGCCAGTAATCTGAAGGTTCAGTAGTCCAGTCCTAGCGATCCTAAAGTCTATTAGAGTAGTACTTACCTGCTAGTAATTTCGCATTCCACTTTTAGAGTATATGGTTTTTCGTGCCCCTCGGGCATTTGTGTAAATTGTGCGACTTTGAGTATTTTCATAAGAGTTTTGTATTGTGCTTAGCACCCTGTCCTCATAAAGAGTCCAGGGCTGTTGTGTTCTAAATAAATATACTTTATTTTCATAACAACTTCTGTGGTGTCCTTTCACTTGGTGTTCAAGGGGTATATGTGATGGTATAACAGCTGGCTTAACACGCCCTCTAGAGTTTAGCCTAAAGACTGCTTATGTCCACGCTACTAGGATAGCTGGTCTACGGTTGACTTACAACCAATCATCAATAAGGGTCGTTTGGAATGATACACAGTGATCACTAGAATAGTGAGCACTACATATCAGGCCAACTTCTCACATTGGTGGCAGCGGTGGGATTCGAAGCCACGCCTCCGGAGAGACTGGAGTTTAGACACTAGACACCTGAGTAAGATAGTGCCCCCCTTTAAACAAGGGGATGCTATCCACAAATGGATAACTGCTTTGGAGAGGGCCTGCACTGTCCAGTGCGTCCCCCAGAGTCAGTGGGCAGCTGTCTTGTGGCTCTCCTTTAAAGGCAAAGGTAGAGATAAGCTCCTCACTACTAGAGCTGAGGATGCTAATAATTACCAAGTCCTGAAAAATACACTGATAGATGGGTTTGGCCTAACCACTGAGCAGTACAGGTTGCTGTTCAGGGATACCCAGAAAACTCAGTCTCAGGATTGGTCTGATTTTGTGGATTGTGCCACTAAGGCTTTGGAGGGCTGGTTGCTGGGCAGTAAGGTTACTGATTATACAGGATTATACAATCTGATCATGAGGGAACAGATTTTAAACAATTGTCAGAACCAGTTGTTGCATCAGCACCTTGTTGACTCAGATCTGACCTCTCCCCAAGAATTGGGAAAGAAGGCAGACAGATGGGTCAGAACAAGGGTTAAGCAGAACCAGGGCCAGAACCAGGGTGGTCAGAAGAAAGCAGACCAGAAGGGTAATAATACCAAAGGTGAACAAAATGACCAGAAGTCTTCGACAGGTCCCCAACAAACCAAAGAGGGTGGGGGTCAGGCTTCCCAGAAGAAGAAGACTCAAGAAGGCCAGTCTAAAAGGTGGTGCCAATACTGTAAAAGTAAAATTCACTAGTTTAGTGAGTGCACCAAGAAAGAAGGGCAAACTCCTACCACTGCAGCCCCTAAGGCACCTGCACCCCCTAGTACAGTCAGCAGTGGTAGTGCACCACCCAAGGGATTAGTTGGGTTAACCTTGGGATCTGAGGGGTATGACAACTTAGTTGGCACACTCACTCAGGCTGTCCTTGTCTGTACAGGGGATATGGATATGTCCCCTGATGCAAGTCCCAATACCTTGGGCAAATATAGACAGACACCTTTTATAAATAGCAAGATGGCTCAGGCCTATAGGGACACTTGTGCCAGTGTCACAATGGTGACACCTTATCTTTGTGGACCCTGGACAGATCATACTAGGTACAGACTACCTAGTGACCAATGCTAGCAATGTCACTACCCACCATAGTATGGCAATTGTAGCTTTCTCCTGGGGAGGGGTAAGTGGCCAAAAGAAGGTTGTTGTTAGTTCAGACCTCCCAGTTGAATGTTTGTTGGGCAATGATTTGGAGTCATCCCTATGGTCAGAAGTGGAGCAGAGGACTCACATGGAAATGTTAGGTGTGCCAGCACATGTCCTTGCTGTGACTAGGTCACAGGCCAGAAGATGCCCCGCTGAACAGGTGCTGGATCCTGGAACAATGGACCAGACACCTTCCAAGAAGAAGAGCAGTAGGGTTAAGGCATTGCCTTCCCCCTTGCCCCAGGTTGTGGATCAAGTCTCAGAGGAGGCTGACCTCAAAGAGCTGAGGGAAACTGAGCCTAAAGAACTTGAACTTGATCAGGTTGAGTTTCTGGGTTCAGGGGGACCCTCCAGAGAAGACCTGGGGAAGGCACAGTTAGACTGCCCTTCTCTTGAACCCCTCAGACAGCAGGCTGCTGCTGAGGCTGCAGGGAACACCACAGGTACCCACAAGGTATACTGGGATGATGGACTCCTGTACTCTGAAGCAAGAGACCCCAAGCCTGGTGCAACCAGGAGGCTGGTCGTCCCCTTGTCACAGAGAGGTTTCCTTCTTACCTTGGCCCATGAGATTCCCCCTTGCAGGACACTTAGGCCAGAACAAGACTTGGGACAGACTTGTCTCACACTTTCACTGGCCTCATATGAATGAAGATACCAAGGAGTTTTGTCGCTCCTGTGTCACTTGCCAAGCCAGTGGTAAGTCAGGTGGCACTACAAAGGCCCCCCTTACACCAATGCCTGTGGTGGGGGTGCCCTTTGAAAGAGTGGGGATTGACATTGTTGGTCCAATGGAACCCCAGACAGCATCAGGGCACAAGTTTATACTGGTGGTGGTGGACCATGCCACCAGGTATCCTGAAGCTATTCCCCTTAGGACCACTACAGCACCGGTTGTGGCAAGAGCCCTAGTTGGAGTGTTCTCCAGAGCGGGCTTCCCTAAGGAGGTTGTCTCTGACAGAGGTGCAAACTTCATGTCAGGATATTTGACTGCTATGTGGAAGGAATGTGGTGTCAACTACAAGTTCACTACACCCTATCATCCACAATGCAATGGGCTTGTTGAAAGGTTCAACAGGACCCTAAAAGGGATGCTTCATGGACTACCTGAAAAGCTCAGGCGTAGATGGGATGTCCTGATACCCTGCCTTTTATTTGCTTATAGAGAAGTCCCACAGAAGGGGGTTGGCTACAGCCCTTTTGAACTTTTGTATGGACATCCTGTAAGAGGACCCCTGTGTTTGGTGAAGGAAGGATGGAAGAGACCTCTCAAAAAGCCTGCAACCAACATAGTGGACTATGTACTTGGTCTCCGCTCCAGGATGGCTGAGTACATGGAAAAGGCTTCTAAAAACCTTGAGGCAAGCCAAGAACTCCAAAAAGCTTGGCATGACCAAAAGGCTGTCCTTACTGTGTACAAGCCTGGACAGAAGGTGTGGGTGTTGGAGCCAGTGGCCCCAGCAGCACTCAAAAACAAATGGTCTGGGCCCCACACAATCATTGAGCAAAAGGGAGAGGTCACATACCTGGTGGACCTTGGAACTCCCAGGAGCCCCCTCAGGGTGCTCCATGTGAATAGGCTCAAGGCATATGTCGACAGGAAGGGCATGAGCTTGCTCATGGCCACAGATGAGGGACAGGAGGAGGAGAGTGACCCTCTCCCAGACCTGCTCACTCAGAACCCTGATGATGGGTCAGTGGATGGTGTTGTCTTTTGTGGCGGCCTCTCTGAACATCAGCAAAAGGATTGCAAACAAGTTCTTCAATCCTTTAGACATATGTTCTCTCTGACACCCAGTCAAACTAATTGGTGTACCCATGAGGTTGACACTGGTGACAGTCTGCCAGTCAAGAGTAAAATCTACAGACAGCCTGATCATGTCAGAGACTGCATCAAATCTGAAGTGCAGAAAATGTTGGAGCTGGGAGTCATTGAGCCCTCAGATAGCCCTTGGGCTAGTCCAGTAGTTCTAGTGCCTAAACCTCACACCCAGGGTGGTAAGAAAGAGATGAGGTTCTGCTTAGACTACAGGGGCCTCAATGCAGTCACTAAGACTGATGCCCACCCAATACCAAGGGCAGATGAGCTTATAGATAGATTGGCTTCTGCCAACTACTTAAGTACATTTGACCTGACAGCTGGGTATTGGCAAATCAGGTTAGTTGAGGAAGCCAAGCCCAAGACAGCATTTTCAACCCCTGGTGGACATTATCAATTTGTGGTAATGCCCTTTGGTCTGAAAAATGCACCTGCCACCTTCCAAAGGCTGGTGAATCAAGTTCTCACTGGGCTGGATGACTTCTGTGCAGCATATCTTGATGATATAGCTGTCTTTAGTTCCACCTGGGAGGATCACCTGGTCCACCTGAGGGAAGTGTTAGAGGCACTGCAAGCAGCAGGTCTCACTATCAAGGCCACAAAGTGCCAGATAGGGCAGACACAGGTTGTATACCTGGGCCACCTTGTAGGTGGAGGCCAGGTTCAGCCACTGGAGAGCAAGATACAATCCATCAAGCATTGGGCTCCTCCAACCACCCAGACTCAGGTTCGAGCTTTCTTGGGCCTGACTGGTTATTACAGTAAATGTGTCAGAAATTATGGTTCCATTGTGACACCACTTAATGACCTGACAAGCAAAAAGATGCCAAAGAACGTTCAGTGGACAGCAGGCTGTCAAAAGGCATTCGATGACCTAAAGCAGGCCATGTGCACAGCCCCTATCCTAAAGAGTCCAGACTGCTCCAAACCATTCATTGTCCAAACAGATGCTTCTGAGTTGGGTGTGGGAGCTGTTCTATCTCAGCTGCATTTTGATGGTCATGACCAGCCCATTGCTTTTATAAGCAGAAGGCTGACCCCCAGAGAGAAAAATTGGTCAGCTATTGAGAGGGAGGCCTTTGCTGTGGTTTGGGCCCTGAAGAAACTGAGGCCATACTTGTTTGGCACTCATTTCAAGATTCAGACCGACCATAAGCCCCTCTTGTGGCTAAATCAGATGAAGGGTGAAAACCCCAAACTGCTTAGGTGGTCCATTTCCCTACAGGGGATGGATTTTACAGTGGAGCATAGACCTGGCACTGATCATGGCAATGCAGATGGACTCTCCAGGTATTTCCACTTAGAGCAAGAAGACTCACCTGGTCAAGGTTAGTTTATTGTCCCAAAGTTTGGGGGGGGTCAAGTAGGAGTGTAGGGTCTGCAATCCTATGATCACCCCAGATTTTTGCTTTTTGCTTCATTGGTTTACGACTTCTCTGGCTGTGGGCCTGCTAATCAGACCCACAGCCTTGCTGTTCTCTCATTAAATTGACACGTGTACCTTAGGTGCACTTACCAATTGGTACTGGGCCACCTTATCAGACCCTGTAACTCAGGGCATAGGTGTACCCAGGGCCTACCAGGGGCTGCAGCATGTATTATGCCACCCCTGGCTGGCCATCTAAATCTGACACAACTGGCTGCACGACAGCTGGGGCAAGGTGGTGTATTCACCCCTTGCTGTAGATATAGTATACCTATATCTAACCCTAAAATGGACACCCGTATTCCTATCAGTCACTCGTATGGCAGGCCTTAACAATCCTGAAGGCAGAGTGCTTGGAATCGTGTGAGATGGTGCTCTGGCATGAGCTGAGCCCGTTTGCAGCTTGCGAAACCAAGTCCTAATAGCTGTTCCATGATAACGCATACCATATACTCTTGAGTGCATTATAATCCTTGTGGTTATATGCCAACTCTGGTATCGCTTTATCAAAACATGTCGAGTAAGGTGTCATACGAATTGGAATACTAACCCCTCGCCAATTCTGGGGACGGGGTTAGCATTCCACCCTTCTAGAGGGACACGACATGTATGTAACTGTGAACCCCGGTTAAAGTTAACTCGAGCCTCAGCATCACAAAATGGATGCTGCCACCACAGACACAAGTCTGACCTCCTGCTGCTGGGAGTTCTTCCAGCGAGGAGAGCTTGGACAAAGGGTTTCCAGTCAGGGGCGGTGCTAGCACCATCCCAGACAGGGTTTTGTGTATCCTGGGTAGGCAGGGCTTTAGAGGAAGGTGACTGCAAGTGGCACCCCGGTGCTCACTATGCATCTGCCGGCTAGAACCAGTTCCAGGGGCACACCAGCCCCTGAGCTGGGGAAAGTCCGGCATGGGAGAGGGGAGTAACCACCCCCCTTCCTGGTCCCACCCATGGGCAGGACCTAGTCGCGTGTTAGCCCCTTTTCTTAGTATAAAGATAGGAGCGGGCCCCCTTCCAAATAAGATCATCTTTGAATCCTGAAACTACTTTCTACGAAAGGAACTCAAGACTTCTTCTCAAGATTTCTCCCTTGTGACTAAGGAGTAGTCACCCTGCACCCGCAGGCACCATCTAAGAACACTGCGGTTTGTTGCACGTCCTTCCTCCGGAATCCGACCGACCAGTACGACGAGACCCGGCTTCCCTGGCACCTCTGACCTCGACCTACATCATCAGCCCAGCTGAGATCCGTGGGTGTGACGAGACCTTGAGGGACCGGCCATCTTCAGAACTGTACTTGTAAATGTTTCCCCTCCGCTATCCAACACGTTCCCTAATGTTGCATTCACTGGAGTGGGAATAGTATTCTTTACTCTTCCACTATCCAACACTTTCCCTACTGTTGCACTCACTGGAGTGGAAATAGTACATTTTTAACCTCCGCTTTCCAACACTTTCCCTACTGTTGCACTCACTGGAGTGGAAATAGTAAATTTTTCCCCTCCGCTATCCAAAACTTTCCCTACTGTTGCACTCACTTGAGTGGGAACTATATTTTTTACTCCTCCACTATCCAACACTTTCCCTAATGTTGCAATTATCAGAGTGGGAATAGTAATTTTTACCCCTCCGCTATCCAACACTTTCGCTACTGTTACACTTACTGGAGTGGGAATAGTAAAGTTTTTCCCAGCCGCTATCCAAAACTTTTCCTACTGTTGCAGTTACTGAAGTGGGATTAGTAATTTTTATTCGTACTCTATCCAACACTTTCCCTACTGTTACACTCGCTTGAGTAGGAATAGTATTTTTTACCCCGCAGTTATCCAGCCCCTTCCCTACTGTTGCACTTACTGGAGTGGGAATAGTAATTTTTACCCCTCCGCTATCGCACACTTTCCCTAGTGTTGTAGTAATTGGAGTGGGAATTGTAATTTTTACCCCTCTGCTATCCAACACTTTCCCCACTGTAGCATTCACTGGAGTGGGAATAGTCATTTTTACTACTCCGCTATCCAACACTTTCCTTACTGTTGCAGTAATCGGAGTGGGAATAGTAATTTTTACCCTGCTGCTATCCAACGTTTTCCCTACTGTTGCACTCACTGGAGTGGGAATAGTAATTTTTACATCTCCTGTATCCAACACTTCCCTTACTGTTGCACTTACTGGAGTGGGAAGAGTAACTTTTACCCCTCCACTATCCAACACTTTCCCTACTGTTGAACTCACTGGAGTGGGAATCGTAAATGTTTCCTCTCCGCTATCCAACACGTTCCCTACTGTTGCACTCACTGGAGTGGGAATAGTATTTTTTACCCTTCCGCTATCCAACACTTTCCCTACTGTTGCACTCACTGGAGTGGAAATAGTACATTTTTCCCCTCCGCTATCCAAAACTTTCCCTACTGTTGCACCCACTTGAGTGGGAACTATATTTTTTACCCCTCCACTATCCAAAACTTTCCCTACTGTTGCAGTCACTGGAGTGGGAATAGTATTTTTAACCCTCCGCTATCCCAAACTTTCCCTACTGTTGCCGTTACTGGAATGGAATAGTACTTTTTACCTCTCCACTATCCAACACTTTCCTTACTGTTGCATTCACTGGAGTGGGAATAGTAAGTTTTTCCCCTCCACTATCCAACACTTTCCCTACTGTTGCACTCACTGCAGGTGGAATAGTAATTTTTACCTCTCCGCTATCCAACACTTCCCTTCTGTTGCACCTATCGGAGTGGAAATAGTAATTTTTACCCCTCCGCTATCCAACACTTTCGCTACTGTTACACTCACTGGAGTGGGAATAGTGAATTTTTCCCCGCCGCTGTCCAAAACTTTTCCTACCGTTGCAGTTACTGGAGTGGGAATAGTAATTTTTACTTCTACACTATCCAACACTTTCCCTACTGTTGCACTCGCTTGAGTAGGAATAGTAATTTTTACCCCTCCGCTATCCAACACTTTCACTAATATTGCACTCACTGGAGTGGGAATTGTAAGTTTTTCCCCTCCGCTATCCAAAGCTTTCCCTACTGTTGCACTCACTGCAGGTGGAATAGTAATTTTTACCTCTCCGCTATCCAACACTTCCCTTCTGTTGCACCTATCGGAGTGGAAATAGTAATTTTTACCCCACCGCTATCCAACACTTTCGCTACTGTTACACTCACTGGAGTGGGAATAGTAAGTTTTTCCCCTCCACTATCCAACACTTTCCCTACTGTTGCACTCACTGGAGTGGAATAGTAATTTGTAGCTCTCCTCTATCCAACACTTACCCTACTTTGCACTTATTGATGTTGGAATAGTAATTTTTACACCTCCGCTATCCAACACTTTCCATACTGTTGCACTCACTGGAGTGGGAATAGTAATTTTTACCTCTCCGCTATTCAAAACTTCCCCTTCTGTTGCACCTATCGGAGTGTGAATAGTAATTTTTACCCCTCCGCTATCCAACACTTTCGCTACTTTTACACTTACTAGAATGGGAATAGTAAATTTTTCCCCGCCGCTATCCAAAACTTTCCCTACTGTTGCAGTTACTAGAGTGGGAATATTACATTTTACTCCTACACTATCCAACACTTTCCCTACTGTTGCACTCGCTTGAGTAGGAATAGTATTTTTTACCCCACCGCTTTCCAAATCTTTCCCTACTGTTGCACTCACTAAAGTGGGAATAGTATTTTATACCTCTCCACTATCCAAAACTCTCCCTACTGTTGCACTCACTGGATTGGTAATAGTCATTTTTACTACTTCGCTATCCAACACTTTCCTTACTGTTGCACTCGCTTGAGTAGGAATAGTATTTTTTACCCCACCGCTTTCCAAATCTTTCCCTACTGTTGCACTCACTAAAGTGGGAATAGTATTTTATACCTCTCCACTATCCAAAACTCTCCCTACTGTTGCACTCACTGGATTGGTAATAGTCATTTTTACTACTTCGCTATCCAACACTTTCCTTACTGTTGCAGTAATTGGAGTGGGAATAGTAATTTTTACCTCTCCGCTATCCAGCACTTTCCCTACTATTGCACTGACTGGAGTGGGACTAGTCATTTTTACTACTCCGCTATCCAACACTTTACTTACTGTTGCAGTAATTGGAGTGGGAATAGTAATTTTTACCCCGCTGCTATCTAAAGTTTTTCCTACTGTTGCACTCACTGGAGTGGGAATAGTAATTTTTACCTCTCCTGTATCCAACACTTTCCCTAATGTTGAACTCACTGGAGTGGGAATCGTAAATGTTTCCCCTCTGCTATCCAACACATTCCCTACTGTTGCACTCACTGGAGTGGGAATAGTATTTTTTACCCTTCCGCTATCCAACACTTTCCCTACTGTTGCACTCACTTTAGTGAAAATAGTAAATTTTTCCCCTCCACTATCCAAAACTTTCCCTACTGTTGCACTCACTGGAGTGGGAACTATAGTTTTTTACCCCTCCACTATCCAACACTGTCCCTACTGTTGCAGTCACTGGAGTGGGAATAGTATTTTTAACCCTCCGCTATCCAACACTTTCCCTACTGTTGCCGACACTGGAGTGGGAATAGTACTTTTTACCTCTCCACTATCCAACACTTTTACTACTGTTGCACTCACTGGAGTGGGAATAGTACTTTTTACCTCTCCGCTATCCAACATTTTCCCTAGTGTGCACTCACTGGAGTGGGAATAGTAATTTTTTGCTCTCCTCTATCCAACACATACCCTACTTTGCACTTACTTACGTTGGAATAGTAATTTGTACCCCTCCGCTATCCAACACTTTCCCTACTGGTGCACTCACTGGAGTGGGAATAGTACATTTTCCCCTCCGCTATCGGACGCTTTCCCTACTGTTGCACTCACTGGAGTGGAAATAGTACATTTTTAACCTCCGCTTTCCAACACTTTCCCTACTGTTGCACTCACTGGAGTGGAAATAGTAAATTTTTCCCCTCCGCTATCCAAAACTTTCCCTACTGTTGCACTCACTTGAGTGGGAACTATATTTTTTACTCCTCCACTATCCAACACTTTCCCTAATGTTGCAATTATCAGAGTGGGAATAGTAATTTTTACCCCTCCGCTATCCAACACTTTCGCTACTGTTACACTTACTGGAGTGGGAATAGTAAAGTTTTTCCCAGCCGCTATCCAAAACTTTTCCTACTGTTGCAGTTACTGAAGTGGGATTAGTAATTTTTATTCGTACTCTATCCAACACTTTCCCTACTGTTACACTCGCTTGAGTAGGAATAGTATTTTTTACCCCGCAGTTATCCAGCCCCTTCCCTACTGTTGCACTTACTGGAGTGGGAATAGTAATTTTTACCCCTCCGCTATCGCACACTTTCCCTAGTGTTGTAGTAATTGGAGTGGGAATTGTAATTTTTACCCCTCTGCTATCCAACACTTTCCCCACTGTAGCATTCACTGGAGTGGGAATAGTCATTTTTACTACTCCGCTATCCAACACTTTCCTTACTGTTGCAGTAATCGGAGTGGGAATAGTAATTTTTACCCTGCTGCTATCCAACGTTTTCCCTACTGTTGCACTCACTGGAGTGGGAATAGTAATTTTTACATCTCCTGTATCCAACACTTCCCTTACTGTTGCACTTACTGGAGTGGGAAGAGTAACTTTTACCCCTCCACTATCCAACACTTTCCCTACTGTTGAACTCACTGGAGTGGGAATCGTAAATGTTTCCTCTCCGCTATCCAACACGTTCCCTACTGTTGCACTCACTGGAGTGGGAATAGTATTTTTTACCCTTCCGCTATCCAACACTTTCCCTACTGTTGCACTCACTGGAGTGGAAATAGTACATTTTTCCCCTCCGCTATCCAAAACTTTCCCTACTGTTGCACCCACTTGAGTGGGAACTATATTTTTTACCCCTCCACTATCCAAAACTTTCCCTACTGTTGCAGTCACTGGAGTGGGAATAGTATTTTTAACCCTCCGCTATCCCAAACTTTCCCTACTGTTGCCGTTACTGGAATGGAATAGTACTTTTTACCTCTCCACTATCCAACACTTTCCTTACTGTTGCATTCACTGGAGTGGGAATAGTAAGTTTTTCCCCTCCACTATCCAACACTTTCCCTACTGTTGCACTCACTGCAGGTGGAATAGTAATTTTTACCTCTCCGCTATCCAACACTTCCCTTCTGTTGCACCTATCGGAGTGGAAATAGTAATTTTTACCCCTCCGCTATCCAACACTTTCGCTACTGTTACACTCACTGGAGTGGGAATAGTGAATTTTTCCCCGCCGCTGTCCAAAACTTTTCCTACCGTTGCAGTTACTGGAGTGGGAATAGTAATTTTTACTTCTACACTATCCAACACTTTCCCTACTGTTGCACTCGCTTGAGTAGGAATAGTAATTTTTACCCCTCCGCTATCCAACACTTTCACTAATATTGCACTCACTGGAGTGGGAATTGTAAGTTTTTCCCCTCCGCTATCCAAAGCTTTCCCTACTGTTGCACTCACTGCAGGTGGAATAGTAATTTTTACCTCTCCGCTATCCAACACTTCCCTTCTGTTGCACCTATCGGAGTGGAAATAGTAATTTTTACCCCACCGCTATCCAACACTTTCGCTACTGTTACACTCACTGGAGTGGGAATAGTAAGTTTTTCCCCTCCACTATCCAACACTTTCCCTACTGTTGCACTCACTGGAGTGGAATAGTAATTTG
Organism: Lissotriton vulgaris; assembly: GCF_964263255.1. Classification (NCBI taxonomy): domain Eukaryota; kingdom Metazoa; phylum Chordata; class Amphibia; order Caudata; family Salamandridae; genus Lissotriton; species Lissotriton vulgaris. The sequence continues at coordinate 810,229,089 of NC_141695.1, read as the reverse complement.
TAGCTCTCCTCTATCCAACACTTACCCTACTTTGCACTTATTGATGTTGGAATAGTAATTTTTACACCTCCGCTATCCAACACTTTCCATACTGTTGCACTCACTGGAGTGGGAATAGTAATTTTTACCTCTCCGCTATTCAAAACTTCCCCTTCTGTTGCACCTATCGGAGTGTGAATAGTAATTTTTACCCCTCCGCTATCCAACACTTTCGCTACTTTTACACTTACTAGAATGGGAATAGTAAATTTTTCCCCGCCGCTATCCAAAACTTTCCCTACTGTTGCAGTTACTAGAGTGGGAATATTACATTTTACTCCTACACTATCCAACACTTTCCCTACTGTTGCACTCGCTTGAGTAGGAATAGTATTTTTTACCCCACCGCTTTCCAAATCTTTCCCTACTGTTGCACTCACTAAAGTGGGAATAGTATTTTATACCTCTCCACTATCCAAAACTCTCCCTACTGTTGCACTCACTGGATTGGTAATAGTCATTTTTACTACTTCGCTATCCAACACTTTCCTTACTGTTGCAGTAATTGGAGTGGGAATAGTAATTTTTACCTCTCCGCTATCCAGCACTTTCCCTACTATTGCACTGACTGGAGTGGGACTAGTCATTTTTACTACTCCGCTATCCAACACTTTACTTACTGTTGCAGTAATTGGAGTGGGAATAGTAATTTTTACCCCGCTGCTATCTAAAGTTTTTCCTACTGTTGCACTCACTGGAGTGGGAATAGTAATTTTTACCTCTCCTGTATCCAACACTTTCCCTAATGTTGAACTCACTGGAGTGGGAATCGTAAATGTTTCCCCTCTGCTATCCAACACATTCCCTACTGTTGCACTCACTGGAGTGGGAATAGTATTTTTTACCCTTCCGCTATCCAACACTTTCCCTACTGTTGCACTCACTTTAGTGAAAATAGTAAATTTTTCCCCTCCACTATCCAAAACTTTCCCTACTGTTGCACTCACTGGAGTGGGAACTATAGTTTTTTACCCCTCCACTATCCAACACTGTCCCTACTGTTGCAGTCACTGGAGTGGGAATAGTATTTTTAACCCTCCGCTATCCAACACTTTCCCTACTGTTGCCGACACTGGAGTGGGAATAGTACTTTTTACCTCTCCACTATCCAACACTTTTACTACTGTTGCACTCACTGGAGTGGGAATAGTACTTTTTACCTCTCCGCTATCCAACATTTTCCCTAGTGTGCACTCACTGGAGTGGGAATAGTAATTTTTTGCTCTCCTCTATCCAACACATACCCTACTTTGCACTTACTTACGTTGGAATAGTAATTTGTACCCCTCCGCTATCCAACACTTTCCCTACTGGTGCACTCACTGGAGTGGGAATAGTACATTTTCCCCTCCGCTATCGGACGCTTTCCCTACTGTTGCACTCAGTGCAGTGGAAATAGCAATTTTTACCTCTCCGCTATCCAGCACATCCCCTACTGTTGCACTTATGAGAGTGGGAATAGTAATTTTTTTTTTGTGAAAACCTTTATTGTGCATGACAAGCGTACAAATACGGGCCTACAACCCTTCGGGCCGGCCACGACACAATATGAGCGCACAGGTCAGGAGAAGAGTCTCCGGCAGGTCTCCAAACATACCAAGAGCAAACAATTTAGGCAGAAAATCTCAAGGAGACCACCGTGAGTAGGATGGAGGAAGGTTAATTTTATAATATAATGGGGTGTATAGCGGGAATATTGCAATTATTGAAATCCAAACGTCCGTGACGGGCCGTCGGCAAACGGTACTACAAGACACAGCGAAGTGGAGAAATAGTGGCTACAATGAACTAAAGCAAGCTCAAGTCTCACAACTGCAAACAATTCCCACCGCTGCCAACCGCCCACCCGCTACCACGAAAGTACGCACCAATACAGCTTAAGGAAGTCAGAGTCACAACATAGAAGGCACCATCCGCTATATCAACCCAAAAAAGGGGGGGGAAAGGAGGAAGGAGGGGGGGGGGAAAGAGGGGGAAAGGAAAAGAAGGACCTCAAGGAAGAAGATGATAAAACGGGGAAGAAAGAATGCGGCACCACAACGTACGCCCCATGTCGGACCCAGCACACAAAGAAGGGACCTCACCCATGGACTCAAGGTAAACAGGATACAGAAATGTGCAGGCAATATCAACATCATTGAGACCACAAGTACTATATTAGCAAAAGCCCCAGGAGGCATACATGCAGGCGCGGCGTCCAGGAAGAAAGAGATACATAAGAGCCATAGAACCAATTAAGAAAGAAAAAACGAAAATACAGACCCTATCCCACCCTCACCACCCTGCACCCCTGCAGAAGGCTATGGCCTACCCCCCAGCAGCGTGCCTGTCGCCCTAATTGAACCCGAAATATAGAAGAGTCAATAAGTAAGAAGGAACCTTAGAGACAAAAAGAAGAAAGGGAAAGGAAGAAAAAATAACCAACGGGAGAGGAGACATACAATCAAAACGATCTGCTCCCACCACCCATCTGGACACAATTAAAACCCACGAGAGGAGGAAGTCACTGCAAAGTCAGATACCAGGTGCATAAAGAGGAAACGATCATACTTGTACAATCGAAAGCAAGCCAACTGTTCATAACACAAAGTAGTAGTCCGTCGATGCAAGGTATCTCAACCCTGTCCCCTTCTGTCCAGGGCCATGGACACGGAGTATACAATGAACTAGAAAAGGACAGGCCAGTAGTAAAACGCAAGAACTCCAGGCCAAGAGTCACAGCACAAGTCATGGCGGCCGCGGAACGGACCAGCAAGAAGGGGCAACAACAACAGCAGGCAGCAAAGGCACAGCCCTACCGGCCAAGAAGAGGGGGTCGCCGCAGCAGGACAAGCATCGGATCCCGGCTCAGCAGGGCAAGGCGAACAATCACCAGGAGGCACGGCAAGGCAGGCCCGGACGGACCCCGGCCGGGGCCCATCCATCATCTCCACTCCAGGGAAGAACTCCCGACGAAACAGTGCAACGGGCATCCAAGCTTCCACACGAGCGACGGCCGTAGTCTCTTCAACCTCCGGGAAGGTCCATGCAGCACAGTTCAGCAGTTGGTCCGCACAAGTGGGGGGTGGCTCAACAAGCTCGTCAGGAAGATCGTCGTCAGGCCCAGCGGCACTCAAAATCATGGACTCACGCCAAGAACTCAAGGCAGCGAGGACGTCGCCAATCGTAGGAGCACCCCTACAGTATTCAGCAAACGTGCCGTGCGACAGGCCAATGTTCCCGTCTACGACGGGTCTGAGATGCAGGGCGCTGGCCGCCATCTTGTCGGCACGGCGAGGCCGCTGCAGACACCAGCCCAAATCCGGTCGCCAGCGGGGCTCAACGAACTCCAGCCGGGGACAGCCTGCCCCACCACCGATACAGGGAAGCGGGCCACCAAAACATTGGGGGCAGTCAGCGCCTCCGGTCCATATGCGCCGCCCGCCGAGTCCGGACGGAGGGTTTCAAAATGGCCGGACAGGACAACAAAGGGGAGACGAGACTCCCATGCGATCTGCCCCCGTCCGTGGAAAGCGGCACCCCGCCACCAGGTCAAACCAGGTCCCCAGACCGCCAGACCGGACCCGGTCAGTCACCACCGGTCCAACCGCACATTGGCCTCTTCGGTCAACCCCCCTCCTCCACCAGGAGCCGGCGCAGAACTTTGCTCCAGCCGGGAGCCGCAGGCAAGTCCAGGTCCGCCCGCTTCACAGGCTCCGGAGCAAACAAGGGCAAAGCTCAGGATCCGCATCACCCAGGAGCGTCCGGAGCAGATGGTAAGTATCAGCAATCTGTCATGTTTCCATAGTCCATTGAATAAGTCCTCTCGGGGCAGGATAAAGTACAGGATTAGTAGAACAGGCGAGATGGTTAACAGAGCCGAGCTACAACGCGGCCATCACGGTCGCGAGCTTGGCTCCTCCGGAATAGTAATTTTTAACCCTCCGCTATCCAACACTTTCGCTACTGTTACACTCACTGGAGTGGGAATAGTAACGTTTTTCCCCGCCACTATCCAAAACTTTCCCTAGTGTTGCAGTTACTGAAGTGGGATTAGTAATTTTTATTCCTACACTATCCAACACTTTCCCTACTGTTACACTCGCTTGAGTAGGAATAGTATGTTTTTACCCCGCCGCTATCCAGCCCCTTCTCTACTGTTGCACTTACTGGAGTGGGAATAGTAATTTTTACCCGTCCGCTATCGCACACTTTCCCTAGTGTTGTAGAAATTGGAGTGGGAATTGTAATTTTTACCCCTCTGCTATCCAACACTTTGCCCACTGTTGCATTCACTGGAGTGGGAGTAGTAATTTTTACTACTCCGCTATCCAACACTTTCCTTACTGTTGCAGTAATTGGAGTGGGAATAGTAATTTTTACCCCGCTGCTATCCAACTTTTTCCCTACTGTTGCACTCACTGGAGTGGGAATAGTAATTTTTACACCTCCTGTATCCAACACTTCCCCTACTGTTGCACTTACTGGAGTGGGAAGAGTAACTTTTATCCCTCCACTATCCAACACTTTCCCTACTGTTGAACTCACTGGAGTGGGAATCCTAAATGTTTCCCCTCCGCTATCCAACACGTTCCCTACTGTTGCACTCACTGGAGTGGGAATAGTAGTTTTTTACCCTTCCGCTATCCAACACTTTCCCTACTGTTGCACTCACTGGAGTGGAAATAATACATTTTTCCCCTCCGCTATCCAAAACTTTCCCTACTGTTGCACTCACTTGAGTGTGAACTATATATTTTTACCCCTCCACTATCCAACACTTTCCCTACTGTTGCAGTCACTGGAGTGGGAATAGTATTTGTAGCCCTCTGCTATCTAAAGCTTTCCCTACTGTTGCCCTCACTGGAGTGGGAATAGTACTTTTTACCTCCCAACTATCCAACACTTTCCCTACTGTTGCACTCACTGGAGTGGGAATAGTAAGTTTTTCCCCTCCACTATCCAACACTTTCCCTACTGTTGCACTCACTGCAGTGGGAATAGTAATTTTTACCTCTCCGCTATCCAACACTTCCCCTTCTGTTGCACCTATCGGAGTGGGAATAGTAATTTTTACCCCTCCGCTATCCAACACTTTCGCTACTGTTACACTCACTGGAGTGGGAATAGTGAATTTTTCCCCACCGCTATCTAAAACGTTCCCTATTGTTGCAGTTACTGGAGTGGGAATAGTAATTTTTACTTCTACACTATCCAAAACTTTCACTACTGTTGCACGCGCTTGAGTAGGAATAGTAATTTTTACCCCTCCGCTATCCAACACTTTCACTAATAATGCACTCACTGCAGTGGGAATAGCAATTTTTACCTCTCCGCTATCCAACACATCCCCTACTGTTGCACTTATCAGAGTGGGAATAGTAATTTTTACCCCTCCGCTATCCAACACTTTCGCTACTGTTACACTCACTGGAGTGGGAATAGTAATTTTTACATCTCCAGTATCCAACACTTCCCCTACTGTTGCACTTACTGGAGTGGGAAGAGTAACTTTTACCCCTCCACTATCCAACATTTTCCCTACTGTTGAACTCACTGGAGTGGGAATCGTAAATGTTTGCCCTCCGCTATCCAACATGTACCCTACTGTTGCACTCACTGGAGTGGGAATAGTATATTTTACCTTTCCGCTATCCAAAACTTTCCCTACTGTTGCACTCACTGGAGTGGAAATAGTACATTTTTCCCCTCCGCTATCCAAAACTTTCCCTACTGTTGCACTCACTTGAGTGGGAACTATATTTTTTACCCCTCCACTATCCAACACTTTCCCTACTGTTACAGTCACTGGAGTGGGAATAGTATTTTTAACCCTCCGCTATCCAAAACTTTCCCTACTGTTGCCGTCACAGGAATGGGAATAGTACTTTTTACCTCTCCACTATCCAACACTTTCCCTACTGTTGCACTCACTGGAGTGGGAATAGTAAGTTTTTCCCCTCCACTATCCAACAATTTCACTACTGTTGCACTCACTGCAGTGGGAATAGTAATTTTTACCTCTCCGCTATCCAACACTTCCCCTTCTGTTGCACCTATCGGAGTGGGAATAGTAATTTTTACCCCTCCGCTATCCAACACTTTCGCTACTGTTACACTCACTGGAGTGGGAATAGTGAGTTTTTCCCCGCCGCTATCCAAAACCTTCCCTACTGTTGCAGTTACTGGAGTGGGAATAGTAATTTTTACTTCTACACTATCCAACACTTTCCCTAATGTTGCACTCGCTTGAGTAGGAATAGTCATTTTTACCCCTCCGCTATCCAACACTTTCACTAATATTGCACTCACTGGAGTGGGAATAGTAAGTTGTTCCCCTCCGCTATCCAAAGCTTTCCCTACTGTTGCACTCACTGCAGTGGGAATAGCAATTTTTACCTCTCTGCTACCCAAAACGTCCCCATCTGTTGCACTTATCGGAGTGGGAATAGTAATTTTTACCACTGCACTATCCAACACTTTCCCTACTGTTGCAGTCACTGGAGTGGGAATAGTACTTTTTACCTCTCAACTATCCAACACTTTCCCTACTGTTGCACTCACTGGAGTGGGAATAGTAAGTTTTTCCCCTCCACTATCCAACACTTTCCCTACTGTTGCACTCACTGCAGTGGGAATAGTAATTTTTACCTCTCCGCTATCCAACACTTCCCCTTCTGTTGCACCTATCGGAGTGGGAATAGTAATTTTTACCCCTCCACTATCCAACACTTTCGCTACTGTTACACTCACTGGAGTGGGAATAGTATATTTTACCCTTCCGCTATCCAAAACTTTCCCTACTGTTGCACTCACTGGAGTGGAAATAGTACATTTTTCCCCTCCGCTATCCAAAACTTTCCCTACATTTGCACTCACTTGAGTGGGAACTATAATTTTTACCCCTCCACTATCCAACACTTTCCCTACTGTTGCAGTCACTGGAGTGGGAATAGTATTTTTAACCCTCCGCTATCCAAAACTTTCCCTACTGTTGCCGTCACAGGAATGGGAATAGTACTTTTTACCTCTCCACTATCTAACACTTTCCCTACTGTTGCACTCACTGGAGTGAGAATAGTAAGTTTTTCCCCTCCACTATCCAACACTTTCACTACTGTTGCACTCACAGCAGTGGGAATAGTAATTTTTACCTCTCCGCTATCCAACACTTCCCCTTCTGTTGCACCTATTGGAGTGGGAATAGTAATGTTTACCCCTCCGCTATCCAACACTTTCGCTACTGTTACACTCACTGGAGTGGGAATAGTGAGTTTTTCCCCGCCGCTATCCAAAACCTTCCCTACTGTTGCAGTTACTGGAGTGGGAATAGTAATTTTTACTTCTACACTATCCAACACTTTCCCTAATGTTGCACTCGCTTGAGTAGGAATAGTCATTTTTACCCCTCCGCTATCCAACACTTTCACTAATATTGCACTCACTGGAGTGGGAATAGTAAGTTGTTCCCCTCCGCTATGCAAAGCTTTCCCTACTGTTGCACTCACTGCAGTGGGAATAGCAAATTTTACCTCTCTGCTACCCAAAACGTCCCCATCTGTTGCACTTATCGGAGTGGGAATAGTAATTTTTACCCCTCCGCTATCCAACACTTTCGCTACAGTTACACTCACTGGAGTGGGAATAGTATACTTTTCCCCGCCGCTATCCAAACTTTCCCTACTGTTGCAGGTCATGACCAGCCCATTGCTTTTATAAGCAGAAGGCTGACCCCCAGAGAGAAAAATTGGTCAGCTATTGAGAGGGAGGCCTTTGCTGTGGTTTGGGCCCTGAAGAAACTGAGGCCATACTTGTTTGGCACTCATTTCAAGATTCAGACCGACCATAAGCCCCTCTTGTGGCTAAATCAGATGAAGGGTGAAAACCCCAAACTGCTTAGGTGGTCCATTTCCCTACAGGGGATGGATTTTACAGTGGAGCATAGACCTGGCACTGATCATGGCAATGCAGATGGACTCTCCAGGTATTTCCACTTAGAGCAAGAAGACTCACCTGGTCAAGGTTAGTTTATTGTCCCAAAGTTTGGGGGGGGTCAAGTAGGAGTGTAGGGTCTGCAATCCTATGATCACCCCAGATTTTTGCTTTTTGCTTCACTGGTTTACGACTTCTCTGGCTGTGGGCCTGCTAATCAGACCCACAGCCTTGCTGTTCTCTCATTAAATTGACACGTGTACCTTAGGTGCACTTACCAATTGGTACTGGGCCACCTTATCAGACCCTGTAACTCAGGGCATAGGTGTACCCAGGGCCTACCAGGGGCTGCAGCATGTATTATGCCACCCCTGGCTGGCCATCTAAATCTGACACAACTGGCTGCACGACAGCTGGGGCAAGGTGGTGTATTCACCCCTTGCTGTAGATATAGTATACCTATATCTAACCCTAAAATGGACACCCGTATTCCTATCAGTCACTCGTATGGCAGGCCTTAACAATCCTGAAGGCAGAGTGCTTGGAATCGTGTGAGATGGTGCTCTGGCATGAGCTGAGCCCGTTTGCAGCTTGCGAAACCAAGTCCTAATAGCTGTTCCATGATAACGCATACAATATACTCTTGAGTGCATTATAATCCTTGTGGTTATATGCCAACTCTGGTATCGCTTTATCAAAACATGTCGAGTAAGGTGTCATACGAATTGGAATACTAACCCCTCGCCAATTCTGGGGACGGGGTTAGCATTCCACCCTTCTAGAGGGACACGACATGTATGTAACTGTGAACCCCGGTTAAAGTTAACTCGAGCCTCAGCATCACAAAATGGATGCTGCCACCACAGACACAAGTCTGACCTCCTGCTGCTGGGAGTTCTTCCAGCGAGGAGAGCTTGGACAAAGGGTTTCCAGTCAGGGGCGGTGCTAGCACCATCCCAGACAGGGTTTTGTGTATCCTGGGTAGGCAGGGCTTTAGAGGAAGGTGACTGCAAGTGGCACCCCGGTGCTCACTATGCATCTGCCGGCTAGAACCAGTTCCAGGGGCACACCAGCCCCTGAGCTGGGGAAAGTCCGGCATGGGAGAGGGGAGTAACCACCCCCCTTCCTGGTCCCACCCATGGGCAGGACCTAGTCGCGTGTTAGCCCCTTTTCTTAGTATAAAGATAGGAGCGGGCCCCCTTCCAAATAAGATCATCTTTGAATCCTGAAACTACTTTCTACGAAAGGAACTCAAGACTTCTTCTCAAGATTTCTCCCTTGTGACTAAGGAGTAGTCACCCTGCACCCGCAGGCACCATCTAAGAACACTGCGGTTTGTTGCACGTCCTTCCTCTGGAATCCGACCGACCAGTACGACGAGACCCGGCTTCCCTGGCACCTCTGACCTCGACCTACATCATCAGCCCAGCTGAGATCCGTGGGTGTGACGAGACCTTGAGGGACCGGCCATCTTCAGAACTGTACTTGTAAATGTTTCCCCTCCGCTATCCAACACGTTCCCTAATGTTGCATTCACTGGAGTGGGAATAGTATTCTTTACTCTTCCACTATCCAACACTTTCCCTACTGTTGCACTCACTGGAGTGGAAATAGTACATTTTTAACCTCCGCTTTCCAACACTTTCCCTACTGTTGCACTCACTGGAGTGGAAATAGTAAATTTTTCCCCTCCGCTATCCAAAACTTTCCCTACTGTTGCACTCACTTGAGTGGGAACTATATTTTTTACTCCTCCACTATCCAACACTTTCCCTAATGTTGCAATTATCAGAGTGGGAATAGTAATTTTTACCCCTCCGCTATCCAACACTTTCGCTACTGTTACACTTACTGGAGTGGGAATAGTAAAGTTTTTCCCAGCCGCTATCCAAAACTTTTCCTACTGTTGCAGTTACTGAAGTGGGATTAGTAATTTTTATTCGTACTCTATCCAACACTTTCCCTACTGTTACACTCGCTTGAGTAGGAATAGTATTTTTTACCCCGCAGTTATCCAGCCCCTTCCCTACTGTTGCACTTACTGGAGTGGGAATAGTAATTTTTACCCCTCCGCTATCGCACACTTTCCCTAGTGTTGTAGTAATTGGAGTGGGAATTTTAATTTTTACCCCTCTGCTATCCAACACTTTCCCCACTGTAGCATTCACTGGAGTGGGAATAGTCATTTTTACTACTCCGCTATCCAACACTTTCCTTACTGTTGCAGTAATCGGAGTGGGAATAGTAATTTTTACCCTGCTGCTATCCAACGTTTTCCCTACTGTTGCACTCACTGGAGTGGGAATAGTAATTTTTACATCTCCTGTATCCAACACTTCCCTTACTGTTGCACTTACTGGAGTGGGAAGAGTAACTTTTACCCCTCCACTATCCAACACTTTCCCTACTGTTGAACTCACTGGAGTGGGAATCGTAAATGTTTCCTCTCCGCTATCCAACACGTTCCCTACTGTTGCACTCACTGGAGTGGGAATAGTATTTTTTACCCTTCCGCTATCCAACACTTTCCCTACTGTTGCACTCACTGGAGTGGAAATAGTACATTTTTCCCCTCCGCTATCCAAAACTTTCCCTACTGTTGCACCCACTTGAGTGGGAACTATATTTTTTACCCCTCCACTATCCAAAACTTTCCCTACTGTTGCAGTCACTGGAGTGGGAATAGTATTTTTAACCCTCAGCTATCCCAAACTTTCCCTACTGTTGCCGTTACTGGAATGGAATAGTACTTTTTACCTCTCCACTATCCAACACTTTCCTTACTGTTGCATTCACTGGAGTGGGAATAGTAAGTTTTTCCCCTCCACTATCCAACACTTTCCCTACTGTTGCACTCACTGCAGGTGGAATAGTAATTTTTACCTCTCCGCTATCCAACACTTCCCTTCTGTTGCACCTATCGGAGTGGAAATAGTAATTTTTACCCCTCCGCTATCCAACACTTTCGCTACTGTTACACTCACTGGAGTGGGAATAGTGAATTTTTCCCCGCCGCTGTCCAAAACTTTTCCTACCGTTGCAGTTACTGGAGTGGGAATAGTAATTTTTACTTCTACACTATCCAACACTTTCCCTACTGTTGCACTCGCTTGAGTAGGAATAGTAATTTTTACCCCTCCGCTATCCAACACTTTCACTAATATTGCACTCACTGGAGTGGGAATTGTAAGTTTTTCCCCTCCGCTATCCAAAGCTTTCCCTACTGTTGCACTCACTGCAGGTGGAATAGTAATTTTTACCTCTCCGCTATCCAACACTTCCCTTCTGTTGCACCTATCGGAGTGGAAATAGTAATTTTTACCCCACCGCTATCCAACACTTTCGCTACTGTTACACTCACTGGAGTGGGAATAGTAAGTTTTTCCCCTCCACTATCCAACACTTTCCCTACTGTTGCACTCACTGGAGTGGAATAGTAATTTGTAGCTCTCCTCTATCCAACACTTACCCTACTTTGCACTTATTGATGTTGGAATAGTAATTTTTACACCTCCGCTATCCAACACTTTCCATACTGTTGCACTCACTGGAGTGGGAATAGTAATTTTTACCTCTCCGCTATTCAAAACTTCCCCTTCTGTTGCACCTATCGGAGTGTGAATAGTAATTTTTACCCCTCCGCTATCCAACACTTTCGCTACTTTTACACTTACTAGAATGGGAATAGTAAATTTTTCCCCGCCGCTATCCAAAACTTTCCCTACTGTTGCAGTTACTAGAGTGGGAATATTACATTTTACTCCTACACTATCCAACACTTTCCCTACTGTTGCACTCGCTTGAGTAGGAATAGTATTTTTTACCCCACCGCTTTCCAAATCTTTCCCTACTGTTGCACTCACTAAAGTGGGAATAGTATTTTATACCTCTCCACTATCCAAAACTCTCCCTACTGTTGCACTCACTGGATTGGTAATAGTCATTTTTACTACTTCGCTATCCAACACTTTCCTTACTGTTGCAGTAATTGGAGTGGGAATAGTAATTTTTACCTCTCCGCTATCCAGCACTTTCCCTACTATTGCACTGACTGGAGTGGGACTAGTCATTTTTACTACTCCGCTATCCAACACTTTACTTACTGTTGCAGTAATTGGAGTGGGAATAGTAATTTTTACCCCGCTGCTATCTAAAGTTTTTCCTACTGTTGCACTCACTGGAGTGGGAATAGTAATTTTTACCTCTCCTGTATCCAACACTTTCCCTAATGTTGAACTCACTGGAGTGGGAATCGTAAATGTTTCCCCTCTGCTATCCAACACATTCCCTACTGTTGCACTCACTGGAGTGGGAATAGTATTTTTTACCCTTCCGCTATCCAACACTTTCCCTACTGTTGCACTCACTTTAGTGAAAATAGTAAATTTTTCCCCTCCACTATCCAAAACTTTCCCTACTGTTGCACTCACTGGAGTGGGAACTATAGTTTTTTACCCCTCCACTATCCAACACTGTCCCTACTGTTGCAGTCACTGGAGTGGGAATAGTATTTTTAACCCTCCGCTATCCAACACTTTCCCTACTGTTGCCGACACTGGAGTGGGAATAGTACTTTTTACCTCTCCACTATCCAACACTTTTACTACTGTTGCACTCACTGGAGTGGGAATAGTACTTTTTACCTCTCCGCTATCCAACATTTTCCCTAGTGTGCACTCACTGGAGTGGGAATAGTAATTTTTTGCTCTCCTCTATCCAACACATACCCTACTTTGCACTTACTTACGTTGGAATAGTAATTTGTACCCCTCCGCTATCCAACACTTTCCCTACTGGTGCACTCACTGGAGTGGGAATAGTACATTTTCCCCTCCGCTATCGGACGCTTTCCCTACTGTTGCACTCAGTGCAGTGGAAATAGCAATTTTTACCTCTCCGCTATCCAGCACATCCCCTACTGTTGCACTTATGAGAGTGGGAATAGTAATTTTTTTTTTGTGAAAACCTTTATTGTGCATGACAAGCGTACAAATACGGGCCTACAACCCTTCGGGCCGGCCACGACACAATATGAGCGCACAGGTCAGGAGAAGAGTCTCCGGCAGGTCTCCAAACATACCAAGAGCAAACAATTTAGGCAGAAAATCTCAAGGAGACCACCGTGAGTAGGATGGAGGAAGGTTAATTTTATAATATAATGGGGTGTATAGCGGGAATATTGCAATTATTGAAATCCAAACGTCCGTGACGGGCCGTCGGCAAACGGTACTACAAGACACAGCGAAGTGGAGAAATAGTGGCTACAATGAACTAAAGCAAGCTCAAGTCTCACAACTGCAAACAATTCCCACCGCTGCCAACCGCCCACCCGCTACCACGAAAGTACGCACCAATACAGCTTAAGGAAGTCAGAGTCACAACATAGAAGGCACCATCCGCTATATCAACCCAAAAAAGGGGGGGGGAAGGAGGAAGGAGGGGGGGGGGAAAGAGGGGGAAAGGAAAAGAAGGACCTCAAGGAAGAAGATGATAAAACGGGGAAGAAAGAATGCGGCACCACAACGTACGCCCCATGTCGGACCCAGCACACAAAGAAGGGACCTCACCCATGGACTCAAGGTAAACAGGATACAGAAATGTGCAGGCAATATCAACATCATTGAGACCACAAGTACTATATTAGCAAAAGCCCCAGGAGGCATACATGCAGGCGCGGCGTCCAGGAAGAAAGAGATACATAAGAGCCATAGAACCAATTAAGAAAGAAAAAACGAAAATACAGACCCTATCCCACCCTCACCACCCTGCACCCCTGCAGAAGGCTATGGCCTACCCCCCAGCAGCGTGCCTGTCGCCCTAATTGAACCCGAAATATAGAAGAGTCAATAAGTAAGAAGGAACCTTAGAGACAAAAAGAAGAAAGGGAAAGGAAGAAAAAATAACCAACGGGAGAGGAGACATACAATCAAAACGATCTGCTCCCACCACCCATCTGGACACAATTAAAACCCACGAGAGGAGGAAGTCACTGCAAAGTCAGATACCAGGTGCATAAAGAGGAAACGATCATACTTGTACAATCGAAAGCAAGCCAACTGTTCATAACACAAAGTAGTAGTCCGTCGATGCAAGGTATCTCAACCCTGTCCCCTTCTGTCCAGGGCCATGGACACGGAGTATACAATGAACCAGAAAAGGACAGGCCAGTAGTAAAACGCAAGAACTCCAGGCCAAGAGTCACAGCACAAGTCATGGCGGCCGCGGAACGGACCAGCAAGAAGGGGCAACAACAACAGCAGGCAGCAAAGGCACAGCCCTACCGGCCAAGAAGAGGGGGTCGCCGCAGCAGGACAAGCATCGGATCCCGGCTCAGCAGGGCAAGGCGAACAATCACCAGGAGGCACGGCAAGGCAGGCCCGGACGGACCCCGGCCGGGGCCCATCCATCATCTCCACTCCAGGGAAGAACTCCCGACGAAACAGTGCAACGGGCATCCAAGCTTCCACACGAGCGACGGCCGTAGTCTCTTCAACCTCCGGGAAGGTCCATGCAGCACAGTTCAGCAGTTGGTCCGCACAAGTGGGGGGTGGCTCAACAAGCTCGTCAGGAAGATCGTCGTCAGGCCCAGCGGCACTCAAAATCATGGACTCACGCCAAGAACTCAAGGCAGCGAGGACGTCGCCAATCGTAGGAGCACCCCTACAGTATTCAGCAAACGTGCCGTGCGACAGGCCAATGTTCCCGTCTACGACGGGTCTGAGATGCAGGGCGCTGGCCGCCATCTTGTCGGCACGGCGAGGCCGCTGCAGACACCAGCCCAAATCCGGTCGCCAGCGGGGCTCAACGAACTCCAGCCGGGGACAGCCTGCCCCACCACCGATACAGGGAAGCGGGCCACCAAAACATTGGGGGCAGTCAGCGCCTCCGGTCCATATGCGCCGCCCGCCGAGTCCGGACGGAGGGTTTCAAAATGGCCGGACAGGACAACAAAGGGGAGACGAGACTCCCATGTGATCTGCCCCCGTCCGTGGAAAGCGGCACCCCGCCACCAGGTCAAACCAGGTCCCCAGACCGCCAGACCGGACCCGGTCAGTCACCACCGGTCCAACCGCACATTGGCCTCTTCGGTCAACCCCCCTCCTCCACCAGGAGCCGGCGCAGAACTTTGCTCCAGCCGGGAGCCGCAGGCAAGTCCAGGTCCGCCCGCTTCACAGGCTCCGGAGCAAACAAGGGCAAAGCTCAGGATCCGCATCACCCAGGAGCGTCCGGAGCAGATGGTAAGTATCAGCAATCTGTCATGTTTCCATAGTCCATTGAATAAGTCCTCTCGGGGCAGGATAAAGTACAGGATTAGTAGAACAGGCGAGATGGTTAACAGAGCCGAGCTACAACGCGGCCATCACGGTCGCGAGCTTGGCTCCTCCGGAATAGTAATTTTTAACCCTCCGCTATCCAACACTTTCGCTACTGTTACACTCACTGGAGTGGGAATAGTAACGTTTTTCCCCGCCACTATCCAAAACTTTCCCTAGTGTTGCAGTTACTGAAGTGGGATTAGCAATTTTTATTCCTACACTATCCAACACTTTCCCTACTGTTACACTCGCTTGAGTAGGAATAGTATGTTTTTACCCCGCCGCTATCCAGCCCCTTCTCTACTGTTGCACTTACTGGAGTGGGAATAGTAATTTTTACCCGTCCGCTATCGCACACTTTCCCTAGTGTTGTAGAAATTGGAGTGGGAATTGTAATTTTTACCCCTCTGCTATCCAACACTTTGCCCACTGTTGCATTCACTGGAGTGGGAGTAGTAATTTTTACTACTCCGCTATCCAACACTTTCCTTACTGTTGCAGTAATTGGAGTGGGAATAGTAATTTTTACCCCGCTGCTATCCAACTTTTTCCCTACTGTTGCACTCACTGGAGTGGGAATAGTAATTTTTACACCTCCTGTATCCAACACTTCCCCTACTGTTGCACTTACTGGAGTGGGAAGAGTAACTTTTATCCCTCCACTATCCAACACTTTCCCTACTGTTGAACTCACTGGAGTGGGAATCCTAAATGTTTCCCCTCCGCTATCCAACACGTTCCCTACTGTTGCACTCACTGGAGTGGGAATAGTAGTTTTTTACCCTTCCGCTATCCAACACTTTCCCTACTGTTGCACTCACTGGAGTGGAAATAATACATTTTTCCCCTCCGCTATCCAAAACTTTCCCTACTGTTGCACTCACTTGAGTGTGAACTATATATTTTTACCCCTCCACTATCCAACACTTTCCCTACTGTTGCAGTCACTGGAGTGGGAATAGTATTTGTAGCCCTCTGCTATCTAAAGCTTTCCCTACTGTTGCCCTCACTGGAGTGGGAATAGTACTTTTTACCTCCCAACTATCCAACACTTTCCCTACTGTTGCACTCACTGGAGTGGGAATAGTAAGTTTTTCCCCTCCACTATCCAACACTTTCCCTACTGTTGCACTCACTGCAGTGGGAATAGTAATTTTTACCTCTCCGCTATCCAACACTTCCCCTTCTGTTGCACCTATCGGAGTGGGAATAGTAATTTTTACCCCTCCGCTATCCAACACTTTCGCTACTGTTACACTCACTGGAGTGGGAATAGTGAATTTTTCCCCACCGCTATCTAAAACGTTCCCTATTGTTGCAGTTACTGGAGTGGGAATAGTAATTTTTACTTCTACACTATCCAAAACTTTCACTACTGTTGCACGCGCTTGAGTAGGAATAGTAATTTTTACCCCTCCGCTATCCAACACTTTCACTAATAATGCACTCACTGCAGTGGGAATAGCAATTTTTACCTCTCCGCTATCCAACACATCCCCTACTGTTGCACTTATCAGAGTGGGAATAGTAATTTTTACCCCTCCGCTATCCAACACTTTCGCTACTGTTACACTCACTGGAGTGGGAATAGTAATTTTTACATCTCCAGTATCCAACACTTCCCCTACTGTTGCACTTACTGGAGTGGGAAGAGTAACTTTTACCCCTCCACTATCCAACATTTTCCCTACTGTTGAACTCACTGGAGTGGGAATCGTAAATGTTTGCCCTCCGCTATCCAACATGTACCCTACTGTTGCACTCACTGGAGTGGGAATAGTATATTTTACCTTTCCGCTATCCAAAACTTTCCCTACTGTTGCACTCACTGGAGTGGAAATAGTACATTTTTCCCCTCCGCTATCCAAAGCTTTCCCTACTGTTGCACTCACTTGAGTGGGAACTATATTTTTTACCCCTCCACTATCCAACACTTTCCCTACTGTTACAGTCACTGGAGTGGGAATAGTATTTTTAACCCTCCGCTATCCAAAACTTTCCCTACTGTTGCCGTCACAGGAATGGGAATAGTACTTTTTACCTCTCCACTATCCAACACTTTCCCTACTGTTGCACTCACTGGAGTGGGAATAGTAAGTTTTTCCCCTCCACTATCCAACAATTTCACTACTGTTGCACTCACTGCAGTGGGAATAGTAATTTTTACCTCTCCGCTATCCAACACTTCCCCTTCTGTTGCACCTATCGGAGTGGGAATAGTAATTTTTACCCCTCCGCTATCCAACACTTTCGCTACTGTTACACTCACTGGAGTGGGAATAGTGAGTTTTTCCCCGC
Source organism: Lissotriton vulgaris (assembly GCF_964263255.1). Lineage (NCBI taxonomy): Eukaryota > Metazoa > Chordata > Amphibia > Caudata > Salamandridae > Lissotriton > Lissotriton vulgaris. The sequence continues at coordinate 810,211,525 of NC_141695.1, read as the reverse complement.
CGCTATCCAAAACCTTCCCTACTGTTGCAGTTACTGGAGTGGGAATAGTAATTTTTACTTCTACACTATCCAACACTTTCCCTAATGTTGCACTCGCTTGAGTAGGAATAGTCATTTTTACCCCTCCGCTATCCAACACTTTCACTAATATTGCACTCACTGGAGTGGGAATAGTAAGTTGTTCCCCTCCGCTATCCAAAGCTTTCCCTACTGTTGCACTCACTGCAGTGGGAATAGCAATTTTTACCTCTCTGCTACCCAAAACGTCCCCATCTGTTGCACTTATCGGAGTGGGAATAGTAATTTTTACCACTGCACTATCCAACACTTTCCCTACTGTTGCAGTCACTGGAGTGGGAATAGTACTTTTTACCTCTCAACTATCCAACACTTTCCCTACTGTTGCACTCACTGGAGTGGGAATAGTAAGTTTTTCCCCTCCACTATCCAACACTTTCCCTACTGTTGCACTCACTGCAGTGGGAATAGTAATTTTTACCTCTCCGCTATCCAACACTTCCCCTTCTGTTGCACCTATCGGAGTGGGAATAGTAATTTTTACCCCTCCACTATCCAACACTTTCGCTACTGTTACACTCACTGGAGTGGGAATAGTGAATTTTTCCCCACCGCTATCTAAAACGTTCCCTATTGTTGCAGTTACTGGAGTGGGAATAGTAATTTTTACTTCTACACTATCCAAAACTTTCACTACTGTTGCACGCGCTTGAGTAGGAATAGTAATTTTTACCCCTCCGCTATCCAACACTTTCACTAATATTGCACTCACTGCAGTGGGAATAGCAATTTTTACCTCTCCGCTATCCAACACATCCTCTACTGTTGCACTTATCAGAGTGGGAATAGTAATTTTTACCCCTCCGCTATCCAACACTTTCGCTACTGTTACACTCACTGGAGTGGGAATAGTAATTTTTACATCTCCTGTATCCAACACTTCCCCTACTGTTGCACTTACTGGAGTGGGAAGAGTAACTTTTACCCCTCCACTATCCAACACTTTCCCTACTGTTGAACTCACTGGAGTGGGAATCGTAAATGTTTGCCCTCCGCTATCCAACATGTACCCTACTGTTGCACTCACTGGAGTGGGAATAGTATATTTTACCCTTCCGCTATCCAAAACTTTCCCTACTGTTGCACTCACTGGAGTGGAAATAGTAAATTTTTCCCCTCCGCTATCCAAAACTTTCCCTACATTTGCACTCACTTGAGTGGGAACTATAATTTTTACCCCTCCACTATCCAACACTTTCCCTACTGTTGCAGTCACTGGAGTGGGAATAGTATTTTTAACCCTCCGCTATCCAAAACTTTCCCTACTGTTGCCGTCACAGGAATGGGAATAGTACTTTTTACCTCTCCACTATCTAACACTTTCCCTACTGTTGCACTCACTGGAGTGAGAATAGTAAGTTTTTCCCCTCCACTATCCAACACTTTCACTACTGTTGCACTCACAGCAGTGGGAATAGTAATTTTTACCTCTCCGCTATCCAACACTTCCCCTTCTGTTGCACCTATCGGAGTGGGAATAGTAATGTTTACCCCTCCGCTATCCAACACTTTCGCTACTGTTACACTCACTGGAGTGGGAATAGTGAGTTTTTCCCCGCCGCTATCCAAAACCTTCCCTACTGTTGCAGTTACTGGAGTGGGAATAGTAATTTTTACTTCTACACTATCCAACACTTTCCCTAATGTTGCACTCGCTTGAGTAGGAATAGTCATTTTTACCCCTCCGCTATCCAACACTTTCACTAATATTGCACTCACTGGAGTGGGAATAGTAAGTTGTTCCCCTCCGCTATGCAAAGCTTTCCCTACTGTTGCACTCACTGCAGTGGGAATAGCAAATTTTACCTCTCTGCTACCCAAAACGTCCCCATCTGTTGCACTTATCGGAGTGGGAATAGTAATTTTTACCCCTCCGCTATCCAACACTTTCGCTACAGTTACACTCACTGGAGTGGGAATAGTATACTTTTCCCCGCCGCTATCCAAACTTTCCCTACTGTTGCAGTTACTGGAGTGGGATTAGTAATTTTTACTCGTACGCTATCCAACACTTTCCCTACTGTAGCACTCGCTTGGGTAGGAATTGTATTTTTTACCCCGTCGCTATCCAGCCCCTTCTCTACTGTTGCACTCACTGTAGTGGGAATAGTAATTTTACCCCTGCACTATCCAACACTTGCCTTACTGTTGTAGTAATTGGAGTGGGAATAGTAATTTTTACCCCGATGCTATCCAACACTTTCCCTACTGTTGCACTCACTGGAGTTGGAATAGTAATTTGTAGCTCTCCTCTATCCAACACTTACCCTACTTTGCACTTATTGACGTTGGAATAGTAATTTTTACACCTCCGCTATCCAACACTTTCCATACTGTTGCACTCACTGGAGTGGGTATAGTAATTTTTACCTCTCCGCTATTCAACACTTCCTCTTCTGTTGCACCTATCGGAGTGTGAATAGTAAATTTTACACCTCCGCTATCCAACACTTTCGCTACTGTTACACTTACTGGAATGGGAATAGTAAATTTTTCCCCGCTGCTATCCAAAACTTTCCCTACTGTTGCAGTTACTGGAGTAGGAATAGTAAATTTTACTCCTACACTATCCAACACTTTCCCTACTGTTGCACTCGCTTGAGTAGGAATAGTATTTTTTACCCCACCTCTTTCCAACTCTTTCCCTACTGTTGCACTCACTGGAGTGGGAATAGTATTTTATACCTCTACGCTATCCAACACTCTCCCTACTGTTGCACTCACTGGAGTGGGAATAGTCATTTTTACTACTCCGCTATCCAACACTTTCCTTACTGTTGCAGTAATTCGAGTGGGAATAGTAATTTTTACCCCACTGCTATCCAACATTTTCCCTACTGTTGCACTCACTGGAGTGGGAATAGTAATTTTTACCTCTCCTGTATCCAACACTTCCCCTATTGTAGCACTTACTGGAGTGGGAATAGTAGCTTTTACCCCTCCACTATCCAACAATTTCCCTACTGTTGAACTCACTGGAGTGGGAATCGTAAATGTTTCACCTCCACTATCCAACACTTTCTCTACTGTTGTACTCACTGGAGTGGGAATAGTACATTTTTCCCCTCCGCTATCCAAAACTTTCCCTACTGTTGCACTCACTGGAGTGGGAACAGTATTTTATTCCCCTCCGCTATCCAACACTTTCCCCACTGTTGCACTCACTGGAGTGGGAATAGTAATTTTTACCTCTCGGCTATCCAACACTCGTCCTACTATTGCACTCACGTTAGTTGGCATGGTCATTTATACCCTCCACTATCAAACACTTTCCTTACTGTTGCAGTAATTGGAGTGAGAATAGTACTTTTTACCCCTTTGCTATCCAACACTTTCCCTACTGTTGGATTCACTTGAGTGGGAATAGTAATTTTTACTCCTCCGCCATCCAAAACTTTCCCTACTGTTGAACTCACTGGAGTGGAAGTAGACATTTTATCTCTCTTCTTTCCAACACTTCCCCTACTGTTGCATTAAGTGGAGTGGGAATAGTAACTTATACCCCTCCACTATCCAACACTTTCCCTACTGTTGCACTCACTGGAGTGGGAATAGTAATTATTTCCCCTCTGCTATCCAACACTTTCCCTACTGTCGCTCCTACAGGACTGGGAACAGTATTTTTTACCCATCCGCTATCCAACACTTTCCCTACTGTTGCACTCACTGGAGTGGAAATAGTAAATTTTTCCCCTCGGCTGTGCAACACTTTCCCCACTGTTGCATTCACTGGAGTGGGAATAGTAATTTTTACTCCTACGCTATCCAACACTTTCCCTACTGTTGCACTCGCTTGAGTAGGAATAGTATTTTTTACCCCACCTCTATCCAACTCTTTCCCTACTGTTGCAGTCACTGGAGTAGGAATAGTCATTTTTACCCCTCTGCTATCCAACACTTTTCTTACTGTTGCAGTAATTGGAGTGGGAATAGTAATTTTTACCCCGCTGCTATCCAACATTTTCCCTACTCTTCAGTCACTGGAGTGGGAATAGTACTTTTTACCCATCCGCTATCCAACGCTTTCCCTACTGTTGCAGTCACTGGAGTGGGAATAGTATTTTTACCCTCTGCTATCCAACACTTTCCCTACTCTTCAGTCACATGAGTGGGAATAGTACTTTTTACCTCTCCGCTATCCAACGCTTTCCCTACTGTTGCACTTACTGGAGTGGGAATAGTATTTTATACCTCTCCGCTGTCCAACACTCTCCCTACTGTTGCACTCACCGGAGTGGGAATAGTCATTTTTACTACTCCACTATCCAACACTTTCCTTACTGTTGCAGTAATTGGAGTGGGAATAGTAATTTTTACCCCGCTGCTATCCAAAGTTTTCCCTACTGTTGCACTCACTGGAGTGGGAATAGCATTTTTAACCCTCCGCTATCCAACACTTTCCCTACTGTTGCACTCACTGGAGTGGGAATAGTAAATGTTTCCCCTCCGCTATCCAACGCTTTCCCTACTGTTGCAGTCACTGCAGTGGGAATAGTAATTTTTACCTCTCCGCTATCCAACACATCCCCTACTGGTGCACTTATCAGAGTGGGAATAGTAATTTTTACCCCTCTGCTATCCACACTTTCGCTACTGTTACACTCACTGGAGTGGGAATAGTAAAGTTTTTCCCCGCCGCTATCCAAAACTTTCCCTACTGTTGCAGTTACTGAAGTGGGATTAGTAATTTTTATTCGTACACTATCCAACACTTTTCCTACTGTTACACTCGCTTGAGTAGGAATAGTATTTTTTACCCCACCGCTATCCAGCCCCTTCTCTACTGTTGCACTTACTGGAGTGGGAATAGTAATTTTTACCCCTCCGCTATCGCACACTTTCCGTAGTGTTGTAGTAATTGGAGTGGGAATTGTAATTTTTACCCCTCTGCTATCCAACACTTTCCCCACTGTTGCATTCACTGGAGTGGGAATAGTCATTTTTACTATTCCGCTATCCAACACTTTCCTTACTGTTGCAGTAATTGGAGTGGGAATAGTAATTTTTACCCCGCTGCTATCCAACGTTTTCCCTACTGTTGCACTCACTGGAGTGGGAATAGTAATTTTTACATCTCCTGTATCCAACACTTCCCCTACTGTTGCACTTACTGGAGTGGGAAGAGTAACTTTTACCCTCCACTATCCAACACTTTCCCTACTGTTGAACTCACTGGAGTGGGAATCTTAAATGTTTGCCCTCCGCTATCCAACACGTACCCTACTGTTGCACTCACTGGAGTGGGAATAGTATATTTTACCCTCCGCTATCCAAAACTTTCCCTACTGTTGCAGTCACTGGAGTGGGAATAGTATTTTTAACCCTCCGCTATCCAAAACTTTCCCTACTGTTTCCGTCACAGGAATGGGAATAGTACTTTTTACCTCTCCACTATCCAACACTTTCCCTATTGTTGCACTCACTGGAGTGGGAATAGTAAGTTTTTCCCCTCCACTATCCAACACTTTCACTACTGTTGCACTCACTGCAGTGGGAATAGTAATTTTTACCTCTCCGCTATCCAACACTTCCCCTTCTGTTGCACCTATTGGAGTGGGAATAGTAATTTTTACCCCTCCGCTATCCAACACTTTCGCTACTGTTACACTCATTGGAGTGGGAATAGTGAGTTTTTCCCCGCTGCTATCCAAAACCTTCCCTACTCTTGCAGTTACTGGAGTGGGAATAGTAATTTTTACTTCTACACTATCCAACACTTTCCCTACTGTTGCACTCGCTTGAGTAGGAATAGTAATTTTTACCCCTCCGCTATCCAACACTTTCACTAATATTGCACTCACTGGAGTGGGAATAGTAAGTTGTTCCCCTCCGCTATCCAAAGCTTTCCCTACTGTTGCACTCACTGCAGTGGGAATAGCAATTTTTACCTCTCCGCTACCCAAAACGTCCCCTACTGTTGCACTTATTGGAGTGGGAATAGTAATTTTTACCCCTCCGCTATCCAACACTTTCGCTACAGTTACACTCACTGGAGTGGAAAGAATACATTTTTCCCCGCCGCTATCCAAACTTTCCCTACTGTTGCAGTTACTGGAGTGGGATTAGTAATTTTTACTCGTACGCTATCCAACACTTTCCCTACTGTAGCACTCGCTTGGGTAGGAATAGTAGTTTTTTACCCCGTCGCTATCCAGCCCCTTCTCTACTGTTGCACTCACTGGAGTGGGAATAGTAATTTTACCCCTGCACTATCCAACACTTGCTTTACTGTCGTAGTAATTGGAGTGGGAATAGTAATTTTTACCCCGCTGCTATCCAACACTTTCCCTACTGTTGCACTCACTGGAGTGGGAATAGTAATTTGTAGCTCTCCTCTATCCAACACTTACCCTACTTTGCACTTATTGACGTTGGAATAGTAATTTTTACACCTCCGCTATCCAACACTTTCCATACTGTTGCACTCACTGGAGTGGGTATAGTAATTTTTACCTCTCCGCTATTCAACACTTCCCCTTCTGTTGCACCTATCGGAGTGTGAATAGTAAATTTTACACCTCCGCTATCCAACACTTTCGCTACTGTTACACTTACTGGAATGGGAATAGTAAATTTTTCCCCACTGCTATCCAAAACTTTCCCTACTGTTGCAGTTACTGGAGTAGGAATAGTAAATTTTACTCCTAGACTATCCAACACTTTCCCTACTGATGCACTTGCTTGAGTAGGAATAGTATTATTACCCCACCGCTTTCCAACTCTTTCCCTACTGTTGCACTCACTGGAGTGGGAATAGTATTTTATACCTCTCCGCTATCCAACACTCTCCCTACTGTTGCACTCACTGGAGTGGGAACAGTCATTTTTACTACTCCGCTATCCAACACTTTCCTTACTGTTGCAGTAATTCGAGTGGGAATAGTAATTTTTACCCCGCTGCTATCCAACATTTTCCCTACTGTTGCACTCACTGGAGTGGGAATAGTAATTTTTACCTCTCCTGTATCCAACACCTCCCCTATTGTTGCACTTACTGGAGTGGGAATCGTAAATGTTTCCCCTCCACTATCCAACACTTTCTCTACTGTTGTACTCACTGGAGTGGGAATAGTACATTTTTCCCGTCCGCTATCCAAAACTTTCCCTACTGTTGCACTCACTGGAGTGGGAACAGTATTTTATTCCCCTCCGCTATCCAACACTTTCCCCACTGTTGCACTCACTGGAGTGGGAATAGTAATTTTTACCTCTCGGCTATTCAACACTCTTCCTACTATTGCACTCACGTTAGTTGGCATGGTCATTTATACCCTCCACTATCAAACACTTTCCTTACTGTTGCAGTAATTGGAGTGAGAATAGTACTTTTTACCCCTCTGCTATCCAACACTTTCCCTACTGTTGGATTCACTTGAGTGGGAATAGTAATTTTTACTCCTCCGCCATCCAAAACTTTCCCTACTGTTGAATTCACTGGAGTGGAAGTAGTCATTTTTATCTCTCCTCTTTCCAACACTTCCCCTACTGTTGCATTAAGTGGAGTGGGAATAGTAACTTATACCCCTCCACTATCCAACACTTTCCCTACTGTTGTACTCACTGGAGTGGGAATAGTAATTATTTCCCCTCTGCTATCCAACACTTTCCCTACTGTCGCACCTACAGGACTGGGAATAGTATTTTTTACCCATCCGCTATCCAACACTTTTCCTACTGTTGCACTCACTGGAGTGGAAATAGTAAAGTTTTCCCCTCGGCTGTGCAACACTTTCCCCACTGTTGCATTCACTGGAGTGGGAATAGTATTTTTTACCCCACCGCTATCCAACTCTTTCCCTACTGTTGCACTCACTGAAGTGTGAATAGTCATTTTTACCTCTCCGCTATCCAACACTCTCCCTACTGTTACAGTCACTGGAGTGGGAATAGTCATTTTTACCCCTCTGCTATCCAACACTTTCCTTACTGTTGCAGTAATTGGAGTGGGAATAGTAATTTTTACCCCGCTGCTATCCAACATTTTCCCTACTCTTCAGTCACTGGAGTGGGAATAGTACTTTTTACCCCTCCGCTATCCAACGCTTTCCCTACTGTTGCAGTCACTGGAGTGGGAATAGTATTTTTACTCTCTGCTATCCAACACTTTCCCTACTCTTCAGTCACGGGAGTGGGAATAGTACTTTTTACCTCTCCGCTATCACACGCTTTCCCTACTGTTGCACTCACTGGAGTGGGAATAGTATTTTATACCTCTCCGCTGTCCAACACTCTCCCTACTGTTGCACTCACCGGAGTGGGAATAGTCATTTTTACTACTCCGCTATCCAACACTTTCCTTACTGTTGCAGTAATTGGAGTGGGAATAGTAATTTTTACCCCGCTGCTATCCAAAATTTTCCCTACTGTTGCACTCACTGGAGTGGGAATAGCATTTTTAACCCTCCGCTATCCAACACTTTCCCTACTGTTGCACTCACCGGAGTGGGAATAGTACATTTTTCCCCTCCGCTATCCAACGCTTTCCCTACTGTTGCACTCACTGCAGTGGGAATAGTATTTTTTACCTCTCCGCTATCCAACACATCCCCTACTGGTGCACTTATCAGAGTGGGAATAGTAATTTTTACCCCTCCGCTATCCAACACTTTCGCTACTGTTACACTCACTGGAGTGGGAATAGTAAAGTTTTTCCCCGCCGCTATCCAAAACTTTCCCTACTGTTGCAGTTACTGAAGTGGGATTAGTAATTTTTATTCGTACACTATCCAACACTTCCCCTACTGTTACACTCGCTTAAGTAGGAATAGTATTTTTTACCCCACCCCTATCCAGCCCCTTCCCTACTGTTGCACTTACTGGAGTGGGAATAGTAATTTTTACCCCTCCGCTATTGCACACTTTCCCTAGTGTTGTAGGAAATGGAGTGGGAATTGTAATTTTTACCCCTCTGCTATCCAACACTTTCCCCACTGTTGCATTCACTGGAGTGGGAATAGCCATTTTTACTACTCCTCTATCCAACACTTTCCTTACTGTTGCAGTAATTGGAGTGGGAATAGTAATTTTTACCCCGCTGCTATCCAACGTTTTCCCTACTGTTGCACTCACTGGAGTGGGAATAGTAATTTTTACATCTCCTGTACCCAACACTTCCTCTACTGTTGCACTTACTGGAGTGGGAAGAGTAACCTTTACCCCTCCACTATCCAACACTTTCCCTACTGTTGAACTCACTGGAGTGGGAATTGTAAATGTTTCCCCTCCTCTATCCAACACGTTCCCTAATGTTGCATTCACTGGAATGGGAATAGTATTCTTTACTCTTCCACTATCCAACACTTTCCCTACTGTTGCACTCACTGGAGTGGAAATAGTACATTTTTAACCTCCGCTATCCAAAACTTTCCCTACTGTTGAACTCACTGGAGTGGGAATTGTAAATGTTTCCCCTCCGCTATCCAACACGTTCCCTAATGTTGCATTCACTGGAATGGGAATAGTATTCTTTACTCTTCCGCTATCCAACACTTTCCCTACTGTTGCACTCACTGGAGTGGAAATAGTACATTTTTCCCCTCCGCTATCCAAAACTTTCCCTACTGTTGCACTCACTTGAGTGGGAACTATATTTTTTACTCCTCCACTATCCAACACTTTCCCTACTGTTGCACTCACTGGAGTGGGAATAGTATTTTTAACCCTCCGCTATCCAAAACTTTCCCTACTGTTGCCGTCACTGGAGTGGGAATAGTACTTTTTACCTCTCCACTATCCAACACTTTCCCTACAGTTGCACTCACTGGAGTGGGAATAGTAAGTTTTTCCCCTCCACTATCCAACACTTTCCCAACTGTTGCACTCACTGCAGTGGGAATAGTAATTTTTACCTCTCCGCTATCCAACACTTCCCCTTCTGTTGCACCTATCGGAGTGGGAATAGTAAAGTTTACCCCTCCACTATCCAACAATTTCGCTACTGTTACACTCACTGGAGTGGGAATAGTGAATTTTTCCCCGCCGCTATCCAAAACTTTCCCTACTGTTGCAGTTACTGGAGTGGGAATAGTAATTTTTACTTCTACACTATCCAACACTTTCCCTACTGTTGCAATCGCTTGAGTAGGAATAGTAATTTTTACCCCTCCGCTATCCAACACTTTCACTAATATTGCACTCACTGCAGTAGGAATAGCAATTTTTACCCCTCCGCTATCTAACACATCCCCTACTGTTGCAATTATCAGAGTGGGAATAGTAATTTTTACCCCTCATCTATCCAACACTTTCGCTACTGTTACACTTACTGGAGTGGGAATAGTAAAGTTTTTCCCCGCCGCTATCCAAAACTTTCCCTACTGTTGCAGTTACTGAAGTGGGATTAGTAATTTTTATTCGTACACTATCCAACACTTTCCCCACTGTTGCATTCACTGGAGTGGGAATAGTCATTTTTACTACTCCGCTATCCAACACTTTCCTTACTGTTGCAGTAATCGGAGTTGGAATAGTAATTTTTACCCTGCTGCTATCCAATGTTTTCCCTACTGTTGCACTCACTGGAGTGGGAATAGTAATTTTTACATCTCCTGTATCCAACACTTCCCTTACTGTTGCACTTACTGGAGTGGGAAGAGTAACTTTTACCCCTCTGTGAGAAGTTGGCCTGGTATATAATGCTCACTAATTCTTAGTGATCACTTTGTACCATGCCAAGCAACCCTTATGATGATTGGTTGTAATTCAACCTTGTAGACGAGTTATCCTAGTGGTAACGTGGACAAAGCAGTCTTAGGCTAAACTCTGAAAGGCATGTGAAGCCAGCTGTATTACCATACACAACCCCCTTGAATACCAAATGAAAGGACACCACACAGATATATATTGAAAATATATATTGATTTATTAACTATAAAATCCCCTGGACTCTTTATGAGCACAGAAGCACAAGCGTTAAATCACAAGACAGTTTAAAATACACAAAAGTTGCACAATATGGATGAGCCCTAGGGGCCACCTAAACCATATACTAAGAAAGTGGTATAAGAGATACCAATCAGAACGGAAACAGGCCTAGGGCCTTGGGAATCGCTGGAGCTATTCGAGACTAGCAGTGACTAAGTCGGGAAAGGCCCGCGGGACTCGGGTGCAGTGTCTAGTCTATGGTGCGTAAAAAGTACAAAGTTAGATAGTTCGGAACCTTCCGAGTGACCTAGAATGCTGAAACTTAAGACACAGGCCCTTGAGATGTGTACCAGTCTAGAAACACCGGCGGAGCTGAGTTACCTCACCCACAGGAAGCGGGTGCACAGGGTCGAAGTAGTGTCGGGTTTCGTCACGCTGGTCGATGGTGCTTGGAGCTGAAGATGCTGCAGGCGGCTCGATGTGAAGAGTTCCGGAGGATCCAAGGGTGGATCTGAAGTTGTGAAGACCTGAAAGCAGAGGGGACAGTGTTCAAAGTCACTAGCCAGTGACTACCGTGGAACCAGATTGGAACCAGGCGATGTCGGGTGCAAACAGGCGTTGAGGTGTAGCTTCTCTCTGCAGCCACGTGGACACCGGGGGTCGAGGACGTCCAGGAGTCGGTCACGAGCTGTCCCACGCAGGCTTCTCGCTGTTGGCGGTGTCGGCGACCTGATCGGAGCAACCAGGCCTTGGCTAATGCAAGCCACGCAGGAATCGAAAGATGCTTAACACTCGGACCAGCAAGGTCAGAGCGAGTGCTCCTTTTCACAGGAGCTTGGGCAAGTCTGGAGCAACCAGACCCGCTGTGTAGTTCGTCGGTTTCTTCGCCAAGATGGCCGCTGATCACGTGGCTAGTGGCCGGGATGGCGCGTCGAGTGGCACAATGCAAAAGGGCCCCACGCAGATCGTGGAGATGCTGGAGGGCTCTTCTTCGGTGCAAGGGCTGCTCGGTGGTGGGGGTTCTCAGACCCCAGAGCACAACGTCGAGGATGCCTCGGTTGCTGCGCAGTCAGCTTTTCGAGTGTCTTCCAAGAGGTCTGGTCCCACGTCACTCGGTGCCTCCACGGGTCCCTTCTTTGCAGGGACTGTGGATCGGGCTGTGAGAGGTCTGGGAGTCTGGTTCTTGTCGGGCTCTGGGCTCGGGCTCCGGCGGGAGGCGGCGGCAAAGCAGATGTCGAGTTGCTGGTTGGTACCTGTTTTCACAGGGTGGCCACTCCTAGGCCACAAGGGAGATTCTTCTTCAGTCTTCTGAGCAGCAGAATGTTGAAGTCCAGTCTTCTTCTTTGTTTCAAGTTGATTCAGGATGATCTGCTGTGCAATGGCACTGCTCCCACTCTTATTCCCAATCTGAGGGGTGGATCACCTACTAGGTCCCTCCTCTGGGAGGAACCAGGAAGGGGGGCGGTTATACCCCTTTTCCCTTGTCCATCTCATCGCCAGGCCTGGGTCTGGAAAGTCCCAGGACCGGTTTGGACTGGCTTATGCACGGGGACACCTTGTGTGCCCCGGGCATGTCTCAATCTATTCAGCCCTGTCCTACCCAATACACAAAACCCTGTCTGGGGTGGTGCTCGCACCTCCCAAGGCAGGAAACCCTTTGTCCAAGCCTCCCTCGCTGGAAGGACTCCCAGCAGCAGGAGGTCAGACTCGTGTCTGTGGTGGCAGCATCCATTTTGTGATGCTGAGGCTCTGGTTAACTTTAACCGGGGTTAAGGCTACACACATGTCGTGTCCCTCTAGAAGGGTGGAATGCTATCCCCGTTGACAGAACTGTAGAGGGGATAGTATTCCAATTCGTATGACACCTTACTCGACATGTTTTGATAAAACCAAACCAAAGATAGCATATAACCGCGAGGATTATAATGCACTTAAGAGTATATGGTATGGCAATATCCCGGAACAGCTTAGGGAGTGGTTCCCGACAGCTGCAGACAGGCTCAGCTCATGCTAGAGCACCATCTCACATATTTCCAAGCACTCTGCCTCCAGGATTGAAGAGGCCTTCCATAGGAGTGGCTGATAGGAACATATCCAGTTTAAGGTTAGATATAGGGATACTATATCTAAGTAAGAGGTGATTACACCAACTTACCCCAGCTGAGTGATCAGCCAGTTGTGTCAAATATGGAGGCCAGGCCAGGGGTGGCACAATACATGCTGCAGCCCCTGGTAGGCCTTGGATGCACCTATGCCCTGGGTACCTAGGGTACACTGTTACAGGGGCCAATAAGGTGAACCAGTTCCAATTATGTATGCACCTAAGGTACATGGAGTCCATTTTAAGGAGCGAGCAATTAGCCTGGGGCCCTGAATAGCAGGATTCCAGGCAAACTATGTCAAAAACCAGCTAAACACCAGGCAAAAAGTTTGGGGGTAACCATAGTCAGATATCCACCTTCCTACATAACCCCCCCCCCCCAAACGAAAGGAGATAAAGCTATCCTTGACCAGGTAAGCCTATATTGCCTAAGTGGCCATATATGGAAGTACTAGCTCTGGCTTGGTTACCCCCTGTCTCATGGTCCACTAAGTAATCCCTCACCCTAAGGGTATCTGAGGGTCTCCACCATAGGGAATCTCTACCTGTGGTGTGTCTTTGCAAAGTTAAAGGCTGGTGTTGGGATGGAGTACTGAAGTGAGATTCCTCTGTAGGACTCAGCTTCCTCCAATTACTCTCCACCATGTGTGCCTTTCTTTCTTTGACTGAGTTGCACTGTGCTCTCAGGGTCAACCTCTGGCTACCTAAAGCTGGAGGCTGAGTCCCTCTGTTTGGCTTACTGGAGGGACAGTTCAGGTTTGGGCCCTTAGGGTCCCAGGTTTGGCTGTGCCCAACAATATCCATCTGGGGGAGGTCCCTAACTACTTTTAAGGGGGATCCCTCAGGAGTTTTTAAAGTTTGCACCTCACTAGGGCTACTAGTTTCGGTGCCCCTAATCTGTTGATGGGGGCGCTTTATTTGACAGGGGGCCCTTTGGGTCTCACTGTCCTTCTTGTCCTCTGCAGCCCTGGGCTGAGTAAGGCAAGGTAGAGAGGGGCAGGTTACCTGCTCCAGACTGGGTCCCACCTGAGAAGGGTCCACTGCCATCAGAGGCTCTGTCAGACCAGGCCTAACAACCTCTGGGACAGTTCCTTCATCAGGGGTAAGATCAGTTCCCTGAGGAGGCTGATCTTTTCCTAAAGTCTGGTGGGAGGGAGATTTCTCTTCCTCCTCAATGCTCTCAGTTTGGGTGGAGTGATCCATCATTTCAGGCTTCACTACCCAGGTATCAGTTTGAGTTTGGGCTGTGGCCATCACAGCCCCACCAACCTTTTCAGGAGGAGACTCAGTTTGGGTTTGGGCTGTTACCATCACAGCCCTGCTACTCTTTTCAGGAGGAAAGTTAGCTAAAGATGGGGTTGAGGTTTGCTCAGCCCTCCCAACCTTTTCAGGAAGGACATCTTGGATTGGGGCTGTAGCCATCACAGCCCCACTAACCTTTCCATGGAGATTTACCATTTTAGAATGGGTTTGTTGTTCAACCTCAGCCCAGGCTGAGATTTCCAAATCATTACCCAGTAGGCAATCTACAGGCAAGTTTGCTGACACTGCCACTCTTTTTGGGCCAGTGACACCTCCCCAGCTAAGATTGACTACTGCCATGGGATGGTTGGTTTCTATGCCATCAATGTTTGTCACCTGATATTTGGCATCAGGTAAAAGTTGCCTTGAGGGGACTAGACATTCAGCATCAGGTAAAAGTTGCCTTGAGGGGACTAGACATTCAGCCACCATGGTGATGCTAGCCCCTGTGTCTCTGAAGGCCTCAACTTTCAAACCATTGATGAGGGGCTCCTGTCTATACTTGCTCAAAGTGTTTGGGCAAGCAGTGAAATTGGCAAACCCCATGCCAGTTTCATAGACAAGAGTATCTGAGTTAGGGGACCTGGATAGGCCAGAGTCCACCTGTCCTCCAAAAGTAAACCCACCCAAATTCCTGGGGGTGCTCCCACCACCTGGGGGACCACTGCTAACAGTGACAGGAGGTGTTGGAGCCTTACCTGGAGGTATATTCTCTTTATTGCCATTCTTGGGACAACAGCTATCTGTTTTGTAATGCCCCACCTGTTTACAGGTATGACAATAAGGCTTTTTCTGGGTTGTAGAAGTGTCTTGGGACCCACCCCCATTCTTGGAGTTTTGGGGCCCTGGGGAAGTCTTTTCCTTACTTTTATCCCCACCCTTCTCTTGAGGCTTGGTAGTCTCTTTCTTTTGGTCACCACCCTGGTTCTTAGGCCTGATCCTGGTTCTGACCCATTTGTCTGCCCTCCTACCCAATTCTTGTGGGGAGGTCAGATCAGAGTCAACCAGGTGCTGATGTAGAAGCTGATTTTGACAATTACTTAAGATTTGCTCTCTCATAATTAAATTATACAATCCTGTATAGTCAGTAACCTTACTTCCCAGCAACCAGCCCTCCAGAGCCTTAGTGGCACACTCAACAAATTCAGACCAGTCCTGAGTCTGTGTCTTCTGGGTATCTCTGAACATTAACCTGTACTGTTCAGTGGTTAAGCCTAACCCATCAATCAGAGCACTCTTCAGGACCTTGTAGTTTCTAGAATCCTCATCACTAACTGTGAGGAGTCTGTCTCTACCTTCAAAGGAGAGCCACAAGATTGCTGCCCACTGCTCCTGAGGGATCTGCTGTACCATGCAGGCTCTCTCAAGTGCAGTCATCCATTTGTGGATATCATCCCCAGCTTTGTAGGGGGGCACAATCTTACTCAGGTTTCTGTTATCAAAAGACCTGTCTTTATCCTTGTGGATATTGCTGCCACCAGTGGGTTCTATTACCCCACTCTCTCTAGGCTGTCTTGCTCTAGCAAGTTTCTCTTGGGCCAGGGCAACCTCTAACTCTTGTCTCTGGATCCTCAATTCAGCCTCTCTCATTTTGGCCTCATGTTCCCTTCTCCGAGGGCTAGTCATCTCCCTTCTGGAGTGACCATGAGAGCCTCTAGAAGCATGGGAGTTGTTAGAGTCACCTGAGTGAGTCCTTCTCCTCCTAGGCTTCTGGTTAAGTCCACCTGGGGGTCTGAATGGGTTATTACCTGATTCAGTCCCAAATAGGCTTAAGTTAGCCTGGTTCAGTCTACTGACCAGCACCTGACTATTCCTGTCATCATCTGACTCACTGCTCCCCCCCTCTTCTGTCTCTTACAAGTCGCCTGGACTACGGAAACACCCTATACGCCGGTATCACCGCAAAACTCCAGAAAAAACTCCAACGCATCCAGAACGCTTCAGCCAGACTCATACTAGACATCCCATGCAAAGACCATATCTCTAGCCACCTGAAAAACCTCCACTGGCTCCCCGTCAATAAGAGGATTACTTTCCGACTCCTAACCCACGCCCACAAAGCACTCTACGAACTTGGACCCGAATGCCTCAACACACGACTTTCCTTCTACGCCCCCCCTCGCCAGCTTCGATCTTCCAACCAAGCCCTTGCTACCATTCCTCGCATCAATAAAACCACCATGGGAGGTAGATCCTTCTCCTACCTTGCAGCTAAAACCTGGAACTCTCTCCCCACCCACCTACGTCTCACACAGAACCACCTAGCATTCAGAAAGCAACTTAAAACCTGGATATTCGACAAGTAACTCCCTTCCCCCTCCCCAAGCGCCTTGAGACCCTCTGGGTATGTAGCGCGCTATATAAATTTTTGACTTGACTTGACTTGACTCTTCTTCCTCTTCCTCCTCTGGGTCTACCTGAGGAGCTCCAGTGATGGGGGCTTCCTCATCTACCAGGATGATAGGGACAGGGGTGTCTACAGTGTCATCCTCTGAAGGATGGCCTCCTTCAGCATCCCCTGTGGGGTCTGCCTTAGAGGTCTTTAGAGTCTCAGACTGATCCAAGAGCTCTCTTAGGTGGTCTGTGGTAGGGGAAGGCCCTGTCCTCAGACCCCTTAAGACACAAAGCTGTCTTAGTTCCTTAAAGGAAAAAATAGCAAATCTGGATGGAGCCCTTGGAGGGTCACTCTCAACAGGGATGTTCCCAGTGGAACCCTCTGCTCCAGACATTGCTCTAGTGTGGGTGGATGTGTTGCAATCTACCTACACTGGTGTTTACCTACTAAACCTATCTAGTAGTTGTAGTCAGGGTGTGCTACTCCCTTTGCTCTACAACAACTAAGTTCAGTAGAACTTAAGTATACTAGTCTTGTTGTATATGTACCTAGCAGGTACCTGTATGATCTTTCAAATGATAATCTCAAAGATTGTAATGGTAAAACAACAGCAAGCTCAGATCCCAATCCGCTGCTCACCAATGTGAGAAGTTGGCCTGGTATATAATGCTCACTAATTCTTAGTGATCACTTTGTACCATGCCAAGCAACCCTTATGATGATTGGTTGTAATTCAACCTTGTAGACCAGTTATCCTAGTGGTAACGTGGACAAAGCAGTCTTAGGCTAAACTCTGAAAGGCATGTGAAGCCAGCTGTATTACTATACACAACCCCCTTGAATACCAAATGAAAGGACACCACACAGATATATATTGAAAATATATATTGATTTATTAACTATAAAATCCCCTGGACTCTTTATGAGCACAGAAGCACAAGCGTTAAATCACAAGACAGTTTAAAATACACAAAAGTTGCACAATATGGATGAGCCCTAGGGGCCACCTAAACCATATACTAAGAAAGTGGTATAAGAGATACCAATCAGAACGGAAACAGGCCTAGGGCCTTGGGAATCGCTGGAGCTATTCGAGACTAGCAGTGACTAAGTCGGGAAAGGCCCGCGGGACTCGGGTGCAGTGTCTAAAGTGCACGCACTTTCCAATGTAAAGTCTATGGTGCGTAAAAAGTACAAAGTTAGATAGTTCGGAACCTTCCGAGTGACCTAGAACGCTGAAACTTAAGACACAGGCCCTTGAGATGTGTACCAGTGTAGGAACACCGGCAGAGCTGAGTTACCTCACCCACAGGAAGCGGGTGCACAGGGTCGAAGTAGTGTCGGGTTTCGTCACGCCGGTCGATGGTGCTTGGAGCTGAAGATGCTGCAGGCGGCTCGATGTGAAGAGTTCCGGAGGATCCAAGGGTGGATCTGAAGTTGTGAAGACCTGAAAGCAGAGGGGACAGTGTTCAAAGTCACTAGCCAGTGACTACCGTGGAACCAGATTGGAACCAGGCGATGTCGGGTGCAAACAGGCGTTGAGGTGTAGCTTCTCTCTGCAGCCACGTGGACACCCGGGGTCGAGGACGTCCAGGAGTCGGTCACGAGCTGTCCCACGCAGGCTTCTCGCTGTTGGCGGTGTCGGCAACCTGATCGGAGCAACCAGGCCTTGGCTAATGCAAGCCACGCAGGAATCAAAAGATGCTTAACACTCGGACCAGCAAGGTCAGAGCGAGTGCTCCTTTTCACAGGAGCTTGGGCAAGTCTGAAGCAACCAGACCCGCTGTGTAGTTCGTCGGTTTCGTCGCCAAGATGGCCGCTGACCACGTGGCTAGTGGCCGGGATGGCGCGTCAAGTGGCACAATGCAAAAGGACCCCACGCAGATCGTGGAGATGCTGGAGGGCTCTTCTTCTGTGCAAGGGCTGCTCGGTGGTGGGGGTTCTCAGACCCCAGAGCACAACGTCGAGGATGCCTCGGTTGCTGCGCAGTCAGCTTTTCGAGTGTCTTCCAAGAGGTCCGGTCCCACATCACTCGGTGCCTCCACAGGTCCCTTCTTTGCAGGGACTGTGGATCGGGCTGTGAGAGGTCTGGGAGTCTGGTTCTTGTCGGGCTCTGGGCTCGGGCTCTGGCGGGAGGCGGCGGCAAAGCAGACGTCGAGTTGCTGGTTGGTACCTGTATTCCAGGGTGGCCACTCCTAGGCCACAAGGGAGATTCTCTTCAGTCTTCTGAGCAGCAGAATGTCGAAGTCCAGTCTTCTTCTTTGTTTCAAGTTGATTCAGGATGATCTGCTGTGCAATGGCACTGCTCCCACTCTTATTCCCAATCTGAGGGGTGGATCACCTACTAGGTCCCTCCTCTGGGAGGAACCAGGAAGGGGGGCGGTTACACCCCTTTTCCTTTGTCCAGCTCCTCGCCAGGCCTGGGTCTGGAAAGTCCCAGGACCGGTTTGGACTGGCTTATGCACGGGGACAACTTGTGTGCCCCGGGCATGTCTCAATCTATTCAGCCATGTCCTACCCAATACACAAAACCCTGTCTGGGGTGGTGCTCGCACCTCCCAAGGCAGGAAACCCTTTGTCCAAGCCTCCCTCGCTGGAAGGTCTCCCAGCAGCAGGAGGTCAGACTCGTGTCTGTGATGGCAGCATCCATTTTGTGATGCTGAGGCTCTGGTTAACTTTATCCGGGGTTAAGGCTACACACATGTCGTGTCCCTCTAGAAGGGTGGAATGCTATCCCCGTCGACAGAACTGTCGAGGGGATAGTATTCCAATTCGTATGACACCTTACTCGACATGTTTTGATAAAGCCAAACCAAAGATAGCATATAACCGCGAGGATTATAATGCACTTAAGAGTATATGGTATGGCAATATCCCGGAACAGCTTCCAAAACTTTTCCTACTGTTGGAGTTACTGGAGTGGGAATAGTAATTTTTACTTCTACACTATCCAACACTTTCCCTACTGTTGCACTCGCTTGAGTAGGAATAGTAATTTTTACCCCTCCGCTATCCAACACTTTCACTAATATTGCACTCACTGGAGTGGGAATTGTAAGTTTTTCCCCTCCGCTATCCAAAGCTTTCCCTACTGTTGCACTCACTGCAGGTGGAATAGTACTTTTTACCTCTCCGCTATCCAACACTTCCCTTCTGTTGCACCTATCGGAGTGGAAATAGTAATTTTTACCCCACCGCTATCCAACACTTTCGCTACTGTTACACTCACTGGAGTGGGAATAGTAAGTTTTTCCCCTCCACTATCCAACACTTTCCCTACTGTTGCACTCACTGGAGTGGGAATAGTAATTTGTAGCTCTCCTCTATCCAACACTTACCCTACTTTGCACTTATTGATGTTGGAATAGTAATTTTTACACCTCCGCTATCCAACACTTTCCATACTGTTGCACTCACTGGAGTGGGAATAGTAATTTTTACCTCTCCGCTATTCAAAACTTCCCCTTCTGTTGCACCTATCGGAGTGTGAATAGTAATTTTTACCCCTCCGCTATCCAACACTTTCGCTACTTTTACACTTACTAGAATGGGAATAGTAAATTTTTCCCCGCCGCTATCCAAAACTTTCCCTACTGTTGCAGTTACTAGAGTGGGAATATTAAATTTTACTCCTACACTATCCAACACTTTCCCTACTGTTGCACTCGCTTGAGTAGGAATAGTATTTTTTACCCCACCGCTTTCCAAATCTTTCCCTACTGTTGCACTCACTAAAGTGGGAATAGTATTTTATACCTCTCCACTATCCAACACTCTCCCTACTGTTGCACTCACTGGATTGGTAATAGTCATTTTTACTACTTCGCTATCCAACACTTTCCTTATTGTTGCAGTAATTGGAGTGGGAATAGTAATTTTTACCTCTCCGCTATCCAGCACTTTCCCTACTATTGCACTGACTGGAGTGGGACTAGTCATTTTTACTACTCCGCTATCCAACACTTTACTTACACTTTCGCTACAGTTACACTCACTGACGTGGGAATAGTAAATTTTTCTTCGCCGCTATCCAAACTTTCCCTACTGTTGCAGTTACTGGAGTGGGATTAGTAATTTTTACTCGTATGCTATCCAACACTTTCCCTACTGTTGCACTCGCTTGAGTAGGAATAGTATTTTTTACCCCGTCGCTATCCAGCCCGTTCTATACTGTTGAACTCACTGGAGTGGGAATAGTAATTTTTACCCCTGCACTATCCAACACTTGCCTTACTGTTGTAGTAATTGGAGTGGGAATAGTAATTTTTACTCCGCTGCTATCCAACACTTTCCCTACTGTTGCACTCACTGGAGTGGGAATAGTAATTTGTAGCTCTCCTCTATCCAACACTTACCCTACTTTGCACTTATTGACGTTGGAATAGTAATTTTTACACCTCCGCTATCCAACACTTTCCATACTGTTGCTCTCACTGGAGTGGGAATAGAAATTTTTACCTCTCCGCTATTCAACACTTCCCCTTCTGTTGCACCTATCGGAGTGTGAATAGTAATTTTTACCCCTCCGCTATCCAACACTTTCGCTACTTTTACACTTACAAGAATGGGAATAGTAAATTTTTTCCCGCCGCTATCCAAAACTTTCCCTACTGTTGCAGTTACTGGAGTGGGAATAGTAAATTTTACTCCTACACTATCGACACTTTCCCTACTGTTGCACTCGCTTGAGTAGGAATAGTATTTTTTACCCCAGCGCTTTCCAAATCTTTCCCTACTGTTGCACTCACTAAAGTGGGAATAGTATTTTATACCTCTCCGCTATCCAACACTCTCCCTACTGTTGCACTCACTGGAGTGGGAATAGTCATTTTTACTACTCCGCTATCCAACACTTTCCTTACTGTTGCAGTAATTGGAGTGGGAATAGTAATTTTTACCTCTCCGCTATCCAACACTTTCCCTACTATTGCACTGACTGGAGTGGGAATAGTATTTTATAACTCTCCGCTGTCCAACACTCTCCCTACTGTTGCACTCACTGGAGTGGGAATAGTCATTTTTACTACTCCGCTATCCAACACGTTACTTACTGTTGCAGTAATTGGAGTGGGAATAGTAATTTTTACCCCGCTGCTATCTAAAGTTTTTCCTACTGTTGCACTCACTGGAGTGGGAATAGTAATTTTTACCTCTCCTGTATCCAACACTTTCCCTACTGTTGAACTCACTGGAGTGGGAATCGTAAATGTTTCCCCTCTGCTATCCAACACATTCCCTACTGTTGCACTCACTGGAGTGGGAATAGTATTTTTTACCCTTCCGCTATCCAACACTTTCCCTACTGTTGCACTCACTTTAGTGAAAATAGTAAATTTTTCCCCTCCACTATCCAAAACTTTCCCTACTGTTGCACTCACTGGAGTGGGAACTATAGTTTTTTACCCCTCCACTATCCAACACTTTCCCTACTGTTGCAGTCACTGGAGTGGGAATAGTACTTTTTACCTCTCCACTATCCAACACTTTTACTTCTGTTGCACTCACTGGAGTGGGAATAGTACTTTTTACCTCTCCGCTATCCAACATTTTCCCTACTGTGCACTCACTGGAGTGGGAATAGTAATTTTTTGCTCTCCTCTATCCAACACATACCCTACTTTGCACTTACTTACGTTGGAATAGTAATTTGTACCCCTCCGCTATCCAACACTTTCCCTACTGTTGCACTCACTGGAGTGGGAATAGTACATTTTTCCCCTCCGCTATCCAACTCTTTCCCTACTGTTGCACTCAGTGCAGTAGGAATAGCAATTTTTACCTCTCCGCTATCCAACACATCCCCTACTGTTGCACTTATCAGAGTGGGAATAGTAATTTTTAACCCTCCGCTATCCAACACTTTCGCTACTGTTACACTCACTGGAGTGGGAATAGTAAAGTTTTTCCCCTCCACTATTCAAAACTGTCCCTAGTGTTGCAGTTACTGAAGTGGGATTAGTAATTTTTATTCCTACACTATCCAACACTTTCCCTACTGTTACACTCGCTTGAGTAGGAATAGTAGTTTTTTACCCCGCCGCTATCCAGCCCCTTCTCTACTGTTGCACTTACGGGAGTGGAAATAGTAATTTTTACCCGTCCGCTATCGCACACTTTCCCTAGTGTTGTAGTAATTGGAATGGGAATTGTAATTTTTACCCCTCTGCTATCCAACACTTTGCCCACTGTTGCATTCACTGGAGTGGGAATAGTAATTTTTACTACTCCACTATCCAACACTTTCCTTACTGTTGCAGTAATTGGAGTGGGAATAGTAATTTTTACCCCGCTGCTATCCAACGTTTTCCCTACTGTTGCACTCACTGGAGTGGGAATAGTAATTTTTACATCTCCTGTATCCAACACTTTCCCTACTGTTGAACTCACTGGAGTGGGAATCGTAAATGTTTCCCCTCCGCTATCCAACACGTTCACTACTGTTGCACTCACTGGAGTGGGAATAGTAGTTTTTTACCCTTCCGCTATCCAACACTTTCCCTACTGTTGCACTCACTGGAGTGGAAATAGTACATTTTTCCCCTCCGCTATCCAAAACTTTCCCGACTGTTGCACTCACTTGACTGTGAACTATATTTTTTACCCCTCGGCTATCCAACACTTTCCCTACTGTTGCCGTCACTGGAGTGGGAATAGTACTTTTTACCTCTCCACTATCCAACACTTTTACTACTGTTGCACTCACTGGAGTGGGAATAGTACTTTTTACCTCTCCGGTATCCAACATTTTCCCTACTGTGCACTCACTGGAGTGGGAATAGTAATTTTTTGCTCTCCTCTATCCAACACATACCCTACTTTGCACTTACTTACGTTGGAATAGTAATTTGTACCCCTCCGCTATCCAACACTTTCCCTACTGTTGCACTCACTGGAGTGGGAATAGTACTTTTTTCCCCTCAGCGATCCAACGCTTTCCCTACTGTTGCACTCAGTGCAGTGGGAATAGCAATTTTTACCTCTCCGCTATACAACACATCCCCTACTGTTGCACTTATCAGAGTGGGAATAGTAATTTTTAACCCTCCGCTATCCAACACTTTCGCTACTGTTACACTCACTGGAGTGGGAATAGTAAAGTTTTTCCCCGCCACTATCCAAAACTTTCCCTAGTGTTGCAGTTACTGAAGTGGGATTAGTAATTTTTATTTGTACACTATCCAACACTTTCCCTACTGTTACACTCGCTTGAGTAGGAATAGTATTTTTTACCCCGCCGCTATCCAGCCCCTTCTCTACTGTTGCACTTACTGGAGTGGGAATAGTAATTTTTACCCGTCCGCTATCGCACACTTTCCCTAGTGTTGTAGTAATTGGAGGGGAATTGTAATTTTTACCCCTCTGCTATCCAACACTTTGCCCACTGTTGCATTCACTGGAGTGGGAATAGTAATTTTTACTACTCCGCTATCCAACACTTTCCTTACTGTTGCAGTAATTGGAGGGGGAATAGTAATTTTTACGCCGCTGCTATCCAACGTTTTCCCTACTGTTGCACTCACTGGAGTGGGAATAGTAATTTTTACATCTCCTGTATCCAACACTTCCCCTACTGTTGCACTTACTGGAGTGGGAAGAGTAACTTTTACCCCTCCACTATCCAACACTTTCCCTACTGTTGAACTCACTGGAGTGGGAATCGTAAATGTTTCCCCTCCGCTATCCAACACGTTCCCTACTGTTGCACTCACTGGAGTGGGAATAGTAGTTTTTTACCCTTCCCCTATCCAACACTTTCCCTACTGTTGCACTCACTGGAGTGGAAATAGTACATTCTTCCCCTCCGCTATCCAAAACTTTCTCTACTGTTGCACTCACTTGAGTGTGAACTATATTTTTTACCCCTCCCCTATCCAACACTTTCCCTACTGTTGCAGTCACTGCAGTGGGAATAGTATTTTTATCCCTCTGCTATCTAAAACTTTCCCTACTGTTGCCCTTACTGGAGTGGGAATAGTACTTTTTACCTCTCAACTATCCAACACTTTCCCTACTGTTGCACTCACTGGAGTGGGAATAGTACGTTTTTCCCCTCCACTATCCAACACTTTCCCTACTGTTGCAGTTACTGAAGTGGGATTAGTAATTTTTATTCGTACACTATCCAACACTTTCCCTACTGTTACACTCGCTTGAGTAGGAATAGTATTTTTTACCCCGCCACTATCCAGCCCCTTCTCTACTGTTGCACTTACTGGAGTGGGAATAGTAATTTTTACCCCTCCGCTATCGCACACTTTCCCTAGTGTTGTAGTAATTGGAGTGGGAATTGTAATTTTTACCCCTCTGCTATCCAACACTTTCCCCACTGTTGCATTCACTGGAGTGGGAATAGTCATTTTTACTGTAGGAAGGTGGCTACCTGACTATGGTTACCCCAGATTTTTTGCCTTGTGTTTAGCTGGTTTTCGACTTAGTTGGCCTGGTTCTCTGCTAATCAGGGCCCCAGGCTATCTGCTCTCTCTGTAAAATGGATTCCATGTACCCTAGGTGCATAACTAGATTGGCTTGGGTCACCTTATCAGCCCCTGTACAGAGCACTATAGGTGCCCAGGGCATAGGTGCATCCAAGGCCTACCAGGGGCTGCAGTATATCTTTTGCCACCCCTGGCTGGCTAGCTAAAATTGACACAACTGGCTGATCACTCAGCTGGGGCAAGGTGGTGTAATCACCCCTTGCTTAGATATAGTATGCCTATATCTAAACCTATCTGGACACATATAAACCTGTGAGCCACTCCTATGGCAGGCCTTAACAATCCTGAAGGCAGAGTGCGTGGTTTAATGTGAGATGGTGCTCTAGCATGAGCTGAGCCTGTCTGCAGCTGTCGGGACCAATTCCCTTAGCTGTTCCGGGATAATGCCAAACCATATACTATTAAGTGCATTATAATCCTCGCGGTTATATGTCAACTTTGGTTTGGCTTTATCAAAACATGTTGTGTAAGGTGTCATACGAATTGGAATACTACCCCCTCGCCAGTCCTGGCGACGGGGGTAGCATTATACCCCTCTAGAGGGGACGACATGTTACTTTTGCTAAAATGCGGTTGATTTTTAAAAGAGCCTCAGATCCACAAAATGGATGCTTCTGCCACAGACACATGTCTGACCTCCTGCTGCTGACCGAAACTCAGCAGAGGAGGACTGGACAAAGGATTTCCTGTTACAGGGAGGTGTCACACCACCCCAGACAGGAGATAGTGGATTGTAGCAGGGAGGTTTGAAAGAAACCAGACAGTGCCTGGGGAGCACAAGGCTTCCCCTTGCATAATCCGGTCAAACCGGTTCTGGGGCAGCCCAGCCCCAGCTCCAGTGAGACCTGGACAAAGGAAAGGGGGTGTAACCACCCCCCTTCCTGGTCCCACCCATAGGGGAGGGACCTAGCAGGAGATCCACCCCTCAGATTGGAATAAGAGTGGGAGCAGTGCCATTGCACAGCAGATCATCTGCAATCATCTTAAAACTAAGAAGACGACTGGACTTCAACATTCTGCTGCTCAGAAGACTGAAGAAGAATCTCCCTTGTGGCCTAGGAGTGGCCACCCTGTGAACACAGGTACCAACCAGCAACTCGACGTCTGCTTTGCCGCCGCCTTCCGCCGGAGCCCGAGCCCAGAGCCCGACAAGAACCAGACTCCCAGACCTCTCAGAGCCCGATCCACAGTCCCTGCAAAGAAGGGACCCGTGGAGGCACCGAGTGACGTGGGACCGGACCTCTTGGAAGGCACTCGAAAAGCTGACTGCGCAGCTTCTGAGGCATCCTCGACGTTGTGCTTTGGGGACTGAGAACCCCCACCACCGAGCAGCCCTTGCACCGAAGATCAGCCCTCCAGCATCTCCACGATCTGCGTGGGGCCCTTTTGCATTGTGCCACTCGACGCGCCATCCCGGCCACTAGCCACGTGGTCAGCGGCCATCTTAGCAACGAAACTGACGATTTACATAGCAGG
The DNA here is from genome assembly GCF_964263255.1 of Lissotriton vulgaris. Lineage (NCBI taxonomy): Eukaryota > Metazoa > Chordata > Amphibia > Caudata > Salamandridae > Lissotriton > Lissotriton vulgaris. Next base: position 810,184,875 of record NC_141695.1, on the reverse strand, counting down.
TCTGGTTGCTCCAGACCTACCCAAGCTCCTGTAAAAAGGAGCACACGCTCTGACCTTGCTGGTCCGAGTGTAAAGCATCTTTCAACTTCTGCGTGGCTTGCATTTGCCAAGGCCTGTTTGCTCTGATCAGGTCGCCGACACCGCCAACAGCGAGAAGCCTGCGTGGGACAGCTCGTGACCGACTCCTGGACATCCTCGACCCCGGGTGTCCACGTGGCTGCAGAAAGAACCTACCCCACAACGCCTGTTTGCACCCGACATCGCCTGGTTCCAATCTGGTTCCACGGTAGTCACTGGCTAGTGACTTTGAACACTGTCTCCTCTGCTTTCAGGTCTTCACATCTTCAGATCCACCCTTGGATCCACCGGAACTCTTCACATCGAGCCGCCTGCAGCATCTTCAGCTCCAAGCACCATCGACCAGCGTGACGAAACCCGACACTACTTCGACCCTGTGCACCCGCTTCCTGTGGGTGAGGTAACTCAGCTCCGCCGGTGCTCTTGCACTGGTACACATCTCAAGGGCCTGTGTCTTAAGTTTCAGCTCCATAGGTCACTCGGAAGGTTCCTAACTTTCTAACTTTGTAACTTTTACGCACCATTGACATTGCATTGGTTTAAGCCGCACTTTCCGTGCTGCACCCGAATTCCGTGGGCTACTCCCGACTTCAGCATTGCTAGTCCTGACTGCTCCCAGCGATTCTCTAGGCCCTAGGCCTAACCACTGTTCGATTGGTATCTCTTATACCATTTTTTTAGTATATGGTTTGAGTGGCCACCCGCCCTCATCCAAAATTGTGCAACTTTGTATGTTATACTGTGCTTTTGATTTAACGCTTGTGCCCCTTTCCTCATAAAGAGTACTGGGGATTAATTTAGAAATAAACACATATATTTTTATAATATATACTTGTGTGGTGTCCTTTCATTTGATTACAGGATTGTATGTGGTAAAACAGCTCGCTTAACACAACCTCTTAAGTTAAGCCTTTAAGGCTGCTTAGTCCATGCTACCACTAGGATAGCTTGTCTAACAAGGTTGACTTACAACCAGACATCTTTGGGGTTTGTTTGGACTGATACCAAGTAGTTCCAGAATTGGAAACACTACATATCAGGCCAACTTCTCACATTGGTGTGCAGCGGTGCGGATTTGAGCTTGCTGTTTGTTTTACCATTGCAATCTTTATATCAAATTGAAAGATCACATCAAGTACCTTAGGTACATATAAATCAAAAGCTTAGCATATTAAGTTCTACTGAACTTAGTAGTTGTAGATTAAAGGGATTAGCACACCCTGACTACAACTCACTAGCAAGGTACAGCAGGAAAACACTTAGTGTAGGTAAGTGCACCACTTACACCTCACTAGCAGCCATGTCTGACACAGGAAGAGCTTCAGGCTCTGCCCCTGTGATAGTTGACCCTACCAAGGCAACTTCCAGATATGACAACCTTAGCCACAAAGACTTGTGTGCCTTGTGCACTGCAAGAGGGCTAAAGAAGGGCAGAGGCCCTACCATTCCTTCCCTGATAGCCATCCTGGAAAAGGATGACTTAGATAAGGCGAGTCAGGCTCCCTTAGATTTAGGAGATGGAGTGAACCCCCTTGAGCATGAGATAACTCCAGAAGAGGAAGAAGGAGAGGAGGAAGAAGGCTCAGAGGTAGATGAGCCTGCTCAGAGTCAGAGGGGTAACCAGGTCCCAGTGGGGAGGCTTAGCCAAGCCAACTTGGACCTACATGGGAATGGAGAGGGCCAGCACCTCCCCAGATCTCATAACTTAATTCTCCCAGGCAACAGGAGGGTGAGATCTCCATCAGGGGACTCTCATGTTTCTAGTGTCTCAAGAGAATCTCAAAGAGGAATGACTTCCTCCCAGAGGAAAGAGCATAGGGCCAGGATGAGGGCTGTCCAACTCCAGATAGAGAGGGAAGAGATAGCCTTGGCTCAAGCTAAACTTGCTTTAGCAAGAGAAAGAAAAATGTGTGGATTAGATTCCACTGGTGGCAGCAATATTCCTAAAGAGAAACCCAGGTCCTATGATAGTAGAAACCTGACAAAGATTGTGCCCCCCTACAAGGAAGGGGATGACATCCACAAATGGATGACTGCTCTGGAGAGAGCCTGCATGGTACAGCGGGTTCCTGAGGAACAGTAGGCAGCAATCTTATGGTACTCCTTTTCAGAAAAAGGGAGAGATAGGCTCCTCACTGTCAGACATGAGGATGCCAACAATTACAAAGTCCTGAAGAGTGTTCTAATAGATGGGTTTGGCTTAACCACTGAACAATACAGATTAAAGTTCAGAGACACCCAGAAGACACAGACTCAGGACTGGACTGATTTTGTTGATTGTGCAACTAAGGCTCTGGAGGGTTGGCTAAATGGCAGCAAAGTACATGACTTCACAGGATTGTATAATTTGATTATGAGGGAGCAGATCCTAAGTAATTGTCAGAACCAGCTCTTACACCAGCACCTGGTGGACTCAGATTTGACCTCTCCCCAAGAATTGGGAAAGAGGGCAGATAAATGGGTCAGAACCAGGATTAGGCCTAAGAATCAGGACAGTAACCAGAAGAAGGAGTCTACCAAGCCTCAAGATAAGGGTGGGGATAAAAGTAAAGAAAAGACTTCCCCAGGGCCCCAAAACTCCAAGAATGGGGGTGGGTCCCAAGACACTTCATCAACTGAGAAAAAGCCTTATTGTCATGCCTGTAAACAGGTTGGGCATTACAAAACAGACAGCTGTTGTCCCAAGAATGGCAATAAAGAAAAGATACCTCCAAAGCCAGCTCCAACACCTCCTGTTACTGTCAGCAGTAATCCCCCAGGAGGTGGGAGCACACCCAGGAATCTGGGTGGGTTTACTTTTGGAGCCCAGGAGGACCCTGGCCTATCCAGGTCCCCATCCCCAAATGATCTTGTTTATGAGACTGGCATGGGGTTTGCCAACTTCTCTGATTGCCCAAATACCTTGAGCAAATATAGACAAGAACCCATCATCAATGGTTTGAAAGTTGAAGCCTTTAGAGACACAGGGGCTAGCATCACCATGGAGGCTGACTGTATAGTCCCCTCTAAGCAACTTTTACCTGGTGCCACATACCAGGTAACACACATTGATGGCATCCAAACAAATCATCCCATGGCAGTAGTAAGTCTCAGCTGGGGAGGTGTCATTGGCCCAAAGAGAGTGGCAGTGTCACCAAACTTGCCTGTAGACTGTCTACTGGGTAATGATTTAGAAATCTCAGCCTGGGCTGAGGTTGAACAGGAAATCCATTCTAGAATGGTAAACTCCAATGGAAAGGTTAGCGGGGCTGTAATAGCTACAGCCCCAACCCAAGCTGTCCTTCCTGAAAAGGTTGGTAGGGCTGAGCAACTCTCTGCCCCATCTTTACCAGAAGCTCTTCCAAAACAGAATAGCAAATCTGTTATGATAACAGCAGAAACCCAAACTGAGTCTCCTCCTGAAAAGGTTGGTGGGGCTGTGATGGCCACAGCCCAAACTCAAACAGATATGTGTGTTGTGAAGCCTGAAATGATGGATCACTCCACCCAAACTGAGAGCATGGAGGAGGAAGATAAATCTTCCCCTCACCAGACATTAGGACAGGATCAGCCTCCTCAGGGAACTGATCTTACCCCTGATGAAGGAACTGCCCCAGAGGTTGTTAGGCCTGGCCTGACAGAGCCTCTGATGGCAGTGGACCCTTCTCAGGTGGGACCCAGTCTGGAGCAGGTAACCTGCCCCTCTCTACCTTGCCTTAGTCAGCCCAGGGCTGCAGAGGACAAGAAGGACAGTGAGACCCAGAGGGCCCCCTGTCAAATATAGCACCCCCATCAACAGATTAGGGGCACCAAAACTAGTAGCCCTAGTGAGGTGAAAACTTTAAAAACTCCTGAAGGAGCCCCCTTAAAAGTAGTTAGGGACCTCCCACAGATGGATTCTGTTGGGCACAGCCAAACCTGGGACCCAAAGGGCCCAAACCTGAACTGTCCCTCCAGCAAACCAAACAGAGGGACCCAGCCTCCAGCTTTAGGTAGGCAGAGGTTGACCCTGAGAGCTCAGTGCAACTCAGTTGAAGAAAGAAAGGCACACATGGTGGAAGATAATTGGAGGAAGTTGAGCCCAAAATTAGTGGAGCTTCACTTCAATACTCCATATCCAAACCAGCCTTTAACTTTGCATAAACACACCCAAGGTAGTGATTCCCTATGGTGGAGACCCTCTAATACCCCTAGGGTGAGGGACTGCTTAGTGGACCATGAGACAGGGGGTACCCATGCTAGTGCAGGTACTTCCTTATATGGCCACTCAGGCAATATAGGCTTACCTGGCCAAGGATAGCCTTATCTCCTTTCGTTTGGGGGGGGGGGGGGGGGGGGGTTGTGTAGGAAGGTGGCTACCTGACTATGGTTACCCCAGATTCTTTGCCTTGTGTTTAGCTGGTTTTCGACTTAGTTGGCCTGGTTCTCTGCTAATCAGGGCCCCAGGCTATCTGCTCTCTCTGTAAAATGGATTCCATGTACCCTAGGTGCATAACTAGATTGGCTTGGGTCACCTTATCAGCCCCTGTACAGAGCACTATAGGTGCCCAGGGCATAGGTGCATCCAAGGCCTACCAGGGGCTGCAGCATATCTTTTGCCACCCCTGGCTGGCTAGCTAAAATTGACACAACTGGCTGATCACTCAGCTGGGGCAAGGTGGTGTAATCACCCCTTGCTTAGATATAGTATGCCTATATCTAAACCTATCTGGACACATATAAACCTGTGAGCCACTCCTATGGCAGGCCTTAACAATCCTGAAGGCAGAGTGCGTGGTTTAATGTGAGATGGTGCTCTAGCATGAGCTGAGCCTGTCTGCAGCTGTCGGGACCAATTCCCTTAGCTGTTCCGGGATAATGCCAAACCATATACTATTAAGTGCATTATAATCCTCGCGGTTATATGTCAACTTTGGTTTGGCTTTATCAAAACATGTCGTGTAAGGTGTCATACGAATTGGAATACTACCCCCTCGCCAGTCCTGGCGACGGGGGTAGCATTCCACCCCTCTAGAGGGGACGACATGTTACTTTTGCTAAAACGCGGTTGATTTTTAAAAGAGCCTCAGATCCACAAAAGGGATGCTTCTGCCACAGACACATGTCTGACCTCCTGCTGCTGACCGAAACTCAGCAGAGGAGGCCTGGACAAAGGATTTCCTGTTACAGGGAGGTGTCACACCACCCCAGACAGGAGATAGTGGATTGTAGCAGGGAGGTTTGAAAGAAACCAGACAGTGCCTGGGGAGCACAAGGCTTCCCCTTGCATAATCCGGTCAAACCGGTTCTGGGGCAGCCCAGCCCCAGCTCCAGTGAGACCTGGACAAAGGAAAGGGGGTGTAACCACCCCCCTTCCTGGTCCCACCCATAGGGGAGGGACCTAGCAGGAAATCCACCCCTCAGATTGGAATAAGAGTGGGAGCAGTGCCATTGCACAGCAGATCATCCGGAATCAACTTTTTTTTGTAAAACAATTTTTATTGCAGATTTCAATACAAGCATTACAGTCATTCCGTTTGTAAGTATATGCGGGATCCCAATTTCTCAAAGTCTCTTCAACAAAGTTTCGACATCGTCATTGCTCGTAGACCCGGGGCTGGGTGATAGTCGTCTCACCTAGTGCTCCCCCTCTACCACTACTCGATGGCGTGTCCAATGATCAACCGCTATCTGCTTTTAACTTTTCTTTCCCCCCCCACCAACTCCCCCCCCTTGTCCAGCATCCGGTCTGTTCTAACTGATAGCTCGGTGTCAATGATATGCTGCGACACCCCTCCCCCCCTTCCTTTGCCCTCCCCCCACCCCCGGTGTTCCATGGTGTCTAGTGTCTGGGTTGCCGCATGCTGGGGTGTGTTGGTGACCTGCAGAGTTTTGAGATGTCTAAGGAGTGTGTGTGTCCATGGGGGGAGCTGTAGTAGACACCGCCACCCTAGTTTCCCCAGGGTCCTCTGCTTCCTCCTCATCCTCGCTCTCTATTGTACTATCCCTAAGTGCCTGGACTAGAGTTTCCCACGCTAGTGCCGCTTCCTGGGCCTTCTCGTCAGGCCCCCGTCGAGCCAATTGATACCTGATCGTGCTCTCTGCCGCCGCCCATTTCAGGAACTCAGTGAGCCATTTCCCATGTGTCGGCGCCACCTTCGCTTTCCATCCCCTAGTGAGTTCCCTCTTCGCAAGGAGTAGGCCCATGTCTATAAATTTGCTTGTCAGTTTGTTCTTACGTATGTGTGGAAACCAGTGTAGGAGTGTGGTTGCGCTATCGTAGTGTAGTTCCCTGTCTGTGACCGCGTTCATGGTATCGCCCACTTCCCTCCAGAAGTCCTGCAGGTGTGGGCAGTCCCTTAGCATGTGCAGTAAGTCTGCTTCCAACCGTGCGCATCTAGGACACGCTGCGTCCTCTGCTCCAAAGTATCTCGCTATTTTGTGCGGGGTGAGGTAAGCCCTATGAAGGATATAGAGCTGTATCAATTGGAACCGGGTATTCCTGGTACTCTTCCTGGGCCTCTGAACCAGCTGGGCCCACATCGTATCCGGGATCTCCCTCTGCAGGTCAGTCTCCCATTGGGTCTTTAAGCGCGTAAGGGGTCGCAAGGTGCTCTCGAGTATTCTGGAGTGTAGGCACGTGACTGTCTTGACTGTTCCTGCGGCCATCATCACATATTGACATGGTGGCGACGTCGCGGGTTCACACAGTCCCTCGCCCCAGTGCGCTTGGATCCCTCGTACCACAGCTGCGTGCAGTAGATAGTCCCCTCTCGGAAGGTCGTATTGTTCCTGTTGGGAGTGGTACGGCGTGAGCACCCCGTCGGTGAAGAGGTCTCCCACCACCTGTAGGCCAGCCTCCTCCCAGCCCCGGAGGCTCGACCAGTCGCCGCCATGCGGCAGCGCCGTGAGCATGCCCAGTGGTATTTCGGGTGCGTACGGGTGTCCGGGGCCAGCGCGCTTTTGCACGCGGTTCCAGCAGAGCCTCAATGTCCGTTCCTCTTGAGACAAGTCTCTGAGTGCTAGCCTCTGTTGCAGGGTGATGTACGCCAGCACATGGCGAGGGGTGCCAGTGTCCCTTTCCTGCTCCGGGCCTCGGTATACCCTTGCCACTTCCTGCGTGAGGAATTGCAGTTGGGCGGCCAAATAATAATACTCGAAATCAGGGACCGCGAGTCCGCCCTCGTTCCTCGGGCGGGTCAGGGTTGCCAAGGCTATTCTCCGCCTGCCAGTTCCCCACAGAAAGGACACCACTTGGGATTTTAGTCGTCGAAATACGGCACTTGGTATCCACACAGGCAATGTTCGAAAGAAGTACAATAACCGCGGCAGGGCAATCATTTTAAGCAGCGAGGCACGGCCTGTCATAGACAAGGGGAGGGTGGCCCAGAAAAGCATGTTACCCTGCAGCGTTCGGATACAACGGTTTATATTGCCTTCTAACAGGTCTGTGGGTTCGTGGTAAATGTACACCCCTAGGTAGGGCAAACAGGCTGGCTCCCAGCGGGGCTCGGGACGGGCCATGGGGCACCTCTCCGCCCTCCGGAGAGGAAAGAGGCAGGTCTTCGCCCAGTTCACCTTTAGGCCCGATACATCCCCGAAACGTGCTAGTAGGTCTTCCGCCCCTTCCACTGCCTCTTCGGCATTCTCCAGGAACAGTAGGAGGTCGTCCGCATATAATGATATGTGATGACGAATCCCGTCCACCTCCAGTCCTTGGAAGGAGTCACCGTTCCTGGCCAGTGCCGCCAGAGGCTCTATCGCGAGGGCGAACAGCAAGGGAGAGAGTGCACACCCCTGTCTAGTACCCCTATGCACTGCATATCTATCCGATATCAACGCTCCTACTCGCACCCTAGCGCCCGCCGATGCATATAGCACTTCCGTCCACCGCACATACTCATCCCCAATGCCAAAACTTCGCAGCACCCTGTACAAGTAGCTCCATTCCAGGCTGTCGAAGGCTTTTTCTATGTCGATCGCCATCACCACCGGGGCTCTGGCGGTCGGTGGAGGGTTCGCAACTAGCCTCAGCAACCTACGAATGTTATGAGACGTATTTCTAGTGGGGATAAAGCCCGATTGATCCTTGTGGATCAAGTCTTGCATATGGGCCATCAGCCTGGTGGCTAGTATAGTGCTCAAGATTTTATAATCCGCCGTGAGCATCGACAGTGGTCTGTACGATGCCGGGTCAGAGCTGGGTCTATGCGGCTTGAGCAAGGGGATCATGAGCGCCTCGCGCATCGAGCAGGGCAGTTCCCCCCTCTCTTTTGCCTCATTATATATGATTTGGAGTCGTGGGGCTAGGATATCAATGTATTTACCGTAGAACTCGATGGGCAGACCGTCCACTCCTGGTGTTTTCCTGCGTGCCATTTTCTTTATGGCTCCCCTAACTTCCGCAAGGTCAATTGGGCCCCCGAGGGCTTCCGCTTGGTCTGGTTCTAGGCACGGTAATTGTACCTCAGACAACAAATTCTCCAACACCTCGGTTCGGTCTACCGGGCCTCTCCTATACAGTCGCTCGTAGTATGCTTTAAAGCATTGTAAAATGCCTGGCTGGGTGTTACACAAAGTGCCGTTCGCATTAGTCAGAGATAATATTGGGGCAGCACCCCTATTGGGGTTTGCTAACCAGGCTAGGAGCGTCCCCGTCTTATCTCCCTCGGCGAGTGCTTTGGTTAAGTATGTTTTGTGATCAAAACAGCGAAGGCGCTCCACCTCCACCGCCATTGCTTCCCGCGCTGAGCATACTCTATCCTGCATGTCGGGGTGGTTGGGCCGTTGTTTCTCCACCTCCCGCAAGGCTTGCTCGGCCTTGTACACATCTTCGACTAGTGTTCGCCGTACGCCCGCGAACTTCCCTATACAGTGCCCCCTTACTACCACCTTGAGCGCGTCCCATTCCACTGCCCTGGAAGAGGCAGTCCCCTCATTCTCGGCAAAGTATTGGGAGATTCTACCTTCCAACGCTCCGCTGAACGGCGGATTGTCCAAAGTGTCCGGATGAAGCCGCCACGTTGGAATTGGCGAAACTTCGTTCATCCAGGCAAATGTAAGGAGTAGGGGGTTGTGGTCCGAGATCGTGCGTGCTAGGTATTCGGTTCGGGCAACCATTGGCAACACCGACTGGGAGCATAGGAACGCGTCAATGCGAACATGGAGGTCGTGCAGACCCGAATAGAAGGAATAATCCCTGTCAGTTGGGTGTTGGGCGCGCCATGCATCCGTCAGGTCCCACAACCCCTGCCAGTTTGATCTGTGTTTTGCCAGTCTGTGAACTGGGGACGCATGTAGAGGTGGGTGTGACCTATCAAGGGTGGCATCCGCCACGGAGTTGAGATCTCCCCCCAGTAGCACTGATCCCGTTAAATAAGAGGCTAACTGTTTGGTCAGTCTATTGAAGTATGATGCCTACTCTACGTTTGGCGCATAGACGCTGCAAAGTGTCAACTGACGACCCCGGAGCAAACCCTCAACTGCCACATACCTCCCTTCTGGGTCTATAGTGTGCCTAGTAGTTTGAAAGGGAACCCCCGCCCGGATCCAAAGAAGTGTTCCCCTGGCAAATGCCGAGTACGTGGTGTGGAATAGGTGACCCCTCCATCTCCTCTGCAGTGCGATGCCCTCCTTTTTAGTTAAGTGGGTCTCTTGTAGGAAGGCAATGTGTATCCCTCTGCGGACCAGGTAGGCGTGTACCTTGTGTCTTTTTGTCATGGAATTCAGTCCCCGCACATTCCAGGACACACACTTCAACGAGCCCATGTCAGCCATCACCCCAGTCAGTGTAGATTGAATCAATAACCGTACGCTTCCGGACACCAGGCACCTTCCCACCACCTCCCATCCCCACCCCCCCGCCCAACTTCCCATCCCCAACTGCACCTCGAGTCACCCCAACTACTCCAGGTCCCCCCTCCCCCAGAACAGGACTCAACTGCGAAGTAGAGGCACCCATCCAAACTAGCGAGCAAACGTGCTCACGTAAACTTGTAGTCCGTAGTAATCACCACGGGGGCCTTATGGGCCCTGTGGCGCGTGAGCTGGCTACTGAACCTTTTAAGCCTCGGTCCCATGTCCCTCTGCCCCACAATACTCAATGCGACTCATAAAAGAAAAGTCTCACATTAGTCTGTTCCAATGTCCATGGGGGGCGCCGCCTTCAGGGTCTCTTCACTCAGAAGCCGCGGACAGCTGTTAGGGTCCAACGATTTCCCCCGAAGTCTGGGGGGTGACCTTCGGGCCCCTAGCCCCGTCCAGCCCTGAGAAGTCAGTGTCTGATCCCGTGGCCAGGGCCTCCGAGGCTGATTCTCTTGCCGATTGGACCGGCGCCGTTCCTGACACCTCCTTAACCGCCTGCAGTGCTGCTCTCCGTTCTTCTTCAGTTTGCGATGTTGAAGGCTTCTTGGATCCCCGGTTGCGCCCCCGGAGTCTTCTCGATCGTCTGGTCGCATGATTCTGGCGCTCCTCCTCTGCCCTGAATCGAGCCCCATCCGTGCCCGCCTTGTAGGTGTCCCACCAGGCCCAGGCGTCCGCCGGAGTTTCAAAGAACAACGCCTTGTCGTCCACTATCACTCGCAGTTTGGCCAGGAACAGCAGGGAGTATTGCAGTCCCTCGGTGCGTAGCTCCTTTTTGATGGAGAGGAAGGAGGCTCGCTGTTTCTGGGTTTCGAACGTATAGTCCGGGAACAGTGTGACGTTACTATTGTCCACCTGGAATGGGCCCGCTTCCCTGGCCCGCTGAAGGAGCCAGTCTCTGTCCTTATAGTGGAGCAATTTGATGACCACTGGGCGCGGCGGGAGACCCTGGCGCGGGGGTCGGGAAGGTACGCGGTGCGCCCGTTCTAGTGTGAAGAAGGGAGATAAGCCCTCTGGGGCAACCACAGTTTTTAACCAGTCGGTCAGGTAGCCCACCATGTCCGTACCCTCTTTTTTTTCCGGCAGGCCAACCAGGCGTACGTTGTTCCGCCGACTGCGATTTTCAGCGTCCTCTGCTCTCTTCTCCAGGGTCTGTATCCGCTCCAACGCTTCCGTGAGTCGCCCCTCCATCGATTTGTGGGCCGGTACGACATCCTGTAAGGTAACTTCTGCGGCCTTGACCCTGTCCTGTAGCTTCGCGTGATCTGCGCGCAGGTGCCCCAGCCCCGTCGCTACCTGACCAATATCGTGATGTAGGGCCTCCTTCGTAGCAGCAATGGCGTCTAGAATCCGGTCCTGCATCAGTTGGAGCTCCGTGGGGGGTTGCGGGGAGTCGTCTGGTGTTTCCGTGGCTGGGCTCCCGTCCCCTTTGGGTCCTCTAGGCTTTCCCATCTTGCACCTCCCTGCAATTCAGGACCCTCAGGGTGGTCCGGCGTCAACGACGTCTCCCGCAATATTCTGCCGCCAACCTCAAGGTAGTCTCGCTACTAGCCGTCGTCAGGCGGTGAGCCGAGTCTCCGGGGGCCGCGTTGCGGAGATCGAAAATGGCGCCAGTGATCTGGTAGGGCTTTCAACTTCCCCCGGCGACCGGGCGTCAGGGGTCCGCACTGGGGTCCACCAGCCGATTCCGTCTTCCGGTCAGTACTCCATGGAGCTCATCTCAGCGTTTTGCGGCGCCGATGACCCGAAGTCACCCTCCACGCAGGGAGCACAACCCGGGGCCAGGGGCGGGGTGGAGAGTGTAGGATGCGCAGTGCCCCAGCAGGTGTATTCCTCCCTCCGGTCCCGGCTCTCCGTCTCCCACGGGTCCAGGGCCGATTCGATGCCCCTCCTTCGCGGAGTCAGTTTCACCCTGCACGTTCGGGCCGGGCCGGGCCGCCGCCCAATCAAGGCACAGGCCCTGCCGGTGGGCTATGCAGTGTCTCCTCTGAACGAGGCTGGACGTCCTCTGGGCAACCTCCACTCTTGGTGCCTTCGTAAGGCCTCCTCAAAGCAGGCCCGTTGTGTCACGGCCGCTTTCGGGGGTATTGCGCCGTTGCAGGACTTCGTAGGCCTCAAAGCCGGGGCCTAGAGTGAGCCCCTTGTGGTTGTGGGCGGAGCCCCGCCAGCACTCCGCTCCCGAGCGGACCTCGCACTGACCTCAGGGTCCGCCGATGCTCCGGGTGGCCGCCGCCGTTTCCCACGAGTCCAGCACTTCACGGCGCGCCACGCTGTGGCCTCAGGACATCAGGGGCGGGTTCGTCGATATCCCGTAGCGGCTGCGATGCAGGGAGCCGCCATCTTATCCCCTGCCGTCTTGGGTATTTCGCGCCCTTCAGCGTCCACTATGCCTGGTGTTGCGGCGCGCTGTCCCAACCGGAACAGACCTGAGGGTTGGCTCCGGGATCGACCCGATTTCCACGGGGAGCCCGGGTCTGAGTCAGGATTCGAGGCGGATTACAGGCTGAGGGTCGGGAGCCTCGCTAGGCTGCGACCGTTTCCATCGGCTGCTAGCCACCGGGTTCATCATCCGGAATCAACTTAAAACTAAGAAGACGACTGGACTTCGACATTCTGCTGCTCAGAAGACTGAAGAAGAATCTCCCTTGTGGCCTAGGAGTGGCCACCCTGTGAACACAGGTACCAACCAGCAACTCGACGTCTGCTTTGCCGCCGCCTTCCGCCGGAGCCCGAGCCCAGAGCCCGACAAGAACCAGACTCCCAGACCTCTCAGAGCCCGATCCACAGTCCCTGCAAAGAAGGGACCCGTGGAGGCACCGAGTGACGTGGGACCGGACATCTTGGAAGACACTCGAAAAGCTGACTGCGCAGCCTCCGAGGCATCCTCGACGTTGTGCTTTGGGGATTGAGAACCCCCACCACCGAGCAGCCCTTGCACCGAAGATCAGCCCTCCAGCATCTCCACGATCTGCTCTGACCTTGCTGGTCCGAGTGTAAAGCATCTTTCAACTTCTGCGTGGCTTGCATTTGCCAAGGCCTGTTTGCTCCGATCAGGTCGCCGACACCGCCAACAGCGAGAAGCCTGCGTGGGACAGCTCGTGACCGACTCCTGGACGTCCTTGACCCCGGGTGTCCACGTGGCTGCAGAAAGAAGCTACCCAACAACGCCTGTTTGCACCCGACATCGCCTGGTTCCAATCTGGTTCCACGGTAGTCACTGGCTAGTGACTTTGAACACTGTCCCCTCTGCTTTCAGGTTTTCACATCTTCAGATCCACCCTTGGATCCACCGGAACTCTTCACATCGAGCCGCCTGCAGCATCTTCAGCTCCAAGCACCATCGACCAGCGTGACGAAACCCGACACTACTTCGACCCTGTGCACCCGCTTCCTGTGGGTGAGGTAACTCAGCTCCGCCGGTGCTCCTGCACTGGTACACATCTCAAGGGCCTGTGTCTTAAGTTTCAGCTCCATAGGTCACTCGGAAGGTTCCTAACTTTCTAACTTTGTAACTTTTACGCACCATTGACATTGCATTGGTGTAAGCCGCACTTTCCGTGCTGCACCCAAATTCCGTGGGCTACTCCCGACTTCAGCATTGCTAGTCCTGACTGCTCCCAGCGATTCTCTAGGCCCTAGGCCTAACCACTGTTCGATTGGTATCTCTTATACCATTTTTTAGTATATGGTTTGAGTGGCCACCCGCCCTCATCCAAAATTGTGCAACTTTGTATGTTATACTGTGCTTTTGATTTAACGCTTGTGCCCCTTTCCTCATAAAGAGTACTGGGGATTAATTTAGAAATAAACACATATATTTTTATAATATATACTTGTGTGGTGTCCTTTCATTTGATTACAGGATTGTATGTGGTAAAACAGCTCGCTTAACACGACCTCTTAAGTTAAGCCTTTAAGGCTGTTTAGTCCATGCTACCACTAGGATAGCTTGTCTAACAAGGTTGACTTACAACCAGACATCTTTGGGGTTTGTTTGGACTGATACCAAGTGGTTCCAGAATTGGAAACACTACATATCAGGCCAACTTCTCACATTTACTACTCCGCTATCCAGCACTTTCCTTACTGTTGCAGTAATTGGAGTGGGAATAATAATGTTTACCCCGCTGCTATCCAACGTTTTCCCTACTGTTGCACTCACTGGAGTGGGAATAGTAATTTTTACATCTCCTGTATCCAACACTTCCCCTACTGTTGCACTTACTGGAGTGGGAAGAGTAATTTTTACATCTCCTGTATCCAACACTTCCCCTACTGTTGCACTTACTGGAGTGGGAAGAGTAACTTTTACCCCTCCACTATCCAACACTTTCCCTACTGTTGAACTCACTGGAGTGGGAATCGTAAATGTTTGCCCTCCGCTATCCAACACGTACCCTACTGTTGCACTTACTGGAGTGGGAATAGTATATTTTACCCTTCCGCTATCCAAAACTTTCCCTACTGTTGCACTCACTGGAGTGGAAATAGTACATTTTTCCCCTCCGCTATCCAAAACTTTCCCTACTGTTGCACTCCCTTGAGTGGGAACTATATTTTTTACCCCTCCACTATCCAACTCTTTCCCTACTGTTGCAGTCACTGGAGTGGGAATAATATTTTTAACCCTCCGCTATCCAAAACTTTCCCTACTGTTGCCGTCACAGGAATGGGACTAGTACTTTTTACCTCTCCACTATCCAACACTTTCCCTACTGTTGCACTCACTGGAGTGGGAATAGTAAGTTTTTCCCCTCCACTATCCAACACTTTCACTACTGTTGCACTCACTGCAGTGGGAATAGTAATTTTTACCTCTCCGCTATCCAACACTTCCCCTTCTGTTGCACCTGTCGGAGTGGGAATAGTAATTTTTACCCCTCCGCTATCCAACACTTTCGCTACTGTTACACTCACTGGAGTGGGAATAGTGAATTTTTCCCCACCGCTATCCAAAACCTTCCCTACTGTTGCAGTTACTGGAGTGAGAATGGTAATTTTTACTTCTACACTATCCAACACTTTCCCTACTGTTGCACTCGCTTGAGTAGGAATAGTAATTTTTACCCCTCCGCTATCCAACACTTTCACTAATATTGCACTCACTGTAGTGGGAATAGTAAGTTGTTCCCCTCCGAAATCCAAAGCTTTCCCTACTGTTGCACTCACTGCAGTGGTAATAGCAATTTTTACCTCTCCGCTACCCAAAACGGCCCCTACTGTTGCACTTATCGGAATGGGAATAGTAATTTTTACCCCTCCGCTATCCCACACTTTCGCTACAGTTACACTCACTGGAGTGGGAATAGTACATTTTTCCCCGCCGCTATCCAAACTTTCCCTACTGTTGCAGTTACTGGAGTGGGATTAGTAATTTTTACTTGTACGCTATCCAACACTTTCCCTACTGTAGCATTCACTTGGGTAGGAATAGTCAGCCTGATTCATGTACATGCCGTTTTGCGTGTCCCTAATAGCGAATAATAGCGACTCGCTATTGAGAAAACGCAAAACGGCATTCATGTATTTTTCGGGGAAAAAATAGCGACTCGCACGCGGGCGCTAAAGCCGTTAGCGACCTTCAAAAAACGCAGAAAAATCGCAATTTCCGGCCACCAGCGATCGGGATTGCGACTCGCAATCCCGATCGCACGGGATAGCGACGCGCAATCCCGATCGCACGGGATTGCGACTCGCAATCCCGTGCGATCGGGATTGCGAGTCGCATTATCGCGGGAACCGGAAATACGGCAAGACGCATTCCGAGCACCGTGATGACATCACAACCAGGAAGCAGCCAAATCCCACCCCCAAACACCACAGTGACGCAATCATCCGACTCGACACGACGGAAAGCTGCCGCAAAACCGCCGATAGCGACTCCCGACCCGGCAGAAATAGCGCCCGCCATGTCTGAAGAACCACTGCCCGGCCCCAGCAACAGCGCTAGCCGAAAGCGCAAACTGAAATTCTCTGAGTCTGAGCTGGAGAACCTCATTGAAGGGGTGGTGGCCCAACACGACCAGCTGTTTGGTGCCAACTCCAGGAGGGTCCCCAAACAGGAGAAGCGGAGGATCTGGGTCGGGATTGCCTCCAGCGTGAACTCAGTTGGCGTTGCGGACAGGTCGGTGGAAGAGCTCAAGAAGCGCTGGTACGACCTCCGAGGGCGTGCCAAGGAGAGGGTGGCGGCGCGTCTCGGTGAGTCGTCAGGCACTGGAGGTGGTGGACCGACTGTCCCACCCAACACCCCTCTGGAGGACCGGGTGGAGGACACCTTGGAGAGGGAGGCGTGTGTTGGCGTGACCACTCTGGACTCCTCCCGCCCAACCCACAACACCCAAGGTAAGTGGCATGCGACTGCGACCCTGTCCCCTATGACCGTCCCTGCCCGAATAGGCTCACTCATTGGCCCTTAATCATGCCTATGTTGTGCATCAGGAAATGCCCTGAGGCATTGTGGGAGACGTAGTATGTCCACAATGTAGTAGTACCACAATGCGGCCAGTAAGGTTCCTAAGCGCACAAATCCACAGCCATCCAGGGAATGCCACCCAGCATGCATGTAACATCTGCACGTCTGCCAGTCACATGCACCTAATGAGTATCCACTTACCCTCACAGGTGCAGATGATAGCAGTGACAGTGAGAGGCTGGTGATCGTCGAGGAGGCCCAGGAGGAGGAATCCCTACCCGCTACCCAGCCACCATCCCCTGCCGCTGCGCCAACACCAGCAGCCAGGCCCCCCACCTTACCTGCTGCACCATCTGCAGGCCCACCGGTTACCAAGGCCAGGCCCCCCACCTTACCTGCAGCACCATCTGCAGGCCCACCGGCTGCCAAGGCCAGGCCCCCCACCAATGTGCCTCCAGTGCCTGCCGCACCTGCGACACCAGCTGCTACAACACCTGCAGCTCGTCCTCCACGATCTGGGCCAGCCACATCCACACAGCGGCAGCACAGCAGAAGGGGCAAAGGGCATCTCCATGCCTGCATGAGCGTGGAGCGGCGAATGCTCCGCCTACACCAGAGGCAGTCGCAGCAGCAAGGAGCCATCCAGCTCCAGCTGCAGAAGATCGGCGGCAATGTGGCGGGAGTCGGCCAGCGGGTGGACCGCATGACGGCGGCCATTGAGCGCATGACTGCGGCAATGGAGGCCAATACTGCTGCGCTGGGGAAGCAGCGCAGTGTTGCACGCAGGCGCCACCACCAGCTGCTGAGCCAGATGGCGACCTATAGTCGCTCCAATTATGTGGCAGCAAATGCCACCACCCAGCTGTCGCGGCGCTCCATGACCCAGCAGCACCAGCTGGTCCAGTGCTGCGAGGAGATCTCCCGGGTGCTGGAGCACTTGACCACCGCTGTGGCCCCACTGCTCACACCTGTGCTACCGGCCATCGTAGGGGGTGATGATGGCAGTGAGGCAGCCTCCAGCGTGAGCAGCAACTCTGCCGCGCAGGCCCCCCCACCTAGGCGCAGCACCAGGGCTACGCCTGGTCCATCTGCCCAGGATGAGGATGAGCCTCAAAGGCGCCTGGGAAATGTGCGCAGGAAGCACCAATGACATTGTGTCAGGGACACAGGCGCAGGCTGAAGATAAGCCTGCCATGGACATTAACATGCAGTATGCTGGAATACTGTATTTTTTTGTAAATAGTTCTTACCATGAGCCTTTTCTGTTGTGAATCAAACAAATACATTTATTTTGCAGCACACATTCGCCTTGTGTTATCATTACATTTTGCATGCAATTGTGATATGTGGGGTGGGGGAAGGGGGTGGGCTAGAAATTGTTAGCTGTGATGTGGTTGTGACGTCTGTGGCCTTCAGCTGGGTTCTCCCCGCGTGCATGGTGCGCATTTGCTGGTGGCCGGTCGTCCCCCTCAGATTCACTGCCTGAGATGTCAACTGGTATCCGGCGCTTGGTTGCAATGTTATGTAGCATTGCACAGACAGCCACAATGCGGCAGCACGCTGCAGGACTGTAATACATGGCCCCACCTGTCTTGTGCAGTATACGGAACCTGCTCTTGAGCAGGCCAAATGTCCTTTCAATACAGTTCCTTGTCCGGATGTGCGCAACATTGTAGCGCCGTTGCTGAGGTGTGGCAGGGTTGAGGTAAGGGGTCAGGAGGTATTCCCGTAGGGCGTAGCCACTGTCACCTGAATGAGAGGAGCAGATGTTGATTGCCTGTGCAACGCAGTTACTTCATAGCAATGTGACATTGTCGACAAAGTGTACTTACCAAGTAGGTGTCCTTCCCCAAACTCTCCCCTGATCAGTCGTGTGTGGAGTCCGCTGTGCCTGAAGATGAAGGAGTCATGGGTACTCCCTGGGTACTGGGCCACAATGTCAGTGATGATGCTCTTGGCATTGCAGACCATCTGTATGTTGAGGGAGTGGTAGGACTTTCTGTTGCGGTACATATACTCCGTGCCAGCTGGTGGGCAGATGGCGACGTGGGTACAGTCTATGCAGCCGAGGACATGGGGAAAATGGGCAACATTATAAAATTGTAGTTTACTGAGGTCCAATTCCTGTTGGCTCGTGGGAAATGTGATGTGCCGGTGGAGCTGGCTGAGCATGGCGTCAACAAAAGTGTGGAGGCAGCGTGACATGGTGGGCTGGGATATCCCCCCAGCAGCGGCTACTATGCCCTGGAAACTGCCGGAGGCCAGGAGGTGCAGGCTGCACAATACCTGCACATGTGTGGGCACAGAATTGTTTCGCCTTGTTGGGTGCTGCATGATGGGGTCGAGTTCTTGTATCAGCCAGGTGATCATTTCCCCATTCAGCCTGTATTTTGCATAAATCTGTTCTCTGGTTTGGCCCAGCTAGGTGACCCGCTGCCGGTAAATCCTTGCCTGCCTCATGCGTCTCCTCCGTGCTGCTCGCTGTAGCCTTCGCCGCCTCACCACCATGTACATCCCAGGCATTGTGGAACGCCTAATGCTGCTGCTGACTGTCCTTATGTGTGATTGGTCAGGCCTGGGACTGTTGGTGATTGGCTAACAGTTTTTCAAATTTGCCTTCATCATGGCTTGTATGGTTACCACCTGCTTTGAGCTGTCCTTAACTTGCGCCGCGCAAACGTGCGATTTTGCGCTTTTTCGCTAATGTATTTCTTGCATGAATGCCGTTTGCGACAATATTGCGTTTCGCTAATCATTTCGCAGAATCCGTGGTTGGTCGCTATTTCCGTATCGCTAATGCTCGACTTCCCGGAGTCTGCGACTATTTCTGCGTAATCGCTATTCCAGTCGCAATTATTTTTTAGCGATTTCGCTATTTCGTACTTGAATGCCGATTCCGTCTTTTGCGCCCGCAATTGCGTTATCGCAGCCATTGCGGGCGCTATTTCGCTTCATGAATCAGGCTGAGTATTTTTTACCCCGTCGCTATCCAGCCCCTTCTCTACTGTTGCACTCACTGGAGTGGGAATAGCAATTTTTACCCCTGCACTATCCAACACTTGCCTTACTGTTGTAGTAATTGGAGTGGGAATAGTAATTTTTACCCCGCTGCTATCCAACACTTTCCCTACTGTTGCACTCACTGTAGTGGGAATAGTAATTTGTAGCTCTCCTCTATCCAACACTTACCCTACTTTGCACTTATTGACGTTGGAATAGTAATTTTTACACTTCCGCTATCCAACACTTTCCATACTGTTGCACTCACTGGAGTGGGTATAGTCATTTTTACCTCTCCGCTATTCAACACTTCCCCTTCTGTTGCACCTATCGGAGTGTGAATAGTAAATTTTACTCCTCCGCTATCCAACACTTTCGCTACTGTTACACTTACTGGAATGGGAATAGTACATTTTTCCCCGCTGCTATCCAAAACTTTCCCTACTGTTGCAGTTACTGGAGTAGGAATAGTACATTTTACTCCTAAACTATCCAACACTTTCCCTATTGTTGCATTTGCTTGAGTAGGAATAGTATTTTTTACCCCACCGCTTTCCAACTCTTTCCCTACTGTTGCACTCACTGGAGTGGGAATAGTATTTTATACCTCTCCGCTATCCAACACTCTCCCTACTGTTGCACTCACTGGAGTGGGAATTGTCATTTTTACTACTCCGCTATCCAACACTTTCCTTACTGTTGCAGCAACTCAAGTGGGAATAGTAATTTTTACCCCGCTGCTATCCAATATTTTCCCTACTGTTGCACTCACTGGAGTGGGAATAGTAATTTTTACCTCTCCTGTATCCAACACTTCCCCTATTGTTGCACTTACTGGAGTGGGAATAGTAACTTTTACCCCTCCACTATCCAACAATTTCCCTACTGTTGAACTCACTGGAGTGGGAATCGTAAATGTTTCCCCTCCACTATCCAACACTTTCTCTACTGTTGTACTCACTGGAGTGGGAATAGTACATTTTTCCCCTCCGCTATCCAAAACTTTCACTACTGTTGAACTCACTGGAGTGGGATCAGTATTTTATTCCCCTCCGCTATCCAACACTTTCCCCACTGTTGCAGTCACTGGAGTGGGAATAGTATTTTTAACCCTCCGCTATCCAACATTTTCCCTACTGTTGCAGTCACTGGAGTGGGAATAGTACTTTTTACCTCTCCGCTATCCAACACTTTCCCTACTGTTGCACTGACTGGAGTGGGAATAGTACTTTTTACCTCTCCGCTATCCAACACCTTCCCTACTGTGCACTCACTGGAGTGGGAATAGTAATTTTTAGCTCTCCTCTATCCAACACTTACCCTACTTTGCACTTATTGACGTTGCAATAGTAATTTTTACCCCTCCGCTATCCAACACTTTCCCTACTGTTGCACTCACTGGAGTGGGAATAGTACATTTTTCCCCTCCGCTATCCCAAACTTTCTCTACTTTTGCACTCACTGGAGTGGGAACAGTATTTTTTACCCCTCCGCTATCCAACACTTTCCCTACTATTGCAGTCACTGGAGTGGTAATAGTACTTTTTACCTCTCCGCTATCCAACACTTTCCCTACTGTTGCAGTCACTGGAGTGGGAATAGTACTTTTTACCTCTCCATTAGCCAACACTTTTACTACTGTTGCACTCACTGGAGTGGGAATAGCACTTTTTACCTCTCCGCTATCCAACATTTTCCCTACTGTGCACTCACTGGAGTGGGAATAGTAATTTTTTGCTCTCCTCTATCTAACACTTACCCTACTTTGCACTTATTTACGTTGGAATAGTAATTTTTACCCCTTCGCTATCCAACACTTTCCCTACTGTTGCACTCACTGGAGTGGGAATAGTAAATTTTTCACCTCCGCTATCCAACGCTTTCCCTACTGTTGCACTCACTGCAGTGGGAATAGCAATTTCTACCTCTCCGTTTTTCCAACACATCCCCTACTGTTGCACTTATCAGGGTGGGAATAGTAATTTTTACACCTCCGCTATCCAACACTTTCGCTACTGTTGCAGTTACTGAAGTGGGATTAGTAATTTTTATTCGTACACTATCCAACACTTTCACTACTGTTACACTCGCTTGAGTAGGAATAGTATTTTTTACCCCGCAGCTATCCAGCCCCTTCTCTACTGTTGCACTTACTGGAGTGGGAATAGTAATTTTTACCCCTCCGCTATCGCACACTTTCCCTATTGTTGTAGTAATTGGAGTGGTAATTGTAATTTTCACCCCTCTGCTATCCAACACTTTCCCCACTGTTGCATTCACTGGAGTGGGAATAGTAATTTTTACTACTCCGCTATCCAACACTTTCCTTACTGTTGCAGTAATTGGAGTGGGAATAGTAATTTTTACCCCTCTAGTATCCAATGATTTCCCTACTGTTGCACTCATTGGAGTGGGAATAGTAATTTTTACATCTTCTGTATCCAACACTTCCCCTACTGTTGCACTTACTGGAGTGCGAAGAGTAACTTTTACCCCTCCACTATCCAACACTTTCCCTACTGTTGAACTCACTGGAGTGGGAATCGTAAATGTTTCCTCTCTCCTATCCAACACGTTCTCTACTGTTTCACTCACTGGAGTGGGAATAGTATTTTTTACCCTTCCGCTATCCAACACTTTCCCTACTGTTGCACTCACTGAAGTGGAAATAGTACATTTTTCCCCTCCGCTATCCAAAACTTTCCCTACTTTTGCACTCACTTGAGTGGAAACTATATTTTTTACCCCTCCACTATCCAACACTTTCCCTACTGTTGCAGTCACTGGAGTGGGAATAGTATTTTTAACCCTCCGCTATCCAAAACTTTCCCTACTCTAGCCGTCACTGGAATGGGAATAGTACTTTTTACCTCTCCACTATCCAACACTTTCACTACTGTTGCACTCACTGGAGTGGGAATAGTAAGTTTTTCCCCTCCACTATCCAACACTTTCCCTACTGTTGCACTCACTGCAGGTGGAATAGTAATTTTTACTTTTCCGCTATCCAACACTTCCTCTTCTGTTGCACCTATCGGAGTGGGAATAGTAATGTTTACCCCTCCGCTATCCAACACTTTCGCTACAGTTACACTCACTGGAGTGGGAATAGTAAATTTTTCCCCGCCGCTATCCAAACTTTAGCTACTGTTGCAGTTACTGGAGTGGGATTGGTAAGTTTTTACTCGTACGCTATCCAACACTTTCCCTACTATTGCACTCGCTTGAGTAGGAATAATATTTTTTGCCCCGTCGCTATCCATCCCCTCTTATACTGTTGCACTCACAGGAGTGGGAATAGTAATTTTTACCCCTGCACTATCCAACACTTGCCTTACTGTTGTAGTAATTGGAGTGGGAATAGTAATTTTTACTCCGCTGCTATCCAACACTTTCCCTACTGTTGCACTCACTGGAGTGGGAATAGTACTTTGTAGCTCTCCTTTATCCAACACTTACCCTACTTTGCACTTATTGACGTTGGAATAGTAATTTTTACACCTCCGCTATCCAACACTTTCCATACTGTTGCACTCACTGGAGTGGGAATAGTCATTTGTACCTCTCCTCTATTCAACACTTCCCTTTCTGTTGCACCTATTGGAGTGTGAATAGTAATTCACATCCAACACTTTCGCTACTGTTACACTTACTGGAGTGGGAATAGTTAATTTTGCTCCTACACTATCCAACACTTTCTCTACTGTTGCACTCGCTTGAGTAGGAATAGTATTTTTTACCCCACCGCTTTCCAACTCTTTCCCTACTGTTGCACTCACTAAAGTGGGAATAGTATTTTATACCTCTCCGCTATCCAACACTCTCCCTACTGTTGCACTCACTGGAGTGGGAATAGTCATTTTTATGACTCCGCTATCCTACACTTTCCTTACTGTTGCAGTAATTTGAGTGGGAATAGTAATTTTTACCACGCCGCTATCCAACACTTTCCCTACTATTGCACTGACTGGAGTGGGAATAGTATTTTATACCTCTCCGCTGTCCAACACTCTCCCTACTGTTGCACTCACTGGAGTGGGAATAGTCATTTTTACTACTCCGCTATCCAACACTTTCCTTACTGTTGCAGTAACTGGAGTGGGAATAGTAATTTTTACCCCGCTGCTATCCAACGTTTTCCCTACTGTTGAACTCACTGGAGTGGGAATAGTAATTTTTACCTCTCCTGTATCCAACACTTTCCTTACTGTTGAACTCACTGGAGTGGGAATCGTAAATGTTTCCCCTCTGCTATCCAACACATTCCCTACTGTTGCACTCACTGGAGTGGTAATAGTAGTTTTTTACCCTTCCGCTATCCAACACTTTCCCTACTGTTGCACTCACTTTAGTGAAAATAGTAAGTTTTTCCCCTCCACTATCCAAAACTTTCCCTACTGTTGCACTCACTGGAGTGGGAACTATATTTTTTACCCCTCCACTATCCAACACTTTCCCTACTGTTGCAGTCACTGGAGTGGGAATAGTATTTTTAACCCTCCACTATCCAACACTTTCCCTACTGTTGCCGTCACTGGAGTGGGAATAGTACTTTTTACCTCTCCACTATCCAACACTTTTACTACTGTTGCACTCACTGGAGTGGGAATAGTACTTTTTACCTCTCAGCTATCCAACATTTTCCCTACTGTGCACTCACTGGAGTGGGAATAGTAATTTTTTGCTCTCCTCTATCCAACACATACCCTACTTTGCACTTATTTACGTTGGAATAGTAATTTGTACCCCTCCGCTATCCAACACTTTCCCTACTGTTGCACTCACTGGAGTGGGAATAGTACATTTTTCCCCTCCACTATCCAACGCTTTCCCTACTGTTGCGCTCACTGCAGTGGGAATAGCAATTTTTACCTCTCCGCTATCCAACACATCCCCTACTGTTGCACTTATCAGAGTGGGAATAGTAATTTTTAACCCTCCGCTATCCAACACTTTCGCTACTGTTACACTCACTGGAGTGGGAATAGTAAAGTTTTTCCCCGCCACTATCCAAAACTTTCCCTAGTGTTGCAGTTACTGAAGTGGGATTAGTAATTTTTATTCGTACACTATCCAACACTTTCCCTACTGTTACACTCGCTTGAGTAGGAATAGTAATTTTTTACCCCGCCGCTATCCAGCCCCTTCTCTACTGTTGCACTTACTGGAGTGGGAATAGTAATTTTTACCCATCCGCTATCGCACACTTTCCCTAGTGTTGTAGTAATTGGAGTAAGAATTGTAATTTTTACCCCTCTGCTATCCAACACTTTGCCCACTGTTGCATTCACTGGAGTGGGAATGGTAATTTTCACTACTCCGCTATCCAATACTTTCCTTACTGTTGCAGTAATTGGAGTGGGAATAGTAATTTTTACCCCGCTGCTATCCAACGTTTTCCCTACTGTTGCACTCACTGGAGTGGGAATAGTATTTTTTACCCTTCCGCTATCCAACACTTTCCCTACTGTTGCACTCACTGGAGTGGAAATAGTACATTTTTCCCCCCCGCTATCCAAAACTTTCCCTACTGTTGCACTCACTTGAGTCGGAACTATATTTTTTACCCCTCCACTATCCAACACTTTCCCTACTGTTGCAGTCACTGGAGTGGGAATAGTATTTTTAACCCTCCGCTATCCAACACTTTCCCTACTGTTGCCGTCACTGGAGTGGGAATAGTACTTTTTACCTCTCCACTATCCAACACTTTTACTACTGTTGCACTCACTGGAGTGGGAATAGTACTTTTTACCTCTCCGCTATCCAACATTTTCCCTACTGTGCACTCACTGGAGTGGGAATAGTAATTGTTTGCTCTCCTCTATCCAACACATACCCTACTTTGCACTTATTTACGTTGGAATAGTAATTTGTACCCCTCCGCTATCCAACACTTTCCCTACTGTTGCACTCACTGGAGTGGGAATAGTACATTTATCCCCTCCGCTATCCAACGCTTTCCCTACTGTTGCACTCACTGCAGTGGGAATAGCAATTTTTACCTCTCCGCTATCCAACACATCCTCTACTGTTGCACTTATCAGAGTGGGAATAGTAATTTTTAACCCTCCGCTATCCAACACTTTCGCTACTGTTACACTCACTGGAGTGGGAATAGTAAAGTTTTTCCCCACCACTATCCAAAACTTTCCCTAGTGTTGCAGTTACTGAAGTGGGATTAGTAATTTTTATTCGTACACTATCCAACACTTTCCCTACTGTTACACTCGCTTGAGTAGGAATAGTATTTTTTACCCCGCCGCTATCCAGCCCCTTCTCTACTGTTGCACTTACTGGAGTGGGAATAGTAATTTTTACCCGTCCGCTATCGCACACTTTCCCTAGTGTTGTAGTAATTGGAGTGGGAATTGTAATTTTTACCCCTCTGCTATCCAACACTTTGCCCACTGTTGCATTCACTGGCGTGGGAATAGTAATTTTTACTACTCCGCTATCCAATACTTTCCTTACTGTTGCAGTAATTGGAGTGGGAATAGTAATTTTTACCCCGCTGCTATCCAACGTTTTCCCTACTGTTGCACTCACTGGAGTGGGAATAGTAATTTTTACATCTGCTGTATCCAACACTTCCCCTAATGTGGCACTTACTGGAGTGGGAAGAGTAACTATTACCTCTCCACTATCCAACACTTTCCCTACTGTTGAAGTCACTGGAGTGGGAATCGTAAATGTTTCCCCTCTGCTATCCAACACGTTCCCTACTGTTGCACTCACTGGAGTGGGAATAGTATTTTTTACCCTTCTGCTATTCAACACTTTCCCTACTGTTGCACTCACTTGAGTCATAACTATATTTTTTACCCCTCCACTATCCAACACTTTCCCTATTGTTGCAGTCACTGGAGTGGAAATAGTATTTTTAACCCTCCACTATCCAAAACTTTCCCTACTGTTGCCGTCACTGGAGTGGGAATAGTACTTTTTACCTCTCCACTATCCAACACTTTCCCTACTGTTGCACTCACTGGAGTGGGAATAGTAAGTTTTTCCCCTCCACTATCCAACACTTTCCCTACTGTTGCACTCACTGCAGTGGGAATAGTAATTTTTACCTCTCCGCTATCCAACACTTCCCCTTCTGTTGCACCTATCGGAGTGGGAATAGTAATTTTTACCCCTCTGCTTTCCAACACTTTCGATACTGTTACACTCACTGGAGAGGGAATAGTGAATTTTTCCCCACCGCTATCCAACACATCCCCTACTGTTGCACTTATCAGAGTGGGAATAGTAATTTTAACCCTCCGCTATCCAACACTTTCGCTACTGTTACACTCACTGGCGTGGGAATAGTGAAGTTTTTCCCCACCGCTATCCAAAACTTTCCCTACTGTTGCAGTTACTGGAGCGGGAATAGTAATTTTTACTCCTACAGTATCCAACACTTTCCCTACTGTTACACTCACTTGAGTAGGAATAGTATTTTTTACCCCACCGCTTTCCAACTCTTTCCCTACTGTTGCAATCACTGGAGTGGGAATAGAATTTTATGCCTCTCCGCTATCCAACACTCTCCCTACTGTTGCACTCACAGGAGTGGGAATAGTCATTTTTACTACTCCGCTATCCAACACTTTCCTTACTGTTGCAGTAATTGGAGTGGGAATAGTAATTTTTACCCCGCTGCTATCCAACGTTTTCCCTACTGTTGCACTCACTGGAGTGGGAATAGTAATTTTTACCTCTCCTGTATCCAACACTTCCCCTACTGTTGCACTTACTGGAGTTTGAATAGTAACTTTTACCCCTCCACTATACAACACTTTCCCTACTGTTGGTCTCACTGGAATGGGAATCGTAAACGTTTCCCCTCTGCTATTCAACACGTTCCCTACTCTTGCACTCACTGGAGTGGGAATAGTATGTTTTACCCTTCCGCTACCCAACACTTTCCCTACTGTTGCACTCACTGGAGTGGAAATAGTCAATTTTTCCCCTCCGCTATCCAAAACTTTCCCTACTGTTGCACTCACTGCAGTGGGAACTATATTTCTAACCCCTCTGCTATCCAACACTTTCCCTACTGTTGCAGTCACTGGAGTGGGAATAGTATTTTTAACCCTCCGGTATCCAACACTTTTCCTACTGTTGCCATCACTGGAGTGGGAATAGTACTTTTTACCTCTCCACTATCCAACATTTTCCCTACTGTGAACTCACTGGAGTGGGAATAGTAATTTTTAGCTCTCCTCTATCCAACACTTACCCTACTTTGCACTTATTTACGTTGGAATAGTAATTTGTACTCCTCCGCTATCCAACAGTTTCCCTACTGTTGCACTCACTGGAGTGGGAATAGTAATTTTTACCTCTCCTGTATCCAACACTTCCCCTACTGTTGCTCTTACTGGAGTGGGAATAGTAACTTTTACCACTCCGTAGGAAGGTGGACATCTGACTATGGTTACCCCAAACTTTTTGCCTGGTGTTTAGCTGGTTTTTGACATAGTTGGCCTGGGATCCTGCAATTCAGGGCCCCAGGCTGATTGCTCTCTCCTTAAAATGGACTCTATGTACCTTAGGTGCATACACAATCTGAACTGGTTCACCTTATTGGCCCCTGTAACACTGTACCCTAGGTACCCAGGGTATAGGTGTTTCCAAGGCCTACCACGGGCTGCAGCATGTATTGTGCCACCCCTGGCCTGGCCTCCATATTGGACACAACTGGCTGATCACTCAGCTGGGGTAAGTTGGTGTAATCACCTCTTACTTAGATATAGTATCCCTATATCTAACCTTAACTGGACACATATGTTCCTATCAGCCACTCCTATGGAAGGCCTCATCAATCCTGGAGGCAGAGTGCTTGTAAATATGTGAGCTGGTGCTCTAGCATGAGCTCAGCCTGTCTGCGGCTGTCGGGAACAACTCCCTTAGCTGTTCCGGGATATTGCCATACCATATACTCTTAAGTGCATTATAATCCTCGCGGTTATATGCTAACTTTGGTTTGGCTTTATCAAAACATGTCGAGTAAGGTGTCATATGATTTGGAATACTATCCCCTCGACAGTTCTGTCGACGGGGATAGCATTCCACCCTTCTAGAGGGACACGACATGTACCTAGCCTTAACCCCGGTTAAAGTTAACCAGAGCCTCACCATCACAAAATGGACGCTGCCACCACAGACACAAGTCTGACCTCCTGCTGCTGCGAGTCCTTCCAGCGAGGGAGGCTTGGACAAATGGTTTCCTGCCTTGGGAGGTGCGAGCACCACCCCAGACAGGATTTTGTGTATTGGGTAGGACAGGGCTGAATAGATGGAGACATGCCCGGGGCACACAAGGTGTCCCTGTGCATAAGCCAGTCCAAACCGGTCCTGGGACTTTCCAGACCCAGGCCTGGCGAGGAGCTGGACAACGGAAAGGGGTTGCAACCGCCCCCCTTCCTGGTCCGACCCAGAGGAGGGACCCAGCAGGTGATCCACCCCTCAGATTGGGAATAAGAGTGGGAGCAGTGACAGAGCACCTCGGATCATCCTGAATCAACTTTAAACGAAGAAGACGACTGGACTTCGACATTCTGATGAATAGAAGACTGAAGAGCATCTCCCTTGTGGCCTAGGAGGGGCCACCCTGTGAACACAGACACCATCCAGCAACTCGATGTCTGCTTTGACGCCGCCTCCCACCGGAGCCCGAGTGCAGAGCCTGACAAGACCCAGACTCACAGACTTCTCACAGCCCGATCCACAGTCCCTGCAGAGAAGGGACCCGTGGAGGCACCGAGAGACGTGGGACCGGACATCTTGGAAGACCCCCGAGACGCTGACTGCGCAGCACCCGAGGCACCCTCGACTCTGTGCTTTGGGGTTCGAGAAGCCCCACAACCGAGCAACATTTGCACCAAAGATCAGCCCTCCAGCATCTCCACGATCTGCGTGGGGCCCTTTTGCATTGTGCCACTCGACGTGCCATCCCGGCCACTAGTCACGTGGTCAGCGGCCATCTTGGCAATGAAACCGACAAACTACACTGCGGGACTGGTTGCTTTAGATTTGCCCTCGCTCCTGTAAAAGGCAGCACCCGCTCTGACCTTGCTGGTCTGAGTGATAATCCTTTTTCGATTCCTGCATGGCTTGCATTAGCCAAGGCCTGTTTGCTTCAATCAAGTTGTCGACACCGCCAACAGCGAGAAGCCTGCGTGGGACAGCTTGTGACCGACTCCTGGACGTCCTCGACCCCCGGTGTCCACGTGGCTGTAGAGAGAAGCTACACATCAACGCCTGTTTGCACCCGACATCGCCTGGTTCCAATCTGGTTCCACGGTAGTCACTGGCTAGTGACTTTGAACATTGTCCCCTCTGCTTTCAGGTCTTCACAACTTCAGATCCATCCTTGAATCCACCGGAACTCTTCACATCGAGCCGCCTGCAGCATCTTCAGCTCCAAGCACCATCGACCAGCGTGACGAAACCCGACTCTACTTCGACCCTATGCACCTGCTTCCTGTGGGTGAGGTAACTCAGCAACGCAGGTGTTCCGACACTGGTACACACCTCTAGGGCCTGTGTCTCAAGTTTCAGCTTTCTAGGTCACTCGGAAGGTTCCTAACTATCTAACTTTGTAACTTTTACGCACCATAGACTTTGCATTGGTGAGTGCGTGCACTTTAAACACTGCACCCGAGTCCCGCGGGTCTTTCCCGACTTAGTCACTGCTAGTCCCGATCAGCTTCAGCGATTCCCAAGGCCCTAGGCCTGTTTCCTTATCGATTGGTATCTCTTATACCACTTTCTTAGTATATGGTTTAGGTGGCCCCTAGGGCTCATCCATATTGTGCAACTTTTGTGTATTTTAAACTGTGTTTTGTTTAACGCTTGTGCTTCTGTGCTCATAAAGAGTTCAGGGGATATTTGTAGTTAATAAATATATATATATTTTCAATATATATCTGTGTGGTGTCCTTTCATCTGGTATTCATGGGGGTTGTGTATGGTAATACAGCTGCCTTCACATGCCTTTCAGAGTTTAGCCTAAGACTGCTTTGTCCAAGTTACCACTAGGATAACTGGTCTGTAAGGTTGACTTACAACCGATCATCATAAGGGTTGCTTGGCATGATACAAGGTGATCACTAGAATTAGTGAGCATCACATATCAGGCCAACTTCTCACACACTCCACAATCCAGCACTTTCCCTACTGTTGAACTCACTGGAGTGGAAAACGTAAATGTTTCCCCTCCGCTACCCAACACGCTCCCTACTGTTGCAATCACTGGAGTGGGAATAATATTTTTTACCCTTCCGCTATCAAACACTTTCCCTACTGTTGCACTCACTGGAGTGGGAACTGTATTTTTTACCCCTCCGCTATCCAACACTTTGCCTACTGTTGCAGTCACTGGAGTGGGAATAGTATTTTTAACCCTCCGCTATCCAACACTTTCCCTACTGTTGCAGTCACTGGAGTGGGAATAGTACTTTTTACCTCTCTGCTATCCAACCCTTTCCCTACTGTTGCACTCACTGGAGTGGGAATAGTATTTTTTACCTCTCCTGTATCCAACACTTTCCCTACTGTTGCACTTACTGGAGTGGGAATAGTAACTTGTACCCCTCCACTATCCAACAATTTTCCTACTTTTGCAGTCACTGGAGTTGGAATAGTATTTTTTACCCCTCCGCTATCCAATACTTTCACTACTGTTGCACTCACTGGAGTGGAAATAGTACATTTTCCCCCGGCTATGCAACACTTTCCCTACTGTTGCACTCACTGTAGTGGGAATTGTAATTTTTACCCCTCTGCTATCCAACACTTTCCCCGCTGTTGCATTGACTGGAGTGGGAATAGTAATTTTTACTCCTATGCTATCCAACACTTTCCCTACTGTTGCACTCGCTTGAGGAGGAATAGTATTTTTTACCCATCCGCTATCCAACTCTTTTTGCCTACTGTTGCACTCAGTGGAGTGGGAATAGTCAATTTTACCCCACTGCTATCCAACACTTTCCTTACTGTTGCAGTAATTGGAGTGGGAATAGTAATTTTTACCCCGCTGCTATCTAACATTTTCCCTACTGTTGCACTCACTGGAGTGGGAACAGTATTTTTTACCTCTCCTGTATCCAACACTTCCACTACTGTTGCACTTACTGTAGTGGGAATAGTAACTTTTACCCTTCCGCTAGCCAACACCTTCCCTATTGCTCAACTCACTGGAGTAAGAATCGTAAAGGTTTCCCCTCCGCTATACAACACTTTCCCTACTGTTGCACTCACTGGAGTGGGAATAGTCAATTTTACCCCACTGCTATCCAACACTTTCCTTACTGTTGCAGTAATTGGAGTGGGACAAGTAATTTTTACCCTGCTGCTATCCAACATTTTCCCTACTGTTGCACTCACTGGAGTGGGAATAGTAATTTTTACCTCTCCTGTATCCAACACTTCCCCTACTGTTGCACTTACTGGAGTGGGAATAGTGACTTTTACCCCTACACTAGCCAACACTTTCCCTATTGTTGAACTCACTGGAGTAAGAATCGTAAAGGTTTCCCCTATGCTATCCAACACTTTCCCTACTGTTGCAGTCACTGGAGTGGGAACAGTAATATTTTCCTCTCCTCTATCCAACACTTACCCTACTTGGCACATATTGACATTGGAATAGTAATTTTTACCCCTCCGCTATCCAACACTTTCCCTACTGTTGCACTCACTGGAATGATAATAGTAAGTTTTTCCCCTCCGCTATCAAACACTTTCCCTACTGTTGCACTCACTGCAGTGGGAATAGTAATTTTTACCTCTCTGCTATCCAACACTTCCCCTTCTGTTGCACCTATCGGATTGGGAATAGTAATTTTTACCCCTCCGGTATCCAACACTTTCGCTACTGTTACACTCACTGGAGTGGGAATAGTAAATTTATCCCCGCCGCTATACAAAACTTTCCCTACTGTTGCAGATACTAGAGTGGGAATAGTAATTTTTACTCCTACACTATCCAACACTTTCCCTACTGTTGCACTCGCTTGAGTAGGAATAGTAATTTTTACCCCTCCGCTATCCAACACTTTCCCTAATATTGCACTCACTGGAGTGGGAATAGTAAGTTTTTCCCTGCCGCTATCCAAACTTTCCCTTTTGTTGCAGTTACTGGAGTTGGATTAGTAATTTTAACTCATACGCTATCCAATACTTTCCCTACTGTTTCACTTGCTTGAGTAGGAATAGTATTTTTTACCCCGTCGCTATCCAGGCCCTTCTCTACTGTTGCACTCACTGGAATGGGAATAGTACTTTTTACCTCTCCTGTATCCAACACTTCCCCTACTGTTGCACTTACTGGAGTGGAAATAGTAACTTTTACCACTCCACATTCCAACACTTTCCCTACTGTTGAACTCACTGGAGTGGAAATCGTAAATGTTTCCCCTCCGCTATCCAACACGTTCCCTACTGTTGCACTCACTGGAGTGGGAATGGTATTTTTTACCCTTCCGCTATCCAACACTTTCCCTACTGTTGCACTCACTGGAGTGGGAATAGTAAATGTTTCACCTCTGCTATCCAAACCTTTCCCTACTGTTGCACTCACTGGAGTGGGAACTGTATTTTTTACCCTTCCGCTATCCAACACTTTCCCTACTGTTGCACTCACTGGAGTGGGAATAGTAAATGTTTCACCTCCGCTATCCAAACCTTTCCCTACTGTTGCACTCACTGGAGTGGGAACTGTATTTTTTACCCCTCCGCTATCCAACACTTTCCCTACTGTTGCAGTTACTGGAGTGGGAATAGTATTTTTTACCCTCCGCTATCCAACACTTTCCCTACTGTTGCAGTCACTGGAGTGGGAATAGTACTTTTTACCTCTCTGCTATCCAACGCTTTCCCTACTGTTGCACTTACTGCACTGGGAATAGCAATTTTTACCTCTCCGCTATCCAAAACTTCCCCTACTGTTGCACTTATCGGAGTGGGAATAGTAATTTTTTCCCCTCCGCTATCCAACCCTTTCGCTACTGTTACACTCACTGGAATGTGAATAGTAATTTTTTCCCCGCCGCTATCCAAAACTATCCCTACTGTTGCAGTTACTGGAGTGGGATTAGTAATTTTTACTCGTACGCTATCCAATACTTTTCCTACTATTGCACTCACTTGAGTAGTAATAGTATTTTTTACCCCACCGCTATCCAGCCCCTTCTCTACTGTTGCACTCATTGGAGTGGGAATAGTCATTTCATTCATTTCATTTATAAACTTTGTTCGATTGTTGTAAAAACATCATAAAAGTATACAAGTTAAAACAAATCATATAATATTACACAGGGGAAGTACATATCGTAACATTACTTGATATGTGAAATATAAACTAGCAGCAGTAGTTAAATGAATGTGTTACTAGAAAACCATACTTTTTCTTACGGTAATAGATTTTAAAATGAAGGTTGCAGTGAAAAAACATAGATCTGGGCTAACAAGTGAAAATAAAAGTTTCATAGCATTTCCTGTAGTGAACACAGAATATTTCTTAAACAAAGGTTTAAGATAAAAGGTACGTAGGGATTTATACAAGGGGCAAATTAACAGAAAGTGCAAGGTACTTTGCTTAGTTAATCCGTCGCATGGACAAGGAGTGGCAGAATGGTTTTTGATCGTTGGGAATGCCACCAGATTATGTACAATACCAAGTCTAAATCTGGAGAGGACAAATTGATGGGACCGTCTACAAATAACTTTGAGGTACATGGGTAGCCCGAGTCCTTCTTCTATATTGGAGGAATAAAAGGCGTGGGTTGAATAGTCTCTTGTTTCAACTTTACGCTTGATGAATTTAGTCCTCAAAAATTCGCCTTTGACCTCCTGTTTGGATAGAGTAATTACGCTTGCGGGATCTTTACATACATCCATATCATAAAGTTTACTATAGGTAGAGATCACGTACTTTAACCAAGGAATATTGTAAACTTTTTCCAAATGCAGACAGTCTTTAATAATTTCCTTAGTAAAGCTTGTTTCGTCCTTCTCCCAAATAGATCTCCATACCAATAAAGGTCTCAATCCAATTAGGTCTGCTATGTAATCCAGCCCTAGTTCTTTGTGGGTAAGGTCGGTGGATGCCGAGGGTAGAAGGCAAAGTAGTCGTTTTAGGAATAGATTTTCCAATATTTGCAGGTCCCTTGAAGTCCAATGTCCCCAAACCCCTGAGCCGTATAGTGCTATTGAAGCACATCTGTGTCTATAAATGTTTAACATGTCTGGAATCCGTTGGCTTCCCAATTTAGTGGCAAAACGGAAGACACCTAGGGAAGCCTTCCTCATCCTTGCTTTTACATTAATATGCTCTGGGGTCCAGGACCCTCCTTTATTAAAAGTAATGCCCAGGTAACAGAAATTATCCATAACCTCAATACGGTTTTCTTTAAAATAGAAAGGTTTAGGATGATTTACCTTCTTACCACATGCCATGATGAATGTTTTTGAGTTGTTAATTTTGAGTTTCTTTCCCTGTATAAAATCATAAAAACAGTTCATGAGCCTCTGGAGGCCTATTGGAGTTCTGGAGAGTAGAACAGTATCGTTGGCGTAAAGCAACACCGGGATAGGTTGGCCTCCTGCTTGCGGGGCATCTGCTTGGAAATTATTTAGTTCCTGCTCAATTGAATTAATAAAAAGGGAGAAAAGCAACGGGGCCAGGACACAGCCCTGCCTGATACCTGATTTAACCTTGATCTTTCTAGTACATTCCCCTTCTGGTCCATAGCGGATCTGGGCTGATAAATTGGAGTAAAGTCTTGCTAAGAAGTGGATAATAGCAGAAGGTGCGCCCATGTCAAGCAGGGTTGTCCACAACAGGGAATGGTCCACCAGATCGAAGGCACTAGAAAGATCCGCAAAACATAGGAACAAAGAACCCGGTTTGGCCTTGGTGTATTTTCCTATTAGGAGGTTTAGGTTAATACACTGTTCTATTGTACCAAGACCTTTACTAAAGCCGTGTTGGGATGGTGCAAGAATGTTATTATCTTCGGCCCATACCTCCAGACGTATCAGTAGGACCCTGCTCATGATTTTTAGTGAGGAATCCAGAAGGGAGATAGGGCGGTAGTTCTTAGGCTCTCCTCTATCTCCCTTCTTATAGATTGGAATAATTATGGATTCACTCCACGTTACCGGGGTATTGTAGTCGACAGCGGCATTAAAAACTTGGGTCAGTAATGGGCTCCACAGGGCCAGATCGTATTTATAGAGGTCAATCCGGACCCCGTCGGGTCCTGGGGCCTTCCCCCCTTTACTGGAGTTGATTGCCATGTCGACTTCATGGAGGGTAATTCCCAATGTCTGAGGTGGTATAAAGGGGTTATTACAGGTATTATCTTGGATCTCCCTAATTGGGTCAAAGATCCCAGTAAAATGTGAAACCCAACTATCTTCACTTACTTGGGCAATGAGGACTGGGGATTCTTCCTTCTGGAGGAATGGACTATTGATTGTGTTCCAGAACAGTTTACTGTCCCGGAGGGCTGCGGCTTTATTCAGGTCATCCCAGGCTTGTTCTCTGAGTTCTTGTTTCCTACGCTTTAATTCAATGTTATATTTGGCCCTCAGGGTTTTAACCACTTCTCTATTTCTTGGGGGATTAGATAGGGCCTTCTTAAGGGCTTTTAGCGCCATAGTACATGCTTGGTCGAACCAGCCTAGCGTTTCCCGTTTAGTTGTGACCTTATTGATGGTAAGGGATTTCTTGATTATAATACCAAGTTCCTCGAAATCATTTATGGTACTTTCAGGAGATGCATCGATTTCGAGGCAACAAAATATCGCTTTAGTACCGGCTATCACAGCTGTGCGGTGTAGTTTCTCAGATTTTTCTACACACCATTTGATCCGTATCCCGTTTTGCCTACATGGGATAATGTCGCCTACAACCCTACCGGAGAAGACATTTCTTGGGCCCCATGTAAGGATAGACAGTGTTAAAGCATTATGATCGCTCATACCAAAGTCCACAATAATCGGGACCGTACAAAACGGAACAATCGGGGTCAAAATCAACAGGTAGTCAATAACAGAGGCTGTGTCCCTCCCAGTGAAAGTAGGAGCGATATTACCCTCTTTATCAGGGGCAGGTAGGTGGATAACCAAATCGTATTTTAGCAAGAGATTGTTAAGAGAATCCCCATAGGGGGAGTGTAAAAAATGTGCTAAGTTCTCCCCAGTATCCCCATCAAACCCACAAGCAGAGGTATAAGAGTGCGGGCAAGTTCTAATATTAAAATCACCCCCACAAATAATGTCATATGAATTGGGTGATTTATTACAGATTTTGTTCAGGGCAGCTTCGTGTTCATCCACGACAGAAGTGCTGGTAAGATCAAAAGTATTGTTGTAATGATTGATCAGCAGGATATTCCTGCCCCTGTTAACTTCTAATTCCAATTTTTGGGAGTGGGAACCAACTGTAAGGCAAGATCTTACATATACTGGGAGATGCACAGACAATAAAACCAACAGGCCACCTTTTGCCCTCCCCATAACAGATTCTTGAGCATGACAATTATAAGAAACGAAACCGTCATAATAGATGTCCGTAGTAGACCAGGTTTCCTGTAGGCATAAGATGTCAAAGCCTAAAATATATTCCCTCCATCCCAGGGCTGAGACTCTCTGGCGCCACCCAACTATGTTCCAGCTCGCCATTGAATAACCTTGTTGACTGGGAATCGGCACCTGTTCCGTGAGGGTGGTTGAAATGGGGCGGGCTGTACTTATACTTCCCATGTCCGAAGGACCCGGGGCTAGTGGTGTAGGATGGACGTCCATCGGTTCAGCAGGTGGAGCAGGTGTCAGGGAAATCATGTCTGATATATAAGGGGCTACCATGCATTCATCTAAAGACGGTGTGACTTTAGCCAGGACTTCCCAATTTTTAGTATTGTTGGCCGATTCAAGGGGAGGTGGTGTGGGGATGCAGATTGGAAGTAGTCAGTCGACTCCCTCAAGACCTTCTAGGCAGCTATACCGATTATAATCCGAAAAGGGATTTTGCTGGGGCAGAAATTGGGGTAGCATAGGGGGTCTAGAGTCAAATAATCTTTGCCTACCCCTACGTTCTACTCTAGTCCAGTCATTTCTTCCAGTATAATAGGTGGCATTATTAGGTGGGAAAAAGAAAGAAACTGGAAGGGTTTGAATGGTGGAATCAAATGACCTCTTAAATCCTGCACATATGTGGGATACTGCACGAGGGTCTCTAAAACTTACAGTAATGCAGTCTCCATTAATGGATTTCGGCGTCTTACCGATCCAGGGTACCCTCCTTACCATAATAATTTCATTATGCAAATGTGCCAGTAAGGGTCTATTCCAATTAAGCCATTTAATGATTTTACTTTTCAGGGAGCTAAATGTTTCGGTTTCCCCCTTTTCTAATGGGGGTGCTCCAGCTAAAACTACCATAAACCGGTTAGCTTCCGGCGGGAGATCAGGCCGTCGGAGTCTAGGGGTTTTATATTCTTTAATTGGAGACCCTAGTGTCTCAATGGTCATAAGTCCGGGGGGGTTGGGCAAACCGGGTTGGGTGCCTTGAGAATGTTGGGGAATAACGAGATTGTCTTTGCTATATACAGAGGGGCGGGTTGGGAACTTGCTATAGAGGAAACAGGGGGTTGGGTCACATTAGTAGGGTAGGGAGCTGGGGGGATGGGAGCAATAAGAGGGGTGCAAAAGCTGTTGGGCTTGATGGAATTGGCAAGGATAGAAGCTGTGGTTTTCTCAATGTTGGAAATTCTAAGATCCAACCTATCTAATTTAGCCTCTAACGGAAATACAATTGATTTGAATAGGGCAGCAATCCTATCCATAGAAGCCTCATAACTGGGGGTAGTCACTTCATGGATGATATTTGACGGTGTCGGTCGCTATGTAATTTAGCTGTTTTAGAGGATCTTCCAGCTTTTTTGTCTTTTTTATTGTATTGTCTTTTCCGTTTCCTAGTGGCACCTTCTCTTTCCCCCTGGGTGTTGGGATAGATAGAACTCTCTTCAGTAACAGAGATAATGGAAACATTGTTGCTATCAGAGACATGGTTGATTTCGGCTACAGTAACAAATGCATTTGCCACAGTATCAGAGTCAGCTCTTGGTGGAGGAACTACCTCGGAGAGGGGAGGTTGGACATCCACCACAGGGATAAGATTATCAATAGTTCTTTCCGGTGTTTTTGAATTAGCCAAAGTCCCCATGGAAGATCGTTTTAGAGACATTAGTTCTTTCGATAGGCGTTTCTCCAGAGTAGTGATTTCTTTATCAATAATGTTATTTGCCCTAATAAGGAATTTTTCCATACCTCCAGCAGCAGAGGAAGATGCTCCCGCTAGCAGGGACTTACTCCGTGTTTCCCGTCCCGCCATGGACCAGGTGGCAGGTGGATACAAAATTGTTGGAGGGGTGGCCCGGTCCAGTCACTACTGGGCACGAACGGGCACAAACGGGCCCGCTCTTGGCCCGGTCTTCGCCCGT
Organism: Lissotriton vulgaris; assembly: GCF_964263255.1. NCBI lineage: Eukaryota > Metazoa > Chordata > Amphibia > Caudata > Salamandridae > Lissotriton > Lissotriton vulgaris. The sequence goes on along the minus strand of NC_141695.1, from coordinate 810,146,061 downwards.
GCGCGTCCCGCGGGCCGGTAATGAAGGTCCTGCAATATAGTTCCTTTGGGGGGCGACCACACCCCCGCTTTCAACACACAGGGAGGAGGCGGCAGGAAGAGGACCAGCTGTGGCAGGTTAGCGCACTGCCCGCTGGTCCTCGCAGTCCCACGGAGAGCCTTTGATGGATTATGGCTCCTGGCCTCGGTTCGCTGTTGCTGATGCTGGTTAAAGACCCAAGAAAACGAGCGGCGCCCGCGAAGCGGGTGCCGCGAGGCGTGGGTTCGGGTCCTGGTCCGGGTCTCGGTAATCAGCAGGTAGGGCAGAGTGTAACCGCAATGCAGCCCGTCCTTCCAAAAGGTACACGCAAAGCACAAGTCCAGCCCCCGCTTTCAACACACAGGGAGGAGGCGGCGGGAAGAGGACAAGCTGTGGCAGGTTAGCGCACTGCCTGCTTGTCCTCGCAGTCCCACGGACAGCCTTTGATGGATTATGGCTCCTGGCCTCGGTTCGCTGTTGCTGATGCTGGTTAAAGACCCAAGAAAACAAGCGGCGCCCGCGAAGCGGGAGCCGCGAGGCGTTGTTTGGGTCCTGGTCCGGGTCTCGGTAATCAGCAGGTAGGGCAGAGTGTAACCGCAATGCAGCCCGTCCTTCCAAAAGGTAAGAGTGGGAATAGTCATTTTTACCCCTGCACTATCCAACACTTTCCTTACTGTTGCAGTAATTGTCGTGGGAATAGTAATTTTTACCCCGCTGCTATCCAACATTTTCCCTACTGTTGCACTCACTGGAGTGGGAATAGTATTTTATACCTCTCCTGTATCCAACACTTTCTCTACTGTTGCCCTTACTGGAGTTGGAATAGTAACTTTTAGCCCTCCACTATCCAACAATTTTCCTACTGTTGCAGTCACTAGAGTTGGAATAGTATTTTTTACCCCTACGCTATCCAATACTTTCACTACTGTTGCACTCACTGGAGTAGAAATAGTACATTTTTCGCCTCGGCTATGCAACACTTTCCCTACTGTTGCACTCACTGGAGTGGGAATAGTAATTTTTACCCCTCCGCTATCGCACACTTTCCCTGGTGTTGTAGTAATTGGAGTGGGAATTGTAATTTTTACCCCTCTGCTATCCAAAACTTTCCCCACTGTTGCATTCACTGGAGTGGGAATAGTAATTTTTACTCCTAAACTATCCAACACTTCCCCTACTGTTGCACTCGCTTGAGTAGGAATAATATTTTTTACCCAACGCCTATCCAACTCTTTCCCTACTGTTGCACTCACTGAAGTGGGAATAGTAATTTTTACCCCTCTGCTTTCCAACACTTTCCTTACTGTAATCCAAAACTTTCCCTACAGTTGCAGTTACTGGAGTGGGAATAGTAATTTTTACTCCTACACTATCCAACACTTTCCCTACTGTTACACTCGCTTGAGTAGGAATAGTATTTTTTACCCCACCGCTTTCCAACTCTTTCCCTACTGTTGCACTCACTGGAGTGGGAATAGTAATTGGAGTGGGAATAGTAATTTTTACCCCGCTGCTATCCAACATTTTCCCTACTGTAATTTTTACCTCTCCTTTCTATAACACTTCCCCTACTGTTGCATTTACTGGAGTCGGAATAATTACTTTTACCTCTCCACTATCCAACACTCTCCCTACTATTGTACTCACTGGAGTGGGAATAGTAATTTTTACCCCTCTGCTTTCCAACACTTTCCTTACTGTTGCAGTAATTGAGGGAATAGTAATTTTTACCCCGCTGCTATCCAACATTTTCCCTACTGTTGCACTCACTGGAGTGGGAATAGTAATTTTTACCTCTCCTTTCTATAACCCTTCCCCTACTGTTGCATTTACTGGAGTCGGAATAGTTACTTTTACCCCTCCACTATCCAACACTTTCCCTACTGTTGAGCTCACTGGATTGGGAATCGTAAAGGTTTCCCCTCCGCTATCCAAAACTTTCCCTACTGTTGCAATCACTGGAGTGGGAACAATAATTTTTTCCTCTCCTCTATCCGAAACCTCCCGTACTTTGCACTTATTGACGTGGGAATAATGATTTTTACCCCTCCGCTATCCAACACTTTCCCTACTGTTGCACTCACTGGAGTGGGAATAGTACATTTTTCCCCTCCGCTATCCAAAACTTTCTCTACTGTTGCACTCACTGGAGTGGGAACAGTATTTTTTACCCCTCCGCTATCCAACACTTTCCCTACTGTTGTAGTCACTGGAGTGGGACTAGTAATTTTTAACCCTCCGCTATCCAACACTTTCCCTACTGTTGCAGTCACTGGAGTGGTAATAGTACTTTTTACCTCTCCACTATCCAACACTTTCCCTTTTGTTGCACTCACTGGAGTGGGAATAGTACTTTTTACCTCTCCCCTATCTAACACTTTCCCTACAGTTGCACTCACTGGAGTGGGAATAGTAATGTGTAGCTCTCCTCCATCCAACACTTACCCTACTTTGCACTTAGTGACGTTGGAATAGTAATTTATACCACTCCACTATCCAACACTTTCCCTACTGTTGCACTCACTGGAGTGGGAATAGTAAGTTTTTCCCCACCGCTATCCAAAACTTTCCCTACAGTTGCAGTTACTGGAGTGGGAATAGTAATTTTTACTCCTACACTATCCAACACTTTCCCTACTGTTACACTCGCTTGAGTAGGAATAGTATTTTTTACCCCACCGCTTTCCAACTCTTTCCCTACTGTTGCACTCACTGGAGTGGGAATAGTATATTATGCCTCTCCGCTATCCAACACTTTCCCTACTGTTGCACTCACTGGAGTGGGAATAGTAATTTTTACCCTTCTGCTATCGCACACTTTCCCTATTGTAGTAATTAGAGTGGGAATTGTAAATTTTACCCCTCTGCTATCCAACACTTTCCCCACTGTTGCATTCACTGGAGTGGAAATAGTAATTTTTACTCGTACGTTATCCAACACTTTCCCTACTGTTGCACTCGCTTGAGTAGGAATAGTACTTTTTTACCCCACCGCTATCCAACTCTTTCCCTACTGTTGCACTCACTGGAGTGGGTATAGTCGTTTTTACCTCTCCACTATCCAACACTCTCCCTACTGTTGCACTCACTGGAGTGGGAATAGTAATTTTTACCCCTCTGCTATCCAACACTTTCCTTACTGTTGCAGTAATTGGAGTGGCAATAGTAATCTTTACCCAGCTGCTATCCGACATTTTCCCTACTGTTGCACTCACTAGAGTGGGAATAGTCATTCTTACCTCTCCTGTATCCAACACTTCCCCTACTGTTGCACTTACTGGAGTGGGAATCCTGTATCCAACACTTCCCCTACTGTTGCACTTACTGGAGTGGGAATAGTTACTTTTACCCCTCTACTATCCAACACTTTCCCTACTGTTGAACTCACTGAAGTAGGAATCGTAAATGTTTCCCCTTCGCTATCCAACACGTTCCCTACTGTTGCACTCACTGGAGTGGGAATAGTATGTTTTCCTCTTCGGCTATCCAACACGTTCCCAACTGTTGCACTCACTGGAGTGGAAATAGTAAATTTTTCCCCTCCGCTATCCAAAACTTTCCCTACTGTTGCACTCACTGGAGTGGGAACTATATTTTGTACCCCTCTGCTATCCAATACTTTCCCAACTGTTGCAGTCACTGGAGTGGGAATAGTATTTTTAACCCTCCGCTATCCAACACTTTTCCTACTATTGCTGTCACTGGAGTGGGAATAGTACTTTTTACCTCTCCACTATCCAACACTTTCCCTACTGTTGCACTCACTGGAGTGGGAATAGTAGTTTTTACTCTCCGCTATCCAACATTTTCCCTAATGTGCACTCACTGGAGTGGGAATAGTAATTGTTAGCTCTCCTCTATCCAACACTTACCCTACTTTGCACTTATTTACGTTGGAATAGTCATTTTTACCCCTCCGCTATCCAACACTTTCCCTACTGTTGCACTCACTGGAGTGGGAATAGTAATTTTTACCTCTCCTGTATCCAACACTTCCCCTACTGTTGCACTTACTGGAGTGGGAATAGTAACTTTTACCACTCCACTATCTAACACTTTCCCTACTGTTGAACTCACTAGAGTGGAAATCGTAAATGTTTCCCCTCTGCTATCCAGCACGTTCCCTACTGTTGCACTCACTGGAGTGGGAATAGCATTTTTTACCCTTCCGCTATCCAACACTTTCCTTACTGTTGCACTCACTGGAGTGGGAATAGTACATTTTTCCCCTCCGCTATCCAAAACGTTTTCTACTGTTGCACTCACTGGAGTGGGACCAGTATTTACCCCTCCGCTATCCAACACTTTACCTACTGTTGCAGTCACTGGAGTGGGAATAGTATTTTTAACCCTCCGCTATCCAACACTTTCCCTACTGTTGCAGTCACTGGAGTGGGAATAGTACTTTTTACCTCTCTGCTATCCAACACTTTCCCTACTGTTGCACTCACTGGAGTTGGAATAGTGTTTTTTACGTCTCCTGTATCCAGTACTTTCCCTACTGTTGCACTTACTGGAGTGGGAATAGTAACTTTTACCCCTCCACTATCCAACAATTTTCCTACTGTTGCAGTCACTGGAGTTCGAATAGTATTTTTTACCCCTCCGCTATCCAACACTTTCCCCACTGTTGCATTCATTGGAGTGGGAATATAAATTTTTACTCGTACGCTATCCAGCACTTTCCCTACTGTTGCACTCGCTTGAGTAGGAATAGTATTTTTACCCCACCGCTATCCAACTCTTTCCCTACTGTTGCACTCACTGGAGTGGGAATAGTCGTTTTTACCTCTCCACTATCCAACACTCCCCCTACTGTTGCACTCACTGGAGTGGGAATAGTTGTAGGATAGTAGGGTCTGCTATCCTATGGTCACCCCAAATGTTTGCTTTTTGCTTCACTGGTTTATGACTTAATGTGGCTGTGGGCCTCCTAATCAGACCCACAGCCTGCTGTTCTCTCTCTAAATTACTGCCAATGCACTCTAGGTGCATTACGAATTGGAACTGGTTCACCTTAATGGCCCCTGTAACAGTGTACCCTAGGTACCCAGGGCATAGGTGTTTCCAAGGCCTACCAGGGGCTGCAGCATGTATTGTGCCACCCCTGGCCTGGCCTCCATAATTGACACAGCTGGCTGATCACTCAGCTGGGGTAAATTGGTGTAATCACCTCTTACTTAGATATAGTATCCTTATATCTAACCTTAACTTGACACATATGTTCCTATCAGCCACTCCTATGGAAGGCCTCATCAATCCTGGAGGCAGAGTGCTTGGAAATATGAGAGCTGGTGCTCTAGTATGAGCTGAGCCTGTCTGCAGCTGTCGGGAACCACTCCCTTAGCTGTTCCGGGATATTGCCATACCATATACTCTTAAGTGCATTATAATCCCCGCGGTTATTTGCTAACTTTGGTTTGGCTTTATCAAAACATGTCGAGTAAGGTGTCATACGATTTGGAATACTATCCCCTCGACAGTTCTGTCAACGGGGATAGCATTCCCCCCTTCTAGAGGGACACAACATGTGTGTAGCCTAAAACCCGGTTAAAGTTAACCAGAGCCTCAGCATCACAAAATGGATGCTGCCACCACAGACACAAGTCTGACCTCCTGCTGCTGGGTGTCCTTCCAGCGAGGGAGGCTTGGACAAAGGGTTTCCTGCCTTGGGAGGTGCGAGCACCACCCCAGACAGGATTTTGTGTATTGGGTAGGACAGGGCTGAATAGATCGAGACATGTCCGGGGCACACAAGGTGTCCCCGTGCATAAGCCAGTCCAAACCGGTGCTGGGACTTTCCAGACCCAGGCCTGGCGAGGAGCTGGACAAATGAAAGGGGGTATAACCGCCCCCCTTCCTGGTCCCACCCAGAGGAGGGACCTAGCAGGTGATCCACCCCTCAGATTGGGAATAAGAGTGGGAGCAGTGCCAGAGCACCTCAGATCATCCTGAATCAACTTTAAACGAAGAAGACAACTGGACTTCGACATTCTGCTGCACAGAAGACTGAAGAGCATCTCCCTTGTGTCCTAGGAGTGGCCACCCTGTGAACACAGGCACCAACCAGCAACTCGACATCTGCTTTGCTGCCGCCTCCCGCCGGAGCCCGAGCCCAGAGCCTGACAAGACCCAGACTCCCAGACTTCTCACAGCCCGATCCACAGTCCCTGCATAGAAGGGACCTGTGGAGGCACCGAGAGACGTGGGACCGGACCTCTTGGAACACACCCGAAAAGCTGACTGCGCAGCATCCAAGGCACCCTCGACGTTGTGCTTTGGGGACTGAGAACCCCCACCACCGAGCAGCCCTTGCACCGAAGATCAGCCCCCCAGCCTCTCCACGATCTGCGTGGGGTCCTTTTGCATTGTGCCACTCGACGCGCCATCCCAGCCATTTGCCACGTGATCAGTGGCCATCTTGGCGACAAAATCTACAAACTACACTGCGGGTCTGGTTGCTCCAGACTTGCCCTCACTCCTGTAAAAGGGAGCACCCACTCTGACCTTGCTGGTCCGAGTGATAAGCCTTTTTCCGATTCCTGCGTGTCTTGCATTAGCCAAGGCCTGTTTGCTCCAATCAAGTTGCCGACACCGCCAACTGCGAGAAGCCTGCGTGGGACAGCTTGCGATCGACTCCTGGACATCCTCGACCCCTCGTGTCCACGTGGCTGCAGAGAGAAGCTACACCTCTTCGCCTGTTTGCACCCGACATCGCCTGGTTCCAATCTGGTTCCACGGTAGTCACTGGCTAGTGACTTTGAACATTGTCCCCTCTGCTTTCAGGTCTTCACAACTTCAGATCCACCCTTGGATCCACCGGAACTCTTCACATCGAGCCGCCTGCAGCATCTTCAGCTCCAAGCACCATCGACCAGTGTAACGAAACCCAACACTACTTCGACCCTATGCACCCGCGTCCTGTGGGTGAGGTAACTCAGCAAAGCCGGTGTTCCCACACTGGTATATACCTCTAGTGTCTGTGTCTTAAGTTTCAGCTTTCTAGGTCACTCGGAAGGTTCCTAACTAACTAACTTTACAACTTTTACGCACCATAGACATTGCATTGGTGAGTGTGTGCACTTTAAACACTGCACCCGAGTCCCGCGGGCCTTTCCCGACTTAGTCACTGCTAGTCCCGATCAGCTCCAGCGATTCCCAAGGCCCTAGGCCTGTTTCCTTTTCGATTGGTACCTCTTATACCACTTTCTTAGTATATGGTTTAGGTGGCCCCTAGGGTTCATCCATATTGTGCAACTTTTGTGTATTTTAAACTGTGTTTTGTTTTACGCTTGTGCTTCTGTGCTCATAAAGAGTTCAGGGGATATTTGTAGTTAATAAATATATATATATTTTCAAGATATATCTGTGTGGTGTCCTTTCATTTGGTTGTCAAGGGGGTTGTGTATGGTAATACAGCTGGCTTCACATGCCTTTCAGAGTTTAGACTAAGACTGCTTTGTCCACGTTACCACTAGGATAACTGGTCTATAAGGTTGACTTACAACCGATCATCATAAGGGTTGCTTGGCATGGAACAAGGTGATCACTAGAACTAGTGAGCATCATATACCAGGCCAACTTCTCACATTGGTGAGCAGCGGATTGGGATCTGAGCTTGCTGTTGTTTTACCATTACAATCTTTGAGATTATCATTTGAAAGATCATACAGGCACCTGCTAGGTACATATAAAACAAGACTAGTATACTTAAGTTCTACTGAACTTAGTTGTTGTAGAGGATAGGGAGTAGCACACCCTGACTACAACTACTAGATAGGTTTAGTAGGTAAACACCAGTGTAGGTAGATTGCAACATATCCACCCACACTAGAGCAATGTCTGGAGCAGAGGGTTCCACTGAGAATGTCTCTGTTGAGAGTGACCCTCCAAAGGCACCATCCAGATTTGCTATCTTTTCCTTTAAGGAACTAAGGCAGCTTTGTGCCTTAAGGGGTCTGAAGACAAGGCCATCCCCTACTACAGACCACCTTAGAGAGATCTTAGACCAGTCTGAGACTCTAAAGACCTCTAAAGCAGACCCCACAGGGAATACTGAAGGAGGCTCTCCCACTGAAGATGACATTGCAAATGCCCCTGTCCCAATAGTCCAGGTAGATGAGGGTGACCAAGTCACTGGAGCTCCTCAGGTAGATGAGGAGGAAGAAGAAGAAGAGGAGACAGAAGGGGGGAGCAGTGATTCTGATGATGGCAGAAATAGTCAGGTGTTAGTAAGCAGGCTTAACCAGGCTAACTTAAGTGTATTTGGGACTGAAGCAAGGCTGACCTTGCCCAGACACCCAAGTGGACTTAACCAGGAGCGTAGGAGGAGGAGGAATCACTCAGGTGACTCCAATATCTCCCAGGCTTCTAGAGGTTCTCATGGTCACTCCAGAAGGGAGATGACTAGCCCTCAGAGAAGGGAACATGAGGCCAAAAGGAGAGAGGCTGAACTTAGGATCCAGAGACAAGAATTAGAAGTTGCCCTGGCCCAAGAGAAACTTGCTAGAGCAAGACAGCCTAGAGAGAGTGGGGTAATAGAACCCACTGGTGGCAGCATTATCCACAAGGATAAAGACAGGTCTTTTGATAACAGAAACCTGAGTAAGATTGTGCCCCTCTACAAAGCTGGGGATGATATCCACAAATGGATGACTGCACTTGAGAGAGCCTGCACGGTACAGCAGATCCCTCAGGAGCAGTGGGCAGCAATCGTGTGGCTCTCCTTTGAAGGTAGAGGCCGAGACAGACTCCTCACAGTTAGTGATGGGGATCTAGAAACTACCTGGTCCTGAAGAGTGCTCTGATTGATGGGTTAGGCTTAACCACTGAACAGTACAGGTTAATGTTCAGAGATACCCAGAAGACACAGACTCAGGACTGGTCTGAATTTGTTGAGTGTGCCACTAAGGCTCTGGAGGGATGGTTGCTGGGAAGCAAGGTTACAGACTATGAAGGATTGTACAATTTGCTTATGAGAGAACACATTTTAAACAATTGTCAGAACCAGCAGTTGCATCAACATTTGGTTGACTCAGATTTGACCTCTCCCCAAGAATTGGGAAAGAGGGCAGATAAATGGGTCAGAACCAGAGTTAAGCAAAAGAACCAGAACCAGAACCAGGGTGGTGACCAGAAGAAAACAGACCAGAAGGATGGGGAGCAGAAAGCTAAAGACCAGAAGTATTCAACAGGGCCCCAAACTAATACAGAGGGTGGGTCCCAAACTTCCAAGAAGAAGAAGAAAGAATGTCAAAGGAAACCCTGGTGGAGTACTTGTAAAAACACCTCTCACTGGACAAGTGAGTGTAAAAAGGGTGGAGCCCCCAACACTGCAGCCCCTAAGGCACCTGCACCCACTAGTACAGCTGGCAGTATTGGTCCTCAAACCAAGGGGGTAGTGGGTATCACCTTGGGAACTGAAGGAGATTCTGACCTAGTAAGAACCCTTACACAGGCTGTTCTGGTTTGTGAGGGGAACATAGATTTTACCCCTTCCACCAGCCCCAGTAATCTGGGCAAATACAGACAGACGCCTTTGATTAATGACAAAGTGGCTCAAGCATACAGGGACACATGTGCCAGTGTCACTATGGTGACACCCAACTTTGTGGACCCTGGACAATACATGCCAGGTGATAATTACCTGGTGACCAATGCCAGTAATGTCACCACTACCCATAGTGTGGCAATTGTTAACTTTTCCTGGGGAGTGGTAACTGGCCTAAAAAGAGTTGTGGTTAGTGCTGATCTCCCAGTTGAATGTTTGTTGGGAAATGACCTGGAGAGCTCTCTATGGTCAGAAGTTGAGTACAGGACTCATGCAGAGATGTTAGGGATATCATCACATGTCCTTGCTGTGACCAGGTCACAGGCCAAAAAGTGCCTCTCTGAACCTCAGGTCTTGGATCCTGGAACAATGAACCAAGCACCTTCCAAGAAGAAGAACAGGAGGGTAAAGGCTGTGCCTTCCCAACTGCCTACAAGTGAGGATCAGCCTTCACAGGAAGCTGGTCTCTGGACCCCTGAAGGAACTGTCTCTGAAGAACTTGAACCTGACCAGGTTAAGTTTCTGGGGACAGGGGGACCTTCTAGGGCAGACTTGGGGCAGGCTCAGTTAACCTGTCCTTCTCTTGTAACCCTCAGACAGCAGGCTGCTGCTGAGGCTGCTGGGAATGCACAAGGTACCCATGAAGTTTATTGGGATGACGGATTCCTTTATACAGAGGCTAGAGACCCCAAGCCTGGTACTACCAGGAGGTTGGTTATACCTCTGCAATTTAGGGGTTTCCTTCTCACCTTGGCCCATGATATTCCTTTAGCGGGACACCTAGGCCAGAATAAGACTTGGGACAGGCTTGTCCCTCACTTTCACTGGCCTCACATGTCTGAAGACACCAAGGAGTTTTGTCGCTCCTGTGTAACCTGCCAAGCCAGTGGTAAAGTAGGTAGCACCACAAAGGCCCCCCTGATACCACTACCTGTGGTGGGGGTTCCCTTTGAAAGAGTGGGGATTGATATTGTAGGTCCAATGGATCCCCCTACAGCATCTGGGCACAGATTCATACTGGTGGTGGTGGACCATGCCACCGGGTACCCAGAGGCAATTCCACATAGGACCACAACAGCTCCTGTTGTGGCCAGGGCCTTACTTGGAGTTTTCTCCAGAGTGGGGTTTCCTAAGGAGGTAGTATCTGATAGAGGTGCCAACTTCATGTCAGGATAATTGACAGCTATGCGGAAGGAATGTGGTGTCAACTACAAGTTCACCACTCCTTACCATCCACAATGTAATGGGCTTGTTGAAAGGTTTAACAGGACCCTAAAGGGTATGATCAAAGGATTACCTGAAAAGCTCAGGCGAAGATGGGACATCCTTCTACCCTGCCTTTTGTTTGCTTACAGAGAGGTCCCTCAAAAGGGGGTTGGCTTCAGCCCCTTTGAATTGTTGTTTGGGCACCCTGTAAGAGGACCCCTATGTCTGGTGAGGGAAGGATGGGAGTTACCTCTCAAAAAGCCCAAACAAGACATAGTGGACTATGTACTTGGTCTCCGCTCCAGGATGGCTGAGTATATGGAAAAGGCATCCAAAAACCTTGAGGCTAGCCAAGAATTACAAAAAGCTTGGCATGACCAAAAGGCTGTCTTAATTGAGTATCAGCCAGGACAGAAGGTATGGGTGTTGGAGCCAGTGGCCCCAGCAGCACTCCAAGACAAATGGTCTGGACCCCATACAATTCTTTAGAAGAAGGGAGAGGTTACCTACTTGGTGGACCTAGGAACTCCCAGGAGCCCCCACAGGGTCCTCCATGTCAACAGACTGAAGGCATATGTTAACAGGGAAGACATGGGCTTGCTCATGGCTACAGATGAGGGACAGGAGGAAGAGAGTGACCCTCTCCCAGACCTGCTCACTCAGAACCCTGAGGATGGCTCAGTTGATGGTGTGGCCTTAGATGGCAGCCTCACTGAACATCAGCAACATGACTGTAGACAAGTTTTGCAGTCATACAGGCATATGTTCTCCTTGACACCCAGTCAGACTAACTGGTGTACCCATGTGGTGGACACTGGTGACAGTCTTCCTGTAAAAAGCAAGATTTACAGGCAACCTGACGACGTCAGGGACTGTATAAAGACTGAGGTGCAAAAGATGCTGGAATTAGGTGTCATTGAGCCTTCAGAGAGCCCTTGTGCTAGCCCAGTGGTTCTGGTCCCCAAACCTCACACCAAAGATGGCAAGAGAGAGATGAGGTTCTGTGTGGATTACAGAGGACTCAATGCTCTCACCAGGACAGATGCACACCCTATTCCAAGGGCAGATGAGCTCATTGACAAGTTGGCTTCTGCCAAATATTTGAGCACATTTGACTTGACAGCTGGCTACTGGCAAATCAGGTTAGCTGAGGAGTCTAAAGCCAAGACTGCATTTTCTACCCCAGGTGGGCATTATCAATTTGTGGTGATGCCCTTTGGTTTGAAAAATGCACCTGCCACCTTCCAAAGGTTGGTGAATCAAGTCCTTACTGGGTTGGATGACTTTTGAGCAGTATATCTGGATGATATTGCTGTCTTCAGCTCCACCTGGGAGGATCACCTGGTCCACCTGAAGGAAGTGCTTGAGGCTCTGCAAAAGGCAGGCCTCACTATCAAGGCAACAAAGTGCCAGATAGGGCAGAGTAAGGTTGTATACCTGGGCCACCTTGTAGGTGGAGGCCAAGTACAACCACTGGAGAGTAAGATCCAGACCATCAAGGACTGGTCCCCTCCAACTACCCAGACTCAGGTCAGAGCTTTCTTGGGCCTGACTGGGTACTACAGAACTTTGAGTCCATTGTGACTCCTCTTAATGATCTGACATCCAAGAAGATGCCCAAAAAGGTTCAGTGGACAGTAAACTGTCAAAAGGCATTTGATGACCTGAAGAAAGCCATGTGCTCTGCACCTATCCTGAAGAGTCCTGACTACTCAAGAGAGTTCATTGTCCAAACAGATGCTTCTGAGTTGGGAGTGGGAGCAGTGCTTTCACAGCTTAATGTCGATGGTCAAGACCAGCCCATTGCTTTTATTAGCAGAAGGCTGACCCCCAGAGAAAAACGTTGGTCAGCCATTGAGAGCGAGGCCTTTCTGTGGTGTGGGCCCTGAAGAAGTTGAGACCATACTTGTTTGGCACTCACTTCAAGATTCAGACCGACCATAAGCCCCTCTTATGGTTTAATCAGATGAAGGGTGAAAACCCCACACTACTCAGGTGGTCCATTTCCCTACAGTGGATGGACTTTACAGTGGAGCACCGCCCAGGGACTGGCCATGGCAACGCAGATGGTCTCTCCAGGTACTTCCACTTAGAACATGAAGACACAACTGGTCAAGGTTAGTCTAATGTCCCTGCGTTTGGGGGGGGTTGTGTAGGAGCGTAGGGTCTGCTATCCTATGGTCACCCCAAATTTTTGCTTTTTGCTTCACTGGTTTATGACTTAATGTGGCTGTGGGCCTGCTAATCAGACCCACAGCCTGCTGTTCTCTCTCTAAATTACTGCCAATGCACTCTAGGTGCATTACGAATTGGAACTGGTTCACCTTATTGGCCCCTGTAACAGTGTACCCTAGGTACCCAGGGCATAGGTGTGTCCAAGGCCTACCAGGGGCTGCAGCATGTATTGTGCCACCCCTGGCCTGGCCTCCATATTTTACACAACTGGCTGATAACTCAGCTGGGGTAAGTTGGTGTAATCACCTCTTACTTAGATATAGTATCCCTATATCTAACCTTAACTGGACACATATGTTCCTATCAGCCACTCCTATGGAAGGCCTCATCAATCCTGGAGGCAGAGTGCTTGGAAATATGTGAGCTGGTGCTCTAGCATGAGCTGAGCCTGTCTGCAGCTGTCGGGAACCACTCCCTTAGCTGTTCCGGGATATTGCCATACCATATACTCTTAAGTGCATTATAATCCTCGCGGTTATATGCTAACTTTGGTTTGGCTTTATCAAAACATGTCGAGTAAGGTGTCATACGATTTGGAATACTATCCCCTCGACAGTTCTGTTGACGGGGATAGCATTCCCCCCTTCTAGAGGGACACGACATGTGTGTAGCCTTAACCCCGGTTAAAGTTAACCAGAGCCTCAGCATCACAAAATGGATGCTGCCACCACAGACACAAGTCTGACCTCCTGCTGCTGGGAGTCCTTCCAGGGAGGGAGGCTTGAACAAAGGGTTTCCTGCCTTGGGAGGTGCGAGCACCACCCCAGACAGGATTTTTTGTATTGGGTAGGACAGGGCTGAATAGAGCGAGACATGCCCGGGGCATACAAGATGTCCCCGTGCATAAGCCAGTCCAAACCGGTCCTGGGACTTTCCAGACCCAGGCCTGGCGAGGAGCTGGACAAAGGAAAGGGGGTGTAACCACCCCCTCTTCCTGGTCCCACCCAGAGGAGGGACCTAGCGGGTGATCCACCCCTCAGATTGGGAATAGGAGTGGGAGCACTGCCAGAGCACCTCAGATCATCCTGAATCAACTTTAAACGAAGAAGACGACTGGACTTCGACATTCTGCTGCACAGAAGACTGAAGAGCATCTCCCTTGTGGCCTAGGAGTGGTCACCCTGTGAACACAGGCACCAACCAGCAACTCGACGTCTGCTTTGCCGCCGCCTCCCGCCGGAGCCCGAGCCCGAGCCCAGAGCCTGACAAGACCCAGACTCCCAGACTAAGCCCGATCCACAGTCCCTGCAAAGAAGGGACCTGTGGAGGCACCAAGAGACGTGGGACCGGACCTCTTGGAAGACACCCGAAAAGCTGACTGGGCAGCATCCGAGGCACCCTCGACATTGTGCTTTGGGGACTGAGAACCCCCACCACCGAGCAGCCGTTGCGCTGAAGATCAGCCCCCCAGCATGTCCATGATCTGCGTGGGCCCCTTTTGCATTGTGCCACTCAACGCGCCATCCCGGCCACTTGCCACGTGGTCAGCGGCCATCTTGGCGACAAAACATACAAACTACACTGCGGGTCTGGTTGCTCCAGACTTGCCCCCACTCCTGTAAAAGGTGAGGTTCCGTGACAATTGTAAGTGGTGCTTTCGACTCGCACGAATATGGTCGAGTCTGGTATCTATGAACCTCAAATGACGAGTCTAGTAAGTGTGCGCAGTTTCGCTGTGCTAACTTAAACCGTTCGTTTGTTACGTGGGTTTTTCATCTGTACCCACGGGTTCCATCTTAGATACGGCATCCATTTTGTCTCTTGCCCTCAAGTAGCCAGCGAACGGACGCTGTCCGCTTCGCGACCCTGGGACTCCCAAGATATTTGCGGAAGACACATGTTCTTTGTAAGTGTCTTTATGACGAGGGGGATGCTACTGTAAGGCAAATGGCGCCGCTCGAGGCTCATCTTGCCGCACGGACTTATTGTCTCAGCCGTGCATCTCATTAGGCACGTCTCTTTGATGCCTGTATCTCGTGTTTCCCGTTACCTCCCTTTTTACACCCTTTCCAATCTCCCCACTGTCTCCGTCTTCCTCTGCACCTGTCTTCATTCCTATTTCGATCTACTTTACTGTCGATTGGAATTTGCTAAATGGTGGGAAGATGGTTTTTATAGTTGGGAACCGCCAAATGTTTCCGCACTCATGTTCCGGACCTCATGTGTTTCAAAGTGACCAAAGCGACCCCTCTGGGGGCTAATTGTGGGAACTGGGTTGTAAACTTTTGTGTTCAATGTTACCCTATGGGTAAAAACTGTATAAAAGGAGCGATCCACAGAACCAATTTGAAGCAGTCTCCCCAAGTTGCACGCTGTGTACTTGTTGTGATCTCTGTGTTCCCTGCAGCAAATAAACCTTGAATCTTTGACGTCAGAGGAAGTGTCCCGTGTCTCTGTGACTTGTACGCCGGAGCAGGTTACCCACGAAGGTTTTAGGTGTTGTGCCCTGGCACCGCTGGGTCCAAAAGAACCCAGTCCTTCAGTTGGCGCCCAACGTGGGGCTGCATCAGTGGTACCGGTCCAAGCCCGACGATCGTGAGGAACTTCGTGTTAAATCTCCGAGGGAAGGTGCACCCCGCTTCATCGATCCTGTTGTCGAAATAAGTGGCCCGAAGACTTTTCCCGCGAAGATTCCCGCCTCCGGACGGCTGCGACGGACTGCTGCCCTGACTGTAGACCTGTTTTGGCGCCTGGCGTAGACCTTGGTAGAGCGAGACGATAGACGGGCCTTCCTGGTGACGCCATCGATCTTTGAGTTAAGTATTTGTGGGTCGCTCCCATAGTCTTTGGTTGTTGACACTCTAGCGAGTGTTTTTGTTGTTCACGCTGTGTGAGTGTTTTTGTCGGTGACACTTTGCTAGCGTACTTTGTTGTTGTATTATTTGACGACTGCAGCCGCCAAAAACCGAGGGTTTTGTTCTTTGCTGGGACCTGGTAAATCCCGTAACCCTTGAAGTTTGTGAAACTCGGCTAGTGTGCAAGATGCCTGGTCGCAGTACTTTGTTTAGTTGTCTCAGACCTTGTGGTGCGGATTCCCTGCTGGAGGACTCGTGTCCGATACCTCCGGTTGGAACTCCTACTTATGATCTATATAGCAAACATGGGCTAGGCCCGATTACCTTTAATGATTATTGGGTTAAATATACAAAGAAAGACGGCGACCTTCGTTGGCCACCTCACGGTAGCTTCGAGGCGTCAATCTTAGATAATCTAGAAATGAAGTTGTTCGAACGAAAATCAAGGCCGGCCATGTTTGATGCCTTTCGGTTGTGGCGCAAAGAAGCCCGACAGAAAGAAATCAGACAGAATAAACGTAGTCAGCGAGATAATGTTGCTACCATAGTGAAGAAAGCAGAGCAGTTCCAGCGTGATAAGGAGGATAAGGATAAGGAAGTGTTTGAGAGATTACAGCGTATGACCATAGATAAATGTTATCCTGCTTTACCTACGGAGTCGGATAAGAAGGAAGAGGCAGTTGAGGATCCTTTAATGTCCTACCTAATGAAGTCGCCACCTCCGTACGTTCAGGGTACCGCAGCTCCTGTGGTCCCTGTCGTACCTGTTCTTCCACCTATTGTTCCTCCACCTGTTCCTCAACCTGCACCCGTTCTTCCGACTGTTCCTGCTCCTTTGTCTGTTTCTATTCCTACTGCTCCTCCGCTTCCACATACTCCTGCTCCCGCTACTGCTCCTGTTTTGTTAACCCCTGTTGCTGCTACTGTTTCTACTCCTTCTCTTGTTAGTCCTGTGTCTTATCTTTCTCCCTCTACTCGTAGTCGTAATTCTCCTATTGCAGCTAGTTTCTTTCAGTCGCTCGGACCTGTTCATGGGTCTGCTAGCTCTGATGGTCCTCAGAGACGTAGCCAGCTTCCTGGAAACAGAGAACGTGTTGCACTATATAATATGGCGATGGGTTGGATGGTAAACCCCCTTAGAAATCCACCCCGTGTTGTTCTCGAAACGTTTAATCAATTCAACATACCGACCCAAAGGTATGTGTTTGATGAGATGTGCAAGTTCCTGCATGATCAGATAGCGGCCGATGCGCCTGACGAGGTGCTGACCGCCCTGTCTGACCTTCGGCTTCAGTTCGCAACTGGGCTGATAGTGGATACTAATGTCCGACGTGCTATTGAGCGGTTGCTATCTCTTCGTCCCGCTCCTATTCCTCATGCACTGTTTGTTGAGGATATTGAAAAACAAGACGAGTCTGGCCAATATCCTATGCGTGAAGTTCCGCCGGTTTGGATACCAGCTGATGCTAATGCTAATCCTCCGGTATTGGCGCACTTTGAGCGAGTGTGGATACACCTCCCATGGAAACGATCGGAAGTGCTTCAGGTGAAACAATCTTTGCCCGATCCTCGTAAAAATCCTACAGGGTATTATAAAGAATTATCGCAGCTCGTAGATGCTACGGTGATGAATCTCGCCGATATCGACATGTTGTTTGGCAACGTCGTACCGCAGCCGGTATGGGCTAAGATTCGTCACCAAGATCACGCAAATGAATTAGGTGGTGATTGGGCTGCCATTATAGCGGCAGATGCTGGACAAGTGGCTGCTACTAAACCCGATCAATTGATTACTGCTCTCCCTCAAAGAATAATAACGCTTATGAAAACGCTTATGCCAGCTATGAGAGTAAATTGGGACAAATTGTCCGCTTGCAAACAAAAGAAAGATGAGAGTGTTTCCGACTTCTTTACGAGGTTTGAGGAAGCATTCATTGACCATAGTGGACAGGATATGGGTACTGAGGGTGGACAGAGGTTGTTTGTGGATAAATTTGTGTCGAATTTGTTGCCCGATTTGAGCAATAAATTGAAGAATTCAGAGAGTGCATGGGCCGTTTCTACCTCGGCTCAGATATTGGCTACGGCACAATATTACGAAAATAGGGAGAAAGAAGAGAATGACCGTGCTGACAAAAAGACAAAAGAGCTGAAAACTAAAGTGTTGCTGCAACAAGCGTACCCGCCGCGTTCCAATCAGAATGCGCCTCAACAGAATAGGTCGCAGTCGCAGTCGAATCGATCACAGTCGCGTAATGATTCCTCCTTCCAAAGGTCCTCGTTAGGGTACAATCAATGCGCCTATTGTAGACAAGAGGGACACATCAAATTCAATTGTCCTGCTCTAAATGAACGTAATAGTGGTAATTCGTCTAAAGGAGGCCGTGGTGGTTCACAGCAGGCATCACGTGGTAGAGGTCGTGGTGCTCAAAATGATCGCTCAGACAACTCATCTAATTTTAATAATTGTTTCGATCAACGTGGATCGTCGCAAGGGCGATCGGCGCAGTACACTGTAGACGATTATTACGTCGATCAGGGAACTGACGACAGTAATTACTAGGACAGCCATAGACAAGGAGAGGGAGTGGTATCAGTTCCGGTTGATCAGAGAGGGCCTTACGTCGCAGTTGCTACATCGGGCATCGTTGAGCCTTTTCTGTTGGACACTGGTGCAGCAAAAAGTTCTATCATGCATTCGAAACTCCCTGGCGCACCTTTGTCTGGCTTAACAAATGTTTCCGTTGGATTTTCTGGCGCTCCCGTTAGCAATCCAGTTTCTCGCCCTTTGCCCCTTCAAATTGGGCCACGTGAGCTCCAAGCTCCGTTGATTTTAACCACGGGTTGTGGTGAAAATCTATTGGGCCTGGATTTGCTTAAACGTCTGTATGCAACTTTGTACTGTTCTCCTGCGGGTGTGAAGCTTACGTTAGGAGAGAGGGTTGTCTCTCCTATGTATTTGTCTCTCGATAGGCTTCCACCGGAATTGAGTTCTCTTCCTGCGTCTTTGTGGGCGACGGGTCCAAATGATGTGGGCCTACTTGATATCTCTCCCTATGTTGTTCAGTTGAAATCGAATGTGCGATTGCCACGTATTCCCCAATATCGTATCTCCCTTGATGGTGAACGGGCACTGTTAGCGATCATTTATGACTTGATCGAGAAAGATGTTATTGAAGAGACGCGGGGAAACGTGTGCAATAGCCCTGTACTGCCCATTCTTAAACGTACTGATCCTACCAAACCGCCTGTTTATCGTTTTGTTATCGATTTACGGGAGGTAAATAAAATTGTGGTTCCTCAATTTCCTGTTGTGCCCGACATCACGGCGCTACTGACTCTGATTCCAGCTACGGCATCATGGTTTTCGGTGATTGATTTGAAAAATGCGTTTTTCAGCATCCCGATTGCCGAAGAGAGTAGGGACCTTTTCGGTTTCTCTCTCGGTGGGCGTAGCTTCCGGTTCAAACGCGCTCCTCAGGGCTACTGTGAAAGTCCATCTATTTACAGCCAAGCCTTGAAGGGTCAACTGGATGCGTTTCGGCTGCCGGTTGGTGCGGCCTTAATCCAATACGTCGATGACTTATTGGTGGCTGCTGATACTCAGGACATTTGCAAAATTGCTACGGTGTCGTTGCTGCAACATCTCTGTGAGTTAAATCACAAGGTGTCACCTTCTAAACTCCAATATTGTTGTCAAGAAGTAACCTATCTAGGTCACTTATTGTCAAAGGAGGGAAGGAGGTTGACCCCAGAGAGGATTGCAGCGATTGCGCGAATGGCTGTGCCACAAACCCAAAGAGATGTGCGTGCCTTTCTAGGTATCACGTCGTACTGCAGGCAATGGATTCCTAATTTCTCATTGCTAGCGAAACCATTGGTGGCTCTTACGTGCAAGGATGTTCCAACTCCTTTACCATGGACGGAAGAATGTCAGAAAAGTTTTTCTGAATTACGTGATTCATTGTGTTCGGCTCCTGTGCTAGGTACCCCTGACTACAGTAAGCCGTTTACACTATATGTTCACGAGAGGGAAGGTTGTGCTTTGAGTGTCTTAACGCAACCTTTCGGTGGTAAGCAACGTCCATGTGCATATTTTTCCTCGACCTTGGACCCAGTAGCTAGAGCATTGCCGAGTTGTTTGAGAGCAACTGCGGCAGCTGCGGTCTCCATCCGACAATCAGCAGGATTGGTCATGGATAATATGCTTACGGTGATGGTTCCGCATGCAGTCGATACTTTGTTGAATCGTACGAAAACTCAGCACTTGACGAGTGCGAGGTTGTCTGGGTACGAATTGACGCTCTTGGCAAGCCATATTCAGATAAAACGTTGTAATGTCCTAAATCCGGCAACTTTGTTACCAATTAGCTCAGAGTCAGATGAAGTAGCAGAACATGACTGTTACTTGCGGACAGAAGAGGAAACGAAAGGTCGAGTGGACCTTAAAAACACCCCATTGGACGATCCGGATGGCACTCTGTATGTGGATGGGTCATGTTTTAAGTTGTCGAATGGCGATGTGACTACCGCTTATGCTGTTGTAACACTGAACACTGTTGTTGAAACTGCAAGATTGAATCAGAATTCTGCCCAAGCTGCGGAGCTGATTGCTCTTACTAGAGCATGCGTGTTAGCGAAAGGGAAACGTGTGAATGTGTACACTGATAGTCAATATGCGTTCGGTGTAGCGCATAGCTTTGGACGATTGTGGCGAGAGCGTGGTTTCTTGACGTCGCACGGTACGAAGATACAGCATGGCCAGCTTGTGAACGATCTCTTGGATGCATTGACTTTGCCTACGCAAGTTGCGATTGTTAAATGTAGTGCACATCGTAAAGTGACGGATGATGTTGGTCGTGGTAATGCGTTTGCAGATGAGATTGCTAAGGAGACTGCCCGGAACCTTAGCACTCGAATGTATGTGACGAGTTCGGTCAGGTGGCCTACAGAATCAAGTATGTGTGAAGATACTGTTGAGAGCGTGAAAGCAATTCAGAATGAGGCCACCGACACTGAAAAGACGAAGTGGAAAGAAAGTACGGGAAAGTTGGATGCAAATGGTTGTTGGATTGATTTGTCGGATCAGAAAAGATGGATGTTGCCTGACGCGTATGTACTGGCCGTTGTGACAATGGCACATGGGTTGGCACATATTAGCGCGAAAGGTATTTGTAAGTTGTTGTCGCCTGTGTGGAAGAATGATGGAATTACGAAATGTGCTGAACGTCTGGTGAAGAATTGTATGGTGTGTATAATGTACAATCCTGGCAAAGGAACCCCAACTCCTCCTGGCAGTTTTGCTCCTCCTTCGCATCCCTTTGAGGTGATTCAATTGGACTTCATCCATATGGAGCGATGCAATAACCTGAAATACGTTTTAGTTGTGGTTTGCGCATTCTCCCGATGGATCGAGGCCTATCCTCTCAGAGACAATACTGCTTTGTCAACTGCGAAGATCCTACTGAAGGAATATTTTCCTCGGTATGGAATGCCTAGAGTCGTGTGGTCAGATAACGGAAGTGAGTTTGTCGGAAGTGTGATGAAGAGTGTGTGTAAGGGCCTTGGAATTAATCAAAAATTCCACAGCGCCAATCATCCCCAGTCAGCTGGATTGGTTGAAGGGTACAATGGCACCCTTAAACTAAAGTTAGCAAAGATTCAGGCTACGACTGGTCTTTCGTGGCCTGACGCTTTACCCTTAGCATTACTGTCAACAAGGACGACTGTACACTCCCGAATAGGGCTTAGTCCCTATGAAATAGTGTTCGGCCGTCCTGCGAATGTGTGGGGGGTTCCTAGGCCAGGGATATTTTCTGATCTTGAGTATCCAATGTTGATTGACTACTTACATGACTTGACTGCTAAACTGAGGTTAATTCACCAACAGGTTTACGACGCATTGCCGACGCAGACGGAGGGTCCAGGCCACCAGCTCCAGCCCGGAGACTGGGTGGTTACACGCAACTTTTCACGAAAGAACAATCTGGACCCCCGGTTTACCGGACCTTACCAGGTGCTCCTGGCCACGAGGACTGCCGTTCGTCTTGAGGGGCGGAAAAATTGGGTACATGCTACCCATTGTAAGCGAGTCCCTATTCCTTTGCCGGCAGACCCGTGGGTAAGGAAAGGCATTGCATCATCAGAGACAGAAACATTGCCGGTGTTTGTGCCTTTCAGCGACGCACAGCCTGTTGGAGAATCCTCAGCGCAGCAGACAGCCACTGTTTAACATTTGTCAGCAAAAGACTCGAGACCAGATCAATCAACTGATCAGCAGGACGCTGTCTCTTCAACGGATCCTTTGTTCGACGAGCAGACACGTCCCGGGAAACATCGATATTCTTTGCGATCTCACACTAAGGACAAATAAAATTTTCTTACTTTGCTGAAATCGAAAACTGCATTATCCCCGTTTCCCGTGATCAGTTTTGAACATTCGTATCACTGTAATTTTTGTACATATATTGAGCTTCCTCCTTGTACCTTTTTCATTTTACAGCAGAGAGACTTTGTGCTTGAATATACGTATTGTGTATTGAAGGCCGTAGGGCCGCGCGCGTACTTCCTTCTGGATAGTAGGTCTTGACGCTAGGTTAAAGGCCGTCGGTTCCTAGGAACCCCTAGGGATTGACTATTGCTGCACAGAACGGAGTGCGTCAAGAAACGTTGCGGACGGTCGTAGGGAATGGCATTCTCGAAGCTGAATGATTTGGAAGGAGCTCAAGACTACAGACTCAAGCTGCAGCAACTCAGTCGTACTAAATGCTTCATATTTCAATTGTTTATGTTGTTTTTGACTGCTTCTGCATTATTGGCGGGTGGGGTGTATTACACTATGTCCTACTTCTTACCAGCTACACCTACTCCTATTCCTTACCCTAATCTTACCACTACTGCTTCTCCCCATTCTTTTCACATGTTACCGGAACACGAGCAGGCTAGACGTGTAGAATTCCGCAATAATTCCTTTATTCAGCTCCTTCATCAGCATCAGTTAGTGGTTAACACTACTAATTGTTGGGTGTGTGGGTTGATGCCACATACTACAGATAAGGGAATTCCATATCTGGTGTTACCGTATAGTTCCCAAGGGTCAGCTCGAGCATTTCAAACAATGTTTCGAAGCGCACTGGGTTTCCACCCCATTCGAGAACCACATTCCCCCTACTCTGGCCCCACCTCGTATCAGAAGCCTTTATCGATAGCAATAGAGGATATGGAGAGTGAGATCCATGACTATTCGCTTATCCCTGAGGAAGAGGTACGAGCCTATAAGGTCCTAAGTAGAGGTGAATATAGTGTGTTCACTAGTGAAAAGCAGCTCAAAAGCTCGCCTCCAATATGGGTCGTACCCCACACTGGTAATTTTTGTATCATGGGTCGTGGCCGAAGATCGCAAGCCCGACTTGGAGCAAGTGGTTGCATCGAAAATTACATTTTGCCGATGTTCTCATCCCCTGTGTTTCTGGCTGCCAAGGGTACCTACTTTATCTGTTATGATCGTGCATACACATGGTTGCCCGCAGACTTCATGGGCACATGTTTTATTGCAAATCTGTTGCCTCCGACGTTCACTGTAGATGCCGATTATCATAAGACTAGAGTTGTGCGAGGCGTAATTAGCGAAGAGGACACTGCCGGTCAAGAGGCAGGAGACTTTTTCAAGGGTTTCCTCCCGTTTTGGGGACCTATGGTTAATAGTAGGAACCTGAGGCAGTTGACTCGAGTGGTAGAATCGACAGCTAATATTACTGCCAGTGCCCTTGGTAATATCACCACAGAACTTCAGGCGGAGAGGCTTATGACGTTACAAAACCGAATGGTTTTAGATGTCATCCTAGCAGATCGCGGTGGGGTATGTAAGGTGATCCATTCGAGCTGCTGCATTTTCATTCCAGATAATGCTCCTACTGTCTATCAAGCCATCTCGAGGTTGCATAAGATCTCCGAATCCATACACGTGGATGTAGGGGATTGGACGCTACTTGGATGGTTTTGGGGCCTGATGTCGACTTGGGGTTGGAAAATTCTGATGATCATTGGAGTTGTGGTAGTGTTCCTGTTCACGTGTTGCCTTTGTGTACAGTGTGGTCCTGCCTTATGTGGCCTCTGTGCTACAACGTGTATGAGACAACCATCTGTTACCAAGGGGACTCGATTGGACAGAGCTATGCTACAGCAACATCTCAAGGGTCTGATGAATATCGAATATGATTCCGACTAGTGCTTGCCTACATGAGGGCAAAAGGAGCGTCTGAGGTTCCGTGACAATTGTAAGTGGTGCTTTCGACTCGCACGAATATGGTCGAGTCTGGTATCTATGAACCTCAAATGACGAGTCTAGTAAGTGTGCGCAGTTTCGCTGTGCTAACTTAAACCGTTCGTTTGTTACGTGGGTTTTTCATCTGTACCCACGGGTTCCATCTTAGATACGGCATCCATTTTGTCTCTTGCCCTCAAGTAGCCAGCGAACGGACGCTGTCCGCTTCGCGACCCTGGGACTCCCAAGATATTTGCGGAAGACACATGTTCTTTGTAAGTGTCTTTATGACGAGGGGGATGCTACTGTAAGGCAAATGGCGCCGCTCGAGGCTCATCTTGCCGCACGGACTTATTGTCTCAGCCGTGCATCTCATTAGGCACGTCTCTTTGATGCCTGTATCTCGTGTTTCCCGTTACCTCCCTTTTTACACCCTTTCCAATCTCCCCACTGTCTCCGTCTTCCTCTGCACCTGTCTTCATTCCTATTTCGATCTACTTTACTGTCGATTGGAATTTGCTAAATGGTGGGAAGATGGTTTTTATAGTTGGGAACCGCCAAATGTTTCCGCACTCATGTTCCGGACCTCATGTGTTTCAAAGTGACCAAAGCGACCCCTCTGGGGGCTAATTGTGGGAACTGGGTTGTAAACTTTTGTGTTCAATGTTACCCTATGGGTAAAAACTGTATAAAAGGAGCGATCCACAGAACCAATTTGAAGCAGTCTCCCCAAGTTGCACGCTGTGTACTTGTCGTGATCTCTGTGTTCCCTGCAGCAAATAAACCTTGAATCTTTGACGTCAGAGGAAGTGTCCCGTGTCTCTGTGACTTGTACGCCGGAGCAGGTTACCCACGAAGGTTTTAGGTGTTGTGCCCTGGCACCGCTGGGTCCAAAAGAACCCAGTCCTTCAAAGGGAGCACCCGCTCTGACCTTGCTGGTCTGAGTGATAAGCCTTTTTCGATTCCTGCGTGGCTTGCATTAGCCAAGGCCTGTTTGCTCCAATCAAGTTGCCGACACCGCCAACAGCGAGAAGCCTGCGTGGGACAGCTCGTGATCGACTCTTGGACGTCCTCGACCCCTCGTATCCACGTGGCTGCAGAGAGAAGCTACACCTCATCGCCTGTTTGCACCCGACATCGCCTGGTTCCAATCTGGTTCCACGGTAGTCACTGTCTAGTGACTTTGAACATTGTCCCCTCTGATTTCAGGTCTTCACAACTTCAGATCCACCCTTGGATCCACCGGAACTCTTCACATCGAGCCACCTGCAGCATCTTCAGCTCCAAGCACCATCGACCAGCGTGACGAAACCCGACACTACTTCGACCCTATGCACCCGCGTCCTGTGGGTGAGGTAAATCAGCAACGCCGGTGTTCCCACACTGGTACATACCTCTAGTTTCTGTGTCTTAAGTTTCAGCTTTCTAGGTCACTTGGAAGGTTCCTAACTAACTAACTTAACAACTTTTACGCACCATAGACATTGCATTGGTGAGTGCGTGCACTTTAAACACTGCACCTGAGTCCAGCGGGCCCTTCCCGACTTAGTCACTGCTAGTCCCGATCAGCTCCAGCGATTCCCAAGGCCCTAGGCCTGTTTCCTTTTCGATTGGTACCTCTTATACCACTTTCTTAGTATATGGTTTAGGTGGCCCCTAGGGCTCATCCATATTGTGCAACGTTTGTGTATTTTAAACTGTGTTTTGTTTAACGCTTGTGCTTCTGTGCTCATAAAGAGTTCAGGGGATATTTGTAGTTAATAAATATATATATATTTTCAAGATATATCTGTGTGGTGTCCTTTCATTTGGTATTCAAGGGGGTTGTGTATGGTAATACAGCTGGCTTCACATGCCTTTCAGAGTTTAGCCTAAGACTGCTTTGTCCACGTTAACACTAGGATAACTGGTCTATAAGGTTGACTTACAACAGATCATCATAAGGGTTGCTTGGCATGGTACAAGGTGATCACTAGAACTAGTGAGCATCATATACCAGGCCAACTTCTCACAATAGTCATTTTTACCCCTCTGCTATCCAACACTTTTCTTACTGTTGCAGTAATTGGAGTGGAAATAGTCATTTTTACCCCGCTGCTATCCAACATTTTCCCTACTGTTGCACTCACTGCAGTGGGAATAGTAATTTTTACCTCTCCTGTATCCAACAGTTCCCCTACTGTTGCACTTACTGGAGTGGGAATAGTTACTTTTACCCCTCCACTATCCAACACTTTCCCTACTGTTGACCTCACTGAAGTGGGAATCGTAAAGGTTTCCCCTCCGCTATCCTACACTTTCCCTACTGTTGCAGTCACTGGAGTGGGAACAGTAATTTTTTCCTCTCCTCTATCCAAAACCTCCCGTACTTTGCACTTATTGACGTGGGAATATTCATTTTTACCCCTCCCCTATCTAACACTTTCCCTACTGTTGCACCCACTGGAGTGGGAATAGTACATTTTTAGCTCTCCTCTATCCAACACTTACCCTACTTTGCACTTATTGATGTTGGAATAGCAATTTTTACCCCTCCACTATCCAACACTTTCCTTACTGTTGCACTCACTGGAGTGGGAATAGTAAGTTTTTCTCCTCCACTATTCAACACTTTCCCTACTGTTGCAATCACTGCAGTGGGAATAGTAATGTTTACCTCTCCGCTATCCAACACTTTCCCTACTGTTGCAGTCACTGGAGTGGTAATAGTACTTTTTACCTCTCCGCTATCCAACACTTTCCCTTCTGTTGCACTCACTGAAGTGGGAATAGTAAAAACAAATTCCGCCGCTATCCAAAACTTTCCCTACTGTTGCAGTTACTGGAGTGGGAATAGTAATTTTTACTGCTACACTATCCAACACTTTCCCTACTGTTCCACTCTCTTGAGTAGGAATAGTAATTTTTACCCCTCCGCTATCCAACACTTTCCCTACTATTGCACTCACTGG
This sequence comes from Lissotriton vulgaris, assembly GCF_964263255.1. Lineage (NCBI taxonomy): Eukaryota > Metazoa > Chordata > Amphibia > Caudata > Salamandridae > Lissotriton > Lissotriton vulgaris. Next base: position 810,119,043 of record NC_141695.1, on the reverse strand, counting down.
ACTGGGAATAGTAGGTTTTTCCCCACTGCTATCCAACGCTTTCGCTACTGTTGCACTCACTGCAGTGGGAATAGTAATTTCTACCTCTCCGCTATCCAACACTTCCCCTACTGTTGCACTTATCGGAGTGGGAATAGTAATTTTTACCACTCCGCTATCCAACACTTTCGCTACTGTTACACTCACTGGAGTGTGAATAGTAAATTTTTCCCCTCCGCTATCCAAAACTTTCCCTACTGTTGCAGTTACTAAAGTGGGAATAGTAATTTTTACTCCTACACTATCCAACACTTTCCCTACTGTTGCACGCGCTTGAGTAGGAATAGTAATGTTTACCCCTAAGCTATCCAACATTTCCCTACCATTGCACTCACTGGAGTGGGAATAGTACGTTTTTCCCCTCCGCTATCCAACACTTTCACTACTGTTGCACTCACTGCAGTGGGAATAGCAATTTTTACCTCTCCACTATCCAACACTTCCCCTACTGTTGCACTTATAGGAGTGGGAACAGGGAATAGTACATTTTCCCCCGCCGCTATCCAAAACTTTCCCTACTTTTGCAGTTACTGGAGTGGGATTAGTAATTTTTACTCGAACGCTATCCAACACTTTCCCTACTGTTGCACTCGCTTGAGTAGGAATAGTATTTTTTACACTATCGCTATCCAGCCCCTTTTCTACTGTTGCACTCACTGGAGTGAAAACAGTCATTTTTACCCCTGCACTATCCAACACTTTCCTTACTGTTGCAGTAATTGGAGTGGGAATAGTAATTTTTACCCCTCCGCTATCCAACACTTTCCCTACTTTTGCACTCACTGCAGTCGGAATAGTAATTTTTACCTCTCCGCTATCCAACACTTCCCTTTCTGTTGCACCTTTCGGAGTAGGAATAGTAATTTTTACCCCTCCGCTATCCAACACTTTCGCTACTGTTACACTCACTGGAGTGGGAATAGTAAATTTTTCCCCGCCGCTATACAAAACTTTCCCTACTGTTGCTGTTACTGCAGTGGGAATAGTAATTCTTACTCCTACACTATCCAACACTTTCCCTACTGTTGCACTAGCTTGAGTAGGAATAGTGTTTTTTACCCCACCGCATTCCAACTCTTTCCCTACTGTTGCACTCACTGGAGTGGGAATAGTATTTTATACCTCTCCGCTATCCAACAGTCTCCCTACTGTTGCACTCACTGGAGTGGGAATAGTCATTTTTACTACTCCGCTATCCAACACTTTCCTTACTGTTGCTGTAATTGAAGTGGGAATAGAAATTTTTACCCCTCTGCTATCCAACATTTTCCCTACTGTTGCACTCACTGGAGTGGGAATAGTAAATTTCTACCTCTCCTGTATCCAACACTTCCCCTACTGTTGCACTTACTGGAGTGGGAATAGTAACTTTTACCCATCCACTATCCAAAACTTCTTCTACTGTTGAACTCACTGGAGAGGGAATCGTAAATGTTTCCCCTCCGCTATCCAACAGGTTCCCTACTGTTGCACTCACTGGAGTGGGAATAGTATTTTTTACCCTTCCGCTATCCAACACTTTCCCTACTGTTGCACTCTCTGGAGTGGGAACAGTAAATTTTTCCCCTCCGCTATCAAAAACCTTCCTTACTGTTGTACTCACTGGAGTGGGAACAGTATTTTTTACCCCTCCGCTATCCAACACTTTCCCTACTGTTGCAGTCACTGGAGTGGGAATAGTATTTTTATCCCTCCGCTATCCTACACTTTCCCTACTGTTGCACTCAATGGAGTGGGAATAGTCATTTTTACCCCTGCACTATCCAACACTTTTCTTACTGTTGCAGTAATTGGAGTGGGAATAGTAATTTTTCCCCGCTGCTATCCAACATTTTCCCTACTGTTGCACTCACTGGAGTGGGAATCGTAAAGGTTTCCCCTCCGCTATCCAACACTTTCCCTACTGTTGCACTCACTGCAGTGGGAATAGTAATTTTTACCTCTCCGCTATCCAACACTTCCCCTTCTGTTGCACCTATCGGAGTGGGAATAGTAATTTATACCCTTCTACTATCCAACACTTTCGCTACTGTTACACTCATTGGAGTGGGAATAGTACATTTTTCCCCGCCGCCATCCAAAACTTTCCCTACTGTTGCAGTTACTGGAGTGGGAATAGTAATTTTTACTCCTACACTATCCAACACTTTCCCTACTGTTGCACTCGCTTGAGTAGGAATAGAATTTTTAACCCTCCGCTATCCAACACGTTCCCTTACTATTGCACTCACTGGAGTGGGAATAGTCAGTTTTTCCCCTCCGCTATCCAACGCTTTCCCTACTGTTGCACTCACTGCCGTGGGAATAGCAATTTTTACCTCTCCGCTATCCAACACTTCCCCTACTGTTGCACTTATCGGAGTGGGAATAGTAATTTTTACCCCTCTGCTATCCAACACTTTCGCTACTGTTACACTCACTGGAGTGGGAATAGTACATTTCTTCCTGCCGTTATCCAAAACGTACCCTACTGTTGCAGTTACTGGAGTGGGATTAGTAATTTTTACTCGTACGCTATCCAACACTTTCCCTACTGTTGCACTCGCTTGAGTAGGAATAGTATTTTTTTACCCCGCCACTATCCTGCCCCTTCTCTACTGTTGCACTCACTGGAGTGGGAATAGTCATTTTTACTCCTGCACTATCCAACACTTTCCTTACTGTTGCAGTAATCGGAGTGGGAATAGTAATTTTTACCCTGCGGCTATCCAACACTTTCCCTACTGTTGCACTCACTGGAGTGAATGAATGAATTAATGAATTTGCGATTTGTAGGTGTAGGAAGGTGGATATCTGACTATGGTTACCCCCAAACTTTTTGCCTGGTGTTTAGCTGGTTTTTGACTTAGTTGGCCTGGGATCCTGCTATTCAGGGCCCCAGGCCGATTGCTCTCTCCTTAAAATGGACTCTATGTACCTTAGGTGCATAAAACAATTGGAATTGGTTCACCTTATATGCCCCTGTAACAGTGCACCATAGGTACCCAGGGCATAGGTGTAGCCAAGGCCTACCAGGGGCTGCAGCATATATTGTGCCACCCCTGGCCTGGCCTCCATATTTGACACAACTGGCTGATCACTCAGCTGGGGTAAGTTGGTGTAATCACCTCTTGCTTAGATATAGTATCGTTATATATAACCCTAAACTGGACACATATGTTCCTATCAGCCACTCCTATGGAAGGCCTCATTAATCCTGGAGGCAGAGTGCTTGGAAATATGTGAGATGGTGCTCTAGCATGAGCTGAGCCTGTCTGCAGCTGTCGGGAACCACTCCCTAAGCTGTTCCGGGATATTGCCATACCATATACTCTTAAGTGCATTATAATCCTCACGGTTAAATGCTATCTTTGGTTTGGCTTTATCAAAACATGTCGAGTAAGGTGTCATACGAATTGGAATACTATCCCCTCGCCAGTTCTGGCGACGGGGATAGCATTCCACCCTTCTAGAGGGACACGACATGTGTGTAGCCTTAACCCCGGTTAAAGTTAACCAGAGCCTCAGCATCCCAAAATGGATGCTGCCACCACAGACACATGTCTGACCTCCTGCTGCTGGGAGTCCTTCCAGCGAGGAGGGCCTGGACAAAGGGTTTCCTGCCTGGGGAGGTGCGAGCACCACCCCAGACAGGGTTTTGTGTATTGGGTAGGACAGGGCTGAATAGATTGAGACATGCCTGGGGCACACAAGGTGTCCCTGTGCATAAGCCAGCCCAAACCGGTTCTGGGGCTTTCCAGCCCCAGTCCTGGCGAGGAGCTGGACAAAGGAGAGGGGGTGTAACCACTCCCCTTCCTGGTTCCTCCCAGAGGAGGGACCTAGTAGGTGATCCACCCCTCAGATTGGGAATAAGAGTGGGAGCAGTGCCATTGCACAGCAGATCATCCTGAAATCAACTTTAAACAAGAAGAAGACTGGACTTCGACATTCTGCTGCACAGAAGACTGAAGAGAATCTCCCTTGTGGCCTAGGAGGGGCCACCCTGTGAACACAGGCATCACCCAGCACCTCGACGTCTGCTTTGCCGCCGCCTCCTGCCGGAGCCCGAGTGCAGAGCCTGACAAGACCCAGCTTCTCAGACTTCTCCCAGCCCGATCCACAGTCCCTGCAAAGAAGGGACCCGTGGAGGCACCGAGAGACGTGGGAGCGGACATCTTGAAAGACCCCCGAGACGCTGACTGCGCAGCACCCGAGGCACCCTCGACTCTGTGCTTTGGGGTTTAAGAAGCCCCACAACCGAGCAGCATTTGCTCCAAAGATCAGCCCTCCAGCATCTCCACGATCTGCGTGGGGTCCTTTTGCTTTGTGCCACTCGACTCGCCATCCCGGTCGCTTGTCACGTGATCAGCGGCCATCTTGGCGACGAAACCTACAATTTACACTGTGGGTCTGGTTGCTCCAGACCTGCCCTCGCTCCTGTAGAAAGGAGTACCCGCTCTGACCTTGCTGGTCCGAGTAATAAGCCTTTTTCACTTTCCCCGTGGCTTGCGTTAGCCAAGGCTTGTTTGCTTCAATCGAGTTGCCGACACCGTTATCAGCTAGAGCGTTCAAGGGACAGCTGGTGTTCAACTCCTGGACATCCTTGACCTGTTCGTGTCCACGTGGCTGCAGAGAGAAGCAACACCTCATCACCTGTTTGCACCCGACTTTGCCTGGTTTCAATCTGGTTCCACGGTGGTCCCTGGTCAGTGACTTTGAACATTGTCCCCTCTGCTTTCAGGTCTTCACCACTTCAGATCCACCCTTGGATCCACCGGACACTTCTCCTTCACATCGCCTGCAGCATCTTCAGCCTCAAGCGCCAAGGACCTGCGTGTCAAAACCCGACGCCACTTCGACCCTGTGCACCTGCTTCCTGTGGGTGAGGTAACATTGCAACGCTGGTGTCCCTACACTGGTACACACCTCTAGGGTCTGTGTCTTAAGTTTTGTTCCTCTAGGTTCAGCGGAAGTGCCCTTAAACTAACTTTGTGTAACTTTTACGCACCATTGACTTTACATTGGAAAGTGCGTGCACTTTGAACACTGCACCCGAGTCCCACGGGCCTTTCCCGACTTAATCATTGCTAGTCTCGAATAGCTCCAGCGATTCCCAAGGCCCTAGGCCTGTTCCCTTTCCTATTGGTATCTCTTATACCACTTTCTTAGTATATGGTTTAGGTGGCCCCTAGGGCTCATCCATATTTTGCAACTTTTGTGTATTTTAAACTGTCTTGTGATTTAACGCTTGTGCTTCTGTGCTCATAAAGAGTCCAGGGGATTTTATAGTTAATAAATCAATATATATTTTCAATATATATCTGTGTGGTGTCCCTTTCATTTGGTATTCAAGGGGGTTGTGTATGGTATAACAGCTGGCTTCACATGCCTTTCAGAGTTTAGCCTAAGACTGCTTTGTCCACGTTACCACTAGGATAACTGGTCTACAAGGTTGAATTACAACCATCATCAAAAGGGTTGCTTGGCATGGTACAAAGTGATCACTAAGAATTAGTGAGCATTATATACCAGGCCAACTTCTCACATTGGTGAGCAGCGGATTGGGATCTGAGCTTGCTGTTGTTTTACCATTACAATCTTTGAGATTATCATTTGAAAGATCATACAGGTACCTGCTAGGTACACATAAAACAAGACTAGTATACTTAAGTTCTACTGAACTTAGTTGGTTTAGAGCAAAGGGAGTAGCACACCCTAGCTAAAACTACTAGATAGGTTTAGTAGGTAAACACCAGTGTAGGTAGATTGCAACACATCCACCCACACTAGAGCAATGTCTGGAGCAGAGGGTTCCACTGGGAACATCCCTGTTGAGAGTGACCCTCCAAGGGCACCATCCAAATTTGCTATTTTTTCCTTTAAGGAATTAAGACAGCTTTGTGTCTTAAGGGGTCTGAAGACAGGGCCTTCCCCTACTACAGACCACCTAAGAGAGCTCTTAGACCAGTCTGAGACTCTAAAGCCCTCTAAGGCAAACCCCACAGGGAATGCTGAAGGAGGCCATCCTTCAGAGGATGACACTGTAGACACCCCTGCCCCTATCCTCCTGGTAGATGAGGAAGCATCCACCACTGGAGCTCCTCAGGTAGATGAGGAGGAAGAGGAAGAGGAAGAAGAGGAGGAGGTGGAAAGCAGTGAGTCAGATGATGACAGAAATAGTCAGGTGCTGGTCAGTAGACTGAACCAGGCTAACTTAAGCTTACTTGGGAATGAATCAGGTAACAACCCATTCAGACCCCCAGGTGGATTTAACCAGAAGCCTAGGAGGAGAAGGACTCACTTAGGTGACTCTAACAACTCCCATACTTCTAGAGGTTCTCATGGTCACTCCAGAAGGGAGATGACTAGCCCTCAGAGAAGGGAACATGAGGCCAAAATGAGAGAGGCTGAATTGAGGATCCAGAGACAAGAGTTAGAAGTTGCCCTGGCCCAAGAGAAACTTGCTAGAGCAAGACAGCCTAGAGAGAGTGGATTAGGATCCACTGGTGGCAGCACTATCCAGAAGGATAGAGACAGGTCCTTTGATACAAGAAACCTGAGTAAGATTGTGCCCCCCTACAAAGCTGGGGATGATATCCACAAATGGATGACTGCACTTGAGAGAGCCTGCATGGTACAGCAGATCCCTCAGGAGCAGTGGGCAGCAATCTTGTGGCTCTCCTTTGAAGGTAGAGGCAGAGACAGACTCCTCACAGTTAGTGATGAGGATTCTAGAAACTACATGGTCCTGAAGAGTGCTCTGATTGATGGGTTAGGCTTAACCACTGAACAGTACAGGTTAATGTTCAGAGATACCCAGAAGACACAGACTCAGGACTGGTCTGAATTTGTTGAATGTGCCACTAAGGCTCTGGAGGGCTGGTTGCTGGGAAGTAAGGTTACTGACTATACAGGATTGTATAATTTAATTATGAGAGAGCAAATCTTAAGTAATTGTCAAAATCAGCTTCTACATCAGCACCTGGTTGACTCTGATCTGACCTCCCCACAAGAATTGGGTAGGAGGGCAGACAAATGGGTCAGAACCAGGATCAGGCCTAAGAACCAGGGTGGTGACCAAAAGAAAGAGACTACCAAGCCTCAAGAGAAGGGTGGGGATAAAAGTAAGGAAAAGACTTCCCCTGGGCCCCAAAACTCCAAGAATGGGGGTGGGTCCCAAGACACTTCTACAACCCAGAAAAAGCCTTATTGTCATACCTGTAAACAGGTGGGGCATTACAAAACAGATAGCTGTTGTCCCAAGAATGGCAATAAGGAGAATATACCTCCAGGTAAGGATCCAACACCTCCTGTCACTGTTAGCAGTGGTCCCCCAGGTAGTGGGAACACCCCCAAGAATTTGGGTGGGTTTACTTTTGGAGGACAGGTGGACTCTGGCCTATCCAGGTCCCCTAACACAGATACTCTTGTCTATGAGACTGGCATGGGGTTTGCCAATTTCACTGCTTGCCCAAACACTTTGAGCAAGTATAGACAGGAGCCCCTCATCAATGGCTTGAAAGTTGAGGCCTTCAGAGACACAGGGGCTAGCATCACCATGGTGGCTGAATGTCTAGTCCCCTCTAGGCAACTTTTACCTGATGCCAGATATCAGGTGACAAACATTGATGGCATAGAATCCAATCATCCCATGGCAGTAGTCAATCTTAGCTGGGGAGGTGTCACTGGCCCAAAGAGAGTGGCAGTGTCAGCAAACTTGCCTGTAGATTGCCTACTGTGTAATGATTTGGAAATCTCAGCCTGGGCTGAGGTTGAACAGCAAACCCATTCTAGAATGGTAAATCTCCATGGAAAGGTTAGTGGGGCTGTAATGGCTACAGCCCCAATTCAAGATGTCCTTCCTGAAAAGGTTGGGAGGGCTGAGCAAACCTCAGCCCCATCTTTAGATAACTTCCCTCCTGAAGAGAGTAGCAGGGCTGTACTGATAACAGCCCATACCCAAACTGAGTCTCCTCCTGAAAAGGTTGGTGGGGCTGTGATGGCCACAGCCCAAACTCAAACTGATACATGGGTAGTGAAGCCTGAAATGATGGATCACTCCACCCAAACAGAGAGCATTGAGGAGGAAGAGAAATCTCCCTCCCACCAGACTTTAGGAAAGGATCAGCCTCCTCAGGGAACTGATCTTACCCCTGATGAAGGAACTGTCCCAGAGGTTGTTAGGCCTGGCCTGACAGAGCCTCTGATGGCAGTGGACCCTTCTCAGGAGGGACCCAGTCTGGAGCAGGTAACCTGCCCCTCTCTACCTTGCCTTACTCAGCCCAGGGCTGCAGAGGACAAGAAGGACAGTGAGACCCAAAGGGCACCCTGTCAAATAAAGCACCCCCATCAATAGATTAGGGGCACCGAAACTAGTAGCCCTAGTGAGGTGAAAACTTTAAAAACTCCTGAGGGATCCCCCTTAAAAGTAGTTAGGGACCTCCCCCAGATGGATATTGTTGGGCACAGCCAAACCTGGGACCAAAAGGCCCCAAACCTGACCTGTCCCTCCAGTAAGCCAAACAGAGGGACCCAGCCTCCAGCTTTAGGTAGCCAGAGGTTGACCCTGAGAGCACAGTGCAACTCAGTCAGAGAAAGAAAGGCACACATGGTGGAGAATGATTGGAGGAAGCTGAGCCCTACAGAGGAGACTCACTTCAGTACTCCATCTCAACACCAGCCTTTGACTTTGCAAAGACACACCACAGGTAGAGATTCCCTATGGTGGAGACCCTCAGATACCCTTAGGGTGAGGGATTGCTTAGTGGACCATGAGACAGGGGGTTACCAAGCCAGAGCTGGTACTTCCTTATATGGCCACTTAGGCAATATAGGCTTACCTGGTCAAGGATAGCCTTATCTCCTTTCGTTTGGGGGGGGGTTATGTAGGAAGGTGGATATCTGACTATGGTTACCCCCAAACTTTTTGCCTGGTGTTTAGCTGGTTTTTGACTTAGTTGGCCTGGGATCCTGCTATTCAGGGCCCCAGGCCGATTGCTCTCTCCTTAAAATGGACTCCATGTACCTTAGGTGCATAAAACAATTGGAATTGGTTCACCTTATATGCCCCTGTAACAGTGCACCATAGGTACCCAGGGCATAGGTGTAGCCAAGGCCTACCAGGGGCTGCAGCATATATTGTGCCACCCCTGGCCTGGCCTCCATATTTGACACAACTGGCTGATCACTCAGCTGGGGTAAGTTGGTGTAATCACCTCTTGCTTAGATATAGTATCGTTATATATAACCCTAAACTGGACACATATGTTCCTATCAGCCACTCCTATGGAAGGCCTCATTAATCCTGGAGGCAGAGTGCTTGGAAATATGTGAGATGGTGCTCTAGCATGAGCTGAGCCTGTCTGCAGCTGTCGGGAACCACTCCCTAAGCTGTTCCGGGATATTGCCATACCATATACTCTTAAGTGCATTATAATCCTCGCGGTTAAATGCTATCTTTGGTTTGGCTTTATCAAAACATGTCGAGTAAGGTGTCATACGAATTGGAATACTATCCCCTCGCCAGTTCTGGCGACGGGGATAGCATTCCACCCTTCTAGAGGGACACGACATGTGTGTAGCCTTAACCCCGGTTAAAGTTAACCAGAGCCTCAGCATCCCAAAATGGATGCTGCCACCACAGACACATGTCTGACCTCCTGCTGCTGGGAGTCCTTCCAGCGAGGAGGGCCTGGACAAAGGGTTTCCTGCCTGGGGAGGTGTGAGCACCACCCCAGACAGGGTTTTGTGTATTGGGTAGGACAGGGCTGAATAGATTGAGACATGCCTGGGGCACACAAGGTGTCCCTGTGCATAAGCCAGCCCAAACCGGTTCTGGGGCTTTCCAGCCCCAGTCCTGGCGAGGAGCTGGACAAAGGAGAGGGGGTGTAACCACTCCCCTTCCTGGTTCCTCCCAGAGGAGGGACCTAGTAGGTGATCCACCCCTCAGATTGGGAATAAGAGTGGGAGCAGTGCCATTGCACAGCAGATCATCCTGAAATCAACTTTAAACAAGAAGAAGACTGGACTTCGACATTCTGCTGCACAGAAGACTGAAGAGAATCTCCCTTGTGGCCTAGGAGGGGCCACCCTGTGAACACAGGCATCACCCAGCACCTCGACGTCTGCTTTGCCGCCGCCTCCTGCCGGAGCCCGAGTGCAGAGCCTGACAAGACCCAGCTTCTCAGACTTCTCCCAGCCTGATCCACAGTCCCTGCAAAGAAGGGACCCGTGGAGGCACCGAGAGACGTGGGAGCGGACATCTTGAAAGACCCCCGAGACGCTGACTGCGCAGCACCCGAGGCACCCTCGACTCTGTGCTTTGGGGTTTGAGAAGCCCCACAACCGAGCAGCATTTGCTCCAAAGATCAGCCCTCCAGCATCTCCACGATCTGCGTGGGGTCCTTTTGCTTTGTGCCACTCGACTCGCCATCCCGGTCGCTTGTCACGTGATCAGCGGCCATCTTGGCAACGAAACCTACAATTTACACTGTGGGTCTGGTTGCTCCAGACCTGCCCTCGCTCCTGTAGAAAGGAGTACCCGCTCTGACCTTGCTGGTCCGAGTAATAAGCCTTTTTCACTTTCCCCGTGGCTTGCGTTAGCCAAGGCTTGTTTGCTTCAATCGAGTTGCCGACACCGCCATCAGCTAGAGCGTTCAAGGGACAGCTCGTGATCAACTCCTGGATGTCCTTGACCTCTTTGTGTCCACGTGGCTGCAGAGAGAAGCAACACCTCATCACCTGTTTGCACCCGACTTTGCCTGGTTCCAATCTGGTTCCACGGTGGTCCCTGGTCAGTGACTTTGAACATTGTCCCCTCTGCTTTCAGGTCTTCACCACTTCAGATCCACCCTTGGATCCACCGGACACTTCTCCTTCACATCGCCTGCAGCATCTTCAGCCTCAAGCGCCAAGGACCTGCGTGTCAAAACCCGACGCCACTTCGACCCTGTGCACCCGCTTCCTGTGGGTGAGGTAACATTGCAACGCCGGTGTCCCTACACTGGTACACACCTCTAGGGTCTGTGTCTTAAGTTTTGTTCCTCTAGGTTCAGCGGAAGTGCCCTTAAACTAACTTTGTGTAACTTTTACGCACCATAGACTTTACATTGGAAAGTGCGTGCACTTTGAACACTGCACCCGAGTCCCACGGGCCTTTCCCGACTTAATCATTGCTAGTCTCGAATAGCTCCAGCGATTCCCAAGGCCCTAGGCCTGTTCCCTTTCCTATTGGTATCTCTTATACCACTTTCTTAGTATATGGTTTAGGTGGCCCCTAGGGCTCATCCATATTGTGCAACTTTTGTGTATTTTAAACTGTCTTGTGATTTAACGCTTGTGCTTCTGTGCTCATAAAGAGTCCAGGGGATTTTATAGTTAATAAATCAATATATATTTTCAATATATATCTGTGTGGTGTCCCTTTCATTTGGTATTCAAGGGGGTTGTGTATGGTATAACAGCTGGCTTCACATGCCTTTCAGAGTTTAGCCTAAGACTGCTTTGTCCACGTTACCACTAGGATAACTGGTCTACAAGGTTGAATTACAACCATCATCATAAGGGTTGCTTGGCATGGTACAAAGTGATCACTAAGAATTAGTGAGCATTATATACCAGGCCAACTTCTCACAGTAGGAGCGCAACTTAACTCGGAGGCATCAAGGCGCAGAGGATGGAAAGAAAACAACTGAGTGAAACGGAGGCATCCGGAGGAGGCAGCACTTAAGAATATGATTGAACAAATAGCCAAGTTTTAAGATTCTTCCGGAAAAGGGCAAGTGATGGCTGAGTTTTAAGGTTGGTAGGAAGCGAGTTCCATAGCTTGGGGGCGAGAGAGAAAAAAGCCCTCCTACCCTATCTAGCCTTGGCAATCCGGGGGGTCGCAAGAAGGTTTTTGTGAGCAGATCTCAGGGCTCTACCCGGGATATAGAAGGATTCGAGAGACCTGATGTCCTCGGCACCCAGGCCATAGAGGGCCTGATAGGTCAGGACCAGAACCTTAAAGTTGATCCTTTCCTGAACCGGTAGCCAATGGAGGTCTTTTCTGATTACTGTAACAGAAGCACGTCTGGGGGCATTCACCACAAACCTGGCTGCAGCGTTCTGAATAGTCTGTAAGCGGAGGACGAGTTTTTTGCAGATACCAAGTTAGAGGGCATTGCAATAGTCCAGACGGGGTGAGATCAGGGCAATAACAACCTGTTTCCGGGCATCGGGGGAGAGATAGTGTACTAGTTTCCTGAGGATCCTCAGGACCCCACAACAGGTTGACACGGTTTTGCCAACTTGTTTATCAAATGCCAGTGTGGTGTCAAAGGTGACCCCCAGGTTTCTGGCAACTGAGGAGGGCAGGGGGCAGGTTCCAAGGGAGGGTGGCCACCAATCCGAGGACCAGAGATCTTGTTTGCCCCCAAATATGAGGATCTCTGTTTTTTCCCCGTTTAGCTTAAGGAAGTTCGTGGGCATCCAGCCTGCATGCAGTTCTTGAAGTTGAGGGCCGTGGACTCCACCGAATGGGATAGGGAGACCATTATCTGGGTGTCATCGGCGTAAGACAGGACTTCCAGTCCGAAGGATCTCACGAGCTTTGCAAGGGGAGCCACATATATGTTGAACAGCGTAGGGCTCAAAGATGAGCCCTGAGGAACCCCACAATGCAAAGGCTTGGCAGAGGAAAGGAAGTCACCCAGTTTGACTCTTTGGGAACGTTGGTTAAGGAAGGAAGTCAGAAGGCTAAGGGCAGGTCCTTCCACTCCCATTTCACCGAGCCGCCTGGACAAGATGGTTGGGGACAGGGTGTCAAAGGCAGCTCTAATGTCGAGCAGGATCAGGATGGTGGGATGACCTCTGTCGACCTTAGCGCGGATGTTGTTGACTACCACTGTCAGGGCTGACTCAGTGCTATGCGCCTTTCTAAAGCCATGCTGTGACGAGTCCAGCAGTCTGGCTTTGTCAAGAAAGGCGCTGAGATGGCGGTTGAGATGTGCTTCAAGCATTTTGGCAGGGACAGGCAAAAGTGATATGGGGCGAACGTTTTTGAGAGTGCCAGGGTCTAAAGTAGGCTTTTTCAACAAAGACTTTACGTGGGAATAGTAATTTTTGGCTCTCCCCTATCCAACACTTACCCTACTTTGCACTTATTGACGTTGGAATAGTAATTTTTAACTCTCCGCTATCCAACACTTTCCCTACTATTGCACTCACTGGAGTGGGAATAGTAGGTTTTTCCCCTCCGCTATCCAATACTTTCCCTACTGTTGCACTCACTGCAGTGGGAATAGTAATTTTTACCTCTCCGCTATCCAACACTTACCCTTCCGTTGCACCTATCGGAGTGGTAATAGTAATTTTTACCCTTCCGCTATCCAACACTTTCCCTACTGTTACACTCACTGGAGTGGGAATAGTAAATTTTTCCCCGCCGCCAACCAAAACTTTCCCTACTGTTGCAGTTACTGGAGTGGGAATAGTAATTTTTACTCCTACACTATCCAACACTTTCCCTACTGTTGAACTCGCTTGAGTAGGGATAGTAATTTTTACCCCTCCGCTATCCAACACTTTCCCTACTATTGCACTCACTGGAGTGGGAATAGTAAGTTTTTCCCCTCCGCTATCCAACGCTTTCCCTACTGTTACACTCACTGCAGTGGGAATAGCAATTTTTACCTCTCCACTATCCAACACTTCGCCTACTGTTGCACTTATCTGAGTGGGAACAGGGAATAGTACATTTTTCCCCGCCGCTATCCAAAACTTTCCCTACTTTTGCAGTTACTGGAGTGGGATTAGTAATTTTTACTCGAACGATATCCAACACTTTCCCTACTGTTGCACTCGCTTGAGTAGGAATAGTATTTTTTATACCACCGCCATCCATCCCCTTCTCTACTGTTGCACTCACTGGAGTGGGAGCAGTCATTTTTACCCCTGCACTATCCAACACTTTCCTTACTGTTGCAGTAATTGGAGTGGGAATATTCATTTTTACCCTGCTGCTATCCAACACTTTTCCTACTCTTTCACTCACTGGAGTGGGAATAGTAATTTTTAGGTCTCCTCTATCTAAGACTTACCCTACTTTGCATTTATTGACGTTGGAATAGTAATTTTTACCCCTCCGCTATCCAACACTTTCCCTACTGTTGCACTCACTGGAGTGGGAATAGTAAGTTTTTCCTCTCCGCTATCCAACACTTTCCCTACTGTTGCATTCACTGCAGTCGGAATAGTAATTTTTACCTCTCCGCTATCCAACACTTCCCCTTCTGTTGCACCTTTCGGAGTGGGAATAGTAATTTTTACCCCTCCGCTATCCAACACTTTCACTACAGTTACACTCACTGGAGTGGGAATAGTAAATTTTTCCCCGCCACTATATACAACTTTCTTTACTGTTGCAGTTACTGGAGTGGGAATAGTAATTCTTACTCCTACACTATACAACACTTTCCCTACTGTTGCACTAGCTTGAGTAGGAATAGTATTTTTTACCCCACCGCATTCCAACTCTTTCCCTACTGTTGCACTCACTGGAGTGGGAATAGTATTTTATACCTCTCCGCTATCCAACCCTCTCCCTACTGTTGCACACACTGGAGTGGGAATAGTCATTTTTACTACTCCGCTATCCAACACTTTCCTTACTGTTGCAGTAATTGGAGTGGGACTAGTAATTTTTACTCCGCTGCTATCCAACATTTTCCCTACTGTTGCACTCACTGGAGTGGGAATAGTACATTTTTACCTCTCCTGTATCCAGCACTTCCCCTACTGTTGCACTTACTGGAGTGGGAATAGTAACTTTTACCCCTTCACTATCCAACACTTCTCCTACTGTTGAACTCACTGGAGTGGGAATAGTACATTTTTCCCCTCCGCTATCAAAAACTTTCCTTACTGTTGCACTCACTGGAGTGGGAACAGTATTTTTTACCCCTCCGCTATCCAACACTTTCCCTACTGTTGCAGTCACTGGAGTGGGAATAGTATTTTTAACCCTCCGCTATCCAACACTTTGCCTACTGTTGCACTCACTGGAGTAGGAATAGTCATTTTTACCCCTGCACTATCCAACACTTTTCTTACTATTTCAGTAATTGGAGTGGGAATAGTAATTTTTACCCCGCTGCTATCCAACATTTTCCCTACTGTTGCACTCACTGGAGTGGGAATCGTAAAGGTTTCCCCTCTGCTATCCAACACTTTCCCTACTGTTGCAGTCACTGGAGTGGGAACAGTAATTTTTTCCTCTCCTCTATCCAACACTTACCCTACTTTGCACTTATTGACGTTGGAATAGTAACTTTTTACCCCTCCGCTCTCCAACACTTTCCCTACTGTTGCACTCACTGAAGTGGGAATAGTAAGTTTTTCCTCTCTGCTATCCAACACTTTCCCTACTGTTGCACTCGCTGCAGTCGGAATAGTAATTTTTACCTCTACGCTATCCAACACTTCCCCTTCTGTTGCACCTATCGGAGTGGGAATAGTCATTTTTACCCTTCCGCTATCCAACAATTTCGCTTCTGTTACACTCACTGGAGTGGGAATAGCAAATTTTTCCCCGCCGATATACAAAACTTTCCCTACTGTTACAGTTACTGGAGTGGGAATAGTAATTCTTACTCCTACACTATCCAACACTTTCCCTACTGTTGCACTCGCTTGAGTAGGAATAGTATTTTTTACCCCACGCTTTCCAACTCTTTCCCTACTGTTGCACTCACTGGAATGGGAATAGCATTTTATACCTCTCTGCTATCCAACACTCTCCCTACTGTTGCACTCACTGGAGTGGGAATAGTCATTTTTACTACTCCGCTATCCAACACTTTCCCTACTGTTGGACTATCTGGAGTGGGAATAGTACATTTTTCCCCTCCGCTATTATAAACTTTCCCTACTGTTGCACTCACTGGAGTGGGAACAGTATTTTTTACCCCTCCGCTATCCAACACTTTCCCTACTGTTGCAGTCACTGCAGTGGGAATAGTATTTTAAACCCTCCGCTATCCAACACTTTCCCTACTGTTGCACTCACTGGGGTGGGAATAGTCATTTTTACCCCTGCACTAGCCAACACTTTTCTTACTGTTACAGTAATTGGAGTGGGAATAGTAATTTTTACCCCGCTGCTATCCAACATTTTCCCTACTGTTGCACTCACTGGAGTGGGAATAGTATTTTTTACCTCTCCTGTATCCAACACTTTCCCTACTGTTGCACTTACTGGAGTGGGAATAGTAACGTTTACCCCTCCACTATTGAACACTTTTCCTACTGTTGAACTCACTGGATTGGGAATCGTAAATTTTTCCCCTCCACTATCCAACACTTTCCTTACTGTTGCACTCACTGGAGTGGGAATAGTATTTTTTACCCTTCTGCTATCCAACACGTTCCCTACTGTTGCACTCACTGGAGTAGGAATAGTACATTTTTCCCTTCCGCTATCAAAAACTTTCCCTACTGTTGCACTCACTGGAGTGGGAACAGTATTTTTTACCCCTCCGCTATCCAACACTTTCCCTACTGTTGAAGTCACTGGAGTGGAAATAGTATTTTTAACCCTCCGCTATCCAACACTTTTCCTACTGTTGCATTCACTGGAGTGGGAATAGTACTGTTTTACCTCTCCGCTATCCAACACTTTCCCTACTGTTGCACTCACTGGAGTGGGAATAGTTTTTTTTACCTCTCCGCTATCCAACACTTTCCCGACTGTTGCACTCACTGGAGTGGGAATAGTAAGTTTTTCCCCTTGGCTATCCAACGCTTTCCCTACTGTTGCACTCACTGCAGTGGGAATAGCAATTTTTACCTCTCCGCTATCCAACACTTCTCCTACTGTTGCACTTATCAGAGTGGGAATAGTAATTTTTACCCCTCCGCTATCCAACACTTTCGCTACTGTTACACTCACTGGAGTGTGAATAGTAAATTTTTCCCTGCCGCTATCCAAAACTTTCCCTACTGTTGCAGTTACTGGAGTGGGATCAGTATTTTTTACCCCACCGCTATCCAGCCCCTTCTCTACTGTTGCACTCACTGGAGTGGGAATAGTCATTTTTACCCCTGCACTATCCAACACTTTCATTACTGTTGCAGTAATTGGAGTAGGAATAGTAATTTTTACCCCGCTGCTATCCAACATTTTCCCTACTGTTGCTCTCACTTGAGTGGGAATATTATTTTTTACCTCTCCTGTATCCAACACTTTCCCTACTGTTGCACTTACTGGAGTTGGAATAGTAACTTTTACCCCTCCACTATCCAACACTTTTCCTACTGTTGAACTCACTGGATTGGGAATCGTAAATTTTTCCCCTCCGCTATCCAACACTTTCCCTACTGTGCACTCACTGTAGTGGGAATAGTATGTTTTACTCTTCCGCTATCCAACACGTTCCCTACTGTTGCAGTCACTGGAGTGGGAATAGTAATTTTTATCTCTCGGCTACCCAGCACTCTTCCTACTGTTGCACTCACTAGAGTGGGAATGGTCATTTATTACTCTCTGCTATCCAACAATTTCTTTACTGTTTTAGTAATTGGAGTGGCAATAGTAATTTGTACGCCTCTGCTATCCAACACTAGGCCGCCGGTAGCAACCTACGGCCTATCAATGGAGAATTCATAGTCCCATGTTTAATATGACTTTCTAAGTCATTTATGTACAGGCAAAATAGGAATGGTGCAAGAACGCAGCCCTGACGAACCCCACAGTTCATTTTTACTGGAGTCGTGAGTTCGCAATCTGCTCCATATTGAACTCTCCCTGTCACATCTTGGTGCAAAGCTGCAATAAAATGCACAATGGGTGGTTCAATGTCCATAGTCAACAAGTTTTCCCAAAGCCTTTCCCTCTGCACCCAGTCAAAAGCAGATTTCAGGTCCATTAATCCAAGACAAAGGGAACCTGGCTTGGCTCAGGTGTATTTGCCTATGACCAGGTGCAGATTAAGGCATTGTTCCACAGTGCCCAGGCCATGTTTAAATCCATATTGGATATTTGAGGACTGCCCACTGTCTGTAACCCATGCCTCCAGGTGCTCCAAAATCCCCCGGGCCATTAACGAACGGGTGCAATCAATTAAAGATATGGGCCGGTAACATTTGGGTCCGAGCTGTCTCCTTTTTTAAAAATGGGGACTATTGTCACAGTTCTCCAAGAATCAGGGGGTCCCTGAACTGTATAGCAGCTTAGAATGTTTTTTAACAGCGGAAGCCCCAGGGATGTATTAGCTAAAAACAAATCCGCCGGGATACCATCAGGGCCGGAGGCCTTGTACTTCACAGTCTGATTTATGGCCCTTTCAACTTTGTCTAATGTTGGATGTGCCAAAGTTGATGGCCCATACTTCAATTTAGTGCTAGGGTGTGGTTCATTACCAATTTGATAGAGACCAGAAAAATGTTCTACCCAGGTCTCAGGCATAATTGTAACATCAATATTACTATCATTGGAGCTATTAAAATAATCCTGATGGACCGTTTGCCAGAATAGTCTAGAGTCTTTGCCCTGGCAAGCTTTCTGTCTGATTTCTAACTTATGTCTCCCCAGTTTATTTTCTATACGTGACTGTTTTACCTCCAAGTTGTTTCGAGGTTTTATTTTTAATGTCTTGATTAGTTTATTGTGAGAACGTTTATAGTCACTATTAAACCACTTTTTATTATTTCTAGTCTCTTGTTTTGTGGTTATAAGTTAATGCAGCATTGATAGTCGCAGTTATTGCCGCAAATTATGCTAACATAACTGAGGGATTTATGCCATCTTCCAGACAACATAAAAATTTTCTCAGATTAGATGCTATAATCTGACGTAAAACAAGGTCGGGATTTATGGCAGACCATTTTCGTAATAACCCCTTATTTTTGACATAAGTTTTTGTGCAGGATTTATGAGAGATGGTTTGCTTATCAGTTAGAATCTCTAGCTCCAATGATAAAGGATAATGAGCACTAAAACAGACTTTGTGTATAGTAAAAATCACGTATTGCAGGTTAAAATAATCTGAAAAAGCAATAAAATCAATTAAAGTTTCTAGGCCTCTCCCAACGTTTGAGACTAGCTCAATACCATCCGATATAATAAGGTCGAGTGTAAGGGGAAGAGAAAATTCTGAAAGCAATGAATTAAAAATGTTCCCACAAGGGTTATGATTAAAATGGCAACCGCTTTCCCTGCCCCAATCTACTAAGTGGCATGCAGACTGTTTTGACAGGGGGCATAATTTGCAATTAATATAATAATACCCCCAAAGTACTACAAAATTCATGTCTATTTCCTGTATGTATCTACACAAGGTGTGTTCCAGTTCTTGGGCCATGACGGTATTTTTAATATTAAAATTATTATGGTAAAAATTGACAAGAATCAAAGTCACATTGGGGGCGTGGCTAGAAGCCGATGGAGCAGGGAGCGTAAACCGGAGCTACTGATGGTGAAACCCCATCACAGCCCATCCTGTCTGATATTGAGGAGCCCCTCGACAAATAAACTCACCCCCGGATAGAGAAAGGATGGAGCAGCGGGTGGGAGTCGGCAGACGAGGAGCAGTGGCTCGCTTTTGCTCCAAAAAACGCAGAATAGAGACGCCACGGAGCAAGGCAAAATGGCACCTGCATTTTGAGCTCCAACTCTGAGGGAGCAGCTGGCGACCGTCTCTCCCGATCGGAGGAGTGAGACCCAGAGGCTGCCGGCATACAGAGGTGGGACTGGCCGTAGACCGGGCAGTAACGGACAGTAACGGAAGAGGCGTAGCGGATGGAGTAATTGCCACCGAGGACCTGGAGGTCCTCGGAGATGCTGAGATCCTTGGCCGATGAGAGAACAAGGTGACGCGACGGCAGGAGACCTGAGCCGTGGAGGCTTCGAGGATGACACACTCCGGTCCTGATGGCTGGAGGTGAGGACCCACTTGCGGGGGGTGCTGGGCCCGGCCAGTGCAGCGAGGTCGGAAGACCTGACTGTGTGCTTGGTGGGATAAATGACAACAATATCGCAAAAGGTAACAAAAGGGGAGTCAGTTATATCAGTATGTAAAATACATTACGAGGAAGGAGACAGCGGGAGACTCACATAAAGTTTTTCAAAAGTGCACATGGTATAGTATATTTGGAAAAAAGTTTAGATATGGTGCAGTTGTAACAGCACTGAAAGCATGAAATGCATAGGCAGCCGAACATGGACTTGGTGCACTATTGTGCTTGTGACACAGACGTGGCGGCGCAAGTGACAAGGTGAGAACAGCGGAAAGGCTCATGGTGACAACAAGTGAATAATATATGCAAGTGACTGTGTGGTTCAGCACGGATTGATTCACAAAGGTTGCGTGGGAATAGATGGGAGCGATTTAGGTAGAACCACAGGAAGTTGAGAATAAGATCCTATCACACCAACTTAGAATATACCACACAAACACAATAACATAAGTGAATTTCAAGAAAATCAGATCAAATATATATGGTTCATTTAGTTTCTTTTCGTGTTTTAGGTGGTTATATAGGTCCTCAGTGACTAATTTGTGGAACATATCCACACTGTTTCCACTTGGTAGGGTCGGGGTCCATCTAGATTTGTTGTGAAGACCACTAGATATGGTAGTGTCTGGTTCAATGTCATAATCATAGAGTAATTCATCAATGGACATATGGTCTCTGTCATCATCCACAATAGATAGAAGTATTTCACAATCTCTGATGTTCTGTATTGTTGGCATGGTATGAGACACACATTGAATCTCTGTTTCTATGCTTTTATTTGCATTTGCAATACATTCAAAATGTTTCTTTAATTTTAATTTTCTCGTGAATTTGAACAAGTCTATCATAGATTTGTGTATATCTCCTTGTTCCTTAGGGCAGAAACCCATACCTCGCTCCAAAACAGTAATCATATCCTTTGATAGTACATTGTCACTGAGATTAACCACTTCATCACCCCTCATTTATTCAACTATTTCTTCCAAGATCTCAATGTCATTCCCTGTTTTCCTGGAATTTGTTCCTCCTCTTTTTCCCTCCTTGTCTTTTTGTTATATTTCCCTTTTGTCTTGATTGTTCTCTGTCTCCCCGCTTCATCCTTTTTACCGCTCTTAAAAAAGCACTTCCCTGAGTACTGCCGTCCGATGAGACCTCCGTCTCATTTTCACTAGGAAGGGTCTCGAGGGAAGTTGATACAGAGCTCATAGGAGTTGAGTTCTGTCCCTGTTGTGTAGTTCCCTTAGCATTTTTGCCAATCAGATGGTCGTATTTCCTTGCATAGGTAAAGACCCTGCCTTGTTTGTACTCTATCTAATCTCTCTTTATCTTACGGGCCTTGCGTTGTTTAATTTCAATTTGATGTTTCTCTAATATCCCTTTTAGTATCTCATAGTTTTTATCAGTTGCTTCTTTGAGATTAAGTTCTTTAATTTCCAATTCAACCTGTGCAATTTCTTCCTGGAGTTTTTTAACTTTACGGGATGCATTTTCGATTAGAATATTCATGAGGTTGTTGGAATTGGAAATTAATTCCTTTTCCCAGGCTAATAGGAGGTCCTCATCAAGATCGTCATAGGTTGGTAATATTTGTGAGCGAAGCCCCCTAGGTATTCTTTTCAAGCGTACATACTGCTCTAGGGTTGCTCCATCCCACCATTTGGAGTTTTCAGCAATTTTTAATCTTTCTAGTTTTATAAACTTGTCCCTAAGTCCCTCATTCTTTTTAACAGTACTCCCACTTGCCAAAGAGGTAGTCACAGTTTCACCCCTAGCTAAACTGTCAAAAAGCTCCGCTGCTTCCTTTCCTCTATCCATTGTATGGTTGGTTTATTTCAGTCTGAATTAATGCCTTTGTAGCTGCCCCACCAGATTAGGAAGTTATAAGAAAAATATAGGGCGGATGATAGGCCTGGATGGTTGTGGCGCTATGTCAAATATCGGCAATAAACGTATTTGTTGAGCTATTATTAAGATCGTTGGGTGCCTAGGTATGGGTCATCACCCTGTCCCAAAATTGATCCGTAGATCCAAGTTAAGAATAAGATCCTATCACACCAACTTAGAATATACCACACAAACACAAAAACATAAGTGAATTTCAAGAAAATCAGATCAAATATATATGGTTCATTTAGTTTCTTTTCGTGTTTTAGGTGGTTATATAGGTCCTCAGTGACTAATTTGTGGAACATATCCACACTGTTTCCACTTGGTAGGATCGGGGTCCATCTAGATTTGTTGCGAAGACCACTAGATATGGTAGTGTCTGGTTCAATGTCATAATCATAGAGTAATTCATCAATGGGCATATGGTCTCCGTCATCAGCCACAATAGATAGAAGTATTTCACAATCTCTGATGTTCTGTATTGTTGGTATGGTATGAGACACACATTGAATCTCTGTTTCTATGCTTTTATTTGCATTTGCAATACATTCAAAATGTTTCTTTAATTTTAATTTTCTCGTGAATTTGAACAAGTCTATCATAGATTTGTGTATATCTCCTTGTTCCTTAGGGCAGAAACCCATACCTCGCTCCAAAACAGTAATCATATACTTTGATAGTACATTGTCACTGAGATTAACCACTTCAACACCCCTCATTTTTTCAACTATTTCTTCCAAGATCTCAATGTCATTCCCTGTTTTCCTGGAATTTGTTCCTCCTCTTTTTCCCCTCCTGGTCTTTTTGTTATATTTCCCTTTTGTCTTGATTGTTCTCTGTCTCCCCGCTTCATCCTTTTTACCTCTCTTAAAAAGACGACACAGACGTGGCGGCACAAGTGACAAGGTGAGAACAGCGGAAAGGCGCATGGTGACAACAAGTGAATAATATATGCAAGTGACTGTGTGGTTCAGCACGGATTGATTCACAAAGGTTGCGTGGGAATAGATGGGAGCGATTTAGGTAGAACCACAGGAAGTTGAGGCGCCTTCAATTGCGCTGTGGAGTTGAAGTAGTTTCAATCCTAGGAACTCAGGATCATCATTAAGGCGGGGCTGCCGTAGTAGGAAGTGCTGTATGTTTGACATCCAAGGCGGGGTGTGGCTGACATGCTCATGGGCTGTACGGTGTAGCGTGGGAGATCCAAAGTCAATTGTATCTGGGCAGAGGCCAGCAGAAAAGGAGCAATGGCAGGGCAATTAGGGTGCGGGTGGGGTGTCATGCGGACGAAGGCGGCTATCCCCGTGGGCGGAGGCCGGCACATGGAGTTTGGCATTTGTCAACGGCAAACGTGCCGAACCTGAAAGCGGGGAGAAGAGCGGAGTCAATCCAGGCAGTGGGGAGCGACGCCTGTGTCAGCCGTAAATTGCCACAGTGTGTCCTTGGTGGGTCACGGGAGTAACTGGAGGAGTCACGTGCGGAGAGGAGCCACTGCCTGCACCTGGGACTGAATGGCAGACCAGGCCGCCGCAGCTACAATTTTTAACCCCATCACCACGGCGAACGGATGGCGGCGGAGCGAGGTGGTGTAACTCCTGCAGCAGCGTGGAGAAGTTGCGGTGAATGATCCGGAGGCTACCGGAACAACAAGGGCGGCTGGGATACTAAAGCCTCAAGCTCTGAGGGAGAGGTCTATCTGGCGGCGCTGAGGGGCAAGCTCGCACCCTCGCAGCTATAGGCTGGACGAGGGGAACAAGCCAGAAAGAGACAGAGCTGTTTCACACTGACCTGTAGCGTGGCCGGGTATCCTCGGGCCGGGCTGATTAAATCCTGCTGGTATGGAGAGTGGTGCATACGGGCGGGGCCTACTGCGGAGGTGGATTGTATCTTTGTCGCCATCCCTAGCGACTTTGTTGCTGAGTTGACCCTGCACCTGTTGGTTGGGATCCACGTCGCATGTACTTGGTCCCGGGGGCCCTTGCTGTGGGAGGAGCCTACACACACCCGGAGTTGCTGCTCGCAGGTGCTCCTGCTGCCCGGCTTACCGCTCACAGAAAGGGGAAAGTCAACAAGAGATGGGAAACCGAACAACAGGAGTCGGCGGACAAAGATAATGTGGAGTCGCGAGTACGCCCCGGGACTCACAGTGAAAAAAACGCCCCCAAGACGGCGTATCGCTTCATGATCGCTTCATGATATACTTAAGGCTATAGAAACGTCGCAGACCGCTGTGGAAACTAAGATAGACACACTCCGGGAGGATTTGTGCCTCCAGCGGGCAGACCATAGGAAACTGGTGGACCGAGTCACGACGGTGGAGGGAGAGGTCAGTGAACCGAAACCTCAAGTGTCCACGTCCGCATGCAAAATCACAGATAATGAAAGAAGGGTTCTGGGGCTGGAGCAGCGAGTGGGGGACGCGGAAAACAGGGCACAACGGTATAACATAAGAGTCATTGGGCTGCCCAAGAAAATTGAGAGGAATGATATGGTGGCCTACCTGGAGAACTGGCTAAGCACTGAAGTAGTAGAGGAGGGCCTGTCGCCATTTTTCACGCTGGAGCGAGCTCACAGTATTCTCTCATGGTTCTTCTGAGTGCCAACTAAACAATTATTATGTTGTCTATCAACAAACTTGGGCCCTCCATTCTGCCTTTGCCTGGATATTGTATCTAAGTGACCACCAACAGATGCAGGTGCTTCATTTATTTGCGGCTTGGCCCTATGTGTTAAAATGTCAGTGGTATTGACAAGGCAATCTTTTGCTGGTGGAGCTGGGGAATAAAGTGCTATAAAGTGGCGGTTTCTGAATGAGGGCGTCGGGGCTCCGCCCCCTTTATTTTAACACCCAAGAGTCAGCAATTGCAAACATGAAAACAAAGTATTTATCTGGTTAAACAAAAAGTACTCGCACCTCTTGTTTGGGGCCGTGTCTTGCTGTTATAATGAGTCATGTGACACACTGACAGAGATGCCTCAGCGTCATGCTGATGCATTGGATTCCCAATGGACATGCCCTGAGCCAGTAGTATTTGCTGTGCAGAGGTCTGTGAAGTCATCAGCTCAGCAAAGACATAGCCTCGAGGACCAATCTCCATCCCCTAATGACATGAGAGTAAAGTTAGTCCCGGGCACTTCAGGCTGAAGCCCTATAGTGCCAGGGGCTTCACGTCAGTCAGGGAGTGGAGAGGATGGTCACGCCACCCTTTCCCAACTCATCTCAAGGGGTGGGTCTATCTCTGTGACGAGTTGGAAAGGGTGTGTCTATCTCTGTGATGAGCTGGAAAAGGGTGGGATTGAGGCTGCAGGCAGGAAGCTGAAAAATTGATTCTGCACAATTTCTCTTCTGCACAGACTTGAGGTGTGCTTCCCGCGCTGTTTGTTGCAGGCCTGTGTCGAGTGTGGATGCCATGATTTGCCGCTCCGGTGTCTGCCAGGAGCTGAGGATGAAGCAGACAAGTGGGTGCGCACCTTCAGGTGTATGTTGACATCAACAGCTTGCCTGATCGGACTGTTCATCACCAAGATGACAAAGAGAGCAGTGACAGAAAGAGACAGCCTGTCGAGTTAATGGAAGATAGTTCAGCGACTCAACAGGCAAAAAAAGTGTGCATTTTTTCTTTTGCATCTAAATATTTTGTACTGTGTATGCACACCCTGTTGGTGCATCCACACTGCTGCTCACGCAAGAAAAATGCTCAGAATATGGCTATTGTTGGCTCTTTGCCTCTTTTCTTCTCCACCTGGTGCACTGTGGTACGATGGCAAGCGCATTCACCTCTTTATTTTTTAAACCAGGGAGCTTAAAAGTCGGACTGGGCCTCTTGTCACTGTAGAAAGTTAAAGACTTGAGGGGCCAGTCACCACGTGTATTAAAGCACAGAAATAAGCAGGCTACAACAAATTCACACAAGCTTTAATTAAAAGTGTGAAAATAATGCATTACAAGACTGAAAAATATAACCCATTTCATTCTTGCTGAACCTTTTAAAATTATTTCAAACACTTCAGGACAACTTGTATGATGCCAATGTGGGCATATTTCAGTGTCTGCCGACTTGTTTTTCAGAGAACTTATTGCTTATTGTCATTAAGAGCATTTGCATGTCTTTGGGGTCAGGGTACACCGGGTTGTTTCCTAATTTACTAATTGCACGCTAAAAAATGGGATACATTTCAGTTAAAATTAAGACAAATAATATCATCTGTACTTGCAGAAATGTTATGACAAAGATAGATACGTGGCTGACCTGACCAAGCAAGTGCTAGAATGTCTGGAGAGATGTATTGTTCGCATACTTAGTTTTCTTTCTATGAAGTTTCCAGCCTGACAACTGGCATCTAACATCAAGCCAAATTATGTTGCCTGTTTCATTGGAAATAGAGCATTGTCCACAACTCTATGTGCACCATGCTTCTAGAGCTGTGTACTTGTGTGTATACAGCTGTCATTTCGATAGTTATGCTTTTGGATGGCTTCCACACACCCATGGGATGCTGCCGGAGTTGTGCACATCAGTGCACCCCGGCCTCCTAGAGCTCCTGACATGCCTACATACTCCTGTGCATCTTCAGTATTCTAAGATTTGGACAACTAGGAACCAATTCCAGAGTTTTGCTCCACAATTCCCTGGAGCCATTTCAATATTAGGCTGCACATTTCTCCGTCCTTTGAGACCATTTCAGCTGTTCTCCCACTGAAGTGCTTTGTACATTGAACCATTTTAAGGACTGGATTAATAGATCAATTAGGTGGACAGGAGAAGATCTGTTTATGCTCCTGTACAGCTGCCGGGGCAGCTCCAGGGTTGTGTGATTTTTTAGACTCCAAAGTCGCATCTAGAGCAGTCTGCAGAATTGTTGCTGCAGAAAGTACATCTGGTTTAATTTTGTTTTTGCCTTTTAAATGAACTTGAAGCAGTTTCTTGCTTCATTGCTCCCACACCAACTACATTCTCTTACAGTGCTGTATGTACTCAGTGGGCCAGGAAAGTCTGTTGAAGCAGCGATTCCTGCACAATTGCCTTTCATGGCCCAATTGTTTTGTTTTAATTGCTTTATTTTTCTATATTTTACATTTATAACTAAAGAATAAAGTATGGATTGTAAATATGCTATTACTTAATTTTTCAATCTGCGTTATCATTGCAAGGTGAGCCTGGCAGTGTAGCACTTGTGAAGGGCATTTTTTCAGTGTCACTCTAAAAAGCCTTTTATTTTGCATAAGTGCAAAAGGGATTTCAAAGGAAACCTCTAAACCTTCTTCCTCCAGGATCATCCTCCAAACAAGGGTTCACTGTTTGGTGCTCTTAGCAATAATCCTTCCTCTTTCCATTACACTTAGGGTATGTATGGCAGGAGCAGTCCTGCTACTCTTACAGAGTGAGTCATATCTGCAAATCAAGTGTGTTGACATCCAAGAATGGGTCTGATAGTGAGTCATTCCAGTATTGGCTTGAGAAAACCAGTGGTCTTATTTTTCTCCAAGAGATACCTCCATAATATTGCGTTAGAATAACTTGCCTCCACCTGGATCTGTGTCCAGTAAATAGAAGCTCCTGTGACCTCTCAAGATGGGCCTACTTGAGTAGTTAATTTTAGTAACAATGTGCCACACGGAATTGGTGTGGGGTACGTTTATCCCATGACCTCCTGAGAAGAATCTCTCACTTGGTGGTCTTCTCTTCATGGTGCATCAGGATGGTCCTCATAGAAAACTTGTTTGGAAATATTCTGTAGTCTGTGGCGCCCAAGGTAGAGACCCTTGCTCCATATAGTCACCAGGTGATCCCTTCACTCATGTGTTCCCAAAGGTGAAGCCCCTCCTAGAAACAGTGTTGAGGTGAATAATGCAGTCTATGGTGCCCAAGTGTGTTTTGATGGTTGAACACCCTGTTAATGGAACCTTCTAGAATATGTATTTGGTTGTACACTACCTTCCGTTTTATCTGAGAGTTTTCTTTAAAAATAATGTCAGGCTTGATTCCTCTCCCTACCACCCCTTTTATAATATGTGGTACTGTAGAGTGTACACTTCATTTCACGAGGCTCCGATGTGTTCACAATGCTCCGATGTGAACTGCTCACTCAATGCTTCACCAGGGTGGCCTCACAGAATAGGTATCTTGAGAGACGTTAAACTCTGAAGCATCCTCTTCGACCAGGTTTTG
Source organism: Lissotriton vulgaris (assembly GCF_964263255.1). Classification (NCBI taxonomy): domain Eukaryota; kingdom Metazoa; phylum Chordata; class Amphibia; order Caudata; family Salamandridae; genus Lissotriton; species Lissotriton vulgaris. The sequence goes on along the minus strand of NC_141695.1, from coordinate 810,090,976 downwards.
GAATAGACACTGAGCTCTCAGCTTGGTTACTGGAACTCCTGGAGTAGGTGTTTAAGTAGAAATTGCTGTCAGTAGTGTTCCTGAATGAGTGCCTATCTGTGTAGTTCCCTAGGGTGGGATGGCACTGTGCTCTATGGAGTCTCTGCAAGTGTTTGCAAAATGGGAGGCTTGACAAACATTATTCCAAGGTGGCTAATGGGATGTCAATCCTACCAGGAGCATATCACTGGTGTCAGCACAGAAAATGCTCTCCTTGTGATATCATGACGCCTTTCTAGAATCGACTATAGTGTGGAGCGTGCAATTCTTGCAGTCAAAGAGCAGGCTTACTAAAATAGGTGTCTGAGTGAACACTCATCTCCACTGTGTTCCAGGGTGTCTGCAGAGAACATGTCCCAATAAATACCATCTTCCTTGGTGCAACATGAGTTGACTTTGACAGGTGAAAGTATTGGACACACCACAGCATCACTCATTGTTGGCCCCCTTTTTTCAGAGACAGTAACACTCATTGTTGCCCCATTTTTGCAGAGACAGCTTATAATTGCTTTATGAACTTTTTTGTTTTCTCAAATTTGCTAGAAAATGCACCATTTGCCCACTTGTTTTTCAAAAGTTTACCTGGAGGAGAAACCCCCAGCACTCACTTTATGGCAGTGTGGCTTGCCATAGGGCACTCATCCCAAACTTTTATGCTCACCACTTTCAAATGTCACCAACCGCCACTGGTGCTATATGAGATAAATCAGGATTAGGAATAGAGTTAAATACATAGCTCGGTCCAAAAGTTAATTTTGAAACACTTGAGCCGAGTAATAACTTCAATGATTCTTCAATACTATTCAACACCCCAAAAAGAGATTCAAGGAGCAACTTCATGACCACCTACAATGAGCTAATGGAATCTGTAAGCAGCGGCAAGTCCCCTATAGGCTCGTTTCCTTTGGGCCCGCAATAAGATCTAAACCTAGGACCCCAGCAGTCCTCCTTGTGAAGGGGGTCAAGATTTTCTTACGAGTTGCCGGGGGTAAGATATCTTTCTTGGGCTTGCCGCATGCCTTGGGTTTTTTCGATGGTGCTGGACATAAGGTGACTAAAAAAAAACCTTGTTGAGTAGCACTGGCATTAATGACGTTTGTGCATATATCAAATCTGTTAGATGTCATAACACATGTGGTTTGACTAATGTTCTTCAGAGTATTTCTTTCACCAATGCACTCCGACACATGCTCGGTCTCTGCTTCAGGTAAGGTACCATTATGTAAGACTAGTTTTGTGCCGCCCAATCTCTCCTCCACAGACTCAATCTCGCTTGCAATAGCCCCAATAGCATTTGTTTAAAAACTAGTATTTGTTGTAGTCAATGGGAGATCCTTAACTGTGGGCATAGTTGTTTTGCACTTCCCCATCTCCTTACCTTTAAATAGGTATCCCGGACTAGCTGAGCCTATACGTCGCTGCTAGAAACCAACCAAGAGACCTGGCCCAGCCCAGCCATGTCCATTCGCAGACGGGTCCACCCGTGCCCCACTCTGCAGGAGCCCGCTGATGAACTGCGTTGGTGCACCCTACCGCGAAGGGTGCTGGGGTTGTGGTCCCGCTATGCCTGTTCCCAGTGGGCTCGCTGGAACTGTGCAAATGCTGCCAAAGTGATGGTGTGCACAATAAATTGCAAGTGCTGTTTGTCAAGGGGCTCCCCAATACCACCACCAATAACACCCCCAATACTATCACCTCCACTACCACCAATACCACCACCTCCACTACCACCTATACCAATACCACCATCAATACCACCACCAATACCACCGCCAAAATCACCACCCCAACCAATATCACCACCACCAATACCACCACCACCAATACCAACACCGCCAATACCACCACCACCACCAATACCACCACCTCCAATACCATACCACCACCACCACCAATATCACCACCAATACCACCACCAATACATTACCACCACCACCACTAATACCACCACCAATACCACCACCAATACCCCCAATACTACCATTAACAATACCACCACCATCGATACCACCAATTCCAATACCAACACACCAATACCACCACCACCAATACCACTACCAGCATACCACCACCAATACCATCAACTCCACTACCACCAATACCACCACCACCACCACCAATACCATCACCACCACTACCAGCTATACCACCACCAATACCACAAATACCACCATCAATTCCACCACCAACACCAATACCACCACTAATACCACCAATATCACTACCACCAATATCACTACCACCACCAACCCCCCCCACCGCTACCAATACACCACCAATACCACAGCCACCAATAGCACCACCACCATCAATACCACCACCACCAATACTACCACCAATACCAATACCCCCAATACCATCATTACCAATACCACCACCGATACCACCAATTCCACCACCACCAATACCACCAATTCCAATACCACCACCACCACCAATGCCAACAATACCACTACCAATAACACCACTACCACAAATACCCTTGATCAGGTGTTTGCAAACTGCTTAATCCAGACAGAGCCCCCTCTACCCCATCTCTAGTCCAATCACTATCCGATCAGGTTTAGGCTACCTAAATTGACAAAGCACTCACAGGCTCAGGTTAAGCAGCCATCTTCCACCTCCAGACCTTTTTATAAGATCACCCCTGATGCTCTTAAATACGAACTAGACCTTCATCCACCAATGCTCACTGGTGACATAGAGCTGGATACTGAGGCTCTGGTAAAATGGATTGCACAAAGCACTTTGTCCCTTGCGCCTCCTATCCCGTGTCCCACTAGAATAATTAGATCCTCAGCCCCCTGCTTTAACGACACCTTACGTCAGTGCAGAAAGGACTGCAAACACCAGGAAAGAGCTTGGAGGAAGGATTTTAAGGCGGAAAATAAAAGGAACTATAAAGAGGCTTTAAGAGACTACCACAAAAAGATACAGGTAGCTAAGAAGAGCTTCTTCACTTCAAAAATTGATACTGTGGGAAATAAAAGCATAGACATTTTTGACATTGTTAAAAGCTTCTCTACACCTAAGGCTGCGACCAGGCTCTCCTCCCCGTCTGATGAGTGGATTGGGAGTCTAGCTAACTTTTTTTACACAAAGATTGTAACTATACAATCCTCGTTTGATGCCCAGGCATGAAAGATGTGCTGGCCACTCTACGGGCTGCCCCACAGTGCCAGGAAAATGGGGTTTCCCTCTCCATCTTCCCACCTATGCCCTTAGTGACATCCCTGGCAATAATGAAGGGTCTGAAATCTGGCTCGCCTGTAGATCCATTCCCGGCCAAATTCCTGGCATCTATGGCAGAGATTTTGAAACCCTTTGTAAACTGTGTTTTGAACACGTCCCTCCTTAACGGCTGGTCCCAGTATGCTGGAAGAGTGCAAAAATAATCCCTCTATTAAAAAAAACCACAGCGGATCCCGAGGTCTTAACTAACTATAGACCCATTTCTCTTTTGCCTTTCTTTGCAAAAACACATAGTGATCAGCAATTTTGCAGAGACTAACAACCTGTTACATCCTAGTCAGTCTGGTTTCAGGCAGAATCTCATTACAGAGAATGCATTATTGAAGGTATCTGAATCCATCAAAGAGACCCTGCACGCAGGCGGCAAAGGGGTCCTGGTCCTCTTAGACCTCTCTGCAGCTTTTAACACCGTGCCCCACGGCCAACTCCTGCAGAGATTGAGGGAGTGTGGGTTTGAGGGCACAGTGTTGAAGTGGTTCGCCTCCTCCATAGAGGGTAGAAATCAGGAGGTCTGGTCACCTCCCTGTTCAACCAGTCAGCCACCTCTGAGTATGGGTGTGCCATAGGGCTCTATCCTGAGCCCCGTACTTTTTAATCTGTACATGGCTCCCCTAGCTACCCTGGCTGAAGAGAATGAGGTTACAATAATATTGTATGTCGATGACACTCAACTGCTGTTCACCTGCAGGAAGGGAGAGGAGTTCAACGAGGAGAAGATCAACAAGTGCCTGAAAGAAACTTTTGCCTGGTTCAAAGATAACCATCTGAAATGTAACACAGACAAATCTGAAATCATTTTCTTCGGCTCTCCCCCGTTGGACGCCTGGAAAAAATTGTGGCCCTAAGACATGTCTCCTCCCCAGGCTGTGGTCAGGACTGTAAAGAACTTGGGAGTAAAAATGGATGACGCCCTCTCTATTGTACCTCAGGTTCAGTCGGCAGCCGGGACTTGTTTCATTCTCCTGGAGATGCTCCAGAGGTTTTTATTTCTATTACAGACCGAGCATAGAAAAATGGTCATTCGGGCCCTTATCATCTCAAGGTTGGACTATGTCAACGTCCTCTATCTGGGCCTCCTGGAGTTCTTACTCAACAGATTACAAGTAGTACAGAACGCAGCAGCCAAGGCTGTTCTGAGTTTTGGGCCTAGAGATCGGACCTCCCGCCACCCTAAGAATCTGGTCCTGGCTTTCAAGGCCCTGCACAGTATGGGAGCAAAATACATCTGCAGAAGAGTCTCTTTGTATGTACCTGGTAGATCTCCTAGATCTGCCCATACATCTTATGGTCACCCCTAAATATCTCAGAGCCCGCAAATGTGGTCACTCCTTTCAAGCTCAAGTGGCTGGACTTTGGAATAAGCAGCCTCTTCCACTTAGGCAAGTCACTAACCTGCTCGCCTTCAGGAAACAACTGAAAACCTAGTTGTTTCAACAAACAATATAACCGTCTTGTTTTCTTTGGGCTCTCTTTTCTCTCTTGCCTCCCCCTGCATTGGTCCTTCTCTGTCTTGGCGCCAGGATACTCTACTGAGTAGCTGTGCGCTCTATAAATCTATTCTAACATAACATAACGATACCACTTCCAATACCACCAGCAATACCACAACTACTAATACCACCATAACTACTAATAATACCACCACCACCAATACCACCAACACCAGGACAAATAACACCACTTCCACAAATACTACCATCAATACCACCACCACTATTACCACCAATACCGCCACCAATACCACCACCAAAACCATCACCTCCACTACCACCAATACCACCGCCTCCACTACCACCAATACCACCACCTCCACTACCACCAATACCACCACCTCCACTACCACCTATACCACCACCACCAACAATACCACAAATACCAACACCAATACCACTACTATTACCACCACACCACTACCAATACCACTACCACAAATACCACCCCCCACCACCAACACTGCAACCACCAATACCCCCACCACCACCAATACCAATACCACCAACAATACCACGACACCCACCAATACCAATATTACCAATACCACCACCACTGATACCACCAATTCCACCACCACCAATTCCAATACCACCACCACCAATACCAACAATACCACTACCAATAACACCACTACCACCACTACCACCAGCAATACCACAACCACTAATACCACCAGCAATACCAATACCACCACCACCAATACTACCAATAATACCACCACCACCAATACCATCACCAATAATACCATTACCACTAATACCACCATCAATACCACCACCAATGTTACCACTATTACCACCAATACCACCACCACCACCAATACCTATATCACCAATACCACAAACACCACCAATACCACCACCGATGCTATCAATACCACCACCACCAATACCACCACATATCCCAACACAAATACCACCAACACCAATACTACCACTACCACCAATAACACCACTGCCAATACCACCACCAATACCAATACAACCACCAATTCCACCACCACCAATACCACCACCAATACTGTCACCAATAACCCCACAACCAATACCACCACCACCACCAATTCCATCACCACCAACACGACCACCACAGCCAATACCATCACAACCATGAATACCACTACCACCACCAATACAACCAATACCACCACCACCGATACCACCATCAACATCAATAACACCATAACCACCAATGATACCACCAATACCACCACAACCACCAATACCACCACCTCCACCGCCACCAATCTTACCACCTCCACCACTACCAATACCACCACCCTCAATACAGCCATCAATACCACAACCACCAATACTACCACCAATACCACCGCCAGCAATATCACCATCATCACCAGCAATATCACCACCACCAATACCAACACCACCAATACCTGCACCACCCCAATACCACCACCACCAATACCAATAACACTACCACAATACCACCACTAATACCACCACCACGAATGCCAGTACCACCACCACCAATACCAATACCAATATCACCAATACCAATACCACCGGCCACCAAAACCACCAATACCACAACCACCAATACCACCACCTCCACCAATACCACCACCTCCACCAATACCACCACCAATATCAGCATCTCCACCACCACTTATACCACCACCATCAATACTACCACCACCAATACCACCACCATTACCACCACCATCAATATCACCACCACCTACACCAATACCACAATAGCACCTCCAATACGAATGCCAATACCACCACCAATAATATCAACACCAATATCACCACCACCACCAATATCACCACAAACACTACCACCACCACCAATAACACCACCACGAATACCACAATACCACCACCACCAGCAATACGAATGCCAATATCACCACCACCAATACCACCACCAATACCACCAGCAATATCACCACAACCAATACTACCACCACCAATAACACCACCAACAATACCAATATACCACCAATACCACCACCACCACCACCACCAATATGAATGCCAATACCACCACCACCAATATCACCACCTCCAATACCACCACCACCAATACCACTACCACCAATACCACCACCTAATGAGTACCATTGACCTAAAGCAACAGGTAAATATAAATTGCAGAGCACAACCAATGATACGTCTTATTATCTGAATTAGTAATCAGCACAGTTTTAATAAACCCAGCCTTTGGCTGTCTGCTGTTTCATCTTGCACTTTGAGTCATCTACATCAAGACTCCAATGGATCTTCCATTTGTCTACTAAATTGCTACTGACATTTGTTGCTTTTTACCTACCTGTATTGTATTTGCATTTGGGTGTATTAAAACCGTGCTGACTACTAAGTCAGATAATAAGACTTATCATTGATTGTGCTCTGTAATTTATGCTTGCTTGCAATATATATGGGAAAGAGAATTCCTTTCTGTATAAAGGACGGACACCGATAGATGGCACATTGGCATACATAGAGCACACCTGTAAACGCTGTACTGCTAGAATATTGGGGTAAGACAGAGACGGAGGTGCTGACTTTTCTGTAACCACTGCCTTTCCTGTTTCTATAAATCCTAAAGCAACTGGTCACTGGTGCCACACATAAGGCAGGGCACACACTTTATGTTATATTTTCCAATAATGGGCAGCTAGTATTCACTGACACTCTCCCGGTGGTCTGTTCAGATCACAGGCCAGTGCTTTTCGAGGTGATGTCTCCTGACCGAGGTACCAAGAAACCAGCAAAGAAACAGGTGGTCAGCCGAGCATGGAATAGGGTGAAGGCCGATGAACTACATGACCTGCTAACCTCTGCCTCTTCCACTCTTCCGGTGGATCTAGATGAGGCCAGGTCAGTCTACACTAACTGGCTGGAAGCAGCTAGTAACAAGTTAGCTCCTAAAAAAAAATCCTCCATCACAATAGGGAATTACCTACGTCACCTTGGTATACCCAAGAGCTTAGCAAAAAAAACTGACCTGTAAGCACTTGGAAAGTATCTGGAAGAGGGAGTACAATGAGAGCGAAAAAAATAAATACAAACAAAGCCTAGCACAGTCATGACCCCTAGCTTCCCATCATGCCTATGGGGTGACAGTTAGGTCAGTTGTTCTTTGGAGTGACTCAACGGCCAGGGCACAAAGAGTTGAAATTTGAAGCGTTCCTTTGCCCGGGGAGGCGGGTGGGTTGCTTATGACTTTGATGAGGATACCCCTGGAAGAGAACTAGGATTATAGGTAAGTAACTAATCCTTCTCTTCCAGGGGATCCTCATCAATAGTCATTAGCACTAGAATAGAATAGCAAGCCTCATCCCTACCACCTGCGGGCAAAAGGAAAAGGAACTGCTAATCAAGGTTAGATAAACAAACTTAAAAACACAGATATCTTATTATCTGGACAGATTCCTCAAGGAGGCTTGGCCTACTTGGGTATTTGCTCTGGAGTCAGAGTCGAGACAGTAATGCTTCGTGAAAGTATGTACCGATCTCCAGGTTGCTGCCTTGCAAATCTCCACCATTGGCACGTCATGCAAGAAAGCCACTGTAGCTACTTTCCCCCTAGTGGAATGGACCGTTTGGAAGCAGGAAAGCCCGTCTTCATGGCACCATATTTTAAAAACAACTGGTCTGATTTTCTTATGGCCTTCGCTCCCTCCAAACAGAAATTAAGCACCCTTTTAAGGTCTAAGGAGTGCAGTGACCTTTCCGCAGGAGTGGAAGGATTGGGAAGAAGGAAGGGAGAGAAATCGCTTGGTTAACATGAACATCAGACACAACCTTTGGCAAAAAGGAAGGGTGAGTTCTCAATACCACCCTGTTGCGGTGAAACACAGTTCCTTGGCACATAGTGTTTGGATCTCACTTACTCTGTTCACTGATGTTATTGCCAGTAGAAAAGCAGTCTTCCATGTTAAGTGTTGCAGAGTGGCTTTATGAATAGGCTCAAAGGGGGGGCCCATCAATCTGGAAAGGACTAAATTCAACTCCCAAGAAGAAGGAGGTCGAACAGGGGGATACACTTTCTTCAAACCCTGTAGGAAATCCTTGACCACCTACAGTTTAAAAAAGGAAGGCTGGTGGGGAGATCTTCTGTAGGCCGTGATGGCCGCCAAGTGCACCCTGATCGATGAATACTTCAAACCTGACTTGGCCAAGTAAAGTAAGTAAGGAAGAATCACCTCGTCCTGCCCAGTTGTAGGGTTAAAATGGTAACCTGCATACCACAAGTAAAATCGCTTCCACTTAAAAACGTACAGCACCCTCGTGGATGGTCTCTTTGCCTCTTTTAAGATGTGGATACAGTCCTGAGGCAGATTCAAGTGTCCGTATTGCATGACCTCAGGGGCCATGCTGCCAAGTTCAGTGAGGAAAGGCTGGGTTGGAGAATCTTTCGGTCCATCTTGGTCAGAAGGTCTGATCTGTAACGCAACCTCTTGTGGGGGTGTACCGACATCTGCAATAGGTCTGGATATCTCCGCTGGCGAGGCCAGTCTGGAGCTATCAAGATATTGTCATGTTGGATTGGATGAGCTTGGACACCACCTTCGGGGTGAGAGGCAGGGGAGGAAAGGCGAATGCAAATGTTTCGGACCAGTCCATCAAAAGCGCATTTCTTCTCGTCCTTGGCCGGTAGAACCTGGATGCGAAGGCGTGGCATTTTTTGTTTTCGTCGTCTGCAAACAAATCTATTAAAGGTTGACCCCACTGATGAAAAATGTCTGCCACCACCTCGTCATTTAGCACCCAGGCTGGCTGATCTTCGAAGTGCCGACTAAGTGCGTCTGCTCGCATGTTTTGCTCCCCTGGGAGGTGCACTGCTGTGATGGAGAGAACTCGTGTAGAAGCCAGTGTCAAATCGCTTGGGGTGCCAGGGAGAGTGGGCGAGAGCGTGTACCACCCTGTTTGTTGAGGTAATACATGGTGGTCATGTTGTCTATTTGAATCAGAATCGAGTTGGATTTGATCGAAGGCTGAAAAGCTTTTAGAGCTAGATGGACTGCTCGTAGCTCTAACATGTTTATATGATAGGACCGCTCCTTGATGGACCACCGGCCCTGCATATGTAGGTAATCCATGTGCGCCCCCCCATCCTTGCAGGGATGCATCTATGATCAAAGACTGTGCCGGAACTGGTTGATGGAAGGGGACTCCCACCAAGAGGTTCTTCGGTCGAGTCTACCAAAGAATGGACGACTTTGCTGCTTGGGAGACCACAATCCGGTCTTCCCAGTGACCTGATGCCAGATCCCACTTGTCCTCCAGGTCCTGTTGCAGAGGCCTCATCCTCAGCCTGACATTGAGAATGAGAAAGATGCAAGAAGCCATCGACCCCAGTAGAGATGCTACCTGCCGGACCGTCGGCTGAGCTGCATGTAGGAGAGAATCGCATTTCTGCTTCATTGAGAACAGTCTCTCCTCCGAAGGAAACGTTATTCCTATGTTTGAATTCAGAGTGGAGCCCAAATAATGGATCATCTGAGTAGGCCGGTGAACTGATTTTTCCATGTTCACATAAAGGCCTAACCGGCGGAGCTGACTCAAACAAACTTGAAAGTCGTTCCTTACCTCTGGAGGGGATGGCCCTTTCAATAGCCAGTTCTCTAAGTATGGGTAAACAAATAGACCGTTTCGATGCAGAGCTGCTGCCACCACTGCCATGCACTTGGTACAGACTCGTGGAGCAGATTTCAGACCGAAGGGCAAGACCTTGAACTGGTACTGCTTGTTGCCGATCACGAATCGCAGGTACTTGCGATGATATGGAACGATTGGTATGTGGAAGTACGCATCATGGAGATCCATTGAGCACATCCAATCTACTTTTTGTAGATGTGGACATATTTGATGAAACGCCAACATGAAAAACTTCTCCTTCAAGATGACTTTGTTCAGTAATCGAAGGTCCAGGATAGATCTGAATTTGTGCTCTTGATCTCTTTTTGGCACAAGGAAATACCTGGAATATACTCCCTTCCCTCGCTGAGCAGGAGGTACCTCTTCTATGGCCTTTTTTCGCAGAAAGGTTGACACTTCCTGACGAAGCAACTGTAGCTGGTGAGGATGAGATCTTTTTGGAGGAATGTCCTTTGGAGGCACACGGAAACGTAGCACGTAACGCATTATACTGAGCACCCACTGATCTTTTGTTATGTTGCACCACTCTTTCAGATGATTTAAAACACTTCCTTCCACTGGAGTGGGCAACGGTGCTAGTGGAAGCTTGTGTTCATTGCTTCCCTGCTGATCTGGCCGTGTTGGAGGATTGTTGCTGATGACCCCCTCTACCCCTGTTTGATTTTTGGCCTTGGAACTGCGACTTGCCCTGGTTCTTGTTTTGAGACGACTGAGGGGTTTGAACCCTCTGTTGGTAGCCATTTGCGCTGGTTGGGCCTGTATCGCCGCTTGAATTGTTTTTCTTTTCCAATCCCACAGCATTGAGGGTGTCTAACTCAGACTTCATCCTCGCCATCTCCTCATCAGTGTGGGTGCCAAACAGTGAGGAGCGAGAGAAGGGTAGATTAAGGATCCGCTGTTCTGCATCTGGTTTAAGTGCCGTTAACCTCAACCAGGCAGATCTTCTAGCACAGATCCCATGCGCATAGGAATGTGCAGACAATGTAGCACCATCCGCTGCTGTGCTAATCACCTGGTTGGCTACCAAGGAACCTTCTTTGATAACTTCCTCAAAGTCTCTTTGGTCCTCTTTCGGAAGCTTTTCCTTGAAACGGTTCTAGGAGTCCATAAGGCCCTGTCATAGCGGCCTAATAAAGCTGCTGCGCTAGACACCTTCAGAGAAGATGCTACCGATCCGCAAACCTTCTGTTCCCAGGAATCTTGGGATCTACTTTCCTTGTCTGGTAGTACTGATGAAGATGCAGTTACTGCATGCATTTTTCTTGCCACTGCAATGATCACAGAGTCCCCAGGCGGATCTGATTTCAAGAAAGGAAGGTCTTTCTCTGCCGGCCTATATTTCTTTTGGATTCTCGCCTGGCGTAGCCTTAATTGAAGATGGAGTAAGAAAAATGTCCATAACCGGTTCCAAAAGACCAGGAACTTGAGGGAGCAAAGGTCGAGACGCTGATCTTTGATGGAGTGTCTCAAAAATAACCGTTGTAGCGATTTGAGGAGTCGACATTTCGATGTTCAGCTTCGGTGTCCCCCTCGAAAGAACATCATGATAAGTATTAATGTCGTCAATTGGAGACACCCTTGATTGAGGGCTATGTGACAGAGTGGGAGAGTAGTCCCCCTTAAAAGAGCGAGTAGAGGAGTAAGACCATGTAGGGGATCTTCTTGTCTTGTGTCGAGAACCAGAAGGTCTGCGCTCCTGCAACCTGCCTGGGTGGTCCCTACGTCTGGCCGATGGAGACTTATCCAACTCTTGCACCAATCTTTGTAGAGCTGACCTGTGGAGCGGAATGGTGAACTCATTCTCTCACCCATTCTTACTCCAGTGATGGACTGGAAGAAGCCATCTCGGAGATAAATGAACAGAAGGGGAAGCACCCCTACGCTGCGATGTAATTGTCGCTCGGGAGATGCCAAGGGTGAGTGCTCTGATGACTGACGTATAGAAGAGTGATAGGAAGAGGGTCGCAAAGCTGACTCCGTCACAATCACCACGGAGCCTTCTCCAGACCTCACGGATGCAGGTCTTGATGTCGAGCTTATGACCTGCTCCAACGGAGTTCGCCCAGACGCCGAATTTGAGCTCCTTCTCGACGTCGATCTTCGGCCAGCAGCTAGAGCGTCTGGTCTCGACGTCGGTTGATTCTGAGTGAGCAACGCAGATTCTCTATTCTTCGACGCCGATCGCCTTGCTGATGACGTCGAAGTGCCTCTGTGTCTCGATGCCGTTCGTTGCCAAGCAGACGACGGCGGAGGGCTTCCACTCCTCGGCGCTGATCGTCGGCGAGATGACAATGGCAGAGGGCTTCTGTTCCTCGACGCCGATCGTTGCAGAGACGACAATGGCGGAGGGCATCTGTTCCTCTACGCCGATCACCGCTGGGTTGATGACGGCAGAGGGATCCTGCTCCTCGACTCTGATCGTCGCCGGGTTGACGATGGTGTAGGGCTTGTAACTCTCGACGCCAATCGTCGTCGGGTTAACGATGGTGGAGGGTCCCGATTCCTCATCGCCAATCGTCGCCGGGTTGAAAACGGAAAATAAAGTGACACACCTGAATGTTTTGCCATTCGGCATTCTTTGGACGGCGAGTCCACCGTTGATGGTCTTCTCATGGACGTATGTCCTACCGGTGGGAGTTTTTTCAGTGCCGAGCCCAACGCTGAAGAAGAGCCTAGCGGAATCTTGCTTCTGGATGAAGATCTGGCCCTCTTAGAACCCTTTCTCACCGGTGATCTGCTTCTGGAAGATATTCTATCCCTTTCAGCCAGCCCATTGAGTCAGATTCTTTCTCTGTCTTTCAAAGTTCTTTTAGACAAAGACTGGCAATGTGGGCAAGTCTTGGGGGCATGATCCTTAGGAAGACAAAGTATACAGACTGCATGAGAGTCTGACCTGGCCCTTTTTCCACAAGAAAGGCAGGGGTCAAAAAGAGGTAGCGTTTCTGAGTGGAAAAAATGCCAAAATCTGTCAAAAAAAGACAGCACCTTACTTCTAAAGATGTTAGACGTCGAAGTAAGAAGAGATTTTCCAAAAAACTGGAGATTATTTCTGACTAAAAGTCAGAAAAAGCAGAGCTGTGTTACCAGGGTCCTGACTCAAGGAGCAGGAAAGAACAACTGACCTAACTGTCACCCCTGAGGCATGATGGGAAGCTAGGGGTCATGGCTGCCTTAAATGCACGGTGCTGGTTTATTACTATGTGGCTAGGGGTTAGCTTTTCAGCTTTTCTATGCTATGTTTTTACAATGCAGCCTGTGAGCTGTCAATGCTTTCAGTCCTCTTTGCAGGATTATACTAAGTGCTAAGCATTAAAACAGGTTTTCAAACATACTTTGCTGTTTGTTTATTCCCTGATTTTATACGTCTTGTTTATAGTATACAAGAGAAGTCCTTACAGCATTATTCAGTTCTTAGTGTATGGAAGACTGCATTTATTTTTTATTGTATATATATATAAGGAGCAGGCGAAGCAGCAAATGCATTATCATGTGTGAAGATGGGTCACTGTACCACAATCTGACTGCTTGGTTTGTTTGTTCCACATTGCAGGACTTGGTGTACTGTGCCCGAGGTCTGGTGGTTGGGATTACAGCGACATTGATCATCGGAGGTACTTTCCCTGTCTGCTTTCTACATCTATGAGTCCCAGCCAATGAGAACACTCGGTGTATTCAAACAGCAGCCCCGCGAAATGATTCATCATGAGACATTCAGCACTTACCTGGCACTGATGAGGCACACGCCGAAACACGTCTGCCAGACGCTGTAATAGTGGACATCGCGACGTTGGCAAAAGTGCACCGGTGGCAATAAAATTCAGTTTGGCAACCCGAGCATGTGTCAGACCTGCTTTAACTGAAAGCGGGATTGGAGGAGTATGTGAGGCGGAGGTCGGCTCCGCAATTTCTGACACGCCCCTCGTTCAGGAGCACCGCAATATAAACGACAAACCTTTGACTTTGAGTGCTTAGAAGGCACATTGCGGCGCCCCCCCCAGCCTGAAGTGTCTTGGAGGTACTGGGGAGAGGGAGCAGGCTGGCTGTCTGCTTAAAGGAATGCCCGACTGTGATGATATTCCACCCGTTCGTTCCTGCAATTTCAAAGGAGCAGGCGAAGCAGCAAATGCATTATCATGTGTGAAGATGGGTCACTGTACCACAATCTGACTGCTTGGTTTGTTTGTTCCACATTGCAGGACTTGGTGTACTGTGCCCGAGGTCTTGTGGTTGGGATTACAGAGACATTGATCATCGGAGGAACTTTCCCTGTCTGCTTTCTACATCTATGAGTCCCAGCCAATGAGAACACTCGGTGTATTCAAACAGCAGCCCCGCGAAATGATTCATCATGACACATTCAGCACTTACCTGGCACTGATGAGGCACACGCCGAAACGCGTCTGCCAGACGCTGTAATAGTGGACATCGCGACATTGGCAAAAGTGCACCGGTGGCAATAAAATTCAGTTTGGCAACCCGAGCATGTGTCAGACCTGTTTTAACTGAAAGCAGGATTGGAGGAGTATGTGAGGCGGAGGTCGGCTCTGCAATTTCTGACACGCCCCTCGTTCAGGAGCACCGCAACAAAACCGACAAACCTTTGACTTTGAGTGCTTAGAAGGCACATTGCGGCACCCCCCCAGCCTGAAGTGTCTTGGAGGTACTGGGGAGAGGGAGCAGGCAGGCTGTCTGCTTAAAGCAATGCCCGACTGTGATGATATTCCACCCGTTCGTTCCTGCAATTTCAAAGGAGCAGGCGAAGCAGCAAATGCATTATCATGTGTGAAGATGGGTCACTGTACCACAATCTGACTGCTTGGTTTGTTTGTTCCACATTGCAGGACTTGGTGTACTGTGCCCGAGGTCTCGTGGTTGGGATTACTGCGACATTGATCATCGGAGGAACTTTCCCTGTCTGCTTTCTACATCTATGAGTCCCAGCCAATGAGAACACTCGGTGTATTCAAACAGCAGCCCCGCGAAATGATTCATCATGACACATTCAGCACTTACCTGGCACTGTGAGGCACATGCCGAAACGCGTCTGCCAGACGCTGTAATAGTGGACATCGCGACGTTGGCAAAAGTGCACCGGTGGCAATAAAATTCAGTTTGGCAACCCGAGCATGTGTCAGACCTGTTTTAACTGAAAGCAGGATTGGAGGAGTATGTGAGGTGGAGGTCGGCTCCGCAATTTCTGACACGCCCCTCGTTCAGGAGCACCGCAACATAACCGACAAACCTTTGACTTTGAGTGCTTAGAAGGCACATTGCGGCACCCCCCCAGCCTGAAGTGTCTTGGAGGTACTGGGGAGAGGGAGCAGGCTGGCTGTCTGCTTAAAGGAATGCCCGACTGTGATGATATTCCACCCGTTCGTTCCTGCAATTTCAAAGGAGCAGGCGAAGCAGCAAATGCATTATCATGTGTGAAGATGGGTCACTGTACCACAATCTGACTGCTTGTTTTATTTGTTCCACATTGCAGGACTTGGTGTACTGTGCCCGAGGTCTCGTGGTTGGGATTACAGCTACATTGATCATCGGAGGAACTTTCCCTGTCTGCTTTCTACATCTATGAGTCCCAGCCAATGAGAACACTCGGTGTATTCAAACAGCAGCCCCGCGAAATGATTCATCATGACACATTCAGCACTTACCTGGCACTGATGAGGCACACGCCGAAACGCGTCTGCCAGATGATGTAATAGTGGACATCGCGACGTTAGCAAAAGTGCACCGGTGGAATAAAATTCAGTTTGGCAACCCGGGCATGTGTCAGACCTGTTTTAACTGAAAGCAGGATTGGAGGAGTATGTGAGGCAGAGGTCGGCTCCACAATTTCTGACACGCCCCTTGTTCAGGAGCACCGCAACATAACCGACAAACCTTTGACTTTGAGTGCTTAGAAGGCACATTGCGGCGCCCCCCCAGCCTGAAGTGTCTTGGAGGTACTGGGGAGAGGGAGCAGGCAGGCTGTCTGCTTAAAGGAATTCCCAACTGTGATAATATTCCACCCGTTCGTTCCTGCAATTTCAAAGGAGCAGGCGAAGCAGCAAATGCAATATCATGTGTGAAGATGGGTCATTGTACCACAATCTGACTGCTTGGTTTGTTTGTTCCACATTGCAGGACTTGGTGTACTGTACCCAAGGTCTCGTGGTTGGGATTACAGCGACATTGATCATCGGAAGAACTTTCCCTGTCTGCTTTCTACATCTATGAGTCCCAACCAATGAGAACACTCGGTGTATTAAAACAGCAGCCCCGCAAAATGATTCATCATGAGACATTCAGCACTTACCTGGCACTGATGAGGCACACGCCGAAACGCGTCTGCCAGACGCTGTAATAGTGGACATCGCAACGTTGGCAAAAGTGCACCGGTGGCAATAAAATTCAGTTTGGCAACCCGAGCATGTGTCAGACCTGTTTTAACTGAAAGCAGGATTGGAGGAGTATGTGAGGCGGAGGTCGGCTCCGCAATTTCTGACACGCCCCTCGTTCAGGAGCACCGCAACATAAACGACAAACCTTTGACTTTGAGTGCTTAGAAGGCACATTGCGGCGCCCCCCCAGCCTGAAGTGTCTTGGAGGTACTGGGGAGAGGGAGCAGGCCGGCTGTCTGCTTAAAGGAATGCCCGACTGTGATGATATTCCACCCGTTCGTTCCTGCAATTTCAAAGGAGCAGGCGAAGCAGCAAATGCATTATCATGTGTGAAGATGGGTCACTGTACCACAATCTGACTGCTTGGTTTGTTTGTTCCACATTGCAGGACTTGGTGTACTGTGCCCGAGGTCTTGTGGTTGGGATTACAGCGACATTGATCATCGGAGGAACTTTCCCTGTCTGCTTTCTACATCTATGAGTCCCAGCCAATGAGAACACTCGGTGTATTCAAACAGCAGCCCCGCGAAATGATTCATCATGACACATTCAGCACTTACCTGGCACTGATGAGGCACACGCCGAAATGCGTCTGCCAGACGCTGTAATAGTGGACATCGCGACGTTGGCAAAAGTGCACCGGTGGCAATAAAATTCAGTTTGGCAACCCGAGCATGTGTCAGACCTGTTTTAACTGAAAGCAGGATTGGAGGAGTATGTGAGGCGGAGGTCGGCTCTGCAATTTCTGACACGCCCCTCGTTCAGGAGCACCGCAACAAAACCAACAAACCTTTGACTTTGAGTGCTTAGAAGGCACATTGCGGCACCCCCCCCAGCCTGAAGTGTCTTGGAGGTACTGGGGAGAGGGAGCAGGCAGGCTGTCTGCTTAAAGCAATGCCCTACTGTGATGATATTCCACCCGTTCGTTCCTGCAATTTCAAAGGAGCAGGCGAAGCAGCAAATGCATTATCATGTGTGAAGATGGGTCACTGTACCACAATCTGACTGCTTGGTTTGTTTGTTCCACATTGCAGGACTTGGTGTACTGTGCCCGAGGTCTCGTGGTCGGGATTACTGCGACATTGATCATCGGAGGAACTTTCCCTGTCTGCTTTCTACACCTATGAGTCCCAGCCAATGAGAACACTCGGTGTATTCAAACAGCAGCCCCGCGAAATGATTCATCATGACACATTCAGCACTTACCTGGCACTGATGAGGCACACGCCGAAACGCGTCTGCCAGACGCTGTAATAGTGGACATCGCGACAATGGCAAAAGTGCACCGGTGGCAATAAAATTCAGTTTGGCAACCCGAACATGTGTCAGACCTGTTTTAACTGAAAGCAGGATTGGAGGAGTATGTGAGGCGGAGGTCGGCTCCGCAATTTCTGACAAGCCCCTCGTTCAGGAACACCGCAACATAAACGACAAACCTTTGACTTTGAGTGCTTAGAAGGCACATTGCGGCACCCCCCCAGCCTGAAGTGTCTTGGAGGTACTGGGGAGAGGGAGCAGGCAGGCTGTCTGCTTAAAGCAATGCCCTACTGTGATGATATTCCACCCGTTCGTTCCTGCAATTTCAAAGGAGCAGGCAAAGCAGCAAATGCATTATCATGTGCCAAGATGGGTCACTGTACCACAATCTGACTGCTTGGTTTGTTTGTTCCACATTGCAGGACTTGGTGTACTGTGCCCGAGGTCTTGTGGTTGGGATTACAGCGACATTGATCATCGGAGGAACTTTCCCTGTCTGCTTTCTACATCTATGAGTCCCAGCCAATGAGAACACTCGGTGTATTCAAACAGCAGCCCCGCAAAATGATTCATCATGACAAATTCAGCACTTACCTGGCACTGATGAGGCACACGCCGAAACGCGTCTGCCAGACGCTGTAATAGTGGACATCGCGACGTTAGCAAAAGTGCACCGGTGGAATAAAATTCAGTTTGGCAACCCGAGCATGTGTCAGACCTGTTTTAACTGAAAGCAGGATAGGAGGAGTATGTGAGGCGGAGGTCGGCTCCACAATTTCTGACACGCCCCTTGTTCAGGAGCACCGCAACATAACCGACAAACCTTTGACTTTGAGTGCTTAGAAGGCACATTGCGGCGCCCCCCCCAGCCTGAAGTGTCTTGGAGGTACTGGGGAGAGGGAGCAGGCAGGCTGTCTGCTTAAAGGAATTCCCGACTGTGATAATATTCCACCCGTTCGTTCCTGCAATTTCAAAGGAGCAGGCGAAGCAGCAAATGCAATATCATGTGTGAAGATGGGTCATTGTACCACAATCTGACTGCTTGGTTTGTTTGTTCCACATTGCAGGACTTGGTGTACTGTACCCGAGGTCTCGTGGTTAGGATTACAGCGACATTGATCATTGGAAGAACTTTCCCTGTCTGCTTTCTACATCTATGAGTACCAGCCAATGAGAACACTCGGTGTATTCAAACAGCAGCCCCGCGAAATGATTCATCATGAGACATTCAGCACTTACCTGGCACTGATGAGGCACACGCCGAAACGCGTCTGCCAGACACTGTAATAGTGGACATCGCAACGTTGGCAAAAGTGCACCGGTGGCAATAAAATTCAGTTTGGCAACCCGAGCATGTGTCAGACCTGTTTTAACTGAAAGCAGGATTGGAGGAGTATGTGAGGCGGAGGTCGGCTCTGCAATTTCTGACACGCCCCTCGTTCAGGAGCACCGCAACAAAACCAACAAACCTTTGACTTTGAGTGCTTAGAAGGCACATTGCGGCACCCCCCCAGCCTGAAGTGTCTTGGAGGTACTGGGGAGAGGGAGCAGGCAGGCTGTCTGCTTAAAGCAATGCCCTACTGTGATGATATTTCACCCGTTCGTTCCTGCAATTTCAAAGGAGCAGGCGAAGCAGCAAATGCATTATCATGTGTGAAGATGGGTCACTGTACCACAATCTGACTGCTTGGTTTGTTTGTTCCACATTGCAGGACTTGGTGTACTGTGCCCGAGGTCTCGTGGTCGGGATTACTGCGACATTGATCATCGGAGGAACTTTCCCTGTCTGCTTTCTACATCTATGAGTCCCAGCCAATGAGAACACTCGGTGTATTCAAACAGCAGCCCCGCGAAATGATTCATCATGACACATTCAGCACTTACCTGGCACTGATGAGGCACACGCCGAAACGCGTCTGCCAGACGCTGTAATAGTGGACATCGCGACAATGGCAAAAGTGCACCGGTGGCAATAAAATTCAGTTTGGCAACCCGAGCATGTGTCAGACCTGTTTTAACTGAAAGCAGGATTGGAGGAGTATGTGAGGCGGAGGTCGGCTCCGCAATTTCTGACAAGCCCCTCGTTCAGGAGCACCGCAACATAAACGACAAACCTTTGACTTTGAGTGCTTAGAAGGCACATTGCGGCACCCCCCCAGCCTGAAGTGTCTTGGAGGTACTGGGGAGAGGGAGCAGGCAGGCTGTCTGCTTAAAGCAATGCCCTACTGTGATGATATTCCACCCGTTCGTTCCTGCAATTTCAAAGGAGCAGGCAAAGCAGCAAATGCATTATCATGTGCGAAGATGGGTCACTGTACCACAATCTGACTGCTTGGTTTGTTTGTTCCACATTGCAGGACTTGGTGTACTGTGCCCGAGGTCTTGTGGTTGGGATTACAGCGACATTGATCATCGGAGGAACTTTCCCTGTCTGCTTTCTACATCTATGAGTCCCAGCCAATGAGAACACTCGGTGTATTCAAACAGCAGCCCCGCAAAATGATTCATCATGACAAATTCAGCACTTACCTGGCACTGATGAGGCACACGCCGAAACGCGTCTGCCAGACGCTGTAATAGTGGACATCGCGACGTTAGCAAAAGTGCACCGGTGGAATAAAATTCAGTTTGGCAACCCGAGCATGTGTCAGACCTGTTTTAACTGAAAGCAGGATTGGAGGAGTATGTGAGGCGGAGGTCGGCTCCACAATTTCTGACACGCCCCTTGTTCAGGAGCACCGCAACATAACCGACAAACCTTTGACTTTGAGTGCTTAGAAGGCACATTGCGGCGCCCCCCCCAGCCTGAAGTGTCTTGGAGGTACTGGGGAGAGGGAGCAGGCAGGCTGTCTGCTTAAAGGAATTCCCGACTGTGATAATATTCCACCCGTTCGTTCCTGCAATTTCAAAGGAGCAGGCGAAGCAGCAAATGCAATATCATGTGTGAAGATGGGTCATTGTACCACAATCTGACTGCTTGGTTTGTTTGTTCCACATTGCAGGACTTGGTGTACTGTACCCGAGGTCTCGTGGTTGGGATTACAGCGACATTGATCATCGGAAGAACTTTCCCTGTCTGCTTTCTACATCTATGAGTCCCAGCCAATGAGAACACTCGGTGTATTCAAACAGCAGCCCCGCGAAATGATTCATCATGAGACATTCAGCACTTACCTGGCACTGATGGCACACGCCGAAACGCGTCTGCCAGACACTGTAATAGTGGACATCGCAACGTTGGCAAAAGTGCACCGGTGGCAATAAAATTCAGTTTGGCAACCCGAGCATGTGTCAGACCTGTTTTAACTGAAAGCAGGATTGGAGGAGTATATATATCTATATATATATATATATATATATATATATATATATATATATATATATATATATATATATATATATATATATATATATATATATATATATATATATATATATATATATATATATATATGTTTTCACATATATGATTGTGTTTCCGGGGTCCCGAACATGGGCGGGAATATTCTAGTGCTTATGACTATTGATGAGGATCCTCTGGAAGAGAAGTAAAGGTTTCATGTGAAAGACAGGCACGTTATTCTTACATCCTAAAGCTCATTAGCTGCAGGCGCCTGTGTATCTCTCCGCCTCCAAGTTCAGGTTTCCTTGCAGTGTTTAACAGGCAGTAAAAAACTGACTAGAAAAAAACGCAATGTTCCTTTGTGAAACATTCTAAATAGACATATTATGAATTAATCTGCACCATAACATTAACAGTCACATGTCCAAATGGAAACTATAGCAAACTTACTGTGTAGTCTCCCTAGAGCGCTCCGATTGCCCACCTCCTTGAGAGAGTTTCTTCTTCAAAAAATTCCACTTGAAAAAGAGCACAACATGCACAGGAGGCAACGGGAATGTGATTTGAGGTTGGAGACCTTAACATGGAAGTTTTTTTTTACTGAACTGAAATTTCCATCACATAATCTCGGGGACAGCCTCAAATCTCATTTTAGGGCTGAGAGACCCTCCCTTTAGAAAATGGCATTCAATGAGATGGCAACAACAAGGCATGCTCTCAGGTGTCTGCAAGCACACAGCAAAGGAAAAAGCAGAATTGATGCACATGTTGAACATCCAGACCAGAGAACGGATGGCTAAACTATCACAGGTCTAGGACATGCCGGCAGCAGTGCTCCTGCAGTGCTAGTTAACGCCCTGGCAAAGCACTGCAGCTCACAATTACCAGACCTAATTTTAACATAGTAGACCATGTAAGATGAAAATCTAACACTAATCTGTGCTAAAAATGAGATCATTAATTTTTTTGTTTTAAAATATTTCTAAATGTATTTATTTTGGAAAGGAGCATGTGGTATGATGAGAAATTATTTGGCAGCGTTTTATCTTCTGATATGCTGGTCAATGTTTATGTGGTATGGTCTACGAAGTGCACTTTTTAAAAATAAATATATCCCCACTGATGGCTCAGTATTTAGAAAAAGAGCCATATCTGAATTACATCAATTAGTCATGAAGCATTAATGTTGTGCACATTCTAATGTGTTCCTGGACGATTGGGTGCCACAATTGCCATCAGGTTCGAGAACACGAGCAGATAAACTCTGCACTCATGGATATGCAAATATGGCCCTAGAGCTTGTATTCCTGTCATGGTGGCCAACTCTGTGAATGGCAACGATTGGGCGAGCAAATACATGTGCATCACATGCCCATTGTAACAGGCATGTGAAAGTAAACAAGACTCTTGCAGACCCCAAATTGTCACTACAGACTCTTCCTAAGAGATGGCACCCATAAAGCAAGATACAAGCAGAAGAAAACGAGTTACTTACCTGTAACTTCAGTTATCCAGTATTGGAGTCTTTCATAGATTCACATGCTTAGAATCATCCCCGCCGACGAGGTGGGAGTCTTGCGGTACAATAAAAAACATACATAATATAGTCATAATAACATTATACAATAAACTACTGTGGACAGCCAAGCCACTACATTAGCCTACCTTAGCCCTTTTGCAAAAAGAACCAGACTTGGAACACAGCCAATCAAGCTGCAGCACCCTCCTAGAACCTTCCGCAGAGAGGCAAACCCTCAGATTTTCGTAGCACAAGTGACAGTAAGTGTGAGAAGTTGGCCTGGTATATGATGTTTACTATTCTAGTGAGCACCTTGCACCAGTCCAAACAACCCTTATGGTGATGGTTGTAAAGTCAACCTTATAGACCAGCTATCCTAGAGGTAGCGTGGACAGAACAGTCTTAGGCTAAAAGACTATTGAGGGCGCGTAAAGCCAGCTGTTTTAGCATATGTAACCCCTTGAATATCAAATGAAAGGACACCACACAGGATATATATAAAATATATATGTATTTATTTACTAACACACTCCTCTGAACTCTTTATGAGATCAGAGGCCAAAGCACATAACACGTTATACTCAGAAATACTTTAAATAGCACAATTTACAGTAAAGCCATATACTAAGTAAGTGGTATAAGAACCACGACTCGGGAAAAGAGAAGGCCTAGGGCCTGGGAATCGCTGGGGCTACACTATCTGACCCTTAGGTTAGGAGTAGGAGGCCCACAGGGGGCGCGTGCAGAGTCAGTACTCTCACGCGAGAGTCAATAGAAAGTCAATAGGAACATAAAAGGTAAGTAAAAGGTAAGTAAATGAAGATTTAGGACACCTTCGGTCTAGCTAGAAGGAAACAACTAAAAACCTAGACACTTGGATAGTCAATACTCTTGAGAGCACCGAAGTACTCGCGTTACCTCACCCACAGGAAGCGGGTGCATCGGTGTGAAGATGTGTCGGGTTTCGCTGTTGAAGTCTATGGAGCCAGTGAAGAAAGATGCTGCAGGCGACCAGGAGGAAGATGTCTGGGTGGATCCAAGGGTGGATCGAGGATGAAGAAGACCTGAAAGCAGAGGGGACAGAGTCTAGGTCACTAGCCAGTGACCGAACCTGAAAGCAGAGGGGACAGAGTCTAGGTCACTAGCCAGTGACCGGGTGGAACCAGGAAGGAACCAGACGTTGTCGAGGAGAAATCAGGTGCTGTTGTGAAGTTTGTTGTTGCAGCCACGCGGACCAGGAGGCGTCGAGGACGACCAGGTGCTGGAGAGGAGCTGTCCCACGAAGGTTCTCGCAGATGGAGGGGTCGGCTTCAAGATCGGAGCCAACAAGCCTAAGCAAAGCCAACCAACGCAGGATACACAAAGGGCTTCTGGTGCAGACCAGGAGGGTCTGAGGTACTTCACCTTTTCAGGGAAGCAAGGGCCAGTCTGGAGCAACTAGACCAGCAATGGATTTTCAAAGGATCGTCGTCACAGGGCTACTAGCCAACTGGCCACCAACCGGGACAAAGCGTCGAGCAGGACACAAGCAGAAGGGCTGGTCTTCGGTGCAGGTGGAGCTCGGTGTCGGGGTGTCTCAGTCCCCAGTGCACAGCTTTGAGGAGGCCTCAGGAGCTGCGCTGTTAGCAAGTCGAAGTCTTTTCAAGTTACCTGCTTCCACGGGTTCCGACGCCATCCACGGGGCTCAGCTGTGCTGGAGTCGTGCAGTGGGGTCAGAGAGGTCCGGGAGTCGAGGTCTTGTCAGGCTCTGTGCTCGGGTTCCCGCGGGAACAGGGACAAAACAAGCCGTCGAGGTGCTGGATGGCGCCTGGTTGCCCAGGGTGGTCACTCCTTGGCCACAAGGGAGATTCTTCAGTCTTCAGCTCAGGTGAATGTCAAAGGGTCCAGAGGTTCATCTTCAGTTCGATTCTAGGATTAATCTAAAATCTCCTGGGTCAGCTCCTACCTTTATACAATTAAAGGGGGCTGGTTTGCTCACTAGGTCCCTCCTATGGGTGGGACCAGGAAGAGGGGTGGTTACACCCCCTTTCTTTTGTCCAGTTTTGCGCTAGAGCTGGGCTGGAGTGCCCCAGCGACCGGTTTGAACTGGGGTATGCATGAAGCACCTAGTGTGCCTCAGGCAGTGTCTCAATCTATTCAGCCCTCCCTGTCCCAATACACATCCACCTGTCTGGGGTTTGCACCTCCCCAAGCAGGAAACCTATTGGCCAAACCTCCGTGACTGGAAGGACTGCCAGCAGCAGGAGGTCAGACTTGTGTCTGTGGCAGCAGCATCCATTTTGTGATGCTGGGGCTCTGGTTAACTTTAACCAGGATCGTTGGACTTAACATGTCTTTTCCCTCTAGAAGGGTGGAATGCTACCCCCGTCACCAGAATTGGCGAGGGGGTAGTATTCCAAAGTGTATGACACCTTACACGACATGTCTGCAGGAGGATCCATCTTGACGAAGCCCGGATCCGAGGCAGCCGGCTTATATCTCTTCAAGAGACGAGCTGGAACCGCTTTAATGGTAGTTGGAGTTAAAAAAGTGTCCATGACTGGGTCAAGGATCCCAGGAACCAACGGAAGCAGAGGACGAGAAGCTGTCTTCTGATGGAGAGTCTAAAAAATCACTGTTGTCGTGACTTGCGGGACAGACATCTCGATATTGAGCTTCTGCGCAACTCTCTGCAGAACCTCATGGTAGGTGCCAATGTCATCTATGGGCGAGACCCTGGAAATCGGGCTGACCGATAGTGTAGGGGAGTAATCCCTCCTGGAGGACTGGGTAGAGGAAGTCGAGGAAGTAGATGGTGTTCTCCTACTTCGTCGGTGTGCACTATGCCTCCTTTCACACGTGTCTGCGCGTTCCTCACGTCTCGGAGAACGCGATCTGTAGTGCCTTCTCTCTGCAGACCTCTCCTGCCTGTGTCTAGGAGAGCTCTCTCTGTCCACTTCGTCCACCAGTCTCTGAAGAGGAAACCTATGCACAGAGCAGGCATACTCCTGCATTCGCTTTGATGCTCCAGTGTCTCGCCAGTGACTTAAGGGCAGCTGCCATCTTGGGGACAACTGAACTGCAGCAGGAGGTCTTGATGGGGACTTGCGGATGTGTGTTGTAGGTTCCAGAGTGGCTGATCTTGCAGAAGCCCTCCTGGAAGAATGAGAGGACGAATGGCATGATGCTGACTCCGTCAGCAGGACCACTGATCCATCATCGAACCTGCACGCACTCCAGACGCCAATCTAGGCTCCTGCCGTCTGCTCGACGGCAACCGGTGCCGATGATAAGCAGGTGAGTGCTCTCTCGACGTCGACCGGCGTTGAGAAGCTAACGACGGAGGATTTTTCTCTCTCTACGCCGAGTGTCCTCTAGACAACGGCGGAGCTGTATCCACTCTTGACGTCGAAGGTCTGCGAGACGACGGCGGAGGGGTTTTTCTCGCCCTCGACGCCAAACGCCGTCGAGACCACAACAGAGATCTCATCCTCGAAACCGATCGCCGCTGAGTTGACGGCGGCGGAGGGGTCCTTGTTCTCAATGTCGATCGCTGGTGGGACTGCGAAGACAGAAGAGAGCCTGCCCTCGACGTCGATCGCCTTGCCGATGCCAACGGAGGGTCTTTGTACCTTGACCCCGATCGTCGCCAAGTTGACGATGGCGGAGGGGTTTTGTTCCACGACGCCGATCGTCGCCAGGTTGACGAAGGCGGAGGGGTGACACTCCTCGATGCCGATCGTCGTCAAGATGACGACGGCGGAGGGTCCTTGTTCCTCGACACCGATCGCCGCCGGGTTGACGACGGCGGAGGGTCTCTGCTCCTCGACGTCGATCGTCACCGGGTTGATGACGACAGAGGAGTCTTGTACCTCAACGCCGATCATCGCCGAGTTGACGACGGCGGAGGATCTTGAATTAACAATGTCAATGACATACCTCTTCTCGACGGCGAGCCCTCTGTCGAGGGTCGTTTCTTCGATAAATGACCCGACTGAAGATCTTTTCTCAGCGCCGAGCCTGACGCTGAAGCAGAAGGACGCAAGGACTTACTTCTAGAAGATGTTCTAGGCCTCTTGGAGCCCTTTCTTACTGGAGACCTTCCTCTAGATGACTTATCTGCCAGGCCATAAATGCGAATTCTTTCCCTGTCCTTTAAAGTTCTTCTGGACAGGTTCTGGCAGTGGGGGCAGGTCTTCGGATCATGATCTTCAGGTAGACAAAGAATACAGACTCCATGAGAGTCTGTTTTGGCCTTCTTTTTACCACAAGAAGGGCAAGAGTCAAAAAGAGATGGCATTTTCAGATGATAAAAATGCCAAACCTGTCAAAAAAAAGACAGCCTCTCACTTCTACAGATGAGAAACGTCGAAGTGAGGAATAAAAGTTGTCAAAAGTGAAAAGATTTTCTGAAGAAATCAGAAAAGAGTGGAGCTGTGTTGCCAGGATCCTTCCAGAAGGAACCGGAAAGAACAACTGACCTAACTGTCACCCCTGAGGCATGATGGGAAGCTGGGGGTCACGAGTGCCTTAAAGGCACGGTGTCAGTTTATTGCTATACAGCTACAGGTTAGCTTTTCAGTCTTTTTAGACTGTGTATTTGCAATGCAGCCTGGGAGCTTTCTATGCTTTCAGTGTTTTATGAGAATTTCTACTGCTTTCTAAGCATTAAAACAGTTTTCTAAACAAACTATGTTGTTGTTTCTCATGCATGTTATACATGTATGGTGGAAATTCTTTACAGCATGATTCAGCTCTGGTGTTTATTAGGCTGCAATTGCTTATATATATATATATATATATATATATATATATATATATATATATATATATATATATATATATATATATATATATGTATTTATATATATATGGTTATATATATGTGGGGCACATATAATATAGTGTTTCTGGGGTCCCGCGCATGGGCGGGAATATTCTAATGCTTATAAGAACTGTGTTACTTACCTGTAACAGCAGTTATCCAGTATTGGTGTCTTTCATAGATTCACATGCCTGAATCATTCCCCGTCGTCGAGACGGGAGCCTCCGGTACATAAAAAAGTAATGTCCTATAGACATACATAGAGAAAATAGGCCTAAGGGCCTCCCCTTAGTAGCCTATCCTTGTCCTTATGCAAAAAGGACCAAACTCTCACAGTCAGCCAATCAGCTCCGACCTCCCTCTAGTACCTTCCTGGGAGGAGCCTCAGTCCCTCAGATTTTCGTACGCACCCAGCTAGGTTGGCGTAATATTGTCAGAGAGGGATGTGAGTCCTTCCAGGGGAGGCGGGAGGGTTGCATGTGAATCTATGAAAGACACCAATACTGGATAACTGCTGTTACAGGTAAGTAACACAGTTCTTATCCAGTATTTGGGGTGTCTTTCATAGATTTACATGCCTGAATCAGAGTAGCTAGCAATCAGATATGCACATGTGTGATGTAAAGTCGCTCTGCAGACATGTTAGACAATGCATATATTATCATATAACATGGGGACAGCAGAATTGGAACATCACAAGAGCAAAGAATGTGCATACCTGGATGGCGGGATGTAGGAAGGCTCACCTCACTGAAAGAGATGGCGAAGCACCGCCTGGCCCACTGCCGCATCCTTCTGAAGTTCGATATCCAGGCAGTAGTGTCTGGAGAAAGTGTGCGGTGACTTCCAGGTCGCCGCTCTGCATATATCCAAGATTGGCACCCAAGCGAACAGCGCTGCTGACGTGGACATCGCCCTGGTGGAATGAGCAGTAACATGATCAGTCAAAGGCCGTCCGGCCTTGTCGTGGCAGAATGCGATCGCCGACGAGATCCATCTCGAGATGCCTTGTTTTGTAAGAGGCAGGCCCAATCTTGGTCTGCTGTATGCCGCGAACAGTTGTGAAGACTTCCTGAGAGCCTTAGTTTTATCCAGGTAGAACTTTAGGCATCTCTTGAGATCCAAAGAATGCAGTGCTCTTTCCGCTGCTGTGGAAGCGTTCGCAAAGAAGGACCTAAGGACAATTGGTTCATTGAGATGAAAGTCCGAAGGCACCTTTGGTATGAATTTAGGGTTCGGTCTCAGCACCACCCTGTCCTGTCTGAACTGCATATATGGTTCCTGAATGGACAAAGCTTATAGCTCGCTAATTCTCCTGGCCATTGTTAAAGCGAGCAAGAGCGCCGTTTTCCAGGAGATGTATTTGATAGATGCTCGATGAATGGGTTCAAACGGATGTCTCATGAGTTGGTTGAGTACCAGATTCAGTTGCCATGTCGGAGGGACTTTCCGAGGCCTCGGAAAGGATCTGTAGAGCCCCTTCAGGAATTGCTTGACCAGCCTACTTGACCACAGAGAAGGTCCTGTGAAAGTTCTGGTGAACCTAGAGATAGCTGCCAGGTGAACCTTAATGGATGCATGTGCCAGTCCTGACTGTGCCAAATGTAGGAGGTATGGTAATATCTGTTCAGGGGTGACAGCGAGTGGTCGCAGGCCCTGGTCTGAACACCAAATGCAGAACCTTTTCCACTTGAGAGAGTAGGTTTTGTTTGTACTGTCCGCTCTCGCTTTTGCTGGGACCTCCCTGCAGCCCTGTGGGATATTTAGGTCACAGAACTTTCTGTGCTCAGGAGCCAGGCCGATAACTTGAGCGATTGTAGGTTCGGGTGCTGTACCTGTCCGTTGGACATCGTTATGAGGTTCGGGTGCTGCTTCAGACGAATCGGTGACCTGATGGAGAGCCGAAGCAGATCCGAGAACCAGTGTTGCCTCGTCCAGAACGGGGCAATCAGGATCAGGGTACAGGGCTCCGCCTTCATCTTCCTGAGGAGCCTCGGGATCATCGGAAACGGAGGAAAAGCGTACGCAAACACGCTGCACCAACCGATGGAAAAAGCATTTCCAAGTGACCCTTGTTGGGGATGCCAGCTTGCGTAGTTTGGGCATTTGGCGTTCTGCTTGGTGGCAAACAGGTCGATTCTTGGGACTCCCCATTGAGAGAAGAAGTGAGCCAGAGCGTTGTCGCTCAGTTCCCACTCGTGGGAGAGGGATCTGTGTCTGCTCAGGGCGTCCGCGATGGTATTGTCTTTTCCGGGTACATAGTCCGCTTTGAGCGGGATTCCGTGTAGCACCAGCCAGTTCCAGATCTTTTGCGACTCGCGTGATAGAGTGAGCGAACGCGTTCCTCCCTGTTTGTTGAGATAGTGCATCGTCGTGGTGTTGTCCGTTCTGACGAGCACCTGGGAGTTCTGGATGCGTGGTAAAAAGGCATGTAGTGCTAGATACACAGCCCTTAGTTCCCGAAAATTGATATGGAGTTGCTTCTCCTGAATTGTCCATTTGCCGCTTATTTGGAGATCCTGGAGGACAGCTCCCCAGCCTTCCAGGGATGCATCCGTGGTGATCACCAGAGGTGCTGCTGGAAGTAGGAATGGCAGTCCTATAGACAAATTCCTGTGAGTTCTTCACCATTCCAGGCTCTTGGATATTTGCGGTGTTATTTTCACAATGTCCTCGAAAGAACCTGTATTCTGTGTCCATTGGTTCGTGAGGGCTTATTGCAATGGGCGCATCCTGAGTCTGCAGAGAGGGATGAGGAGTATACAAGAAGACATCATTCCTAGGAGTGATTTGTAGGATTGAACTCTTAGGGACTTCCTTGATGCCACAGCCGTGGCCAGAGATATTATCCTGTTTTTCCTGTCCTTTGAAGGAATTGCCCTTGCGCATTCCGTGTTCAAGGTCGCCCCGAGGAAGGTGATGTTTCTTGTTGAGGTCATGCAGGATTTCTCGTGATTGAGAGTCAACCCTAGCTGCTGAAAGAGATTGGTGCAGGCGGTGGAGGGTTTGGTCGCGCCTGCAGCTGAAGATGCTTTTACCAGCCAGTCGTCGAGGTAGGGGAAGACTTGGTGACCCCTTTGATGCAGAAAAGCCGCCACAGGTGAAAGGCACTTGGTGAAAATCCGCAGTGCGGATTTGAGGCCAAACGGTAGGACTTTGAATTGGTAGTGCTGCCCTGCCACCTCGAATCTCAGGAATTTTCTCTGCCCCTTGAGTATCGGGATGTGGTAGTAAGCATCCTGGAGATCCAAAGATGTCATAAAATCTCCTTTTTCCAGTATGCCTAGTATTTCTTGGATCGTCACCATCCTGAATGACTGACTCTTCAGGAAAGAGTTTAGTGCCCTGAGGTCTAGTATGGGCCTCCACTTTTTCTCCTTCTTGCGTATAAGAAAGAAGCGGGGATATAATCCTTTCCCTCTTTGAGACGAATGGACTCGCTCGATCGCTCCTTTCTTCAACATCGCAGCTATTTCCTGGAGCAGCAGGCGTAGATGTTTGTGCGGAAGCCTGCGGGAGGGGGTGCTCCAGCCAACTGGCGGAACCTCGTCATCGCGATATCCATCGTGCAGTCTATAGTTTCTGACGCCGATTCTGTACCATCTAGCAGAATCCTCTTTGGATGAATCTGGCAATTCCAACAGGTATGGGGCTATATGTGCCCACAATTGTCTATGATGGCGTCCCAAGAGCGCTAGGGCATTCGTGGCCTTTACCATCATTGCCGACATTGAGGAAAACCTGTTCCCAATGTTGTCCACTCTTTTTCCCCCCTTATCAGGAGGAAGCGACAAAGGGTCCGCAGGATTCATGGAGTTCTTCTGGGTCACCTATGTCAGTACAGAGTCCGACTTAGGATATCCTGTTAAACACGCCGGTGCTGTATCTGGTGCCCTATACCCCTTCTGACTATAGGTAATCGATAATCGGTAATGACCTTAATGCTTTCTTGAGAGGTTCTATGAAGTCATACAAGAAGCAGTCCTGTTCTTGAGAGGCCATTGAGATCTTAAAACTTTGAGCAGCCTTCTCTACCACCTTATAAGAGATTCCAGAATTGTCGGAATTTCCCTCGTCGACGAGCCAGTCGACGAGATCGCAGTCATAGACTATGCCGTTGTAGACGAGCAGTCATAGACGAGGCCGTCGTAGACGAGGCCATAGACGATCCATCGTAGACGAGGCCGTCATAGACCAGGCCGTCATAGACCAGGCCGTCATAGACCAGGCCGTCATAGACAAGGCCGTCATAGACAAGGCCGTCATAGACAAGGCCGTCATAGACCAGGCCGTCATAGACAAGGCCGTCATAGACAAGGCCGTCATAGACCAGGCCGTCATAGACCAGGCCGTCATAGACAAGGCCGTCATAGACAAGGCTGTCATAGACAAGGCCGTCATAGACAAGGCCGTCATAGACAAGGCCGTCGTAGACAAGGCCGTCATAGACAAGGCCGTCATAGACCAGGCCATCATAGACCAGGCCATCATAGACCAGGCCATCATAGACGAGGCCCTCATAGACGAGGCCCTCATAGACGAGGCCCTCATAGACGAGGCCCTCATAGACGAGGCCACCATAGACTAGGCCACCATAGACTAGGCCACCATAGACTAGGCCACCATAGACTAGGCCACCATAGACTAGGCCATCATAGAAGAGGCCACCATAGACGAGGCTACCATAGACGAGGCCACCATAGACGAGGTCATCATAGATGAGGCCATCATAGACGAGGCCATCATAGACGAGGCCATCATAGACGAGGCCATCATAGACGAGGCCAACATAGAGGAGGCCATCATATACGAGGCCATCATAGACGAGGCCATTCTAGACTAGGGCCTCGTCGACGCCGTGGACAGGCCGTCGTAGCTGAGCAGTTATAGGTGAGGTCGTCGATGGCGATGCCGTCGTAGACGAGCCATCGAAGATGAGCCCTCGTAGATGAAGCCATCATAGACGAGGCCATCGTAGACAAGCCATCGTAGATGAGGCCATAGTAGACAGGCCATCATAGATGAGGCCATCATGGATGAGGCCATCATAGATGAGGCCATCATAGATGAGGCCATCATAGATGAGGCCCTCATAGACGAGCCGTCGTAGACGAGCCATCGTAGATGAGCCATCGTAGACGAGCCGTCGTAGACGAGCCATCGTAGACGAGCCATCGTAGACGAGCCATCGTAGATGAGGCCATCGTAGATGAGGCCATCATAGATGAGGCCTTCGTAGACGAGGCCGTCATAGACGAGGCCGTCATAGACGAGCCGTCGTAGACGAGCCGTCGTAGATGAGGCCATCGTAGATGAGGCCATCATAGATGAGGCCTTCGTAGACGAGGCCTTCGTAGACGAGGCCGTCGTAGACGAGGCCGTCGTAGACGAGCCGTCGTAGACGAGCCATCGTAGATGAGGCCATCGTAGATGAGGCCATCGTAGATGAGGCCATCATAGATGAGGCCATCAGAGATGAGGCCGTCGTAGACGAGGCCGTCGTAGACGAGCCATCGTAGACGAGCCGTCGTAGACGAGCCGTCGTAGACGAGCCATCGTAGACGAGCCATCGTAGATGAGCCATCGTAGACGAGCCATCGTAGACGAGCCATCGTAGACGAGCCATTGTAGATGAGCCATCGTAGACAAGACCATCGTAGACGAGGCCATCGTAGACGAGGTTGGCTACTTAGTCTTTACCTCAGACGGTATAGAAGACGCCCTTCTGAAGGGTCCCATGACCAGAGGAGGTGAGTTTGACGGCTCAGAAGTCGTCTTTTTTACATGATTTTTCTCCAAAAGCCAGGCCTTTACTCTCCTTTTCCACAGAGTGAGGAGATTTTGAAGGACTGTGCCCAGAAGACCCATGAGTGGTCTTTTTGAGGGCCTTCTCAGGACGTTCCCCTGAGGAATGAGTCTGAGGAGATTCTCTTCTGAGGTCTCCTAGACGTTGAGGACAAAGCCTCATCTCGGTCACTGGAGAAAAATAAAAAACCTCCTTTCTGGTCTTAGTGTCTCAAAAACTTACTTGAGAAAGTGCGACAGACTTTCAGTCTTTGGCCTGCGGTATAGACAGTAACTGCAGTCGGTGAGAGGATCAGAGCAGAGCAACCTCTTCCTTACCACACCTTCTTTAAAGAATGTATTTGAAGATAATCCATAGTAGAAAAGAATCCTTGACAACAAAGTCATTTAATGAAGTGAAAAACACAGAATCTGAGCAGAGCTCAGAGGAGACTCCCTTAGCACAACGTGCGGTAGAAAATCTGAGGGACTGAGGCTCCTCCCAGGAAGGTTCTAGAGGGAGGTCGGAGCTGATTGGCTGACTGTGAGAGTTTGGTCCTTTATGCATAAGGACAAGGATAGGCTACTAAGGGGAGGCCCTTAGGCCTATTTTCTCTATGTATGTCTATAGGACATTACTTTTTTATGTACCGGAGGCTCCCGTCTCGACGACGGGGAATGATTCAGGCATGTGAATCTATGAAAGACACCCCAAATACTGGATAACTATTGATGAGGATCCCCTGGAAGAGAACTATCCCTCTTCTTGGCCTGAGGGATGGACGCTTGAGGACTTATGCTGCCTTCATCTCCAGAGACCACATCCGATGAAGCCTTCAGTGTTTCTAGCCAGACCAAAAGTCTTCCTTCTCTGTCCTTCAAGACCTTGGCAGGAAAGGTTCTATAGATCCTGCAATCCTTGACCTTGTGAGCTGGATAAAGGTAGTAAATACATTCTTTATGTGAATCCTCAAAGTGTAATCTCTTCTTCCCAAATGAAGAACAAGCTTTTCTTTGAAGAATCAGACATAATTTCTCACAAAGATAGCTAAAGTTAAGGAAAACCTGAGCAGAGCTCAGGGAGACTCACTGTCACACGAGGTGCGTTAGAAAATCTGAAGGTTTGCCTTTCTGTGGAAGGTTCTAAGAGGGTGCTGCAGCCTGATTGGCTGTGTTCCAAAATTGGTTCTTTTTGCAAAAGGACTAAGATAGGCTAATGTAGTGGCTTGGCTGTCCACAGTAGCCTATTGGATAATGCTATTATGACTATATTATGTATGTATTTTTGTGTACCGCGAGACTCCCACCTCGTCGGCGGGGATGATTCTAAGCATGTGAATCTATGAAAGATACCCCAATACTAGACACGTTTCTGAAACATATCGGGTGGCAGCTGAAACTAAGATTGGACTTTTTAATTCTGCCAATCATCAGCTGGCAAGGGTTCATAATGCACGTCTCGTGAGCCATTAGACAATGTAGGGAATGGCCAATTGCATCAGACAAGGCACACAGTTGCATGGAAGGTTCCCTGGCATTATTGGGCACACCGTTCACTCTTTGATATTGAGGATCAGCTGAAGAAAAAGTATTATGCATTCCACCCCTGTGCAGTGCCCTTCCAGTGGTGATGGTTAACTATGGGGGGGTGCAACTGAGACCATGGAAACATCAATCAAGCCTCCATAAATACATACCCTTAGTGTCTGAACTAATAATAAGCCATCTTCTTGGTTACTACTTACTTGCAGAAGTAAGCGTCAGTGCTCTGATCATGCATTATAACAACATGAGGTCCCTGACTCCTTCTAGAATTGGATGAACCAGATCGGTTTCCCTAATCCTGGTAGGAAGCGTGTATCTTGTCTGAAAAGTGAACACGGTCAGACGCTGCATATCTTTCCCTGTTCTTGCATCACATGGTCTACTTCAGCCAGTGTGCGCCCTGGCTCTGCAAAAGCCCTGAGCTTAGCAAACCACTACCCCATGAATAGAGATTCCAAACTGATTTACTGCAGGACAGTTTCAGGTCACTTTAGGACTTCAGTTTTCCATGTCAAATTAGTGGGCTGCTGGCTGCAGACATGTCGAATGGGCTATTATCAAGTAGACATTAGCTCTTTGTTTTGGGGCCCTAGTGCTGTCCCATTATTGCACATTATTGCACATTCAAGTACATGACTTAAGAACTGTTCTGAACCAAATAATTTAAAATCCGCTTTTCCCTATTGAAGCCTTCCAGCTCAAACTAGCTAAATATGTCTATGTTATATGCCCAGAGGAAGCAGGAAGTCTGCCCTGTGAAACACATATTAACTGGTTGTACTGATAATGTTTTGAAGAATGGATCTATCCCCTTGTTTCTGCTCTCTAACAGAACATCGTTATTTAGAGTCAAGAAAAGTTGTTTTTCAGAACTACACTGTGCGAGATCTGATAGTAATATTCAGAAAGAATAGGCAAGTAATCTCTACAATATGAATAAAAATTTCAAGATTTGGGTTGTTCACTGTTCTTTTATATTCATAGAGAAACAGTGGAATGATTTTCAACTAGGGATTCTCCTAGTGGATTTTGTTAGATCCTTTTCAACATTGTGATCCCTTGTTAGACCTACTGATATTTCTTATTGTACTAAAAGTAAATTTTCGCTTTTGGGACCTTATAAGTATTTAGTTATGCAGCACAATATCCTTGGTGCACAACACCAACCGTTGCATGGCTAAACACTTATAAGGTCCCAATGGTGAGACCTATTGGCTATGCCAATGCTTGTTACTATATACCCTCTGAAATCCAATTACAATACATATAGTGGTTCTTACATATGAGATAAAGCAATACATTGGGCCTATAAAATATACACAACGGCTCTTACAAATACTATTATTAGAATAAAGGGAGGGACATCATAGATATTATAAATACTATAAATATTGTAAGTGTTTATTAAAACAGTCAGATAAAAAAATGGATGGTAGCATTTCCTAATTACGTACGTTGAGTTGATATACACATGGTTTAGGATACTTCCCAAAGGCCGCCCTTCTTATCATACCAAGGATTCCCATATTCTTTGTCCACCTTACGATAGGCGACTAAATTACCTGCCAAAGTTTTCTAGCCTTCCTACCCATGCACGCATATAATGGGGTATCTGGATTATATATCCCCAAGAGGTGTGCTAGCCATATTTGGAAGGTGGGGGGTCAGCATCCTTCCATCATTCTGCAATTATTATCCTAAAAACAGGTGTACCAATAAATACAAAATGTTTCTCTGTGGTATCCATGATAAATATAGAAAATTAAAGCCTATGAGCATCAGGGTGGGGGATACAATAATCCTAAGGCCTAATAGTCCCTCCCAAAAGCTCACCACCTTGTTTTTGAGAAAGAGCAGCCTTGCACAATGTATTATCGCTGCGGGCCCATCCAGACACCTTGGGCAGCTATCATCTGCACTCTTGCCCCAGTTAAAAAGCTTGGCTGGGGTAAAATACAGGTTGAACAGAGTTTTATAATGTTGTGCATTAAGATTGGTTAATAGGAAAATTTTGGCTGCTAGTGACAATGCCATATCTACATCAACATTAGGATTATGCATCTTCCCAGCCCAGTTGGTTTCAGTTTTCTCTAGATCATCTGGGATGCTTTTAGCAGCATACTATAAATATTTTTAATCCTGTTACCCCTCTGTGCAATTATCTCCAATAGCGGTATTTTTTCAAGGAGTATTGCCTATCTACAACTAGCAAAAAATTCTCGGATGTGTGCATTGTGAGAAGTTGGCCTGGCATATGCTGTCCACTAATCTAGTGGGCACCTTGCAACAGTCTAAACGACCCTTATCAATGGTAGGTTAAAGACAACCTTAATAGAAAGCTATCCTAGTGGTAGCTGTGGAGAGCAGCCTTCAGGCTAAGTCTTGAAGGAATGTAAAGCAGCTTGTTTTACCAGTCTATAATCTTGTGAATGACCAAATGAAAGGAGAAACACACCAGATATTGTCATATGGTTATTACGTTTCCATAGGTTGTGTTAAGTTAGCATGTGCTTGTTAAAAGTTTAAACACCATCTTTTCTTTCTGCTTCGGTTTGCACACGACACCTAATTGTTATTACAGCTTTTAACCTAGAAGAAAGATGTGATTTACTTCAGAATAATAAATTATTGTACTGGTATCAGTCGTGCCTGGGACACTTGGTACAACTGTCTGCACACTGAGAGCTGCACACTCTAACACAAGGTTATTGTAGGCCTGATCCTCGCACTACGTTAGTCATAACACAAATAATGTTTGTGCCAACTTTGGGCTTTACGTGAGTTCAAGATACAGTTACAGGGAATTGAAAAACACACTTGATGCTGGACATGCTGAGAGCTGGTAGCTGTTGATGTGATCTCCTACTACTGAGAATTTGAGGTATGGGTTCGCCCAGCTAAAGCCCAAATGAGACCTTCTTAGATATAATATAATATGCTAATTAGGGTGCGCGAAATATAGGTGATACAGAATTCTATAGATTTTGCATCATAATATGTTATCACAGTTTGCTTACTATGGATTAGTGACTATGCTGCTGACTTTGATTTTTATAATATGTATGTTGGTATTATACAAGATACTGCGTTTGAGAATGTTGCATTGAAAAAATAAACATTTCAAACTTGCACGTGTTCTCATTGCCTCCCAGTTTCGGTTTGGAATGATAATATAACGAAAGAGTGTTCATGTGTTCCACGATACCTGAGGTATTCTAAGTTCATGTTCTGGATTGTCTAAGACATCGGGAAGTATTCACTGCCGATGAGATACTGTAGCTAGCCTGGTAAGGGGATTTCTGAAACATAGGTGAGTTTTGGGTCACCCTGACTCACCCAGGTTCTAGGTCTCTGAGCACAGTTCTGTGAGAGAACGGAAACCCTGCGACATGGCGCCCATACGTTGGTTGGCCCTATAACATGACACTCGAGTAGTATATCATTCAAACCTTAACGCCTACATTCCCGTTTCCGGAAAACGGCAGTGTCGGAAAAACCTACCTATTTTTGAAATAGGTAATTTTCAAGCTTGAATCTATCTAAAACGGTTTCTTTGAATTACTACCCAGTTGTGCTACAAAGTATAATTTGTTTTTTCTCGCTCCTGTGCTAACATGGCTCAGCCGGTGGACATCCCGCAGCATAGTCGCATTGCGGTGCGTGACCATTTGCGGATGTATGATGTCCCTTTAGATGGCTTGGCTGTGGTTCTGGTGGTGAGCGCGGAACATGCTTACCCGTACGAACTGTTTTATTCGTGGGTGACATTTCCGGCGGTGGACGCTAATTCTGGTGTGTACCGGCGGCTTACGCTCCGTACAGAGCACTGGAGGTACCTATAAACGCTTGGCAGCATGGAGTTTGGTTTGGTGGCGCCCTACCGCACGCTTTGACCGCTCCGAGGTTAGGTCCTTTGTCCATTGCAGGCACTAGTTGGCCTGCTTTGGGTGGATTTACTCCTCACCCTAGACGTAACGCTTGTAACGTGGGCGAACTGCGGCAGCTTCATGAAGTCGCGGTGGGAGTGATTAGAGCGCTTGTTCATTACATTGGACGTAATGTTCAGGAAGCGGCCCCTAGAGGCGCACAGCTTCGAGCAGAACATGCTGGTCTGAAAATCAACCCGGTCATGGTTAATTCCGTGATGGGTAAAAAGCCCTTAGAAAAGGACGATTTTCCGTTCTGGCTTGCTGAGAAATTCGGCCAGCTGGAGGCTGTGTTTCCTAATACGAGTCCGGGTGATAAGCACCGGATTCTTACACTGAGTTTACCGAAGGATCTGGCTCCTGACCTTGCTGACTGTGAAACCTGGGGAAAAACTTTTGCAGGGGTCTATTCGAGGTGCTATGGCTCCCCGTCTGTGACCAACCTAGGTGGGGTCGTTAAACGTGTTCAGGATGAACATGGACCGGAGGCGGCTGTTGAATTGGGCATGCGCCTGTGTGGATCTTTTGAAGTGGTTTGCGGTGTGATCCTTGCGAATGTCAAGGGGGATGCAGTGAACTTTCAAGTTGCTAACGCGTTAGCGTTGGTTCCCGAGCCCAATCGACCCCGACAGTTAGCAAAGATTATTGTGCATGCTTACGCAATGGTGGGCCGCAATTCCAAAGGGGTTAAAACTTTTCCTGATAAAGAGAAGAAACAGCCCCAGAGTCAGACATCGGAAACTGGTGGTCAACAAAAGTCCAAGAAACAAAATTGGCCTAAAAAACAGAATCAGGGTAAGCAACAACAACAACAAACACAGGTTTCTACTCCTGCGTCTCCTTTGCCTGCGCAGTCGGATCGTGTTTATGATTTGCGCGACCGCGCGATGATTAAATCGCCTGAGAGGTTTCAGGCTTCTGAACAACGCTCTCCTCGTTCCTTTCAGGACTCATCGGCTCCGTCAACCGGTGGTGGAGGGGGCGGCAAGGGCCGGGGTGGCCAGCAAGGACGTGGTCAGCCCCGCCCGCGTTCCAGTGGAGATCAGCAGGAAGGCTCTACGCCCAAGAGACCTCAGTTTGCCACGAAGAAAGTCGCTGCACTGACCGCGCATCGTTATGCCCCAGATAGTGAGAACGCGGCTTCGGAATCTGACGTGGGCTCTGACCTTGCTGGACAGCGCTGCAGAGATTACCATAGTGAGAGAGGCCCTCCGTCCACTGTTGAAGGTGACAGCGACTGAAACTTTTGTTGTGATTGAAACTGCAGATACGCATGTTGCTCCCCCTGAAAGACTTTTTGAAATTGTCCTGTTAATTGAAGGTGACATGCAGCGAACTGTAAAAGGGGTATTTTGGGAAAATCTCTCGTCTACGTATGACATTTTGCTTTCGGAGGCTGACTGGCCCCCACCTTTTGTTCTCGCAGCTCCGCGAGGGGAGGAGGTAATCCTGCCCAGCTTCGCGCACACAGTGCCGAGGGTGGAGGCGCTGCATTTTGCAGAAGAGTGGGCTCTGGCGCTTGCGCCGGCTGTGTACCGCAATCAGTGTGGCTGGGATAAATTGTCACCAAGCCATGAGATTCCTTTACGGTCACAGCCACAGCCTCAACCCCAATATCCCATACGGCGTGAAGCGAAAGCTTCAGTCGCGGCTATCCTTGAACAATTGGAATATCAAGGTGTAATTGAAACGTGTGTGTCACCGATGAATAACCCCCTTTTTACTGTGAACAAACCGGACGGGTCATATCGTTTGGTTTTAGATTATAGGCATTTGAACTCGCATTGCCGTAACTGTGCAGTACAGAATACGCACGGCTCTGCGTTAGTGAATAGTCTTGAGCGTAAACGGTTCAAAACCACGCTTGACATTTCCAATGGTTTTTATGCACATAGATTAGATGGTCTAAGTTCCCAATGGACCAGTTTTACGTGCGGCGGAGTGCAAAAAATGTTTAAACGACTCCCAATGGGCTACAAGAACAGTCCGGGAGTTTTTTCCGCGCGCATAGTCTCTCTTTTGGAGAGCTTCGACCCAGTTGCTTGTTCGTATGTGGATGACATTTATCTCACAGACGACGATCTTTGGGAGCATCTGTGTCGAGTAAATAGCATAATTTGTAACTTTGCTGATGTAGGTTACAAGTTTAACTTTGCAAAGTCGCACATTGCAGAGTACACAGTGTTGTTTCTGGGTTACGAGCTTAACCATGAAGGGAAGGGTTTAGCACCCCATTTCCTGGAGAAATGTGCACAGTTGTGCTCTCCGACAACACTGAAAAAATTACAATCTCTTCTGGGTTTTTTGAATTTCGGGAGGACTTACATTCCGGAATATGCCCAGCGTATCAAGCCTTTGTATGCTTTGATACAACCATCTTTTTCCAAATCATGCTGGCTGCCTGAGCATTCGGCCATTCTGCAGTCTTTGCAGGCTGATTTGCTCGCTTCTGAATACTTACAGACTCGTGATAACCAGACCAACCTGGTGATAAGAATTATCCCTGGGGCGGTGGGTTTCACGTACCTGACTTTTAATGAGGGGGATACAGTACCCATTGCTTACAAGTCACACTTGTACACTTCGGCTGAATTGCGTTTTTCCACTGTGGAGAAAGTTTTAACAGCTGTGCAGATGGCAATTCTTAAGGAACGTGCCCTGTCACAAGGAAAACGCATGTTGGTTGTTACCCCGTGCCCTGCCTTAGAGGCGGTTACGAAAGCCAGTGTACCTAATTCCAAAGCTTTGCACCCTCGGTGGATTCAATGGGCTGCATCCTTGACGTCCCAGGATGTCACGTTTATTTTTGACGCCACGTTACGGTCGCAGGAATATTTACAGTATGAATTTGTTCATCCTGCTCCATTAGCAATGCGGCCGTTGGAGGATTTCCATTGCATCATTTACACTGATGGTTCGGCGCAGGTTGCGCATGGCTCTAAACATGCCTACGTTTCCGCTTGCGCCATTGTGGTCGGTGCCATGGTGAACGATGAGTTCAAGTCCAGTGTCGTGCACACGCAGACGCTTGGAGACTGCACCGCACAATTGGCAGAGCTTCGTGCTCTGATGCTTGCATTGGAGTACGCAGATCCTAGTGTGACGACTTTAATCGTAAGCGATTCTTACTACTGTGTCCAGTCTTACAATGAAAACTTGTTCTTTTGGATTCAGAATGATTTTCGTGACTCCAAAGGTAGCACAATAAAACATAAAACAATCTGGGTCCGAGTGGCGGAACTTAAAGAGAAGCTGCCACTCGTGTTTGTGATTCATACTCTCGGTCATCAGCGCGTGGGGGTCCACGCTGTTGGCAACTCGCTTGCTGATGAAGCAGCGAAGTCAGCGGTATCAAAATACTTAGTTGCAGCAGTCACGAGGTCCAAAAGCAGAATCGATGATGACATCTTGGCAGCTGTAGCTGCAACGGAGAAGGGAGGTAAATATCCTGCGGGATTCCCTTCTAAATACACATACCACTTAAGTCCCGATAAGGTTCCTTATGTGAAAATCCCTGAAGTTGGTGAGCGTCTAGTTCCCAACTCGGATCGCAGAGCTGCTTTGATTACAGCGGCACATGAAGGTGTGGCGTCTGCGCATGCGGGCGTCTCGGCCACTGTAACTCAGCTACAACAAAGATTCTGGTGGCGGGGTCTGTACAAACAGACGCGTGAATATGTTCTTCAATGTGACATTTGCCAGCAGATTAAGCCTTCTACTGCTGCGCGTCCGCCTCAGACACAGTTGTACATCTCTAATAAACCGTTTGGTTGCGTTTATTTGGATCACTGCGGTCCTTTTTCTTCTGATACTGCGTTTAAGTACATCTTAGTAGCAGTTGATTCATGCACACGCTTTGTATGGGTATGGCCGCATCGAAGCGCTGATTCACGGACTGTCATTAAGGATTTGCGTGTCTTTGTGGGAATTTTTGCCTGTGGTACTTTCCATTCGGACCAGGGTCCGGCTTTCGCCTCTAAGGCATATAAGGCTGCTATGGTTTCGTTGGGAGTCCAAGTCAAGTTTTCAAGCCCCTACAGACCCGAGGGTAATAGTGTAGTAGAACGAATGAACCGCGACTTAAAGCAATCTTTGACAGCCCGAGTTATAGGCACTGGTAGAAACTGGCTAGCCCACCTCATAGGCGTGCAGCGTGCGCTTAATAATCTCCCTAGAAGGTCTCTGGGTGGGCGGACCCCATACGAAATGCTCTTTGGTATCAAGATGTATGTACCTGACCTTGATGGGCTGGACTACAAGGCCCAGGCCGGGGCCTTTGACGTAGATGAACATTGCGATGTTTTACAGAATCTACAAAAGACCAGAGACAGTCTTGCAAAGGAACATTTGCCCTCCACGTCGGATGATGCGTTGCAGATCCCGGTAGTTGGCTGGCTACCCCAAGTTGGAGAACTGGTTCGAGAGAAGATCGATAACAAGAAAGAGTTTGGTCCCTCATATCGTGCACCGGTTCGAGTTCTTGGAGTGAAGGGCACAAGAACAGTCATTCTACCACCACTTCCAGGTCGTAAGGAAAACAGATTTATTTCTATTGACAATGTCAAGACACACAGGGTGGCCGATTCTTCATAGCATGACACCGGCTGTATCCTGTCCTTCCATGGTGAGGCACTCTGTGCTGGCTATTACATCTGGTGCAGAACAGGAGGTGTCCCTCGAGATGCCTGCCATATCCAGTCCTTTATTAAATACTATTCCTGACACTAACATTGATGAGCTAACCTACACTTATCCTGCTGATTTATCGATGCCTGATTTGCAGACCCGTTTGGCAGGCCAGTCCAGATTCTCTTTTGACTCTGTTTCGGAAACATCAAAGAAACCCACAAACATTGCAAGATATGCCACGTTGTTCAAAAAACATTTTTTAATTCCGCCTTGGACATACATTTGGTTGATCCTATTTTCATTCTATCTTTTTATGTCAATTGGTTTTGTGTTTTATTTTTTCCGCCTGATCGATGGTCACTACGTTAAAGAAAGAACAGGAATTCGGTACCTTAATGGAACATTGAACCCTCTCTCCTCTTCACATTCTGCGCTCAAACAGAAACGAAACTTAAAGGCAGTTAACATTACAGCATGGCCTGTCCTTGACGGGATTGTGTGGGATGCGGTTAGGTTTCAGATACATGGGCCTACTGAAGTGATTAATGTTCCAAATGTGCTTAGAGTAAACATGGGAGATGTGATTAAACAAAATGTACGTTCTGATGATTGGGATATTCAGGCCGTAGAAGCATTATTCTCTGATTTAAAGTATTATGCTGCCTTCGATGCTGAGGATCTGTATACTGATTCTATTAATTATGGTGATTTGTTTTGTTTTCAACACTATGGTAATCATTTTTTACATAAGACAAACTCCAGGAGGGTTGCTGTGAATTATACACAATGGGAACAGTGCCCTGCTCCATTCAGTGGCAGTTCCAATACATTTCTGAAAAAATATACATATTTTACAGACTTTGATCAGTCTAATCCCGAGTCATTTTATTTTAAAATGACACAAAAGCCCATTTCCAAAGTTAGACTTACCGATACAAAATTGCTGTATTCGAAGTCCTTTTTAGACAGGTTGGCTGTAGATGGCTACGAGTTCTGGAAAGGAACAATTGACCTTAAATTGGTTTGGGGTACCAAAGATTGGCAGGTAC
This sequence comes from Lissotriton vulgaris, assembly GCF_964263255.1. NCBI lineage: Eukaryota > Metazoa > Chordata > Amphibia > Caudata > Salamandridae > Lissotriton > Lissotriton vulgaris. Next base: position 810,046,319 of record NC_141695.1, on the reverse strand, counting down.
AAGGCACTGAGGCTTTGCACCGTGCATGTCTCATCCCGAATCACATGTTGTTTTTAAATTCTACCATTTTCCAGACAACATGCTTTGGATTGGCTACTTCTAAAAAATTAAATACACCGACCATCCCAGATTTAAATGAATATACAGGTTGGGGTAATTTCACTGATTCCTCCATTCAAGAGTTGCAAACTCTTTTACACAATTCATCCTTTGACATTTCCAGTTTGGATTCCAAGGGTTGGCTGGTATGGCAAAAAAGTGCTGATTCTTGCCAGCGCCGTTTTATGGGTTTGGCTGAGGGATTCACAAAACTCAGGCCCGATCCACGTTTTGAGGGAGACTATTCTGTCACGACTTATTCTGTGGGTAAGTTGTGTCAAAATTGGTTACAGCATTCTACTTTAGCTGCAGTTAAACTACATTTGTCTCAATTACATGATAATGTGGATTTAAACGATTTTATAAAAGGCCCTGCTAAAGGTAGATCGAAGCGATTCCTGTATGCAATTTACAATGAAATTTGGAAAGTTAACCAGGTTGAGGCTGCTAAACGCCTAAGGGCTATTGATCAAGCTAATTTGGAAAAAGTGCTTGCAGTGGTTGATAACAGCATTAACACGCTTTCTTCCCGAATTTACACTTTAAATAATATTGTGTCTTCTGTTGTCGACATAGTACATGATGAAGTATCCGTGTTGTATCATGGTCAAAATCAATTGCGTTCTGTGATGCAGTTTGCGTGGACACTACAGACTCTTAAGGCTGGTCGAGTGCCATGGACTTTTTTGAACATATCATCATTATTTGCCCCGTTTAATTTGACTGAAAAACAGCGCATGTTGTCAATGAGAGATGCTACATTTTCTATGTTACATATTGAAAAATTAGAATCCCTGCCATTTTCGGTGGCTGAAGTAACTGCAGCAACATGGCTTATTCATGGTGTTATAACGTTACCTTTTGCTTTGTATAAATTTACAAATTGTATGAAATATATTGCCATTGGGCGATATGAACCATTAGGCAGTGCTTTCCTCCATGAGACATGGTCTTTACCATACACTTACAGATGCCTTAAGGATGGGAATGAAGTGAATCTGAATGGTGAAGAATGTACACAGTCCCCAGACCGCTCACTTATTTGCAGACACATCCAGTTGCATGGTTCTTGCAATCAGGACAAACCGAATTTGGCCTGTGTTTTGAAAGGGACCCCAGTTCCTGCAATAGTTCCCACGTTCACGTTGTTGTCCAACGGTAGTTATTTACTTTTAAATAACGAGTTTTGTTGTGGGTTAGAGGCTGGAATCGGATATGTGGTTACAGTGTCTGAAAGGGTTGTTTGCTGTAAGAATGTGTTGTATCCACCCACACATGGGAATTCAGAAGTTTTAATTTGGCCGAGAATACCAACCTTGAGAGCTGAATTCAATGGTTTAGGCCGTATAAGAACCCTTTTGTCTCAAAAACAGGTGGCCCTGAGCTCTGCCCGTGAAACTTATGTCCTTCACATAGCAAACACACGCACAGAAGTACAAGCTCTTTTAAGTACTGATTTGCCGTTTCATTTTTGCGAGCTAGTTCATCAAATCTTTAATGCCTCCTCCACATCCAACCTCGCTCATTTTTTTTAAAATGGTTAGCAGTGGTCTTGTGACTACATTTGAAAAAGTGTTTGGTATCATTCCTGCGTTCTTTCATTCTATATTCGCTAGTCTGTTTGGCGGATTTCCTGTTTTGCTGGCTTTGGCTGCAGGCGTTCTGGTGATATTTTATTTCATAAAACATGGATGCCCATCCTGCGCAAGGAAACGCACAGCACCTACTGATGCAGTTTCGCAACCGGATGCTTGATTATTATGGATCCCTGCCGCTTGCGACTTTAAGCACGGCTTTTGGATTATCTTTCAGATTTTCCTATTTCACCTGTGTCCAGCCTGTGTTTCATTGCCTGAGCTGTGATTTCGACTGGGCCATTGATTTGTGTCTCTGTTTACCGACTTCTCCTGACGTCGACTTTGATCAGCTGATGTCCCCCGTAGTGGCTCATGAGTTGGTCTGTTCTGGCGAAAGGGTTATGGCTGTGGCAGCGATGCATGGACTAATGGGTCAGTGGGACATATTCGCAGCAGCGCATGACTTTCTGGCACAAAGCGTTCTCGAGAACCCACTGAGTTGTCCTCTGATGAGGCTAGAGGATTCAGTACTGGAGGAGCACGTATGTTCTCTCCCATTGCTTAATTGGATGGCTGAACTGTTTTCGGATGATGACAGTGATTTCATGTTGGAAGCTGTTGCTACATATTTTGCATATTCATTCAACGAGGAATGACTTTGAATACTTCCATCTATATGGCACGTGACTTTTTAGTAATTCTGAATGGTGCCAATTTCAGTACGAACATTCAAATTTTTTTCATATGTTCAAGGCCTGTTTATTGTATTTAGGCCTCAAGTTCAACTTTTTATATTTTGTGTGGCCACTATAGGCATTCATACATAGTTTTTGTATTTTTTAAATTTTACATACATTACATACATTTAGCTTGGCTCAATATCATTGAACTCTGCTTTCAAGTCTTGCCTCTCATAGAGTATTGGCTTATATATTTGTCTTTTGACCGTCCTCGGACCATTGGGGGGGTGTCATATGGTTATTACGTTTCCATAGGTTGTGTTAAGTTAGCATGTGCTTGTTAAAAGTTTAAACGCCATCTTTTCTTTCTGCTTCGGTTTGCACACGACACCTAATTGTTATTACAGCTTTTAACCTAGAAGAAAGATGTGATTTACTTCAGAATAATATATTATTGTACTGGTATCAGTCGTGCCTGGGACACTTGGTACAACTGTCTGCACACTGAGAGCTGCACACTCTAACACAAGGTTATTGTAGGCCTGATCCTCGCACTACGTTAGTCATAACACAAATAATGTTTGTGCCAACTTTGGGCTTTACGTGAGTTCAAGATACAGTTACAGGGAATTGAAAAACACACTTGATGCTGGACATGCTGAGAGCTGGTAGCTGTTGATGTGATCTCCTACTACTGAGAATTTGAGGTATGGGTTCGCCCAGCTAAAGCCCAAATGAGACCTTCTTAGATATAATATAATATGCTAATTAGGGTGCGCGAAATATAGGTGATACAGAATTCTATAGATTTTGCATCATAATATGTTATCACAGTTTGCTTACTATGGATTAGTGACTATGCTGCTGACTTTGATTTTTATAATATGTATGTTGGTATTATACAAGATACTGCGTTTGAGAATGTTGCATTGAAAAAATAAACATTTCAAACTTGCACGTGTTCTCATTGCCTCCCAGTTTCGGTTTGGAATGATAATATAACGAAAGAGTGTTCATGTGTTCCACGATACCTGAGGTATTCTAAGTTCATGTTCTGGATTGTCTAAGACATCGGGAAGTATTCACTGTTGCCATAGTCCAGACGGCTGGTGACGAGGGCCTTGGTGACCGTCTTCTGGTCTCGGTGGGGATCCACCGGAAGATCTTACGTAGCATGCGCAGGATGTTGAAGCACGACGAGGAGACGGCGTTGACTTTTCTGGTCATGGAGAGGGAGGAGTCCAGGATGAAGCCCAGGTTGCGTGCGTGGTCTGTTGGTTTGGGTGCGCTGCCTAGGGCGGGGGGCCACCAGGAGTCGTCCCAAGCGGCAGGTGAGGATCCCAGGATGAGGACTTCCGTCTTATCTGAGTTCAGTTTCAGGCGGCTGTTCTTCATCCATTCGGCTACCTCTTTCATCCCTTCGTGAAGGTTGCCTCTGGCGGAGGCGGGGTCGTTGGTAAGGGAGAGGATCAGCTGGGTGTCGTCGGCGTAGGAGATGATGTTGAGGTTGTGCTGGCGTGCGATGTCTGCGAGGAGACTCATGTAGATGTTGAAGAGGGTTGGACTGAGCGAGGAGCCTTGAGGGACGCCGCAGATGACTTCGGTGGCTTCTGATCTGAACGGAGGGAGGCGGACTCTCTGTGTCCTTCCGGCGAGGAAGGAGATGATCCACTCCAGTGCCTTCTCCTGGACTCCGACGTTGCTGAGGCGTTGTACTAGGGTACGATGGCAGACAGTGTCGAAGGCCGCGGAGAGGTCGAGGAGGATGAGGGCCGCGGTTTCTCCGTTGTCGACCAGCGCTCGGATGTCATCGGTGACTGCGATCAGGGCGGTCTCGGTGCTGTGGTTGGCCCGGAAGCCAGACTGCGAGGGGTCGAGGGATCCGTTTGTCTCGAGGAAGGCGGCCAGCTGCTTGTTGACGGTCTTCTCGATGTCTTTTGCAGGAAACGGGAGCAGCGAGATGGGGCGGTAGTTTTTGAGGTCGGTGGGGTCAGCCGATGGCTTCTTGAGTAGAGCGCTGAGTTCGGCGTGCTTCCAGCTCTCCGGGAAGGTAGCAGTGTCGAAGGAGGTGTTGATGATGTCCCGCAGATGGGGTGCGATGATAGCGTCGGCCCTGTTGAAGACGTGGTGAGGGCAGGGGTCGGTCGGAGATCCGGAGTGGATGGAGTTCATCGTGCGGACGGTGTTTTCGGTGCTGATCGGAGTCCAGGCGCAGAGGGTGGTGGTGGGGGGCGGTGGTTCGGTCGTGGTGATCGTCGGTTGAGTGCTGAAGCTGTTGTGTATGTCCGCGATCTTGTTGTGGAAGTAGGAGGCGAGGGAGTTGCAGAGGTCTTGCGAAGGGGTGATGTCGTTGTTTCCGGCGTTGGGGTTGGAGAGCTCTTTGACGATGTTGAAGAGTTCCTTGCTGTTGTGGGCGTTGTTATCCAGTCGTTCCTTGAATGCAGTTTTCTTGGTGGCGCGGATGAGTTGGTGGTGTTTTCGGGTGGCGAGCTTGAGGGCAGTCATGTTGTCCGGTGTTGGGTCTCTGCGCCAGGTTCTCTTGAGGGCTCGGCAGTTCTTCTTGGAGCTCTTGAGTTCGTCGGTGAACCATGGGGCTTTCTTGCTACCGGGTCTGCTGGGCGGGGTCCTCAGGGGGGCGAGCTCGTCTGCGCAGTCGCTGATCCACTTCGTGAGGTTGGTGGCCGCCTGGCTAGGGTTCGTTTTGCTGGTGAGAGGGTTCATGCTCAGGGAGGACGCGAGCTGGTCGGCTGTGATCTTGTTCCAGTTCCTGCGTGCAGCCTGTTGCTGGTGGTGGTGGATCGTGGTCCTTGCGAAGCTGAAGTGGACGCAGCTGTGGTCCGTCCAGTGGAGTCCGGTGGCGTGGCTGAAGGCGATGTCCTTGCTGGATGAGAAGACTGGGTCGAGTGTGTGTCCGGCGTAGTGGGTGGTGGTGGTCACCAGTTGCTTGAGTCCCAGGTTGGCGAGGTTGTCCAGCAGGGTGGTGGTGCTGCGGTCATTGTTGTTCTCCAGGTGGAAGTTGAGGTCCCCTAGGAGGATGTAGTCAGCGGAGCAGAGGGCGTGTGGGCTGATGAAGTCGGCCATGTCTTCGCTGAATTGTGTGCGTTGTCCAGGGGGTCTGTAGATGAGGGTGCCTCTGAGGGTGGTCTTGGGGTTGATGTGGACTTGGAAGTGCAGGTGCTCGGCGGTTGCGAGGGTGTCATCGGTGTTGGTCGTGATGCGGATGGTGTTCCTGTGGACGATGGCGATGCCTCCTCCGGTGTGGTTGATGCGGTCCCTTCGGATGATCTTGTAGCCGTCTGGGATGGCGATGGCGATGTCAGGCGCTGAGGAGGCGTTCATCCATGTTTCCGTGAAGAAGGCGACGTCTGGGGCTGTGGTGTCGAGCAGGTTCCAGATCTCGATGGCGTGCCTGTGGACGGAGCGGGTGTTGAGCAGGATGCATTTCAGGTGGCTGCTGCTGTTGCTCGTCTTGGTTGGTGTAGGTGTAGTGCAGGTCCGGAGGCAGGTGAACTTGCAGGAGTTGCAGCAGAAGGGTCCGTGGGTGCGTTTCGGGGTGGCTCTGTAGCAGCCCGGGACTCTGCCGGCGCTGAGTGCGTTGAGGGTGGCGGCGTCGTACGTCCGGCGAGTGGGCTGGGGTCTGCGGGGGCCAGGGGTCCTGGCGCTGGGCGTGGTCCAGGTGCGGACGGGCGCAGACGGGCTTACCTTTGGCGCACCTTCGGAGCTCAGTCGGCGCTCCCGCTGCGCGCGTCCGCTGCGCGGTCGCTCTGGGGGTGTCATAAATCTGTAGCCGGGAGGGCGGGTCAGCTGGGAGGCGGGAGCGGGGCGGCCAATGGGCTGGAGGTGGGCGAGGCCGCAGGGAGGCAGCGGCGGGAATCGGCGATGACGGGCGGCTCAGCGGCGGCTGGGTCGCTCAGGCAGGCAGGCAGACAGGAAGGCGTTTGGCAGCAGGAGGGGTGACCCGGCCTCGTAGAAGGCACAGTGGTCACTCCAGAAACGCCAGCAGCGCCTTCCTTAAATCTGTAGCCGGGAGGGCGGGTCAGCTGGGAGGCGGGAGCGGGGCGGCCAATGGGCTGGAGGTGGGCGGGGCCGTAGGGAGGCAGCGGCGGGAATCGGCGATGACGGGCGGCTCAGCGGCGGCTGGGTCGCTCAGGCAGGCAGGCAGGCAGACAGGAAGGCATTTGGCAGTAGGAGGGGTGACCCGGCCTCTGTAGAATACCAGCCTCAGGGAATAGGCTCCGAAAGCTGCAGAGGGGCCCAGCTCATGCATGGGCACCCTCTTACACAAAAAACAAGCACTCTGCCTTCAGGTTCAAAAACAAGTTTATTTAGACAATTGTCCATAAAACATTCTAAAAAGTACACATTAATTAAAACCTTAAAATGAGCCCCTCTCCTCACCACCCCATCCCCGTTTCATTTCATTTTTCACTCTGCCGTCAGGATTGATAAGGCCTGCCATAGGAGTGACTGATACGTTTACATGTGTCAGTGATTAAAGGTAGATATAGGTAACCTATATCTAGTAAGGGGTGCATGCACCACCTTACCCAGGCTGCAGTAGCAGTCCTGCTGTGTCATTTTGGAAGGCTTCCCAGGGTTGGTATAATACATGCTTCAGCCCCTGGTAGGCCTCTGGGGTACCTATGCCCTTAGTACCTGGTGTACCATATACTAGGGACTCACAAGGGTACCCCAGTAACCAAACTGAAGTGTACCTAAAGTACATGCAATCATTTAAGAGAGGAAGCAGCTACGCTGGGGTCCTGGATAGCAGGGCACCAGCCAGACTAAAGTCGAAAAACAGTGAAACACCAGCAAAAAGTGGGGGCAACCATAGTAAGCAGATCCTACTCTCTTACATGCATAAATAAAGTATTGTCTATCAGAGATCCCATAATCCAGTTGCAAGGCAGTGAAAGGGTGTAGCTGGCCATTACTGGAGAGTTCCCAGAACCTGATAGTCTCCTCGACGTCAATCTCTCTGTGTGCTTCGACATTGTATGGCGTGACTTCGAATGCCTGGAGCCCATAGACCTCGCCTTAGACATTGAGCGTGAAAGAGACCTCAACGATGAGGGATTGGACTGAGAAATCTTTCTCAACGTCGATCTTTCGCTCGACGTTGACCGCCTGATAGCAGTCAGTGAAGTCCAGAGCGGGACACTTCTCGTCATCGACGGAGATCGCCGTCTCGACGTCGAATGACATTTGGTATATTTCACCCTTGGTCTCGATGTCGAATGCCTCGCCGCTGGATCTAGCCTTCAACGTCCAATGCCACCTGGATGCCGACGAGGGTGATGAGTGTCTAGCCTCAGGTGATGAGGCGTGTCTCAACGTCGATATTCGCCTGGTTGATGTCGACAAAGATGTGCGATTCGATGCCGATCGCCGGTGACCCAGCGACGGAGGAGCCTGCCTCGGCGTTAAACACCGAGTAGACGGCAACGACGGAGACCTGCCTCTCGACGTTGGGCAAGCCCGTACCAACGGAAAGCGACTCCTCGACGCCGGGTTGACGACGGCAGAGGATTCGACGCACCTGCAATCTTCGTCGACGACCGATGTTCTTTCGATGGCGAGCCCGGCGTTGATGGTCTTCTCGTCACCGTTTTCGTTGCAGATGAAATGATTTGAGGACATGAGCCCAACGCCGAAGGAGAGCATACTGGAATCTTACTCCTAGATGGAGTGGAGGCTCTCTCTTTCCTCTTCTTCATCGGAGACCCGCCTCTAGAAGGTGATTTTCTCTTCTCCGCCAGCCCATAGAGACAAATCCTCTCTCTGTCCTTCAGAGTTCTCTTGGACAGCAGCTGGTAATGCTGGCAGGTTTTAGGATCATGATCAGAAGGCAGGCATAAAATACAGACAGGATGGGAGTCTGTTTTAGCCTTCTTCTTGCCACAGGAAGGGCAAGGGTAAAAAAGAGAGGGCATTTTTGACAAAAAAACAATGCTCAACTCTCTAAAAAACAGTAGAGAAATACTCCAACACCAAAAAGACGTTGAAGTAAAAGGGTTTTAACTCAAAGATAGAAGTATTTTCTGACAGAAATCAGAAAAAAAGATGAGCTGAAGTAACCAGGGTCCTGACAGAAGGAGCCAGAAAGAACTGATCTAACTGTCACCCCTGAGGCATGATGGGAAGCTAGGGGTCATGGCTGCCTTAATGGCACAGAGCCAGTTTATTCTGAGTGTTTCGGTGGGTTAGATTTTCAGCTTTCTACACTTAATGGTTCTACAATGCAGCCCATGTGCTGACAATGCTTTTCATTCTTCATTGCAGGGTTAATATTTCTGCCTCATAATAAAGCAGTTTTCAAAGGGTTTATTTTCTCCCTGCTTTATTGGAATGTATTTATGTGCAAAAGAATTTACTTGCAAACATTGTTCAGCATGTCTATGGAAGGCTATGTTGTGTGTTTTTATATATATATGGATATATATATTTATAAAGAGCCACATATATGGTTTTCACATATATGTGAGGGGTTTCCGGGGTCCCGCACGTGGGCGGGAATATTCATGTGCTTATGACTATTGATGAGGATCCCCTGGAAGAGAACCACCAATACCACCACCACCAATACCACCCCATCAATACCACCACCACCAATACCACCACCACCAATTCCATCACCACCAATACCACCACCAACAATACCACCACCAATACCTCCACCACTAATACCACCAATACCGCCACCACCACCAATACCACCACCAGCAGAAGAAGATGAGGAGTTTGAGGAGCAGACATTGAAGTGCAGGCTCAAAACAGAGGAAGATGTACAGTAGATTGTTGCATCTGGAAATGCCATACAGTATCCCTGATTGTGGCTGAAACCGTTTTATAGTCCGGCAACAATATTAAATAACCAACTCTTTTATCAGTTGTGATTCTGACAGAAATAGGACCATCATCCTTGTGGCTACTGGTATATTTAATCTGGAAATAATGCACACATTTGTCAATATTACTGACAAAACCCTCCTTGATTTGCTCTAAATTTGACTGGAGAATAATTCAAAATGAAATCAATGGGACTTCAGATGGTTTAGCTGTGTTACAGAACACACATAAAATATTTAAGTTGCACCATAGCCCCACCAGACAGAACAGAACAAGAGGTTCAATCATTTTACTACAATTTATTTTAATACCCACCTGTTGGCCTGGATCTAAAGGGTCATATTTGCAATCTGCAAAAATCACAAGTAATTCGAGGAATTCTTCATAAATTTGATTCACTAAACTTCCTAGGGCTTTTCCTCTCACTCCACCCATTTCAATTTTCTCCAGCTTCAGAAATTCAACAGCTGTGAAATATAACTCCTGTTCAACAAAAAAAGTTGATTTAAATTACAAATAGGATGGTACCATTTAGTTTCAGAGTTTGTGTTAGTAATAAGCGCAGATGCAAGATCCAGTTGATGGGCCTGATTCACAAAATTAAACTGAGACCAAAGTCTAACTTTATAACTTCTGGTATTCACAAGGGGCATTTATGAGTAGTTAAGTTAGACTTTTGTCTCAGATAAACTTACCTTTTGGTCTTAAGTTGAACTGAGACCAAAACTGAGATGAAAGTCTAACAATATAACTTTCGGTATTCACAAAGGGTATTTTTGAGTAGTCAAGTTAGACTTTTGTCTCAATTTTGGTCTCAGTTGAACTTAAGACCAAAAGTTAGACTTTCGTCTCAGTTTACCTTTCTGAATCGGAACCAATGACTTTAAAGAAGATTTGGATCCTGGAGGCCCACTGTCTATCTGGGTGCCAAAAGCCATCTACCCTGTCATCCAGGCCAGACTGCTGCCTAACAAATTAGGAAATCACCGCTTCATCTGTGGTGATCTCTGTCCTTCACAAGAGCTACTGCCATGGAGGGTCCTGTGAAGGCACACAAGATTAGCTCATGTCTGCCATATCTGTAATGTATGTGCAGCAATGTTTTTTGTTTTTCAGAAACAAACTCCCAAATCAGAAGTTTTTGTTTGAAAAACAAAAATAATGAAAATAATGGACCACGCACTGCAAGCTTTGTCCAAGGATGTGAGGGGTATTATTTTTTTCTTTTTGGTGGTACGGAGAAACATGAATTGACATAGTCAATAGATCTCACCTATACAAGAGCTATTGACTTTGGTAATGCGTTTTTGCCATGTTATACACCAGTATGGCTTCTGTTCATCATGGCCAAAAGTTAGTGGCATGGAGGGTTGCAGAGTGGAGTGGGGAAGTAGATTGTCCTAGAGTGGATTTGTTGGAGCAGAGTGTTGTGGAGTGGTGATTAGGTAGTAGAGTCTTGTAGTGTTGAGTAGAGAGGAGCAGAGTTCAGTTCAGTGGCTGAGAGTGTCGTAGAGTGCAGTGTCATGGAGTGGGTTGGAATAGGGGAGAGTGGGTAGGAGTGGATTTAGGTAGAGGGGTGGATTGGATTGGAGTAGAGTGGGACAGATTTAATTAGGGTAGAGTGGGGTGGATTGAATGGAGTGGGTTGGACTGGCCGGACTGAATGGGTGGAATGAACTGAAGTGGATGTAAATGGGGTGACTGGTTTGGATTGGGGTGGGGCGGATTGGCGTCGGTGGATGAGATTGGATTGGGGTGGGAGGAAGGAATTGGAGTGATACTACTAGGGTGTGATGGATTGGGGTGGGGTGAATTTGGGTGGATTAGATTGGACTGGATTAGACTGGAGTGGGTGAATTGTATTGGAGTAGGGTGGATTGGAATCACTGGATTGCAGTGGGGTGCATTGGGCTGGAGTGGAGTAGTTGGACTAGAGTGGGCTGGTTTGGATTTCAGTGGGTGTTTTAGGTTGGGCTGGACGTTAGTGGGGTGGATTTGATTGGAATGAGGTGGATTGGAATGGGGTGGAATTAGACTGGGGAGGGGTTGGACTAGGGTGAGGTAAACTGCTCTGGGTGGGGTAGGGTGGACTGGGTTGTGGCGGGTGGGTTGGAATGGATTGAGGTGGCTTAGTCTGGGGAGGGGTGGATTGGAGTGGGGTAGATTGGATTGGATAGGAGAGGGTTTTTTTTGGGAGTGGGATGAATTGGACTGGACTGAAATTGATGACGTTGATTGTAGTGGATTGTACTGGAATGGAGTGTGGTAGGCTGGATTGAAGTGGGGTAGATTAGAGGTGTGTTGGACTGGTATGGGTGGAATGGTGTGCAGTGGAGTGTGGTGAATTGGGACAGATTGGGTGGATTGGATTTGAGTGGGGCGGATTGGAGCGGGGATTGTTTTAGATTGGAGCGAAGCAGAGTGCTTTGGATTGGAGTGGGGCAGATTGTTTTGGATTGAAGTGGAGTAGATTGGAATGGAATAGATTGAGTGTTCTGGATTGGCATGGAGTAGAATGGAGTGGGGCAGACTGAAGTGGGGTTGATTGTTTTGTTTGGAGTAGGGCAGACTGGAGTAAAGCAGATTGTTTAGGATTGAGTGGGGCAGATTGGAGTGAGGCAGATTGTTTTGGATTTGAGTGGGCAGACTGTTTTGGATTGGGCAATATTTCAGCATCTTCACCAATAAAAGTCCTTTGTTACAACTGCACTCATACCTAAGAGTCAGCCTTGTTCATAACTTGCAGGCCCATAACAGGCAATATTAGCTATAAAACAAGCAATTTGAGGAAAAGGCAGCAACAAATACAAGGACCACTTGGGAATCTAAAACAGGTCACTCCGAGAAGAAATGGTGTCTGTGGTAATAACATCCAAACCAACAGCAGAAATTTGAAAGTACCAACAGAACAAATGAGCTGCCCACATCACGCGTATGTATACAATGAATTATGAACTTTGACCTGCATGTGTACCTCTAACCCAGAAGTAAATCTTTGATCAGGAAGCCAATCAGATTAAAAAACTGACAGTTGTGGTTTAAACAAATATGTAGTTGAGATTATTTGTGTAAAAATTACTTTTCTGTTGTCGTTGTGTTGCAATGGAAAGTTGTGGTATCTTGTTGTGCTTGCTCCCATGCCAATGTGGGGATGGAACATAAAAACCTGAATTAGGAATGTTGGGAGGTGGTAGAATGATGCAGGGTACCCGCAGTCAGCGGTGGTGGTGTGGTGGTGAGCCTCAGCAAGGCCTACCAGTGCAAGGGGTTCTCCCTTCTCTGCACAGAGTCCTCAGGCCAATAGGAAGAAGTTGGCACAGAAACTTGAATAGAAAAGACAGAGTTTATTAAACCTCATGAGGTGGAACTACATTCACACAGCACCCTTCATTAATGCATGAAGTAGCACACTGAATAGAAGGAGTTTGGTCCTTTTATACCCACACTAAGGGCTCAAATGAAGGCGTTACAAGTACAGAATGCTGGTTGTAAGTACATATAAGGTCATACAGAAAGTGTACAAGCAACAAGTCCGAGGAGCTAACAGTTAGCTAATTCTGGTGGACACATCCTGACAGTTACAAGTTGAGGACAGCTGTAAGCTCAACTGAGCATGTGCGAAGCAGAAGAGGCTAAATATATCTCGTCTCTAGGCAGATTTCAAGAGCAGTCAACAGGGAGGTAGGACAGAGCACATGGCAAACAAAATGGCTGCCAGAAATACAAAATGGATTCCGCAAAATGGACAAGATAGTCTCTAAATACAAGATGTCTTCTGCTGATGCTTAACCTAATCACTGCTAAATTATAACAGACGACCCTTTCAGCATTATCTGAAGACATTCGATTATCTGGGGTAATCTAGATATGCATCCTGTACATTGATGCTCATCATCTCAGCTATTTCTTTATTTAACATTTGCTGTGCTTTTATATCTGCAATATTTCTTTTGGCAGGTGTACAAGCAGTGATGCACATGGAGCAAAGCATAGGACCACATTGTATACAAGTGCGCATGTAAATAGTATCACCAGTAGTATACATAGAATAGTCAGTAGCTGCCAGCCCCAAGTAGCAAAGAGTGTCTATATCCAGTTTGAAAATGTCCATGTACCAGTCTCTGTGTGAATTTCTGCAGCAATCTTATCCAGGTTTGAGATTGCATCATATACTGAAGGTGAGTGATCATGTATAAACACACAACAACTACTACCGATGATGCGACATGCACCACCTCGATCAGCCAAAATCACGTCTAACACCATCCTATTTGGAGAGCTATAATCCTCGCAATTTGTAGTTCCTCTGTAATGTTCCCAAGTGGCATAGCTGTTTGATTGGTAACAGCTTCCTCAACACGAGTTAATCGCCTTATCTTTTTGCTATTCAATGCAGCAGCCACAAAGAATAACAAACCCAAATTGAAATCGACATATTGTTGCAAAGTGGTATCTGTCTGGTCAACTTCATCTAAACTTATTGTTTGTTTATATCTATTTTTGGAAATGTCCTTATACAACTTTAAATTCAGGTGATATGATGGAGGGGCCAAGAACACAGGAGGTAACAAAAATGATATGAAACATACCCCAGACCACCCAACAGGTAATTGATAGTATCCTTTATTACCACATACAAAATAAGTATTATGTGAAGACGTAAAACTGCTTTAATTAGCACCTAATAGTCAATGTCAAAATACATTCACTCCGTCCTACTGGAATTTTCCCAACACTACTTATACACAGTTCTGCTTTAGCTCTGGTCACAGAAATTACAAAACGTCCATTGTGAAGACATGTGGTGTTGAAATATTGTCCGGTTGGTATTCTTCCCATTCCCATGTAGTCCCTTTAGCTTGAGGATAACCATCTTCATCTTGATAGCATACTTTATTCAGACGAAAGATAATTCCTCCTACTGAAGGCTTTCCGAAAGCAAACAAAAGAGCATACCAAGCACGACAAGAACCATCATGGGAAAATGGTAGAGGAATAAAAGGTGTTCCTCCTTTCTTTTGGTGTGCAGGTATCATTCCACACACCCAACAGTTGGTAGCATTTGTAGCATTGCATTGTGTGTATAATGTAAAATCTTGATGAATGTGATTTTAAGTAGGATTGTCGATGTTTCTGCTCATGGTAGGGAAGTGTAAAATAGTGATGTTCCACTGAAGCTGGAGTAGTGGCAACAAGAAGCTGTTGATCAGGAGCCACTTTCTCAACAAACAAGGTGATTATCGCCATAACCACCAGATCAACAACAAACCCAACAACACAAATTATTCTTTTGTTATTCATTTCAGCAACAGTGATAATTGATCTTTCTGAAATTCATTGAAAACAATCGTTGGAGCTCTTAATCCTTGGGCAGCCACTGATTTCTTCACCACAGGCCAAGACGGGTAACACTACACTAACGCAAGGCTGATGCCCCCCCCTTGCCACATCGGCTCTCTGTTTCACTAACCCAGGGTGGTAGCTCAACCAGTCTTTTTCAACACTGCAGATTCTTTCCTCGGTCTCAAGTGGTATCGCAATGCTCCAGGAATCGTGTGGTCCGGGAAGACTTCCGCAGATTCGTGAGGTGAGATAGCTTGACCTTTCTCCATCTCCAGAATCTCTCGATGGTCGGTCAGCACAGCAGGTTCCACCAAGGCAGGCGACACATGCTTACAGTGTGTGCTATGGACCCAGTTCTTCTTATTCATCACTCGAACTGCTGTCCTTGTCGCAAGGAGCACCTGCTCTGGTCCTCGCCACCTCGACTCCAAGCTGTTTGATCTGTCGAAGACCTTTACCATCACGTGTTCGCCAGGATGGAGTTCATGGGCCTCACCTGTAGATCTGTAAGGAAGAGCTTCTAGAACCTGTTGATGAATAGAGATCAAACTGTCGGTTAACTGTGCCAAATAATCATTCATCAAAACACAAGGAACATCATGTATGGGGCGTGGCTTAGGAACTCCCCAAATATTCATTGGTCTCCCAAAGACCACTTCGTACGGGGTGAGACCAGATCGTGAATGTGGCACAGATCTTATGGACAACAATGCCAAGGGTAATGCATCTGGCCACTTCAAAGACGTGGAAGCCAGTATTTTCGCCAACTTCAATTTTAAAGTAGTGTTGTACCTCTCCACTAATCCTGCTGATTGTGGGTGGAAGACTGTATGGAATTTCTGTTTGATCCCTAATCCTTAGGACATGCTCAACAACTTGCCGAATAAAATGAGGTCTATTGTCACTCCACAAAATAGGGAAAAACTCCTTTTGAAGCACCTTTGCTGTGGTGAGAGCAGTATTATCCTTTGTAGGGTATGCCTCTATCCAATTGCTGAAGTCACATACCACCACTAGGACTTATTTCAGATTATTGCAGCGTTCAAGTTGGATGTAATCCATCTGCAAAACTTCAAAAGGTGCGGTTGGTGTAGAAAACCCTCCTGTAGGAGTCTGTGTCCCTTTTCCAGGATTATACTGCCAACAGATCAAACAGGACTGTACTACTCTTTTAGCTGTGCTGGCAATTTCAGGATGCTCCCAAACTTGCACAAGTAATTTAGTTATTGCTAGAGTTCCAAAATGTGCCAGTCCATGTGCCATTTAAACCATAGGTTGTAAGTAGGCTGCAGGTAATTTCCATTTATTCATTTCTTTGTTACGCCAACAGCCCTCATCGTCTAACATTCCTTCTTTAGACCATTGCTCAAGCTCTTCCACAGAGGCAGATCTCTGTATATCCAATACTTCCTCTCTAGCGTCATGCCAACGCTCAGCTTGAGACTTCACTACGTACATGGATGTAGTGCTTCGCTGCATCGCAGTCTCACGAGCTACGCGATCTGCAAAGGCATTGCCTTGTCCTATTTTGTCAATGATTTTCTTGTGTGCGCTACACTTTATAATAGCAACTTTCTTCGGGTATGTAAGTGCAGTTAAGAGATTATGCACTAATTTTCCGTGCATTATCTGCATCCCGTGGGATGTAAGAAAGCCTCTTTCCTTCCAGAGTAGGCCAAAATCATGAACCACTCCAAAAGCATAGCGGCTATCTGTGTAAACGTTCACACACAAATCAGTGCTAAGTTCACCCGCTCGTGTCAAAGCTATTAGTTCAGGTGCTTGAGCCGACTTCTGAGGTATGCAAGCTATTTCCACTACTGTCTCAAGCGTGGTAATTGCATAAGCAGCTGAAGTTGTGCCATCTGGTAACTTCAGACAGGACCCATCAACCCACAGTTCCCCATCTACATCTGGAAGGGGCGTATCTTGCAAATCGATGCAACCCTTTGTCTGTTCCTCAGTAAGGGATATACAATCGTGAGGCTCCTTTGACTGAGACTGAGTCGCAGGATATGACAACAAAGTGGCTGGGTTCAATGTTGCGCACCTCTTCAAGGTAATATGAGGTGCTAACAGTGTCAATTCGTATCCTGTCAAACGAGCACTAGTTAAGTGTTGTGTCTTAGTCTGATTCAAAAGGGCATCTACTGCATTGGGTACTAGTACCAACAGGTTGTGTGACAAAATTATCCCTTCACTCTGACGTATGGACACAGCTGTCGCTGCAACTGAACGGAAGCATCCAGGCAACGCACGAGCAACAGGATCAAGAACTGCTGAAAAATATGCACAAGGGTGCTGCTTATCACCGTGTGTCTGTACTAAAACTGACAATGCACACCCATCTTTCTCGTGTAGATAGAGTGTAAAGGTTTTCGTATAATCTGGTGTACCTAACACTGGTGCAGAGCAAAGAGCTTGTCTTAACTGACGAAAAGCATTTTGGCATTCATCTGTCCATGGAAGGGGGATCAGAGTGTTTTTAGTCAAAAGCGCTAGCAGGGGTTTAACAATGTGTGAAAAACCCATTATCCATTGCCTACAAAACGAAGTCAAACCAATGAATGCACGGACATCTTTCTGTGTGGAAGGTACTGGGGTGTCTAAAATTGCTTGCTGGTGTCAATGCATGGCCCTCCTTAGACAGAAGGTGACCTAAGTAGGTTACCTTCAGTCTACAATATTGCAATTTCTTTCGTGATACTTTATGATGGTGTGTTGCAAGAAAAGAAAGCAAAGACAAAGTACATTTTTCACACTGCTCAGGCATATCAGCTGCCAACAAGATGTCATCAACATATTGTATGAGAGCCACTCCTTCAGACAAAGTAAAGGAATTGAGTGGTCGTTTTAAGGCTTGACTATAAATACTCGGACTCGCAGTGTACCCTTGAGGAACTCTCCAAAATCTGTATGATCGATTATTCAGAGTAAAACCGAACAAATATTGGCTATCAGGATGAATAGGAATTGAGAAGAAAGCATTCTTCAAATCGATTACAGAAAATGTAGTTGCTGTAGGAGGGAGCAGTGTAAGTAATGTCGTTATGTCAGAAACCAAAGGGTACTGCGGTACTACAAACTTGTTGACTTCTCTTAAATCAATGATGAATCTATAAATCCTGGTGTCAGTATCTTTTTTCAAAATGGGAAGAATCGGACTATTGCAACATTGTAAGGAACTTCTTCCACAACCCCCACTTTAATCAAATCATGAACAATACGTGTAAGTGCTTCTTCTCCTTCTTTAGAAATGTTATACTGAGGCAGTCTTGGCAAAGAAGCACCCTCCTTGACACTAATATGCACTGGCAGAATAACCATTTGCCCTACATCAGTGTCTGAAGTAGCCCACAAAGTACTAGGGAGTGAAGCTAATACAATGTCCTCTTTAATAATACAGGATCTCTCAATCACAGGGTAGTTGTCATTCAAAATAACCTGTACTCCTTCCGGAGAACATCGTATCGTAGCCCTGAAATATTCAAGCATATCAAGACCCACAATATTGTCTGGTGTGTTCAGAGAAAGCAAAAACGGACATGGAGCAGTAAACTTATCAACATGGAATGCAAGTGGTTGTGACAATGGGCTAAGGGAAGGTGTTCAATCGAACCCTATCGTTGTAATGGTTAAGCCAGACAGAGGAGCCCTGGGAACCAGTTGTTTAGACAAGGCGCTGCGAGTAGCTCCTGTATCAACCAGAAACTGATCAGTAGAACCCAAAACATGTGCTGTAACATAGGGACCCGTCTGACCTGCTGGAACTTCAACTGTTTCCTTACCCCATCCTAGGCAATCCTATGCATAAGCAGAATCTTGTAAATCAGATGGCACATAGTCGGACATTTGATATTGGTTCCTTTTATCAAAAGTGTTAAACCCATTATGCCCACGTGTATTTGCCTCAGACCTAGCGCAATCATTTGTGCTTCCTCTAGGCCCTGAATATCCTGAGCGATTTCTCAATTGTCCCCGACCACGTGGACACTGCTGAGCACGCAGTACTGGAAATCAGAAAGCCAATGTCCAAATTTCTTGCAGTACGCACACTGATCAACAGACAAATTTGAACGAGTATAAGAAGGAAAAGACGAACCATAAGATCCACGTCCGCCTCTATCATTACCTCTAGAAGGTGGGCCATAAGCTTGAGCTAACATAACCTTGGTTTTCAACTCTTTAGACTTTTTATCCTCATTACTTTTAGCTTCTAATTCTTGTCGCTCATAATACTGAGCCATAGTTAGGAGAGAAACTGGAGAAGAGGTAGTCCATGAACTTTCACTCGCCTTTAGGCGACTAGCTATTCCTGGCAAAAGGTTTGCGACATATATATCGATATCGACAAACAGATGCCTACCCGTGTCATCTGTCAATGACTGGCCACTAAAATCGTGGAATGCCTCCTCAAAGCGGGTAAAGAAATCGGAAACGATTCGTCTGCCGTTTGCTTACACAACGCTAATACAGTCCAATCTATCTTTTTAGGGGGAATAATCATCTTTAACTTAACTAATATAGCTGCCGGAAGATTTAAAATTAACTGACACGGTTTCTGTGCAGGTTCTCTATCTTCATCTAACTGCTCTAAATCTTTCCACAATGCTCCAAATGTTGCACGATCATCAGCTTTACGCACCGTTCTCCACATATCAGGCGGTAATATTAGTCCAAAAAAACGAATCAATATCAGGCAAAGTCATAGTACAAGAGCTAACGGCACCCTCAACTTCCTCATAAAAGGCTGCTGGATTCTTTTGCGGGTCAGGCAATGCATTTTTAAGGGCCATAACATCTGCTCTATTCCAAGGAGTGTAAATCCAATTATAAATAACATATCCTTTAGCATCTACAGAAGTCTTATCATCATTTGTACCCGTTCCGCTAGGAGGAACATATAAAGGTGCGGCTTCCCGCATGGGTTTCACATTAATTGCAACATTCTTATCTGTTTCAGGAGTAGAAGTTCGTTCTATGCTGATTCAGGATGTTTGTGCAGCTGCGTCTGCTGCCTTTTTCTCCTCTCGCAAACGGGCTGCTTCAACACGCAGTTTAACCAAGCGTCTGATTGTGTCAGCCACCTGGGAGAAGACAAACAAAACCTTCTCGTAGTTGTTTACAATCAGCTTTGTTGTAAGGAAAAATTATTGAGGAGGCCCTCTTTAGGTAGTTGTCTGGGACAAGGGGGAATAAGTGTAAGAAAAGTAGGATGTCCCACGTTTCTGGATTCACAGATCCTGTTATCCAATAGGACAAATCTGCGTGTATATGAGCTTAGGGTAATCTAGTTTAGATTTGGCAGCGATATGCAATTGTTATTTGGTATACTTATTTGTACATAGGCAATCATAAACCCTTGGAAAACATTATAAAAAAACAAATTGGGAAAAACATAATTTGAAAAGCATAACATAAAATACTTTTACTGCAGGGTGACTCTAAATAAAAACTGATATGAATACAAATTAAGTTCTGGTAGAAAAAGTACAAATGTATTCTTTTGATACAAGTTAAAATATATCGTGATATTAAAAACAGTAGTAAAAAATATGAATGAACACAGTATTACACATATAAATAAAAACAATTTGGGTACATGACATCAAGAATCGAAGATTTAGGTTGACGCGGCGTTTCGGTTTTCTTTTATGAGACACCTTCTTCAGGACTGATTCTGAATCCAGAAACGTGGGACATCCTACTTTTCTTACAATCAGCTTCCACATCATCGGGCTCCATTTCTAGAGAATATTTTCGAAACCGTTCGATAAAATCTGCGGCAAATGTATCAGTAAAATATATTTGCTCCCTTTCCTGCCAATATTTTATACTAACTAAAAGTTCAGAAGCAGTGGCAGTACTACGAACGGCTTTATGCGCAGCAGATCTAATCTGAGACGCACTTTCAGCAGATAACATTGAGCGAGTTTCTCTAGCTTTGTCCTGGTCTGTAGGAGAGTCCTCATCCGACTCATAAGGAGCAGAGGGAAGAGTATACGGAGGTAGACAACGATCTAATAAGAGAAAATCATCTTGGGGTTTATTAAGAATAGGATAAAGAGGTCTACAAACAGCGTATTGGCCATTTACCTGTAAATGATCTCCCTATCTTCCCTCTCTTTAATTTCCCTATTTTTAATTTCCAATGCTTTTGCATGAATACTCTTGCGTTGTTCGTTTTCAATCAAAGCTTGCTCACGCACTTCTTTCTCCCACATTCGTACACAGTGAAACATATCTTGCCTAGCCTTTCGCTTAAACATCCGTTGCTCCACAACTGGTTGTGCTTCTCCGTGTTTCAAACTGGTACCACTACAAAAGCAACACATCCTGCAAAGTGTGCTGGAAACAGGCATGCCAAAAATAGTGCAGAATATGCAGTATTATATTCAAAGTAGCGCTTAAGGTACTCTTCGTAAGTTGCGCCTTTCAAACAAATTAAAATAGAGAAAAATCTCTTCATTACCTGCCTATATGAATTGCAATGCATATATAATTATCAAACAAATACTAATATTGGCCAATCTTACAAACAAAAGCTGCAGTAAGTATTACTAAACTACCTTACCAATCAAAGGCATCAAAACCAACAGCAAGTGCCGCAGAATGGCTCTTACCAATCAAATGGTGTCCAGGTTCCAAATGACAAGTTCTCAAATCGACCAAATGGTCACTGCACGGCGAATCAACAGAAGAGATCTCAGTCGAGGACCGGCGCCACCTGGATGGTCAGATCAGAAAGAAAGGAAAAACGCCATGGGTGCCAAGACTCGGGTCTCCTCAGGCAGCGATCGCGTCCAAAGCGAGATTCCAATCCTTCGTCTCGACCAGTCCTTCGGGCATCCGAGTCGCCGATGAGCCCCGCGTTGGAAGCGCCAATTTGGGGTGGGGAGCTTTAGCAAGTCCTACCAGTGCTAGGGGTTCTACCTTCTCTGCACAGAGTCCTCAGACCAATAGGAAGAAGTTGGCATAGAAACTGGAATAGAAAAGACAGAGTTTATTAAACCTCATGAGGTGGAACTACATCCACACAGCACCCTTCGGTAATTCATGAAGTAGCACACTGAATGGAAGGAGCTTGGCCCTTTTATACCCACACAGGGGCTCAAATGAAGGCGGTACAAGTACAGAATGCTAGTTGTAAGTACATATAAGGTCATACAGAAAGTGTACAAGCAACAAGTGGGAGGAGCTAACAGTTAGCTAATTCTGGTGGACACATCCTGACAGTTATAAGTTGAGGACAGCTGTAAGCTCAACTGAGCATGTGCGAAGCAGAAGAGGGTAAATACATCTCGTCTCTAGGCAGATTTCAAGAGCAGTTAACAGGGAGGTAGGACAGAGCACATGGCGAGCACATGGCAAACAAAATGGCTGCCAGAAATACCAAATGGATTCCGCAAAATGGACAAGATAGTCTCTAAATACAGGATGTCTTCTGCTAATGCTTAACCTAATCGCTGCTAAATTACAACAGTGGCTTGGACATTTCTGTATACTGGAGTATCTTAATAAACTTCCTTGTTCTACTCACATCTTGGTGTCTGGCCTTTTCACATTGGCGACGACCTTGGGATGGATGGACTCCTTTTAAGCTACCAGAGGAGTTCTCCTGGTCTACCCTCTGATCTACGGCATACCATGTGCTTTCAATAAATGTCTCAACACTTCCACTTCCACTTCCTCGTTTACAAGCCCCTTTCGCTCAAGGTACTGCAATTTCACTATTTTGGGGCTGTTTAGGATCTGGAATTCTAAACAGGAAAATAAACCATAATTGTAGTTGAGGCAGACATTTATCTGCTCTCTAACGCTCTGCTTGAGCGTCCCTGAAGTGCTATTCCTAACGGATTCTTGAGTTGTGCTTCTGTTGCCAGGTCAACAGCAGTATAAAGCGGAGTCCTCTTTTGACACACTGCACGTAAGCCGATGTAATGCGTGTGCACATTACCAGGGTAACGCATCAACAAAGATGCCACAAAGAAGATTTCAAGAAAATGCATCGAGAGCGGTCACATTGTGTGGGCGTTACCAGGATAACGCAATAGCAGTGAGTCATGTCAAGTTAACACAGCTGCAACAAGAGTTGCGCCCCTGTCTTCAGGCGCATGCGAGGGCGGGTGCCAGGCATTGAGATGACTAGGGGTGGGCGGAATTTGTGTACTCGCGCTACGCAATAATCTCAGATACTGTAAATAACTTCTGCGAGCAAGCAAAAGTTCTGCAAACATGCGGAATTGCTTGTTCCGCCCGTTCGAGATGCTTTTTATATCTTTGCAAACGCTTTTTGCGTGCTCGGGGAGAAATATCTTGTGAACATGCATTTTGAAAGCGCGAACAAGCAAAAAAATCTGGAAAGCCGCGGATCGCGGAATTATGAGCAATTTCAAGTCTCTGCGGAACGCGATATTACTCAAATTCCGCAAATTCCACAAGCTGAACGGAATTCACCGCCCAGGCCTAAAGATGATTTGCATCCGTCTCATTTGTGCCTTGACTTCTGAAATCTGAGGTTGGTGCCACAGTGATGTGCACACCTTGTGTTGCATATTGGCAGATTTAACTACTCACAAAGAGGACATTTTCTATTGCTGCCTTAACTTTCAAAGAGAGTTGTTACAATTTACACCTTAAGATCTGAAGTTGTATAGCTGCAGGATTGTGGTACAGGGTTGTGCTGTAAAGACTGACAAAGAACAATGATTACAGTATAGTTCTTTATTGAAGAATACAAGTTGAAAATGTAGGAAACCACGGCAACACAGCAAGCACGCTGCTGAGCGGTGAGTAACTGACTCTCACTCGGCAACCAGACTCGAGATTCCATGAACCAGAACCCTGAGACATTAGAGTTCTGAACAGTATTAAAGAAACACAGAAGCAATAAACATCACATATATACCACAACATCCCCCTTTCCCCACAAAACAAAACAAAAAAAACCAATTAGTCAAGAACATAATCCATCAATTTAGATGGTAGCCTGATGGTGCGATGGCTGCAAGAAAGGACACCAGGAAGCCATCCCTCAACACAAACTTGAGAATTGGATGTTGAGAAAGAGCCCCCAACAGCACGTGCAACAGGAGCACAAACAGAATCGGAAGTAGCAGGGACAATGAGGGAAAGCGCTTTAGGGGATGTAGAGTTTGTCAACCAGAATTAGGAGAAGCCACCCCCACTACCTTGCGTCGGCTCGCCCTGCTGAATTGCAGGTCTCTCCCCTGCCACGCTACGGAGATTAACTCCCTACTCCTGGACCACAAGGTTGATGCCTTGCTTCTTACTGAGACTTGGCTATCTGACACCTCGGGTCCGGACGTGGTGACAGCGTTGGCGCCGGGATATTTGATCTACCATCTTGATAGAGGCGTAGGGAGGGGGGGGGTCTGGCCATTATTTATAGGGAGTCACTGGGCTGTAAGGCACGGGAGGCAGGGGTTAAAGACTGTGAGAGCTGCCAATTCTCCCTTCAATTCTCCCCTACCTGCACGCTGACAGGCCTCCTAGTCTACCGGCCACCTGGGAGTGTGGGTGATTTTACATCTTCACTAATGGAAACTACTACTCTCCTGGCCGCGGCCTCGTCCAATTTCATTCTGTTGGGAGATCTCAATTGCCATTTTGATGAAGTAACTGACCCAATGGCAACTAATTTGATGAGCGAGTTGAGCGCCCTGCAGATGAAATTGATAAACACTGGGGCCACACATGTTAAAGGTCATCTTCTGGACCCCTTCTTCGCGAATATGGCTGGTATATCTGCTATGCCCCCCCTCGCTCTTCCTTGGTCCGACCACTCACTGATCATGGCTAATTGGGAGGTAAAGTGTGATGACACTCTCCCACCCAGGAAATTTAGAATAGACAGGGCATGGTCAAGGCTCCCTGTAGAGGCCTGGAATGCCCGTTTGGAGGGCACCCAGCCTGAGAAGGGCTGTGATCCGGTGACTGCAGATACTACAGTGAGGAACTGGCTGACCAACGCAGTGGACCATGTGCTTCCACTCAAGAAGATGCTTATTAGGGATAAGAGAATGGGGTCCGCCCCATGGTATACCCTAGAGCTCAGAACCCTGAGAAAGAACTGTAAACGGGCGGAGAGATTATGGAGGAGGAACCCGGAGACAGATAGCAGGGAAAAATATCGCATGGAATTAAGGACATACAAACGTGCAATACGCACTGCGAAGGCCTCCTTTTATGGGGAGAGAGTGAATCATGCTGCGTCCTCATCCAGGGAAGCCTTCCTAGTGATGAAGGAGCTTCTTAAACCGCCTGATCCCATTCTTGTCCACGACAGACCACAGGAAAAATGTCTGGAATTAGCCACTTACTTTAAGAATAAAATTGATACCATTATTAGTTCTCTCCCCCCGGTGATGGGAACCTCGGCCTTTTTTGAGGACTTGAGCATGTCAGAAAATCTACTGACATCATTTGGCCCTGTAACCTCAGGCGAAGTACTGAAGGTCCTCGGGAGCATGAAAAGTGGCTCACCTCGGGACCCAGTCCCAATGCGGTACTTAAAGCAGGCCGCCTTGGCGATAGGAGAGCCCTTGACCGACCTGGTCAATCTCTCCTTCACTCATGGGACTGTGCCGCCTGACTGGAAAAGTGCGGTCGTTAAAGCGCTTCTGAAGAAGCCTGGCTTGGACCCGCAGAACCTGGCCAATTTCAGGCCCATCTCCTTGCTACCAGGGGTTAGTAAGGTTGCCGAGAGGTTGGTTAATCGTCAGTTATCCAACTTTCTTGAGGAGAATGGCCGGTTGAGGGACTCCCAGACGGGATTCCGACCGGGTCATGGAACTGACACGGCTCTGCTAGCAGTGGTAGAGGAGGCCAGAAGCACTTTGGACGCAGGGGGGTCAGTGGCAGTGATCCTCCTGGACCTCAGTGCGGCCTTCGATACTGTCAATCATGGGGTGCTGATACAACGCCTAGCTGAGTCGGGTGTCACAGGAGTGGCCCTGGAATGGTTGACCTCCTTTCTGGAGGGGCGTACCTTCGAGGTCTGGGAAGGAAACGCAAAATCTCCTCCCCTCCCACTTCACTGCGGGGTGCCCCAGGGCTCATCCTGAGCCCCACGTTATTTAACGTGTATATGGCACCCCTGGAGGGTGTGGTGTCTCCGTTTGGCTTTAAGACCATAAGCTATGCGGATGACACCCATCTAGTGGTGGGTCTGACACAGCTGGAGAAACAGCCTGAGACGCTCCATTCATGCTTGAGAGAGGTGTTTGATTGGATGTCCAGGTCATCGTTCAAATTGAATGGATCAAAAACTGAGCTGATGATCTTGGGCCAGTCAAGTTTTGCCCTCTCGCCGAGCAGCTGGCCCAACTGCATGGGCACCCCGCCTGACCCAAAGAAGGAGATTAAGAGCCTGGGGGTCTGGCTGGAGCCGGATTTGTCGAGCTCTACGCTCTGACAACAAACACCTCCTTCAGATAAAGAGAATTAGGAGAGCCCGTTCAGGTGGCAGGAGTTTCTCTATCCATACAGCGCGCGCTTGGAACTCCCTCCCATTCTCACTACGTTCTGAACCAAATCTTCTCAGGTTCCGGAAACAGCTGAAAACTTATCTTTTTCCAGAATAATTGTAGCTCTTTCTGTTCTCTATTAGTAGGCTGCTCTAGGTCTCTATAAGCGCTGGGATGCCCCTGGGTAACCGTGCGCGGTATAAAACTCATTAATAATGGGATCATTTTCAACAACAGAAGACCCAAATGTGATGCCAGGATGAATATTAAAAGTAGAAGAGAATTCATTGTTTTCCTCTATCAGCATAAACCTGTTTAAAAATGTAAACTTGTTCATTTGTGAGTTTCACCACGTGGTCCTTTTTCCACCATCCCCTCCCATCCAACAGAAGAGAAGGTTTACTAACCCTCATTACATGTACAGGAAGTTTAAAAGGGGGATTGTCCCTTGAAAACTTTGAAACATTTCTTAATGAGAACCCAATCATTAACAGAAAATTCTTCAAGTTTGACTTGAGTTGCTGTCATACAATCTTTTTTGCATGACTTGTTTGGACAAAACGTTACTTCTAAAGACATCACGATCAACATTCACAAACCTCTTGCCAAGCAAAGCAGATCCACCATTTAGATTAGAAAACCATTCAGGAATCAATTTTGATTTTGCTTCCCTTCCTCTGAGAATGCGGTTTGCTCTTTCAATTAATCCATTAGAAGAAGGACTGCATAAAACAACTTGATAGTGTATAATTTCAAATTTATCCAAGAAATTTGTCATCTGCTTAGAGATGAAAGAAACACCATTGTCAGTAACAATAGAACAAGGTGCGCCTTCAACTTTGAAAATATTCTCTAAAAAGGAAATGACAGAAGCGGAGTTAACCACTTCAACAAAAGAGTAATATAACCATTTAGAAATATAATCTATACCCACAAACAAGTATGTCATCCAAGATGGGAGAAGATTGAAAGGCCCAGAAAAGTCAAGAGCAATTTTCTCCTAAGGAATTCCAGGAAAAGGAACAGGAAACAAAGGTTTATTTTTAAGTTTCCAGTGTTTATCCAAGACAACACACGTGGGACATTTTGACACAAAAATGGAAACAAGGGAATCCAAACCTGGCCACCAATATACTTGTTTGATTTTTTTCAAAGTAGCAGACATTCCCATAAGCCCATCATGAGCAATGGCAACAATCTTGTCCCTTAATAGATATCTGGGTGTTATAATAGATGCTAGGGGCACGGGTAAAAATCAGTGCGCTGCACTACAGAGAAGAAATAACTCATTAATTGCAGCATTTTCAACACTCCAGAATAACTTAAAAGGGCTTTCCCTTAATCCAATATTACAAATCATGTCGGTTAAACATGTTCCAACTCTTGCATATCGAGTAGAGACTTTAAGAGGATGTTCTGACAATACCATAGACAAACTAGTGACAGGGATCTACCGATGCCTGTTTAATATTACTCGACGACCTCACCAGTGCAAATCCAGCTTGCATTTGGAGTCAAACGACAGAACCTAAACAGCTTAGGAGCATATTTAAAATTCTGCCATAAACTTAGAAGGGATAATAACTCCTCGCTTATGACAGTGGTCTGGGAGGCAATATGTGATAGTAAACATAAGCAGACTCATGATTATTTTAAACTGGCGATAGATACGTTCAAGGCGGAAAGACTATGGGCCTTACCCCTCTCTCAGGTGGCTTTTAATAAAGTTATAAATGGGTGCAGTAAAAAATGGTGTCTTTATGGGATAAAGCTGTATTGGCAAAGAGATCTCATGCGTGGACAGGTATTGCTTCATATGGTATGTTAAAACCTCAGAGCTATCTAGGAGACTCAAATAGCCAAAGGGCAAAGTTGAAGTTTATGAATCTCCGATTTGGAAATAGCCAATTTCTTAGAGATGCCCCGGCATGGAAAATGATGAGTAGTGAGAGGATGTGTCGCCTCTGTAACAACAAGAGAGAAGATATTTGTCATATTATTTGTAGCTGCCACGCTCTAATAACTGAACGTAGGAGGCTGTTGAGGTTGGATTTTAATAGTCAAATGATACGAACATGTCGACAAGCAGTCATAGCCAGTTTACAAGGAGAAAGTTTGCAATTCACGGGCAGACTTTTGAAGTTTATAGAAATAGTGGAGAAGAAACTGCTTAACTGTGGACAATGAGGATTGTTTTATATATTCTTGGTTTCTATGAATTGATGAAAAGTACTTTAAATTACGTGGTTTTTATAAAAGGGAATAGAATTGATTATGCATGAAATGTAAGAAGAAGAAGTGTACACAGGTGGTTTAATTGTAAGTTTTTGTTAACTGAACAATACATTTTTCATTCATTCATTGCCCCTTAATAACAGAGGAGGCACAAACATTATGTTGTGAATGCAAATGCCATTTTTAAAAGAGAGTTTACCATTGACCTGTGCAAAAGACCTCAACTCAGATGATAACATTTTACTAATGGGCCACTTGTTTCCAACAAAAAACTCCACTTTCTTCAGAATTTCATCCTTTTCCATGGCCAAGACCCAATCTTCATGTGAAAATGTTCCACCACTCGCAGATACTACATCAATCACACCAATAACACAGTCATCATCAAGGTAATCTAAAGCAGTGAAATTACAAGGTAAAGGAATATGAGATAAACAGTCAGCATGAACATTCCTTCCACCTTGGATATACTTGACTTCTAGATCGTATTCTTGTAATTTGGAAAGAAGCCTGACCAGGCGAGCAGAGGCTTTACCCAAACCATTACCAGCTAAAAGAAACACCAAAGGATTGTGATCAGTAAACATATCACATTTCTTACCCAAAATGTAGGTTTTGAACTTTTGCACCGCCCAAACAATACCCAGGGCCTCCCTCTCAGTGGTGCTATCATGGCACTCAGCTTCAGAAAGAGATCTAGAAGCAAAAACAATGGTATTTTCTTTGCCATATACCCACTGCCCAAAAACAGCTCCTAATCCCTTAAGACTAGCATCAAAGGTGATGAAAGATTCACCAGAATGATCAAACGAGCGTAAAGCAGGAGCATTGATGACAAAAGATTTGAGCTTCTCAAACATCATAGACATGGAATCACACCAGACATATTTCACACCTTTTTAAAGTAAACCTCTCAAAGGTTGCACAGCAAGAGAGTAACCAGGGACAAATCAGTCATGCCTGTGGAATGAAGTACATTAAGAACCTTATGTAAGATGTGGACATGTTCATCTTTGGTCTCAGTAAAGATAAGAATGTCAAATTGAAATTGCTGGACATGCGGCATATCACCAAAAAAACCGTCCATGAGCTTCTGAAAAACGCTTCCAGTGGATGCAAGTCCAAAAGCAAGTCTGAGATATTTAAAAGCACCAAATGGAGTTACAAACGCGGTAAGGGATTCAGATTCCTAAATCTGGTGATATGCTAAATGTAGGTCAATGATGGAGAAGAACTTGGCATTACCAATATTGGCCAACATCTCCTGGATGTGAGGAAGAGGATGGCAATCCACAAGAATGTTGCGATTGAGAGATCTCAAATCAACACATAATCTAAGAACCCAGTCTTCTTTTTTTGCCAAAACAACTGGAGAACCCCATTCTGAGGCATCAATGGGTACAATGATACCATCAAATTTAAGTTTATTCAACATAAGTTTGAGGTCATCCCTAATACTAAGGGGAAGAGGTATCTATTTGTGGACAACAGGAACAGCTCCACTCTTAAGTTTGATGCAGTTCTCAAACTCATTAACAGAACCCACACCATCCTTGAATACACCAGGGAAAGAGTCAACAAGATTTGAAACAATATTGTCTTCTAAGTCTAGGAGCAGAACGTCCTTAGGAAGAGGACCAAGTGTGATAGGAGGATCATGATCAGGGCATAAAATAATTCCTAGACGTGCAAGATCTTTCTACCCAACAATATTCCTGCCATTTACAGCTACACAGATTTTGCTTTTAGTAGATCTGCCCAAACATTCCAGTAGCCCCCAAAAGAAATCTAATAAGTTAATGTCTTGCTCATCAAATGCCTTGGGATTGACGTCAGGAGACAACAGAGAAGAACAATGCGGCCATAATTCATAAAATGTACAGTCAGCAAGAATAGTAACCGGGGCACCAGAATCAGCCATGACAGAAATGGATCTTCCAATGACAATTGCATCAACAATGGGTCCCTTAACCACATGGCTGCTGGGCGTTTTCCCCCCCTGTGCTGGAAATGCACTGATGCCACTATTCATGACGAGCTCAGCTCGTCATCAGCACACGACACCTTTGGGTGATGACGAGCTGAGCTCGTCATCAGCATCGAAAGGGTTAATGGAGGTGACATTGGAACAATCAGTGATATCTACAGTAAATAAGACATTAGTAAATTTCTTCTCAAACTGTTGTACCTCAAACTCAGAATCATCCACAGAGACATTAGAAATTCTGAATTTACTTAAGGAGGAGCAAACTCCACCTCTACATACACCTTGGAAGTGGCCCAGATTGTTGAAAAGATTGTACTTCCTCCCAATAGCAGGACATGTTGGATCGTTTTGAATGTGGTTTTTTGAAACACAGCGAAAACAAACAAGCTATTTGCGAGGAGGTTGACCCCTACGATTAGTTCTGTTGTAGATTTGTTTTTTGCTAACAGCACAAACAACATCATCGTCAGACAAAACATTGACAGAAGGTGGAGAGGGAGCAGAGTGACTGGATAAAGCTCTGGAGGTGTCAATGGACCTATCTATGCTCATGGCAATGTCCAATACTTCGGCAAGGATTGGATTATGGTAAGCCAGCAAACGTTCTTTAAATTTTTTTGAAGAACAGTAAAAAACAAACAGGTCTCTAATGTGAGTGTCAATAATAGCACCAAATTCGTACTTTTCAGCCAGAGCTCTGAGAAAAGCAACATAGTCCTCTATGGATTCATCGCACAATTGTTTGAACATAGCAAAGTTGAACCTCTCTAATAAAACATTTGACAAATCAGGATTCTGTTTCCTCATACGATCCTTTGCTTCCAAATAAACATTCCAAGGGGAGACTTCGGAGGTTGGAGCTTGGGAAAGAGGCAGGTTGTGAAAAATTATTTGACTAGCGATTTGTAAATGGTTGAACAGCATAGCCATTTTCTTGGAAGGGACATAACCCTCAGCAAAAATCTGGTTTACCTGTTGGACCCTATGTTGGACAGGCACCCTCCCCGTACTGGCACGAAACCACGTATGACAGTGCGTCTCCAGGAGGTGATGGATAACCTGGGTGCTGCTGATGTGTGGCGCCTCGGTAACCCGATGCAGAAACTATACACCTGTTACACTCCGACCCACAACACACATAGCAGGCTCGATAGAATCCTCGCTGCCAATCTTGACGCGTCCCTTAATTTGACGATCACCCATCATGCTCGGTTTCTATTTGACCATTCGCCTGGGATGTGCGTTGCGCAATGGGTGGACCAGTCCTCCCGCCCGCGGACTTGGAGGATGCCGGGGGACCTCCTGCAGGATCAGGTGGGTAGGGAACATGTGGCGACGGCCCGACAGAACTATTTAGACTTAAACTGGGGGGACAATGACTTGCATTATGCGACCAAATGGGACGCCCTCAATGCGGTTGTGCGGGGCGCATGTATAGGCCTGACTTATGGGGTCCAGAGGCAGTTGCTCCGAGACTTGCGGGACGCTGAGGGTCGCCTCCACCACTGTCAGTCCCTGTCGGATCCGGATGGATCGGACCTGGAATCTGAGCAGACGGCCCGTGAGGGCGTTCATGATATACTTACCCGGCTGGATAAGTTTACCCTCGGCCAATACCGTCAACATCTCCAAATGGAGGGGGACAGGTCTGGCCGCTTGCTGGCCTGGATTCTTTGGAGGGAGTCCGCTCTGGCATGGATAGTAGCGTTGAAGGATCCTGCAGGGGACATGGTGCACTCAGAGTCGGACCTTGATCAACCTGTCCCTCTCTTCTGGAGTGGTTCCCGTCAGATGGAAGCAGGCAGTAGTCACGCCAATTCTGAAGAAGGCGACCCTTGACCCCCTTAAACCTGAAAGCTACCGCCCTATCTCCCTTCTCCTTTGGGCCACGAAAATAGCGGAGGCCCATGTGAATGTCACTCTTACAGACCATCTTAGTAGGCTTAACATTCTCGACCCTACCCAGAACGGGTTCCGTGCGGGTCACAGCACGGAGACGGCCCTTCTCTCGATGGTCGAGCATCTGCGTTCCGTGCCGGATTCCGGTCGGACGGCGGCACTATTGTTATTAGATCTCAGTGCCGCCTTCGGCACGGTCTCGCATGGGATTCTGATTCGGCGTCTTGAGGAGGTGGGCGTTTCTGGCTCCGCCTTGCACTCGTTTCGATCCTTCCTTACGGATAGGTCATTCCAGGTGGCGATCCCACCCGGTAAGTCGGCATCCTACCCGTTAGACCAGGGAGTCCCACAGGGGTCATCACTGAGTCCCACCCTTTTCAATCTGTATGTGAGACCGTTGGCTGCGGTCGTCAAGCGGTGGGGCCTGACCATGGTCTCTTACGCAGATGACACGCAGCTTGCAGTCACACTGAGTGGGGACTCAGACCTGGAGGCTCCCAGGTTCTGTGATGGTCTGCGGGAAGTGGCTAACTGGATGAATTCCAACTGTCTCCAGTTAAACACCAAGAAGACGGAGATTATGGTGGTTGGTAAACAGGTGGCTTTGTGGGGTGACAAATGGTGGCCTTCGGAATTGGGTGTGACTCCCCTCCCAGCGGCAGAGATAAAAAACCTGGGGGTGTGGCTTGATCCTTCTCTGAGTTTCATCTGTCATACCAAGAAGGTGGCGGCTTCTTGCTATGGCATCATCAGAGGACTTCGACCCATCCTCAAATTCTTTGATGCACCCACAAGACAGCTGGTGGTCCAAGCATCAGTGCTGTACAGGCTGGACTATGCCAGCTCCCTACTGGCGGGGGTTAACCAGTCAGGATTTCTGCGGCTCCAGCGGGTTCAAAACGCTGCGGCCCGACTGGTGACAGGTCTGCCTAGGCGGGCTCGGTGTCCAATGCCCTGCGCTCTCTCCACTGGCTCCCTGTGCAGCAGAGGATTAGATTCAAGGTTCTCTGCCTTGCATTTAAAATCCTCAAGGGTACTTCCCCACAAATCTTGGAGAAACTGCTGATCCCCTATGTCCCCTCTCGCACTCTTAGATCGCTAGGCCAGAACTTAGCAGTGGTCCCGCGTTTTAAGTTGAGCAGAATTGGTGGCCGCTCCTTTAGAGTCCTGGCAGCGAGCTGGTGGAATTCTCTTCTTCCACAAATCCGGGCCATCGATGAGCTCCTTCAGTTTAGACAGACTATCAAGACCTTTTTATTTGTTTAGCTCATCTGTTGTGTCTCTTCTCCTTTCTGCCCGCTTTTAATGCTGTGTTGTGTTTAACTTCTCAAAGCGCCAGGATGTCCCTTTGCTTGGGCAGCTGTGCGCGGTACAAATAAAAATAACATAACATAACATAACCTCCTCGAGGTTCTCCGCACTCATCTACAAGCAGTATATACCGTGGACCCCTCGGTGACAGAGGCATCCTATCAGCCATACCTCCGGGGACTGACCCTCCAGACCCTCTCAGAAGAGGTCGCAGAGGAACTGGACGCCATTTTCTCGCTTCGGGAGGTCAGAGTAGCACTGGCCGCCCTGCCGAAGGCCAAGGCTCCGGGTGGAGACGGTTTCCCGCCGGAATTTTATCAGGTGTTTGCGGATACCCTTGCCCCCCTTCTTCTACAGGTTTACCATGAGGCGCTGGACCGTGGCACCCTCCCGCCTACCATGCGTCAGGGGGAGGTTTGCATGCTTCTGAAACCAGGAGGGGATAGTTGTGATCCCGCGGTGTACCGGCCTATCACTCTGATTAACACCGATGTGAAAATCCTCACTAGGGTTTTGGCCACCAGGCTGGCTCCGCATATGGCGCACTTGGTCCATCAGGACCAGTGTGGGTTCATCCCTGGCCGCAACACCGCCATGAATCTTCGGCGCCTAAACCATGTTCTCCATGAAGTGCATGATAGGGAAGATCCCCAGGTCCTGGTGTCGATAGACCTGGCTAAAGCTTTTGACACTGTCAGCTGGGGGTACCTCTTGGAAGTGCTTCGACTGGCTGGGGTGGGGCCCCTCTTCTGCACCTGGATCCAGATTCTATACAGCGCACATACGGCCAGGGTCAGACTCAGGGCGGCCCGCTCGGAAGAATGGCACTTGGGCAGGGTCACCCGTCAGGGGTGCCCCCTGTCGCCGCTCCTGTTCGCCCTGGCGATTGAGCCCCTAGCGGTGTCAATCCAAATGGAGATGGTCCCCTGGGGGATACAGGTGGGGGATGCTGTAAACCTGATTTCCCTGTACGCCGATGACGCGTTGTTCTATCTGACGTCCCCTCGGGAATCGCTACCGCTTCTGTTGCAGCACTTGGATCGGTTTAGTGCAGCTTCCGGGCTGCGCCTTAATCCTGGGAAGTCCTTGATCTTTCCCCTGGTGGGCTGTGGCGAGGATCCCAGACTGAGTCTCCCGCACCTGGGGCTGTGGTGGGAATTGGAGGCCTTCAGATACCTGGGAATACAGGTGGCCGCGTCCGATGAGCAGTTGCTGGCCCGTAACGCCGAACGAGTGCTCCGTTCCCTGCAGCAGTCCGTGTCCTTTTGGAATACGCTCCCACTCTCCCTAAAGGGGAGGCTAGCCGTTGCCAAGATGGTGATGTTGCCGAGGGTGTTATACGTCCTACAGAATACCTTTTGCCCGCTCCCCCGCGTATCTTTAGCACACTTAATACGCTGCTCACTTCTTTACTCTGGGCGGGCAGGCGCAGCAGAGTTGCCCCGCACACGGTGGTCCGACATTGGGAAGAGGGGGGTCTGGAGGCCCCAATATTCGATCTATATTATTACGCGGCCCAACTCCTGCCAGCCGCGCGGTGGTTCGCGGACATAGATAACTGGGAACTGAGACTCTTAGCGGGCAGGGCAGATGAGAGGACGCTACAGGTGGCTCTGATGCGGGGCAGTGGTGCGGATGATTCCCTGCCGTATATAGTTCGGCACACTGCAGGGGTTTGGCAGCGGTTCGTGGAGAAGGTTGTGCGGTGGGCCCCTTTTCATAGGGAGTTACCAGTGTGGATTTTGGCACCTGTGACACTGATGTCGTTCCGGGAATGGAGAGAGGGCGGCTGTGAGACTCTGGCGGACCTGTACCCGGACGATTCTTTCGTGATCCTAGAGAGGGCTACGGAGGCCTTTGGACTCACTGGGGGACAAAATCTCCACTATAGAGGCCTTCAGGAAATGGCAAGGGTGACCTGGCCACAGTATCGGGAGGCGCCCCAGGTGTCCCACACCCTAAATATCCTCCTGTCCTGTGGCAGGGGGCGACGGCTGATTACGCTGTTATATTCGGCTATGAGGTGTGACTCTGCCCCTCCGGTCTCCCCGTCTTGGGCGGCATGGGAGGCAGATCTGGGAGTTGCCCTGGACTCGGGACAATGCAAACGAATAGGAATCCTTACTCGTAAGGTGTCGTGCAATGCACAATTCAAGTTGATCCATTTTAATTTTGTGCATAGCACTTATATGACTCCGGTTGCCTTGCACCGCATGGCTGCGGATAGAACGGATAGAACAGGTGTGAGGATCACTGATGCCATAACTTGGATGCTGAAGAATACAAAGTAACCAACATATGCCACACAGCAGGTGTGCGAATCACCGAAGACAAATACAAAATAAAGCGTACTGGCGAAATTGCAGCAGTAAGATCATCATGCAAGATGGCCCGTGAACATGCTACAAAATCACGTACTGCCAAACAGCCAATGAGAAGGTTAGTACGAAAAGCGTAGCGCGGTGGCTCCCACAGCAGTGTGACAACACTAGCTTGAGCGCGAAGAGAACAGCTCGGAAGGAGACAATCCCAGTTACAGGAGCGCGGGAAAAGCAGCTTGAGAGAGGACAATGTGGGCTGACCAACACTTCCCCGCAGAGGACCCTCATAAGAGGGAGGCCCCCTTAGGGCCACAGGATGGCACACTGTGCAGCCTAGTGGTCCGAGACCCCTTTAGGGTCCCGCTCGTCATTTCCGGCCGGGGCGGGGGGCGGGGAGATGTATAAATGCCTCTTTGTCCCCTCACCCTGACGCGGTTTACCTCGTGCCCAGGAGTTGCCGATTTGATCGCACGGTGGGTGCAGATGTCCCCCCCCTTCATTCGCTCCCCCCCTTTGGGGGTTGTAGCTGGGCCGGGCAGACTGCGTAGGTGCGGGCCGCTGATGGGGGGGTACGATTGCGGTAGTTGCTGCTTGGCCCTGGGGTCGCCATTGAGTTGCCCCGGCCCTGGGAGCGCTGTGGGCACTGGGATGAGAGGAGATGTGGCGGCAGCTGTGTCTTCCACCCAGCCTGCTTTTCAACATCAGGGGAGGTCACAGAGAGGCACCGGCTGGGATGGGCCTGTGGGGTCTCGTCCCTACGGGGTCGGTGTACGGTGCCCGATGTTGGGCACGACGGAAGGAGGTCGCTACATCTCGCGGGGTGGTGGAGCGGGCCCAAGATGTCAAGTATACCCACTTTCCACCGGGAGGGGAGGCCCGCAGCGCCGGCACCTAGTCCGACCCGGCTGGGAGGCGCACGTTAAACGGGGAACAGGCCGAATTGCCCGCGAACACGGGCTGTGTCAGGTTACTTGTAACCCCCCCATTTTTTTTTCCCTGCACACGTTCGTTTGCTGATCAGGATGCAATTAGAGGGTTACGAGAAGGAGTAGAAGTGTATGTATTACGCCCATATAGGTCAGCGAGGCGCCGGTTTCAGTGGTCAAAGGGGTTGATTTCATGCGGCGCTCCTGTGACTGCCTGGCTTCGCGGACGTCCGGGGTCTTGTAGGCCTCTCCTGGGACACGCATATTGAGATCAGGCCACGGCTCCGTTATTTCTGAGGCCACGGCGCATGGGGTCAGGATCGAATTTGAAAATGGCGCGCACACGCGGAGGCCGCCCCTCCCCCCTCGGGGTCACGGTGGGTAAAATGGCGCTTTCCTTTTGTTTTCATGACACATCCGGTTCCCTTCTCGGGTGCTCCCACAGGGTTGAAGGCCGGTTCTAATTGCTGGATGAAATATAGATATAGGTCGTCACTTTTAATTATTTTAATATTGCTACATCTGCCCGCATCGTATCCCGTTTGCGTTCCATGAGGTGGGTACGCCATTAGTGGCAAGAGCATTATCGGCCTCTTTAGCGAGCATGATTAATTCAGGCATGTTCGTGCCGAGACCGAGGGCGGTCTATCGTTTTGGCTAATGCGCATTGTAAGAGAAATGGGTGCAACCATCGCCCACCACCAGCGCCGCTCTTTTCTTCGGGGGTGGAGGGCCGCCAGGGTCAGCTGCTTTCCGAGACAGGCATGTTAATCAAGCCTCACCATGCGGTGCATTGTCCGGTGTTGACTCTGATTGTTTTTAGCCATATGCCAAGGAGGGGGACAGGCAGTGGGAGAGGTGTTGGAACAGCAGCCAAGACTGCCGACTCCGGTGCTGGAGACCAGGGTTCGAGTCCAGGTGGTATTTCGACTTTCATTTCCCGGAAAATGCTTTTGTCGAGTTACACGCAAGGGTGTAAGATCTTTACTTGCTCTCATGCTAAGCGCTCCTAGCGGGCAGGTCGAGTCCAGTATAAATTAAGGATGCTTCCTATGCTGCTATCCAGTATAAGGGGGACTATTACATTTTAAACTGTCTTTTGGTGGTAGTGCATGTGTGATTCTCAACTGGTTACTACAAATATATTCAGGCTGTTGACGTGTAGCTACACTGAGAGTGGTTGACCTGCAGATATCTTCAACTGTTGGTCAGCATGTGTATTATGAGAAGTCAAGTAATTGGTCATGTGCTTGGCTAACATGTGTTTACTTCCAGGAGGTGTTTCAATACCATTCGCGCTTCTGAGGATTGGGCTACGCACACGCTATAACGGGAACGGGTGACAACGTCGGAAGTGTGGCAGGGGTCAAGGAGTCGGAAACACAGGGCTCAGCCCGCAGCAATTTTAAATACTTGTCTTTTATTTGCAGGACGAAGAGTCAATCACTTTGGTGGCAAGGGTGCAGGCGGTCTACAGACAAAGGACGAACAGAGAGGTTTTAAGAGCAGCTCCCCTGTTTCTTCACTCGCAGAGGATTAATCACACCGTTTCTTGCGCAGGTCACACACTACGTCCACTTACGCCACCACACGATAAATTGGCGTTCCGTCTGAAAGCAGAAGTCAGCATGGACAGCCAGTGCTCCCCCTCACTTTTCCCAGAGACGTCCCAGGTGGAGGACTCGTTGCCGGGTACCGGGTACCGCATTTCTCGACATGCATGGAAGGGCTGTAGTAATTTTAACATTTTCTCATGTATGGTGTTTGCTACGCAATCCTGTCGATTTCACTACGTAATTTATGCTGACACTGCTGCTCTCCACTTTGGGGCCAACTGAGTTATTTCATAGTTAAGATTTTAACGGAGGCTCAGGGGCGAGCAACAACTTGTGAGTGTAAGATATCACCAATCAGATGAAATCTAGCAAGCAGTAAGAGCGGCTGTACAACATATATCTTTATCTGCTGTTCAGATCAAAATTTTCTCCCTGTGTCTAAAGAATGAATCAAGCTGACCTTGTGTAATGTTACTGATGCACTAGTAAAGCGGTCCATTGCACTTGGGCCGATAGTGAGGCAAGGGGGCGAGCAGCTGATGATGAGCAGTTGAGCTGCACCGACTTTTGGCTGGCACAGTTCTTTCGTCCTATCGTTTGTGACTTGTTCTGCTGCTGGTGCACAGCGCAGGTGCACTCCCCACTGGTCTATAACAATGTACTGTGAACAGCTGAGGGCTAGTGGGGTATGTCCACCTTTTTCCATCTGCACTGCGTCAGCGCATTGAGACCCTCTTGGGTCAATCCTGATTGATAGTCAAGAATGTAATGACGGGGAGTCGCGTAGTGCGAGGAGAGGGCAAAGGGCGCGTAACCTATCAGAGATTGCAGTGGAATTCAGCAGTGGCCATCCCTGTGCAGACTCAGTCAATTGTCTTTCCCTCTAATGGATTTGGGTGGCAGGGGTCTAGCGGGGGTATGGTCCCCTCTTGAATTCGATTTGTAGCAAGGATAGATATAGATCAATGTTTGCCCCGCCAGTTTTCGCAGCGCTTAAGTTGGAGGGTTTCTAGCACGTGGCAACAGGCCCCTGAACAGTGAACTATTTTCATATATTGGCCAGGTGTGATAAATTTTAATCACCCTCTTGGGATGTTGAACATTATGTAAAACAGCACAGCTCTCCCTGTTAGCATCCCGGGATTCCGTGATCTGGATTGAGGTAAGAATTAGATCGGTACATGGTGCGGCTGCTTGGACACATTTCTTTCTTGACGAGTTTTTTGCTCCTCGATGGCAATCAGATTGGGGTGGTCCTTTCCTTGAATGGGTATATAGATATCCCGTACTGTATTCATAACCATTGGCATATTCGGTACCCTTACCCCTGAACGGGTTTATGGGATATGGTCCCCGTACTGTCTTTATTACTATTGGCATGTTCTGTACCCTTATGCGGGACTCAGGGATCCTTTTTAAGTAAATATCTCCCCGTGTAATGTTGTGTCGGCGCTTCCATGCATGACACTTGCGTTAGTTTAGGTAACATACTGTTTTGCACATAACGAAGCACATTGGCATAGATATTGGTGTGTCACACATTGTCTGTTGAAGGGAGTCCTTGTAGACATTCAAACCCTATGGGGTGCATTTATTTTTACACAGCCCACACTGCCACACAGGAGGTGAATTAAGCGTCCTCTGGGCCCCTATTTGCACTAATCGTTGAAGACTTAACAGTTTGCAAGGTGAGTCACATGTGTATTCAACTATGACAGCCACATTTTACGACATGCCCAGTCATATTGAGTACAACTACGGTATCATGATGGACATTTGCCATGTACTGACAGATTGAGGTGGGGGTTGGGTGCGGTGATTGCTGCCTTTTCCATGACATGGACTTAGGGGTAATACCAGTAGATGTGATTATTATGCACATCCCTTCGTACTAAATAGGTTGTATCTAACGATATACTTTAGAGTCTCGATGAGGACCTAGTAGCCATGTGTTATATCTTACTCTAACAGATCTCATGACCGTGTAGGAGTCAAATTTGGTGCCTCTTGACATTTATTTCTCCTGCACTCTGGGAATAATTATTTATATAGGTCAGTTGTGGGAACATGTTACTCTAGTCCCTTACGTGTTTAGGCTACCATTACATGAATTTATTGTGTGTTATAGACCACATTTTGTTATTATTGTTTCAGGGGCAGGAGACATACGCCTTGTTTTATATATATACCTTACGCACAACTGGATTGAATCTGGGGCAAGGTGAGGATTTTTTCAATTTTGCCACTTCCATTAATGTGAGAGCTGGGTACCATATTGCCCATGACCCTACCGCTCATGCATATTATCAGATTAGGTTCTAGGCACAATAGTAGGTGGTGACATAATTCTCTGACTTAGTTAGATTGAATTGCTTTCCAATTACTCAAATGGAATACCTGAGACTGACTGTTATTTGTACATTCTTGATCTCCGTGTGTATCTTTCTGGCTGGTCGCGTATTGCCCATTGACCATGAGTCTATGGTATACTACCTTTACTTAACGCTACGTTTGTGTTTATGATTATTATTGGGTTCTAATACATGCCTGTTATATATTTTGTTTGCAGTATATTTCAATGTTTTTAACTGGGTGATTGTCCCCCGTGACTCTCGATACACTTATCATCTCTCTGGTTTATCATACGCAGCAGAGTATATGGTGAGTGGTTCATTCATATGAGTAAATTAATTTGTGACCTAAGGCATGTCTTTGAGATGGAAATATCTCTAGATGATATTTCACCCTGTAGGACCAGTACCTTACAGCTAATTTCGATATTGAGACTTTGCCCCAAAAATCAGTTACATGTAGTAGTATCTCTTTAATTTTGCCAAGTGATGTCGAGTTAGTTCTTGGGACTGCTGGGAATTTACCTTCAGACCTCTTTCATGTTGTTTCTCCTTCTTTTTCTCTTCCTGTGTTCTGTCTTTTTCTAGCTCAACTCATCTCCTTTTTATGTAAGGATTAGACATAAAATAGATTAAATTTAATTTCCTAATCCATCGCCTCTTGACATATAGGCTGGCTATCAAAAAAACAGATAGACCGAATTCTTAATGAATTCTTTCTCTCCTTTTTTGTTATATATGATGTATGTAAATATGTTTTTAAACTGTATATATATATAAATGTGTATTATGTGAAAACTGTAAATATGATGCTGTCTTGTTATATGTGAAAGTATGTGTGTCAATAATTGAATACACACATCAGGTTTTTTGATGAAACAACTTCAATTGAATGATGCTCCTTCTTTTCTCTGTTTTGAATCCATCCTATGCTGTATATATTATGTCTATCTTATGTTTTTATGGTTATTTCAGCCCTGACGAAGTTCCGCCAAGGAACGAAACGCGTTGGCTGTGTGTTTTTCCTGGTATAATTGCCACACTAAAGAAGATAACTGTTTGGACTAAAAGCATTGTCTCTGTGATATCTCAATGAGTGCGCCTTCCGCCATTTGTTAAAAGCGTTTTGATCGGAACTGTGCCTTGGTACAACAGGCACTGGAAGTGTGCAGCACATCAATAATATTGATTACACCATTGTCTTGGTTGTGCTAAACCTTGGTCAGGTTGTCCTGTTCTTTTTTCTTAAGCGTCTGAGACGAGCTGGCATCTTACTGTTTGAATTTTAGGAAGTGTGGGCAAAAGTGTGTGCGGCCAGCTGAGGTAAAGGAGTTTTCAAACCTCAGCCTGAACTCTAGCTACGCTGGATAAGTGCTTTACACTCCTGGAGGGTGCATATATTACATAACATTTCCATGTGTCTTTTTTAACTGTTTCTTGACAATTATGTTATCCAAAAGTACCCCATACAATGCTCACAGATGGAGTATTACATTTGCTACTTGTGGTTTTGTGCTTTTACCCACACCTAGTCAGGGGAAAAGAGATCTCTGGAGTGTGGACTTGTTGGGAACAACCACAACCTTCATCCATTACCTGATTACTTTACCTAGAAGTGATTCACCCAACTCCTATAGTCAAAATGTAAACAGTAAGTTGAAAATAAAAAAAATAAGAAACATTGGTGGTAC
Organism: Lissotriton vulgaris; assembly: GCF_964263255.1. NCBI lineage: Eukaryota > Metazoa > Chordata > Amphibia > Caudata > Salamandridae > Lissotriton > Lissotriton vulgaris. The sequence goes on along the minus strand of NC_141695.1, from coordinate 810,004,002 downwards.
AGGACGTGTTGAATCTTGAGAAACGTAAAAAGCCAATACCACGCTCTCAAATACCTTTGGTGGGAAAGAAACAAAACCGTTACACCACCCTCGATATTACAAATATCACGTCATGAGGTCAGGAAGGGAAAAGCTTCCACACATTGTATCAAAAAAGAAGAAAAGGCTACAGCTCTCACAACTAGAAAAAAACACAAAAGCAAAATGAACAAGAGATAGTCAGTCATTAATTTCACCAGCAGCCAGTATACTCGAGTGATCTCAGAAAATTCCACAACGATTTGATTTCATAAAAGACCAGAGTAATATTCCTTCTTCTATGCCTAATGACGCAAACATTTTGCCCAAGCCTATATTACCAATGAAAAATGCTAACTACCCTTCACAGACATATAGTACCAAATCGGTCGCTCCAGAAAATAAAATTGAGGGAAATCAAAGTCTGCTCCAAGATAAAGCATAGAGGTCATGTGGGACCCACATAGTGATATGGAACTTTTGTCGGTAATCCCAGTGTTACCAAATCAGCAATGTCAAGAACAGAAAGGAGCATAAGATTTGTCGACACAGCTTCTAACAAATGGAAATCAATTTCTAATAGAAGTTAAAGTTGAAGTGAATGGATGGTTAAACCCAGCAGGATTAAATCTAACAACCTGCCCAGGTTATGAACCAACAGAACATAAATGTGTAAACCCAAAATCTGCATGAGATGCTGCACAGACCTCAAAAGATAATCGAAAATACCAAGGACAAACTACTACTAAATTCCCCTTATATCAGCATCAATGAGAAATTAAGAATCCAGCCAATGCATGGGATATTTTCTTTAGGACATCGAAACTAACGCTAGAAGCGCTATCACACCAAATAGAGAAAATGGATGTTCAAATTGATAATTTGAACATAATGGAAACCTCAGTATCCAGAATTGACCAAAAAGAAGGCCGAATGAAATAACCTATTCAATCGCCCACAACAGTTTGCAGCTACAGCTGAAGCTGACTGTACATGCGCTCCAGTGATAAATAAACTTGTTACTATTTCTGAGGCGTTGTTTGCTCTGATAGAAGATTTTACAAGTTAATCTAAAAACCAATTTAAATCTCCATGAAACAGAATAGACTATCCACAGGATAAGCAACAAAATCTCGCAATGATGTTTTCACCCACACCAACAGCTAGCACAGATGGACTTCCAGGTCAAACAGCAACCTAGTGCTGATCCTGACCAGAGACACATTTCTTACTTGTAACTTCTTTTCTCTTGCAGGGGTATTTCCATGATAGTCATAAGCGCTGAATAGTCCCACCCATGTGCGGGGAATATATATATATATATATATATATATATATATATATATATATATATATATATATATATATATATATATATATATGTCCAAAAGTCGTAGTCAAAATCCTGCTTTCCGCAGAACAACGAAAGAAGCGAAGACCACAAAGTAAGTGCAGTTTCTTAGCGTGGTTTATTCAGTGCAAAAAATCCAAGCCTGCAATATCGCCATGACGCGTTTCACCTCGTAAAGAGGCTTGCTCACACAAAGTGTCATGAACACAAACGAGGGTTTTTAAAGTGCAAGTACATAGTTAATCACACCTGTGCAAATTGCATTTTTTTCAATCCTAAAGATTCATGGAAAGTGAAGACAAACTTCATACTTTTAAGTCTGAATAGGGGGCATAGTGCCCAGAGGGTTCTAATGTGCAAACACGCAATGTTTTAAAATAGTCATAATTGTTATATAAATATAGATAAATTGCATTCTATATACATATATACATGGCTACAAAAATATATGTAGATCTTCATTGAGCTATAAATATAATATTTTGGCCCCAAATATTTCATATATGTACACAATGAGTCAAAAAGAAATTTTTAAGCAAAAAATGGCAAACTCAAACGACCGTATTTTCATATATATACATCCACATAATTAGTTCAGTATATATAGCACATTTAGTTAGGAGAACCCTCATTCATCATCACTGGGCATGTCCGCCTTCACTTGTAAAAAATTGTAATAGAAATTGTGCCCAAGTGGGCATATTCAAAGCAATCTCACAAAGTGTTTAAAATGAGAATATGCACTTTATAATAACCTCTTTTAGTTACTGTATAGCAGGAGAAATGTTTATGAAGTGAAATTAGTGAATCAATACTAATGGTTAAAAACATGCTACAGTTAACAGCAGGTAGCAGAGTCAGTTAAAAGTACACCGAGAATTGGTATAGGGAGAAAATACTATGTACATCTAGACAACACTAAGTAGATACCTACTTGAGGGGAAGATTATATTTCAGTTAGCTAGAGGCAGGTGTAAAGATCCTCGCTATTGTTAAGACCTCCCGGGCTTTTGGTGTTGAATTCAAGAATGAATCTGGTTTCCAGGAGACGCAGTTTTGCGTCCCGGTTACCCCCTCTTTTCAGAGGCAACACTGTATCGACCAAGAAGTACTGTAGGCTACTGGGATCACTCCCATGCACAGCCTCAAAGTGTCTGGCCACTGGGTAGGCCTGATCCTTCCCGGAAATTGCCCTTAAATGCTGTAATATGCGCTTGTGTGCAGGTGGGCGTGTACTTCCAACATATTGCAATCCACAAGGGCATTGCAAGACATAGACAACATATTCTGTCTTGCAAGTTAGTCTTTTGTTGATAATAAAGGGTTTATCTGAGAAAGGACGTTGGACCTGGGTTTTGTTAATCCCGTGGCGACAGGCCTTACATGTGAGACACTTTTTGAAGCCAGTGATGTTGTCCATCCAGGATTTAGTGGGTTCTAGCATGTTACTGACTAGTGCACTAGCAAGGCTAGGGGATTTGCGAAATGTTACACTTGGTTTATCCGGTACCAGGTCCCCTATGATAGGGTCACCTTTAACCAGGTTCCAATTCTTGTTCAGGATCTTTCTAATCTGGGAGTGCTGGTTGCTATAGGTCACAATGGCTCTAGATGTAATACGCTCATTGTTGTCCCCTTCCGCATTAGGTTTAATCTTTGGCATGAGTGCATCTAACCTCGAGATATTCCTGGTACGTCTGATAGCTCCTTCTATCAGAGTACTGCTATATCCTCTTTGCAGGAATCTCGCTTTGCTAGCTTGTTGGGCCAGATCGCATTCCAAATCGGAACTGCAAATTCTCCGCAGTCTCAGCATCTCCCCGTAGGGGATGCTGCGGATCAGATGTTGGGGATGCTGACTGCTGGCATGTAGGACCGTGTTTCCGGCAGTCGCCTTCCTATGCAATGTAGTGTGTAAAGCTCCCTCCTTGATATACACCTCCACATCAAGGAAAGTGACCTTTTCTTTATCAATGTGTGATGTAAATTTCAGGTTCAGATTATTTACATTCAATACATTCGCAAATTCAGTAGCCTCATCATGTGTACCCCTCCAAATAAAAAACAGGTCATCAATATACCTCAGGTAGAGCACAACCTTAAGTCGCATTGTTTCCATGTGTTTCCATGTGTTCGCCCATTAGGACCTGCTCCTCCCAAAGGCCCATATGGAGGCAAGCAAAGCTTGGGGAGAAACAGCTAGCACAGATGGACTTCCAGGTCAAACAGCAACCTAGTGCTGATCCTGACCAGAGACACATTTCTTACTTGTAACTTCTTTTCTCTTGCAGGGGTATTTCCATGTTAGTCATAAGCGCTGAATAGTCCCACCCATGTGCGGGGAATATATATATATATATATATATATATATATATATATATATATATATATCACAAATCTTCCAACCCTCCACTGCTGTGGCGAAAAGAAGAGACGGACCCCACGGCTTCAGGCAAGGCAATGATTTATTTGATACCTTTCAAGCATTGTTTTTTTTCAGGCAAGGCAATGATTTATTTGAAACCTTTCAAGTGACGCGTTTCGAGTATCGCAGTACTCTTGATCACACACCTCATTTCCGTGTCAGCTCTCTTTTTAAATGCTTTTTTTCCCTTATCCTCTCCTGTGAGTTGCACCTCCTATCGTGGGTCACATGACTTGAACCATAAACATAGAAATGGTACTTAGAACATTTCTGTTCTCCAGACGAAAAAAACGAGCAAGTAATATATTACACTTTTGCCCACTAGAAAATACATCATGTAATGAATAAAGTATATAGTGACTGATAGCTTTGGCAATTCTAAAATTAATCCTAACTGCTTGAATGCAGATATCAAAAATATGTAAAGTGACTAGTGCTGTACATGCATGAATGCATTGCTCTCATTTATCGACCGTATACATCCCAATAAATATACTATATGCAATTTACAGTTTGCGGAATTGTATACCATTCATTGTGAAAAATCATCAGAGCATACATTGTCACTGTACACAACTCATTGGTAATCTCTAAGAAAAGTTACCCATTTAAAAAGTCTCCTAGGCTATAATTTATTACAGGCCAAACTACCCTTAGTCTATATGTCATCAATCTAAGTTCATCCTTCAAATTTCGTTACTGGCATGTTTATACTAATGAAATGAAAATGGAACGTCAATATGTATTATAAAACAAGTGTTATAAAACCATGATACCTCAAACTTATATCCTACGTGGTCAAACAAAATTTATGACTTTTAGCTATCCTAAATATTAAGACCTATTTACACTTATCCTCACTAAACATAGGAGTATGTACATATATATACATGTGTTTTTAATGATAAAAAGAAAAAAATATGGAAGAAAAAAAAAAGGAGAATTTATTTTATATATGTATGTACAATGTTCAGTATCGATAGGGTTTTTTGTATTGTTACTTTTTTATATATGTTTGTTTGTGATGTATACATATACTAAATATATACCATCAAATCTTGTTTTTTTCCCCCTACTCTTGCATAACTCAGCTCGATGGGTATCAATACTATTAAATTGATCATGTAACTCATCGACAAGCGTCAAACTAGTCAGGACAATCACAATTCTGGAATAGATCTAAAACCCAGTACCCGTGAAGGTCTAGGAATGCTGTGTTGCAAATTACTACAGGATTTCATAAGAAATGGTGGCGGTCTTCCGTCGTATTCAGCCCATTCGGGTGTTTACTATCAAGTTCGACTATATATTTAGTTTCCATCCTCCTTAAAAGCTTTTCCCTGTCACCATCTCATCTGAGGGGGGCCACTGCGTCGATTACGTAATAGGTAAGGCACCACAGATCCTTGCTGTGTTTCATTTGGAAGTGGCGTGCCACTGGATAGGCCCCGTCGTTATTGACGATTGCCTTGAGATGCTGCAATATCCTGACATGCACCTGCAGCTTTGTACTACTCTCATAGCTCAAACCGCAGGTGCACGTCAGGACATATACAGCATACTCAGTCCGACAATTGTAATTTCCTTTAATAGGAGTCTTGACACTGGAAAAAGGAGTATCAAAATGTGTAGTATTGATACCGAATTTGCTTGCACGGCAGGAGGAACATTTGTAGAATCCTTTTTTGCTTAGCCAGGTACTGCCACTACCTAGCTCTGGACTAGCTTTCACTAGCCTGCCGTGCATACTATTTGCTCTCCTAAATGTTATGGTGGGATTTTCAGGGAGTCTATTGCTCAACACACCATCAGTTTTTATGATTGGCCAGTTCTTTTTTATGATGTATTTAATTATTCGCACCTGCTTACTGTACGATATTATCAATCGCTGAGTTTCATTGTTTAGCTCCCAATTCAACATTTTCAGGGGTAGTGCATATTCTTTTCAAGCGCAGTAGTTCCCCAAGTGGGATGCTTTCAATTACATGTTTGGGATGCCCACTGCTCGCATGTAAAATACTGTTGCCAGCAGTAGGTTTGCGAAAAAGTTGATGTAGCAATAGTGTTGTTTTCAATTTTAATCTGTACATCCAGAAATTCAGCTATATCTCTACTTATGTTAAAAGTAAACAAAAGATGGTACTGATTATTATTCAGTGCATTCACAAAAGTACAAGCACTTGCTGCATCTCCCTCCCACACACAAAATACGTCGTCAATAAAACGCATCCAATATTTGACCTGATTAAACCCTGGGGTGACTATGAGATCCCGCTCCTCCCACCAGCTTACGTGTAAACACGCATAACTGGGGGAGAAGCAGGATCCCATCGCCACACCTCTGATCTGCTTCCAGATCTCCTTGCCAAATGTGAAAAAATTATTATGTAGACACCAATTTACCAGATCACATAGCATTTTGTTGCGGCCATAGTACTCACAGGATCTGATTCCCAAATAGTGTTTGATGGCTTCTACTCCTTTGGAGTGTTCAATACACGTGTATAATGACTCTATGTCCAATGTTATGATACACCAGTTGTCTTGCCACTGAATTTGGTTCAATTTGTTCAAAAAATCACCAGTGTCTTTGATATAACTTGGCAAATTTTTCACTAGATCCTGTAAAAAAAATCAATGTAGAGGGAAATATTTTCACTTATACTTTTGATGGCAGAAATTATCGGTCTGCCTGGTGTAGGGCACTTCACTTTATGCACTTTAGGTATTAAGTACAAATGAGGCATTACCGGATTTTCTGAATGGAGGAATCCGAACTCCATGGATGATATCAGGTTTTCTCTTTTGTAAGATATCAACAATTTCTTCAATGCATCCCTGGCTTTTTTGTATTCAAGGCCATTTGATTTTGCATAACAGTTGGTATCATTGAGCTGCCTCATAACTTCTGTCACATAATCATTTTTCTGCCAAAGCACAATGTTCCCTCCTTTGACTGATTTATTTATCACCACTTCTTGGTTCTTACTTAATTTCTCCATTAAATTTGAATATTGTATGGCATTCAAGGTTTGGACGCGCTTCTGACCTTTCACTTTCCGGTTCAATTTTTTCAGATCTTCAACTACACATTTGTGAAATATGTCCACCGCGTCTTTCGGCATGACAGGGACGAACTTGCTGGTAGTCTTGAAAGGGCTTTCCCCTGCCCCTTTTTGTACAATATTAATCCCACGTAACTCACTCTGAGTACTAGGTACATCGCTCATTGCATTTGCATTGGCTGAATTAGATCCATCGCCCAAGTCACATAGTGTCAATAACAACTTTGCATCCACAGCCGCGGTTTTTGGAGGTTTGCCTGCAATGTTGTTTTGTGCCTTGCTGTTCATTTCCTCTATACTCGTAGTTGATTTTATTGCAAAAAACTTCTTTAGTTTTAGTTTTCTGATAAATGGAAATACATCTGCTCTTGTACTTGTATAGTCAAACGTGCTCTCAGGACAAAAATTCAAACCTAGAGCTAAAAGTTGTTCCTCTGCTGCAGTCAAGGTTACATTAGATACATTGGTAATAGTGCAGGTATTGATTAATTATTTTTGTTTTTTGTTGCTGTACCATGGTTTCTTTTTTTGCTGTGGCGGTTTTGCTGCATTTTCTCCTTGCATTGCGCTTTGCATTCCGCCTCTTCCGGTTTTATTGTTCCGCGTCCTCGGACGGAGGGTCTGTAGGTGTTCCTCGACTAAAAAATGTATTTCCTTGCCTAAATCCAGTATTCTGTTAACTTCAATCCCTTCCGATAGACTCAATTGTGACCCAGTTGTGCTTGATGAACTTGATAAGGAAATAGCGTCAGAATCAGAAACACCGGCGTTGCCGATTGGCCCACTTGCACCTTGTTGTTGCGCATTGCCTGCTTTGATTTTGTTCAGCCATAATTTCTTTGCCTGATCATATTTGCGAGAGAAGGTATGAATCTGCCCGATTTCATAATCCTTTTGGTCTCTCGCGAATTTGTGCACTTTAAGTATTTTGATTTTTTCTTCATGCTTCCTCAGTCTTTCGCTAATGTCTTTGCGACCCTTTTCAATTAGCGCTTTTGCTTCTACGTCTACCACTTTGTCCAGATCCTTATTGATTTTCTTTATTTCTTCTAACAGGGCCGCTCGATCAAGCACCGCATATTTAATTCGGATCCTAATTAAGTTCATTGAGGCTAGCAAATTACTTCCCCCCCACTCTTTCAGCATCGTGTGGTTTGGGTCCACAAAACTCGGTGCTAATAGTATCCGTGAACCTCTTGGTACACGCCCCACCTCCTCATATTTCATGAGGGATTTATGCTCCCACCACTTGGTGATCTCGGATTTGGTTTTCTTTTCCAAAGTTCTTAACAGTGATTTAATGTCCTGACATCGCCATCGCCATCCCGGACGGATACAAGATCACCCGGAGGGACCGCGTCAACCAGACAGGAGGAGGCATCGCCATCGTCCACAAGAACACCATCCGCATCACGACCAACTCCACCCTCACAGCCGCCGAACATCTCCACTTCCAGATACACACCGACCCCAAGACCACACTCAGAGGCACCCTCATCTACAGACCCCCAGGACCTCGCACACAATTCAGCGAAGACATCGCAGACTTCATCAGCCCGTACGCCCTCTCCTCCGCTGACTACATCCTCCTAGGGGACCTCAACTTCCCCCTAGAGAACAACAAGGACAGCAACACCACCACCCTGCTGGACAACCTCGCCAACCTCGGACTCAAGCAACTGGTGAACACTCCCACCCACTACGCCGGACACACGCTTGACCCAGTCTTTTCCTCCAGCAAGGACGTCTCCTTCAGCCACTCCACCGGACTCCACTGGACAGACCATAGCTGCGTCCACTTCAGCTTCAGAAGGACCACGACCCACCACCACCCGCAACAGGTTCCCCGCAGGAGCTGGAACAAGATCACCTCCCACCAGCTCTCCACATCCCTGAACCTGAACCCTCCCGCCAGCTCAACGGACCCCAACCAGGCAGCCAACAACCTCACACAGTGGATCACCAACTGCGCTGACGACCTCGCACCCCTGAAAAACCATCCCAGCAGACCCGGCAGCAAGAAGGCTTCCTGGTTCGATGACGATCTCATGAACTCCAAAAAGAACTGCCGCACCCTCGAGAAAGCCTGGCGCAAAGACCCGACTATAGACAACATGACTGCCCTCAAGCACGCCACCCGCAAACACCACCAGCTGATCCACGCCACCAAGAAGACAGCATTCAAGGAACGACTAGACTAAAACGCACACAACAGCAAAGAAATCTTCAGCATCATCAAAGAGCTCTCGAACCCCAGCGCCGGAACCAACGACATCACCCCCTCGCAAGAACTCTGCGACTCACTCGCCTCGTTCTTCCACAGCAAGATCGCCGACATACACAACAGCTTCGGCACACAGCTCACACACCCAACCACCGAACCAACGCCCCCCATCACCACCCTCCGCGCCTGGACCCCGGTCAGCACCGAAGACACCATCCGCACAATGAGCACCATCCACGCCGGATCACCAACAGACCCATGTCCCCACCACGTCTTAAACAAGGCCGCCTCCGTCATCGCACCCCAACTCCGAGACGTCATTAACTGCTCCTTCAACACCGTCACCTTCCCGGAGAGCTGGAAGCATGCCGAACTTAGCGCCCTCCTGAAGAAACCATCAGAAGACCCCACCGACCTCATGAACTACCGCCCCATCTCGCTCCTCCCGTTTCCTGCTAAAGTCATCGAGGAGACTGTCAACCGACAGCTTGCCGCCTTCCTCGAGACAAACGGATCCCTCGACCCCTCGCAGTCCGGCTTCTGAGCCAACCACAGCACCGAGACCGCCTTCATCGCAGCCACTGACGACATCCGAGCACTGCTTGACAACGGGGAAACAGCGGCCCTCATCCTCCTGGACCTCTCAGCAGCGTTCGACACTGTCTGCCACCGCACCCGAGTACAACGCCTCAGCAACATCGGAATCCAAGAGAAGGCACTGGAGTGGATCATCTCGTTCCTCGCCGGAAGAACCCATAGAGTCCGCCTGCCCCCGTTCAGATCCGAGGCCACCAAAGTCATCTGCGGCGTACCACAAGGCTCATCACTCAGCCCCACCCTCTTCAACATCTACATGAGCCCCCTCGCGGCCATCGCACGCCAACACAACCTCAACATCATCTCCTATGCCGAAGACACTCAGCTGATCCTCTCCCTCACCAGCGACCCAGCCACCGCCAGAACCAACCTTCACGAAGGGATGAAAGAAGTAGCCGAGTGGATGAAGAACAGCCGTTTGAAACTCAACTCAGACAAGACGGAAGTCCTCATCCTGGGACCATCTTCCTCCGCCTGGGACGACTCCTGGTGGCCCCCTGCCCTGGGCAGCGCACCCAAACCAACGGACCACGCACGCAACCTGGGCTTCATCCTGGACTCCTCCCTCTCGATGACCAGACAAGTCAACTGCGTCTCGTCCTCGTGTTTGAACATCCTACGCATGCTCCGGAAGATCTTCCGATGGATCCCCACCGAAACCAGGAAGACGGTCACACAGGCACTCGTCACCAGCCGACTGGACTACGGAAACACCCTCTACACCGGAACCACAGCCAAACTACAGAAGAGACTCCAACGCATCCAGAACGCCTCCGCACGACTCATCCTGGACATCCCCTGTCACAGCCACATCTCCGGACACCTGAGAGACCTGCACTGGCTCCCTGTCAACAAGAGAATCACGTTCCAACTCCTCACCCACGCACACAAGGCCCTCCACGACCTGGGCCCCAGGTACCTCAACAACCGCCTGACCTTCTACACTCCCACCCGCCAGCTTCGTTCGACCAGCCATGCCCTCGCCGCCGTTCCACGCATCCGGTGAGCCACCATGGGAGGAAGATCCTTCTCCTACCTGGCAGCCAAGACATGGAACTCCCTCCCCATCCACCTCCGTCAGACCCAAGACCACCTTTCCTTCAGGAAGAAACTCAAGACCTGGCTGTTCGAGCAGTAGCAGACCCCCCTCCCACAAGCGCCTTGAGACCCTCCGGGTGAGTAGCGCGCTATACAAATTTCTTGATTGATTCATTGATTGATTGATTAGCTTCACTTGTCACGCTAATGTGCGATTTGATACTGTTGCCGAACTGCTGCAGATTACCAAACAATTCTTCTGCGGCCGCCGCGCGCTCCCTTTCCAAACTTGCTGACATTTTTTACAAAACGGTGTTGTGAAAGGATTTGATAATGTCTGACCGGCAAAAAGCCGATGTGTTCTCTTGCCTGATCAGCCGTTACCTCCTCACCTGCGTTTAGCTGTGAATACACCACTTGCTGTTGGTTTTGCATTCACTGCCGGTCCACCGACCTGCTGTTCACGTTTGCCTTTTGGTTTCCTGTGGAACAGATTACAGCTGCAGGGGGCCACGCTTGAATACTCCTCCTCAGAATTGCAAATTTCTTTAGTTGTTTGAGCGAGGCCACTTTTCGAGAAGGGGATACCGTTGACGGAGACAACAAACATCCGTAATGTAGACAGCACAAATCTTCCGAACGTCCACTACTGTGGCGAAAAGAAGAGACGGACCCCACGGCTTCAGGCAAGGCAATGATTTATTTGATATCTTTCAAGCAATATATATATCTTCTAAAGGGTAGATTTTCACCTTTCTTCAGGAAGGCCTGCAAAGACACTTAAGAAAAAGAGACAGATTATGCAGCCTATTTACCTAGGCTACACTGGCCAGGTTCTTCATCTTGAAGAGAAAAAAGGAGCCAGATTAACCCCTTTGCTGCTAGCCCCCCCCCCCCGTGCTAAGCCTTTTTTTTGCTATTTGGGGTAGTGCGCGCTTAGGCCCCTGTAACATTTTGACCACATAAGGTAGCCATGCCAAGTTTGCGTCCTTTTCTTCCAACATCATGGGGATTCTAAAGGTACCCAGGGTTTGTGGATTCCCTTGGAGGGGTCCCAGAAATTAGCCGAAATACACCAACATTTTGTAATTTTGTGGAAAAACGGGCTACAAATGAAATCGTCTGGGTTTCTCCCTGCAAATGTTTTCAAAAAAGGGTTTGTGGGGCTAAAATCACCTTTTCCCAGCTTTTAGGGAATGACAGATTTTTGTCAGAAAACCAACATTTTTCACACAGTTTTGGAATTTTTCTGGGACATAGCCTATTTTTGCTATTTTTTGCGCTTTCAACCTACTTCCAGTTAATGGTAAAAATGAGTATGAAAGCAATAAAGGATCCTGGAAAGCTATACATTTTAGAAAAGTAGACAAAATTCAGAATTCAGCAAGGGATCATTTGTGTAGATCCATCAAGGTTTCTTTATAGAAACTAACAGTTAAATATTGGAAAAAATGAAAATTAGTTGAAAAAAACAGCCTTTTGTGTCAACGTTTTCACCTGTAACTTCTTATAATTATGACAGCTCTTTGAAAGCGTTACATCGGCTGGACCTTCCTCGTTGTGGGGATATATAGGACTTGTAGGTTCACCAAGAACCAGACGAACCCAGAGTCAAAAGTCAAAAGAGTAGCAATTTGGAATGGGTTTTTATTATGTACCGGGTATATAGCAATTATTGTGTGAAAATGTATACATGGAAACATCGGTATGAAAGACACCTATGTATTTTTGAAATGGAAACAAGTTATAGAGTTTAGAAACAGTACAAATTTGCATATTTTCAAAATTGGGAATACTCATACTAGCATGACAATTATTAGTCATTTTTCAAAATGACTTCTTTTTTACACAATGTCTTTCATTTGGAAGGTATAACAATGCATCAAAAATCAATAGGTAATAACAGTTGCTTTACAAATCTGAATTACACTAAGTCTCCCGATAAAAATGGTACCTCACTTGTGTGGAGGGGCATAGAGTCCACGACCGGAAAGAGCTTAAAACCCAACGTGAACACGCCACAGTTTCACAATGAAAATGTACCCTTTTTTTGCAAAGTGTGTAGCTGTTGTTTTTTACCCCTAGCTCTGCCGGCACCTAGGAAACCTAGCAAACCTATACATTTTTAAAAACTATACACCCAGGAAAATCCAGGATGGGGTGACTTGACTGCCTCCCACCAGGTTCTATTACCCAGAATCCCTTGCAAACCTAAAAAATTGTCAAAAAAGCCACATTCCCCCCACATTTCTGTGGTGGAAGATTCTGGAATCTGCGTGGATCAACACATTTCTATGCACCCGCATTCCCCAAAGTCTTAAAAGAAAAATAGTATCTCGCTTTTGTAGGTCGGCCTAGTGCACGCAACAGGAAACGGGGTAAAACGCAACGTGGTCACACCTCAATTTCAGTGAAAAATGACCCTTTTTTTGCAAAGTGCCTAGCTGTAGTTTTAAAACCCTAACTCTGCCGGCACCTAGGGAAACCTAGCAAACCTATACATTTTTGAAAACTAGACACCCAGGGGAATCTAGGATGGGGTGACCTGACTACCTCCCACCAGATTCTGTTACCCAGAATCCCTTGCAAATCTAAAAAATTGTCAAAAAACCCACATTTTCCCTACATTTCTGTGGTGGAAAGTTCTGGAATCTGCGTGTATCCACAAATTTGCACCCACCCGCGTTCCCCAAAGTCTTTCGAGAAAAATGGTCCCTCACTTGTGTGAGTCGGCCTAGTGCCCGTGACAGGAAAATGCAACGTGGACTCTCACTGGGTCCTCTGTTCTGTGCTAACGGATACGCTCTTGCGGAGCCCTCTTGCTGAGCACCTCCCACTTCCCACTTCTGACTTCACCTGGATTCTGCTAACGACACAGCCATCAGCAGCCGCCATCGGCAACTGCTGCGGGGAGCGAGGCGTGTGTAAGGCTACGGACTACAGAAACCTTGCGGAATTCATCGAGGGACGCTGAACTTGCTTCTTCCATTGCCGCCAGTGGAACTGCGGAATCGGGAGGTGCGCACCGCGGCCCGGTAACGGGAGGCGCGAGCCGCGAGCGGCAGTTTAATCAGAGTGGCCGCTCGTGTGGGGGTGGAACTTCTGAACATGTAAGCAGCAGGAACTGAGCAAAGGCAAAATAAGTACCTTTACTCAGGAGGCAGAAAGATAAGTAGCTGCGAGGGGGTAATTGCAGGAATTGAAGACCCCGAGTACAATTAAAACCGCAGCAAGACTCAGGTGTAACTGCCTGGAGTTAGACTGGAGAATGGAACAGTGAGGTATTGACCGAGAAGTGGTGGAGGCGAGAGCGCGGGCCCACAGAACAGAGGTAAGTGGGAAATATAATTGCTTCTTTTTCTAATAATAAAGGGGAAATATACAAAGTGCACGGGGTGTGGGGTTGAAGTGTACCCAAATACCCGTGGGAAGTCAAAGAAAGTCACTGAGAAGAACATCCCAACGTCACGTACTCCTGAAGGGAGGAGTTAAGGGATAAAGGGACTCAAGAGGAGGAAAGCAAAGGCAATGGCCTTAGGGAAATCTAAATCCCGTAAAGCTCCAAAAAATCCCAAGAAATCAGGAAATAAAAGCTCTGGGATGGAGGTTTCGACTGAAATACCAAAAGGATCGAATTGTGTAAATGGTGATTTGGTGGCACCCACCAGAAGTAAAACAGCAGCAAAGGGGACTACCCCCTCACTGAACTCAACTCCACAGATAGAGATGACGACTTCAAAGACAGTAGGAGCAAAAGGCGGATTGGCAGTATCAAAATCTATTAAGGACTTTTTTTCTAGGCAAACATTTTAAAGCGAAGGAGACGCCTGATAAGGAGCTGAGTGTGCTAGAGACCCCGCTAATTATAGAGGACCGGGCAGCTATAAGCGTGGAATCTCTGAGCCAGACTAATTTTAATATTTCTGAGATCTCAATGGAACACGCCTTTCTTCCTCGCCAAGGTTATTTCAATCGCTATTTATCCAGGACATAGAAGTAGAGGTGGTGGAGGAAGAAAAAGCAAACCCAAGTAAATCCTTGCGTGAGGAAGACTCCGCCCAGAGGAAACATAGCCCTAATGTGAAAGAAAGATTGGAAAATTCCTATGCTGCTCGAACTGACCTTTCATGCCCCTCTCTTCATAGCCTGGAGGTGATGGATTCCTCCAGTGTATCTATACTTGAGGTTATGCTGATGCTCCAGAAAACCTTGCATGGCATTTTAGAGGTCTCAGTTTTAAATAATCAAATTCTAAAAACACAAGGTAACCAGTTTAAGAATATATTCGGGGAGTTGACACAGATTAAAGGTCTAAAGCCCTCACTAGTAAGACCAGTAGAAGCCCATAAGGAAAGTAAAGCGGATAGGTGGGAAGAAGTGGTAAGGGTGAACAGACCACAGAAGGCCGAACCAACAGTATATATATCCCACTGCCCTATGATTATAAAAAGATGTGGGGAAAGGAGGTTTAAAAAACAAAATACCCAGCGGCTAAGGAATAGGAAAAAGGTCCCATCTAAAGGCCAACCCGCAAAGCGACAGCAGAACGGAAAAGGGGTAACCTCAGAACAAAGGCCAGTTGATAGGGTAGTGATGCCGGAAAAAAAAAGATAAGCTTTGCACAAGCAGGAGCAACCACCCGTAGTTCTGAGGGACAACCTAGGTGGAAAACTGGAAAAACTACGTTAAAGAGTGCCAATGATACCTTGAGGAAACACCCCAGGGAAAAGGAGGATGTAGTTATAGAATGGGGGATGGATACGTCCTTAGGCATAGGGCCTAATAACCCAAACCCCAGGAAGGGCCTCAGGAATAGAGGTAGTGAAGAAGTAAATAGGCAAAGAAGGGAAGAGATGTTAGATGGACGCTGACAAGATTTACAGCTAGATATGCTTGCAGATACCTGCCTCTTTGTAGAACCAATAGGGCAGGGAAAAGGTGGGATAAGAGTTAAGAAACGAAATCCCCTAAATTGTTCCCAGCTCCTCTCTTCGTTTGCGAAATGTCCTAGTTTAAGATATGTTAGTACGAAGACCTAAAAGAAGTGGGGTTCCTGGTTAACATCAAAGGGGAAGAATTAACAAAGGTTCTACTCCATTCTGCACTAATAAAAGTTGCAATGGAAAAGGCAGAAGCTGTGATGCTAAGTGAAGGAATTAGAATATTAAAAAGGGAGGAAGTGCTGATGGATAAACAAGGGAAACCATTTCTCAGGAACCACGCGGGGTTGGGAGAACGGCAAATAAAAATGATCAGCTCGGGACAGGGTAAGAGGAAGATCTTGAAATCACAATAATTCCTAAAGCTCTAGGGTGGGATGATGAAGATGTTCTGGTCGGGAATAGATATAGAGAATTGGCATAGATGGAATGCGAGGAAGCTGGGTACTTGAGCGATATTGACTAGGAACTAGTGTTGTCGCACAGCCCATCCATTTTGTATCGGAATGTCAATGGCTATAAAAGAATATTGTTACAGGAAAGCTTTAAAAACATCCTTAGGAAGACCAACATTGTCTATTTACAGGAGACCTGGCTGTGCGACGAAACCCCCGTTACTGAAGGTTTCACTCATCATGTAAAGCCTGCAAGAAAGAATTTTTTAGGTAGTCCATCAGGTGGTCAGCTGACGTTGGTTTCAACAAGGATAGCTAGAGATATAGAACCCCTTGAACTCAAGTGTAATTGGGCACTAGTTAGTAGAGCGTTGACATAAAAAAATAACTCAGGTGGTGAAGGTTTATGCATTATAAATGTGTACATACAGAAAGGAAAAATAAATGACTATAAAGTGGACCTGGAACGTTTAAAAAAGGACCTGGAGGGCTTATGTGATATTTACCCTAGATATGTCTTTTTGATTCAGGGTGATTTTAACCACAGACTAAATCCCCCCAAAATTTACCCTTTCAGAGTGATGTGTTAAGAGTCTATAACATAGAGTTTGCTAAGTTTTCCAGTTGCGACACTTCTAGTCAAGACGTGGAGTTCAGACAGCTGCTTGGGGTTATGGGCCTGGCCTGTGCTAATGGAAGAAAGGTAGCAGATCGGCCCGCAAAGCGCACCTTTAAAATAGGGCAGCAAATGTGTCCTATAGATTATGTATTTATTCAGGCATGAAGCTTTCATTTAATTAAACACTTTGAAATACTTAGGGTGGAAGGTAGTGGCCACTACCCACTGCTGATAGACTTACATGTAAACAGGGCCCTGCAGAGACAAAACACGTTACAAGTACAGGTAGAATATCCAAAGCGACTTACAACTCGGATTACAGAAGAATATATATAAAAACTGAGTGCACTCGTTAACATTTGCATTAGAAAACCTACTACCAGATGAGGATATATCCTGGTATGAAGATATAATAAGACAACTGGTAGAATGCCTCAGGATAAAGATCAAACGTGGTAATCATGAGTTAGTAAGTAAGGCTAAACTACATTCTAATAACAAGCCATGGTTTGATGACGATTGCCGTAAAGTAAAAGCCGGTATTAGGCAACATGAAAGAAGCCTTAGAGGCAGATACAATGATATATTATTACTTGAACTTAAGAAATTAAGGATAAAATATAAGGCAATTATTAGAGATAAAAAAAAATCCTATAAGGATAAATGTTGGGTGAATCTACTTGAGGCAATTGAAGAAAAACATGTGAAAGGCTTTTGGAAACTGATACAAGAATGCACTGGGAAAGTTGTAGGGATCCAGCAGTGCTCTGTACCAGAGGATAAGTGGGTGGTTTATCTTGAGGAAATTTATGGTAAATGGCCAAGGATGGTGGAAATAATACCCCATAGCTGGCCAGGAGTCAGGGAAGAAGTAAAAGAGCATTTCTCCCCAGATCATACATTTCTCCCCAGATCATACTAGGAGTATATTAGCTAGGCTAATTTTAACTCAAGCTGCCGGCCCAGATAATTTACCAGCTCTCATTATAAAAACGAACCCAGGGTGGTGGGCAGAGTTCTTCTTGAATATGTTCCAGGGGATACTAAATACCAGAACTATGCCAGATAGCTGGAAAAGGGCTATTGTAAGACTAATACACAAAAAAGGCGACGTATATTCCCCTAAAAACTATCGCTTAATAAACTTCTTGGACTTAGGCGAAAAAGTATTCTCCAAAGTAATCTTGGGTTTACTTAAGGATTGGGCAGATAAAAAACAGATAGTACCCCCAAAACAGGGAGGGTTTAAAGAAGGACACTCAACGGTGGATCACTGTTTTGCTCTCTGGTCCATCGCGCGGAAGTCGATCGAACAGAGGGGTAATCTATTCTGCTGCTTTGTGGACTTCCGTGCAGCATTCGATCTTGTGGGCAGGGAGCAGCTGTGGTCAACCCTGGTAGGGTACAAAATACATGGAAATTTATTGGCCTTGATCCAAGCCCTACATACTGAAAACTGGGCCCAGATCATCTTGGATGAGGATGGAGGATTGTCTAGGAGGATCCAGATTGGTAATGGCCTGAGGCAGGGGTGCGTGCTTGCCCCCTTGCTCTTTTCCCTGTTTTTAACTGACCTGCCCGTTAAATTAAGAGAGGTTAGAGGTGCTAGCCGGAAACTAGGAGGAAACCATATATCCTGCTTATTATGAGCAGATGATCTGGTAATTATGGGCCAGACGGAATAGGTCTTCAAAGTAAACTAAACCTGTTTAAAGAATACCGTTTAAATAAAAAAGTTAGTTGTGAACATGGAGAAGACCAAAATCCTATGTTTCGATCAGAACTGCTCAAGAAGGTAACAGAATATAGATACATGGGAATGTGGTTTGCGAGTAACCTGAAATGGTATACCCACCTGGAAGCTTTAAAAATGAGGGCAGGGGGGTGGCCAAGATGGCGAGGTGAGCGGACGCACTCTCCGCGAGCTCCACCGCACCTGAACCTTTAACCCTGAATTTACGCTGATCTCTTCCCGGTCGGCCGTAGAAAGACGGCGGGGACGAATGAGCAACCTCTGGTCCGCCATAGAATGGCCCTGAAACCAAGGTCGTAACACAAGAGCCCCAGGAAACAGACCGAGGCCGGAGCGGGTCACGAAAGGAGCCACGAGGCGCTATCCGCCGGCGCACAGGGAGACGCCGAGACCCGGCCCACGACGGACCTGGGAGCGGCAGGCTGCCGGATTGTGGGGGCGCGACCTTAGCGGCCCCCGCGGACGCAACCCAGAATCCGCAGGACAACTGGAAGTGCTCAGCAGCACTGCCGGTGCAACCCGGCCGGCAAGGGACCTCTACGCGAGGCCGGGGATGCGGCCTATAACCGGAGCGGCCCGGAACTCCTCGGCGGAGCGGGCGTAGACCAGACCTGCCGCTGATGGAGGTGAGGTGGAGGCTGGCGGTAGCGGGGAGAGAAGCGGAGAGCAATCCTCAAGGCACGAAGATTACCTTGAGGGATAGGCCCCGGCCCAGGCCTGCCTAAGGAGTGCGGCCTAATTTTCACGTGGCCGGTCGGCCATTCAATCCTCGCTTCGCGGCTGATAGCACATTTCGGGGGCCCCCTCATCTCAACCAGCCCCTGGCAGCAGTGCAGAGCCGATAGCGGTAGGGCCGCTGACCGGAGAGGACCGGTGGCCTGGAAGCAGGAGAGGAGCGACTGGCCCCCTCCCCCATCCTCCCCCTCTACGAACTACGTGGCGGACACCGGAGCGGGCGGCCTGACTGGGACCTGGGGGCCTCCTGCTGTAATTGGCCCCATACGAAACTGGACCCCGCCGACCGACACTGGCATACGGACCGGCGGTGTCGCAGAGAGTGGCCTCGGGCCCGGAGTGACGGGCACGGCGGTCCGGTGCGGTCGGCCCGCAGCTTGGTGAGCGCATTGGATCATCGCCGGCAGACGCCAGGGGCGGCGGAGTCACAAGGCAGCTGCAGGCGAGGGCCTACGGGCGGACACGTCCCCGGGGTGCCCATGACGACGGGGGCAAGGATGGCCTACTGAAGCAGCCCGAAGACTGCAGGAGACCCGGTTGCTCACTACTGAGAGGACACAGCAAAGGCCCAAGGAGGGACGGAGGCACGGATTGAGCCCACGTGATCCCCTACGACGGCGAAGACGACTGACGGAAGCTCACAGTCAGGTCGGTGCTTCGCGGGGAATACAGGCTGGGACTTGCCAGACAGCAGCAGAGGTCGGGTGGGCCTGGAGGCCGCAGAAGTAGTGTTAGCAGCCCGAGGTCTGAGAAAGGTACGAGACTGACCTGCACCAGATTGGAAGATCTATCACATGACTGGTCAGTAGCGGGCAGTGGATACCGCACTGTGATTGCTCCCGGGGTGTGCGCCGAAGATCTATGGTGGAGGCGGGCGCCGGGGCTGACGGACTGAACAACGGAGTCGAGAGAGGTGCCCTCACCCGGTTGGCGGTGCCCCTACACATTGTTGGCTGCCGCTTTGGGCCGGAGACCCGACAAGACTTGCTTTAGTGGAGCCCACGTCTGCAATGGCCAGCAACAGAGGGAACAAGAAAGGGGAACGGACATTACCAGAAATGATGAGCAGGGGAACGACGAAACAAGACAATGGGCAACACTCGCCAGGCCCCTCGAGAAGCTCACTGGAGGCGGGAGATAGGGAGCCGCCGGTCACCAGGTCCTTCCTGGAATCTCTTTTCAGTTCCCTGCGGAATGATTTTCAGACACTAAAACAGGAGGTAGCCGGAGAGGTCCGAGAGGTGCGGAGAGAGGTCGATAGTCTAGGCGAAAGAGTGGCTACCATGGAAGGATCCGGACACTCCAGGGATGAAGAGATCGGGCACCTACAGCAGGAAGTGCTGCGTCTAAGGGAACAGCAGCTAGACCTCCAGGCACACAATGAAGATCTCGAAAACCGGTCCCGCCGGAATAACATCTGGGTCCGGGGAGTGCCGTCCAGAGAGGAAGGGGAGGACGTCGCTGGCTACTTACAAAGCATGTTCAGAGAGATACTGGGTGAGCCAGAGGACTTTCCTATAAGAATTGACAGGGCACATAGGGTGGGTGCGACGCGCCGAGCCTCGGCACCCCCGCCTGATATACTGGCCTTCTTGCCGGACTTCCCGCTTAAAGAGCGAATCCTTCGTGAAGCAAGGAAACAGCAATTGTTGCAATTCCAGGGGCACCCGGTTGCTCTCTTCCAGGACTTATAGACGATCACGCTTTAAAAACGCAGAACGTTTAAAATAGCGACAGACTTTTTGAGGTCCTATGGGACGCAGTATTCATGAGGACATCCTTTCCGATTCATCTTCCGGTGGAATGGAGTCCTACATCAACTTCGCTCCCTTCAGGACACCTGCGAAGTGCTCGGGATCACCGCGACAGATGAAGACATCCACACGCCGCGCCGTAGGCGTGTCACTAGAGAAGGCTGGCAGAGAGTCCTGGACCATCGGCCTTCCGCCTCTTCTGCTTGATCAGACTCACCCACCATCCGAGCTGGAATGGACGGTGCACTGCGGGAGGCGGCTGGAGACAATGCTCTGAATGATGTAGCGCTGACGGCCTAAGACGACTCCGGGGGGAGATCCACACAGCCTTCCTCATTCTGCAGGTTTGGGGGTTCTAGGAGACGGGGGTGGCAGGCGAGGGTGTAGTGGCTGGACGTCCACTTCAATACTTTACCACAGACTCGTCCCTTTAGGACCGGACTGGGACTATGACATTCTGGGACTTGTTGAGGGTTGATGGGAAGGGGGAAGGGAGGGATGGTGGGGAGTTTTGGGGGTTTGGTTGGGGAGAGAGGGCTGGGGGGGTGGGGATGGGGATCTTTTGGGTAGGGGCTGGGGATTTGGAAGAAAGGGGGTGGGTCATCCAGTGCACTATGCAGGTCCTAACCGCTTTGGCGGCATTCATATACCTTGCCTCGCTCAGGCGGGGGAATTACGCTTTCACTTATACCTTCTCCTATGCCTCCCGGCACTTTTAAGGTGGTGACCCTTAATGTCAGGGGCCTCAACAACCCGGTCAACAGGCGGGCAGTATTGTCTCTCCTGGAGAACGCCCAAGCTGATATTTGCCTCCTTCAGGAGACACACCTACTATCCCGAGACACTCACAGACTGCGCTCACATAAATTTCCGACACAATTTTTCTCTTCTAGCAACACTAAGATAGCGGGGTGGCAATCCTGGTGGCCCGACACTTTAGGGGGGAAATCCTTCACAAACACCCAGAACACAAAGGTCGGTTGTTAGCATACCGGTTTAAGATTAGAGGTATCGCTTTTACAGTTGGGTCCCTGTATAGCCCTAATGAACAGCAAGAGTGCTTCTTGCAATCAGCGCTTGTAGACGTCACTGCTTCGCAGGATAGACATGTTATCACCGGAGGAGACTTTAATATGGTCTTTGACTCAGCCATGGATAGATCCGCGCAACGCTCCCCGCAGGTCGGGGAGTTCTCAGCCGGGTGTAAGGCACAGTTGTCGGAGGTAGACCTGCACGACCTCTGGCGTCACATGCATCCCACTGACAGGGGGTATTCACATTACTCCCATGCTCACAAGACGTACGCGAGGCTAGACCATCTCCTGGTCACAACCCCAGTACGGGCCTTGGTCTCGGCGTCGGACATGGGAGTGCTGTCCTTATCAGATCATGCCCCGGTCTCCGCCACTCTGTGTCTACCGCCGGTGGCTAATCCTCCCAGAACATGGCGCCTCCGCGACACCTTGCTGCACAGGAAGGTAGTGGTTGACCGCATCGAGGGTGCTATCCGAGAGTATCTGTCCCACAACGACAACCCTGACACCACCCTGGCAACGCAGTGGGCAGCCTTGAAGGCAGTTCTTAGGGGGAACTTTTGGCCATCTCCGCTGCTGAAAATAAAGAACGACAGAACAAGAGGGATGAACTTACTCAGCGGGTTCGCGAGCTTGAACAGATGCACCGCAGGACGGGAGCCCCCAGGATATGGAGGCAGCTTAAGGAGGCGAGGAAACTCCTGGTGGCCCTAGACTTGGACCGCGCGGAGTACGCTGCGCTTCGCCTGCGCCATGCATACTATACCAGGGGGACCGCTGTGGCAGACTGTTGGCTAATAGGCTCCGAGTGGCGCATCAGAGTCAGCTATTGAAAGAGATCGCTGACTCCACAGGGTCGGTGGTGTCGGAAGACGCCCATATAGCTGAAACGTTCCGCAGATTTTACGCGGATCTATATGCCGGAGACGCGCCAGATGAAACTGCGACGTCCACATACTTAGACTCGGTCACCCTGCCCTCCTTGGACCCCTCGCAGGCAGAGCACCTAGATAGGGAAATTCGAATAGAAGAAGTAATCTCCGCTATCGCCAGACTCAAGCATGGCAAAGCTCCGGGACCGGACGGATATACCTCGCTTTTTTATAAAACGTTCTGCACGACATTAGCCCCGATCCTCACCCGCCTTTTTAACTCGTTCGCTACTCCAGGGGCCATTCCACCTGACCTCCTGCGAGCCTCACTCACAGTTATTCCCAAACCCGGGAAAGATCGAACGCACTGCGGCTCCTACAGGCTGACATCCCTCTTGAATGTGGATTTAAAATTGTACACAGGGATCCTTGCGGCCCGACTAGCCCCCCACCAACCGGGACTTATAGATCCGGACCATGCGGGATTTGTTCCGGGGAGGCAGACGGTGGACAACACTAAGAGGATTGTTCATCTCTTGGAGAAGGCCTCCCGGATTCCAGGAGAGAGAGATTGATGCTGGCGGTGGATGCTGAGAAGGCGTTTGACCGAGTGCACTGGCCTTATCTCGAACAGGTCTTGACGAAGGCAGGCATAGGAGATAAGTTCCGCTCCATGATCCTTAATTGCTACAGATTACCGACTGCGGTGTTGCGAGTGAATGGTTATAATTCGAGGAGCTTTAACATCGAGAGAGGTACCAGGCAGGGGTGCCCGCTCTCACCCCTACTCTTCACCCTTTATATGGAACCATTCGCCCAATGGGTACGCACCAATCCGGCGGCGACAGGGGTGCGGTTCGGGGGCTTTACTCACACCATAAGCCTCTACGCGGATGACATCATACTATCGCTAGACGAGCCCCGTACGGCCCTCCCGGCATGCATCGAGGAGCTGGACTCCTTTGCTGCTGTCGCGGGTTTTAAAATGGACATGGGGAATTCTGTGGCTCTGGACGTCTCCCTTACGCCAGCCACTAGATCTCATCTACAAGGCCTATTCCCCATGCTCTGGTCGTCGGAACTGGTGCCTTACTTGGGGATCCAGCTGGCCCCCACCTTGCCGGCCATGGTGACGGCTAACTACACCGCACTGGGCAAGAAGATCCGGGAGGAACTAGGACGATGGAATCGCAGCACCCTTTCCTGGTTAGGTAGAATAGGTGCTGTCAAAATGACGGTCCTACCCCAGGTTCTTTACTTGTTTCGGGCCTTGCCGCTCCAGCCACCGGTCGGTTGGATCCAACAGATACAGGCAGACCTCTCGCGCTTTATCTGGCAAGGCAGGAAGCCCAGAATGCGCAGGACCCTCTCCATGTTAGCCCCTGAGGCAGGAGGGCTTGGAATACCGGATCTTCGCAAATACTTCCAAGCAGCACAGCTGCGCTATCTGGTAGAATGGAGTAGGTGGGAATCAGATAAGCACTGGCTCTTCCAGGATCAGGCAGTGGCGGGCGACCCCTGCAGGAAGTCCCATTTCTACGCCGGCCTCACCGCCCCGCAAATCTGTATGCCTCCTTTGTCACCAGAGTACCCTTGCGGGTCTGGGATGCCACCAACCTCACACATAACCTTACTACATTCCCGTCACCACTCACACCGTTGGTGGACAACCCGGACTTTACGCCGGGGATGGAAAGGGGGGCCTTTACCCACTGGCGAGCGCCCGGGTGTCGAGCCCTGTGTCATATGTATGGCCCAGTAGGAGTCATCCCCTTCCCGCACTTCCGACAGGAATTCGCATTCCCTGAATCTGAAAGACTCCACTATATGCAGGCTCGCCACTGGGCACTACACCCGCAGGTACGGGGGTCGGCCGATAGACAACTCCTCCCATATGAGAGATGGCTTCTGACACGTACGTCAGATTCGAAATTGATCACGGATCTCTGTAGGCTACTGCAACCACTCTCTTCACACCTTTACAGCCCGGGAAGGGAGCACTGGGAACAGGAGTTGGGAAGGACACTGAGCCACAAGGAATGGGAGCAGATATCCTACAGGGCAAGACACTCGGCATACCACATGGGCCTCACTGAAACGCTGACTAAGGTTTCTACCTTCTGGTACTACACGCCGGAGCGGGTCCATGAAATGGACCGTAGCAAGGACGACACCTGTTGGAGAGGGTGCGGACACCGGGGCACACTGACACACATTCTATGGGACTGTCCGCTTCTAGAGCCCTACTGGAAGGAAGCGTTAGATGAAATTGATTCCCATTTTGACACAGAACTGCTTCCCCGCATACACCCTGTTAGGGCTCCCAAACGGGTTGATGTATCCCCTCAGATCACGCAGGGGCAGACAGATAGCCATCGCATTGGGTTCAGCTGTTCAGAACATTTTATTACATTGGCGCACCGCCACATTACCCTCTATCACAGGGTGGCTACATAGATTATGGCATGTACTGGGCATGGAGAAATTAGCACTCACAGTGGCAGGGGATGTAGAGCAATTTAACAATCTTTGGCAACCATTCCACTCTTTGCTGCTCACTGAATTCAAGGAACTCACCTGTCCCAAATACCTCGGCCTCTTGAGGCTCACGAGCCATGCAGCACCAACCACCTGAGTAGATAAGGGATCCACCTCTTTCCCTAAGGGCGACCAAGGTAGACGGCTGGGAGCAGACCTGCGCACTGGGCGATGGGTGGGTGGGGGGGGGCAAGGGAATTGGGGATTCAGGAGTTGGGGGTTGGGGGGGAGTTTGGGAAGGGAAGGGTATTCTATTATTGCAACAATGCATACCCTTCAATGTCGCTACGGACTGGCCCGCGATCAAACTGTCCTTTGAAGATACAACACTGTGGGCGCGGCCTTGTCCACACTGACCTGATGCCTCATACACTCTGTATGTTTGTCCATTTATGTTGCACCAAATAAAATACTTTAAACATAAAAATGAGGGCTTTGGCTTCTGTGAAGGGACTAAATGTCCGATCGGCCGGTTATAAAGGCCTACCTAGCAATGGTCCCTCAACAATTCCTGTATGGGGCAGAGGTACTTTATTTAAGTGGCAAAAACTGTTGGGATAAAGAGGAGGAAAATATCCTAAAAAGGCTGTTCTCGTTGCCAAGATCGTCTACGGTACAAGCAGCAAGACTAGAGTTGGAAATCACCTCTTGGGCCATAACAGCCTGAATGGTCCTAATACGATCTGGCAGCGTCTAGGGTCAGGTGAGGCCCAAAAAATCTCTCAGTGGTGTAAAGGTGAAATTGCCACCAGTGAGCTGTCTTGGGCAAAAGAGACAAAAGCCTCAATAAGCAAAGCGTTTAGAGTGCTTAGATGAAGGCGATGCCCTCAGTCGCTCCAATTATATTAGATAAGAAAGAACTTAGGTCCCTGGGATTTGAAATGTCTCGTATACATGACCAGGAGTACCTCTTGCAAAAAACCTTAGTGTCCCACATGACCTTGGCTTGGAAAAATGATCTACATTATCCTTATGTAGACAGATTTCCTAGCTACCGTTTCAGGCGTGAAGTGTTAAGAGTGCTATGCAAATAATGGGGTTATAAATGTAATGATAGATAGTAAGAGTAAATGAACTTGCACTTTAGGTACCACCTGTGACATTTTACATATTTTACATATTTGAAGAGTTTAGATATACAAAGGGAGTTTCTAGGCCCGATTTTTAAAAAATACGGGATTAAGAATAGGATGCAAGCTGTTAACCTTTTAGTGGGAATGATGAATTTAGATATAGCCTGTGCCATGGGGAAATTCATGAATAAAGTTAAAGTGTTCCTCAAATGTACAGAGTAAATATTGTAAGTTGATCCTTAGGATAATACAAGAGTGTGCAATTTAAGGATAACAGTACTGTAGGCGAAATACTTGAAGGACTTGATGCACAAAAATGAATTATTTGATTTTAACAATTTTAGGATGATATTTGCCTCTTATTTTATAGGAAATGTGTTATTTAGGCATGAAGAAGATGCGCTACCCTTTTTATGATACTGACTTGTCTATGCTTTTTAATCAAATGATATGCTGCTAATTGTATACCTTTATGGTTGTAAAAAAACAAATAAAGTTTTAATGACTGACTGACTGACCCTTTTTTGGCAAAGTGTCTAGCTGTAGTTTTTTAACCCTAGCTCTGCCGGCACCTAGGAAAACCTAGCAAACCAATACATTTTTGAAAAGTAGACACCCAGGGCAATCCAGGATGGGGTGACGTGACTGCCTCTCAATAGGTTCTGTTACCCAGAATCCCTTGCAAACCTCTAAAAAATTGACCAAAAAAACACATTTTCCCCACATTTCTGTGGTGGAAAGTTCTGGAATCTGTGTGGATCTACGAATTTCCACCCGCTCTGCGTTCCCCAAAGTCTTATGGGAAAAATGGTACCTCACTTGTGTGGGTCCGCCTAGTGCCTGCGACAGGAAAAGGCGCAAAACGCAACGTGGTCACAACTAAATTTCTCAATGAAAAATTACCCTTTTTTGGCAAAGTGCCTAGCTGTAGTTTTTTAACCCAAGCTCTGCCGGCACCTAGGGAAACCTAGCAAACCTAGCAAACCTTTAGATTTTTTAAAAGTAACACACCCATGGAAATCCAGAATGGGGTGACTTGACTGCCTCCCACCAGGTTCCATTACCCAGAATCCCTTGCAAACCTCTAAAAAATATACACAAAAAACACATTTTCCCCACATTTCTGTGGTGGAAAGTTCTGGAATCTGCGTGGATATACAAATTTCCATCCACCCTGCGTTCACCAAAGCCTTATGAGAAAAATGGTACCTCACTTGTGTGTCTCGGCCTAGTGCCCGCGATAGGAAACGGCGCAAAATGCAACGTAGTCTCACCTCAATTTCGCAGTGAAAAATGACCCTTTTTTGGCGAAGTGCCTAGCTGTCGTTTTTGAATCATAGCTCTGCCGGCACCTAGGGAAACCTAGCAAACCTATACATTTTTGAAAAGTAGAAACCCGGGGTATTCCAGGGAGGTATCGCTTGCTTGGATCCTCCAACGTTTCCTTACCCAGAATGCCCTGCAAACCTCAATTTTAGCTGAAAAAAATCACTTTCTCATACATTTTTGTGTGTGAAAGTGTGGCATCGCAGGGCTCACACAAATTTCCTATCACCCAGCGTTCCCGCAGGTCTCCCGATAAAAATGGTGCCTCATTTGTGTGAGAGGCCCAAGGACCCGCGATATGCAAGGGCCCAAAACGTAGTTAGGCGACATCAAAATTGCCTATCTCAAAACCCCCTGGTTTTGGAAGGGGGGGTCACCTGGGTTTTTGGCCCCGTGCTCAGCGACCATCTAGGGAAACCTACCAAACTGACACATTTCTAAAAAGTAGACACCTGGGGGCTTCCAAGGAGGTATGGCTCGAGTGGATCCCCCAAAGTTACTTTACCCAGAATCCCCTGCAAACCTCAGTTTCAGCTGAAAAATTTACTTTTTTCAGACATTTTTGTGCGGGCATCACCGGGCTTACACAAATTTCCTATTTTTTTTGGGGGGTGGGGGCATTGGTATGCCCATTCTGGGCAGCCACCACCCTCGCGCACAAAAAAAGCCAGCGTAATCGTTGGCGACTAGTGGACTTTTTGCTCCCCCGGCGGGGCAGATTGGGGGCTAATGCCCCCATCTGCCCCTGCCTAGTAGATTTCAGGGATTTTCTGGGCATATTTTAATTAGGGTGGGGCCTGCCCAAAACAGCATGCCAATGCCCCCATCCTAATAAAAATTTGCCCCAAATCATCCCTGGTGTCTAGTGGGCTTTTCTCCCCCCAGGGGGGCAGGAAGGCTGTAATTTTTGTGGGGGAGGGGATGAGGGCATCAGCATGCCCGTTTTGGGGAGCCCCCACCCTAATTAAAATTTGCTGCAAAAAAATCCCTGAAGTCTAGTGATCTCTCCCCCGGGGTGCAGATTGGGGGCTAATGCCCCCATCTGCCCCTCAGGGGTTTCAGAAAGCCTCCTAGACGCCAGGGATTTTTTAGGGAAATTTTTAATTAGGGTGCGGGCTGCCCAAAACGGGCATGCCAATGCCACCACCCTAATTAAAATTTGCCAAAAAAATTCCTGCCGTCTAGTGGGCTTTTTGCCCCCCTTGGGGGCAGATGGGGGGCTACTGCCCCATCTGCCCCCCAGGGGGGGCAGGAAGGCTGTCATTTTTGCAGGGGAGGAGGTGGAGAATCGGCACGCCTGTTTTGGGCATGACCCTACCCTAATTAAAATTTTCTCAGAAAGCCCACTAGACGCCAGGGATTTTTTGGGACAAATTTTAATTAGGGTGGGGGCTGCCCAAAACGGGCATGTCAATTCCCCCACCCTAAATAAAATTTGCCCAAAAAAATCACGGGCGTCTAGTGGGCTTTTTTACCCCCCGGGGGGGCAAATTGGGGGCTCCTGCCCCATCTGCTCCTCATGGGGTGCAGAAAGCCCTCTAAACGCCTGGGATTTTTTGGGCAAATTTTAATTAGGGTGGGGGCTGCCCAAAATGGGCATTTGTCAATGTCCCCTCCCTAATTAAAATTTGCCCAAAAAATCCCTGGCGTCTTGTGGGCTTTCCCCCCCCTGGGGGGCAGATTGGGGGCTATTGCCCCATCTGCCCCCCAGGAGGGGCAGGAAGGCTGTAATGTTTGCTGGAGTGGGTGGGGCATGGGAATACCCATTTTTGCAGCCCCACACTAATTCATATTTGCCCCCAAACAAATCACAGGTGTCAAGTGGGCTTTCTTCCCCCCAAGGGGCATATTGGGGGCCAATACCCCATCTGCCCCCCTGGGGGAGGCAGAAAGGCTGTAATGGTGGCGGGGTAGGGGCATGGGCATGCCTGTTTTCGGCAGCCCCCACCCTTAGTTTTACTTTCTAAAAAATCCCTGGTGTCTAGTGGGCTTTACACCCCCCTGAAGGGGCAGATTAGGGGCCAATACCCCATCTGCCCCCCCAGGGGGGACGGATGGCTGTAATGGTGGTGGGTGGGTGGGGACATTGGCGTGCCCATTTTGGGCAGCACCCACCCAAACAAAAAACTTCAAAAAACAAATCCCTGGTGTTTAGTGGGCTTTCTGCCCCCCCCGAAGGAGCAGATTAGGGGCCTATGCCCTATTTGCCCCCAGGGGGGGCAGAAAGACTGTAATGATTGCGGGGGCTAGGGGCATGGGCATGCCCGTTTTGTGCAGGCCCCACCCTTATTTTAAACTTCTTTTAAATTCCCTGGTGCCTAGTGGGCTTTTTGCCCCCCTGGGGGGGCAGATTGGGGGCAAAAAGACAAAATTGTGCCAATTTAAATTGGGGGGAGCAAAGACCCTTGCCCAAGGGGCCGCCCCCCCTTCCCTGGTGTCTAATGGGTGTATCCCTGCTTGGGCATCGCCCTCCTGTGGCAATCCCCAAGCAGGGATCCACTGGGGAGGGGTACCATTGGAAAGGGGAGATTCTCCCCTTGCCAACGATACCTCTCCCATCTTTCTACGTGCTCAGGAGGCTGAGATAGCCCCCTAAGCACGTAGAAAGGGAAACTGAAATGAGCCTCTTGGCTCATTTCAGTTTCGGTTTCACTGAAATTACGTCAGCGCGACGTGCGCGCTGATCGTCATTTCAGGGAAACCAGGGGAGGGGGGCCATGGGAGTTCTTCCCCAGCTCTCGAGGCTGTTTTAGCAAAAAGGGTATCCCTTTGGTGACCGCACCAGAGGGATTTCCATTGCGAAGTTTCAAGACGAGCTGGACTCCCCATCAACACACGTCCACTGTGTGCCATGACGAGTCCAGCTCGTCATCAGCAGGGAAGGAGTTAAGTTTCAGATAATTTGTGTCAACCAGTATAAGTATCTCCCAAAAACCCTTTTCTTCTGATAGAGATGAAAGGAGCAGGGCAGAGTAGCCTCATTTGTCTAAAAAAAGAACACTGTGCTTTTAAGGAACCAGGCACCACCAGTATCCCATCATGCATAGCAGGTGGCAGTTACTTCAATTAATTTTGGCGGCTTCTGATAATAGATATGTAATAAAGCCATTCCTCTGTCCAATCTACCAGGAGGAGGGAGGGTCACTTACTACTTTCATGGAAATGGGGTGGTGTGGAGTGCAAAAAAACAATGGATTTAGGCCCAGATCTCTGTACTAGGTTGAATGTATGACATTGTTCTGCATTCTGTCCATCAACTGTTGTTTTGCATTTGTCACCCCAAGTGGGATGGGTATGCTCAGACGTGAGTCCCATGCTCTCCACACCACTGGAGTCAAGCTATCCTGGCTGAAGACGGCTGATAGCCAGAAACCGGTCCTAGGATGCTTGATTCCGGTCCAGGAAAGACATGGTTTTGGCAGTTCGGGCTGGACTGTTCCCATGAGGCACAGGGTCAAGAATGATTTGCACATGGCCATGTCTGAACTGGGGTGGTGTGGAGTGCAAAAAGATAATGGATTTAGGCCCAGATCTCTGTACTGGGGTGAATGTATGACATTGTTCTGCATTCTGTCCATCAACTGTTGTTTTGCATTTGTCACCCCGAGTAGGATGGGTATGCTCAGACATGAGTCCCATGCTCTCCACACCACTGGAGTCAAGCTATCCTGGCTGAAGACGGCTGATATCCAGAAACCGGTCCGAGGATGCTTGATTCCGGTCCAGGAAAGATATGGTTTTGGTAGTTTGGGCTGGACTGTTCCCATATGGCACAGGGTCAAGGCTGATTTGCACATGGCCATGTCTGAACTGGGGTGGTGTGGAGTGCAAAAAAACGATGGATTTAG
Source organism: Lissotriton vulgaris (assembly GCF_964263255.1). NCBI lineage: Eukaryota > Metazoa > Chordata > Amphibia > Caudata > Salamandridae > Lissotriton > Lissotriton vulgaris. The sequence continues at coordinate 809,972,396 of NC_141695.1, read as the reverse complement.
GACCAATTCTCTGTACTGGGGTGAATGTATGACATTGTTCTGCATTCTGCCCATCAACTGTTGTTTTGCATTTGTCACCCTGAGTGGGATGGGTATGCTCAGACATGAGTCCCATGTTCTCCACATCATTGGAGTCAAGCTATTCTGGCTGAAGACGGTGATAGCCAGAAACCCGTCCTACGATGCATGATTCCGGTCCAGGAAAGACAATTGTTTTGGCAGTTCGGGCTGCACTGTTCCCATGAGGCACAGGGTCAAGAATGATTTGCATATGGCCATGTATGAACTGGGGTGGTGTGGAGTGCAAAAAGATAATGGATTTAAGCCCAGATCTCTGTACTGGGGTGAATGTATGACATTGTTCTGCATTCTGTCCATCAACTGTTGTTTTGCATTTGTCACCCCGAGTAGGATGGGTATGCTCAGACGTGAGTCCCATGCTCTCCACACCACTGGAGTCAAGCTATCCTGGCTGAAGACGGGTGATATCCAGAAACCGGTCCGAGGATGCTTGATTCCGGTCCAGGAAAGATATGGTTTTGGTAGTTCGGCTGGACTGTTCCCATGAGGCACAGGGTCATGGCTGATTTGCACATGGCCATGTCTGAACTGGGGTGGTGTGGAGTGCAAAAAAAACGATGGATTTAGGCCCAGATCTCTGTACTGGGGTGAATGTATGACATTGTTCTGCATTCTGTCCATCAACTGTTGTTTTGCATTTGTCACCCCAAGTGGGATGGGTATGCTTAGACGTGAGTCCCATGCTATCCACACCACTGGAGTCAAGCTATCCTGGCTGAAGACGGCTGATAGCCACAAACCGGTACTAGGATGCTTGATTCCGGTCCAGGAAAGACATGGTTTTGGCAGTTCGGGCTGGACTGTTCCCATGAGGCACAGGGTCAAGGCTGATTATCATATGGCCATGTCTGAACTGGGGTGGTGTTGAGTCCAAAAAACCGATGGATTTAGGCCCAGATCTCTGTACTGGGGTGAATGTATGACATTGTTCTGCATTCTGTCCATCAACTGTTGTTTTGCATTTGTCAACCCAAGTGGAATGGGTATGCTCAGACGTGAGTCCCATGCTCTCCACACCACTGGAGTCAAGCTATCCTGGCTGAAGACGGCTGATAGCCAGAAACCAGTCCTAGGATGCTTGAGTCCGGTCCAGGAAAGACATGGTTTTGGCAGTTCGGGGTGGACTGTTCCCATGAGGCACAGGGTAAAGGCTGATTTGCATATGGCCATGTCTGAACTGGGGTGGTGTGGAGTGCAAAAAAACGATGAATTTAGGCCCAGATCTCTGTACTGGGATGAATGTATGACATTGTTCTGCATTCTGTCCATCAACTGTTGTTTTGAATTTGTCACCCCGAGTGGGATGGGTATGCTCAGATGTGAGTCCCATGCTCTCCACACCACTGGAGTCAAGCTATCCTGGCTGAAGACGGCTGATAGCCAGAAACCGGTCCTACGATGCATGATTCTGGTCCAGGAAAAACAATTGTTTTGGCAGTTCGGGCTGGACTGTTCCCATGAGGCACAGGGTCAAGAATGATTTGCATATGGCCATGTCTGAACTGGGGTGGTGTGGAGTGCAAAAAGATTATGGATTTAGGCCCGGATCTCTGTACTGGGGTGAATGTATGACATTGTTCTGCATTCTGTCCATCAACTGTTGTTTTGCATTTGTCACCCCGAGTGGGATGGGTATGCTCAGACGTGAGGCCCATGCTCTCCACACCACTGGAGTCAAGCTATACTGGCTGAAGACAGCTGATAGCCAGAAACCGGTCCTATGATGCTGGATTCCGGTCCAGCAAAGACATGGTTTTGCCAGTTCGGGCTGGACTGTTCCCATGAGGCACAGGCTCAAGGCTGATTTGCATATGGCCATATCTCAACTGGGGTGGTGTGGAGTGCAAAAAGACGATGGATTTAGGCCCAGATCTCTGTACTGGGGTGAATGTATGACATTGTTCTGCATGCTGTCCATCAACTGTTGTTTTGCATTTGTCACCCCGAGTGGGATGGGTATGCTTGATCGTGAGTCCCATGCTCTCCACACCACTGGAGTCAAGCTATCCTGGCTGAAGACGGTTGATAGCCAGAAACCGGTCCTAGGATGCTTGATTCCGGTCCAGGAAAGACATGGTTTTGGCAGTTCGGGCTGGACTGTTCCCATGAGGCACAGGGTCAAGGCTGATTTTCATATGGCCATGTCTGAACTGGGGTGGGGTGGAGTACAAAAAAAGATGGATTTAGGCCCAGATATCTGTACTGGGGTGAATGTATGCCATTGTTCTGAATTCTGTCCATCGACTGTTGTTTTGCATTTGTCACCCCGAGTGGGATGGGTATGCTTAGACGTGAGCGCCATGCTCTCCACACCACTGGAGTCAAGCTATCCTGGCTGAAGACGGCTGATAGCCAGAAACCGGTCCGAGGATGCTTGATTCCAGTCCAGGAAAGACATGGTTTTGGCAGTTCGGGCTGGACTGTTCCCATGAGGCACAGGGTCAAGGCTGATTTTCATATGGCCATGTCTGAACTGGGGTGGTGTGGAATACAAAAAAACGATGGATTTAGGCCCAGATCTCTGTACTGGGGTGAATGTATGACATTGTTCTGCATTCTGTCCATCAACTGTTGTTTTGCATTTGTGACCCCCCTGGGATGTGTATGCTCAGACGTGAGTCCCATGCTCTCCACACCACTGGAGTCAAGCTATCCTGGCTGAAGACGGCTGATAGCCAGAAACTGGTCCTAGGATGCTTGATTCCGGTCCAGGAAAGATATGGTTTTGGCAGTTCGGGCTGGACTGTTCCCATGAGGCACAGGGTCAAGGCTGATTTGCACATGGCCATGTCTGAACTGGGGTGGTGTGGAGTGCAAAAAAACGATTGATTTAGGCCCAGATCTCTTTACTGGGATGAATGTATGACATTGTTCTGCATTCTGTCCATCAACTGTTGTTTTGCATTTGTCACCCATAGTGGGATGGGTATGCTCAGACGTGAGTCCCATGCTCTCCACACCACTGGAGTCAAGCTATACTGGCTGAAGATGGCTGATAGCCAGAAACCGGTCCTATGATGCTTGATTCCGGTCCAGGAAAGACATGGTTTTGCCAGTTCGGGCTGGACTGTTCCCATGAGGCACAGGCTCAAGGCTGATTTGCATATGGCCATGTCTAAACTGGGGTGGGGTGGAGTGCAAAAAAACGATGGATTTAGGCCCAGATCTCTGTACTGGGGTGAATGTATGACATTGTTCTGCATTCTGTCCATCAACTGTTGTTTTGCATTTGTCACCCCGACTGGGATGTGTATGCTCAGACATGAGTCGCATGCTCTCCACACCACTGGAGTCAAGCTATCATGGCTGAAGACGGCTGATAGCCAGAAACCGGTCCTAGGATGCTTGATTCCGGTCCAGGAAAGACATGGTTTTGGCAGTTCGGGCTGGACTGTTCCCATGAGGCCCAGGGTCAAGGCTGATTTTCATATGGCCATGTCTGAACTGGGGTGGTGTGGAGTACAAAAAACTGATGGATTTAGGCCCAGATCTCTGTACTGGGGTGAATGTATGACATTGTTCTGCATTCTGTCCATCAACTGTTGTTTTGCATTTGTCAACCCGAGTGGGATGGGAATGCTCAGACGTGAGTCCCATGCTCTCCACACCACTGGAGTCAAGCTATCCTGGCTGAAGACGGCTGAGAGCCAGAAACCGGTCCTAGGATGCTTGATTCCGGTCCAGGAAAGACATGGTTTTGGCAGTTCGGGCAGGACTTTTCCCATGAGGCACAGGGTCAAGGCTGATTTGCACATGGCCATGTCTGCACTGGGGTGGTGTGGAGTGCAAAAAAGCGATGGATTTAGGCCCAGATCTCTGTACTGGGGTGAATGTATGACATTGTTCTGCATTCTGTCCATCAACTGTTGTTTTGCATTTGTGACCCCAACTGGGATGTGTATGCTCAGACGTGAGTCGCATGCTCTCCACACCACTGGAGTCAAGCTATCCTGGCTGAAGACGGCTGATAGCCAGAAACTGGTCCTAGGATGCTTGATTCCGGTCCAGGAAAGACATGGTTTTGGCAGTTCGGGCTGGACTGTTCCCATGAGGCACAGGGTCAAGGCTGATTTGCATATGGCCATGTCTGAACTGGGGTGGTGTGGAGTGCAAAAAAACGATGAATTTAGGCCCAGATCTCTGTACTGGGATGAATGTATGACATTGTTCTGCATTCTGTCCATCAACTGTTGTTTTGAATTTGTCACCCCGAGTGGGATGGGTATGCTCAGATGTGAGTCCCATGCTCTCCACACCACTGGAGTCAAGCTATCCTGGCTGAAGACGGCTGATAGCCAGAAACCGGTCCTACGATGCATGATTCTGGTCCAGGAAAAACAATTGTTTTGGCAGTTCGGGCTGGACTGTTCCCATGAGGCACAGGGTCAAGAATGATTTGCATATGGCCATGTCTGAACTGGGGTGGTGTGGAGTGCAAAAAGATAATGGATTTAGGCCCGGATCTCTGTACTGGGGTGAATGTATGACATTGTTCTGCATTCTGTCCATCAACTGTTGTTTTGCATTTGTCACCCCGAGTGGGATGGGTATGCTCAGACGTGAGGCCCATGCTCTCCACACCACTGGAGTCAAGCTATACTGGCTGAAGACAGCTGATAGCCAGAAACCGGTCCTATGATGCTTGATTCCGGTCCAGGAAAGACATGGTTTTGCCAGTTCGGGCTGGACTGTTCCCATGAGGCACAGGCTCAAGGCTGATTTGCATATGGCCATATCTCAACTGGGGTGGTGTGGAGTGCAAAAAGACGATGGATTTAGGCCCAGATCTCTGTACTGGGGTGAATGTATGACATTGTTCTGCATGCTGTCCATCAACTGTTGTTTTGCATTTGTCACCCCGAGTGGGATGGGTATGCTTAATCGTGAGTCCCATGCTCTCAACACCACTGGAGTCAAGCTATCCGGGCTGAAGACGGTTGATAGCCAGAAACCGGTCCTAGGATGCTTGATTCCGGTCCAGGAAAGACATGGTTTTGGCAGTTCGGGCTGGACTGTTCCCATGAGGCACAGGGTCAAGGCTGATTTTCATATGGCCATGTCTGAACTGGGGTGGGGTGGAGTACAAAAAAACGATGGATTTAGGCCCAGATATCTGTACTGGGGTGAATGTATGCCATTGTTCTGCATTCTGTCCATCGACTGTTGTTTTGCATTTGTCACCCCGAGTGGGATGGGTATGCTTAGACGTGAGCGCCATGCTCTCCACACCACTGGAGTCAAGCTATCCTGGCTGAAGACGGCTGATAGCCAGAAACCGGTCCGAGGATGCTTGATTCCAGTCCAGGAAAGACATGGTTTTGGCAGTTCGGGCTGGACTGTTCCCATGAGGCACAGGGTCAAGGCTGATTTTCATATGGCCATGTCTGAACTGGGGTGGTGTGGAATACAAAAAAACGATGGATTTAGGCCCAGATCTCTGTACTGGGGTGAATGTATGACATTGTTCTGCATTCTGTCCATCAACTGTTGTTTTGCATTTGTCAACCCGAGTGGGATGGGAATGCTCAGACGTGAGTCCCATGCTCTCCACACCACTGGAGTCAAGCTATCCTGGCTGAAGACGGCTGAGAGCCAGAAACCGGTCCTAGGATGCTTGATTCCGGTCCAGGAAAGACATGGTTTTGGCAGTTCGGGCAGGACTTTTCCCATCAGGCACAGGGTCAAGGCTGATTTGCACATGGCCATGTCTGCACTGGGGTGGTGTGGAGTGCAAAAAACCGATGGATTTAGGCCCAGATCTCTGTACTGGGGTGAATGTATGACATTGTTCTGCATTCTGTCCATCAACTGTTGTTTTGCATTTGTGACCCCAACTGGGATGTGTATGCTCAGACGTGAGTCGCATGCTCTCCACACCACTGGAGTCAAGCTATCCTGGCTGAAGACGGCTGATAGCCAGAAACTGGTCCTAGGATGCTTGATTCCGGTCCAGGAAAGACATGGTTTTGGCAGTTCGGGCTGGACTGTTCCCATGAGGCACAGGGTCAAGGCTGATTTGCACATGGCCATGTCTGAACTGGGGTGGTGTGGAGTGCAAAAAAACGATTGATTTAGGCCCAGATCTCTTTACTGGGATGAATGTATGACATTGTTCTGCATTCTGTCCATCAACTGTTGTTTTGCATTTGTCACCCATAGTGGGATGGGTATGCTCAGACGTGAGTCCCATGCTCTCCACACCACTGGAGTCAAGCTATACTGGCTGAAGATGGCTGATAGCCAGAAACCGGTCCTATGATGCTTGATTGCGGTCCAGGAAAGACATGGTTTTGCCAGTTCGGGCTGGACTGTTCCCATGAGGCACAGGCTCAAGGCTGATTTGCATATGGCCATGTCTAAACTGGGGTGGGGTGGAGTGCAAAAAAACGATGGATTTAGGCCCAGATCTCTGTACTGGGGTGAATGTATGACATTGTTCTGCATTCTGTCCATCAACTGTTGTTTTGCATTTGTCACCCCGACTGGGATGTGTATGCTCAGACATGAGTCGCATGCTCTCCACACCACTGGAGTCAAGCTATCATGGCTGAAGACGGCTGATAGCCAGAAACCGGTCCTAGGATGCTTGATTCCGGTCCAGGAAAGACATGGTTTTGGCAGTTCGGGCTGGACTGTTCCCATGAGGCCCAGGGTCAAGGCTGATTTTCATATGGCCATGTCTGAACTGGGGTGGTGTGGAGTACAAAAAACCGATGGATTTAGGCCCAGATCTCTGTACTGGGGTGAATGTATGACATTGTTCTGCATTCTGTCCATCAACTGTTGTTTTGCATTTGTCAACCCGAGTGGGATGGGAATGCTCAGACGTGAGTCCCATGCTCTCCACACCACTGGAGTCAAGCTATCCTGGCTGAAGACGGCTGAGAGCCGGAAACCGGTCCTAGGATGCTTGATTCCGGTCCAGGAAAGACATGGTTTTGGCAGTTCGGGCAGGACTTTTCCCATGAGGCACAGGGTCAAGGCTGATTTGCACATGGTCATGTCTGCACTGGGGTGGTGTGGAGTGCAAAAAAGCAATGGATTTAGGCCCAGATCTCTGTACTGGGGTGAATGTATGACATTGTTCTGCATTCTGTCCATCAACTGTTGTTTTGCATTTGTGACCCCAACTGGGATGTGTATGCTCAGACGTGAGTCGCATGCCCTCCACACCACTGGAGTCAAGCTATCCTGGCTGAAGACGGCTGATAGCCAGAAACTGGTCCTAGGATGCTTGATTCCGGTCCAGGAAAGACATGGTTTTGGCAGTTCGGGCTGGACTGTTCCCATGAGGCACAGGGTCAAGGCTGATTTGCACATGGCCATGTCTGAACTGGGGTGGTGTGGAGTGCAAAAAAACGATTGATTTAGGCCCAGATTTCTTTACTGGGATGAATGTATGACATTGTTCTGCATTCTGTCCATCAACTGTTGTTTTGCATTTGTCACCCATAGTGGGATGGGTATGCCCAGACGTGAGTCCCATGCTCTCCACACCACTGGAGTCAAGCTATACTGGCTGAAGATGGCTGATAGCCAGAAACCGGTCCTATGATGCTTGATTCCGGTCCAGGAAAGACATGGTTTTGCCAGTTCGGGCTGGACTGTTCCCATGAGGCACAGGCTCAAGGCTGATTTGCATATGGCCATGTCTGAACTGGGGTGGGGTGGAGTGCAAAAAAACGATGGATTTAGGCCCAGATCTCTGTACTGGGGTGAATGTATGACATTGTTCTGCATTCTGTCCATCAACTATTGTTTTACATTTGTCACCCCGAGTGGGATGGGTATGCTCAGACGTGAGTCCCATGCTCTCCACACCACTGGAGTCAAGCTATCCTGGCTGAAGACGGCTGATAGCCAAAAACCGGTCCGAGGATACTTGATTCTAGTCCAGGAAAGACATGGTTTTGGCAGTTCGGGCTGGACTGTTCCCATGGGGCACAGGGTCAAGGCTGATTTGCATATGGCCATGTCTCAACTGGGGTGGTGTGGAGTGCAAAAAGACGATGGATTTAGGCCCAGATCTCTGTACTGGGGTGAATGTATGACATTGTTCTGCATTCTGTCCATCAACTGTTGTTTTGCATTTGTCACCCCGAGTGGGATAAGTATGCTTAATCGTGAGTCCCATGCTCTCCACACCACTGGAGTCAAGCTATCCTGGCTGAAGACGGTTGATAGCCAGAAACCGGTCCTAGGATGCTTGATTCCGGTCCAGGAAAGACATGGTTTTGGCAGTTCGGGCTGGACTGTTCCCATGAGGCACAGGGTCAAGGCTGATTTTCATATGGCCATGTCTGAACTGGGGTGGGGTGGAGTACAAAAAAACGATGGATTTAGGCCCAGATATCTGTACTGGGGTGAATGTATGCCATTGTTCTGCATTCTGTCCATCGACTGTTGTTTTGCATTTGTCACCCCGAGTGGGATGGGTATGCTTAGACGTGAGCGCCATGCTCTCCACACCACTGGAGTCAAGCTATCCTGGCTGAAGACGGCTGATAGCCAGAAACCGGTCCTAGGATGCTTGATTCCAATCCAGGAAAGACATGGTTTTGGCAGTTCGGGCTGGACTGTTCCCATGAGGCACAAGGTCAAGGCTGATTTTCATATGGCCATGTCTGAACTGGGGTGGTGTGGAGTACAAAAAAACGATGGATTTAGGCCCAGATCTCTGTACTGGGGTGAATGTATGACATTGTTCTGCATTCTGTCCATCAACTGTTGTTTTGCATTTGTCAACCCAAGTGGGATGGGTATGCTCAGACGTGAGTCCCATGCTCTCCACACCACTGGAGTCAAGCTATCCTGGCTGAAGACGGCTGATAGCCAGAAACCGGTCCTAGGATGCTTGATTCCGGTCAAGAAAAGACATGGTTTCGGCAGTTCGGGCTGGACCTTTCCCATGAGGCACAGGGTCAAGGCTGATTTGCACATGGCCATGTCTGCACTAGGGTGGTGTGGAGTGCAAAAAAGCGATGGATTTAGGCCCAGATCTCTGTACTGGGGTGAATGTATGACATTGTTCTGCATTCTGTCCATCAACTGTTGTTTTGCATTTGTCACCCCGACTGGAATGTGTATGTTCAGACATGAGTCGCATGCTCTCCACACCACTGGAGTCAAGCTATCCTGGCTGAAGACGGCTGATAGCCAGAAACCGGTCCTAGGATGCTTGATTCTGGTCCAGGAAAGACATGGTTTTGGCAGTGCGGGCTGGACTGTTTCCATGAGGCACAGGGTCAAGGCTGATTTGCACATGGCCATGTCTGATCTGGGGTGGTGTGGAGTGCAAAAAAATGATGGATTTAGGCCCAGATCTCTTTACTGGGATGAATGTATGACATTGTTCTGCATTCTGTCCATCAACTGTTGTTTTGCATTTGTCACCCCTAGTGGGATGGGTATGCTCAGACGTGAGTCCCATGCTCTCCACACCACTGGAGTCAAGCTATACTGGCTGACGACGGCTGATAGCCAGAAACCGGTCCTATGATGCTTGATTCGGGTCCAGGAAAGATATGGTTTTGCCAGTTCGGGCTGGACTGTTCCCATGAGGCACAGGCTCAAGGCTGATTTGCATATGGCCATGTCTGAACTGGGGTGGGGTGGAGTGCAAAAAAACGATGGATTTAGGCCCAGATCTCTGTACTGGGGTGAATGTTTGACATTGTTCTGCATTCTGTCCATCAACTGTTGTTTTGCATTTGTCACCCCGAGTGGGATGTGTATGCTTAGACGTGAGTCCCATGCTCTCCACACCACTGGAGTCAAGCTATACTGGCTGAAGATGGCTGATATTTTTTTTTTTTTTTGAAATGACAAAAACCCAGGCAGACTTTGAACACAAAAGCTGGCTAAATAAAGAATAATAAAAACATAAATGTGTACTGAATAAAAAGTAATGCAATGGACTGAAATATATCAAAAGTAGTTGAAATTTAATAGATAATACACTCTTTACATAAAATACATAAAAAACATGTGGCTATTATTAAAGATGGCTGATAGCCAGAAACCGGTCCTATGATGCTTGATTCCGGTCCAGGAAAGACATGGTTTTGGCAGTTCGGGCTGGACTGTTCCCATGAGGCACAGGGTCAAGGCTGATTTGCACATGGCCATGTCTGAACTGGGGTGGTGTGGAGTGCAAAAAAACGATTTATTTAGGCCCAGATCTCTTTACTGGGATGAATGTATGACATTGTTCTGCATTCTGTCCATCAACTGTTGTTTTGCATTTGTCACCCCGACTGGAATGTGTATGTTCAGACATGAGTCGCATGCTCTCCACACCACTGGAGTCAAGCTATCCTGGCTGAAGACGGCTGATAGCCAGAAACCGGTCCTAGGATGCTTGATTCTGGTCCAGGAAAGACATGGTTTTGGCAGTGCGGGCTGGACTGTTTCCATGAGGCACAGGGTCAAGGCTGATTTGCACATGGCCATGTCTGATCTGGGGTGGTGTGGAGTGCAAAAAAATGATGGATTTAGGCCCAGATCTCTTTACTGGGATGAATGTATGACATTGTTCTGCATTCTGTCCATCAACTGTTGTTTTGCATTTGTCACCCCTAGTGGGATGGGTATGCTCAGACGTGAGTCCCATGCTCTCCACACCACTGGAGTCAAGCTATACTGGCTGACGACGGCTGATAGCCAGAAACCGGTCCTATGATGCTTGATTCGGGTCCAGGAAAGATATGGTTTTGCCAGTTCGGGCTGGACTGTTCCCATGAGGCACAGGCTCAAGGCTGATTTGCATATGGCCATGTCTGAACTGGGGTGGGGTGGAGTGCAAAAAAACGATGGATTTAGGCCCAGATCTCTGTACTGGGGTGAATGTTTGACATTGTTCTGCATTCTGTCCATCAACTGTTGTTTTGCATTTGTCACCCCGAGTGGGATGTGTATGCTTAGACGTGAGTCCCATGCTCTCCACACCACTGGAGTCAAGCTATACTGGCTGAAGATGGCTGATAGCCAGAAACCGGTCCTATGATGCTTGATTCCGATCCAGGAAAGACATGGTTTTGGCAGTTCGGGCTGGACTGTTCCCATGAGGCACAGGGTCAAGGCTGATTTGCACATGGCCATGTCTGAACTGGGGTGGTGTGGAGTGCAAAAAAACGATTTATTTAGGCCCAGATCTCTTTACTGGGATGAATGTATGACATTGTTCTGCATTCTGTCCATCAACTGTTGTTTTGCATTTGTCACCCATAGTGGGATGGGTATGCTCAGACGTGAGTCCCATGCTCTCCACACCACTGGAGTCAAGCTATACTGGCTGAAGATGGCTGATAGCCAGAAACCGGTCCTATGATGCTTGATTCCGGTCCAGGAAAGACATGGTTTTGCCAGTTCGGGCTGGACTGTTCCCATGAGGCACAGGCTCAAGGCTGATTTGCATATGGCCATGTCTAAACTGGGGTGGGGTGGAGTGCAAAAAAACGATGGATTTAGGCCCAGATCTCTGTACTGGGGTGAATGTATGACATTGTTCTGCATTCTGTCCATCAACTGTTGTTTTGCATTTGTCACCCCGACTGGGATGTGTATGCTCAGACATGAGTCGCATGCTCTCCACACCACTGGAGTCAAGCTATCATGGCTGAAGACGGCTGATAGCCAGAAACCGGTCCTAGGATGCTTGATTCCGGTCCAGGAAAGACATGGTTTTGGCAGTTCGGGCTGGACTGTTCCCATGATGCCCAGGGTCAAGGCTGATTTTCATATGGCCATGTCTGAACTGGGGTGGTGTGGAGTACAAAAAACCGATGGATTTAGGCCCAGATCTCTGTACTGGGGTGAATGTATGACATTGTTCTGCATTCTGTCCATCAACTGTTGTTTTGCATTTGTGACCCCAACTGGGATGTGTATGCTCAGACGTGAGTCGCATGCTCTCCACACCACTGGAGTCAAGCTATCCTGGCTGAAGACGGCTGATAGCCAGAAACTGGTCCTAGGATGCTTGATTCCGGTCCAGGAAAGACATGGTTTTGGCAGTTCGGGCTGGACTGTTCCCATGAGGCACAGGGTCAAGGCTGATTTGCACATGGCCATGTCTGAACTGGGGTGGTGTGGAGTGCAAAAAAACGATTGATTTAGGCCCAGATTTCTTTACTGGGATGAATGTATGACATTGTTCTGCATTCTGTCCATCAACTGTTGTTTTATATTTGTCACCCATAGTGGGATGGGTATGCTCAGACGTGAGTCCCATGCTCTCCACACCACTGGAGTCAAGCTATACTGGCTGAAGATGGCTGATAGCCAGAAACCGGTCCTATGATGCTTGATTCCGGTCCAGGAAAGACATGGTTTTGCCAGTTCGGGCTGGACTGTTCCCATGAGGCACAGGCTCAAGGCTGATTTGCATATGGCCATGTCTGAACTGGGGTGGGGTGGAGTGCAAAAAAACGATGGATTTAGGCCCAGATCTCTGTACTGGGGTGAATGTATGACATTGTTCTGCATTCTGTCCATCAACTATTGTTTTACATTTGTCACCCCGAGTGGGATGGGTATGCTCAGACGTGAGTCCCATGCTCTCCACACCACTGGAGTCAAGCTATCCTGGCTGAAGACGGCTGATAGCCAAAAACCGGTCCGAGGATACTTGATTCTAGTCCAGGAAAGACATGGTTTTGGCAGTTCGGGCTGAACTGTTCCCATGGGGCACAGGGTCAAGGCTGATTTGCATATGGCCATGTCTCAACTGGGGTGGTGTGGAGTGCAAAAAGACGATGGATTTAGGCCCAGATCTCTGTACTGGGGTGAATGTATGACATTGTTCTGCATTCTGTCCATCAACTGTTGTTTTGCATTTGTCACCCCGAGTGGGATAAGTATGCTTAATCGTGAGTCCCATGCTCTCCACACCACTGGAGTCAAGCTATCCTGGCTGAAGACGGTTGATAGCCAGAAACCGGTCCTAGGATGCTTGATTCCGGTCCAGGAAAGACATGGTTTTGGCAGTTCGGGCTGGACTGTTCCCATGAGGCACAGGGTCAAGGCTGATTTTCATTTGGCCATGTCTGAACTGGGGTGGGGTGGAGTACAAAAAAACGATGGATTTAGGCCCAGATATCTGTACTGGGGTGAATGTATGCCATTGTTCTGCATTCTGTCCATCGACTGTTGTTTTGCATTTGTCACCCCGAGTGGGATGGGTATGCTTAGACGTGAGCGCCATGCTCTCCACACCACTGGAGTCAAGCTATCCTGGCTGAAGACGGCTGATAGCCAGAAACCGGTCCTAGGATGCTTGCTTCCAATCCAGGAAAGACATGGTTTTGGCAGTTCGGGCTGGACTGTTCCCATGAGGCACAGGGTCAAGGCTGATTTTCATATGGCCATGTCTGAACTGGGGTGGTGTGGAGTACAAAAAAACGATGGATTTAGGCCCAGATCTCTGTACTGGGGTGAATGTATGACATTGTTCTGCATTCTGTCCATCAACTGTTGTTTTGCATTTGTCAACCCAAGTGGGATGGGTATGCTCAGACGTGAGTCCCATGCTCTCCACACCACTGGAGTCAAGCTATCCTGGCTGAAGACGGCTGATAGCCAGAAACCGGTCCTAGGATGCTTGATTCCGGTCAAGAAAAGACATGGTTTCGGCAGTTCGGGCTGGACCTTTCCCATGAGGCACAGGGTCAAGGCTGATTTGCACATGGCCATGTCTGCACTAGGGTGGTGTGGAGTGCAAAAAAGCGATGGATTTAGGCCCAGATCTCTGTACTGGGGTGAATGTATGACATTGTTCTGCATTTTGTCCATCAACTGTTGTTTTGCATTTGTCACCCCGACTGGAATGTGTATGTTCAGACATGAGTCGCATGCTCTCCACACCACTGGAGTCAAGCTATCCTGGCTGAAGACGGCTGATAGCCAGAAACCGGTCCTAGGATGCTTGATTCTGGTCCAGGAAAGACATGGTTTTGGCAGTGCGGGCTGGACTGTTTCCATGAGGCACAGGGTCAAGGCTGATTTGCACATGGCCATGTCTGATCTGGGGTGGTGTGGAGTGCAAAAAAATGATGGATTTAGGCCCAGATCTCTTTACTGGGATGAATGTATGACATTGTTCTGCATTCTGTCCATCAACTGTTGTTTTGCATTTGTCACCCCTAGTGGGATGGGTATGCTCAGACGTGAGTCCCATGCTTTCCACACCACTGGAGTCAAGCTATACTGGCTGACGACGGCTGATAGCCAGAAACCGGTCCTATGATGCTTGATTCGGGTCCAGGAAAGATATGGTTTTGCCAGTTCGGGCTGGACTGTTCCCATGAGGCACAGGCTCAAGGCTGATTTGCATATGGCCATGTCTGAACTGGGGTGGGGTGGAGTGCAAAAAAACGATGGATTTAGGCCCAGATCTCTGTACTGGGGTGAATGTTTGACATTGTTCTGCATTCTGTCCATCAACTGTTGTTTTGCATTTGTCACCCCGAGTGGGATGTGTATGCTTAGACGTGAGTCCCATGCTCTCCACACCACTGGAGTCAAGCTATACTGGCTGAAGATGGCTGATAGCCAGAAACCGGTCCTATGATGCTTGATTCCGGACCAGGAAAGACATGGTTTTGCCAGTTCGGGCTGGACTGTTCCCATGAGGCACAGGCTCAAGGCTGATTTGCATATGGCCATGTCTGAACTGGGGTGGGGTGGAGTGCAAAAAAACGATGGATTTAGGCCCAGATCTCTGTACTGCGGTGAATGTATGACATTGTTCTGCATTCTGTCCATCAACTATTGTTTTACATTTGTCACCCCGTGTGGGATGGGTATGCTCAGACGTGAGTCCCATGCTCTCCACACCACTGGAGTCAAGCTATCCTGGCTGAAGACGGCTGATAGCCAAAAACCGGTCCGAGGATACTTGATTCTAGTCCAGGAAAGACATGGTTTTGGCAGTTCGGGCTGGACTGTTCCCATGGGGCACAGGGTCAAGGCTGATTTGCATATGGCCATGTCTCAACTGGGGTGGTGTGGAGTGCAAAAAGACGATGGATTTAGGCCCAGATCTCTGTACTGGGGTGAATGTATGACATTGTTCTGCATTCTGTCCATCAACTGTTGTTTTGCATTTGTCAACCCGAGTGGGATAAGTATGCTTAATCGTGAGTCCCATGCTCTCCACACCACTGGAGTCAAGCTATCCTGGCTGAAGACGGTTGATAGCCAGAAACCGGTCCTAGGATGCTTGATTCCGGTCCAGGAAAGACATGGTTTTGGCAGTTCGGGCTGGACTGTTCCCATGAGGCACAGGGTCAAGGCTGATTTTCATATGGCCATGTCTGAACTGGGGTGGGGTGGAGTCCAAAAAAAGATGGATTTAGGCCCAGATATCTGTACTGGGGTGAATGTATGCCATTGTCTGCATTCTGTCCATCGACTGTTGTTTTGCATTTGTCACCCCGAGTGGGATGGGTATGCTTAGACGTGAGCGCCATGCTCTCCACACCACTGGAGTCAAGCTATCCTGGCTGAAGACGGCTGATAGCCAGAAACCGGTCCTAGGATGCTTGATTCCGGTCCAGGAAAGACATGGTTTTGGCAGTTCGGGCAGGACTTTTCCCATCAGGCACAGGGTCAAGGCTGATTTGCACATGGCCATGTCTGCACTGGGGTGGTGTGGAGTGCAAAAAACCGATGGATTTAGGCCCAGATCTCTGTACTGGGGTGAATGTATGACATTGTTCTGCATTCTGTCCATCAACTGTTGTTTTGCATTTGTGACCCCAACTGGGATGTGTATGCTCAGACGTGAGTCGCATGCTCTCCACACCACTGGAGTCAAGCTATCCTGGCTGAAGACGGCTGATAGCCAGAAACTGGTCCTAGGATGCTTGATTCCGGTCCAGGAAAGACATGGTTTTGGCAGTTCGGGCTGGACTGTTCCCATGAGGCACAGGGTCAAGGCTGATTTGCACATGGCCATGTCTGAACTGGGGTGGTGTGGAGTGCAAAAAAACGATTGATTTAGGCCCAGATCTCTTTACTGGGATGAATGTATGACATTGTTCTGCATTCTGTCCATCAACTGTTGTTTTGCATTTGTCACCCATAGTGGGATGGGTATGCTCAGACGTGAGTCCCATGCTCTCCACACCACTGGAGTCAAGCTATACTGGCTGAAGATGGCTGATTGCCAGAAACCGGTCCTATGATGCTTGATTCCGGTCCAGGAAAGACATGGTTTTGCCAGTTCGGGCTGGACTGTTCCCATGAGGCACAGGCTCAAGGCTGATTTGCATATGGCCATGTCTAAACTGGGGTGGGGTGGAGTGCAAAAAAACGATAGATTTAGGCCCAGATCTCTGTACTGGGGTGAATGTATGACATTGTTCTGCATTCTGTCCATCAACTGTTGTTTTGCATTTGTCACCCCGACTGGGATGTGTATGCTCAGACATGAGTCGCATGCTCTCCACACCACTGGAGTCAAGCTATCATGGCTGAAGACGGCTGATAGCCAGAAACCGGTCCTAGGATGCTTGATTCCGGTCCAGGAAAGACATGGTTTTGGCAGTTCGGGCTGGACTGTTCCCATGAGGCCCAGGGTCAAGGCTGATTTTCATATGGCCATGTCTGAACTGGGGTGGTGTGGAGTACAAAAAACCGATGGATTTAGGCCCAGATCTCTGTACTGGGGTGAATGTATGACATTGTTCTGCATTCTGTCCATCAACTGTTGTTTTGCATTTGTCAACCCGAGTGGGATGGGAATGCTCAGACGTGAGTCCCATGCTCTCCACACCACTGGAGTCAAGCTATCCTGGCTGAAGACGGCTGAGAGCCGGAAACCGGTCCTAGGATGCTTGATTCCGGTCCAGGAAAGACATGGTTTTGGCAGTTCGGGCAGGACTTTTCCCATGAGGCACAGGGTCAAGGCTGATTTGCACATGGTCATGTCTGCACTGGGGTGGTGTGGAGTGCAAAAAAGCAATGGATTTAGGCCCAGATCTCTGTACTGGGGTGAATGTATGACATTGTTCTGCATTCTGTCCATCAACTGTTGTTTTGCATTTGTGACCCCAACTGGGATGTGTATGCTCAGACGTGAGTCGCATGCCCTCCACACCACTGGAGTCAAGCTATCCTGGCTGAAGACGGCTGATAGCCAGAAACTGGTCCTAGGATGCTTGATTCCGGTCCAGGAAAGACATGGTTTTGGCAGTTCGGGCTGGACTGTTCCCATGAGGCACAGGGTCAAGGCTGATTTGCACATGGCCATGTCTGAACTGGGGTGGTGTGGAGTGCAAAAAACGATTGATTTAGGCCCAGATTTCTTTACTGGGATGAATGTATGACATTGTTCTGCATTCTGTCCATCAACTGTTGTTTTGCATTTGTCACCCATAGTGGGATGGGTATGCTCAGACGTGAGTCCCATGCTCTCCACACCACTGGAGTCAAGCTATACTGGCTGAAGATGGCTGATAGCCAGAAACCGGTCCTATGATGCTTGATTCCGGTCCAGGAAAGACATGGTTTTGCCAGTTCGGGCTGGACTGTTCCCATGAGGCACAGGCTCAAGGCTGATTTGCATATGGCCATGTCTGAACTGGGGTGGGGTGGAGTGCAAAAAAACGATGGATTTAGGCCCAGATCTCTGTACTGGGGTGAATGTATGACATTGTTCTGCATTCTGTCCATCAACTATTGTTTTACATTTGTCACCCCGAGTGGGATGGGTATGCTCAGACGTGAGTCCCATGCTCTCCACACCACTGGAGTCAAGCTATCCTGGCTGAAGACGGCTGATAGCCAAAAACCGGTCCGAGGATACTTGATTCTAGTCCAGGAAAGACATGGTTTTGGCAGTTCGGGCTGGACTGTTCCCATGGGGCACAGGGTCAAGGCTGATTTGCATATGGCCATGTCTCAACTGGGGTGGTGTGGAGTGCAAAAAGACGATGGATTTAGGCCCAGATCTCTGTACTGGGGTGAATGTATGACATTGTTCTGCATTCTGTCCATCAACTGTTGTTTTGCATTTGTCACCCCGAGTGGGATAAGTATGCTTAATCGTGAGTCCCATGCTCTCCACACCACTGGAGTCAAGCTATCCTGGCTGAAGACGGTTGATAGCCAGAAACCGGTCCTAGGATGCTTGATTCCGGTCCAGGAAAGACATGGTTTTGGCAGTTCGGGCTGGACTGTTCCCATGAGGCACAGGGTCAAGGCTGATTTTCATATGGCCATGTCTGAACTGGGGTGGGGTGGAGTACAAAAAAACGATGGATTTAGGCCCAGATATCTGTACTGGGGTGAATGTATGCCATTGTTCTGCATTCTGTCCATCGACTGTTGTTTTGCATTTGTCACCCCGAGTGGGATGGGTATGCTTAGACGTGAGCGCCATGCTCTCCACACCACTGGAGTCAAGCTATCCTGGCTGAAGACGGCTGATAGCCAGAAACCGGTCCTAGGATGCTTGATTCCAATCCAGGAAAGACATGGTTTTGGCAGTTCGGGCTGGACTGTTCCCATGAGGCACAAGGTCAAGGCTGATTTTCATATGGCCATGTCTGAACTGGGGTGGTGTGGAGTACAAAAAAACGATGGATTTAGGCCCAGATCTCTGTACTGGGGTGAATGTATGACATTGTTCTGCATTCTGTCCATCAACTGTTGTTTTGCATTTGTCAACCCAAGTGGGATGGGTATGCTCAGACGTGAGTCCCATGCTCTCCACACCACTGGAGTCAAGCTATCCTGGCTGAAGACGGCTGATAGCCAGAAACCGGTCCTAGGATGCTTGATTCCGGTCAAGAAAAGACATGGTTTCGGCAGTTCGGGCTGGACCTTTCCCATGAGGCACAGGGTCAAGGCTGATTTGCACATGGCCATGTCTGCACTAGGGTGGTGTGGAGTGCAAAAAAGCGATGGATTTAGGCCCAGATCTCTGTACTGGGGTGAATGTATGACATTGTTCTGCATTCTGTCCATCAACTGTTGTTTTGCATTTGTCACCCCGACTGGAATGTGTATGTTCAGACATGAGTCGCATGCTCTCCACACCACTGGAGTCAAGCTATCCTGGCTGAAGACGGCTGATAGCCAGAAACCGGTCCTAGGATGCTTGATTCTGGTCCAGGAAAGACATGGTTTTGGCAGTGCGGGCTGGACTGTTTCCATGAGGCACAGGGTCAAGGCTGATTTGCACATGGCCATGTCTGATCTGGGGTGGTGTGGAGTGCAAAAAAAATGATGGATTTAGGCCCAGATCTCTTTACTGGGATGAATGTATGACATTGTTCTGCATTCTGTCCATCAACTGTTGTTTTGCATTTGTCACCCCTAGTGGGATGGGTATGCTCAGACGTGAGTCCCATGCTCTCCACACCACTGGAGTCAAGCTATACTGGCTGACGACGGCTGATAGCCAGAAACCGGTCCTATGATGCTTGATTCGGGTCCAGGAAAGATATGGTTTTGCCAGTTCGGGCTGGACTGTTCCCATGAGGCACAGGCTCAAGGCTGATTTGCATATGGCCATGTCTGAACTGGGGTGGGGTGAAGTGCAAAAAAACGATGGATTTAGGCCCAGATCTCTGTACTGGGGTGAATGTTTGACATTGTTCTGCATTCTGTCCATCAACTGTTGTTTTGCATTTGTCACCCCGAGTGGGATGTGTATGCTTAGACGTGAGTCCCATGCTCTCCACACCACTGGAGTCAAGCTATACTGGCTGAAGATGGCTGATAGCCAGAAACCGGTCCTATGATGCTTGATTCCGGTCCAGGAAAGACATGGTTTTGGCAGTTCGGGCTGGACTGTTCCCATGAGGCACAGGGTCAAGGCTGATTTGCACATGGCCATGTCTGAACTGGGGTGGTGTGGAGTGCAAAAAAACGATTTATTTAGGCCCAGATCTCTTTACTGGGATGAATGTATGACATTGTTCTGCATTCTGTCCATCAACTGTTGTTTTGCATTTGTCACCCATAGTGGGATGGGTATGCTCAGACGTGAGTCCCATGCTCTCCACACCACTGGAGTCAAGCTATACTGGCTGAAGACGGCTGATAGCCAAAAACCGGTCCGAGGATACTTGATTCTAGTCCAGGAAAGACATGGTTTTGGCAGTTCGGGCTGGACTGTTCCCATGGGGCACAGGGTCAAGGCTGATTTGCATATGGCCATGTCTCAACTGGGGTGGTGTGGAGTGCAAAAAGACGATGGATTTAGGCCCAGATCTCTGTACTGGGGTGAATGTATGACATTGTTCTGCATTCTGTCCATCAACTGTTGTTTTGCATTTGTCACCCCGAGTGGGATAAGTATGCTTAATCGTGAGTCCCATGCTCTCCACACCACTGGAGTCAAGCTATCCTGGCTGAAGACGGTTGATAGCCAGAAACCGGTCCTAGGATGCTTGATTCCGGTCCAGGAAAGACATGGTTTTGGCAGTTCGGGCTGGACTGTTCCCATGAGGCACAGGGTCAAGGCTGATTTTCATATGGCCATGTCTGAACTGGGGTGGGGTGGAGTACAAAAAAACGATGGATTTAGGCCCAGATATCTGTACTGGGGTGAATGTATGCCATTGTTCTGCATTCTGTCCATCGACTGTTGTTTTGCATTTGTCACCCCGAGTGGGATGGGTATGCTTAGACGTGAGCGCCATGCTCTCCACACCACTGGAGTCAAGCTATCCTGGCTGAAGACGGCTGATAGCCAGAAACCGGTCCTAGGATGCTTGATTCCAATCCAGGAAAGACATGGTTTTGGCAGTTCGGGCTGGACTGTTCCCATGAGGCACAGGGTCAAGGCTGATTTTCATATGGCCATGTCTGAACTGGGGTGGTGTGGAGTACAAAAAAACGATGGATTTAGGCCCAGATCTCTGTACTGGGGTGAATGTATGACATTGTTCTGCATTCTGTCCATCAACTGTTGTTTTGCATTTGTCAACCCAAGTGGGATGGGTATGCTCAGACGTGAGTCCCATGCTCTCCACACCACTGGAGTCAAGCTATCCTGGCTGAAGACGGCTGATAGCCAGAAACCGGTCCTAGGATGCTTGATTCTGGTCCAGGAAAGACATGGTTTTGGCAGTGCGGGCTGGACCTTTCCCATGAGGCACAGGGTCAAGGCTGATTCGCACATGGCCATGTCTGCACTAGGGTGGTGTGGAGTGCAAAAAAGCGATGGATTTAGGCCCAGATCTCTGTACTGGGGTGAATGTATGACATTGTTCTGCATTCTGTCCATCAACTGTTGTTTTGCATTTGTCACCCCGACTGGAATGTGTATGTTCAGACATGAGTCGCATGCTCTCCACACCACTGGAGTCAAGCTATCCTGGCTGAAGACGGCTGATAGCCAGAAACCGGTCCTAGGATGCTTGATTCTGGTCCAGGAAAGACATGGTTTTGGCAGTGCGGGCTGGACTGTTTCCATGAGGCACAGGGTCAAGGCTGATTTGCACATGGCCATGTCTGATCTGGGGTGGTGTGGAGTGCAAAAAAATGATGGATTTAGGCCCAGATCTCTTTACTGGGATGAATGTATGACATTGTTCTGCATTCTGTCCATCAACTGTTGTTTTGCATTTGTCACCCCTAGTGGGATGGGTATGCTCAGACGTGAGTCCCATGCTCTCCACACCACTGGAGTCAAGCTATACTGGCTGACGACGGCTGATAGCCAGAAACCGGTCCTATGATGCTTGATTCGGGTCCAGGAAAGATATGGTTTTGCCAGTTCGGGCTGGACTGTTCCCATGAGGCACAGGCTCAAGGCTGATTTGCATATGGCCATGTCTGAACTGGGGTGGGGTGGAGTGCAAAAAAACGATGGATTTAGGCCCAGATCTCTGTACTGGGGTGAATGTTTGACATTGTTCTGCATTCTGTCCATCAACTGTTGTTTTGCATTTGTCACCCCGAGTGGGATGTGTATGCTTAGACGTGAGTCCCATGCTCTCCACACCACTGGAGTCAAGCTATACTGGCTGAAGATGGCTGATAGCCAGAAACCGGTCCTATGATGCTTGATTCCGATCCAGGAAAGACATGGTTTTGGCAGTTCGGGCTGGACTGTTCCCATGAGGCACAGGGTCAAGGCTGATTTGCACATGGCCATGTCTGAACTGGGGTGGTGTGGAGTGCAAAAAAACGATTTATTTAGGCCCAGATCTCTTTACTGGGATGAATGTATGACATTGTTCTGCATTCTGTCCATCAACTGTTGTTTTGCATTTGTCACCCATAGTGGGATGGGTATGCTCAGACGTGAGTCCCATGCTCTCCACACCACTGGAGTCAAGCTATACTGGCTGAAGATGGCTGATAGCCAGAAACCGGTCCTATGATGCTTGATTCCGGTCCAGGAAAGACATGGTTTTGCCAGTTCGGGCTGGACTGTTCCCATGAGGCACAGGCTCAAGGCTGATTTGCATATGGCCATGTCTAAACTGGGGTGGGGTGGAGTGCAAAAAAACGATGGATTTAGGCCCAGATCTCTGTACTGGGGTGAATGTATGACATTGTTCTGCATTCTGTCCATCAACTGTTGTTTTGCATTTGTCACCCCGACTGGGATGTGTATGCTCAGACATGAGTCGCATGCTCTCCACACCACTGGAGTCAAGCTATCATGGCTGAAGACGGCTGATAGCCAGAAACCGGTCCTAGGATGCTTGATTCCGGTCCAGGAAAGACATGGTTTTGGCAGTTCGGGCTGGACTGTTCCCATGATGCCCAGGGTCAAGGCTGATTTTCATATGGCCATGTCTGAACTGGGGTGGTGTGGAGTACAAAAAACCGATGGATTTAGGCCCAGATCTCTGTACTGGGGTGAATGTATGACATTGTTCTGCATTCTGTCCATCAACTGTTGTTTTGCATTTGTGACCCCAACTGGGATGTGTATGCTCAGACGTGAGTCGCATGCTCTCCACACCACTGGAGTCAAGCTATCCTGGCTGAAGACGGCTGATAGCCAGAAACTGGTCCTAGGATGCTTGATTCCGGTCCAGGAAAGACATGGTTTTGGCAGTTCGGGCTGGACTGTTCCCATGAGGCACAGGGTCAAGGCTGATTTGCACATGGCCATGTCTGAACTGGGGTGGTGTGGAGTGCAAAAAAACGATTGATTTAGGCCCAGATTTCTTTACTGGGATGAATGTATGACATTGTTCTGCATTCTGTCCATCAACTGTTGTTTTATATTTGTCACCCATAGTGGGATGGGTATGCTCAGACGTGAGTCCCATGCTCTCCACACCACTGGAGTCAAGCTATACTGGCTGAAGATGGCTGATAGCCAGAAACCGGTCCTATGATGCTTGATTCCGGTCCAGGAAAGACATGGTTTTGCCAGTTCGGGCTGGACTGTTCCCATGAGGCACAGGCTCAAGGCTGATTTGCATATGGCCATGTCTGAACTGGGGTGGGGTGGAGTGCAAAAAAACGATGGATTTAGGCCCAGATCTCTGTACTGGGGTGAATGTATGACATTGTTCTGCATTCTGTCCATCAACTATTGTTTTACATTTGTCACCCCGAGTGGGATGGGTATGCTCAGACGTGAATCCCATGCTCTCCACACCACTGGAGTCAAGCTATCCTGGCTGAAGACGGCTGATAGCCAAAAACCGGTCCGAGGATACTTGATTCTAGTCCAGGAAAGACATGGTTTTGGCAGTTCGGGCTGAACTGTTCCCATGGGGCACAGGGTCAAGGCTGATTTGCATATGGCCATGTCTCAACTGGGGTGGTGTGGAGTGCAAAAAGACGATGGATTTAGGCCCAGATCTCTGTACTGGGGTGAATGTATGACATTGTTCTGCATTCTGTCCATCAACTGTTGTTTTGCATTTGTCACCCCGAGTGGGATAAGTATGCTTAATCGTGAGTCCCATGCTCTCCACACCACTGGAGTCAAGCTATCCTGGCTGAAGACGGTTGATAGCCAGAAACCGGTCCTAGGATGCTTGATTCCGGTCCAGGAAAGACATGGTTTTGGCAGTTCGGGCTGGACTGTTCCCATGAGGCACAGGGTCAAGGCTGATTTTCATTTGGCCATGTCTGAACTGGGGTGGGGTGGAGTACAAAAAAACGATGGATTTAGGCCCAGATATCTGTACTGGGGTGAATGTATGACATTGTTCTGCATTTTGTCCATCAACTGTTGTTTTGCATTTGTCACCCCGACTGGAATGTGTATGTTCAGACATGAGTCGCATGCTCTCCACACCACTGGAGTCAAGCTATCCTGGCTGAAGACGGCTGATAGCCAGAAACCGGTCCTAGGATGCTTGATTCTGGTCCAGGAAAGACATGGTTTTGGCAGTGCGGGCTGGACTGTTTCCATGAGGCACAGGGTCAAGGCTGATTTGCACATGGCCATGTCTGATCTGGGGTGGTGTGGAGTGCAAAAAAATGATGGATTTAGGCCCAGATCTCTTTACTGGGATGAATGTATGACATTGTTCTGCATTCTGTCCATCAACTGTTGTTTTGCATTTGTCACCCCTAGTGGGATGGGTATGCTCAGACGTGAGTCCCATGCTTTCCACACCACTGGAGTCAAGCTATACTGGCTGACGACGGCTGATAGCCAGAAACCGGTCCTATGATGCTTGATTCGGGTCCAGGAAAGATATGGTTTTGCCAGTTCGGGCTGGACTGTTCCCATGAGGCACAGGCTCAAGGCTGATTTGCATATGGCCATGTCTGAACTGGGGTGGGGTGGAGTGCAAAAAAACGATGGATTTAGGCCCAGATCTCTGTACTGGGGTGAATGTTTGACATTGTTCTGCATTCTGTCCATCAACTGTTGTTTTGCATTTGTCACCCCGAGTGGGATGTGTATGCTTAGACGTGAGTCCCATGCTCTCCACACCACTGGAGTCAAGCTATACTGGCTGAAGATGGCTGATAGCCAGAAACCGGTCCTATGATGCTTGATTCCGGTCCAGGAAAGACATGGTTTTGCCAGTTCGGGCTGGACTGTTCCCATGAGGCACAGGCTCAAGGCTGATTTGCATATGGCCATGTCTGAACTGGGGTGGGGTGGAGTGCAAAAAAACGATGGATTTAGGCCCAGATCTCTGTACTGCGGTGAATGTATGACATTGTTCTGCATTCTGTCCATCAACTATTGTTTTACATTTGTCACCCCGTGTGGGATGGGTATGCTCAGACGTGAGTCCCATGCTCTCCACACCACTGGAGTCAAGCTATCCTGGCTGAAGACGGCTGATAGCCAAAAACCGGTCCGAGGATACTTGATTCTAGTCCAGGAAAGACATGGTTTTGGCAGTTCGGGCTGGACTGTTCCCATGGGGCACAGGGTCAAGGCTGATTTGCATATGGCCATGTCTCAACTGGGGTGGTGTGGAGTGCAAAAAGACGATGGATTTAGGCCCAGATCTCTGTACTGGGGTGAATGTATGACATTGTTCTGCATTCTGTCCATCAACTGTTGTTTTGCATTTGTCAACCCGAGTGGGATAAGTATGCTTAATCGTGAGTCCCATGCTCTCCACACCACTGGAGTCAAGCTATCCTGGCTGAAGACGGTTGATAGCCAGAAACCGGTCCTAGGATGCTTGATTCCGGTCCAGGAAAGACATGGTTTTGGCAGTTCGGGCTGGACTGTTCCCATGAGGCACAGGGTCAAGGCTGATTTTCATATGGCCATGTCTGAACTGGGGTGGGGTGGAGTCCAAAAAAAGATGGATTTAGGCCCAGATATCTGTACTGGGGTGAATGTATGCCATTGTCTGCATTCTGTCCATCGACTGTTGTTTTGCATTTGTCACCCCGAGTGGGATGGGTATGCTTAGACGTGAGCGCCATGCTCTCCACACCACTGGAGTCAAGCTATCCTGGCTGAAGACGGCTGATAGCCAGAAACCGGTCCTAGGATGCTTGATTCCAGTCCAGGAAAGACATGGTTTTGGCAGTTCGGGCTGGACTGTTCCCATGAGGCACAGGGTCAAGGCTGATTTTCATATGGCCATGTCTGAACTGGGGTGGTGTGGAGTACAAAAAAACGATGGATTTAGGCCCAGATCTCTGTACTGGGGTGAATGTATGACATTGTTCTGCATTCTGTCCATCAACTGTTGTTTTGCATTTGTCAACCCAAGTGGGATGGGTATGCTCAGACGTGAGTCCCATGCTCTCCACACCACTGGAGTCAAGCTATCCTGGCTGAAGACGGCTGATAGCCAGAAACCGGTCCTAGGATGCTTGATTCCGGTCAAGAAAAGACATGGTTTCGGCAGTTCGGGCTGGACCTTTCCCATGAGGCACAGGGTCAAGGCTGATTTGCACATGGCCATGTCTGCACTAGGGTGGTGTGGAGTGCAAAAAAGCGATGGATTTAGGCCCAGATCTCTGTACTGGGGTGAATGTATGACATTGTTCTGCATTCTGTCCATCAACTGTTGTTTTGCATTTGTCACCCCGACTGGAATGTGTATGTTCAGACATGAGTCGCATGCTCTCCACACCACTGGAGTCAAGCTATCCTGGCTGAAGACGGCTGATAGCCAGAAACCGGTCCTAGGATGCTTGATTCTGGTCCAGGAAAGACATGGTTTTGGCAGTGCGGGCTGGACTGTTTCCATGAGGCACAGGGTCAAGGCTGATTTGCACATGGCCATGTCTGATCTGGGGTGGTGTGGAGTGCAAAAAAATGATGGATTTAGGCCCAGATCTCTTTACTGGGATGAATGTATGACATTGTTCTGCATTCTGTCCATCAACTGTTGTTTTGCATTTGTCACCCCTAGTGGGATGGGTATGCTCAGACGTGAGTCCCATGCTCTCCACACCACTGGAGTCAAGCTATACTGGCTGACGACGGCTGATAGCCAGAAACCGGTCCTATGATGCTTGATTCGGGTCCAGGAAAGATATGGTTTTGCCAGTTCGGGCTGGACTGTTCCCATGAGGCACAGGCTCAAGGCTGATTTGCATATGGCCATGTCTGAACTGGGGTGGGGTGGAGTGCAAAAAAACGATGGATTTAGGCCCAGATCTCTGTACTGGGGTGAATGTTTGACATTGTTCTGCATTCTGTCCATCAACTGTTGTTTTGCATTTGTCACCCCGAGTGGGATGTGTATGCTTAGACGTGAGTCCCATGCTCTCCACACCACTGGAGTCAAGCTATCCTGGCTGAAGACGGTTGAGAGCCAGAAACCGGTCCTAGGATGCTTGATTCCAGTCCAGGAAAGACATGGTTTTGGCAGTTCGGGCTGGACTGTTCCCATGAGGCACAGGGTCAATGCTGATTTGCATATGGCCATGTCTCAACTGGGGTGGTGTAGAGTGCAAAAAGTCGATGGATTTAGGCCTAGATCTCTGTACTGAGGTGAATGTATGACATTGTTCTGCATTCTGTCCATCAACTGTTGTTTTGAATTTGTCACCCTGAGTGGGATGGGTATGCTTAGACGTGAGTCCCATGCTCTCCACACCACTGGAGTCAAGCTATCCTGGCTGAAGACGGTTGAGAGCCAGAAACTGGTCCTAGGATGCTTGATTCCGGTCCAGGAAAGACATGGTTTTGGCAGTTCGGGCTGGACTGTTCCCATGAGGCACAGGGTCAAGGCTGATTTTCATATGGCCATGTCTGAACTGGGGTGGGGTGGAGTACAAAAAAACGATGGATTTAGGCCCAGATCTCTGTACTGGGATGAATGTATAACATTGTTCTGCATTCTGTCCATCAATTGTTGTTTTGCATTTGTCACCCCTAGTGGGATGGGTATGCTCAGACGTGAGTCCCATGCTCTCCACGCCACTGGAGTCAAGCTATCCTGGCTGAAGACGGCTGATAGCCAGAAACCGGTCCTAGGATGCTTGATTCTGGTCCAGGAAAGACATGGTTTTGGCAGTGCGGGCTGGACTGTTTCCATGAGGCACAGGGTCAAGGCTGATTTGCACATGGCCATGTCTGAACTGGGGTGGTGTGGAGTGCAAAAATACGATGGATTTAGGCCCAGATCTCTGTACTGGGATGAATGTATAACATTGTTCTGCATTCTGTCCATCAATTGTTGTTTTGCATTTGTCACCCCGAGTGGGATGGGTATGCTTAGACGTGAGTCCCATGCTCTCCACACCACTGGAGTCAAGCTATCCTGGCTGAAGACTGCTGATAGCCAGAAACCGGTACTAGGATGCTTGATTACGGTCCAGGAAAGACATGGTTTTGGTAGTTCAGGCTGGACTGTTCCCATGAGGCACAGGGTCAAGGCTGATTATCATATGGCCATGTCTGCACTGGGGTGGTGTGGAGTGCAAAAAAAAGACGGATTTAAGCCCAGATCTCTGTACTGGGGTGAATGTATGACATTGTTCTGCATTCTGTCCATCAACTGTTGTTTTGCATTTGTCACCCCGAGTGGTATAGGTATGCTTAGACGTGAGTCCCATGCTCTCCACACCACTGGAGTCAAGCTATCCTGGCTGAAGACGGCTGATAGCCAAAAACCGGTCCGAGGATACTTGATCTAGTCCAGGAAAGACATGGTTTTGGCAGTTCGGGCTGGACTGTTCCCATGAGGAACAGGGTCAAGGCTGATTTGCATATGGCCATGTCTCAACTGGGGTGGTGTGGAGTGCAAAAAGACGATGGATTTAGGCCCAGATCTCTGTACTGGGGTGAATGTATGACATTGTTCTGCATTCTGTCCATCAACTGTTGTTTGGCATTTGTCACCCCGAGTGGGATGGGTGTGCTTAATCGTGAATCCCATGCTCTCCACACCACTGGAGTCAAGCTATCCTGGCTGAAGACGGTTGATAGCCAGAAACCGGTCCTAGGATGCTTGATTCCGGTCCAGGAAAGACATGGTTTTGGCAGTTCGGGCTCGACTGTTCCCATGAGGCACAGGTCAAGGCTGATTTTCATATGGCCATGTCTGAACTGGGGTGGGGTGGAGTACAAAAAAACAATGGATTTAGGCCCAGATATCTGTACTGGGGTGAATGTATGCCATTGTTCTGCATTCTGTCCATCGACTGTTGTTTTGCATTTATCACCCCGAGTGGGATGGGTATGCTTAGACGTGAGCGCCATGCTCTCCACACCACTGGAGTCAAGCTATCCTGGCTGAAGACGGCTGATAGCCAGAAACCGGTCATAGGATGCTTGATTCCAGTCCAGGAAAGACATGGTTTTGGCAGTTCGGGCTGGACTGTTCCCATGAGGCACAGGGTCAAGGCTGATTTTCATATGGCCATGTCTGAACTGGGGTGGTGTGGAGTACAAAAAAACGATGGATTTAGGCCCAGATCTCTGTACTGGGGTGAATGTATGACATTGTTCTGCATTCTGTCCATCAACTGTTGTTTTGCATTTGTCAACCCAAGTGGGATGGGTATGCTCAGACGTGAGTCCCATGCTCTCCACACCACTGGAGTCAAGCTATCCTGGCTGAAGACGGCTGATAGCCAGAAACCGGTCATAGGATGCTTGATTCCAGTCCAGGAAAGACATGGTTTTGGCAGTTCGGGCTGGACTGTTCCCATGAGGCACAGGGTCAAGGCTGATTTTCATATGGCCATGTCTGAACTGGGGTGGTGTGGAGTACAAAAAAACGATGGATTTAGGCCCAGATCTCTGTACTGGGGTGAATGTATGACATTGTTCTGCATTCTGTCCATCAACTGTTGTTTTGCATTTGTCGGCCCGAGTAGGATGGGCATGCTCAGACATGAGTCCCATGCTCTCCAAACCATTGGAGTCAAGCTATACTGGCTGAAGACGGCTGATAGCCAGAAACCGGTCCTATGATGCTTGATTCCGGTCCAGGATAGACATGGTTTTGGCATTTCCGGCTGGACTGTTCCCATGAGGCACAGGGTCAAGGCTGATTTGCATATGGCCATGTCTGAATTGGGGTGGTGTGAAGTGCAAAAAAACAATGGATTTAGGCCCAGATCTCTGTACTGGGGTGAATGTATGACATTGTTCTGCATTCTGTCCATCAACTGTTGTTATGCATTTGTCACCCCTAGTGGGATGGGTATGCTCAGACGTGAGTCCCATGCTCTCCACACCACTGGAGTCAAGCTATACTGGCTGAAGACGGCTGATAGCCAGAAACCGGTCCTATGATGCTTGATTCCGGTCCAGGAAAGACATGGTTTTGCCAGTTCGGCCTGGACTGTTCCCATGAGGCACAGGCTCAAGGCTGATTTGCATATGGCCATGTCTGAACTGGGGTGGGGTGGGGTGGAGTGCAAAAAACGATGGATTTAGGCCCAGATCTCTGTACTGGGGTGAATGTATGACATTGTTATGCATTCTGTCCATCAACTGTTGTTTTGCATTTGTCACCCCGAGTAGGATGGGTATGCTCAGACGTGAGTCCCATGCTCTCCACACCACTGGAGTCAAGCTATCCTGGCTGAAGACGGCTGATATCCAGAAACCGATCCGAGGATGCTTGATTCCGGTCCAGGAAAGATATGGTTTTGGTAGTTCGGGCTGGACTGTTCTCATGAGGCACAGGGTCAAGGCTGATTTGCACATGGCCATGTCTGAACTGGGGTGGTGTGGAGTGCAAAAAAACGATGGATTTAGGCCCAGATCTCTGTACTGGGGTGAATGTATGACATTGTTCTGCATTCTGTCCATCAACTGTTGTTTTGCATTTGTCACCCCGAGTGGTATAGGCATGCTTAGACTTGAGTCCCATGCTCTCCACAACACTGGAGTCAAGCTATCCTGGCTGAAGACGGCTGATAGCCAGAAACCGGTCCTAGGATGCTTGATTCCAGTCCAGGAAAGACATGGTTTTGGCAGTTCGGGCTGGACTGTTCCCATGAGGCACAGGGTCAAGGCTGATTTTCATATGGCCATGTCTGAACTGGGGTGGTGTGGAGTACAAAAAAACGATGGATTTAGGCCCAGATCTCTGTACTGGGGTGAATGTATGACATTGTTCTGCATTCTGTCCATCAACTGTTGTTTTGCATTTGTCAACCCAAGTGGGATGGGTATGCTCAGACGTGAGTCCCATGCTCTCCACGCCACTGGAGTCAAGCTATCCTGGCTGAAGACGGCTGATATCCAGAAACCGGTCCGAGGATGCTTGATTCCGGTCCAGGAAAGATATGGTTTTTGGTAGTTCGGGCTGGACTGTTCCCATGAGGCACAGGGTCAAGGCTGATTTGCACATGGCCATGTCTGAACTGGGGTGGTGTGGAGTGCAAAAAAACGATGGATTTAGGCCCAGATCTCTGTACTGGGGTAAATGTATGACATTGTTCTGCATTCTGTCCATCAACTGTTGTTTTGCATTTGTCACCCCGAGTGGGATGGGTATGCTTAGACGTGAGTCCCATGCTCTCCACACCACTGGAGTCAAGCTATCCTGGCTGAAGACGGCTGATAGCCAGAAACCGGTACTAGGATGCTTGATTACGGTCCAGGAAAGACATGGTTTTGGCAGTTCGGGCTGGACTGTTCCCATGAGGCACAGGGTCAAGGCTGATTATCATATGGCCATGTCTGCACTGGAGTGGTGTGGAGTGCAAAAAAAAGACGGATTTAAGCCCAGATCTCTGTACTGGGGTGAATGTATGACATTGGTATGCATTCTATCCATCAACTGTTGTTTTGCATTTGTCACCCCGAGTAGGATGGGTATGCTCAGACGTGAGTCCCATGCTCTCCACACCACTGGAGTCAAGCTATCCTGGCTGAAGACGGCTGATATCCAGAAACCGGTCCGAGGATGCTTGATTCCGGTCCAGGAAAGATATGGTTTTTGGTAGTTCGGGCTGGACTGTTCCCATGAGGCACAGGGTCAAGGCTGATTTGCACATGGCCATGTCTGAACTGGGGTGGTGTGGAGTGCAAAAAAACGATGGATTTAGGCCCAGATCTCTGTACTGGGGTAAATGTATGACATTGTTCTGCATTCTGTCCATCAACTGTTGTTTTGCATTTGTCACCCCGAGTGGGATGGGTATGCTTAGACGTGAGTCCCATGCTCTCCACACCACTGGAGTCAAGCTATCCTGGCTGAAGACGGCTGATAGCCAGAAACCGGTACTAGGATGCTTGATTACGGTCCAGGAAAGACATGGTTTTGGCAGTTCGGGCTGGACTGTTCCCATGAGGCACAGGGTCAAGGCTGATTATCATATGGCCATGTCTGCACTGGAGTGGTGTGGAGTGCAAAAAAAAGACGGATTTAAGCCCAGATCTCTGTATTGGGGTGAATGTATGACATTGGTATGCATTGTGTCCATCAACTGTTGTTTTGCATTTGTCACCCCGTGTAGGATGGGTATGCTCAGACGTGAGTCCCATGCTCTCCACACCACTGGAGTCAAGCTATCCTGGCTGAAGACGGCTGATATCCAGAAACCGGTCCGAGGATGCTTGATTCCGGTCCAGGAAAGATATGGTTTTGGTAGTTCGGGCTGGACTGTTCCCATGAGGCACAGGGTCAAGTCTGATTTGCACATGGCCATGTCTGAACTGGGGTGGTGTGGAGTGCAAAAAAACGATGGATTTAGGCGCAGATCTCTGTACTGGGGTGAATGTATGACATTGTTCTGAATTCTGTCCATCAACTGTTGTTTTGCATTTGTCAACCCGAGTGGGATGGGTATGCTCAGACGTGGGTCCCATGCTCTCCACACCACTGGAGTCAAGCTATCCTGGCTGAAGACGGCTGAGAGCCAGAACCCGGTCCTAGGATGCTTGATTCCAGTCCAGGAAAGACATGGTTTTGGCAGTTCGGGCTGGACTGTTCCCATGAGGCACAGGTCAAGGCTGATTTTCATATGGCCATGTCTGAACTGGGGTGGGGTGGAGTACAAAAAAACAATGGATTTAGGCCCAGATATCTGTACTGGGGTGAATGTATGCCATTGTTCTGCATTCTGTCCATCGACTGTTGTTTTGCATTTATCACCCCGAGTGGGATGGGTATGCTTAGACGTGAGCGCCATGCTCTCCACACCACTGGAGTCAAGCTATCCTGGCTGAAGACGGCTGATAGCCAGAAACCGGTCCTATGATGCTTGATTCCGGTCCAGGAAAGACATGGTTTTGCCAGTTCGGGCTGGACTGTTCCCATGAGGCACAGGCTCAAGGCTGATTTGCATATGGCCATGTCTGAACTGGGGTGGGGTGGAGTGCAAAAAAACGATGGATTTAGGCCCAGATCTCTGTACTGGGGTGAATGTATGACATTGTTCTGCATTCTGTCCATCAACTATTGTTTTACATTTGTCACCCCGAGTGGGATGGGTATGCTCAGACGTGAGTCCCATGCTCTCCACACCACTGGAGTCAAGCTATCCTGGCTGAAGACGGCTGATAGCCAAAAACCGGTCCGAGGATACTTGATTCTAGTCCAGGAAAGACATGGTTTTGGCAGTTCGGGCTGAACTGTTCCCATGGGGCACAGGGTCAAGGCTGATTTGCATATGGCCATGTCTCAACTGGGGTGGTGTGGAGTGCAAAAAGACGATGGATTTAGGCCCAGATCTCTGTACTGGGGTGAATGTATGACATTGTTCTGCATTCTGTCCATCAACTGTTGTTTTGCATTTGTCACCCCGAGTGGGATAAGTATGCTTAATCGTGAGTCCCATGCTCTCCACACCACTGGAGTCAAGCTATCCTGGCTGAAGACGGTTGATAGCCAGAAACCGGTCCTAGGATGCTTGATTCCGGTCCAGGAAAGACATGGTTTTGGCAGTTCGGGCTGGACTGTTCCCATGAGGCACAGGGTCAAGGCTGATTTTCATTTGGCCATGTCTGAACTGGGGTGGGGTGGAGTACAAAAAAACGATGGATTTAGGCCCAGATATCTGTACTGGGGTGAATGTATGCCATTGTTCTGCATTCTGTCCATCGACTGTTGTTTTGCATTTGTCACCCCGAGTGGGATGGGTATGCTTAGACGTGAGCGCCATGCTCTCCACACCACTGGAGTCAAGCTATCCTGGCTGAAGACGGCTGATAGCCAGAAACCGGTCCTAGGATGCTTGCTTCCAATCCAGGAAAGACATGGTTTTGGCAGTTCGGGCTGGACTGTTCCCATGAGGCACAGGGTCAAGGCTGATTTTCATATGGCCATGTCTGAACTGGGGTGGTGTGGAGTACAAAAAAACGATGGATTTAGGCCCAGATCTCTGTACTGGGGTGAATGTATGACATTGTTCTGCATTCTGTCCATCAACTGTTGTTTTGCATTTGTCAACCCAAGTGGGATGGGTATGCTCAGACGTGAGTCCCATGCTCTCCACACCACTGGAGTCAAGCTATCCTGGCTGAAGACGGCTGATAGCCAGAAACCGGTCCTAGGATGCTTGATTCCGGTCAAGAAAAGACATGGTTTCGGCAGTTCGGGCTGGACCTTTCCCATGAGGCACAGGGTCAAGGCTGATTTGCACATGGCCATGTCTGCACTAGGGTGGTGTGGAGTGCAAAAAAGCGATGGATTTAGGCCCAGATCTCTGTACTGGGGTGAATGTATGACATTGTTCTGCATTTTGTCCATCAACTGTTGTTTTGCATTTGTCACCCCGACTGGAATGTGTATGTTCAGACATGAGTCGCATGCTCTCCACACCACTGGAGTCAAGCTATCCTGGCTGAAGACGGCTGATAGCCAGAAACCGGTCCTAGGATGCTTGATTCTGGTCCAGGAAAGACATGGTTTTGGCAGTGCGGGCTGGACTGTTTCCATGAGGCACAGGGTCAAGGCTGATTTGCACATGGCCATGTCTGATCTGGGGTGGTGTGGAGTGCAAAAAAATGATGGATTTAGGCCCAGATCTCTTTACTGGGATGAATGTATGACATTGTTCTGCATTCTGTCCATCAACTGTTGTTTTGCATTTGTCACCCCTAGTGGGATGGGTATGCTCAGACGTGAGTCCCATGCTTTCCACACCACTGGAGTCAAGCTATACTGGCTGACGACGGCTGATAGCCAGAAACCGGTCCTATGATGCTTGATTCGGGTCCAGGAAAGATATGGTTTTGCCAGTTCGGGCTGGACTGTTCCCATGAGGCACAGGCTCAAGGCTGATTTGCATATGGCCATGTCTGAACTGGGGTGGGGTGGAGTGCAAAAAAACGATGGATTTAGGCCCAGATCTCTGTACTGGGGTGAATGTTTGACATTGTTCTGCATTCTGTCCATCAACTGTTGTTTTGCATTTGTCACCCCGAGTGGGATGTGTATGCTTAGACGTGAGTCCCATGCTCTCCACACCACTGGAGTCAAGCTATACTGGCTGAAGATGGCTGATAGCCAGAAACCGGTCCTATGATGCTTGATTCCGGACCAGGAAAGACATGGTTTTGCCAGTTCGGGCTGGACTGTTCCCATGAGGCACAGGCTCAAGGCTGATTTGCATATGGCCATGTCTGAACTGGGGTGGGGTGGAGTGCAAAAAAACGATGGATTTAGGCCCAGATCTCTGTACTGCGGTGAATGTATGACATTGTTCTGCATTCTGTCCATCAACTATTGTTTTACATTTGTCACCCCGTGTGGGATGGGTATGCTCAGACGTGAGTCCCATGCTCTCCACACCACTGGAGTCAAGCTATCCTGGCTGAAGACGGCTGATAGCCAAAAACCGGTCCGAGGATACTTGATTCTAGTCCAGGAAAGACATGGTTTTGGCAGTTCGGGCTGGACTGTTCCCATGGGGCACAGGGTCAAGGCTGATTTGCATATGGCCATGTCTCAACTGGGGTGGTGTGGAGTGCAAAAAGACGATGGATTTAGGCCCAGATCTCTGTACTGGGGTGAATGTATGACATTGTTCTGCATTCTGTCCATCAACTGTTGTTTTGCATTTGTCAACCCGAGTGGGATAAGTATGCTTAATCGTGAGTCCCATGCTCTCCACACCACTGGAGTCAAGCTATCCTGGCTGAAGACGGTTGATAGCCAGAAACCGGTCCTAGGATGCTTGATTCCGGTCCAGGAAAGACATGGTTTTGGCAGTTCGGGCTGGACTGTTCCCATGAGGCACAGGGTCAAGGCTGATTTTCATATGGCCATGTCTGAACTGGGGTGGGGTGGAGTCCAAAAAAAGATGGATTTAGGCCCAGATATCTGTACTGGGGTGAATGTATGCCATTGTCTGCATTCTGTCCATCGACTGTTGTTTTGCATTTGTCACCCCGAGTGGGATGGGTATGCTTAGACGTGAGCGCCATGCTCTCCACACCACTGGAGTCAAGCTATCCTGGCTGAAGACGGCTGATAGCCAGAAACCGGTCCTAGGATGCTTGATTCCGGTCCAGGAAAGACATGGTTTTGGCAGTTCGGGCAGGACTTTTCCCATCAGGCACAGGGTCAAGGCTGATTTGCACATGGCCATGTCTGCACTGGGGTGGTGTGGAGTGCAAAAAACCGATGGATTTAGGCCCAGATCTCTGTACTGGGGTGAATGTATGACATTGTTCTGCATTCTGTCCATCAACTGTTGTTTTGCATTTGTGACCCCAACTGGGATGTGTATGCTCAGACGTGAGTCGCATGCTCTCCACACCACTGGAGTCAAGCTATCCTGGCTGAAGACGGCTGATAGCCAGAAACTGGTCCTAGGATGCTTGATTCCGGTCCAGGAAAGACATGGTTTTGGCAGTTCGGGCTGGACTGTTCCCATGAGGCACAGGGTCAAGGCTGATTTGCACATGGCCATGTCTGAACTGGGGTGGTGTGGAGTGCAAAAAAACGATTGATTTAGGCCCAGATCTCTTTACTGGGATGAATGTATGACATTGTTCTGCATTCTGTCCATCAACTGTTGTTTTGCATTTGTCACCCATAGTGGGATGGGTATGCTCAGACGTGAGTCCCATGCTCTCCACACCACTGGAGTCAAGCTATACTGGCTGAAGATGGCTGATAGCCAGAAACCGGTCCTATGATGCTTGATTCCGGTCCAGGAAAGACATGGTTTTGCCAGTTCGGGCTGGACTGTTCCCATGAGGCACAGGCTCAAGGCTGATTTGCATATGGCCATGTCTAAACTGGGGTGGGGTGGAGTGCAAAAAAACGATGGATTTAGGCCCAGATCTCTGTACTGGGGTGAATGTATGACATTGTTCTGCATTCTGTCCATCAACTGTTGTTTTGCATTTGTCACCCCGACTGGGATGTGTATGCTCAGACATGAGTCGCATGCTCTCCACACCACTGGAGTCAAGCTATCATGGCTGAAGACGGCTGATAGCCAGAAACCGGTCCTAGGATGCTTGATTCCGGTCCAGGAAAGACATGGTTTTGGCAGTTCGGGCTGGACTGTTCCCATGAGGCCCAGGGTCAAGGCTGATTTTCATATGGCCATGTCTGAACTGGGGTGGTGTGGAGTACAAAAAACCGATGGATTTAGGCCCAGATCTCTGTACTGGGGTGAATGTATGACATTGTTCTGCATTCTGTCCATCAACTGTTGTTTTGCATTTGTCAACCCGAGTGGGATGGGAATGCTCAGACGTGAGTCCCATGCTCTCCACACCACTGGAGTCAAGCTATCCTGGCTGAAGACGGCTGAGAGCCGGAAACCGGTCCTAGGATGCTTGATTCCGGTCCAGGAAAGACATGGTTTTGGCAGTTCGGGCAGGACTTTTCCCATGAGGCACAGGGTCAAGGCTGATTTGCACATGGTCATGTCTGCACTGGGGTGGTGTGGAGTGCAAAAAAGCAATGGATTTAGGCCCAGATCTCTGTACTGGGGTGAATGTATGACATTGTTCTGCATTCTGTCCATCAACTGTTGTTTTGCATTTGTGACCCCAACTGGGATGTGTATGCTCAGACGTGAGTCGCATGCCCTCCACACCACTGGAGTCAAGCTATCCTGGCTGAAGACGGCTGATAGCCAGAAACTGGTCCTAGGATGCTTGATTCCGGTCCAGGAAAGACATGGTTTTGGCAGTTCGGGCTGGACTGTTCCCATGAGGCACAGGGTCAAGGCTGATTTGCACATGGCCATGTCTGAACTGGGGTGGTGTGGAGTGCAAAAAACGATTGATTTAGGCCCAGATTTCTTTACTGGGATGAATGTATGACATTGTTCTGCATTCTGTCCATCAACTGTTGTTTTGCATTTGTCACCCATAGTGGGATGGGTATGCTCAGACGTGAGTCCCATGCTCTCCACACCACTGGAGTCAAGCTATACTGGCTGAAGATGGCTGATAGCCAGAAACCGGTCCTATGATGCTTGATTCCGGTCCAGGAAAGACATGGTTTTGCCAGTTTGGGCTGGACTGTTCCCATGAGGCACAGGCTCAAGGCTGATTTGCATATGGCCATGTCTGAACTGGGGTGGGGTGGAGTGCAAAAAAACGATGGATTTAGGCCCAGATCTCTGTACTGGGGTGAATGTATGACATTGTTCTGCATTCTGTCCATCAACTATTGTTTTACATTTGTCACCCCGAGTGGGATGGGTATGCTCAGACGTGAGTCCCATGCTCTCCACACCACTGGAGTCAAGCTATCCTGGCTGAAGACGGCTGATAGCCAAAAACCGGTCCGAGGATACTTGATTCTAGTCCAGGAAAGACATGGTTTTGGCAGTTCGGGCTGGACTGTTCCCATGGGGCACAGGGTCAAGGCTGATTTGCATATGGCCATGTCTCAACTGGGGTGGTGTGGAGTGCAAAAAGACGATGGATTTAGGCCCAGATCTCTGTACTGGGGTGAATGTATGACATTGTTCTGCATTCTGTCCATCAACTGTTGTTTTGCATTTGTCACCCCGAGTGGGATAAGTATGCTTAATCGTGAGTCCCATGCTCTCCACACCACTGGAGTCAAGCTATCCTGGCTGAAGACGGTTGATAGCCAGAAACCGGTCCTAGGATGCTTGATTCCGGTCCAGGAAAGACATGGTTTTGGCAGTTCGGGCTGGACTGTTCCCATGAGGCACAGGGTCAAGGCTGATTTTCATATGGCCATGTCTGAACTGGGGTGGGGTGGAGTACAAAAAAACGATGGATTTAGGCCCAGATATCTGTACTGGGGTGAATGTATGCCATTGTTCTGCATTCTGTCCATCGACTGTTGTTTTGCATTTGTCACCCCGAGTGGGATGGGTATGCTTAGACGTGAGCGCCATGCTCTCCACACCACTGGAGTCAAGCTATCCTGGCTGAAGACGGCTGATAGCCAGAAACCGGTCCTAGGATGCTTGATTGCAATCCAGGAAAGACATGGTTTTGGCAGTTCGGGCTGGACTGTTCCCATGAGGCACAAGGTCAAGGCTGATTTTCATATGGCCATGTCTGAACTGGGGTGGTGTGGAGTACAAAAAAACGATGGATTTAGGCCCAGATCTCTGTACTGGGGTGAATGTATGACATTGTTCTGCATTCTGTCCATCAACTGTTGTTTTGCATTTGTCAACCCAAGTGGGATGGGTATGCTCAGACGTGAGTCCCATGCTCTCCACACCACTGGAGTCAAGCTATCCTGGCTGAAGACGGCTGATAGCCAGAAACCGGTCCTAGGATGCTTGATTCCGGTCAAGAAAAGACATGGTTTCGGCAGTTCGGGCTGGACCTTTCCCATGAGGCACAGGGTCAAGGCTGATTTGCACATGGCCATGTCTGCACTAGGGTGGTGTGGAGTGCAAAAAAGCGATGGATTTAGGCCCAGATCTCTGTACTGGGGTGAATGTATGACATTGTTCTGCATTCTGTCCATCAACTGTTGTTTTGCATTTGTCACCCCGACTGGAATGTGTATGTTCAGACATGAGTCGCATGCTCTCCACACCACTGGAGTCAAGCTATCCTGGCTGAAGACGGCTGATAGCCAGAAACCGGTCCTAGGATGCTTGATTCTGGTCCAGGAAAGACATGGTTTTGGCAGTGCGGGCTGGACTGTTTCCATGAGGCACAGGGTCAAGGCTGATTTGCACATGGCCATGTCTGATCTGGGGTGGTGTGGAGTGCAAAAAAATGATGGATTTAGGCCCAGATCTCTTTACTGGGATGAATGTATGACATTGTTCTGCATTCTGTCCATCAACTGTTGTTTTGCATTTGTCACCCCTAGTGGGATGGGTATGCTCAGACGTGAGTCCCATGCTCTCCACACCACTGGAGTCAAGCTATACTGGCTGACGACGGCTGATAGCCAGAAACCGGTCCTATGATGCTTGATTCGGGTCCAGGAAAGATATGGTTTTGCCAGTTCGGGCTGGACTGTTCCCATGAGGCACAGGCTCAAGGCTGATTTGCATATGGCCATGTCTGAACTGGGGTGGGGTGAAGTGCAAAAAAACGATGGAT
Source organism: Lissotriton vulgaris (assembly GCF_964263255.1). Lineage (NCBI taxonomy): Eukaryota > Metazoa > Chordata > Amphibia > Caudata > Salamandridae > Lissotriton > Lissotriton vulgaris. The sequence continues at coordinate 809,932,018 of NC_141695.1, read as the reverse complement.
TTAGGCCCAGATCTCTGTACTGGGGTGAATGTTTGACATTGTTCTGCATTCTGTCCATCAACTGTTGTTTTGCATTTGTCACCCCGAGTGGGATGTGTATGCTTAGACGTGAGTCCCATGCTCTCCACACCACTGGAGTCAAGCTATACTGGCTGAAGATGGCTGATAGCCAGAAACCGGTCCTATGATGCTTGATTCCGGTCCAGGAAAGACATGGTTTTGGCAGTTCGGGCTGGACTGTTCCCATGAGGCACAGGGTCAAGGCTGATTTGCACATGGCCATGTCTGAACTGGGGTGGTGTGGAGTGCAAAAAAACGATTTATTTAGGCCCAGATCTCTTTACTGGGATGAATGTATGACATTGTTCTGCATTCTGTCCATCAACTGTTGTTTTGCATTTGTCACCCATAGTGGGATGGGTATGCTCAGACGTGAGTCCCATGCTCTCCACACCACTGGAGTCAAGCTATACTGGCTGAAGACGGCTGATAGCCAAAAACCGGTCCGAGGATACTTGATTCTAGTCCAGGAAAGACATGGTTTTGGCAGTTCGGGCTGGACTGTTCCCATGGGGCACAGGGTCAAGGCTGATTTGCATATGGCCATGTCTCAACTGGGGTGGTGTGGAGTGCAAAAAGACGATGGATTTAGGCCCAGATCTCTGTACTGGGGTGAATGTATGACATTGTTCTGCATTCTGTCCATCAACTGTTGTTTTGCATTTGTCACCCCGAGTGGGATAAGTATGCTTAATCGTGAGTCCCATGCTCTCCACACCACTGGAGTCAAGCTATCCTGGCTGAAGACGGTTGATAGCCAGAAACCGGTCCTAGGATGCTTGATTCCGGTCCAGGAAAGACATGGTTTTGGCAGTTCGGGCTGGACTGTTCCCATGAGGCACAGGGTCAAGGCTGATTTTCATATGGCCATGTCTGAACTGGGGTGGGGTGGAGTACAAAAAAACGATGGATTTAGGCCCAGATATCTGTACTGGGGTGAATGTATGCCATTGTTCTGCATTCTGTCCATCGACTGTTGTTTTGCATTTGTCACCCCGAGTGGGATGGGTATGCTTAGACGTGAGCGCCATGCTCTCCACACCACTGGAGTCAAGCTATCCTGGCTGAAGACGGCTGATAGCCAGAAACCGGTCCTAGGATGCTTGATTCCAATCCAGGAAAGACATGGTTTTGGCAGTTCGGGCTGGACTGTTCCCATGAGGCACAGGGTCAAGGCTGATTTTCATATGGCCATGTCTGAACTGGGGTGGTGTGGAGTACAAAAAAACGATGGATTTAGGCCCAGATCTCTGTACTGGGGTGAATGTATGACATTGTTCTGCATTCTGTCCATCAACTGTTGTTTTGCATTTGTCAACCCAAGTGGGATGGGTATGCTCAGACGTGAGTCCCATGCTCTCCACACCACTGGAGTCAAGCTATCCTGGCTGAAGACGGCTGATAGCCAGAAACCGGTCCTAGGATGCTTGATTCTGGTCCAGGAAAGACATGGTTTTGGCAGTGCGGGCTGGACCTTTCCCATGAGGCACAGGGTCAAGGCTGATTTGCACATGGCCATGTCTGCACTAGGGTGGTGTGGAGTGCAAAAAAGCGATGGATTTAGGCCCAGATCTCTGTACTGGGGTGAATGTATGACATTGTTCTGCATTCTGTCCATCAACTGTTGTTTTGCATTTGTCACCCCGACTGGAATGTGTATGTTCAGACATGAGTCGCATGCTCTCCACACCACTGGAGTCAAGCTATCCTGGCTGAAGACGGCTGATAGCCAGAAACCGGTCCTAGGATGCTTGATTCTGGTCCAGGAAAGACATGGTTTTGGCAGTGCGGGCTGGACTGTTTCCATGAGGCACAGGGTCAAGGCTGATTTGCACATGGCCATGTCTGATCTGGGGTGGTGTGGAGTGCAAAAAAATGATGGATTTAGGCCCAGATCTCTTTACTGGGATGAATGTATGACATTGTTCTGCATTCTGTCCATCAACTGTTGTTTTGCATTTGTCACCCCTAGTGGGATGGGTATGCTCAGACGTGAGTCCCATGCTCTCCACACCACTGGAGTCAAGCTATACTGGCTGACGACGGCTGATAGCCAGAAACCGGTCCTATGATGCTTGATTCGGGTCCAGGAAAGATATGGTTTTGCCAGTTCGGGCTGGACTGTTCCCATGAGGCACAGGCTCAAGGCTGATTTGCATATGGCCATGTCTGAACTGGGGTGGGGTGGAGTGCAAAAAAACGATGGATTTAGGCCCAGATCTCTGTACTGGGGTGAATGTTTGACATTGTTCTGCATTCTGTCCATCAACTGTTGTTTTGCATTTGTCACCCCGAGTGGGATGTGTATGCTTAGACGTGAGTCCCATGCTCTCCACACCACTGGAGTCAAGCTATACTGGCTGAAGATGGCTGATAGCCAGAAACCGGTCCTATGATGCTTGATTCCGATCCAGGAAAGACATGGTTTTGGCAGTTCGGGCTGGACTGTTCCCATGAGGCACAGGGTCAAGGCTGATTTGCACATGGCCATGTCTGAACTGGGGTGGTGTGGAGTGCAAAAAAACGATTTATTTAGGCCCAGATCTCTTTACTGGGATGAATGTATGACATTGTTCTGCATTCTGTCCATCAACTGTTGTTTTGCATTTGTCACCCATAGTGGGATGGGTATGCTCAGACGTGAGTCCCATGCTCTCCACACCACTGGAGTCAAGCTATACTGGCTGAAGATGGCTGATAGCCAGAAACCGGTCCTATGATGCTTGATTCCGGTCCAGGAAAGACATGGTTTTGCCAGTTCGGGCTGGACTGTTCCCATGAGGCACAGGCTCAAGGCTGATTTGCATATGGCCATGTCTAAACTGGGGTGGGGTGGAGTGCAAAAAAACGATGGATTTAGGCCCAGATCTCTGTACTGGGGTGAATGTATGACATTGTTCTGCATTCTGTCCATCAACTGTTGTTTTGCATTTGTCACCCCGACTGGGATGTGTATGCTCAGACATGAGTCGCATGCTCTCCACACCACTGGAGTCAAGCTATCATGGCTGAAGACGGCTGATAGCCAGAAACCGGTCCTAGGATGCTTGATTCCGGTCCAGGAAAGACATGGTTTTGGCAGTTCGGGCTGGACTGTTCCCATGATGCCCAGGGTCAAGGCTGATTTTCATATGGCCATGTCTGAACTGGGGTGGTGTGGAGTACAAAAAACCGATGGATTTAGGCCCAGATCTCTGTACTGGGGTGAATGTATGACATTGTTCTGCATTCTGTCCATCAACTGTTGTTTTGCATTTGTGACCCCAACTGGGATGTGTATGCTCAGACGTGAGTCGCATGCTCTCCACACCACTGGAGTCAAGCTATCCTGGCTGAAGACGGCTGATAGCCAGAAACTGGTCCTAGGATGCTTGATTCCGGTCCAGGAAAGACATGGTTTTGGCAGTTCGGGCTGGACTGTTCCCATGAGGCACAGGGTCAAGGCTGATTTGCACATGGCCATGTCTGAACTGGGGTGGTGTGGAGTGCAAAAAAACGATTGATTTAGGCCCAGATTTCTTTACTGGGATGAATGTATGACATTGTTCTGCATTCTGTCCATCAACTGTTGTTTTATATTTGTCACCCATAGTGGGATGGGTATGCTCAGACGTGAGTCCCATGCTCTCCACACCACTGGAGTCAAGCTATACTGGCTGAAGATGGCTGATAGCCAGAAACCGGTCCTATGATGCTTGATTCCGGTCCAGGAAAGACATGGTTTTGCCAGTTCGGGCTGGACTGTTCCCATGAGGCACAGGCTCAAGGCTGATTTGCATATGGCCATGTCTGAACTGGGGTGGGGTGGAGTGCAAAAAAACGATGGATTTAGGCCCAGATCTCTGTACTGGGGTGAATGTATGACATTGTTCTGCATTCTGTCCATCAACTATTGTTTTACATTTGTCACCCCGAGTGGGATGGGTATGCTCAGACGTGAGTCCCATGCTCTCCACACCACTGGAGTCAAGCTATCCTGGCTGAAGACGGCTGATAGCCAAAAACCGGTCCGAGGATACTTGATTCTAGTCCAGGAAAGACATGGTTTTGGCAGTTCGGGCTGAACTGTTCCCATGGGGCACAGGGTCAAGGCTGATTTGCATATGGCCATGTCTCAACTGGGGTGGTGTGGAGTGCAAAAAGACGATGGATTTAGGCCCAGATCTCTGTACTGGGGTGAATGTATGACATTGTTCTGCATTCTGTCCATCAACTGTTGTTTTGCATTTGTCACCCCGAGTGGGATAAGTATGCTTAATCGTGAGTCCCATGCTCTCCACACCACTGGAGTCAAGCTATCCTGGCTGAAGACGGTTGATAGCCAGAAACCGGTCCTAGGATGCTTGATTCCGGTCCAGGAAAGACATGGTTTTGGCAGTTCGGGCTGGACTGTTCCCATGAGGCACAGGGTCAAGGCTGATTTTCATTTGGCCATGTCTGAACTGGGGTGGGGTGGAGTACAAAAAAACGATGGATTTAGGCCCAGATATCTGTACTGGGGTGAATGTATGACATTGTTCTGCATTTTGTCCATCAACTGTTGTTTTGCATTTGTCACCCCGACTGGAATGTGTATGTTCAGACATGAGTCGCATGCTCTCCACACCACTGGAGTCAAGCTATCCTGGCTGAAGACGGCTGATAGCCAGAAACCGGTCCTAGGATGCTTGATTCTGGTCCAGGAAAGACATGGTTTTGGCAGTGCGGGCTGGACTGTTTCCATGAGGCACAGGGTCAAGGCTGATTTGCACATGGCCATGTCTGATCTGGGGTGGTGTGGAGTGCAAAAAAATGATGGATTTAGGCCCAGATCTCTTTACTGGGATGAATGTATGACATTGTTCTGCATTCTGTCCATCAACTGTTGTTTTGCATTTGTCACCCCTAGTGGGATGGGTATGCTCAGACGTGAGTCCCATGCTTTCCACACCACTGGAGTCAAGCTATACTGGCTGACGACGGCTGATAGCCAGAAACCGGTCCTATGATGCTTGATTCGGGTCCAGGAAAGATATGGTTTTGCCAGTTCGGGCTGGACTGTTCCCATGAGGCACAGGCTCAAGGCTGATTTGCATATGGCCATGTCTGAACTGGGGTGGGGTGGAGTGCAAAAAAACGATGGATTTAGGCCCAGATCTCTGTACTGGGGTGAATGTTTGACATTGTTCTGCATTCTGTCCATCAACTGTTGTTTTGCATTTGTCACCCCGAGTGGGATGTGTATGCTTAGACGTGAGTCCCATGCTCTCCACACCACTGGAGTCAAGCTATACTGGCTGAAGATGGCTGATAGCCAGAAACCGGTCCTATGATGCTTGATTCCGGTCCAGGAAAGACATGGTTTTGCCAGTTCGGGCTGGACTGTTCCCATGAGGCACAGGCTCAAGGCTGATTTGCATATGGCCATGTCTGAACTGGGGTGGGGTGGAGTGCAAAAAAACGATGGATTTAGGCCCAGATCTCTGTACTGCGGTGAATGTATGACATTGTTCTGCATTCTGTCCATCAACTATTGTTTTACATTTGTCACCCCGTGTGGGATGGGTATGCTCAGACGTGAGTCCCATGCTCTCCACACCACTGGAGTCAAGCTATCCTGGCTGAAGACGGCTGATAGCCAAAAACCGGTCCGAGGATACTTGATTCTAGTCCAGGAAAGACATGGTTTTGGCAGTTCGGGCTGGACTGTTCCCATGGGGCACAGGGTCAAGGCTGATTTGCATATGGCCATGTCTCAACTGGGGTGGTGTGGAGTGCAAAAAGACGATGGATTTAGGCCCAGATCTCTGTACTGGGGTGAATGTATGACATTGTTCTGCATTCTGTCCATCAACTGTTGTTTTGCATTTGTCAACCCGAGTGGGATAAGTATGCTTAATCGTGAGTCCCATGCTCTCCACACCACTGGAGTCAAGCTATCCTGGCTGAAGACGGTTGATAGCCAGAAACCGGTCCTAGGATGCTTGATTCCGGTCCAGGAAAGACATGGTTTTGGCAGTTCGGGCTGGACTGTTCCCATGAGGCACAGGGTCAAGGCTGATTTTCATATGGCCATGTCTGAACTGGGGTGGGGTGGAGTCCAAAAAAAGATGGATTTAGGCCCAGATATCTGTACTGGGGTGAATGTATGCCATTGTCTGCATTCTGTCCATCGACTGTTGTTTTGCATTTGTCACCCCGAGTGGGATGGGTATGCTTAGACGTGAGCGCCATGCTCTCCACACCACTGGAGTCAAGCTATCCTGGCTGAAGACGGCTGATAGCCAGAAACCGGTCCTAGGATGCTTGATTCCAGTCCAGGAAAGACATGGTTTTGGCAGTTCGGGCTGGACTGTTCCCATGAGGCACAGGGTCAAGGCTGATTTTCATATGGCCATGTCTGAACTGGGGTGGTGTGGAGTACAAAAAAACGATGGATTTAGGCCCAGATCTCTGTACTGGGGTGAATGTATGACATTGTTCTGCATTCTGTCCATCAACTGTTGTTTTGCATTTGTCAACCCAAGTGGGATGGGTATGCTCAGACGTGAGTCCCATGCTCTCCACACCACTGGAGTCAAGCTATCCTGGCTGAAGACGGCTGATAGCCAGAAACCGGTCCTAGGATGCTTGATTCCGGTCAAGAAAAGACATGGTTTCGGCAGTTCGGGCTGGACCTTTCCCATGAGGCACAGGGTCAAGGCTGATTTGCACATGGCCATGTCTGCACTAGGGTGGTGTGGAGTGCAAAAAAGCGATGGATTTAGGCCCAGATCTCTGTACTGGGGTGAATGTATGACATTGTTCTGCATTCTGTCCATCAACTGTTGTTTTGCATTTGTCACCCCGACTGGAATGTGTATGTTCAGACATGAGTCGCATGCTCTCCACACCACTGGAGTCAAGCTATCCTGGCTGAAGACGGCTGATAGCCAGAAACCGGTCCTAGGATGCTTGATTCTGGTCCAGGAAAGACATGGTTTTGGCAGTGCGGGCTGGACTGTTTCCATGAGGCACAGGGTCAAGGCTGATTTGCACATGGCCATGTCTGATCTGGGGTGGTGTGGAGTGCAAAAAAACGATGGATTTAGGCCCAGATCTCTTTACTGGGATGAATGTATGACATTGTTCTGCATTCTGTCCATCAACTGTTGTTTTGCATTTGTCACCCCTAGTGGGATGGGTATGCTCAGACGTGAGTCCCATGCTCTCCACACCACTGGAGTCAAGCTATACTGGCTGACGACGGCTGATAGCCAGAAACCGGTCCTATGATGCTTGATTCGGGTCCAGGAAAGATATGGTTTTGCCAGTTCGGGCTGGACTGTTCCCATGAGGCACAGGCTCAAGGCTGATTTGCATATGGCCATGTCTGAACTGGGGTGGGGTGGAGTGCAAAAAAACGATGGATTTAGGCCCAGATCTCTGTACTGGAGTGAATGTTTGACATTGTTCTGCATTCTGTCCATCAACTGTTGTTTTGCATTTGTCACCCCGAGTGGGATGTGTATGCTTAGACGTGAGTCCCATGCTCTCCACACCACTGGAGTCAAGCTATCCTGGCTGAAGACGGTTGAGAGCCAGAAACCGGTCCTAGGATGCTTGATTCCAGTCCAGGAAAGACATGGTTTTGGCAGTTCGGGCTGGACTGTTCCCATGAGGCACAGGGTCAATGCTGATTTGCATATGGCCATGTCTCAACTGGGGTGGTGTAGAGTGCAAAAAGTCGATGGATTTAGGCCTAGATCTCTGTACTGAGGTGAATGTATGACATTGTTCTGCATTCTGTCCATCAACTGTTGTTTTGAATTTGTCACCCTGAGTGGGATGGGTATGCTTAGACGTGAGTCCCATGCTCTCCACACCACTGGAGTCAAGCTATCCTGGCTGAAGACGGTTGAGAGCCAGAAACTGGTCCTAGGATGCTTGATTCCGGTCCAGGAAAGACATGGTTTTGGCAGTTCGGGCTGGACTGTTCCCATGAGGCACAGGGTCAAGGCTGATTTTCATATGGCCATGTCTGAACTGGGGTGGGGTGGAGTACAAAAAAACGATGGATTTAGGCCCAGATCTCTGTACTGGGATGAATGTATAACATTGTTCTGCATTCTGTCCATCAATTGTTGTTTTGCATTTGTCATCCCTAGTGGGATGGGTATGCTCAGACGTGAGTCCCATGCTCTCCACGCCACTGGAGTCAAGCTATCCTGGCTGAAGACGGCTGATAGCCAGAAACCGGTCCTAGGATGCTTGATTCTGGTCCAGGAAAGACATGGTTTTGGCAGTGCGGGCTGGACTGTTTCCATGAGGCACAGGGTCAAGGCTGATTTGCACATGGCCATGTCTGAACTGGGGTGGTGTGGAGTGCAAAAATACGATGGATTTAGGCCCAGATCTCTGTACTGGGATGAATGTATAACATTGTTCTGCATTCTGTCCATCAATTGTTGTTTTGCATTTGTCACCCCGAGTGGGATGGGTATGCTTAGACGTGAGTCCCATGCTCTCCACACCACTGGAGTCAAGCTATCCTGGCTGAAGACTGCTGATAGCCAGAAACCGGTACTAGGATGCTTGATTACGGTCCAGGAAAGACATGGTTTTGGCAGTTCAGGCTGGACTGTTCCCATGAGGCACAGGGTCAAGGCTGATTATCATATGGCCATGTCTGCACTGGAGTGGTGTGGAGTGCAAAAAAAAGACGGATTTAAGCCCAGATCTCTGTACTGGGGTGAATGTATGACATTGGTATGCATTCTGTCCATCAACTGTTGTTTTGCATTTGTCACCCCGAGTAGGATGGGTATGCTCAGACGTGAGTCCCATGCTCTCCACACCACTGGAGTCAAGCTATCCTGGCTGAAGACGGCTGATATCCAGAAACCGGTCCGAGGATGCTTGATTCCGGTCCAGGAAAGATATGGTTTTGGTAGTTCGGGCTGGACTGTTCCCATGAGGCACAGGGTCAAGGCTGATTTGCACATGGCCATGCCTGAACTGGGGTGGTGTGGAGTGCAAAAAAACGATGGATTTAGGCCCAGATCTCTGTACTAGGGTGAATGTATGACATTGTTCTGCATTCTGTCCATCAACTGTTGTTTTGCATTTGTCACCCCGAGTGGTATAGGTATGCTTAGACGTGAGTCCCATGCTCTCCACACCACTGGAGTCAAGCTATCCTGGCTGAAGACGGCTGATAGCCAAAAACCGGTCCGAGGATACTTGATCTAGTCCAGGAAAGACATGGTTTTGGCAGTTCGGGCTGGACTGTTCCCATGAGGAACAGGGTCAAGGCTGATTTGCATATGGCCATGTCTCAACTGGGGTGGTGTGGAGTGCAAAAAGACGATGGATTTAGGCCCAGATCTCTGTACTGGGGTGAATGTATGACATTGTTCTGCATTCTGTCCATCAACTGTTGTTTGGCATTTGTCACCCCGAGTGGGATGGGTGTGCTTAATTGTGAATCCCATGCTCTCCACACCACTGGAGTCAAGCTATCCTGGCTGAAGACGGTTGATAGCCAGAAACCGGTCCTAGGATGCTTGATTCCGGTCCAGGAAAGACATGGTTTTGGCAGTTCGGGCTCGACTGTTCCCATGAGGCACAGGTCAAGGCTGATTTTCATATGGCCATGTCTGAACTGGGGTGGGGTGGAGTACAAAAAAACAATGGATTTAGGCCCAGATATCTGTACTGGGGTGAATGTATGCCATTGTTCTGCATTCTGTCCATCGACTGTTGTTTTGCATTTATCACCCCGAGTGGGATGGGTATGCTTAGACGTGAGCGCCATGCTCTCCACACCACTGGAGTCAAGCTATCCTGGCTGAAGACGGCTGATAGCCAGAAACCGGTCATAGGATGCTTGATTCCAGTCCAGGAAAGACATGGTTTTGGCAGTTCGGGCTGGACTGTTCCCATGAGGCACAGGGTCAAGGCTGATTTTCATATGGCCATGTCTGAACTGGGGTGGTGTGGAGTACAAAAAAACGATGGATTTAGGCCCAGATCTCTGTACTGGGGTGAATGTATGACATTGTTCTGCATTCTGTCCATCAACTGTTGTTTTGCATTTGTCAACCCAAGTGGGATGGGTATGCTCAGACGTGAGTCCCATGCTCTCCACACCACTGGAGTCAAGCTATCCTGGCTGAAGATGGCTGATAGCCAGAAACCGGTCATAGGATGCTTGATTCCAGTCCAGGAAAGACATGGTTTTGGCAGTTCGGGCTGGACTGTTCCCATGAGGCACAGGGTCAAGGCTGATTTTCATATGGCCATGTCTGAACTGGGGTGGTGTGGAGTACAAAAAAACGATGGATTTAGGCCCAGATCTCTGTACTGGGGTGAATGTATGACATTGTTCTGCATTCTGTCCATCAACTGTTGTTTTGCATTTGTCGGCCCGAGTAGGATGGGCATGCTCAGACATGAGTCCCATGCTCTCCAAACCATTGGAGTCAAGCTATACTGGCTGAAGACGGCTGATAGCCAGAAACCGGTCCTATGATGCTTGATTCCGGTCCAGGATAGACATGGTTTTGGCATTTCCGGCTGGACTGTTCCCATGAGGCACAGGGTCAAGGCTGATTTGCATATGGCCATGTCTGAATTGGGGTGGTGTGAAGTGCAAAAAAACAATGGATTTAGGCCCAGATCTCTGTACTGGGGTGAATGTATGACATTGTTCTGCATTCTGTCCATCAACTGTTGTTATGCATTTGTCACCCCTAGTGGGATGGGTATGCTCAGACGTGAGTCCCATGCTCTCCACACCACTGGAGTCAAGCTATACTGGCTGAAGACGGCTGATAGCCAGAAACCGGTCCTATGATGCTTGATTCCGGTCCAGGAAAGACATGGTTTTGCCAGTTCGGCCTGGACTGTTCCCATGAGGCACAGGCTCAAGGCTGATTTGCATATGGCCATGTCTGAACTGGGGTGGGGTGGGGTGGAGTGCAAAAAACGATGGATTTAGGCCCAGATCTCTGTACTGGGGTGAATGTATGACATTGTTATGCATTCTGTCCATCTACTGTTGTTTTGCATTTGTCACCCCGAGTAGGATGGGTATGCTCAGACGTGAGTCCCATGCTCTCCACACCACTGGAGTCAAGCTATCCTGGCTGAAGACGGCTGATATCCAGAAACCGATCCGAGGATGCTTGATTCCGGTCCAGGAAAGATATGGTTTTGGTAGTTCGGGCTGGACTGTTCTCATGAGGCACAGGGAAAAGGCTGATTTGCACATGGCCATGTCTGAACTGGGGTGGTGTGGAGTGCAAAAAAACGATGGATTTAGGCCCAGATCTCTGTACTGGGGTGAATGTATGACATTGTTCTGCATTCTGTCCATCAACTGTTGTTTTGCATTTTTCACCCAGAGTGGTATAGGCATGCTTAGACTTGAGTCCCATGCTCTCCACAACACTGGAGTCAAGCTATCCTGGCTGAAGACGGCTGATAGCCAGAAACCGGTACTAGGATGCTTGATTCCGGTCCAGGAAAGACATGGTTTTGGCAGTTCGGGCTGGACTGTTCCCATGAGGCACAGGGTCAAGGCTGATTTGCACATGGCCATGTCTGAACTGGGGTGTGTGGAGTGCAAAAAAACAATGGATTTAGGCCCAGATCTCTGTACTGGGATGAATGTATAACATTGTTCTGCATTCTGTCCATCAATTGTTGTTTTGCATTTGTCACCCCGAGTGGGATGGGTATGCTCCGACGTGAGTCCCATGCTCTCCACGCCACTGGAGTCAAGCTATCCTGGCTGAAGACGGCTGATATCCAGAAACCGGTCCGAGGATGCTTGATTCCGGTCCAGGAAAGATATGGTTTTTGGTAGTTCGGGCTGGACTGTTCCCATGAGGCACAGGGTCAAGGCTGATTTGCACATGGCCATGTCTGAACTGGGGTGGTGTGGAGTGCAAAAAAACGATGGATTTAGGCCCAGATCTCTGTACTGGGGTAAATGTATGACATTGTTCTGCATTCTGTCCATCAACTGTTGTTTTGCATTTGTCACCCCGAGTGGGATGGGTATGCTTAGACGTGAGTCCCATGCTCTCCACACCACTGGAGTCAAGCTATCCTGGCTGAAGACGGCTGATAGCCAGAAACCGGTACTAGGATGCTTGATTACGGTCCAGGAAAGACATGGTTTTGGCAGTTCGGGCTGGACTGTTCCCATGAGGCACAGGGTCAAGGCTGATTATCACATGGCCATGTCTGCACTGGAGTGGTGTGGAGTGCAAAAAAAAGACGGATTTAAGCCCAGATCTCTGTACTGGGGTGAATGTATGACATTGGTATGCATTCTATCCATCAACTGTTGTTTTGCATTTGTCACCCCGAGTAGGATGGGTATGCTCAGACGTGAGTCCCATGCTCTCCACACCACTGGAGTCAAGCTATCCTGGCTGAAGACGGCTGATATCCAGAAACCGGTCCGAGGATGCTTGATTCCGGTCCAGGAAAGATATGGTTTTTGGTAGTTCGGGCTGGACTGTTCCCATGAGGCACAGGGTCAAGGCTGATTTGCACATGGCCATGTCTGAACTGGGGTGGTGTGGAGTGCAAAAAAACGATGGATTTAGGCCCAGATCTCTGTATTGGGGTGAATGTATGACATTGGTATGCATTGTGTCCATCAACTGTTGTTTTGCATTTGTCACCCCGTGTAGGATGGGTATGCTCAGACGTGAGTCCCATGCTCTCCACACCACTGGAGTCAAGCTATCCTGGCTGAAGACGGCTGATATCCAGAAACCGGTCCGAGGATGCTTGATTCCGGTCCAGGAAAGATATGGTTTTGGTAGTTCGGGCTGGACTGTTCCCATGAGGCACAGGGTCAAGTCTGATTTGCACATGGCCATGTCTGAACTGGGGTGGTGTGGAGTGCAAAAAAACGATGGATTTAGGCGCAGATCTCTGTACTGGGGTGAATGTATGACATTGTTCTGAATTCTGTCCATCAACTGTTGTTTTGCATTTGTCAACCCGAGTGGGATGGGTATGCTCAGACGTGGGTCCCATGCTCTCCACACCACTGGAGTCAAGCTATCCTGGCTGAAGACGGCTGAGAGCCAGAACCCGGTCCTAGGATGCTTCATTCCAGTCCAGGAAAGACATGGTTTTGGCAGTTCGGGCAGGACTTTTCCCATGAGGCACAGGGTCAAGGCTGATTTGCAAATGGCCATGTCTGCACTGGGGTGGTGTGGAGTGCAAAAAAGCGATGGATTTAGGCCCAGATCTCTGTACTGGGGTGAATGTATGACATTGTTCTGCATTCTGTCCATCAACTATTGTTTTGCATTTGTCAACCCGAGTGGGATGGGTATGCTCAGACGTGAGTCCCATGTTCTCCACACCACTGGAGTCAAGCTATCCTGGCTGAAGACGGCTGATAGCCAGAAACCGGTCCTAGGATGCTTGATTCCGGTCCAGGAAAGACATGGTTTTGGCAGTTCGGGCTGGACTGTTCCCATGAGGCACAGGTCAAGGCTGATTTTCATATGGCCATGTCTGAACTGGGGTGGGGTGGAGTACAAAAAAACAATGGATTTAGGCCCAGATATCTGTACTGGGGTGAATGTATGCCATTGTTCTGCATTCTGTCCATCGACTGTTGTTTTGCATTTATCACCCCGAGTGGGATGGGTATGCTTAGACGTGAGCGCCATGCTCTCCACACCACTGGAGTCAAGCTATCCTGGCTGAAGACGGCTGATAGCCAGAAACCGGTCATAGGATGCTTGATTCCAGTCCAGGAAAGACATGGTTTTGGCAGTTCGGGCTGGACTGTTCCCATGAGGCACAGGGTCAAGGCTGATTTTCATATGGCCATGTCTGAACTGGGGTGGTGTGGAGTACAAAAAAACGATGGATTTAGGCCCAGATCTCTGTACTGGGGTGAATGTATGACATTGTTCTGCATTCTGTCCATCAACTGTTGTTTTGCATTTGTCAACCCAAGTGGGATGGGTATGCTCAGACGTGAGTCCCATGCTCTCCACACCACTGGAGTCAAGCTATCCTGGCTGAAGACGGCTGATAGCCAGAAACTGGTCCTAGGATGCTTGATTCCGGTCAAGAAAAGACATGGTTTCGGCAGTTCGGGCTGGACCTTTCCCATGAGGCACAGGGTCAAGGCTGATTTGCACATGGCCATGTCTGCACTAGGGTGGTGTGGAGTGCAAAAAAGCGATGGATTTAGGCCCAGATCTCTGTACTGGGGTGAATGTATGACATTGTTCTGCATTCTGTCCATCAACTGTTGTTTTGCATTTGTCACCCCAAGTGGGATGGGTATGCTTAGACGTGAGTGCCATGCTCTCCACACCACTGGAGTCAAGCTATCCCGGCTGAAGACGGTTGATAGCCAGAAACCGGTCCTAGGATGCTTGATTCCGGTCCAGGAAAGACATGGTTTTGGCAGTTCGGGCTGGAATGTTCCCATGAGGCACAGGGTCAAGGCTGATTTTCATATGGCCATGTCTGAACTGGGGTGGGGTGGAGTACAAAAAAACGATGGATTTAGGCCCAGATCTCTGTACTGGGGTGAATGTATGACATTGTTCTGCATTCTGTCCATCAACTGTTGTTTTGCATTTGTCACCCCGAGTGGGATGGGTATGCTTAGACGTGAGTCCCATGCTCTCCACACCACTGGAGTCAAGCTATCCTGGCTGAAGACGGCTGATAGCCAGAAACCGGTACTAGGATGCTTGATTACGGTCCAGGAAAGACATGGTTTTGGCAGTTCGGGCTGGACTGTTCCCATGAGGCACAGGGTCAAGGCTGATTATCATATGGCCATGTCTGCACTGGAGTGGTGTGGAGTGCAAAAAAAAGACGGATTTAAGCCCAGATCTCTGTATTGGGGTGAATGTATGACATTGGTATGCATTGTGTCCATCAACTGTTGTTTTGCATTTGTCACCCCGAGTAGGCTGGGTATGCTCAGACGTGAGTCCCATGCTCTCCACACCACTGGAGTCAAGCTATCCTGGCTGAAGACGGCTGATATCCAGAAACCGGTCCGAGGATGCTTGATTCCGGTCCAGGAAAGATATGGTTTTGGTAGTTCGGGCTGGACTGTTCCCATGAGGCACAGGGTCAAGTCTGATTTGCACATGGCCATGTCTGAACTGGGGTGGTGTGGAGTGCAAAAAAACGATGGATTTAGGCGCAGATCTCTGTACTGGGGTGAATGTATGACATTGTTCTGCATTCTGTCCATCAACTGTTGTTTTGCATTTGTCACCCCGAGTGGTATAGGTATGCTTAGACGTGAGTCCCATGCTCTCCACACCACTGGAGTCAAGCTATCCTGGCTGAAGACGGCTGATAGCCAGAAACCGGTACTAGGATGCTTGATTCCGGTCCAGGAAAGATATGGTTTTGGCAGTTCGGGCTGGACTGTTCCCATAAGGCACAGGGTCAAGGCTGATTATCATATGGCCATGTCTGAACTGGGGTGGTGTGGAGTACAAAAAAACGATGGATTTAGGCCCAGATCTTTGTACTGGGGTGAATGTATGACATTGTTCTGCATTCTGTCCATCAACTGTTGTTTTGCATTTGTCAACCCAAGTGGGATGGCTATGCTCAGACGTGAGTCCCATGCTCTCCACACTGGTGTCAAGCTATCCCGGCTGAAGACGGCTGATAGCCAGAAACCGGTCCTAGGATGCTTGATTCCGGTCCAGGAAAGACATGGTTTGGCAGTTCGGGCTGGACTGTTCCCATGAGGCACAGGGTCAAGGCTGATTTGCACATGGCCATGTCTGAACTGGGGTGGTGTGGAGTACAATAAAAAGAAAAATTTAGGCCCACATCTCTGTACTGGGGTGAATGTATGACATTGTTCTGAATTCTGTCCATCAACTGTTGTTTTGCATTTGTCAACCCGAGTGGGATGGGTATGCTCAGACGTGAGTCCCATGCTCTCCACACCACTGGAGTCAAGCTATACTGGCTGAACACGGCTGATAGCCAGAAACCGGTCCTATGATGCTTGATTCCGGTCCAGGATAGACATGGTTTTGGCATTTCGGGCTGGACTGTTCCCATGAGGCACAGGGTCAAGGCTGATTTTCATATGGCCATGTCTGAACTGGGGTGGTGTGGAGTGCAAAAAAACGATGGATTTAGGCCCAGATCTCTGTACTGGGGTGAATGTATGACATTGGTGTGCATTCTATCCATCAACTGTTGTTTTGCATTTGTCACCCCGAGTGGGATGGGTATGCTCAGACGTGAGTCCCATGCTCTCCACACCACTGGAGTCAAGCTATCCTGGCTGAAGACGGTTGATAGCAAGAAACCGTCCTAGGATGCTTGATTCCGGTCCAGGAAAGACATGGTTTTGGCAGTTCGGGCTGGACTGTTCCCATGAGGCACAGGGTCAAGGCTGATTTGCACATGGCCATGTCTGAACTGGGGTGGTGTGGAGTGCAAAAAACGATTGATTTAGGCCCAGATTTCTTTACTGGGATGAATGTATGACATTGTTCTGCATTCTGTCCATCAACTGTTGTTTTGCATTTGTCACCCATAGTGGGATGGGTATGCTCAGACGTGAGTCCCATGCTCTCCACACCACTGGAGACAAGCTATACTGGCTGAAGATGGCTGATAGCCAGAAACCGGTCCTATGATGCTTGATTCCGGTCCAGGAAAGACATGGTTTTGCCAGTTCGGGCTGGACTGTTCCCATGAGGCACAGGCTCAAGGCTGATTTGCATATGGCCATGTCTGAACTGGGGTGGGGTGGAGTGCAAAAAAACGATGGATTTAGGCCCAGATCTCTGTACTGGGGTGAATGTATGACATTGTTCTGCATTCTGTCCATCAACTATTGTTTTACATTTGTCACCCCGAGTGGGATGGGTATGCTCAGACGTGAGTCCCATGCTCTCCACACCACTGGAGTCAAGCTATCCTGGCTGAAGACGGCTGATAGCCAAAAACCGGTCCGAGGATACTTGATTCTAGTCCAGGAAAGACATGGTTTTGGCAGTTCGGGCTGGACTGTTCCCATGGGGCACAGGGTCAAGGCTGATTTGCATATGGCCATGTCTCAACTGGGGTGGTGTGGAGTGCAAAAAGACGATGGATTTAGGCCCAGATCTCTGTACTGGGGTGAATGTATGACATTGTTCTGCATTCTGTCCATCAACTGTTGTTTTGCATTTGTCACCCCGAGTGGGATAAGTATGCTTAATCGTGAGTCCCATGCTCTCCACACCACTGGAGTCAAGCTATCCTGGCTGAAGACGGTTGATAGCCAGAAACCGGTCCTAGGATGCTTGATTCCGGTCCAGGAAAGACATGGTTTTGGCAGTTCGGGCTGGACTGTTCCCATGAGGCACAGGGTCAAGGCTGATTTTCATATGGCCATGTCTGAACTGGGGTGGGGTGGAGTACAAAAAAACGATGGATTTAGGCCCAGATATCTGTACTGGGGTGAATGTATGCCATTGTTCTGCATTCTGTCCATCGACTGTTGTTTTGCATTTGTCACCCCGAGTGGGATGGGTATGCTTAGACGTGAGCGCCATGCTCTCCACACCACTGGAGTCAAGCTATCCTGGCTGAAGACGGCTGATAGCCAGAAACCGGTCCTAGGATGCTTGATTCCAATCCAGGAAAGACATGGTTTTGGCAGTTCGGGCTGGACTGTTCCCATGAGGCACAAGGTCAAGGCTGATTTTCATATGGCCATGTCTGAACTGGGGTGGTGTGGAGTACAAAAAAACGATGGATTTAGGCCCAGATCTCTGTACTGGGGTGAATGTATGACATTGTTCTGCATTCTGTCCATCAACTGTTGTTTTGCATTTGTCAACCCAAGTGGGATGGGTATGCTCAGACGTGAGTCCCATGCTCTCCACACCACTGGAGTCAAGCTATCCTGGCTGAAGACGGCTGATAGCCAGAAACCGGTCCTAGGATGCTTGATTCCGGTCAAGAAAAGACATGGTTTCGGCAGTTCGGGCTGGACCTTTCCCATGAGGCACAGGGTCAAGGCTGATTTGCACATGGCCATGTCTGCACTAGGGTGGTGTGGAGTGCAAAAAAGCGATGGATTTAGGCCCAGATCTCTGTACTGGGGTGAATGTATGACATTGTTCTGCATTCTGTCCATCAACTGTTGTTTTGCATTTGTCACCCCGACTGGAATGTGTATGTTCAGACATGAGTCGCATGCTCTCCACACCACTGGAGTCAAGCTATCCTGGCTGAAGACGGCTGATAGCCAGAAACCGGTCCTAGGATGCTTGATTCTGGTCCAGGAAAGACATGGTTTTGGCAGTGCGGGCTGGACTGTTTCCATGAGGCACAGGGTCAAGGCTGATTTGCACATGGCCATGTCTGATCTGGGGTGGTGTGGAGTGCAAAAAAATGATGGATTTAGGCCCAGATCTCTTTACTGGGATGAATGTATGACATTGTTCTGCATTCTGTCCATCAACTGTTGTTTTGCATTTGTCACCCCTAGTGGGATGGGTATGCTCAGACGTGAGTCCCATGCTCTCCACACCACTGGAGTCAAGCTATACTGGCTGACGACGGCTGATAGCCAGAAACCGGTCCTATGATGCTTGATTCGGGTCCAGGAAAGATATGGTTTTGCCAGTTCGGGCTGGACTGTTCCCATGAGGCACAGGCTCAAGGCTGATTTGCATATGGCCATGTCTGAACTGGGGTGGGGTGAAGTGCAAAAAAACGATGGATTTAGGCCCAGATCTCTGTACTGGGGTGAATGTTTGACATTGTTCTGCATTCTGTCCATCAACTGTTGTTTTGCATTTGTCACCCCGAGTGGGATGTGTATGCTTAGACGTGAGTCCCATGCTCTCCACACCACTGGAGTCAAGCTATACTGGCTGAAGATGGCTGATAGCCAGAAACCGGTCCTATGATGCTTGATTCCGGTCCAGGAAAGACATGGTTTTGGCAGTTCGGGCTGGACTGTTCCCATGAGGCACAGGGTCAAGGCTGATTTGCACATGGCCATGTCTGAACTGGGGTGGTGTGGAGTGCAAAAAAACGATTTATTTAGGCCCAGATCTCTTTACTGGGATGAATGTATGACATTGTTCTGCATTCTGTCCATCAACTGTTGTTTTGCATTTGTCACCCATAGTGGGATGGGTATGCTCAGACGTGAGTCCCATGCTCTCCACACCACTGGAGTCAAGCTATACTGGCTGAAGACGGCTGATAGCCAAAAACCGGTCCGAGGATACTTGATTCTAGTCCAGGAAAGACATGGTTTTGGCAGTTCGGGCTGGACTGTTCCCATGGGGCACAGGGTCAAGGCTGATTTGCATATGGCCATGTCTCAACTGGGGTGGTGTGGAGTGCAAAAAGACGATGGATTTAGGCCCAGATCTCTGTACTGGGGTGAATGTATGACATTGTTCTGCATTCTGTCCATCAACTGTTGTTTTGCATTTGTCACCCCGAGTGGGATAAGTATGCTTAATCGTGAGTCCCATGCTCTCCACACCACTGGAGTCAAGCTATCCTGGCTGAAGACGGTTGATAGCCAGAAACCGGTCCTAGGATGCTTGATTCCGGTCCAGGAAAGACATGGTTTTGGCAGTTCGGGCTGGACTGTTCCCATGAGGCACAGGGTCAAGGCTGATTTTCATATGGCCATGTCTGAACTGGGGTGGGGTGGAGTACAAAAAAACGATGGATTTAGGCCCAGATATCTGTACTGGGGTGAATGTATGCCATTGTTCTGCATTCTGTCCATCGACTGTTGTTTTGCATTTGTCACCCCGAGTGGGATGGGTATGCTTAGACGTGAGCGCCATGCTCTCCACACCACTGGAGTCAAGCTATCCTGGCTGAAGACGGCTGATAGCCAGAAACCGGTCCTAGGATGCTTGATTCCAATCCAGGAAAGACATGGTTTTGGCAGTTCGGGCTGGACTGTTCCCATGAGGCACAGGGTCAAGGCTGATTTTCATATGGCCATGTCTGAACTGGGGTGGTGTGGAGTACAAAAAAACGATGGATTTAGGCCCAGATCTCTGTACTGGGGTGAATGTATGACATTGTTCTGCATTCTGTCCATCAACTGTTGTTTTGCATTTGTCAACCCAAGTGGGATGGGTATGCTCAGACGTGAGTCCCATGCTCTCCACACCACTGGAGTCAAGCTATCCTGGCTGAAGACGGCTGATAGCCAGAAACCGGTCCTAGGATGCTTGATTCTGGTCCAGGAAAGACATGGTTTTGGCAGTGCGGGCTGGACCTTTCCCATGAGGCACAGGGTCAAGGCTGATTTGCACATGGCCATGTCTGCACTAGGGTGGTGTGGAGTGCAAAAAAGCGATGGATTTAGGCCCAGATCTCTGTACTGGGGTGAATGTATGACATTGTTCTGCATTCTGTCCATCAACTGTTGTTTTGCATTTGTCACCCCGACTGGAATGTGTATGTTCAGACATGAGTCGCATGCTCTCCACACCACTGGAGTCAAGCTATCCTGGCTGAAGACGGCTGATAGCCAGAAACCGGTCCTAGGATGCTTGATTCTGGTCCAGGAAAGACATGGTTTTGGCAGTGCGGGCTGGACTGTTTCCATGAGGCACAGGGTCAAGGCTGATTTGCACATGGCCATGTCTGATCTGGGGTGGTGTGGAGTGCAAAAAAATGATGGATTTAGGCCCAGATCTCTTTACTGGGATGAATGTATGACATTGTTCTGCATTCTGTCCATCAACTGTTGTTTTGCATTTGTCACCCCTAGTGGGATGGGTATGCTCAGACGTGAGTCCCATGCTCTCCACACCACTGGAGTCAAGCTATACTGGCTGACGACGGCTGATAGCCAGAAACCGGTCCTATGATGCTTGATTCGGGTCCAGGAAAGATATGGTTTTGCCAGTTCGGGCTGGACTGTTCCCATGAGGCACAGGCTCAAGGCTGATTTGCATATGGCCATGTCTGAACTGGGGTGGGGTGGAGTGCAAAAAAACGATGGATTTAGGCCCAGATCTCTGTACTGGGGTGAATGTTTGACATTGTTCTGCATTCTGTCCATCAACTGTTGTTTTGCATTTGTCACCCCGAGTGGGATGTGTATGCTTAGACGTGAGTCCCATGCTCTCCACACCACTGGAGTCAAGCTATACTGGCTGAAGATGGCTGATAGCCAGAAACCGGTCCTATGATGCTTGATTCCGATCCAGGAAAGACATGGTTTTGGCAGTTCGGGCTGGACTGTTCCCATGAGGCACAGGGTCAAGGCTGATTTGCACATGGCCATGTCTGAACTGGGGTGGTGTGGAGTGCAAAAAAACGATTTATTTAGGCCCAGATCTCTTTACTGGGATGAATGTATGACATTGTTCTGCATTCTGTCCATCAACTGTTGTTTTGCATTTGTCACCCATAGTGGGATGGGTATGCTCAGACGTGAGTCCCATGCTCTCCACACCACTGGAGTCAAGCTATACTGGCTGAAGATGGCTGATAGCCAGAAACCGGTCCTATGATGCTTGATTCCGGTCCAGGAAAGACATGGTTTTGCCAGTTCGGGCTGGACTGTTCCCATGAGGCACAGGCTCAAGGCTGATTTGCATATGGCCATGTCTAAACTGGGGTGGGGTGGAGTGCAAAAAAACGATGGATTTAGGCCCAGATCTCTGTACTGGGGTGAATGTATGACATTGTTCTGCATTCTGTCCATCAACTGTTGTTTTGCATTTGTCACCCCGACTGGGATGTGTATGCTCAGACATGAGTCGCATGCTCTCCACACCACTGGAGTCAAGCTATCATGGCTGAAGACGGCTGATAGCCAGAAACCGGTCCTAGGATGCTTGATTCCGGTCCAGGAAAGACATGGTTTTGGCAGTTCGGGCTGGACTGTTCCCATGATGCCCAGGGTCAAGGCTGATTTTCATATGGCCATGTCTGAACTGGGGTGGTGTGGAGTACAAAAAACCGATGGATTTAGGCCCAGATCTCTGTACTGGGGTGAATGTATGACATTGTTCTGCATTCTGTCCATCAACTGTTGTTTTGCATTTGTGACCCCAACTGGGATGTGTATGCTCAGACGTGAGTCGCATGCTCTCCACACCACTGGAGTCAAGCTATCCTGGCTGAAGACGGCTGATAGCCAGAAACTGGTCCTAGGATGCTTGATTCCGGTCCAGGAAAGACATGGTTTTGGCAGTTCGGGCTGGACTGTTCCCATGAGGCACAGGGTCAAGGCTGATTTGCACATGGCCATGTCTGAACTGGGGTGGTGTGGAGTGCAAAAAAACGATTGATTTAGGCCCAGATTTCTTTACTGGGATGAATGTATGACATTGTTCTGCATTCTGTCCATCAACTGTTGTTTTATATTTGTCACCCATAGTGGGATGGGTATGCTCAGACGTGAGTCCCATGCTCTCCACACCACTGGAGTCAAGCTATACTGGCTGAAGATGGCTGATAGCCAGAAACCGGTCCTATGATGCTTGATTCCGGTCCAGGAAAGACATGGTTTTGCCAGTTCGGGCTGGACTGTTCCCATGAGGCACAGGCTCAAGGCTGATTTGCATATGGCCATGTCTGAACTGGGGTGGGGTGGAGTGCAAAAAAACGATGGATTTAGGCCCAGATCTCTGTACTGGGGTGAATGTATGACATTGTTCTGCATTCTGTCCATCAACTATTGTTTTACATTTGTCACCCCGAGTGGGATGGGTATGCTCAGACGTGAGTCCCATGCTCTCCACACCACTGGAGTCAAGCTATCCTGGCTGAAGACGGCTGATAGCCAAAAACCGGTCCGAGGATACTTGATTCTAGTCCAGGAAAGACATGGTTTTGGCAGTTCGGGCTGAACTGTTCCCATGGGGCACAGGGTCAAGGCTGATTTGCATATGGCCATGTCTCAACTGGGGTGGTGTGGAGTGCAAAAAGACGATGGATTTAGGCCCAGATCTCTGTACTGGGGTGAATGTATGACATTGTTCTGCATTCTGTCCATCAACTGTTGTTTTGCATTTGTCACCCCGAGTGGGATAAGTATGCTTAATCGTGAGTCCCATGCTCTCCACACCACTGGAGTCAAGCTATCCTGGCTGAAGACGGTTGATAGCCAGAAACCGGTCCTAGGATGCTTGATTCCGGTCCAGGAAAGACATGGTTTTGGCAGTTCGGGCTGGACTGTTCCCATGAGGCACAGGGTCAAGGCTGATTTTCATTTGGCCATGTCTGAACTGGGGTGGGGTGGAGTACAAAAAAACGATGGATTTAGGCCCAGATATCTGTACTGGGGTGAATGTATGACATTGTTCTGCATTTTGTCCATCAACTGTTGTTTTGCATTTGTCACCCCGACTGGAATGTGTATGTTCAGACATGAGTCGCATGCTCTCCACACCACTGGAGTCAAGCTATCCTGGCTGAAGACGGCTGATAGCCAGAAACCGGTCCTAGGATGCTTGATTCTGGTCCAGGAAAGACATGGTTTTGGCAGTGCGGGCTGGACTGTTTCCATGAGGCACAGGGTCAAGGCTGATTTGCACATGGCCATGTCTGATCTGGGGTGGTGTGGAGTGCAAAAAAATGATGGATTTAGGCCCAGATCTCTTTACTGGGATGAATGTATGACATTGTTCTGCATTCTGTCCATCAACTGTTGTTTTGCATTTGTCACCCCTAGTGGGATGGGTATGCTCAGACGTGAGTCCCATGCTTTCCACACCACTGGAGTCAAGCTATACTGGCTGACGACGGCTGATAGCCAGAAACCGGTCCTATGATGCTTGATTCGGGTCCAGGAAAGATATGGTTTTGCCAGTTCGGGCTGGACTGTTCCCATGAGGCACAGGCTCAAGGCTGATTTGCATATGGCCATGTCTGAACTGGGGTGGGGTGGAGTGCAAAAAAACGATGGATTTAGGCCCAGATCTCTGTACTGGGGTGAATGTTTGACATTGTTCTGCATTCTGTCCATCAACTGTTGTTTTGCATTTGTCACCCCGAGTGGGATGTGTATGCTTAGACGTGAGTCCCATGCTCTCCACACCACTGGAGTCAAGCTATACTGGCTGAAGATGGCTGATAGCCAGAAACCGGTCCTATGATGCTTGATTCCGGTCCAGGAAAGACATGGTTTTGCCAGTTCGGGCTGGACTGTTCCCATGAGGCACAGGCTCAAGGCTGATTTGCATATGGCCATGTCTGAACTGGGGTGGGGTGGAGTGCAAAAAAACGATGGATTTAGGCCCAGATCTCTGTACTGCGGTGAATGTATGACATTGTTCTGCATTCTGTCCATCAACTATTGTTTTACATTTGTCACCCCGTGTGGGATGGGTATGCTCAGACGTGAGTCCCATGCTCTCCACACCACTGGAGTCAAGCTATCCTGGCTGAAGACGGCTGATAGCCAAAAACCGGTCCGAGGATACTTGATTCTAGTCCAGGAAAGACATGGTTTTGGCAGTTCGGGCTGGACTGTTCCCATGGGGCACAGGGTCAAGGCTGATTTGCATATGGCCATGTCTCAACTGGGGTGGTGTGGAGTGCAAAAAGACGATGGATTTAGGCCCAGATCTCTGTACTGGGGTGAATGTATGACATTGTTCTGCATTCTGTCCATCAACTGTTGTTTTGCATTTGTCAACCCGAGTGGGATAAGTATGCTTAATCGTGAGTCCCATGCTCTCCACACCACTGGAGTCAAGCTATCCTGGCTGAAGACGGTTGATAGCCAGAAACCGGTCCTAGGATGCTTGATTCCGGTCCAGGAAAGACATGGTTTTGGCAGTTCGGGCTGGACTGTTCCCATGAGGCACAGGGTCAAGGCTGATTTTCATATGGCCATGTCTGAACTGGGGTGGGGTGGAGTCCAAAAAAAGATGGATTTAGGCCCAGATATCTGTACTGGGGTGAATGTATGCCATTGTCTGCATTCTGTCCATCGACTGTTGTTTTGCATTTGTCACCCCGAGTGGGATGGGTATGCTTAGACGTGAGCGCCATGCTCTCCACACCACTGGAGTCAAGCTATCCTGGCTGAAGACGGCTGATAGCCAGAAACCGGTCCTAGGATGCTTGATTCCAGTCCAGGAAAGACATGGTTTTGGCAGTTCGGGCTGGACTGTTCCCATGAGGCACAGGGTCAAGGCTGATTTTCATATGGCCATGTCTGAACTGGGGTGGTGTGGAGTACAAAAAAACGATGGATTTAGGCCCAGATCTCTGTACTGGGGTGAATGTATGACACTGTTCTGCATTCTGTCCATCAACTGTTGTTTTGCATTTGTCAACCCAAGTGGGATGGGTATGCTCAGACGTGAGTCCCATGCTCTCCACACCACTGGAGTCAAGCTATCCTGGCTGAAGACGGCTGATAGCCAGAAACCGGTCCTAGGATGCTTGATTCCGGTCAAGAAAAGACATGGTTTCGGCAGTTCGGGCTGGACCTTTCCCATGAGGCACAGGGTCAAGGCTGATTTGCACATGGCCATGTCTGCACTAGGGTGGTGTGGAGTGCAAAAAAGCGATGGATTTAGGCCCAGATCTCTGTACTGGGGTGAATGTATGACATTGTTCTGCATTCTGTCCATCAACTGTTGTTTTGCATTTGTCACCCCGACTGGAATGTGTATGTTCAGACATGAGTCGCATGCTCTCCACACCACTGGAGTCAAGCTATCCTGGCTGAAGACGGCTGATAGCCAGAAACCGGTCCTAGGATGCTTGATTCTGGTCCAGGAAAGACATGGTTTTGGCAGTGTGTAGGAAGGTGGATATCTGACTATGGTTACCCCCAAACTTTTTGCCTGGTGTTTAGCTGGTTTTTGACTTAGTTGGCCTGGGATCCTGCTATTCAGGGCCCCAGGCTGATTGCTCTCTCCTTAAAATGGACTCCATGTACCCTAGGTGCATAACATAATTGGAACTGGTTCACCTTATAGGCCCCTGTAGTAGTGTACCCTAGGTACCCAGGGCATAGGTGTATCCAAGGCCTACCAGGGGCTGCAGCATGTATTGTGCCACCCCTGGCCTGGCCTCCATATTTGACACAACTGGCTGATCACTCAGCTGGGGTAAGTTGGTGTAATCACCTCTTACTTAGGTACAGTATGTCTGTGCCTAACCCTAAACTGGACACATATGTTCCTATCAGCCACTCCTATGGAAGGCCTCATCAATCCTGGAGGCAGAGTGCTTGGAAATATGTGAGATGGTGCTCTAGCATGAGCTGAGCCTGTCTGCAGCTGTCGGGAACCACTCCCTAAGCTGTTCCGGGATATTGCCATACCATATACTCTTAAGTGCATTATAATCCTCGCGGTTAAATGCTATCTTTGGTTTGGCTTTATCAAAACATGTCGAGTAAGGTGTCATACGAATTGGAATACTATCCCCTCGCCAGTTCTGGCGACGGGGATAGCATTCCACCCTTCTAGAGGGACACGACATGTGTGTAGCCTTAACCCCGGTTAAAGTTAAACAGAGCCTCAGCATCACAAAATGGATGCTGCCACCACAGACACAAGTCTGGCCTCCTGCTGCTGACCGAAACTCGGCAGATGGTGGCCTGGACAAAGGGTTTCCTGCCTTGGGAGGTGCGAGCACCACCCCAGACAGGATTTTGTGTATTGGGTAGGACAGGGCTGAATAGAATCAGACATGCCCGGGGCACACAAGGTGTCCCCGTGCATAGGCCAGCCCAAACCGGTTCTGGGGCCTTCCAGCCCCAGTCCTGGCGCGGAGCTGGACAAAGGAAAGGGGGTGTAACCGCCCCCCTTCCTGGTTCCTCCCAGAGGAGGGACCTAGTAGGTGATCCACCCCCTAGATTGGAATAAGAGGGGGAGCAGTGCCATTGCACAGCAGATCATCCCGAAATCAACTTAAAACTAAGAAGAAGACTGGACTTCGACATTCTGCTGCACAGAAGACTGAAGAAGAATCTCCCTTGTGGCCAAGGAGTGACCACCCTGTGAACACAGGCACCAACCAGCAACTCGACGTCTGCTTTGCCGCCGCCTCCCGCCGGAGCCCGAGCCCAGAGCCCGACAAGAACCAGATTCCCAGACCTCTCAGAGCCCGATCCACAGTCCCTACAAAGAAGGGACCCGTGGAGGCACCGAGTGACGTGGGACCGGACCTCTTGGAAGACACTCGTAAAGCTGACTGCGCAGCTTCTGAGGCATCCTCGACGTTGTGCTTTGGGGATTGAGAACCCCCACCACCGAGCAGCCCTTGCACCGAAGATCAGCCCCCCAGCATCTCCACGATCTGCGTGGGGCCCTTTTGCACTGTGCCACTCGACGCGCCATCCCGGCCACTAGCCACGCGGCCAGCGGCCATCTTGGCGACGAACCCGAAGATTTAAACAGCAGGTCTGGTTGCTCCAGACCTACCCAAGCTCCTGTAAAAAGGAGCACCCGCTCTGACCTTGCTGGTCCGAGTGAACAGCATCTTTTCAACTTCTGCGTGGCTTGCACTTGCCAAGGCCTGTTTGCTCCGATCAGGTCGCCGACACCGCCAACAGCGAGAAGCCTACGTGGGACAGCTCGTGACCGACTCCTGGACGTCCTCGACCCCGGGTATCCACGTGGCTGCAGAAAGAAGCTACCCGACAACGCCTGTTTGCACCCGACATCGCCTGGTTCCAATCTGGTTCCACGGTAGTCACTGGCTAGTGACTTTGAACACTGTCCCCTCTGCTTTCAGGTCTTCAACTCTTCAGATCCACCCTTGGATCCACCGGAACTCTTCTCATCGAGCCGCCTGCAGCATCTTCAGCTCCAAGCACCATCGACCAGCGTGACGAAACCCGACACATCTTCGACCCTGTGCACCCGCTTCCTGTGGGTGAGGTAACTCAGCTCCGCCGGTGCTCCTGCACTGGTACACATCCCAAGGGCCTGTGTTTTAAGTTTCAGCTCCGTAGGTCACTCGGAAGGTTCCTAACTTTCTAACTTTGTGCTTTTTACGCACCATAGACTTTGTATTGTAAAGTGCGTGCACTTTGAACACTGCATCCGAGTCCCGTGGGCCTTTCCCGACTTAGTTAACTCCAGTCTCGAATAGCTCCAGCGATTCCCAAGGCCCTAGGCCTCTTCACTTACCTCCTGGTATCTCTTATACCACTTATTTAGTATATGGTTTAGGTGGCCCCTAGGGCTCATCCATATTGTGCAACTTTTGTGTATTTTAAACTGTCTTGTGATTTAACGCTTGTGCTTCTGTGCTCATAAAGAGTCCAGGGGATTTTAATAGTTAATAAATCAATATATATTTTCAATATATATCTGTGTGGTGTCCCTTTCATTTGGTATTCAAGGGGGTTGTGTATGGTATAACAGCTGGCTTCACATGCCTTTCAGAGTTTAGCCTAAGACTGCTTTGTCCACGTTACCACTAGGATAACTGGTCTACAAGGTTGAATTACAACCATCATCATAAGGGTTGCTTGGCATGGTACAAAGTGATCACTAGAACTAGTGAGCATTATATACCAGGCCAACTTCTCACATTGGTGAGCAGCGGATTGGGATCTGAGCTTGCTGTTGTTTTACCATTACAATCTTTGAGATTATCATCTGAAAGATCACACAGGTACCTGCTAGGTACATATAAAACAAGACTAGTATACTTAAGTTCTACTGAACTTAGTTGTTGTAGAGCAAAGGGAGTAGCACACCCTAGCTACAACTACTAGATAGGTTTAGTAGGTAAACACCAGTGTAGGTAGATTGCAACACATCCACCCACACTAGAGCAATGTCTGGAACAGAGGGGTCCAGTGGACTTACTCCCGTTGAGAGTGACCCTCCAAGGGCACCATCCCAGTTTGCTATTTTTCCTTTTAAGGAATTAAGACAGCTTTGTGTCTTAAGGGGTCTGAAGACAGGGCCTTCCCCTACTACAGACCACCTAAGAGAGCTCTTGGATCAGTCTGAGGCTCTAAAGACCTCTAAAGCAAACCCCACAGGGAATGCTGAAGGAGGCCATCCTTCAGAGGATGACACTGTAGACACCCCTGCCCCTATCATCCTAGTAGATGAGGAAGCCTCCACCACTGGAGCTCCTCAAGTAGATGTAGAGGAAGAAGAAGAGGAGGAGGAGGTGGAAAGCAGTGAGTCAGATGATGACAGAGATAGTCAGGTGCTGGTCAGTAGACTGAACCAGGCTAACTTAAGTCAACTTGGGAATGAATCAGGTAACAACCCATTCAGACCCTCAGGTGGACTTAACCAGAGCCATAGGAGGAGGAGGCATCACTCAGGTGAATCCAATACCTCCCATGTCTCTAGAGGCTCTCATGGTCACTCCAGAAAGGAGATGACTAGCCCTCAGAGAAGGGAACATGAGGCCAAGATGAGAGAGGCTGAGCTTAGGATCCAGAGGCAAGAGTTAGAGGTTGCCCTGGCTAAGGAGAAACTTGCTAGAGCAAGACAGCCTAGAGAGAGTGGATTAGGATCCACTGGTGGCAGCACTATCCAGAAGGATAAAGACAGGTCCTTTGATACAAGAAACCTGAGTAAGATTGTGCCCCCCTACAAAGCTGGGGATGATATCCACAAATGGATGACTGCACTTGAGAGAGCCTGCATGGTACAGCAGATCCCTCAGGAGCAGTGGGCAGCAATCTTGTGGCTCTCCTTTGAAGGTAGAGGCAGAGACAGACTCCTCACAGTTAGTGATGAGGATTCTAGAAACTACATGGTCCTGAAGAGTGCTCTGATTGATGGGTTAGGCTTAACCACTGAACAGTACAGGTTAATGTTCAGAGATACCCAGAAGACACAGACTCAGGACTGGTCTGAATTTGTTGAATGTGCCACTAAGGCTCTGGAGGGCTGGTTGCTGGGAAGTAAGGTTACTGACTATACAGGATTGTATAATTTAATTATGAGAGAGCAAATCTTAAGTAATTGTCAAAATCAGCTTCTACATCAGCACCTGGTTGACTCTGATCTGACCTCCCCACAAGAATTGGGTAGGAGGGCAGACAAATGGGTCAGAACCAGGATCAGGCCTAAGAACCAGGGTGGTGACCAAAAGAAAGAGACTACCAAGCCTCAAGAGAAGGGTGGGGATAAAAGTAAGGAAAAGACTTCCCCAGGGCCCCAAAACTCCAAGAATGGGGGTGGGTCCCAAGACACTTCTACATCCCAGAAAAAGCCTTATTGTCATACCTGTAAACAGGTGGGGCATTACAAAACAGATAGCTGTTGTCCCAAGAATGGCAATAAGGAGAATATACCTCCAGGTAAGGCTCCAACACCTCCTGTCACTGTTAGCAGTGGTCCCCCAGGTGGTGGGAGCACCCCCAAGAATTTGGGTGGGTTTACTTTTGGAGGACAGGTGGACTCTGGCCTATCCAGGTCCCCTAACTCAGATACTCTTGTCTATGAGACTGGCATGGGGTTTGCCAATTTCACAGCTTGCCCAAACACTTTGAGCAAGTATAGACAGGAGCCCCTCATCAATGGCTTGAAAGTTGAGGCCTTCAGAGACACAGGGGCTAGCATCACCATGGTGGCTGAATGTCTAGTCCCCTCAAGGCAACTTTTACCTGATGCCAAATATCAGGTGACAAACATTGATGGCATAGAATCCAATCATCCCATGGCAGTAGTCAATCTTAGCTGGGGAGGTGTCACTGGCCCAAAGAGAGTGGCAGTGTCAGCAAACTTGCCTGTAGATTGCCTACTGGGTAATGATTTGGAAATCTCAGCCTGGGCTGAGGTTGAACAGCAAACCCATTCTAGAATGGTAAATCTCCATGGAAAGGTTAGTGGGGCTGTAATGGCTACAGCCCCAATTCAAGATGTCCTTCCTGAAAAGGTTGGGAGGGCTGAGCAAACCTCAGCCCCATCTTTAGATAACTTCCCTCCTGGAAAGTGTAGCAGGGCTGTACTAGTAACAGCCCATACCCAAACTGAGTCTCCTCCTGAAAAGGTTGGTGGGGCTGTGATGGCCACAGCCCAAACTCAAACCGATACCTGGGTAGTGAAGCCTGAAATGATGGATCACTCCACCCAAACAGAGAGCATTGAGGAGGAAGAGAAATCTCCCTCCCACCAGACTTTAGGAAAGGATCAGCCTCCTCAGGGAACTGATCTTACCCCTGATGAAGGAACTGTCCCAGAGGTTGTTAGGCCTGGCCTGACAGAGCCTCTGATGGCAGTGGACCCTTCTCAGGAGGGACCCAGTCTGGAGCAGGTAACCTGCCACTCTCTACCTTGCCTTACTCAGCCCAGGGCTGCAGAGGACAAGAAGGACAGTGAGACCCAAAGGGCCCCCTGTCAAATAAAGCACCCCCATCAGCAGATTAGGGGCACCGAAACTAGTAGCCCTAGTGAGGTGCAAGCTTTAAAAACTCCTGAGGGATCCCCCTTAAAAGTAGTTAGGGACCTCCCCCAGATGGATATTGTTGGGCACAGCCAAACCTGGGACCCTAAGGGCCCAAACCTGAACTGTCCCTCCAGTAAGCCAAACAGAGGGACTCAGCCTCCAGCTTTAGGTAGCCAGAGGTTGACCCTGAGAGCACAGTGCAACTCAGTCAGAGAAAGAAAGGCACACATGGTGGAGAGTGATTGGAGGAAGCTGAGCCCTACAGAGGAAACTCACTTCAGTACTCCATCTCAACACCAGCCTTTGACTTTGCAAAGACACACCACAGGTAGAGATTCCCTATGGTGGAGACCCTCAGATACCCTTAGGGTGAGGGATTGCTTAGTGGACCATGAGACAGGGGGTTACCAAGCCAGAGCTGGTACTTCCTTATATGGCCACTTAGGCAATATAGGCTTACCTGGTCAAGGATAGCCTTATCTCCTTTCGTTTGGGGGGGGGTTATGTAGGAAGGTGGATATCTGACTATGGTTACCCCCAAACTTTTTGCCTGGTGTTTAGCTGGTTTTTGACTTAGTTGGCCTGGGATCCTGCTATTCAGGGCCCCAGGCTGATTGCTCTCTCCTTAAAATGGACTCCATGTACCCTAGGTGCATAACATAATTGGAACTGGTTCACCTTATAGGCCCCTGTAGTAGTGTACCCTAGGTACCCAGGGCATAGGTGTATCCAAGGCCTACCAGGGGCTGCAGCATGTATTGTGCCACCCCTGGCCTGGCCTCCATATTTGACACAACTGGCTGATCACTCAGCTGGGGTAAGTTGGTGTAATCACCTCTTACTTAGGTACAGTATGTCTGTGCCTAACCCTAAACTGGACACATATGTTCCTATCAGCCACTCCTATGGAAGGCCTCATCAATCCTGGAGGCAGAGTGCTTGGAAATATGTGAGATGGTGCTCTAGCATGAGCTGAGCCTGTCTGCAGCTGTCGGGAACCACTCCCTAAGCTGTTCCGGGATATTGCCATACCATATACTCTTAAGTGCATTATAATCCTCGCGGTTAAATGCTATCTTTGGTTTGGCTTTATCAAAACATGTCGAGTAAGGTGTCATACGAATTGGAATACTATCCCCTCGCCAGTTCTGGCGACGGGGATAGCATTCCACCCTTCTAGAGGGACACGACATGTGTGTAGCCTTAACCCCGGTTAAAGTTAAACAGAGCCTCAGCATCACAAAATGGATGCTGCCACCACAGACACAAGTCTGGCCTCCTGCTGCTGACCGAAACTCGGCAGATGGTGGCCTGGACAAAGGGTTTCCTGCCTTGGGAGGTGCGAGCACCACCCCAGACAGGATTTTGTGTATTGGGTAGGACAGGGCTGAATAGAATCAGACATGCCCGGGGCACACAAGGTGTCCCCGTGCATAGGCCAGCCCAAACCGGTTCTGGGGCCTTCCAGCCCCAGTCCTGGCGCGGAGCTGGACAAAGGAAAGGGGGTGTAACCGCCCCCCTTCCTGGTTCCTCCCAGAGGAGGGACCTAGTAGGTGATCCACCCCCTAGATTGGAATAAGAGGGGGAGCAGTGCCATTGCACAGCAGATCATCCCGAAATCAACTTAAAACTAAGAAGAAGACTGGACTTCGACATTCTGCTGCACAGAAGACTGAAGAAGAATCTCCCTTGTGGCCAAGGAGTGACCACCCTGTGAACACAGGCACCAACCAGCAACTCGACGTCTGCTTTGCCGCCGCCTCCCGCCGGAGCCCGAGCCCAGAGCCCGACAAGAACCAGATTCCCAGACCTCTCAGAGCCCGATCCACAGTCCCTACAAAGAAGGGACCCGTGGAGGCACCGAGTGACGTGGGACCGGACCTCTTGGAAGACACTCGTAAAGCTGACTGCGCAGCTTCTGAGGCATCCTCGACGTTGTGCTTTGGGGATTGAGAACCCCCACCACCGAGCAGCCCTTGCACCGAAGATCAGCCCCCCAGCATCTCCACGATCTGCGTGGGGCCCTTTTGCACTGTGCCACTCGACGCGCCATCCCGGCCACTAGCCACGCGGCCAGCGGCCATCTTGGCGACGAACCCGAAGATTTAAACAGCAGGTCTGGTTGCTCCAGACCTACCCAAGCTCCTGTAAAAAGGAGCACCCGCTCTGACCTTGCTGGTCCGAGTGAACAGCATCTTTTCAACTTCTGCGTGGCTTGCACTTGCCAAGGCCTGTTTGCTCCGATCAGGTCGCCGACACCGCCAACAGCGAGAAGCCTACGTGGGACAGCTCGTGACCGACTCCTGGACGTCCTCGACCCCGGGTATCCACGTGGCTGCAGAAAGAAGCTACCCGACAACGCCTGTTTGCACCCGACATCGCCTGGTTCCAATCTGGTTCCACGGTAGTCACTGGCTAGTGACTTTGAACACTGTCCCCTCTGCTTTCAGGTCTTCAACTCTTCAGATCCACCCTTGGATCCACCGGAACTCTTCTCATCGAGCCGCCTGCAGCATCTTCAGCTCCAAGCACCATCGACCAGCGTGACGAAACCCGACACATCTTCGACCCTGTGCACCCGCTTCCTGTGGGTGAGGTAACTCAGCTCCGCCGGTGCTCCTGCACTGGTACACATCCCAAGGGCCTGTGTTTTAAGTTTCAGCTCCGTAGGTCACTCGGAAGGTTCCTAACTTTCTAACTTTGTGCTTTTTACGCACCATAGACTTTGTATTGTAAAGTGCGTGCACTTTGAACACTGCATCCGAGTCCCGTGGGCCTTTCCCGACTTAGTTAACTCCAGTCTCGAATAGCTCCAGCGATTCCCAAGGCCCTAGGCCTCTTCACTTACCTCCTGGTATCTCTTATACCACTTATTTAGTATATGGTTTAGGTGGCCCCTAGGGCTCATCCATATTGTGCAACTTTTGTGTATTTTAAACTGTCTTGTGATTTAACGCTTGTGCTTCTGTGCTCATAAAGAGTCCAGGGGATTTTAATAGTTAATAAATCAATATATATTTTCAATATATATCTGTGTGGTGTCCCTTTCATTTGGTATTCAAGGGGGTTGTGTATGGTATAACAGCTGGCTTCACATGCCTTTCAGAGTTTAGCCTAAGACTGCTTTGTCCACGTTACCACTAGGATAACTGGTCTACAAGGTTGAATTACAACCATCATCATAAGGGTTGCTTGGCATGGTACAAAGTGATCACTAGAACTAGTGAGCATTATATACCAGGCCAACTTCTCACACAGTGCGGGCTGGACTGTTTCCATGAGGCACAGGGTCAAGGCTGATTTGCACATGGCCATGTCTGATCTGGGGTGGTGTGGAGTGCAAAAAAACGATGGATTTAGGCCCAGATCTCTTTACTGGGATGAATGTATGACATTGTTCTGCATTCTGTCCATCAACTGTTGTTTTGCATTTGTCACCCCTAGTGGGATGGGTATGCTCAGACGTGAGTCCCATGCTCTCCACACCACTGGAGTCAAGCTATACTGGCTGACGACGGCTGATAGCCAGAAACCGGTCCTATGATGCTTGATTCGGGTCCAGGAAAGATATGGTTTTGCCAGTTCGGGCTGGACTGTTCCCATGAGGCACAGGCTCAAGGCTGATTTGCATATGGCCATGTCTGAACTGGGGTGGGGTGGAGTGCAAAAAAACGATGGATTTAGGCCCAGATCTCTGTACTGGGGTGAATGTTTGACATTGTTCTGCATTCTGTCCATCAACTGTTGTTTTGCATTTGTCACCCCGAGTGGGATGTGTATGCTTAGACGTGAGTCCCATGCTCTCCACACCACTGGAGTCAAGCTATCCTGGCTGAAGACGGTTGAGAGCCAGAAACCGGTCCTAGGATGCTTGATTCCAGTCCAGGAAAGACATGGTTTTGGCAGTTCGGGCTGGACTGTTCCCATGAGGCACAGGGTCAATGCTGATTTGCATATGGCCATGTCTCAACTGGGGTGGTGTAGAGTGCAAAAAGTCGATGGATTTAGGCCTAGATCTCTGTACTGAGGTGAATGTATGACATTGTTCTGCATTCTGTCCATCAACTGTTGTTTTGAATTTGTCACCCTGAGTGGGATGGGTATGCTTAGACGTGAGTCCCATGCTCTCCACACCACTGGAGTCAAGCTATCCTGGCTGAAGACGGTTGAGAGCCAGAAACTGGTCCTAGGATGCTTGATTCCGGTCCAGGAAAGACATGGTTTTGGCAGTTCGGGCTGGACTGTTCCCATGAGGCACAGGGTCAAGGCTGATTTTCATATGGCCATGTCTGAACTGGGGTGGGGTGGAGTACAAAAAAACGATGGATTTAGGCCCAGATCTCTGTACTGGGATGAATGTATAACATTGTTCTGCATTCTGTCCATCAATTGTTGTTTTGCATTTGTCACCCCTAGTGGGATGGGTATGCTCAGACGTGAGTCCCATGCTCTCCACGCCACTGGAGTCAAGCTATCCTGGCTGAAGACGGCTGATAGCCAGAAACCGGTCCTAGGATGCTTGATTCTGGTCCAGGAAAGACATGGTTTTGGCAGTGCGGGCTGGACTGTTTCCATGAGGCACAGGGTCAAGGCTGATTTGCACATGGCCATGTCTGAACTGGGGTGGTGTGGAGTGCAAAAATACGATGGATTTAGGCCCAGATCTCTGTACTGGGATGAATGTATAACATTGTTCTGCATTCTGTCCATCAATTGTTGTTTTGCATTTGTCACCCCGAGTGGGATGGGTATGCTTAGACGTGAGTCCCATGCTCTCCACACCACTGGAGTCAAGCTATCCTGGCTGAAGACTGCTGATAGCCAGAAACCGGTACTAGGATGCTTGATTACGGTCCAGGAAAGACATGGTTTTGGCAGTTCAGGCTGGACTGTTCCCATGAGGCACAGGGTCAAGGCTGATTATCATATGGCCATGTCTGCACTGGAGTGGTGTGGAGTGCAAAAAAAAGACGGATTTAAGCCCAGATCTCTGTACTGGGGTGAATGTATGACATTGGTATGCATTCTGTCCATCAACTGTTGTTTTGCATTTGTCACCCCGAGTAGGATGGGTATGCTCAGACGTGAGTCCCATGCTCTCCACACCACTGGAGTCAAGCTATCCTGGCTGAAGACGGCTGATATCCAGAAACCGGTCCGAGGATGCTTGATTCCGGTCCAGGAAAGATATGGTTTTGGTAGTTCGGGCTGGACTGTTC
Source organism: Lissotriton vulgaris (assembly GCF_964263255.1). NCBI lineage: Eukaryota > Metazoa > Chordata > Amphibia > Caudata > Salamandridae > Lissotriton > Lissotriton vulgaris. Next base: position 809,895,404 of record NC_141695.1, on the reverse strand, counting down.
CCATGAGGCACAGGGTCAAGGCTGATTTGCACATGGCCATGCCTGAACTGGGGTGGTGTGGAGTGCAAAAAAACGATGGATTTAGGCCCAGATCTCTGTACTAGGGTGAATGTATGACATTGTTCTGCATTCTGTCCATCAACTGTTGTTTTGCATTTGTCACCCCGAGTGGTATAGGTATGCTTAGACGTGAGTCCCATGCTCTCCACACCACTGGAGTCAAGCTATCCTGGCTGAAGACGGCTGATAGCCAAAAACCGGTCCGAGGATACTTGATCTAGTCCAGGAAAGACATGGTTTTGGCAGTTCGGGCTGGACTGTTCCCATGAGGAACAGGGTCAAGGCTGATTTGCATATGGCCATGTCTCAACTGGGGTGGTGTGGAGTGCAAAAAGACGATGGATTTAGGCCCAGATCTCTGTACTGGGGTGAATGTATGACATTGTTCTGCATTCTGTCCATCAACTGTTGTTTGGCATTTGTCACCCCGAGTGGGATGGGTGTGCTTAATCGTGAATCCCATGCTCTCCACACCACTGGAGTCAAGCTATCCTGGCTGAAGACGGTTGATAGCCAGAAACCGGTCCTAGGATGCTTGATTCCGGTCCAGGAAAGACATGGTTTTGGCAGTTCGGGCTCGACTGTTCCCATGAGGCACAGGTCAAGGCTGATTTTCATATGGCCATGTCTGAACTGGGGTGGGGTGGAGTACAAAAAAACAATGGATTTAGGCCCAGATATCTGTACTGGGGTGAAGGTATGCCATTGTTCTGCATTCTGTCCATCGACTGTTGTTTTGCATTTATCACCCCGAGTGGGATGGGTATGCTTAGACGTGAGCGCCATGCTCTCCACACCACTGGAGTCAAGCTATCCTGGCTGAAGACGGCTGATAGCCAGAAACCGGTCATAGGATGCTTGATTCCAGTCCAGGAAAGACATGGTTTTGGCAGTTCGGGCTGGACTGTTCCCATGAGGCACAGGGTCAAGGCTGATTTTCATATGGCCATGTCTGAACTGGGGTGGTGTGGAGTACAAAAAAACGATGGATTTAGGCCCAGATCTCTGTACTGGGGTGAATGTATGACATTGTTCTGCATTCTGTCCATCAACTGTTGTTTTGCATTTGTCAACCCAAGTGGGATGGGTATGCTCAGACGTGAGTCCCATGCTCTCCACACCACTGGAGTCAAGCTATCCTGGCTGAAGACGGCTGATAGCCAGAAACCGGTCATAGGATGCTTGATTCCAGTCCAGGAAAGACATGGTTTTGGCAGTTCGGGCTGGACTGTTCCCATGAGGCACAGGGTCAAGGCTGATTTTCATATGGCCATGTCTGAACTGGGGTGGTGTGGAGTACAAAAAAACGATGGATTTAGGCCCAGATCTCTGTACTGGGGTGAATGTATGACATTGTTCTGCATTCTGTCCATCAACTGTTGTTTTGCATTTGTCGGCCCGAGTAGGATGGGCATGCTCAGACATGAGTCCCATGCTCTCCAAACCATTGGAGTCAAGCTATACTGGCTGAAGACGGCTGATAGCCAGAAACCGGTCCTATGATGCTTGATTCCGGTCCAGGATAGACATGGTTTTGGCATTTCCGGCTGGACTGTTCCCATGAGGCACAGGGTCAAGGCTGATTTGCATATGGCCATGTCTGAATTGGGGTGGTGTGAAGTGCAAAAAAACAATGGATTTAGGCCCAGATCTCTGTACTGGGGTGAATGTATGACATTGTTCTGCATTCTGTCCATCAACTGTTGTTATGCATTTGTCACCCCTAGTGGGATGGGTATGCTCAGACGTGAGTCCCATGCTCTCCACACCACTGGAGTCAAGCTATACTGGCTGAAGACGGCTGATAGCCAGAAACCGGTCCTATGATGCTTGATTCCGGTCCAGGAAAGACATGGTTTTGCCAGTTCGGCCTGGACTGTTCCCATGAGGCACAGGCTCAAGGCTGATTTGCATATGGCCATGTCTGAACTGGGGTGGGGTGGGGTGGAGTGCAAAAAACGATGGATTTAGGCCCAGATCTCTGTACTGGGGTGAATGTATGACATTGTTATGCATTCTGTCCATCAACTGTTGTTTTGCATTTGTCACCCCGAGTAGGATGGGTATGCTCAGACGTGAGTCCCATGCTCTCCACACCACTGGAGTCAAGCTATCCTGGCTGAAGACGGCTGATATCCAGAAACCGATCCGAGGATGCTTGATTCCGGTCCAGGAAAGATATGGTTTTGGTAGTTCGGGCTGGACTGTTCTCATGAGGCACAGGGTCAAGGCTGATTTGCACATGGCCATGTCTGAACTGGGGTGGTGTGGAGTGCAAAAAAACGATGGATTTAGGCCCAGATCTCTGTACTGGGGTGAATGTATGACATTGTTCTGCATTCTGTCCATCAACTGTTGTTTTGCATTTGTCACCCCGAGTGGTATAGGCATGCTTAGACTTGAGTCCCATGCTCTCCACAACACTGGAGTCAAGCTATCCTGGCTGAAGACGGCTGATAGCCAGAAACCGGTACTAGGATGCTTGATTCCGGTCCAGGAAAGACATGGTTTTGGCAGTTCGGGCTGGACTGTTCCCATGAGGCACAGGGTCAAGGCTGATTTGCACATGGCCATGTCTGAACTGGGGTGTGTGGAGTGCAAAAAAACAATGGATTTAGGCCCAGATCTCTGTACTGGGATGAATGTATAACATTGTTCTGCATTCTGTCCATCAATTGTTGTTTTGCATTTGTCACCCCGAGTGGGATGGGTATGCTCCGACGTGAGTCCCATGCTCTCCACGCCACTGGAGTCAAGCTATCCTGGCTGAAGACGGCTGATATCCAGAAACCGGTCCGAGGATGCTTGATTCCGGTCCAGGAAAGATATGGTTTTTGGTAGTTCGGGCTGGACTGTTCCCATGAGGCACAGGGTCAAGGCTGATTTGCACATGGCCATGTCTGAACTGGGGTGGTGTGGAGTGCAAAAAAACGATGGATTTAGGCCCAGATCTCTGTACTGGGGTAAATGTATGACATTGTTCTGCATTCTGTCCATCAACTGTTGTTTTGCATTTGTCACCCCGAGTGGGATGGGTATGCTTAGACGTGAGTCCCATGCTCTCCACACCACTGGAGTCAAGCTATCCTGGCTGAAGACGGCTGATAGCCAGAAACCGGTACTAGGATGCTTGATTACGGTCCAGGAAAGACATGGTTTTGGCAGTTCGGGCTGGACTGTTCCCATGAGGCACAGGGTCAAGGCTGATTATCATATGGCCATGTCTGCACTGGAGTGGTGTGGAGTGCAAAAAAAAGACGGATTTAAGCCCAGATCTCTGTACTGGGGTGAATGTATGACATTGGTATGCATTCTATCCATCAACTGTTGTTTTGCATTTGTCACCCCGAGTAGGATGGGTATGCTCAGACGTGAGTCCCATGCTCTCCACACCACTGGAGTCAAGCTATCCTGGCTGAAGACGGCTGATATCCAGAAACCGGTCCGAGGATGCTTGATTCCGGTCCAGGAAAGATATGGTTTTTGGTAGTTCGGGCTGGACTGTTCCCATGAGGCACAGGGTCAAGGCTGATTTGCACATGGCCATGTCTGAACTGGGGTGGTGTGGAGTGCAAAAAAACGATGGATTTAGGCCCAGATCTCTGTACTGGGGTGAATGTATGCCATTGTTCTGCATTCTGTCCATCAACTGTTGTTTTGCATTTGTCAGCCCGAGTAGGATGGGCATGCTCAGACGTGAGTCCCATGCTCACCAAACCACTGGAGTCAAGCTATCCTGGCTGAAGACGGTTGATAGCCAGAAACCGGTCCTAGGATGCTTGATTCCGGTCCAGGAAAGACATGGTTTTGGCAGTTCGGGCTGGACTCTTCCCATGAGGCACAGGGTCAAGGCTGATTTGCACATGGCCATGTCTGAACTGGGGTGGTGTGGAGTGCAAAAAAACGATGGATTTAGGCCCAGATCTCTGTACTGGGATGAATGTATAACATTGTTCTGCATTCTGTCCATCAATTGTTGTTTTGCATTTGTCACCCCTAGTGGGATGGGTATGCTCAGACGTGAGTCCCATGCTCTCCACGCCACTGGAGTCAAGCTATCCTGGCTGAAGACGGCTGATATCCAGAAACCGGTCCGAGGATGCTTGATTCCGGTCCAGGAAAGATATGGTTTTGGTAGTTCGGGCTGGACTGTTCCCATGAGGCACAGGGTCAAGGCTGATTTGCACATGGCCATGTCTGAACTGGGGTGGTGTGGAGTGCAAAAAAACGATGGATTTAGGCCCAGATCTCTGTACTGGGGTGAATGTATGACATTGTTCTGCATTCTGTCCATCAACTGTTGTTTTGCATTTGTCACCCCGAGTGGGATGGGTATGCTTAGACGTGAGTCCCATGCTCTCCACACCACTGGAGTCAAGCTATCCTGGCTGAAGACGGCTGATAGCCAGAAACCGGTACTAGGATGCTTGATTACGGTCCAGGAAAGACATGGTTTTGGCAGTACGGGCTGGACTGTTCCCATGAGGCACAGGGTCAAGGCTGATTATCATATGGCCATGTCTGCACTGGAGTGGTGTGGAGTGCAAAAAAAAGACGGATTTAAGCCCAGATCTCTGTACTGGGGTGAATGTATGACATTGGTATGCATTCTCTCCATCAACTGTTATTTTGCATTTGTCACCCCGAGTAGGATGGGTATGCTCAGACGTGAGTCCCATGCTCTCCACACCACTGGAGTCAAGCTATCCTGGCTGAAGACGGCTGATATCCAGAAACCGGTCCGAGGATGCTTGATTCCGGTCCAGGAAAGATATGGTTTTGGCAGTTCGGGCTGCACTGTTCCCATGAGGCACAGGGTCAAGGCTGATTTGCACATGGCCATGTCTCAACTGGGGTGGTGTGGAGTGCAACAAAACGATGGATTTAGGCCCAGATCTCTGTACTGGGGTGAATGTATGACATTGTTCTGCATTCTGTCCATCAACTGTTGTTTTGCATTTGTCACCCCGAGTGGGATGGGTATGCTTAATCGTGAATCCCATGCTCTCCACACCACTGGAGTCAAGCTATCCTGGCTGAAGACGGTTGATAGCCAGAAACCGGTCCTAGGATGCTTGATTCCGGTCCAGGAAAGACATGGGTTTGGCAGTTCGGGCTGGACTGTTCCCATGAGGCACAGGGTCAAGGCTGATTTTCATATGGCCATGTCTGAACTGGGGTGGGGTGGAGTACAAAAAAACGATGGATTTAGGCCCAGATATCTGTACTGGGGTGAATGTATGCCATTGTTCTGCATTCTGTCCATCGACTGTTGTTTTGCATTTGTCACCCCGAGTGGGATGGGTATGCTTAGATGTGAGCGCCATGCTCTCCACACCACTGGAGTCAAGCTATCCTGGCTGAAGACGGCTGATAGCCAGAAACCGGTCCTAGGATGCTTGATTCCAGTCCAGGAAAGACATGGTTTTGGCAGTTCGGGCTGGACTGTTCCCATGAGGCACAGGGTCAAGGCTGATTTTCATATGGCCATGTCTGAACTGGGGTGGGGTGGAGTACAAAAAAACGATGGATTTAGGCCCAGATCTCTGTACTGGGGTGAATGTATGACATTGTTCTGCATTCTGTCCATCAACTATTGTTTTGCATTTGTCAACCCGAGTGGGATGGGTATGCTCAGACGTGAGTCCCATGTTCTCCACACCACTGGAGTCAAGCTATCCTGGCTGAAGACGGCTGATAGCCAGAAACTGGTCCTAGGATGCTTGATTCCGGTCCAGGAAAGACATGGTTTTGGCAGTTCGGGCTGGACTGTTCCCATGAGGCACAGGGTCAAGGCTGATTTGCATATGGCCATGTCTCAACTGGGTTGGTGTGGAGTGCAAAAAGATGATGGATTTAGGCCCAGGTCTCTGTACTGGGGTGAATGTATGACATTGTTCTGCATTCTGTCCATCAACTGTTGTTTTGCATTTGTCACCCCGAGTGGGATGGGTATGCTCAGACGTGAGTCCCATGCTCTCCACACCACTGGAGTTAAGCTATACTGGCTGAACATGGCTGATAGCCAGAAACCGGTCCTATGATGCTTGATTCCGGTCCAGGATAGACATGGTTTTGGCATTTCGGGCTGGACTGTTCCCATGAGGCACAGGGTCAAGGCTGATTTTCATATGGCCATGTCTGAACTGGGGTGGTGTGGAGTGCAAAAAAACGATGGATTTAGGCCCAGATCTCTGTACTGGGGTGAATGTATGACATTGGTGTGTATTCTATCCATCAACTGTTGTTTTGCATTTGTCACCCCGAGTGGGATGGGTATGCTCAGACGTGAGTCCCATGCTCTCCACACCACTGGAGTCAAGCTATCCTGGCTGAAGACGGTTGATAGCCAGAAACCGTCCTAGGATGCTTGATTCCGGTCCAGGAAAGACATGGTTTTGGCAGTTCTGGCTGGACTGTTCCCATGAGGCACAGGGTCAAGGCTGATTTTCATAAGGCCATGTCTGAACTGGGGTGGGGTGGAGTACAAAAAAACGATGGATTTAGGCCCAGATATCTGTACTGGGGTGAATGTATGCCATTGTTCTGCATTCTGTCCATCAACTGTTGTTTTGCATTTGTCACCCCGAGTGGGATGGGCATGCTTAGACGTGAGTGCCATGCTCTCCACACCACTGGAGTCAAGCTATCCTGGCTGAAGACGGTTGATAGCCAGAAACCGGTCCTAGGATGCTTGATTCCGGTCCAGGAAAGACATGGTTTTGGCAGTTCGGGCTGGAATGTTCCCATGAGGCACAGGGTCAAGGCTGATTTTCATATGGCCATGTCTGTACTGGGGTGGGGTGGAGTACAAAAAAACGATGGAGTTAGGCCCAGATCTCTGTACTGGGGTGAATGTATACCATTGTTCTGCATTCTGTCCATCAACTGTTGTTTTGCATTTGTCGGCCCGAGTAGGATGGGCATGCTCAGACATGAGTCCCATGCTCTCCAAACCATTGGAGTCAAGCTATACTGGCTGAAGACGGCTGATAGCCAGAAACCGGTCCTATGATGCTTGATTCCGGTCCAGGATAGACATGGTTTTGGCATTTCCGGCTGGACCGTTCCCATGAGGCACAGGGTCAAGGCTGATTTGCATATGGCCATGTCTGAACTGGGGTGGTGTGGAGTGCAAAAAAACAATGGATTTAGGCCCAGATCTCTGTACTGGGGTGAATGTATGACATTGTTCTGCATTCTGCCCATCAACTGTTGTTATGCATTTGTCACCCCTAGTGGGATGGGTATGCTCAGACGTGAGTCCCATGCTCTCCACACTACTGGAGTCAAGCTATACTGGCTGAAAACGGCTGATAGCCAGAAACCGGTCCTATGATGCTTGATTCCGGTCCAGGAAAGACATGGTTTTGCCAGTTCGGCCTGGACTGTTCCCATGAGGCACAGGCTCAAGGCTGATTTGCATATGGCCATGTCTGAACTGGGGTGGGGTGGAGTGCAAAAAACGATGGATTTAGGCCCAGATCTCTGTACTGGAGTGAATGTATGACATTGTTCTGCATTCTGTCCATCAACTATTGTTTTACATTTGTCACCCCGAGTGGGATGGGTATGCTCAGACGTGAGTCCCATGCTCTCCACACAACTGGAGTCCAGCTATCCTGGCTGAAGACGGCTGATAGCCAAAAACCGGTCCGAGGATGCTTGATTCCGGTCCAAGAAAGACATGGTTTTGGCAGTTCTGGCTGGACTGTCCCCATGAGGCACAGGGTCAAGGCTGATTTTCATATGGCCATGTCTCAACTGGCTTGGTGTGGAGTGCAAAAAGACGATGGATTTAGGCCCAGATCTCTGTACTGGGGTGAATGTATGACATTGTTCTGCATTCTGTCCATCAACTGTTGTTTTGCATTTGTCACCCGAGTGGGATGGGTATGCTTAGACGTGAGTCCCATGCTCTCCACACCACTGGAGTCAAGCTATCCTGGCTGAAGACGGTTGATAGCCAGAAACCGGTCCTAGGATGCTTGATTCCGGTCCAGGAAAGACATGGTTTTGGCAGTTCGGGCTGGAATGTTCCCATGAGGCACAGGGTCAAGGCTGATTTTCATATGGCCATGTCTGAACTGGGGTGGGGTGGAGTACAAAAAAAAGACGGATTTAAGCCCAGATCTCTGTACTGGGGTGAATGTATGACATTGTTATGCATTCTGTCCATCAACTGTTGCTTTGCATTTGTCACCCCGAGTAGGATGGGTATGCTCAGACGTGAGTCCCATGCTCTCCACACCACTGGAGTCAAGCTATCCTGGCTGAAGACGGCTGATATCCAGAAACCGATCCGAGGATGCTTGATTCCGGTCCAGGAAAGATATGGTTTTGGTAGTTCGGGCTGGACTGTTCTCATGAGGCACAGGGTCAAGGCTGATTTGCACATGGCCATGTCTGAACTGGGGTGGTGTGGAGTGCAAAAAAACGATGGATTTAGGCCCAGATCTCTGTACTGGGGTGAATGTATGACATTGTTCTGCATTCTGTCCATCAACTGTTGTTTTGCATTTGTCACCCCGAGTGGTATATGCAAAAACCGGTCCAAGGATGCTTGATTCCAGTCCAGGAAAGACATGGTTTTGGCAGTTTGGGCTGGACTGTTCCCATGAGGCACAGGGTCAAGGCTGATTTGCATATGGCCATGTCTCAACTGGCTTGGTGTGGAGTGCAAAAAGACGATGGATTTAGGCCCAGATCTCTGTACTGGGGTGAATGTATGACATTGTTCTGCATTCTGTCCATCAACTGTTGTTTTGCATTTGTCACCCGAGTGGGATGGGTATGCTTAGACGTGAGTCCCATGCTCTCCACACCACTGGAGTCAAACTATCCTGGCTGAAGACGGTTGATAGCCAGAAACCGGTCCTAGGATGCTTGATTCCGGTCCAGGAAAGACATGGTTTTGGCAGTTCTGGCTGGACTGTTCCCATGAGGCACAGGGTCAAGGCTGATTTTCATATGGCCATGTCTGAACTGCAGTGGGGTGGAGTACAAAAAAACGATGGATTTAGGCCCGGATATCTGTACTGGGGTGAATGTATGCCATTGTTCTGCATTCTGTCCATCAACTGTTGTTTTGCATTTGTCACCCCAAGTGGGATGGGTATGCTTAGACGTGAGTGCCATGCTCTCCACACCACTGGAGTCAAGCTATCCCGGCTGAAGACGGTTGATAGCCAGAAACCGGTCCTAGGATGCTTGATTCCGGTCCAGGAAAGACATGGTTTTGGCAGTTCGGGCTGGAATGTTCCCATGAGGCACAGGGTCAAGGCTGATTTTCATATGGCCATGTCTGAACTGGGGTGGGGTGGAGTACAAAAAAACGATGGATTTAGGCCCAGATCTCTGTACTGGGGTGAATGTATGACATTGTTCTGCATTCTGTCCATCAACTGTTGTTTTGCATTTGTCACCCCGAGTGGGATGGGTATGCTTAGACGTGAGTCCCATGCTCTCCACACCACTGGAGTCAAGCTATCCTGGCTGAAGACGGCTGATAGCCAGAAACCGGTACTAGGATGCTTGATTACGGTCCAGGAAAGACATGGTTTTGGCAGTTCGGGCTGGACTGTTCCCATGAGGCACAGGGTCAAGGCTGATTATCATATGGCCATGTCTGCACTGGAGTGGTGTGGAGTGCAAAAAAAAGACGGATTTAAGCCCAGATCTCTGTATTGGGGTGAATGTATGACATTGGTATGCATTGTGTCCATCAACTGTTGTTTTGCATTTGTCACCCCGAGTAGGATGGGTATGCTCAGACGTGAGTCCCATGCTCTCCACACCACTTGAGTCAAGCTATCCTGGCTGAAGACGGCTGATATCCAGAAACCGGTCCGAGGATGCTTGATTCCAGTCCAGGAAAGATATGGTTTTGGTAGTTCGGGCTGGACTGTTCCCATGAGGCACAGGGTCAAGTCTGATTTGCACATGGCCATGTCTGAACTGGGGTGGTGTGGAGTGCAAAAAAACGATGGAATTAGGCGCAGATCTCTGTACTGGGGTGAATGTATGACATTGTTCTGCATTCTGTCCATCAACTGTTGTTTTGCATTTGTCACCCCGAGCGGTATAGGTATGCTTAGACGTGAGTCCCATGCTCTCCACACCACTGGAGTCAAGCTATCCTGGCTGAAGACGGCTGATAGCCAGAAACCGGTACTAGGATGCTTGATTCCGGTCCAGGAAAGATATGGTTTTGGCAGTTCGGGCTGGACTGTTCCCATAAGGCACAGGGTCCAGGCTGATTATCATATGGCCATGTCTGAACTGGGGTGGTGTGGAGTACAAAAAAACGATGGATTTAGGCCCAGATCTTTGTACTGGGGTGAATGTATGACATTGTTCTGCATTCTGTCCATCAACTGTTGTTTTGCATTTGTCAACCCAAGTGGGATGGCTATGCTCAGACGTGAGTCCCATGCTCTCCACACTGGTGTCAAGCTATCCCGGCTGAAGACGGCTGATAGCCAGAAACCGGTCCTAGGATGCTTGATTCCGGTCCAGGAAAGACATGGTTTGGCAGTTCGGGCTGGACTGTTCCCATGAGGCACAGGGTCAAGGCTGATTTGCACATGGCCATGTCTGAACTGGGGTGGTGTGGAGTACAAAAAAACGATGGATTTAGGCCCACATCTCTGTACTGGGGTGAATGTATGACATTGTTCTGAATTCTGTCCATCAACTGTTGTTTTGCATTTGTCAACCCGAGTGGGATGGGTATGCTCAGACGTGAGTCCCATGCTCTCCACACCACTGGAGTCAAGCTATACTGGCTGAACACGGCTGATAGCCAGAAACCGGTCCTATGATGCTTGATTCCGGTCCAGGATAGACATGGTTTTGGCATTTCGGGCTGGACTGTTCCCATGAGGCACAGGGTCAAGGCTGATTTTCATATGGCCATGTCTGAACTGGGGTGGTGTGGAGTGCAAAAAACGATGGATTTAGGCCCAGATCTCTGTACTGGGGTGAATGTATGACATTGGTGTGCATTCTATCCATCAACTGTTGTTTTGCATTTGTCACCCCGAGTGGGATGGGTATGCTCAGACGTGAGTCCCATGCTCTCCACACCACTGGAGTCAAGCTATCCTGGCTGAAGACGGTTGATAGCCAGAAACCGTCCTAGGATGCTTGATTCCGGTCCAGGAAAGACATGGTTTTGGCAGTTCTGGCTGGACTGTTCCCATGAGGCACAGGGTCAAGGCTGATTTTCATATGGCCATGTCTGAATTGGGGTGGTGTGAAGTGCAAAGAAACAATGGATTTAGGCCCAGATCTCTGTACTGGGGTGAATGTATGACATTGTTCTGCATTCTGTCCATCAACTGTTGTTATGCATTTGTCACCCCTAGTGGGATGGGTATGCTCAGACGTGAGTCCCATGCTCTCCACACCACTGGAGTCAAGCTATACTGGCTGAAGACGGCTGATAGCCAGAAACCGGTCCTATGATGCTTGATTCCGGTCCAGGAAAGACATGGTTTTGCCAGTTCGGCCTGGACTGTTCCCATGAGGCACAGGCTCAAGGCTGATTTGCATATGGCCATGTCTGAACTGGGGTGGGGTGGGGTGGAGTGCAAAAAACGATGGATTTAGGCCCAGATCTCTGTACTGGGGTGAATGTATGACATTGTTATGCATTCTGTCCATCAACGGTTGTTTTGCATTTGTCACCCCGAGTAGGATGGGTATGCTCAGACGTGAGTCCCATGCTCTCCACACCACTGGAGTCAAGCTATCCTGGCTGAAGACGGCTGATATCCAGAAACCGATCCGAGGATGCTTGATTCCGGTCCAGGAAAGATATGGTTTTGGTAGTTCGGGCTGGACTGTTCTCATGAGGCACAGGGTCAAGGCTGATTTGCACATGGCCATGTCTGAACTGGGGTGGTGTGGAGTGCAAAAAAACGATGGATTTAGGCCCAGATCTCTGTACTGGGGTGAATGTATGACATTGTTCTGCATTCTGTCCATCAACTGTTGTTTTGCATTTGTCACCCCGAGTGGTATAGGCATGCTTAGACTTGAGTCCCATGCTCTCCACAACACTGGAGTCAAGCTATCCTGGCTGAAGACGGCTGATAGCCAGAAACCGGTACTAGGATGCTTGATTCCGGTCCAGGAAAGACATGGTTTTGGCAGTTCGGGCTGGACTGTTCCCATGAGGCACAGGGTCAAGGCTGATTTGCACATGGCCATGTCTGAACTGGGGTGGTGTGGAGTGCAAAGAAACAATGGATTTAGGCCCAGATCTCTGTACTGGGGTGAATGTATGACATTGTTCTGCATTCTGTCCATCAACTGTTGTTATGCATTTGTCACCCCTAGTGGGATGGGTATGCTCAGACGTGAGTCCCATGTTCTCCACACCACTGGAGTCAAGCTATCCTGGCTGAAGACAGCTGATAGCCAGAAACCGGTACTAGGATGCTTGATTACGGTCCAGGAAAGACATGGTTTTGGCAGTTCGGGCTGGACTGTTCCCATGAGGCACAGGGTGAAGGCTGATTATCATATGGCCATGTCTGCACTGGAGTGGTGTGGAGTGCAAAAAAAAGACGGATTTAAGCCCAGATCTCTGTACTGGGGTGAATGTATGACATTGGTATGCATTCTGTCCATCAACTGTTGTTTTGCATTTGTCACCCCGAGTAGGATGGGTATGCTCAGACGTGAGTCCCATGCTCTCCACTCCACTGGAGTCAAGCTATCCTGGCTGAAGACGGCTGATATCCAGAAACCGGTCCGAGGATGCTTGATTCCGGTCCAGGAAAGATATGGTTTTGGTAGTTCGGGCTGGACTGTTCCCATGAGGCACAGGGTCAAGGCTGATTTGCACATGGCCATGTCTGAACTGGGGTGGTGTGGAGTGCAAAAAAACGATGGATTTAGGCCCAGATCTCTGTACTGGGGTGAATGTATGACATTGTTCTGCATTCTGTCCATCAACTGTTGTTTTGCATTTGTCACCCCGAGTGGGATGGGTATGCTTAGACGTGAGTCCCATGCTCTCCACACCACTGGAGTCAAGCTATCCTGGCTGAAGACGGCTGATAGCCAGAAACCGGTACTAGGATGCTTGATTGCGGTCCAGGAAAGACATGGTTTTGGCAGTTCGGGCTGGACTGTTCCCATGAGGCACAGGGTCAAGGCTGATTATCATATGGCCATGTCTGCACTGGAGTGGTGTGGAGTGCAAAAAAAGACGGATTTAAGCCCAGATCTCTGTATTGGGGTGAATGTATGACATTGGTATGCATTGTGTCCATCAACTGTTGTTTTGCATTTGTCACCCCGTGTAGGATGGGTATGCTCAGACGTGAGTCCCATGCTCTCCACACCACTGGAGTCAAGCTATCCTGGCTGAAGACGGCTGATATCCAGAAACCGGTCCGAGGATGCTTGATTCCGGTCCAGGAAAGATATGGTTTTGGTAGTTCGGGCTGGACTGTTCCCATGAGGCACAGGGTCAAGTCTGATTTGCACATGGCCATGTCTGAACTGGGGTGGTGTGGAGTGAAAAAAAACGATGGATTTAGGCGCAGATCTCTGTACTGGGGTGAATGTATGACATTGTTCTGAATTCTGTCCATCAACTGTTGTTTTGCATTTGTCAACCCGAGTGGGATGTGTATGCTCAGACGTGGGTCCCATGCTCTCCACACCACTGGAGTCAAGCTATCCTGGCTGAAGACGGCTGAGAGCCAGAACCCGGTCCTATGATGCTTGATTCCGGTCCAGGAAAGACATGGTTTTGCCAGTTCGGCCTGGACTGTTCCCATGAGGCACAGGCTCAAGGCTGATTTGCATATGGCCATGTCTGAACTGGGGTGGGGTGGGGTGGAGTGCAAAAAACGATGGATTTAGGCCCAGATCTCTGTACTGGGGTGAATGTATGACATTGTTATGCATTCTGTCCATCAACGGTTGTTTTGCATTTGTCACCCCGAGTAGGATGGGTATGCTCAGACGTGAGTCCCATGCTCTCCACACCACTGGAGTCAAGCTATCCTGGCTGAAGACGGCTGATATCCAGAAACCGATCCGAGGATGCTTGATTCCGGTCCAGGAAAGATATGGTTTTGGTAGTTCGGGCTGGACTGTTCTCATGAGGCACAGGGTCAAGGCTGATTTGCACATGGCCATGTCTGAACTGGGGTGGTGTGGAGTGCAAAAAAACGATGGATTTAGGCCCAGATCTCTGTACTGGGGTGAATGTATGACATTGTTCTGCATTCTGTCCATCAACTGTTGTTATGCATTTGTCACCCCTAGTGGGATGGGTATGCTCAGACGGGAGTCCCATGCTCTCCACACCACTGGAGTCAAGCTATACTGGCTGAACACGGCTGATAGCCAGAAACCGGTCCTATGATGCTTGATTCCGGTCCAGGATAGACATGGTTTTGGCATTTCCGGCTGGACTGTTCCCATGAGGCACAGGGTCAAGGCTGATTTGCATATGGCCATGTCTGAATTTGGGTGGTGTGAAGTGCAAAAAAACAATGGATTTAGGCCCAGATCTCTGTACTGGGGTGAATGTATGACATTGTTCTGCATTCTGTCCATCAACTGTTGTTATGCATTTGTCACCCCTAGTGGGATGGGTATGCTCAGACGGGAGTCCCATGCTCTCCACACCACTGGAGTCAAGCTATACTGGCTGAAGACGGCTGATAGCCAGAAACCGGTCCTATGATGCTTGATTCCGGTCCAGGAAAGACATGGTTTTGCCAGTTCGGCCTGGACTGTTCCCATGAGGCACAGGCTCAAGGCTGATTTGCATATGGCCATGTCTGAACTAGGGTGGGGTGGGGTGGAGTGCAAAAAACGATGGATTTAGGCCCAGATCTCTGTACTGGAGTGAATGTATGACATTATTCTGCATTCTGTCCATCAACTATTGTTTTACATTTGTCACCCCGAGTGGGATGGGTATGCTCAGACGTGAGTCCCATGTTCTCCACACCACTGGAGTCCAGCTATCCTGGCTGAAGACGGCTGATAGCCAAAAACCGGTCCAAGGATGCTTGATTCCAGTCCAGGAAAGACATGGTTTTGGCAGTTTGGGCTGGACTGTTCCCATGAGGCACAGGGTCAAGGCTGATTTGCATATGGCCATGTCTCAACTGGCTTGGTGTGGAGTGCAAAAAGACGATGGATTTAGGCCCAGATCTCTGTACTGGGGTGAATGTATGACATTGTTCTGCATTCTGTCCATCAACTGTTGTTTTGCATTTGTCACCTGTGAGAAGTTGGCCTGGTATATAATGCTCACTAGTTCTAGTGATCACTTTGTACCATGCCAAGCAACCCTTATGATGATGGTTGTAATTCAACCTTGTAGACCAGTTATCCTAGTGGTAACGTGGACAAAGCAGTCTTAGGCTAAACTCTGAAAGGCATGTGAAGCCAGCTGTTATACCATACACAACCCCCTTGAATACCAAATGAAAGGGACACCACACAGATATATATTGAAAATATATATTGATTTATTAACTATTAAAATCCCCTGGACTCTTTATGAGCACAGAAGCACAAGCGTAAAATCACAAGACAGTTTAAAATACACAAAAGTTGCACAATATGGATGAGCCCTAGGGGCCACCTAAACCATATACTAAGAAAGTGGTATAAGAGATACCAATAGGAAAGTGAAGAGGCCTAGGGCCTTGGGAATCGCTGGAGCTATTCGAGACTGGAGTTAACTAAGTCGGGAAAGGCCCACGGGACTCGGGTGCAGTGTTCAAAGTGCACGCACTTCGCAATACAAAGTCTATGGTGCGTAAAAAGCACAAAGTTAGAAAGTTAGGAACCTTCCGAGTGACCTACGGAGCTGAAACTTAAAACACAGGCCCTTGGGATGTGTACCAGTGCAGGAGCACCGGCGGAGCTGAGTTACCTCACCCACAGGAAGCGGGTGCACAGGGTCGAAGTTGTGTCGGGTTTCGTCACGCTGGTCGATGGTGCTTGGAGCTGAAGATGCTGCAGGCGGCTCGATGAGAAGAGTTCCGGTGGATCCAAGGGTGGATCTGAAGATGTGAAGACCTGAAAGCAGAGGGGACAATGTTCAAAGTCACTAGCCAGTGACTACCGTGGAACCAGATTGGAACCAGGCGATGTCGGGTGCAAACAGGCGTTGTCGGGTAGCTTCTTTCTGCAGCCACGTGGATACCCGGGGTCGAGGACGTCCAGGAGTCGATCACGAGCTGTCCCACGTAGGCTTCTCGCTGTTGGCGGTGTCGGCGACCTGATCGGAGCAAACAGGCCTTGGCAAATGCAAGCCACGCAGAAGTTGAAAGATGCTGTTCACTCGGACCAGCAAGGTCAGAGCGGGTGCTCCTTTTCACAGGAGCTTGGGTAGGTCTGGAGCAACCAGACCTGCTGTTTAAATCTTCGGGTTCGTCGCCAAGATGGCCGCTGACCACGTGGCTAGTGGCCGGGATGGCGCGTCGAGTGGCACAATGCAAAAGGGCCCCACGCAGATCGTGGAGATGCTGGAGGGCTGATCTTCGGTGCAAGGGCTGCTCGGTGGTGGGGGTTCTCAATCAACGTCGAGGATGCCTCAGAAGCTGCGCAGTCAGCTTTTCGGGTGTCTTTCAAGAGGTCCGGTCCCACGTCACTCGGTGCCTCCACGGGTCCCTTCTTTGCAGGGACTGTGGATCGGGCTCTGAGAGGTCTGGGAGTCTGGTTCTTGTCGGGCTCTGGGCTCGGTCTCCGGCGGGAGGCGGCGGCAAAGCAGACGTCGAGTTGCTGGTTGGTACCTGTGTTCACAGGGTGGTCACTCCTTGGCCACAAGGGAGATTCTCTTCAGTCTTCTGTGCAGCAGAATGTCGAAGTCCAGTCTTCTTCTTGTTTAAAGTTGATTTCGGGATGATCTGCTGTGCAATGGCACTGCTCCCTCTCTTATTCCAATCTGAGGGGTGGATCTCCTGCTAGGTCCCTCCCCTATGGGTGGGACCAGGAAGGGGGGTGGTTACACCCCCTCTCCTTTGTCCAGCTCCTCGCCAGGACTGGGGCTGGAAAGCCCCAGAACCGGTTTGGGCTGGCTTATGCACAGGGACACCTTGTGTGCCCCAGGCATGTCTCAATCTATTCAGCCCTGTCCTACCCAATACACAAAACCCTGTCTGGGGTGGTGCTCGCACCTCCCCAGGCAGGAAACCCTTTGTCCAGGCCCTCCTCGCTGGAAGGACTCCCAGCAGCAGGAGGTCAGACATGTGTCTGTGGTGGCAGCATCCATTTTGTGATGCTGAGGCTCTGGTTAACTTTAACCGGGGTTAAGGCTACACACATGTCGTGTCCCTCTAGAAGGGTGGAATGCTATCCCCATCGCCAGAACTGGCGAGGGGATAGTATTCCAATTCGTATGACACCTTACTCGACATGTTTTGATAAAGCCAAACCAAAGATAGCATATAACCGCGAGGATTATAATGCACTTAAGAGTATATGGTATGGCAATATCCCAGAACAGCTTAGGGATTGGTTCCCGACAGCTGCAGACAGGCTCAGCTCATGCTAGAGCACCATCTCACATGTAACCATGCACTCTGCCCCCAGGATTGCAGGGGCCTTCCATAGGAATGGCTTACAGGTTAACATGTGTCCAGTTTAAGGTTAGATATAGGGATACTATATCTAAGTAAGAGGTGATTACACCAACTTACCCCAGCTGAGTGATCAGCCAGTTGTGTCAAATCTGGAGGCCAGGCCAGGGGTGGCACAAGACGTGCTGCAGCCCCTGGTAGGCCTTGGATGCACCTATGCCCTGGGTACCTAGGGTACACTGTTACAGGGGCCTATAAGGTGAACCAGTTCCAATTATGTTATGCACCTAGGGTACATGGAGTCCATTTTAAGGAGAGAGCAATCAGCCTGGGGCCCTGAATAGCAGGATCCCAGGCCAACTAAGTCAAAAACCAGCTAAACACCAGGCAAAAAGTTTGGGGGTAACCATAGTCAGATATCCACCTTCCTACATAACCCCCCCCCAAACGAAAGGAGATAAGGCTATCCTTGACCAGGTAAGCCTATATTGCCTAAGTGGCCATATAAGGAAGTACCAGCTCTGGCTTGGTAACCCCCTGTTTCATGGTCCACTAAGCAATTCCTCACCCTAAGGGCATCTGAGGGTCTCCACCATAGGGAATCTCTACCTGTGGTGTGTTTTGGCAAAGTTAAAGGCTGGTTTTGAGATGGAGTACTGAAGTGAGTTTCCTCTGTAGGACTCAGCTTCCTCCAATCACTCTCCACCAGGTGTGCCTTTCTTTCCATGACTGAGTTGCACTGTGCTCTCAGGGTCAACCTCTGGCTGCCTACAGCTGGAGGCTGGGTCCCTTTGTTTGGCTTACTGGAGGGACAGGTCAGGTTTGGGCCCTTAGGGTCCCAGGTTTGGCTGTGCCCAACAATATCCATCTGGGGGAGGTCCCTAACTACTTTAAAGGGGGATCCCTCAGGAGTTTTTAAAGTTTTCACCTCACTAGGGCTACTAGTTTCGGTGCCCCTAATCTGTTGATGGGGGTGCTTTATTTGACAGGGGGCCCTTTGGGGTTCACTGTCCTTCTTGTCCTCTGCAGCCCTGGGCTGAGTAAGGCAAGGTAGAGAGGGGCAGGTTACCTGCTCCAGACTGGGTCCCTCCTGAGAAGGGTCCACTGCCCTCAGAGGCTCTGTCAGGCCAGGCCTAACAACCCCTGGGACAGTTCCTTCATCAGGGGTAAGATCAGTTCCCTGAGGAGGCTGATCCTTTCCTAAAGTTTGGTGGGAGGGAGATTTCTCTTCCTCCTCAATGCTCTCTGTTTGGGTGGAGTGATCCATCATTTCAGGCTTCACTACCCATGTATCAGTTTGAGTTTGGGCTGTGGCCATCACAGCCCCACCAACCTTTTCAGGAGGAGACTCAGTTTGGGTATGGGCTGTTACTAGTACAGCCCTGCTACTCTTTCCAGGAGGGAAGTTATCTAAAGATGGGGCTGAGGTTTGCTCAGCCCTCCCAACCTTTTCAGGAAGGACATCTTGAATTGGGGCTGTAGCCATTACAGCCCCACTAACCTTTCCATGGAGATTTACCATTCTAGAATGGGTTTGCTGTTCAACCTCAGCCCAGGCTGAGATTTCCAAATCATTACCCAGTAGGCAATCTACAGGCAAGTTTGCTGACACTGCCACTCTCTTTGGGCCAGTGACACCTCCCCAGCTAAGATTGACTACTGCCATGGGATGATTGGTTTCTATGCCATCAATGTTTGTCACCTGATATCTGGCATCAGGTAAAAGTTGCCTTGAGGGGACTAGACATTCAGCCACCATGGTGATGCTAGCCCCTGTGTCTCTGAAGGCCTCAACTTTCAAGCCATTGATGAGGGGCTCCTGTCTATACTTGCTCAAAGTGTTTGGGCAAGCAGTGAAATTGGCAAACCCCATGCCAGTCTCATAGACAAGAGTATCTGAGTTAGGGGACCTGGATAGGCCAGAGTCCACCTGTCCTCCAAAAGTAAACCCACCCAAATTCTTGGGGGTGCTCCCACCACCTGGGGGACCACTGCTAACAGTGACAGGAGGTGTTGGAGCCTTACCTGGAGGTATATTCTCCTTATTGCCATTCTTGGGACAACAGCTATCTGTTTTGTAATGCCCCACCTGTTTACAGGTATGACAATAAGGCTTTTTCTGGGTTGTAGAAGTGTCTTGGGACCCACCCCCATCCTTGGAGTTTTGGGGCCCTGGGGAAGTCTTTTCCTTACTTTTATCCCCACCCTTCTCTTGAGGCTTGGTAGTCTCTTTCTTTTGGTCACCACCCTGGTTCTTAGGTCTGATCCTGGTTCTGACCCATTTGTCTGCCCTCCTACCCAATTCTTGTGGGGAGGTCAGATCAGAGTCAACCAGGTGCTGATGTAGAAGCTGATTTTGACAATTACTTAAGATTTGCTCTCTCATAATTAAATTATACAATCCTGTATAGTCAGTAACCTTACTTCCCAGCAACCAGCCCTCCAGAGCCTTAGTGGCACACTCAACAAATTCAGACCAGTCCTGAGTCTGTGTCTTCTGGGTATCTCTGAACATTAACCTGTACTGTTCAGTGGTTAAGCCTAACCCATCAATCAGAGCACTCTTCAGGACCATGTAGTTTCTAGAATCCCCATCACTAACTGTGAGGAGTCTGTCTCTGACTCTACCTTCAAAGGAGAGCCACAAGATTGCTGCCCACTGCTCCTGAGGGATCTGCTGTACTCTGCAGGCGCTCTCCATTGCAGTAATCCATTTATGGATATCATCCCCAGCTTTGTAGGGGGGCACAATCTTACTCAGGTTTCTTGTATCAAAGGACCTGTCTTTATCCTTCTGGATATTGCTGCCACCAGTGGATCCTAATCCACTCTCTCTAGGCTGTCTTGCTCTAGCAAGTTTCTCTTGGGCCAGGGCAATTTCTAACTCTTGTTTCTGGACTCTCAATTCAGCCTCTCTAATTTGAGATTCTCTCAATTTGGCCTCATGTTCCCTTCTCTGAGGGCTAGTCATCCTCTTTCTAGAGTGACCATGAGAACCTCTAGAAGCATGGGAGTTGTCAGAGTCACCTGAGTGAGTCCTTCTCCTCCTAGGCTTCTGGTTAAGTCCACCTGGGGGTCTGAATGGGTTGTTACCTGATTCATTCCCAAGTAAGCTTAAGTTAGCCTGGTTCAGTCTACTGACCAGCACCTGACTATTTCTGTCATCATCTGACTCACTGCTTTCCACCTCCTCCTCTTCCTCTTCCTCTACATCTACCTGAGGAGCTCCAGTGGTGGAGGCTTCCTCATCTACCAGGATGATAGGGGCAGGGGTGTCTACAGTATCATCCTCTGAAGGATGGCCTCCTTCAGCATCCCCTGTGGGGTTTGCTTTAGAGGTCTTTAGAGCCTCAGACTGATCCAAGAGCTCTCTTAGGTGGTCTGTAGTAGGGGAAGGCCCTGTCTTCAGACCCCTTAAGACACAAAGCTGTCTTAATTCCTTAAAGGGAAAAATAGCAAACTGGGATGGTGCCCTTGGAGGGTCACTCTCAACAGGAGTAAGTCCACTGGACCCCTCTGTTCCAGACATTGCTCTAGTGTGGGTGGATGTGTTGCAATCTACCTACACTGGTGTTTACCTACTAAACCTATCTAGTAGTTGTAGCTAGGGTGTGCTACTCCCTTTGCTCTACAACAACTAAGTTCAGTAGAACTTAAGTATACTAGTCTTGTTTTATATGTACCTAGCAGGTACCTGTATGATCTTTCAAATGATAATCTCAAAGATTGTAATGGTAAAACAACAGCAAGCTCAGATCCCAATCCGCTGCTCACCAATGTGAGAAGTTGGCCTGGTATATAATGCTCACTAGTTCTAGTGATCACTTTGTACCATGCCAAGCAACCCTTATGATGATGGTTGTAATTCAACCTTGTAGACCAGTTATCCTAGTGGTAACGTGGACAAAGCAGTCTTAGGCTAAACTCTGAAAGGCATGTGAAGCCAGCTGTTATACCATACACAACCCCCTTGAATACCAAATGAAAGGGACACCACACAGATATATATTGAAAATATATATTGATTTATTAACTATTAAAATCCCCTGGACTCTTTATGAGCACAGAAGCACAAGCGTAAAATCACAAGACAGTTTAAAATACACAAAAGTTGCACAATATGGATGAGCCCTAGGGGCCACCTAAACCATATACTAAGAAAGTGGTATAAGAGATACCAATAGGAAAGTGAAGAGGCCTAGGGCCTTGGGAATCGCTGGAGCTATTCGAGACTGGAGTTAACTAAGTCGGGAAAGGCCCACGGGACTCGGGTGCAGTGTTCAAAGTGCACGCACTTCGCAATACAAAGTCTATGGTGCGTAAAAAGCACAAAGTTAGAAAGTTAGGAACCTTCCGAGTGACCTACGGAGCTGAAACTTAAAACACAGGCCCTTGGGATGTGTACCAGTGCAGGAGCACCGGCGGAGCTGAGTTACCTCACCCACAGGAAGCGGGTGCACAGGGTCGAAGTTGTGTCGGGTTTCGTCACGCTGGTCGATGGTGCTTGGAGCTGAAGATGCTGCAGGCGGCTCGATGAGAAGAGTTCCGGTGGATCCAAGGGTGGATCTGAAGATGTGAAGACCTGAAAGCAGAGGGGACAATGTTCAAAGTCGCTAGCCAGTGACTACCGTGGAACCAGATTGGAACCAGGCGATGTCGGGTGCAAACAGGCGTTGTCGGGTAGCTTCTTTCTGCAGCCACGTGGATACCCGGGGTCGAGGACGTCCAGGAGTCGATCACGAGCTGTCCCACGTAGGCTTCTCGCTGTTGGCGGTGTCGGCTACCTGATCGGAGCAAACAGGCCTTGGCAAATGCAAGCCAAGCAGAAGTTGAAAGATGCTGTTCACTCGGACCAGCAAGGTCAGAGCGGGTGCTCCTTTTCACAGGAGCTTGGGTAGGTCTGGAGCAACCAGACCTGCTGTTTAAATCTTCGGGTTCGTCGCCAAGATGGCCGCTGACCACGTGGCTAGTGGCCGGGATGGCGCGTCGAGTGGCACAATGCAAAAGGGCCCCACGCAGATCGTGGAGATGCTGGAGGGCTGATCTTCGGTGCAAGGGCTGCTCGGTGGTGGGGGTTCTCAATCCCCAAAGCACAACGTCGAGGATGCCTCAGAAGCTGCGCAGTCAGCTTTTCGGGTGTCTTTCAAGAGGTCCGGTCCCACGTCACTCGGTGCCTCCACGGGTCCCTTCTTTGCAGGGACTGTGGATCGGGCTCTGAGAGGTCTGGGAGTCTGGTTCTTGTCGGGCTCTGGGCTCGGTCTCCGGCGGGAGGCGGCGGCAAAGCAGACGTCGAGTTGCTGGTTGGTACCTGTGTTCACAGGGTGGTCACTCCTTGGCCACAAGGGAGATTCTCTTCAGTCTTCTGTGCAGCAGAATGTCGAAGTCCAGTCTTCTTCTTGTTTAAAGTTGATTTCGGGATGATCTGCTGTGCAATGGCACTGCTCCCTCTCTTATTCCAATCTGAGGGGTGGATCTCCTGCTAGGTCCCTCCCCTATGGGTGGGACCAGGAAGGGGGGTGGTTACACCCCCTCTCCTTTGTCCAGCTCCTCGCCAGGACTGGGGCTGGAAAGCCCCAGAACCGGTTTGGGCTGGCTTATGCACAGGGACACCTTGTGTGCCCCAGGCATGTCTCAATCTATTCAGCCCTGTCCTACCCAATACACAAAACCCTGTCTGGGGTGGTGCTCGCACCTCCCCAGGCAGGAAACCCTTTGTCCAGGCCCTCCTCGCTGGAAGGACTCCCAGCAGCAGGAGGTCAGACATGTGTCTGTGGTGGCAGCATCCATTTTGTGATGCTGAGGCTCTGGTTAACTTTAACCGGGGTTAAGGCTACACACATGTCGTGTCCCTCTAGAAGGGTGGAATGCTATCCCCATCGCCAGAACTGGCGAGGGGATAGTATTCCAATTCGTATGACACCTTACTCGACATGTTTTGATAAAGCCAAACCAAAGATAGCATATAACCGCGAGGATTATAATGCACTTAAGAGTATATGGTATGGCAATATCCCAGAACAGCTTAGGGATTGGTTCCCGACAGCTGCAGACAGGCTCAGCTCATGCTAGAGCACCATCTCACATGTAACCATGCACTCTGCCCCCAGGATTGCAGGGGCCTTCCATAGGAATGGCTTACAGGTTAACATGTGTCCAGTTTAAGGTTAGATATAGGGATACTATATCTAAGTAAGAGGTGATTACACCAACTTACCCCAGCTGAGTGATCAGCCAGTTGTGTCAAATCTGGAGGCCAGGCCAGGGGTGGTACAAGACGTGCTGCAGCCCCTGGTAGGCCTTGGATGCACCTATGCCCTGGGTACCTAGGGTACACTGTTACAGGGGCCTATAAGGTGAACCAGTTCCAATTATGTTATGCACCTAGGGTACATGGAGTCCATTTTAAGGAGAGAGCAATCAGCCTGGGGCCCTGAATAGCAGGATCCCAGGCCAACTAAGTCAAAAACCAGCTAAACACCAGGCAAAAAGTTTGGGGGTAACCATAGTCAGATATCCACCTTCCTACATCACCCGAGTGGGATGGGTATGCTTAGACGTGAGTCCCATGCTCTCCACACCACTGGAGTCAAACTATCCTGGCTGAAGACGGTTGATAGCCAGAAACCGGTCCTAGGATGCTTGATTCCGGTCCAGGAAAGACATGGTTTTGGCAGTTCTGGCTGGACTGTTCCCATGAGGCACAGGGTCAAGGCTGATTTTCATATGGCCATGTCTGAACTGGGGTGGGGTGGAGTACAAAAAAACGATGGATTTAGGCCCGGATATCTGTACTGGGGTGAATGTATGCCATTGTTCTGCATTCTGTCCATCAACTGTTGTTTTGCATTTGTCACCCCAAGTGGGATGGGTATGCTTAGAAGTGAGTGCCATGCTCTCCACACCACTGGAGTCAAGCTATCCCGGCTGAAGACGGTTGATAGCCAGAAACCGGTCCTAGGATGCTTGATTCCGGTCCAGGAAAGACATGGTTTTGGCAGTTCGGGCTGGAATGTTCCCATGAGGCACAGGGTCAAGGCTGATTTTCATATGGCCATGTCTGAACTGGGGTGGGGTGGAGTACAAAAAAACGATGGATTTAGGCCCAGATCTCTGTACTGGGGTGAATGTATGACATTGTTCTGCATTCTGTCCATCAACTGTTGTTTTGCATTTGTCACCCCGAGTGGGATGGGTATGCTTAGACGTGAGTCCCATGCTCTCCACACCACTGGAGTCAAGCTATCCTGGCTGAAGACGGCTGATAGCCAGAAACCGGTACTAGGATGCTTGATTACGGTCCAGGAAAGACATGGTTTTGGCAGTTCGGGCTGGACTGTTCGTATGAGGCACAGGGTCAAGGCTGATTATCATATGGCCATGTCTGCACTGGAGTGGTGTGGAGTGCAAAAAAAAGACGGATTGAAGCCCAGATCTCTGTATTGGGGTGAATGTATGACATTGGTATGCATTGTGTCCATCAACTGTTGTTTTGCATTTGTCACCCCGAGTAGGATGGGTATGCTCAGACGTGAGTCCCATGCTCTCCACACCACTGGAGTCAAGCTATCCTGGCTGAAGACGGCTGATATCCAGAAACCGGTCCGAGGATGCTTGATTCCGGTCCAGGAAAAATATGGTTTTGGTAGTTCGGGCTGGACTGTTCCCATGAGGCACAGGGTCAAGTCTGATTTGCACATGGCCATGTCTGAACTGGGGTGGTGTGGAGTGCAAAAAAACGATGGATTTAGGCGCAGATCTCTGTACTGGGGTGAATGTATGACATTGTTCTGCATTCTGTCCATCAACTGTTGTTTTGCATTTGTCACCCCGAGTGGTATAGGTATGCTTAGACGTGAGTCCCATGCTCTCCACACCACTGGAGTCAAGCTATCCTGGCTGAAGACGGCTGATAGCCAGAAACCGGTACTAGGATGCTTGATTCCGGTCCAGGAAAGATATGGTTTTGGCAGTTCGGGCTGGACTGTTCCCATAAGGCACAGGGTCAAGGCTGATTATCATATGGCCATGTCTGAACTGGGGTGGTGTGGAGTACAAAAAAACGATGGATTTAGGCCCAGATCTTTGTACTGGGGTGAATGTATGACATTGTTCTGCATTCTGTCCATCAACTGTTGTTTTGCATTTGTCAACCCAAGTGGGATGGCTATGCTCAGACGTGAGTCCCATGCTCTCCACACTGGTGTCAAGCTATCCCGGCTGAAGACGGCTGATAGCCAGAAACCGGTCCTAGGATGCTTGATTCCGGTCCAGGAAAGACATGGTTTGGCAGTTCGGGCTGGACTGTTCCCATGAGGCACAGGGTCAAGGCTGATTTGCACATGGCCATGTCTGAACTGGGGTGGTGTGGAGTACAAAAAAACGATGGATTTAGGCCCACATCTCTGTACTGGGGTGAATGTATGACATTGTTCTGCATTCTGTCCATCAACTATTGTTTTGCATTTGTCAACCCGAGTGGGATGGGTATGCTCAGACGTGAGTCCCATGTTCTCCACACCACTGGAGTCAAGCTATCCTGGCTGAAGACGGCTGATAGCCAGAAACCGGTCCTAGGATGCTTGATTCCGGTCCAGGAAAGACATGGTTTTGGCAGTTCGGGCTGGACTGTTCCCATGAGGCACAGGGTCAAGGCTGATTTGCATATGGCCATGTCTCAACTGGGTTGGTGTGGAGTGCAAAAAGACGAAGGATTTAGGCCCAGGTCTCTGTACTGGGGTGAATGTATGACATTGTTCTGCATTCTGTCCATCAACTGTTGTTTTGCATTTGTCACCCCGAGTGGGATGGGTATGCTCAGACGTGAGTCCCATGCTCTCCACACCACTGGAGTCAAGCTATACTGGCTGAACACGGCTGATAGCGAGAAACCGGTCCTATGATGCTTGATTCCGGTCCAGGATAGACATGGTTTTGGCATTTCGGGCTTGACTGTTCCCATGAGGCACAGGGTCAAGGCTGATTTTCATATGGCCATGTCTGAACTGGGGTGGTGTGGAGTGCAAAAAAACAATGGATTTAGGCCCAGATCTCTGTACTGGGGTGAATGTATGACATTGGTGTGCATTCTATCCATCAACTGTTGTTTTGCATTTGTCACCCCGAGTGGGATGGGTATGCTCAGACGTGAGTCCCATGCTCTCCACACCACTGGAGTCAAGCTATCCTGGCTGAAGACGGTTGATAGCCAGAAACCGTCCTAGGATGCTTGATTCCGGTCCAGGAAAGACATGGTTTTGGCAGTTCTGGCTGGACTGTTCCCATGAGGCACAGGGTCAAGGCTGATTTTCATATGGCCATGTCTGAACTGGGGTGGTGTGGAGTGCAAAAAAACGATGGATTTAGGCGCAGATCTCTGTACTGGGGTGAATGTATGACATTGTTCTGCATTCTGTCCATCAACTGTTGTTTTGCATTTGTCACCCCGAGTGGTATAGGTATGCTTAGACGTGAGTCCCATGCTCTCCACACCACTGGAGTCAAGCTATCCTGGCTGAAGACGGCTGATAGCCAGAAACCGGTACTAGGATGCTTGATTCCGGTCCAGGAAAGATATGGTTTTGGCAGTTCGGGCTGGACTGTTCCCATAAGGCACAGGGTCAAGGCTGATTATCATATGGCCATTTCTGAACTGGGGTGGTGTGGAGTACAAAAAAACGATGGATTTAGGCCCAGATCTTTGTACTGGGGTGAATGTATGACATTGTTCTGCATTCTGTCCATCAACTGTTGTTTTGCATTTGTCAACCCAAGTGGGATGGCTATGCTCAGACGTGAGTCCCATGCTCTCCACACTGGTGTCAAGCTATCCCGGCTGAAGACGGCTGATAGCCAGAAACCGGTCCTAGGATGCTTGATTCCGGTCCAGGAAAGACATGGTTTGGCAGTTCGGGCTGGACTGTTCCCATGAGGCACAGGGTCAAGGCTGATTTGCACATGGCCATGTCTGAACTGGGGTGGTGTGGAGTACAAAAAAACGATGGATTTAGGCCCACATCTCTGTACTGGGGTGAATGTATGACATTGTTCTGAATTCTGTCCATCAACTGTTGTTTTGCATTTGTCAACCCGAGTGGGATGGGTATGCTCAGACGTGGGTCCCATGCTCTCCACACCACTGGAGTCAAGCTATCCTGGCTGAAGACGGCTGAGAGCCAGAACCCGGTCCTAGGATGCTTGATTCCAGTCCAGGAAAGACATGGTTTTGGCAGTTCGGGCAGGACTTTTCCCATGAGGCACAGGGTCAAGGCTGATTTGCAAATGGCCATGTCTGCACTGGGGTGGTGTGGAGTGCAAAAAAGCGATGGATTTAGGCCCAGATCTCTGTACTGGGGTGAATGTATGACATTGTTCTGCATTCTGTCCATCAACTATTGTTTTGCATTTGTCAACCCGAGTGGGATGGGTATGCTCAGACGTGAGTCCCATGTTCTCCACACCACTGGAGTCAAGCTATCCTGGCTGAAGACGGCTGATAGCCAGAAACCGGTCCTAGGATGCTTGATTCCGGTCCAGGAAAGACATGGTTTTGGCAGTTCGGGCTGGACTGTTCCCATGAGGCACAGGGTCAAGGCTGATTTGCATATGGCCATGTCTCAACTGGGTTGGTGTGGAGTGCAAAAAGACGATGGATTTAGGCCCAGGTCTCTGTACTGGGGTGAATGTATGACATTGTTCTGCATTCTGTCTGTAGGAAGGTGGATATCTGACTATGGTTACCCCCAAACTTTTTGCCTGGTGTTTAGCTGGTTTTTGACTTAGTTGGCCTGGGATCCTGCTATTCAGGGCCCCAGGCTGATTGCTCTCTCCTTAAAATGGACTCCATGTACCTTAGGTGCATAACACAATTGGAATTGGTTCACCTTATAGGCCCCTGTAACAGTGTACCATAGGTACCCAGGGCATAGGTGTAGCCAAGGCCTACCAGGGGCTGCAGCATGTATTGTGCCACCCCTGGCCTGGCCTCCATATTTGACACAACTGGCTGATCACTCAGCTGGGGTAAGTTGGTGTAATCACCTCTTACTTAGGTACAGTATGCCTGTGCCTAACCCTAAACTGGACACATATGTTCCTATCAGCCACTCCTATGGAAGGCCTCATCAATCCTGGAGGCAGAGTGCTTGGAAATATGTGAGATGGTACTCTAGCATGAGCTGAGCCTGTCTGCAGCTGTCGGGAACCACTCCCTAAGCTGTTCCGGGATATTGCCATACCATATACTCTTAAGTGCATTATAATCCTCGCGGTTAAATGCTATCTTTGGTTTGGCTTTATCAAAACATGTCGAGTAAGGTGTCATACGAATTGGAATACTATCCCCTCACCAGTTCTGGCGACGGGGATAGCATTCCACCCTTCTAGAGGGACACGACATGTGTGTAGCCTTAACCCCGGTTAAAGTTAAACAGAGCCTCAGCATCACAAAATGAATGCTGCCACCACAGACACATGTCTGACCTCCTGCTGCTGGGAGTCCTTCCAGCGAGGAGGGCCTGGACAAAGGGTTTCCTGCCTGGGGAGGTGCGAGCACCACCCCAGACAGGGTTTTGTGTATTGGGTAGGACAGGGCTGAATAGATTGAGACATGCCTGGGGCACACAAGGTGTCCCTGTGCATAAGCCAGCCCAAACCGGTTCTGGGGCTTTCCAGCCCCAGTCCTGGCGAGGAGCTGGACAAAGGAGAGGGGGTGTAACCACCCCCCTTCCTGGTCCCACCCATAGGGGAGGGACCTAGTAGGTGATCCACCCCTCAGATGGGAATAAGAGAGGGAGCAGTGCCATTGCACAGCAGATCATCCTGAAATCAACTTTAAACAAAGAAGAAGACTGGACTTCGACATTCTGCTGCACAGAAGACTGAAGAGAATCTCCCTTGTGGCCTAGGAGTGGCCACCCTGTGAACACAGGTACCAACCAGCACCTCGACGTCTGCTTTGCCGCCGCCTCCCGCCGGAGCCCGAGTGCAGAGCCTGACAAGACACAGCTTCCCAGACTTCTCCCAGCCCGATCCACAGTCCCTGCAAAGAAGGGACCCGTGGAGGCACCGAGAGACGTGGGAGCGGACATCTTGAAAGACCCCCGAGACGCTGACTGCGCAGCACCCGAGGCACCCTCGACTCTGTGCTTTAGGGTTTAAGAAGCCCCAAAACCGAGCAGCATTTGCACCAAAGATCAGCCCTCCAGCATCTCCACGATCTGCGTGGGGCCCTTTTGCTTTTTGCCACTCGACTTGCCATCCCGGCCGCTTGTCACGTGATCAGCGGCCATCTTGGCGACGAAACCTACGATTTACACTGTGGGTCTGATTGATCCAGACCTGCCCTCGCTCCTGTAGAAAGGAGTACCCGCTCTGACCTTGCTGGTCCGAGTAATAAGCCTTTTTCACTTTCCCCGTGGCTTGCGTTAGCCAAGGCTTGTTTGCTTCAATCGAGTTGCCGACACCGCCATCAGCTAGAGCCTTCGAGGGACAGCTCGTGATCGACTCCTGGACGTCTTTGACTTCTTTGTGTCCACGCAGCTGCAGAGAGAAGCAACACCTCATCACCTGTTTGCACCCGACTTTGCCTGGTTCCAATCTGGTTCCACGGTGGTCACTGGTCAGTGACTTTGAACATTGTCCCCTCTGCTTTCAGGTCTTCACCACTTCAGATCCACCCTTGGATCCACCGGACACTTCTCCTTCACATCGCCTGCAGCATCTTCAGCTTCAAGCGCCAAGAACCTGCGTGTCAGAACCCGACGCCACTTCGACCCTGTGCACCCACTTCCTGTGGGTGAGGTAACATTGCAAAGCCGGTGTCCCTACACTGGTACATACCTCTAGGGTCTGTGTCTTAAGTTTTGTTCCTCTAGGTTCAGCGGAAGTGCCCTTAAACTAACTTTGTGTACTTTTTACGCACCATAGACTTTACATTGGAAAGTGCGTGCACTTTGAACACTGCACCCGAGTCCCGTGGGCCTTTCCCGACTTAGTCATTGCCAGTCTCGAATAGCTCCAGCGATTCCCAAGGCCCTAGGCCTCTTCACTTTCCTATTGGTATCTCTTATACCACTTTCTTAGTATATGGTTTAGGTGGCCCCTAGGGCTCATCCATATTGTGCAACTTTTGTGTATTTTAAACTGTCTTGTGATTTAACGCTTGTGCTTCTGTGCTCATAAAGAGTCCAGGGGATTTTATAGTTAATAAATCAATATATATTTTCAATATATATCTGTGTGGTGTCCCTTTCATTTGGTATTCAAGGGGGTTGTGTATGGTATAACAGCTGGCTTCACATGCCTTTCAGAGTTTAGCCTAAGACTGCTTTGTCCACGTTACCACTAGGATAACTGGTCTACAAGGTTGAATTACAACCATCATCATAAGGGTTGCTTGGCATGGTACAAAGTGATCACTAGAACTAGTGAGCATTATATACCAGGCCAACTTCTCACATTGGTGAGCAGCGGATTGGGATCTGAGCTTGCTGTTGTTTTACCATTTCAATCTTTGAGATTATCATTTGAAAGATCATACAGGTACCTGCTAGGTACATATAAAACAAGACTAGTATACTTAAGTTCTACTGAACTTAGTTGTTGTAGAGCAAAGGGAGTAGCACACCCTAGCTACAACTACTAGATAGGTTTAGTAGGTAAACACCAGTGTAGGTAGATTGCAACACATCCACCACACTAGAGCAATGTCTGGAACAGAAGGGTCCAGTGGACTTACTCCTGTTGAGAGTGACCCTCCAAGGGCACCATCCAAATTTGCTATTTTTTCCTTTAAGGAATTAAGACAGCTTTGTGTCTTAAGGGGTCTGAAGACAGGGCCTTTCCCTACTACAGACCACCTAAGAGAGCTCTTAGACCAGTCTGAGACTCTAAAGCCCTCTAAGGCAAACCCCACAGGGGATGCTGAAGGAGGCCATCCTTCAGAGGATGACACTGTAGACACCCCTGCCCCTATCATCCTGGTAGATGAGGAAGCCTCCACCACTGGAGCTCCTCAGGTAGATGAAGAGGAAGAGGAAGAGGAGGAGGTGGAAAGCAGTGAGTCAGATGATGACAGAAATAGTCAGGTGCTGGTCAGTAGACTGAACAAGGCTAACTTAAGCTTACTTGGGAATGAATCAGGTAACAACCCATTCAGACCCCCAGGTGGACTTAACCAGAAGCCTAGGAGGAGAAGGACTCACTCAGGTGACTCTGACAACTCCCATGCTTCTAGAGGTTCTCATGGTCACTCTAGAAAGAGGATGACTAGCCCTCAGAGAAGGGAACATGAGGCCAAATTGAGAGAATCTCAAATTAGAGAGGCTGAATTGAGAGTCCAGAGACAAGAGTTAGAAATTGCCCTGGCCCAAGAGAAACTTGCTAGAGCAAGACAGCCTAGAGAGAGTGGATTAGGATCCACTGGTGGCAGCAATATCCAGAAGGATAAAGACAGGTCCTTTGATACAAGAAACCTGAGTAAGATTGTGCCCCCCTACAAAGCTGGGGATGATATCCACAAATGGATGACTGCACTTGAGAGAGCCTGCATGGTACAGCAGATCCCTCAGGAGCAGTGGGCAGCAATCTTGTGGCTCTCCTTTGAAGGTAGAGGCAGAGACAGACTCCTCACAGTTAGTGATGAGGATTCTAGAAACTACAAGGTCCTGAAGAGTGCTCTGATTGATGGGTTAGGCTTAACCACTGAACAGTACAGGTTAATGTTCAGAGATACCCAGAAGACACAGACTCAGGACTGGTCTGAATTTGTTGAGTGTGCCACTAAGGCTCTGGAGGGCTGGTTGCTGGGAAGTAAGGTTACTGACTATACAGGATTGTATAATTTAATTATGAGAGAGCAAATCTTAAGTAATTGTCAAAATCAGCTTCTACATCAGCACCTGGTTGACTCTGATCTGACCTCCCCACAAGAATTGGGTAGGAGGGCAGACAAATGGGTCAGAACCAGGATCAGGCCTAAGAACCAGGGTGGTGACCAAAAGAAAGAGACTACCAAGCCTCAAGAGAAGGGTTGGGATAAAAGTAAGGAAAAGACTTCCCCAGGGCCCCAAAACTCCAAGAATGGGGGTGGGTCCCAAGACACTTCTACAACCCAGAAAAAGCCTTATTGTCATACCTGTAAACAGGTTGGGCATTACAAAACAGATAGCTGTTGTCCCAAGAATGGCAATAAAGAGAATATACCTCCAGGTAAGGCTCCAACACCTCCTGTCACTGTTAGCAGTGGTCCCCCAGGTGGTGGGAGCACCCCCAAGAAATTGGGTGGGTTTACTTTTGGAGGACAGGTGAACTCTGGCCTATCCAGGTCCCCTAACTCAGATACTCTTGTCTATGAGACTGGCATGGGGTTTGCCAATTTCACTGCTTGCCCAAACACTTTGAGCAAGTATAGACAGGAGCCCCTCATCAATGGCTTGAAAGTTGAGGCCTTCAGAGACACAGGGGCTAGCATCACCATGGTGGCTGAATGTCTAGTCTCCTCAAGGCAACTTTTACCTGATGCCAGATATCAGGTGACAAACATTGATGGCATAGAAACCAATCATCCCATGGCAGTAGTCAATCTTAGCTGGGGAGGTGTCACTGGCCCAAAGAGAGTGGCAGTGTCAGCAAACTTGCCTGTAGATTGCCTACTGGGTAATGATTTGGAAATCTCAGCCTGGGCTGAGGTTGAACAGCAAACCCATTCTAGAATGGTAAATCTCCATGGAAAGGTTAGTGGGGCTGTGGTGGCCACAGCCCCAATCCAAGATGTCCTTCCTGAAAAGGTTGGGAGGGCTGAGCAAACCTCAGCCCCATCTTTAGATAACTTCCCTCCTGAAGAGAGTAGCAGGGCTGTACTGGTAACAGCCCATACCCAAACTGAGTCTCCTCCTGAAAAGGTTGGAGGGGCTGTGATGGCCACAGCCCAAACTCAAACAGATACATGGGTAGTGAAGCCTGAAATGATGGATCACTCAACCCAAACAGAGAGCATTGAGGAGGAAGAGAAATCTCCCTCCCCCCAGACATTAGGAAAGGATCAGCCTCCTCAGGGAACTGATCTTACCCCTGATGAAGGAACTGCCCCAGAGGTTGTTAGGCCTGGCCTGACAGAGCCTCTGATGGCAGTGGACCCTTCTCAGGTGGGACCCAGTCTGGAGCAGGTAACCTGCCCCTCTCTACCTTGCCTTACTCAGCCCAGGGCTGCAGAGGACAAGAAGGACAGTGAGACCCAAAGGCCCCCCTGTCAAATAAAGCACCCCCATCCACAGATTAGGGGCACCAAAACTAGTAGCCCTAGTGAGGTGCAAACTTTAAAAACTCCTGAGGGATCCCCCTTAAAAGTAGTTAGGGACCTCCCCCAGATGGATATTGTTGGGCACAGCCAAACCTGGGACCCTAAGGGCCCAAACCTGAACTGTCCCTTCAGTAAGCCAAACAGAGGGACTCAGCCACCAGCTTTAGGTAGCCAGAGGTTGACCCTGAGAGCACAGTGCAACTCAGTCAAAGAAAGAAAGGCACACATGGTGGAGAGTGATTGGAGGAAGCTGAGCCCTACAGAGGAAACTCACTTCAGTACTCCATCTCAACACCAGCCTTTGACTTTGCAAAGACACACCACAGGTAGAGATTCCCTATGGTGGAGACCCTCAGATACCCTTAGGGTGAGGGATTGCTTAGTGGACCATGAGACAGGGGGTTACCAAGCCAGAGCTGGTACTTCCTTATATGGCCACTTAGGCAATATAGGCTTACCTGGTCAAGGATAGCCTTATCTCCTTTCGTTTGGGGGGGGTTATGTAGGAAGGTGGATATCTGACTATGGTTACCCCCAAACTTTTTGCCTGGTGTTTAGCTGGTTTTTGACTTAGTTGGCCTGGGATCCTGCTATTCAGGGCCCCAGGCTGATTGCTCTCTCCTTAAAATGGACTCCATGTACCTTAGGTGCATAACACAATTGGAATTGGTTCACCTTATAGGCCCCTGTAACAGTGTACCATAGGTACCCAGGGCATAGGTGTAGCCAAGGCCTACCAGGGGCTGCAGCATGTATTGTGCCACCCCTGGCCTGGCCTCCATATTTGACACAACTGGCTGATCACTCAGCTGGGGTAAGTTGGTGTAATCACCTCTTACTTAGGTACAGTATGCCTGTGCCTAACCCTAAACTGGACACATATGTTCCTATCAGCCACTCCTATGGAAGGCCTCATCAATCCTGGAGGCAGAGTGCTTGGAAATATGTGAGATGGTACTCTAGCATGAGCTGAGCCTGTCTGCAGCTGTCGGGAACCACTCCCTAAGCTGTTCCGGGATATTGCCATACCATATACTCTTAAGTGCATTATAATCCTCGCGGTTAAATGCTATCTTTGGTTTGGCTTTATCAAAACATGTCGAGTAAGGTGTCATACGAATTGGAATACTATCCCCTCGCCAGTTCTGGCGACGGGGATAGCATTCCACCCTTCTAGAGGGACACGACATGTGTGTAGCCTTAACCCCGGTTAAAGTTAAACAGAGCCTCAGCATCACAAAATGAATGCTGCCACCACAGACACATGTCTGACCTCCTGCTGCTGGGAGTCCTTCCAGCGAGGAGGGCCTGGACAAAGGGTTTCCTGCCTGGGGAGGTGCGAGCACCACCCCAGACAGGGTTTTGTGTATTGGGTAGGACAGGGCTGAATAGATTGAGACATGCCTGGGGCACACAAGGTGTCCCTGTGCATAAGCCAGCCCAAACCGGTTCTGGGGCTTTCCAGCCCCAGTCCTGGCGAGGAGCTGGACAAAGGAGAGGGGGTGTAACCACCCCCCTTCCTGGTCCCACCCATAGGGGAGGGACCTAGTAGGTGATCCACCCCTCAGATGGGAATAAGAGAGGGAGCAGTGCCATTGCACAGCAGATCATCCTGAAATCAACTTTAAACAAAGAAGAAGACTGGACTTCGACATTCTGCTGCACAGAAGACTGAAGAGAATCTCCCTTGTGGCCTAGGAGTGGCCACCCTGTGAACACAGGTACCAACCAGCACCTCGACGTCTGCTTTGCCGCCGCCTCCCGCCGGAGCCCGAGTGCAGAGCCTGACAAGACACAGCTTCCCAGACTTCTCCCAGCCCGATCCACAGTCCCTGCAAAGAAGGGACCCGTGGAGGCACCGAGAGACGTGGGAGCGGACATCTTGAAAGACCCCCGAGACGCTGACTGCGCAGCACCCGAGGCACCCTCGACTCTGTGCTTTAGGGTTTAAGAAGCCCCAAAACCGAGCAGCATTTGCACCAAAGATCAGCCCTCCAGCATCTCCACGATCTGCGTGGGGCCCTTTTGCTTTTTGCCACTCGACTCGCCATCCCGGCCGCTTGTCACGTGATCAGCGGCCATCTTGGCGACGAAACCTACGATTTACACTGTGGGTCTGATTGATCCAGACCTGCCCTCGCTCCTGTAGAAAGGAGTACCCGCTCTGACCTTGCTGGTCCGAGTAATAAGCCTTTTTCACTTTCCCCGTGGCTTGCGTTAGCCAAGGCTTGTTTGCTTCAATCGAGTTGCCGACACCGCCATCAGCTAGAGCCTTTGAGGGACAGCTCGTGATCGACTCCTGGACGTCTTTGACTTCTTTGTGTCCACGCAGCTGCAGAGAGAAGCAACACCTCATCACCTGTTTGCACCCGACTTTGCCTGGTTCCAATCTGGTTCCACGGTGGTCACTGGTCAGTGACTTTGAACATTGTCCCCTCTGCTTTCAGGTCTTCACCACTTCAGATCCACCCTTGGATCCACCGGACACTTCTCCTTCACATCGCCTGCAGCATCTTCAGCTTCAAGCGCCAAGAACCTGCGTGTCAGAACCCGACGCCACTTCGACCCTGTGCACCCACTTCCTGTGGGTGAGGTAACATTGCAAAGCCGGTGTCCCTACACTGGTACATACCTCTAGGGTCTGTGTCTTAAGTTTTGTTCCTCTAGGTTCAGCGGAAGTGCCCTTAAACTAACTTTGTGTACTTTTTACGCACCATAGACTTTACATTGGAAAGTGCGTGCACTTTGAACACTGCACCCGAGTCCCGTGGGCCTTTCCCGACTTAGTCATTGCCAGTCTCGAATAGCTCCAGCGATTCCCAAGGCCCTAGGCCTCTTCACTTTCCTATTGGTATCTCTTATACCACTTTCTTAGTATATGGTTTAGGTGGCCCCTAGGGCTCATCCATATTGTGCAACTTTTGTGTATTTTAAACTGTCTTGTGATTTAACGCTTGTGCTTCTGTGCTCATAAAGAGTCCAGGGGATTTTATAGTTAGTAAATCAATATAGATTTTCAATATATATCTGTGTGGTGTCCCTTTCATTTGGTATTCAAGGGGGTTGTGTATGGTATAACAGCTGGCTTCACATGCCTTTCAGAGTTTAGCCTAAGACTGCTTTGTCCACGTTACCACTAGGATAACTGGTCTACAAGGTTGAATTACAACCATCATCATAAGGGTTGCTTGGCATGGTACAAAGTGATCACTAGAACTAGTGAGCATTATATACCAGGCCAACTTCTCACACTGTCCATCAACTGTTGTTTTGCATTTGTCACCCCGAGTGGGATGGGTATGCTCAGACGTGAGTCCCATGCTCTCCACACCACTGGAGTCAAGCTATACTGGCTGAACACGGCTGATAGCGAGAAACCGGTCCTATGATGCTTGATTCCGGTCCAGGATAGACATGGTTTTGGCATTTCGGGCTTGACTGTTCCCATGAGGCACAGGGTCAAGGCTGATTTTCATATGGCCATGTCTGAACTGGGGTGGTGTGGAGTGCAAAAAAACGATGGATTTAGGCCCAGATCTCTGTACTGGGGTGAATGTATGACATTGGTGTGCATTCTATCCATCAACTGTTGTTTTGCATTTGTCACCCCGAGTGGGATGGGTATGCTCAGACGTGAGTCCCATGCTCTCCACACCACTGGAGTCAAGCTATCCTGGCTGAAGACGGTTGATAGCCAGAAACCGTCCTAGGATGCTTGATTCCGGTCCAGGAAAGACATGGTTTTGGCAGTTCTGGCTGGACTGTTCCCATGAGGCACAGGGTCAAGGCTGATTTTCATATGGCCATGTCTGAACTGGGGTGGGGTGGAGTACAAAAAAACGATGGATTTAGTCCCAGATATCTGTACTGGGGTGAATGTATGCCATTGTTCTGCATTCTGTCCAGCAACTGTTGTTTTGCATTTGTCACCCCGAGTGGGATGGGCATGCTTAGACGTGAGTGCCCTGCTCTCCACACCACTGGAGTCAAGCTATCCTGGCTGAAGACGGTTGATAGCCAGAAACCGGTCCTAGGATGCTTGATTCCGGTCCAGGAAAGACATGGTTTTGGCAGTTCGGGCTGGAATGTTCCCATGAGGCACAGGGTCAAGGCTGATTTTCATATGGCCATGTCTGAACTGGGGTGGGGTGGAGTACAAAAAAACGATGGAGTTAGGCCCAGATCTCTGTACTGGGGTGAATGTATACCATTGTTCTGCATTCTGTCCATCAACTGTTGTTATGCATTTGTCACCCTAGTGGGATGGGTATGCTCAGACGTGAGTCCCATGCTCTCCACACCACTGGAGTCAAGCTATACTGGCTGAAGACGGCTGATAGCCAGAAACCGGTCCAATGATGCTTGATTCCGGTCAAGGATAGACATGGTTTTGGCATTTCCGGCTGGACTGTTCCCATGAGGCACAGGGTCAAGGCTGATTTGCATATGGCCATGTCTGAATTGGGGTGGTGTGAAGTGCAAAAAAACAATGGATTTAGGCCCAGATCTCTGTACTGGGGTGAATGTATGACATTGTTCTGCATTCTGTCCATCAACTGTTGTTATGCATTTGTCACCCCTAGTGGGATGGGTATGCTCAGACGTGAGTCCCATGCTCTCCACACCACTGGAGTCAAGCTATACTGGCTGAAGACGGCTGATAGCCAGAAACCGGTCCTATGATGCTTGATTCCGGTCCAGGAAAGAAATGGTTTTGCCAGTTCGGCCTAGACTGTTCCCATGAGGCACAGGCTCAAGGCTGATTTGCATATGGCCATGTCTGAACTGGGGTGGGGTGGAGTGCAAAAAACGATGGATTTAGGCCCAGATCTCTGTACTGGAGTGAATGTATGACATTGTTCTGCATTCTGTCCATCAACTATTGTTTTACATTTGTCACCCCGAGTGGGATGGGTATGCTCAGACGTGAGTCCCATGCTCTCCACACCACTGGAGTCCAGCTATCCTGGCTGAAGACGGCTGATAGCCAAAAACCGGTCCGAGGATGCTTGATTCCAGTCCAGGAAAGACATGGTTTTGGCAGTTTGGGCTGGACTGTTCCCATGAGGCACAGGGTCAAGGCTGATTTGCATATGGCCATGTCTCAACTGGCTTGGTGTGGAGTGCAAAAAGACGATGGATTTAGGCCCAGATCTCTGTAATGGGGTGAATGTATGACATTGTTCTGCATTCTGTCCATCAACTGTTGTTTTGCATTTGTCACCCGAGTGGGATGGGTATGCTTAGACGTGAGTCCCATGCTCTCCACACCACTGGAGTCAAACTATCCTGGCTGAAGACGGTTGATAGCCAGAAACCGGTCCTAGGATGCTTGATTCCGGTCCAGGAAAGACATGGTTTTGGCAGTTCTGGCTGGACTGTTCCCATGAGGCACAGGGTCAAGGCTGATTTTCATATGGCCATGTCTCAACTGGGTTGGTGTGGAGTGCAAAAAGACGATGGATTTAGGCCCAGGTCTCTGTACTGGGGTGAATGTATGACATTGTTCTGAATTCTGTCCATCAGCTGTTGTTTTGCATTTGTCAACCCGAGTGGGATGGGTATGCTCAGACGTGGGTCCCATGCTCTCCACACCACTGGAGTCAAGCTATCCTGGCTGAAGACGGCTGAGAGCCAGAACCCGGTCCTAGGATGCTTGATTCCAGTCCAGGAAAGACATGGTTTTGGCAGTTCGGGCAGGACTTTTCCCATGAGGCACAGGGTCAAGGCTGATTTGCAAATGGCCATGTCTGCACTGGGGTGGTGTGGAGTGCAAAAAAGCGATGGATTTAGGCCCAGATCTCTGTACTGGGGTGAATGTATGACATTGTTCTGCATTCTGTCCATCAACTATTGTTTTGCATTTGTCAACCCGAGTGGGATGGGTATGCTCAGACGTGAGTCCCATGTTCTCCACACCACTGGAGTCAAGCTATCCTGGCTGAAGACGGCTGATAGCCAGAAACCGGTCCTAGGATGCTTGATTCCGGTCCAGGAAAGACATGGTTTTGGCAGTTCGGGCTGGACTGTTCCCATGAGGCACAGGGTCAAGGCTGATTTGCATATGGCCATGTCTCAACTGGGTTGGTGTGGAGTGCAAAAAGACGATGGATTTAGGCCCAGGTCTCTGTACTGGGGTGAATGTATGACATTATTCTGCATTCTGTCCATCAACTGTTGTTTTGCATTTGTCACCCCGAGTGGGATGGGTATGCTCAGACGTGAGTCCCATGCTCTCCACACCACTGGAGTCAAGCTATACTGGCTGAACACGGCTGATAGCGAGAAACCGGTCCTATGATGCTTGATTCCGGTCCAGGATAGACATGGTTTTGGCATTTCGGGCTTGACTGTTCCCATGAGGCACAGGGTCAAGGCTGATTTTCATATGGCCATGTCTGAACTGGGGTGGTGTGGAGTGCAAAAAAACGATGGATTTAGGCCCAGATCTCTGTACTGGGGTGAATGTATGACATTGGTGTGCATTCTATCCATCAACTGTTGTTTTGCATTTGTCACCCCGAGTGAGATGGGTATGCTCAGACGTGAGTCCCATGCTCTCCACACCACTGGAGTCAAGCTATCCTGGCTGAAGACGGTTGATAGCCAGAAACCGTCCTAGGATGCTTGATTCCGGTCCAGGAAAGACATGGTTTTGGCAGTTCTGGCTGGACTGTTCCCATGAGGCACAGGGTCAAGGCTGATTTTCATATGGCCATGTCTGAACTGGGGTGGGGTGGAGTACAAAAAAACGATGGATTTAGTCCCAGATATCTGTACTGGGGTGAATGTATGCCATTGTTCTGCATTCTGTCCAGCAACTGTTGTTTTGCATTTGTCACCCCGAGTGGGATGGGCATGCTTAGACGTGAGTGCCATGCTCTCCACACCACTGGAGTCAAGCTATCCTGGCTGAAGACGGTTGATAGCCAGAAACCGGTCCTAGGATGCTTGATTCCGGTCCAGGAAAGACATGGTTTTGGCAGTTCGGGCTGGAATGTTCCCATGAGGCACAGGGTCAAGGCTGATTTTCATATGGCCATGTCTGAACTGGGGTGGGGTGGAGTACAAAAAAACGATGGAGTTAGGCCCAGATCTCGGTACTGGGGTGAATGTATACCATTGTTCTGCATTCTGTCCATCAACTGTTGTTATGCATTTGTCACCCTAGTGGGATGGGTATGCTCAGACGTGAGTCCCATGCTCTCCACACCACTGGAGTCAAGCTATACTGGCTGAAGACGGCTGATAGCCAGAAACCGGTCCAATGATGCTTGATTCCGGTCAAGGATAGAAATGGTTTTGGCATTTCCGGCTGGACTGTTCCCATGAGGCACAGGGTCAAGGCTGATTTGCATATGGCCATGTCTGAATTTGGGTGGTGTGAAGTGCAAAAAAACAATGGATTTAGGCCCAGATCTCTGTACTGGGGTGAATGTATGACATTGTTCTGCATTCTGTCCATCAACTGTTGTTATGCATTTGTCACCCCTAGTGGGATGGGTATGCTCAGACGTGAGTCCCATGCTCTCCACACCACTGGAGTCAAGCTATACTGGCTGAAGACGGCTGATAGCCAGAAACCGGTCCTATGATGCTTGATTCCGGTCCAGGAAAGAAATGGTTTTGCCAGTTCGGCCTAGACTGTTCCCATGAGGCACAGGCTCAAGGCTGATTTGCATATGGCCATGTCTGAACTGGGGTGGGGTGGAGTGCAAAAAACGATGGATTTAGGCCCAGATCTCTGTACTGGAGTGAATGTATGACATTGTTCTGCATTCTGTCCATCAACTATTGTTTTACATTTGTCACCCCGAGTGGGATGGGTATGCTCAGACGTGAGTCCCATGCTCTCCACACCACTGGAGTCCAGCTATCCTGGCTGAAGACGGCTGATAGCCAAAAACCGGTCCGAGGATGCTTGATTCCAGTCTAGGAAAGACATGGTTTTGGCAGTTTGGGCTGGACTGTTCCCATGAGGCACAGGGTCAAGGCTGATTTGCATATGGCCATGTCTCAACTGGCTTGGTGTGGAGTGCAAAAAGACGATGGATTTAGGCCCAGATCTCTGTACTGGGGTGAATGTATGCCATTGTTCTGCATTCTGTCCATCAACTGTTGTTTTGCATTTGTCACCCGAGTGGGATGGGTATGCTTAGACGTGAGTCCCATGCTCTCCACACCACTGGAGTCAAACTATCCTGGCTGAAGACGGTTGATAGCCAGAAACCGGTCCTAGGATGCTTGATTCCGGTCCAGGAAAGACATGGTTTTGGCAGTTCTGGCTGGACTGTTCCCATGAGGCACAGGGTCAAGGCTGATTTTCATATGGCCATGTCTGAACTGGGGTGGTGTGGAGTGCAAAAAAACGATGGATTTAGGCCCAGATCTCTGTACTGGGGTGAATGTATGACATTGGTGTGCATTCTATCCATCAACTGTTGTTTTGCATTTGTCACCCCGAGTGGGATGGGTATGCTCAGACGTGAGTCTCATGCTTGCCACACCACTGGAGTCAAGCTATCCTGGCTGAAGACGGCTGATAGCCAGAAACCGGTCCTAGGATGCTTGATTCCGGTCCAGGAAAGATATGGTTTTGGCAGTTTGGGCTGGACTGTTCCCATGAGGCACAGGGTCAAGGCTGATTTGCATATGGCCATGTCTGAACTGGGGTGGTGTGGGGTGCAAAAAAACAATTGATTTAGGCCCAGATCTCTGTACTGGGGTGAATGTATAACATTGTTCTGCATTCTGTCCATCAACTGTTGTTTTGCATTTGTCACCCCGAGTGGGATGGGTATGCTCAGACGTGAGTCTCATGCTTGCCACACCACTGGAGTCAAGCTATCCTGGCTGAAGACGGCTGATAGCCAGAAACCGGTCCTAGGATGCTTGATTCCGGTCCAGGAAAGATATGGTTTTGTCAGTTTGGGCTGGACTGTTCCCATGAGGCACAGGGTCAAGGCTGATTTGCATATGGCCATGTCTGTACTGGGGTGGTGTGGAGTGCAAAAAAACGATGGATTTAGGCCCAGATCTCTGTACTGGGGTGAACGTATGACATTATTCTGCATTCTGTCCATCAACTGTTGTTTTGCATTTGTCAACCCGAGTGGGATGGGTATGCTCAGACGTGAGTCCCATGCTCTCAACACCACTGGAGTCAAGCTAACCTGGCTGAAGACGGCTGATAGCTAGAAACCGGTCCTAGGATGCTTGATTCCGGTCCAGGAAAGACATGGTTTTGGCAGTTCGGGCTGGACTGTTCCCATGAGGCACAGGGTCAAGGCTGATTTACACATTGCCATGTCTGCACTGGGGTGGTGTGGAGTGCAAAAGAGTGATGGATTTAGGCCCAGATCTCTGTACTGGGGTGAATGTATGACATTGTTCTGCATTCTGTCCATCAACTGTTGTTTTGCATTTGTCAACCCGAGTGGGATGGGTATGCTCAGACGTGAGTCCCATGCTCTCCACACCACTGGAGTCAAGCTATCCTGGCTGAAGACGGCTGATAGCCAGAAACCGGTCCTATGATGCTTGATTCCGGTCCAGGAAAGACATGGTTTTGGCATTTCGGGCTAGACTGTTCCCATGAGGCACAGGGTCAAGGATGATTTGCATATGGCCATGTCTGAACTGGGGTGGTGTGGAGTGCAAAAAAACGATGGATTTAGGCCCAGATCTCTGTACTGGGGTGAATGTATGACATTGGTTTGCATTCTATCCATCAACTGTTGTTTTGCATTTGTCACCCCGAGTGGGATGGGTATCCTCAGACGTGAGTCCCATGCTCTCCACACCACTGGAGTCAAGCTATCCTGGCTGAAGACGGTTGATAGCCAGAAACCGGTCCAAGGATGCTTGATTCCGGTCCAGGAAAGACATGGTTTTGGCAGTTCTGGCTGGACTGTTCCCATGAGGCACAGGGTCAAGGCTGATTTTCATATGCCCATGTCTGAACTGGGGTGGGGTGGAGTACAAAAAAACGATGGATTTAGGCCCAGATATCTGTACTGGGGTGAATGTATGCCATTGTTCTGCATTCTGTCCATCAACTGTTGTTTTGCATTTGTCACCCCGAGTGGGATGGGTATGCTTAGACGTGAGTGCCATGCTCTGCACACCACTGGAG
Organism: Lissotriton vulgaris; assembly: GCF_964263255.1. Lineage (NCBI taxonomy): Eukaryota > Metazoa > Chordata > Amphibia > Caudata > Salamandridae > Lissotriton > Lissotriton vulgaris. The sequence continues at coordinate 809,851,342 of NC_141695.1, read as the reverse complement.
TCAAGCTATCCTGGCTGAAGACGGTTGATAGCCAGAAACCGGTCCTAGGATGCTTGATTCCGTTCCAGGAAAGACATGGTTTTGGCAGTTCGGGCTGGAATGTTCCCATGAGGCACAGGGTCAAGGCTGATTTTCATATGGCCATGTCTGAACTGGGGTGGGGTGGGGTGGAGTACAAAAAAACGATGGAGTTAGGCCCAGATCTCTGTACTGGGGTGAATGTATACCATTGTTCTGCATTCTGTCCATCAACTGTTGTTTTGCATTTGTCACCCCGAGTAGGATGGGCATGCTCAGACATGAGTCCCATGCTCTCTAAACCATTGGAGTCAAGCTATACTGGCTGAAGACGGCTGATAGCCAGAAACTGGTCCTAGGATGCTTGATTCCGGTCCAAAAAAGACATGGTTTTGGCAGTTCGGGCTGGACCTTTCCCATGAGGCACAGGGTCAAGGCTGATTTGCACATGGCTATGTCTGCACTGGGGTGGTGTGGAGTGCAAAAAAGCGATGGATTTAGGCCCAGATCTCTGTACTGGGGTGTATGTATGACATTGTTCTGCATTCTGTCCGTCAACTGTTGTTTTGCATTTGTCACTCCGACTGGGATGTGTATGCTCAGACATGAGTCGCATGCTCTCCACACCACTGGAGTCAAGCTATCCTGGCTGAAGACGGCTGATAGCCAGAAACCGGTCCTAGGATGCTTGATTCTGGTCCAGGAAAGACATGGTTTTGGCAGTGCGGGCTGGACTGTTTCCATGAGGCACAGGGTCAAGGCTGATTTGCATATAGCCATGTCTGTACTGGGGTGGTGTGGAGTGCAAAAAAACGATGGATTTAGGCCCAGATCTCTGTACTGGGGTGAACGTATGACATTGTTCTGCATTCTGTCCATCAACTGTTGTTTTGCATTTGTCTCCCCGAGTAGGATGGGTATGCTCAGACGTAAGTACCATACTCTCCACACCACTGGAGTCAAGCTATCCTGGCTGAAGACAGCTGATAGCCAGAAACTGGTCCTAGGATGCTTGATTCCGGTCCAGGAAAGACATGGTTTTGGCAGTTCGGGCTGGACTGTTCCTATGAGGCACAGGGTCAAGGATGATTTGCATATGGCCATGTCTGTACTGGGGTGGTGTGGAGTGCAAAAAAACGATGGATTTAGGCCAAGATCTCTGTACTGGGGTAAATGTATGACATTGTTCTGCATTCTTTCCATCAACTGTTGTTTTGCATTTGTCACCCCGAGTGGGATGTGTATGCTCAGACGTGAGTGCCATGCTCTCCACACCACTGGAGTCAAGCTATCCTGGCTGAAGACAGCTGATAGCCAGAAACCGGTCCTATGATGCTTGATTCCGGTCCAGGAAAGACATGGTTTTCTCAGTTCGGGCTGGACTGTTCCCATGAGGCACAGGGTCAAGGCTGATTCGCATATGGCCATGTCTGAACTGGGGTGGTGTGGAGTGCAAAAAAAACGATGGATTTAGGCCCAGATCTCTGTACTGGGGTGAATGTATGACATTGTTCTGCATTCTGTCCATCAACTGTTGCTTTGCATTTGTCACCCCGAGTGGGATGGGTATGCTTAGACGTGAGTCCCATGCTCTCCACACCACTGGAGTCAAGCTATCCTGGATGAAGACGGCTGATAGCCAGAAACCGGTTCTAGGATGCTTGATTCCGGTCCAGGAAAGACATGGTTTTGGCAGTTCGGGCTGGACTGTTCCCATGAGGCACAGGGTCAAGGCTGATTTTCATATGGCCATGTCTGAACTGGGGTGGGGTGGAGTACAAAAAAACAATGGATTTAGGCCCAGATCTCTGTACTGGGGTGAATGTATGACATTGTTCTGCATACTGTCCATCAACTGTTGTTTTGCATTTGTCACCCCGAGTAGGATGGGTATGCTCAGACGTGAGTCCCATGCTCTCTACACCACTGGAGTCAAGCTATACTGGCTGAAGACGGCTGATAGCGAGAAACTGGTCCTATGATGCTTGATTCCGATCCAGGATAGACATGGTTTTGGCATTTCGGGCTGGACTGTTCCCATGAGGCACATGGTCAAGGCGGATTTGCATATGGCCATGTCTGAACTGGGGTGGTGTGGAGTGCAAAAAAAATGATGGATTTAGGCCCAGATCTCTGTACTGGGGTGAATGTATGACATTGTTCTGCATTCTGTCCATCAACTGTTGTTTTGCATTTGTCACCCCGACTGGGATGTGTATGCTTAGACATGAGTCCCATGCTCTCCACACCACTGGAGTCAAGCTAACCTGGCTGAAGACGGCTGATAGCCAGAAACCGGTACTAGGATGCTTGATTCCGGTCCAGGAAAGACATGGTTTTGGCAGTTCGGGCTGGACTGTTCCCATGAGGCACAGGGTCAAGGCTGATTTTCATATGGCGATGTCTGAACTGGGGTGGTGTGGAATAAAAAAAACGATGGATTTAGGCCAGATCTCTGTACTGGGGTGAATGTATGACATTGTTCTGCATTCTGTCCATCAACTGTTGTTTTGCATTTGTCAACCCGAGTGGGATGGGTATGCTCAGACGTGAGTCCCATGCTCTCCACACCACTGGAGTCAAGCTATCCTGGCTGAAGACGGCTGATAGCCAGAAACCGGTCCTATGATGCTTGATTCCGGTCCAGGAAAGACATGGTTTTGGCATTTCGGGCTAGACTGTTCCCATGAGGCACAGGGTCAAGGATGATTTGCATATGGCCATGTCTGAACTGGGGTGGTGTGGAGTGCAAAAAAACGATGGATTTAGGCCCAGATCTCTGTACTGGGGTGAATGTATGACATTGGTTTGCATTCTATCCATCAACTGTTGTTTTGCATTTGTCACCCCGAGTGGGATGGGTATCCTCAGACGTGAGTCCCATGCTCTCCACACCACTGGAGTCAAGCTATCCTGGCTGAAGACGGTTGATAGCCAGAAACCGGTCCCAGGATGCTTGATTCCGGTCCAGGAAAGACATGGTTTTGGCAGTTCTGGCTGGACTGTTCCCATGAGGCACAGGGTCAAGGCTGATTTTCATATGCCCATGTCTGAACTGGGGTGGGGTGGAGTACAAAAAAACGATGGATTTAGGCCCAGATATCTGTACTGGGGTGAATGTATGCCATTGTTCTGCATTCTGTCCATCAACTGTTGTTTTGCATTTGTCACCCCGAGTGGGATGGGTATGCTTAGACGTGAGTGCCATGCTCTGCACACCACTGGAGTCAAGCTATCCTGGCTGAAGACGGTTGATAGCCAGAAACCGGTCCTAGGATGCTTGATTCCGTTCCAGGAAAGACATGGTTTTGGCAGTTCGGGCTGGAATGTTCCCATGAGGCACAGGGTCAAGGCTGATTTTCATATGGCCATGTCTGAACTGGGGTGGGGTGGGGTGGAGTACAAAAAAACGATGGAGTTAGGCCCAGATCTCTGTACTGGGGTGAATGTATACCATTGTTCTGCATTCTGTCCATCAACTGTTGTTTTGCATTTGTCACCCCGAGTAGGATGGGCATGCTCAGACATGAGTCCCATGCTCTCTAAACCATTGGAGTCAAGCTATACTGGCTGAAGACGGCTGATAGCCAGAAACTGGTCCTAGGATGCTTGATTCCGGTCCAGAAAAGACATGGTTTTGGCAGTTCGGGCTGGACCTTTCCCATGAGGCACAGGGTCAAGGCTGATTTGCACATGGCTATGTCTGCACTGGGGTGGTGTGGAGTGCAAAAAAGCGATGGATTTAGGCCCAGATCTCTGTACTGGGGTGAATGTATGACATTGTTCTGCATTCTGTCCGTCAACTGTTGTTTTGCATTTGTCACTCCGACTGGGATGTGTATGCTCAGACATGAGTCGCATGCTCTCCACACCACTGGAGTCAAGCTATCCTGGCTGAAGACGGCTGATAGCCAGAAACCGGTCCTAGGATGCTTGATTCTGGTCCAGGAAAGACATGGTTTTGGCAGTGCGGGCTGGACTGTTTCCATGAGGCACAGGGTCAAGGCTGATTTGCATATAGCCATGTCTGTACTGGGGTGGTGTGGAGTGCAAAAAAACGATGGATTTAGGCCCAGATCTCTGTACTGGGGTGAACGTATGACATTGTTCTGCATTCTGTCCATCAACTGTTGTTTTGCATTTGTCTCCCCGAGTAGGATGGGTATGCTCAGACGTGAGTACCATACTCTCCACACCACTGGAGTCAAGCTATCCTGGCTGAAGACAGCTGATAGCCAGAAACTGGTCCTAGGATGCTTGATTCCGGTCCAGGAAAGACATGGTTTTGGCAGTTCGGGCTGGACTGTTCCTATGAGGCACAGGGTCAAGGATGATTTGCATATGGCCATGTCTGTACTGGGGTGGTGTGGAGTGCAAAAAAACGATGGATTTAGGCCAAGATCTCTGTACTGGGGTAAATGTATGACATTGTTCTGCATTCTTTCCATCAACTGTTGTTTTGCATTTGTCACCCCGAGTGGGATGTGTATGCTCAGACGTGAGTGCCATGCTCTCCACACCACTGGAGTCAAGCTATCCTGGCTGAAGACAGCTGATAGCCAGAAACCGGTCCTATGATGCTTGATTCCGGTCCAGGAAAGACATGGTTTTCTCAGTTCGGGCTGGACTGTTCCCATGAGGCACAGGGTCAAGGCTGATTCGTATATGGCCATGTCTGAACTGGGGTGGTGTGGAGTGCAAAAAAAACGATGGATTTAGGCCCAGATCTCTGTACTGGGGTGAATGTATGACATTGTTCTGCATTCTGTCCATCAACTGTTGCTTTGCATTTGTCACCCCGAGTGGGATGGGTATGCTTAGACGTGAGTCCCATGCTCTCCACACCACTGGAGTCAAGCTATCCTGGATGAAGACGGCTGATAGCCAGAAACCGGTTCTAGGATGCTTGATTCCGGTCCAGGAAAGACATGGTTTTGGCAGTTCGGGCTGGACTGTTCCCATGAGGCACAGGGTCAAGGCTGATTTTCATATGGCCATGTCTGAACTGGGGTGGGGTGGAGTACAAAAAAACAATGGATTTAGGCCCAGATCTCTGTACTGGGGTGAATGTATGACATTGTTCTGCATACTGTCCATCAACTGTTGTTTTGCATTTGTCACCCCGAGTAGGATGGGTATGCTCAGACGTGAGTCCCATGCTCTCTACACCACTGGAGTCAAGCTATACTGGCTGAAGACGGCTGATAGCGAGAAACTGGTCCTATGATGCTTGATTCCGATCCAGGATAGACATGGTTTTGGCATTTCGGGCTGGACTGTTCCCATGAGGCACATGGTCAAGGCTGATTTGCATATGGCCATGTCTGAACTGGGGTGGTGTGGAGTGCAAAAAAAATGATGGATTTAGGCCCAGATCTCTGTACTGGGGTGAATGTATGACATTGTTCTGCATTCTGTCCATCAACTGTTGTTTTGCATTTGTCACCCCGAGTGGGATGGGTATGCTTAGATGTGAGTCCCATGCTCTCCACACCACTGGAGTCAAGCTATCCTGGCTGAAGACGGCTGATAGCCAGAAACCGGTCCTAGGATGCTTGATTCCGGTCCAAGAACGACATGCATTTGGCAGTTCGGGCTAGACTGTTACCATAAGGCACAGGTTTAAGGCTGATTTTCATATGGACATGTCTGAACTGGGGTGGTGTGGAGTACAAAAAAACAATGGATTTAGGCCCAGATCTCTGTACTGGGGTGAATCTATGACATTGTTCTGCATTCTGTCCATCAACTGTTGTTTTGCATTTGTCACCCCGAGTGGGATGGGTATGCTCAGACGTGAGTCTCATGCTTGCCACACCACTGGAGTCAAGCTATCCTGGCTGAAGACGGCTGATAGCCAGAAACCGGTCCTAGGATGCTTGATTCCGGTCCAGGAAAGATATGGTTTTGGCAGTTTGGGCTGGACTGTTCCCATGAGGCACAGGGTCAAGGCTGATTTGCATATGGCCATGTCTGTACTGGGGTGGTGTGGAGTGCAAAAAAACGATGGATTTAGGCCCAGATCTCTGTACTGGGGTGAACGTATGACATTATTCTGCATTCTGTCCATCAACTGTTGTTTTGCATTTGTCAACCCGAGTGGGATGGGTATGCTCAGACGTGAGTCCCATGCTCTCAACACCACTGGAGTCAAGCTAACCTGGCTGAAGACGGCTGATAGCTAGAAACCGGTCCTAGGATGCTTGATTCCGGTCCAGGAAAGACATGGTTTTGGCAGTTCGGGCTGGACTGTTCCCATGAGGCACAGGGTCAAGGCTGATTTACACATTGCCATGTCTGCACTGGGGTGGTGTGGAGTGCAAAAGAGTGATGGATTTAGGCCCAGATCTCTGTACTGGGGTGAATGTATGACATTGTTCTGCATTCTGTCCATCAACTGTTTTTTGCATTTGTCACCCCGACTGGGATGGGTATGCTCAGACATGAGTCCCATGCTCTCCACACCACTGGAGTCAAGCTATCCTGGCTGAAGACGGCTGATAGCCAGAAACCGGTCCTTGGATGCTTGATTCCGGTCCAGGAAAGACATTCTTTTGGCAGTTAGGACTGGACTGATCCCATGAGGCACAGGGTCAAGGCTGAGTTGTATATGGCCATGTCTGAACTGGGGTGGTGTGGAGTGCAAGAAAAGATGGATTTAGGCCCAGATCTCTGTACTGGTGTGAATGTATGACATTGTTCTGCATTCTGTCCATCAACTTTTGTTTTGCATTTGTCACCCCGAGTGGGATGGGTATGCTCAGACGTGAGTCCCATGCTCTCCACACCACTGGAGTCAAGCTATCCTGGCTGAAGACGGCTGATAGCCAGAATCCGGTCCTAGGATGCTTGATTCCGGTCCAGGAAAGACATGGTTTTGGCAGTTAGGGCTGGACTGTTCCCATGAGGCACGGGGTCAAGGCTGATTTGCATATGGCCATGTCTGAACTGGGGTGGTGTGGAGTGCAAAAAAACAATGGATTTAGGCCCAGATCTCTGTACTGGGGTGAATCTATGACATTGTTCTGCATTCTGTCCATCAACTGTTGTTTTGCATTTGTCACCCCGAGTGGGATGGGTATGCTCAGACGTGAGTCCCATGCTCTCCACACCACTGGAGTAAAGCTATCCTGGCTGAAGATGGCTGATAGCCAGAAACCGGTCCTAGGATGCTTGATTCCAGTCCAGGAAAGACATGGTTTTGGCAGTTCGGGCCGGACTGTTCCAATGAGGCACAGGGTCAAGGCTGATTTGCATATGGCCATGTCTGAACTGGGGTGGTGTGGGGTGCAAAAAAACAATTGATTTAGGCCCAGATCTCTGTACTGGGGTGAATGTATAACATTGTTCTGCATTCTGTCCATCAACTGTTGTTTTGCATTTGTCACCCCGAGTGGGATGGGTATGCTCAGACGTGAGTCTCATGCTTGCCACACCACTGGAGTCAAGCTATCCTGGCTGAAGACGGCTGATAGCCAGAAACCGGTCCTAGGATGCTTGATTCCGGTCCAGGAAAGATATGGTTTTGGCAGTTTGGGCTGGACTGTTCCCATGAGGCACAGGGTCAAGGCTGATTTGCATATGGCCATGTCTGTACTGGGGTGGTGTGGAGTGCAAAAAAACGATGGATTTAGGCCCAGATCTCTGTACTGGGGTGAACGTATGACATTATTCTGCATTCTGTCCATCAACTGTTGTTTTGCATTTGTCACCCCGACTGGGATGGGTATGCTCAGACATGAGTCCCATGCTCTCCACACCACTGGAGTCAAGCTATCCTGGCTGAAGACGGCTGATAGCCAGAAACCGGTCCTTGGATGCTTGATTCCGGTCCAGGAAAGACATGCTTTTGGCAGTTAGGACTGGACTGATCCCATGAGGCACAGGGTCAAGGCTGAGTTGTATATGGCCATGTCTGAACTGGGGTGGTGTGGAGTGCAAGAAAAGATGGATTTAGGCCCAGATCTCTGTACTGGTGTGAATGTATGACATTGTTCTGCATTCTGTCCATCAACTTTTGTTTTGCATTTGTCACCCCGAGTGGGATGGGTATGCTCAGACGTGAGTGCCATGCTCTCCACACCACTTCAGTCAAGCTATCCTGGCTGAAGACGGCTGATAGCCAGAAACCGGTCCTAGGATGCTTGATTCTGGTCCAGGAAAGACATGGTTTTGGCAGTGCGGGCTGGACTGTTTCCATGAGGCACAGGGTCAAGGCTGATTTGCATATAGCCATGTCTGTACTGGGGTGGTGTGGAGTGCAAAAAAACGATGGATTTAGGCCCAGATCTCTGTACTGGGGTGAACGTATGACATTGTTCTGCATTCTGTCCATCAACTGTTGTTTTGCATTTGTCTCCCCGAGTAGGATGGGTATGCTCAGACGTAAGTACCATACTCTCCACACCACTGGAGTCAAGCTATCCTGGCTGAAGACAGCTGATAGCCAGAAACTGGTCCTAGGATGCTTGATTCCGGTCCAGGAAAGACATGGTTTTGGCAGTTCGGGCTGGACTGTTCCTATGAGGCACAGGGTCAAGGATGATTTGCATATGGCCATGTCTGTACTGGGGTGGTGTGGAGTGCAAAAAAACGATGGATTTAGGCCAAGATCTCTGTACTGGGGTAAATGTATGACATTGTTCTGCATTCTTTCCATCAACTGTTGTTTTGCATTTGTCACCCCGAGTGGGATGTGTATGCTCAGACGTGAGTGCCATGCTCTCCACACCACTGGAGTCAAGCTATCCTGGCTGAAGACAGCTGATAGCCAGAAACCGGTCCTATGATGCTTGATTCCGGTCCAGGAAAGACATGGTTTTCTCAGTTCGGGCTGGACTGTTCCCATGAGGCACAGGGTCAAGGCTGATTCGCATATGGCCATGTCTGAACTGGGGTGGTGTGGAGTGCAAAAAAAACGATGGATTTAGGCCCAGATCTCTGTACTGGGGTGAATGTATGACATTGTTCTGCATTCTGTCCATCAACTGTTGCTTTGCATTTGTCACCCCGAGTGGGATGGGTATGCTTAGACGTGAGTCCCATGCTCTCCACACCACTGGAGTCAAGCTATCCTGGATGAAGACGGCTGATAGCCAGAAACCGGTTCTAGGATGCTTGATTCCGGTCCAGGAAAGACATGGTTTTGGCAGTTCGGGCTGGACTGTTCCCATGAGGCACAGGGTCAAGGCTGATTTTCATATGGCCATGTCTGAACTGGGGTGGGGTGGAGTACAAAAAAACAATGGATTTAGGCCCAGATCTCTGTACTGGGGTGAATGTATGACATTGTTCTGCATACTGTCCATCAACTGTTGTTTTGCATTTGTCACCCCGAGTAGGATGGGTATGCTCAGACGTGAGTCCCATGCTCTCTACACCACTGGAGTCAAGCTATACTGGCTGAAGACGGCTGATAGCGAGAAACTGGTCCTATGATGCTTGATTCCGATCCAGGATAGACATGGTTTTGGCATTTCGGGCTGGACTGTTCCCATGAGGCACATGGTCAAGGCTGATTTGCATATGGCCATGTCTGAACTGGGGTGGTGTGGAGTGCAAAAAAAATGATGGATTTAGGCCCAGATCTCTGTACTGGGGTGAATGTATGACATTGTTCTGCATTCTGTCCATCAACTGTTGTTTTGCATTTGTCACCCCGACTGGGATGTGTATGCTTAGACATGAGTCCCATGCTCTCCACACCACTGGAGTCAAGCTAACCTGGCTGAAGACGGCTGATAGCCAGAAACCGGTACTAGGATGCTTGATTCCGGTCCAGGAAAGACATGGTTTTGGCAGTTCGGGCTGGACTGTTCCCATGAGGCACAGGGTCAAGGCTGATTTTCATATGGCGATGTCTGAACTGGGGTGGTGTGGAATAAAAAAAACGATGGATTTAGGCCAGATCTCTGTACTGGGGTGAATGTATGACATTGTTCTGCATTCTGTCCATCAACTGTTGTTTTGCATTTGTCAACCCGAGTGGGATGGGTATGCTCAGACGTGAGTCCCATGCTCTCCACACCACTGGAGTCAAGCTATCCTGGCTGAAGACGGCTGATAGCCAGAAACCGGTCCTATGATGCTTGATTCAGGTCCAGGAAAGACATGGTTTTGGCATTTCGGGCTAGACTGTTCCCATGAGGCACAGGGTCAAGGATGATTTGCATATGGCCATGTCTGAACTGGGGTGGTGTGGAGTGCAAAAAAACGATGGATTTAGGCCCAGATCTCTGTACTGGGGTGAATGTATGACATTGGTTTGCATTCTATCCATCAACTGTTGTTTTGCATTTGTCACCCCGAGTGGGATGGGTATCCTCAGACGTGAGTCCCATGCTCTCCACACCACTGGAGTCAAGCTATCCTGGCTGAAGACGGTTGATAGCCAGAAACCGGTCCCAGGATGCTTGATTCCGGTCCAGGAAAGACATGGTTTTGGCAGTTCTGGCTGGACTGTTCCCATGAGGCACAGGGTCAAGGCTGATTTTCATATGCCCATGTCTGAACTGGGGTGGGGTGGAGTACAAAAAAACGATGGATTTAGGCCCAGATATCTGTACTGGGGTGAATGTATGCCATTGTTCTGCATTCTGTCCATCAACTGTTGTTTTGCATTTGTCACCCCGAGTGGGATGGGTATGCTTAGACGTGAGTGCCATGCTCTGCACACCACTGGAGTCAAGCTATCCTGGCTGAAGACGGTTGATAGCCAGAAACCGGTCCTAGGATGCTTGATTCCGTTCCAGGAAAGACATGGTTTTGGCAGTTCGGGCTGGAATGTTCCCATGAGGCACAGGGTCAAGGCTGATTTTCATATGGCCATGTCTGAACTGGGGTGGGGTGGGGTGGAGTACAAAAAAACGATGGAGTTAGGCCCAGATCTCTGTACTGGGGTGAATGTATACCATTGTTCTGCATTCTGTCCATCAACTGTTGTTTTGCATTTGTCACCCCGAGTAGGATGGGCATGCTCAGACATGAGTCCCATGCTCTCTAAACCATTGGAGTCAAGCTATACTGGCTGAAGACGGCTGATAGCCAGAAACTGGTCCTAGGATGCTTGATTCCGGTCCAGAAAAGACATGGTTTTGGCAGTTCGGGCTGGACCTTTCCCATGAGGCACAGGGTCAAGGCTGATTTGCACATGGCTATGTCTGCACTGGGGTGGTGTGGAGTGCAAAAAAGCGATGGATTTAGGCCCAGATCTCTGTACTGGGGTGAATGTATGACATTGTTCTGCATTCTGTCCGTCAACTGTTGTTTTGCATTTGTCACTCCGACTGGGATGTGTATGCTCAGACATGAGTCGCATGCTCTCCACACCACTGGAGTCAAGCTATCCTGGCTGAAGACGGCTGATAGCCAGAAACCGGTCCTAGGATGCTTGATTCTGGTCCAGGAAAGACATGGTTTTGGCAGTGCGGGCTGGACTGTTTCCATGAGGCACAGGGTCAAGGCTGATTTGCATATAGCCATGTCTGTACTGGGGTGGTGTGGAGTGCAAAAAAACGATGGATTTAGGCCCAGATCTCTGTACTGGGGTGAACGTATGACATTGTTCTGCATTCTGTCCATCAACTGTTGTTTTGCATTTGTCTCCCCGAGTAGGATGGGTATGCTCAGACGTGAGTACCATACTCTCCACACCACTGGAGTCAAGCTATCCTGGCTGAAGACAGCTGATAGCCAGAAACTGGTCCTAGGATGCTTGATTCCGGTCCAGGAAAGACATGGTTTTGGCAGTTCGGGCTGGACTGTTCCTATGAGGCACAGGGTCAAGGATGATTTGCATATGGCCATGTCTGTACTGGGGTGGTGTGGAGTGCAAAAAAACGATGGATTTAGGCCAAGATCTCTGTACTGGGGTAAATGTATGACATTGTTCTGCATTCTTTCCATCAACTGTTGTTTTGCATTTGTCACCCCGAGTGGGATGTGTATGCTCAGACGTGAGTGCCATGCTCTCCACACCACTGGAGTCAAGCTATCCTGGCTGAAGACAGCTGATAGCCAGAAACCGGTCCTATGATGCTTGATTCCGGTCCAGGAAAGACATGGTTTTCTCAGTTCGGGCTGGACTGTTCCCATGAGGCACAGGGTCAAGGCTGATTCGTATATGGCCATGTCTGAACTGGGGTGGTGTGGAGTGCAAAAAAAACGATGGATTTAGGCCCAGATCTCTGTACTGGGGTGAATGTATGACATTGTTCTGCATTCTGTCCATCAACTGTTGCTTTGCATTTGTCACCCCGAGTGGGATGGGTATGCTTAGACGTGAGTCCCATGCTCTCCACACCACTGGAGTCAAGCTATCCTGGATGAAGACGGCTGATAGCCAGAAACCGGTTCTAGGATGCTTGATTCCGGTCCAGGAAAGACATGGTTTTGGCAGTTCGGGCTGGACTGTTCCCATGAGGCACAGGGTCAAGGCTGATTTTCATATGGCCATGTCTGAACTGGGGTGGGGTGGAGTACAAAAAAACAATGGATTTAGGCCCAGATCTCTGTACTGGGGTGAATGTATGACATTGTTCTGCATACTGTCCATCAACTGTTGTTTTGCATTTGTCACCCCGAGTAGGATGGGTATGCTCAGACGTGAGTCCCATGCTCTCTACACCACTGGAGTCAAGCTATACTGGCTGAAGACGGCTGATAGCGAGAAACTGGTCCTATGATGCTTGATTCCGATCCAGGATAGACATGGTTTTGGCATTTCGGGCTGGACTGTTCCCATGAGGCACATGGTCAAGGCTGATTTGCATATGGCCATGTCTGAACTGGGGTGGTGTGGAGTGCAAAAAAAATGATGGATTTAGGCCCAGATCTCTGTACTGGGGTGAATGTATGACATTGTTCTGCATTCTGTCCATCAACTGTTGTTTTGCATTTGTCACCCCGAGTGGGATGGGTATGCTTAGATGTGAGTCCCATGCTCTCCACACCACTGGAGTCAAGCTATCCTGGCTGAAGACGGCTGATAGCCAGAAACCGGTCCTAGGATGCTTGATTCCGGTCCAAGAACAACATGCATTTGGCAGTTCGGGCTAGACTGTTACCATAAGGCACAGGTTTAAGGCTGATTTTCATATGGACATGTCTGAACTGGGGTGGTGTGGAGTACAAAAAAACAATGGATTTAGGCCCAGATCTCTGTACTGGGGTGAATCTATGACATTGTTCTGCATTCTGTCCATCAACTGTTGTTTTGCATTTGTCACCCCGAGTGGGATGGGTATGCTCAGACGTGAGTCTCATGCTTGCCACACCACTGGAGTCAAGCTATCCTGGCTGAAGACGGCTGATAGCCAGAAACCGGTCCTAGGATGCTTGATTCCGGTCCAGGAAAGATATGGTTTTGGCAGTTTGGGCTGGACTGTTCCCATGAGGCACAGGGTCAAGGCTGATTTGCATATGGCCATGTCTGTACTGGGGTGGTGTGGAGTGCAAAAAAACGATGGATTTAGGCCCAGATCTCTGTACTGGGGTGAACGTATGACATTATTCTGCATTCTGTCCATCAACTGTTGTTTTGCATTTGTCAACCCGAGTGGGATGGGTATGCTCAGACGTGAGTCCCATGCTCTCAACACCACTGGAGTCAAGCTAACCTGGCTGAAGACGGCTGATAGCTAGAAACCGGTCCTAGGATGCTTGATTCCGGTCCAGGAAAGACATGGTTTTGGCAGTTCGGGCTGGACTGTTCCCATGAGGCACAGGGTCAAGGCTGATTTACACATTGCCATGTCTGCACTGGGGTGGTGTGGAGTGCAAAAGAGTGATGGATTTAGGCCCAGATCTCTGTACTGGGGTGAATGTATGACATTGTTCTGCATTCTGTCCATCAACTGTTTTTTGCATTTGTCACCCCGACTGGGATGGGTATGCTCAGACATGAGTCCCATGCTCTCCACACCACTGGAGTCAAGCTATCCTGGCTGAAGACGGCTGATAGCCAGAAACCGGTCCTTGGATGCTTGATTCCGGTCCAGGAAAGACATTCTTTTGGCAGTTAGGACTGGACTGATCCCATGAGGCACAGGGTCAAGGCTGAGTTGTATATGGCCATGTCTGAACTGGGGTGGTGTGGAGTGCAAGAAAAGATGGATTTAGGCCCAGATCTCTGTACTGGTGTGAATGTATGACATTGTTCTGCATTCTGTCCATCAACTTTTGTTTTGCATTTGTCACCCCGAGTGGGATGGGTATGCTCAGACGTGAGTCCCATGCTCTCCACACCACTGGAGTCAAGCTATCCTGGCTGAAGACGGCTGATAGCCAGAATCCGGTCCTAGGATGCTTGATTCCGGTCCAGGAAAGACATGGTTTTGGCAGTTAGGGCTGGACTGTTCCCATGAGGCACGGGGTCAAGGCTGATTTGCATATGGCCATGTCTGAACTGGGGTGGTGTGGAGTGCAAAAAAACAATGGATTTAGGCCCAGATCTCTGTACTGGGGTGAATCTATGACATTGTTCTGCATTCTGTCTGTAGGAGAGTAGGGTCTGCTATCCTATGGTCACCCCAAATTTTTGCTTTTTGCTTCACTGGTTTCTGACTTAATGTGGCTGTGGGCCTGCTAATCAGACCCACAGCCTGCTGTTCTCTCTCTAAATTGATGCCAATGCACTTTAGGTGTATTACGAATTGGAACTGGTTCACCTTATGAGCCCCTGTAATAGTGCACCCTAGGTGCCCAGGGCATAGGTGTATCCAAGGCCTACCAGGGGCTGCAGCACGTATTGTGCCACCCCTGGCCTGGCCTCCATCTTTGACACAACTGGCTGATCACTCAGCTGGGGTAAGTCGGTGTAACCACCTCTTACTTAGGTACAGTATGTCTGTGCCTAACCCTAAACTGGACACATATGTTCCTATCAGCCACTCCTATGGAAGGCCTCATCAATCCTGGAGGCAGAGTGCTTGGAAATATGTGAGATGGTGCTCTGGCATGAGCTGAGCCTGTCTGCAGCTGTCGGGAACAACTCCCTAAGCTGTTCCGGGATATTGCCATACCATATACTCTTAAGTGCATTATAATCCTCGCGGTTAAATGCTAACTTTGGTTTGGCTTTATCAAAACATGTCGAGTAAGGTGTCATACGAATTGGAATACTATCCCCTCGCCAATTCTGGCGACGGGGATAGCATTCCACCCTTCTAGAGGGACACGACATGTGCGTAGCCTTAACCCCGGTTAAAGTTAAACAGAGCCTCAGCTTCACAAAATGGACGCTGCCACCACAGACACAAGTCTGGCCTCCTGCTGCTGACCGAAACTCGGCAGATGGTGGCCTGGACAAAGGGTTTCCTGCCTTGGGAGGTGCGAGCACCACCCCAGACAGGATTTTGTGTATTAGGTAGGACAGGGCTGAAAAGAATCAGACATGCCCGGGGCACACAAGGTGTCCCCGTGCATAGGCCAGTCCAAACCGGTTCTGGGGCCTTCCAGCCCCAGTCCTGGCGCGGAGCTGGACAAAGGAAAGGGGGTGTAACCGCCCCCCTTCCTGGTTCCTCCCAGAGGAGGGACCTAGTAGGTGATCCACCCCCTAGATTGGAATAAGAGGGGGAGCAGTGCCATTGCACAGCAGATCATCCTGAAATCAACTTTAAAACTAAGAAGAAGACTGGACTTCGACATTCTGCTGCACAGAAGACTGAAGAAGAATCTCCCTTGTGGCCAAGGAGTGACCACCCTGTGAACACAGGTACCAACCAGCAACTCGACGTCTGCTTTGCCGCCGCCTCCCGCCGGAGACCGAGCCCAGAGCCCGACAAGAACCAGACTCCCAGACTTCTCAGAGCCCGATCCACAGTCCCTGCAAAGAAGGGACCCGTGGAGGCACTGAGCGACGTGGGACCGGACCTCTTGGAAGACACTCGAAAAGCTGACTGCGCAGCTTCTGAGGCATCCTCGACGTTGTGCTTTGGGGATTGAGAACCCCCACCACCGAGCAGCCCTTGCACCGAAGATCAGCCCTCCAGCATCTCCACGATCTGCGTGGGGCCCTTTTGCATTGTGCCACTCGACGCGCCATCCCGGCCACTAGCCACGCGGCCAGCGGCCATCTTGGCGACGAACCCGAAGATTTAAACAGCAGGTCTGGTTGCTCCAGACCTACCCAAGCTCCTGTGAAAAGGAGCACCCGCTCTGACCTTGCTGGTCCGAGTGAACAGCATCTTTCAACTTCTGCGGGGCTTGCATTTGCCAAGGCCTGTTTGCTCCGATCAGGTCGCCGACACCGCCAACAGCGAGAAGCCTACGTGGGACAGCTCGTGACCGACTCCTGGACGTCCTCGACCCCGGGTATCCACGTGGCTGCAGAAAGAAGCTACCCGACAACGCCTGTTTGCACCCGACATCACCTGGTTCCACTCTGGTTCCACGGCAGTCACTGGCTAGTGACTTTGAACACTGTCCCCTCTGCTTTCAGGTCTTCACATCTACAGATCCACCCTTGGATCCACCGGAACTCTTCTCATCGAGACGCCTGCAGCATCTCCTGCTCCAAGCACCATCGACCAGCGTGACGAAACCCGACACATCTTCGACCCTGTGCACCCGCTTCCTGTGGGTGAGGTAACTCAGCTCCGCCGGTGCTCCTGCACTGGTACACATCCCAAGGGCCTGTGTTTTAAGTTTCAGCTCCGTAGGTCACTCGGAAGGTTCCTAACTTTCTAACTTTGTGCTTTTTACGCACCATAGACTTTGTATTGAGAAGTGCGTGCACTTTGGACACTGCACCCGAGTCCCGTGGGCCTTTCCCGACTTAGTTAACTCCAGTCTCGAATAGCTCCAGCGATTCCCAAGGCCCTAGGCCTCTTCACTTTCCTCCTGGTATCCCTTATACCACTTATTTAGTATATGGTTTAGGTGGCCCCTAGGGCTCATCCATATTGTGCAACTTTTGTGTATTTTAAACTGTCTTGTGATTTAACGCTTGTGCTTCTGTGCTCATAAAGAGTCCAGGGGATTTTAATAGTTAATAAATCAATATATATTTTCAATATATATCTGTGTGGTGTCCCTTTCATTTGGTATTCAAGGGGGTTGTGTATGGTATAACAGCTGGCTTCACATGCCTTTCAGAGTTTAGCCTAAGACTGCTTTGTCCACGTTACCACTAGGATAACTGGTCTACAAGGTTGAATTACAACCATCATCATAAGGGTTGCTTGGCATGGTACAAAGTGATCACTAGAACTAGTGAGCATTATATACCAGGCCAACTTCTCACATTGGTGAGCAGCGGATTGGGATCTGAGCTTGCTGTTGTTTTACCATTACAATCTTTGAGATTATCATTTGAAAGATCATACAGGTACCTGCTAGGTACATATAAAACAAGACTAGTATACTTAAGTTCTACTGAACTTAGTTGTTGTAGAGCAAAGGGAGTAGCACACCCTAGCTACAACTACTAGATAGGTTTAGTAGGTAAACACCAGTGTAGGTAGATTGCAACACATCCACCCACACTAGAGCAATGTCTGGAACAGAGGGGTCCAGTGGACTTACTCCTGTTGAGAGTGACCCTCCAAGGGCACCATCCCAGTTTGCTATTTTTCCCTTTAAGGAATTAAGACAGCTTTGTGTCTTAAGGGGTCTGAAGACAGGGCCTACCCCTACTACAGACCACCTAAGAGAGCTCTTGGATCAGTCTGAGGCTCTAAAGACCTCTAAAGCAAACCCCACAGGGAATGCTGAAGGAGGCCATCCTTCAGAGGATGACACTGTAGACACCCCTACCCCTATCATCCTAGTAGATGAGGAAGCCTCCACCACTGGAGCTCCTCAGGTAGATGAAGAGGAAGAAGAAGAAGAGGAGGAGGAGGTGGAAAGCAGTGAGTCAGATGATGACAGAGATAGTCAGGTGCTGGTCAGTAGACTGAACCAGGCTAACTTAAGTCAACTTGGGAATGAATCAGGTAACAACCCATTCAGACCCCCAGGTGGACTTAACCAGGGCCATAGGAGGAGAAGGCATCACTCAGGTGAATCCAATACCTCCCATGTCTCTAGAGGCTCTCATGGTCACTCCAGAAAGGAGATGACTAGCCCTCAGAGAAGGGAACATGAGGCCAAGATGAGAGAGGCTGAGCTTAGGATCCAGAGGCAAGAGTTAGAGGTTGCCCTGGCTAAGGAGAAACTTGCTAGAGCAAGACAGCCTAGAGAGAGTGGGGTAATAGAACCCACTGGTGGCAGCAATATCCACAAGGATAAAGACAGGTCTTTTGATAATAGAAACCTGAGTAAGATTGTGCCCCCCTACAAAGCTGGGGATGACATCCATAAATGGATTACTGCAATGGAGAGAGCCTGCAGAGTACAGCAGATCCCTCAGGAGCAGTGGGCAGCAATCTTGTGGCTCTCCTTTGAAGGTAGAGGCCGAGACAGACTCCTCACAGTTAGTGATGGGGATTCTAGAAACTACCTGGTCCTGAAGAGTGCTCTGATTGATGGGTTAGGCTTAACCACTGAACAGTACAGGTTAATGTTCAGAGATACCCAGAAGACACAGACTCAGGACTGGTCTGAATTTGTTGAGTGTGCCACTAAGGCTCTGGAGGGTTGGTTGCTGGGAAGCAAGGTTACAGACTATGAAGGATTGTACAATTTGCTGATGAGAGAACAAATTTTAAATAATTGTCAGAACCAGCAGTTGCATCAACATTTGGTTGACTCAGATTTGACCTCTCCCCAAGAATTGGGAAAGAGGGCAGATAAATGGGTAAGAACCAGAGTTAAGCAAAAGAACCAGAACCAGAACCAGGGTGGTGACCAGAAGAAAACAGACCAGAAGGGTGGGGAGCAGAAAGCTAAAGACCAGAAGTCTTCAACAGGGCCCCAAACTGAGACAGAGGGTGGGTCCCAAACTTCCAAGAAGAAGAAGAAAGAAGGTCAGAAGAAACCCTGGTGTAAAACTTGTAAGAACACCTCTCACTGGACAAGTGAGTGTAAAAAGGGTGGAGCCCCCAACACTGCAGCCCCTAAGGCACCTGCACCCACTAGTACAGTTAGCAGTGTTGGTCCTCAAGCCAAGGGTTTAGTGGGAATCACTTTGGGAACTGAAGGAGATTCTGACCTAGTCAGAACCCTTACACAGGCTGTTCTGGTTTGTGAAGGGGACATAGATTTGACCCCTAACATAAGTCCCAGTAACCTGGGCAAATACAGACAGACACCTTTGATTAACAACAAAGTGGCTCAAGCTTACAGGGACACATGTGCCAGTGTCACTATGGTGACACCTAACTTTGTGGACCCTGGACAATACATGCCAGGCGATGATTACCTGGTGACCAATGCCAGCAATGTCACTACTACACATAGTGTGGCACTTGTTAACTTTTCCTGGGGAGGGGTAACTGGCCTAAAGAAAGTTGTGGTTAGTGCTGATCTCCCAGTAGAATGTTTGTTGGGCAATGACCTGGAGAACTCTCTATGGTCAGAAGTTGAGTACAGGACTCATGCAGAGATGTTAGGGATATCATCACATGTCCTTGCTGTGACCAGGTCACAGGCCAAAAAGTGCCTCTCTGAACCCCAGGTCTTGGATCCTGGAACAATGGACCAAGTACCTCCCAAGAAGAAGAACAGGAGGGTTAAGGCTGTGCCTTCCCAACTGCCTACAAGTGAGGATCAGGCTTCACAGGAAACTGATCTAGAGACCCCTGAAGGAACTGTCCCTGAAGAACTTGAACCTGATCAGGTTGAGTTTCTGGGGACAGGGGGACCTTCTAGGGCAGACTTGGGGCAGGCTCAGTTAACCTGTCCTTCTCTTGAACCCCTCAGACAGCAGGCTGCTGCTGAGGCTGCTGGGAATGCTCAAGGTGCCCATAAAGTATATTGGGACGATGGACTCCTTTATTCAGAGGCTAGAGACCCCAAGCCTGGTGCTACCAGGAGGTTGGTTATACCTCTGCAATTTAGGGGCTTCCTACTCACCTTGGCCCATGATATTCCTTTAGCAGGACACCTAGGCCAGAACAAGACTTGGGACAGGCTTGTCCCTCACTTTCACTGGCCTCACATGTCTGAAGACACCAAGGAGTTTTGTCGCTCCTGTGAAACCTGCCAAGCCAGTGGTAAAGCAGGTGGAACAACAAAGGCCCCCCTGATACCACTACCTGTGGTGGGGGTTCCCTTTGAGAGAGTGGGGATTGATATTGTTGGTCCAATGGATCCCCCTACAGCATCTGGGCACAGATTCATACTGGTGGTAGTGGATCATGCCACCAGGTACCCAGAGGCAATTCCCCTTAGGACCACAACAGCTCCTGTTGTGGCCAGGGCCTTACTTGGAGTTTTCTCCAGAGTAGGGTTTCCTAAGGAGGTAATATCAGATAGAGGTACCAACTTCATGTCTGGATATTTGACAGCTATGTGGAAGGAATGTGGTGTAAACTACAAGTTCACCACTCCTTATCACCCACAATGCAATGGGCTTGTTGAGAGATTTAACAAGACCCTAAAGGGCATGATTAAAGGATTACCTGAAAAGCTCAGGCGAAGATGGGACATCCTTCTGCCCTGCCTTTTGTTCGCTTACAGAGAGGTCCCTCAAAAGGGGGTTGGCTTCAGCCCCTTTGAATTGTTGTTTGGGCACCCTGTAAGAGGACCCCTGTGTCTTGTGAAGGAAGGATGGGAGTTACCTCTCAAAAAGCCTAAACAGGACATAGTGGACTATGTACTTGGTCTCCGCTCCAGGATGGCAGAGTACATGGAAAAGGCATCCAAAAACCTTGAGGCTAGCCAAGAATTACAAAAAGCTTGGCATGACCAAAAGGCTGTCCTTGTTGAGTTTCAGCCTGGACAGAAGGTATGGGTGTTGGAGCCAGTGGCCCCAGCAGCACTCCAAGACAAATGGTCTGGACCCCATACAGTTCTGGAAAAGAAGGGAGAGGTTACCTACTTGGTGGACCTAGGAACTCCCAGGAGCCCCCACAGGGTGCTCCATGTGAACAGATTGAAGGCATATGTCAGCAGGGCAGACATGGGCTTGCTCATGGCTACAGATGAGGGACAGGAGGAAGAGAGTGACCCTCTCCCAGACCTGCTCACTCAGAACCCTGAGGATGGTTCAGTTGATGGTGTGGCCTTAGGTGACAACCTCACTGAGCATCAGCAACATGACTGCAGACAAGTTCTACAGGCATATGGGCATATGTTCTCCTTGACACCCAGTCAGACTAACTGGTGTACACATGTGGTGGACACTGGTGACAGTCTTCCTGTAAAGAGCAAAATTTACAGGCAACCTGACCACGTCAGGGACTGTATAAAGACTGAGGTGCAAAAGATGCTGGAATTAGGTGTCATTGAGCCTTCAGAGAGCCCCTGGGCTAGCCCAGTGGTTCTGGTCCCCAAACCTCACACCAAAGATGGCAAGAGAGAGATGAGGTTCTGTGTGGATTACAGAGGACTCAATGCTGTCACCAGGACAGATGCACACCCTATTCCAAGGGCAGATGAGCTCATTGACAAGTTGGCTTCTGCCAAATATTTGAGCACATTTGACTTGACAGCTGGCTACTGGCAAATCAGGTTAGCTGAGGAGTCTAAAGCCAAGACAGCATTTTCTACCCCTAGTGGGCATTATCAGTTTGTGGTGATGCCCTTTGGTTTGAAAAATGCACCTGCCACCTTCCAAAGGTTGGTGAACCAAGTCCTCACTGGGTTGGATGACTTTTGTGCAGCTTATCTGGACGATATTGCTGTCTTTAGCTCCACCTGGGAGGATCACCTGATCCACCTGAAGGAAGTGCTTGAGGCTCTGCAGAAGGCAGGCCTCACTATCAAGGCAACAAAGTGCCAGATAGGGCAGAGCAAGGTTGTATACCTGGGCCACCTTGTAGGTGGAGGCCAAGTTCAACCACTGGAGAGTAAGATCCAGACCATCAAGGACTGGTCCCCTCCAACTACCCAGACTCAGGTCAGAGCTTTCTTGGGCCTGACTGGGTACTACAGGAAGTTTGTTAAGAACTATGGGTCCATTGTGACTCCTCTTAATGATCTGACATCCAAGAAGATGCCCAAAAAGGTTCAGTGGACAGAAATCTGTCAAAAGGCATTTGATGACCTGAAGAAGGCCATGTGCTCTGCACCTATCCTGAAGAGTCCTGACTACTCAAGAGAGTTCATTGTCCAAACAGATGCTTCTGAGTTGGGAGTGGGAGCAGTGCTTTCACAGCTTAATGTAGATGGCCAGGACCAGCCCATTGCTTTCATTAGCAGAAGGCTGACCCCCAGAGAGAAACGTTGGTCAGCTATAGAGAGGGAGGCCTTTGCTGTGGTGTGGGCCCTGAAGAAGTTGAGACCATACTTATTTGGCACTCACTTCAAGATTCAGACCGACCATAAGCCCCTCCTATGGCTTAATCAGATGAAGGGTGAAAACCCCAAACTACTCAGGTGGTCCATTTCCCTACAGGGGATGGACTTTACAGTGGAGCACCGCCCAGGGACTGACCATGGCAACGCAGATGGTCTCTCCAGGTACTTCCACTTAGAACATGAAGACACAACTGGTCAAGGTTAGTCTAATGTCCCTGCGTTTGGGGGGGGGTTATGTAGGAGAGTAGGGTCTGCTATCCTATGGTCACCCCAAATTTTTGCTTTTTGCTTCACTGGTTTCTGACTTAATGTGGCTGTGGGCCTGCTAATCAGACCCACAGCCTGCTGTTCTCTCTCTAAATTGATGCCAATGCACTTTAGGTGTATTACGAATTGGAACTGGTTCACCTTATGAGCCCCTGTAATAGTGCACCCTAGGTGCCCAGGGCATAGGTGTATCCAAGGCCTACCAGGGGCTGCAGCACGTATTGTGCCACCCCTGGCCTGGCCTCCATCTTTGACACAACTGGCTGATCACTCAGCTGGGGTAAGTCGGTGTAACCACCTCTTACTTAGGTACAGTATGTCTGTGCCTAACCCTAAACTGGACACATATGTTCCTATCAGCCACTCCTATGGAAGGCCTCATCAATCCTGGAGGCAGAGTGCTTGGAAATATGTGAGATGGTGCTCTGGCATGAGCTGAGCCTGTCTGCAGCTGTCGGGAACAACTCCCTAAGCTGTTCCGGGATATTGCCATACCATATACTCTTAAGTGCATTATAATCCTCGCGGTTAAATGCTAACTTTGGTTTGGCTTTATCAAAACATGTCGAGTAAGGTGTCATACGAATTGGAATACTATCCCCTCGCCAATTCTGGCGACGGGGATAGCATTCCACCCTTCTAGAGGGACACGACATGTGCGTAGCCTTAACCCCGGTTAAAGTTAAACAGAGCCTCAGCTTCACAAAATGGACGCTGCCACCACAGACACAAGTCTGGCCTCCTGCTGCTGACCGAAACTCGGCAGATGGTGGCCTGGACAAAGGGTTTCCTGCCTTGGGAGGTGCGAGCACCACCCCAGACAGGATTTTGTGTATTAGGTAGGACAGGGCTGAAAAGAATCAGACATGCCCGGGGCACACAAGGTGTCCCCGTGCATAGGCCAGTCCAAACCGGTTCTGGGGCCTTCCAGCCCCAGTCCTGGCGCGGAGCTGGACAAAGGAAAGGGGGTGTAACCGCCCCCCTTCCTGGTTCCTCCCAGAGGAGGGACCTAGTAGGTGATCCACCCCCTAGATTGGAATAAGAGGGGGAGCAGTGCCATTGCACAGCAGATCATCCTGAAATCAACTTTAAAACTAAGAAGAAGACTGGACTTCGACATTCTGCTGCACAGAAGACTGAAGAAGAATCTCCCTTGTGGCCAAGGAGTGACCACCCTGTGAACACAGGTACCAACCAGCAACTCGACGTCTGCTTTGCCGCCGCCTCCCGCCGGAGACCGAGCCCAGAGCCCGACAAGAACCAGACTCCCAGACTTCTCAGAGCCCGATCCACAGTCCCTGCAAAGAAGGGACCCGTGGAGGCACTGAGCGACGTGGGACCGGACCTCTTGGAAGACACTCGAAAAGCTGACTGCGCAGCTTCTGAGGCATCCTCGACGTTGTGCTTTGGGGATTGAGAACCCCCACCACCGAGCAGCCCTTGCACCGAAGATCAGCCCTCCAGCATCTCCACGATCTGCGTGGGGCCCTTTTGCATTGTGCCACTCGACGCGCCATCCCGGCCACTAGCCACGCGGCCAGCGGCCATCTTGGCGACGAACCCGAAGATTTAAACAGCAGGTCTGGTTGCTCCAGACCTACCCAAGCTCCTGTGAAAAGGAGCACCCGCTCTGACCTTGCTGGTCCGAGTGAACAGCATCTTTCAACTTCTGCGGGGCTTGCATTTGCCAAGGCCTGTTTGCTCCGATCAGGTCGCCGACACCGCCAACAGCGAGAAGCCTACGTGGGACAGCTCGTGACCGACTCCTGGACGTCCTCGACCCCGGGTATCCACGTGGCTGCAGAAAGAAGCTACCCGACAACGCCTGTTTGCACCCGACATCACCTGGTTCCACTCTGGTTCCACGGCAGTCACTGGCTAGTGACTTTGAACACTGTCCCCTCTGCTTTCAGGTCTTCACATCTACAGATCCACCCTTGGATCCACCGGAACTCTTCTCATCGAGACGCCTGCAGCATCTCCTGCTCCAAGCACCATCGACCAGCGTGACGAAACCCGACACATCTTCGACCCTGTGCACCCGCTTCCTGTGGGTGAGGTAACTCAGCTCCGCCGGTGCTCCTGCACTGGTACACATCCCAAGGGCCTGTGTTTTAAGTTTCAGCTCCGTAGGTCACTCGGAAGGTTCCTAACTTTCTAACTTTGTGCTTTTTACGCACCATAGACTTTGTATTGAGAAGTGCGTGCACTTTGGACACTGCACCCGAGTCCCGTGGGCCTTTCCCGACTTAGTTAACTCCAGTCTCGAATAGCTCCAGCGATTCCCAAGGCCCTAGGCCTCTTCACTTTCCTCCTGGTATCCCTTATACCACTTATTTAGTATATGGTTTAGGTGGCCCCTAGGGCTCATCCATATTGTGCAACTTTTGTGTATTTTAAACTGTCTTGTGATTTAACGCTTGTGCTTCTGTGCTCATAAAGAGTCCAGGGGATTTTAATAGTTAATAAATCAATATATATTTTCAATATATATCTGTGTGGTGTCCCTTTCATTTGGTATTCAAGGGGGTTGTGTATGGTATAACAGCTGGCTTCACATGCCTTTCAGAGTTTAGCCTAAGACTGCTTTGTCCACGTTACCACTAGGATAACTGGTCTACAAGGTTGAATTACAACCATCATCATAAGGGTTGCTTGGCATGGTACAAAGTGATCACTAGAACTAGTGAGCATTATATACCAGGCCAACTTCTCACACTGTCCATCAACTGTTGTTTTGCATTTGTCACCCCGAGTGGGATGGGTATGCTCAGACGTGAGTCCCATGCTCTCCACACCACTGGAGTAAAGCTATCCTGGCTGAAGATGGCTGATAGCCAGAAACCGGTCCTAGGATGCTTGATTCCAGTCCAGGAAAGACATGGTTTTGGCAGTTCGGGCCGGACTGTTCCAATGAGGCACAGGGTCAAGGCTGATTTGCATATGGCCATGTCTGAACTGGGGTGGTGTGGGGTGCAAAAAAACAATTGATTTAGGCCCAGATCTCTGTACTGGGGTGAATGTATAACATTGTTCTGCATTCTGTCCATCAACTGTTGTTTTGCATTTGTCACCCCGAGTGGGATGGGTATGCTCAGACGTGAGTCTCATGCTTGCCACACCACTGGAGTCAAGCTATCCTGGCTGAAGACGGCTGATAGCCAGAAACCGGTCCTAGGATGCTTGATTCCGGTCCAGGAAAGATATGGTTTTGGCAGTTTGGGCTGGACTGTTCCCATGAGGCACAGGGTCAAGGCTGATTTGCATATGGCCATGTCTGTACTGGGGTGGTGTGGAGTGCAAAAAAACGATGGATTTAGGCCCAGATCTCTGTACTGGGGTGAACGTATGACATTATTCTGCATTCTGTCCATCAACTGTTGTTTTGCATTTGTCACCCCGACTGGGATGGGTATGCTCAGACATGAGTCCCATGCTCTCCACACCACTGGAGTCAAGCTATCCTGGCTGAAGACGGCTGATAGCCAGAAACCGGTCCTTGGATGCTTGATTCCGGTCCAGGAAAGACATGCTTTTGGCAGTTAGGACTGGACTGATCCCATGAGGCACAGGGTCAAGGCTGAGTTGTATATGGCCATGTCTGAACTGGGGTGGTGTGGAGTGCAAGAAAAGATGGATTTAGGCCCAGATCTCTGTACTGGTGTGAATGTATGACATTGTTCTGCATTCTGTCCATCAACTTTTGTTTTGCATTTGTCACCCCGAGTGGGATGGGTATGCTCAGACGTGAGTCCCATGCTCTCCACACCACTGGAGTCAAGCTATCCTGGCTGAAGACGGCTGATAGCCAGAATCCGGTCCTAGGATGCTTGATTCCGGTCCAGGAAAGACATGGTTTTGGCAGTTAGGGCTGGACTGTTCCCATGAGGCACGGGGTCAAAGCTGATTTGCATATGGCCATGTCTGAACTGGGGTGGTGTGGAGTGCAAAAAAACAATGGATTTAGTCCCAGATCTCTGTACTGGGGTGAATGTATACCATTGTTCTGCATTCTGTCCATCAACTGTTGTTTTGCATTTGTTACCCCGAGTGGGATGGGTATGCTCAGACGTGAGTCCCATGCTCGCCACACCACTGGAGTCAAGCTATCCTGGCTGAAGACGGCTAATAGCCAGAAACCGGTCCTAGGATGCTTGATTCCGGTCCAGGAAAGACATGGCTTTGGCAGTTCGGGCTGGACTGTTCCCATGACGCACAGGGTCAAGGCTGATTTGCATATGGCCATGTCTGTACTGGGGTGGTGTGGAGTGCAAAAAAAAGATGGATTTAGGCCCAGATCTCTGTACTGGGGTGAATGTATGACATTGTTCTGCATTCTGTCCATCAACTGTTGTTTTGCATTTGTCACCCCGAGTAGGATGTGTATGTTCAGACATGAGTCCCATGCTCTCCACACCACTGGAGTCAAGCTATACTGGCTGAAGACGGCTGATAGCCAGAAACCGGTCCTATGGTGCTTGATTCCGGTCCAGGATAGACATGGTTTTGGTATTTCGGGCTGGACTGTTCCCATGAGGCACAGGGTCAAGGCTGATTTGCATATGGCCATGTCTGCACTAGGGTGGTGTGGAGTGCAAAAAAACGATGGATTTAGGCCCAGATCTCTGTACTGGGGTGAATGTATGACATTGTTCTGCATTCTGTCCATCAACTGTTGTTTTACATTTGTCACCCGGAGTGCGATGGGTATGCTCAGACGTGAGTCCCATGCTCTCCACACCACTGGAGTCAAGCTATCCTGGCTGAAGACGGCTGATAGCCAGAAACTGGTCCTAGGATGCTTGATTCCGGTCCAGGAAAGACATGGTTTTGGCAGTTCGGGCTGGACTGAACTCATGAGGCTCAGGGTCAAGGCTGATTTGCACATGGCCATGTCTGAACTGGGCTGGTGTGGAGTGGAAAAAAACAATGGATTTAGGCCCAGATCTCTGTACTGGGGTGAATGTATGACATTGTTCTGCATTCTGCCCATCAACTGTTGTTTTGCATTTGTCCCCCTGAGTGGGATGGGTATGCTCACACGTGAGTCCCATGCTCTCCACACCACTGGAGTCAAGTTATCCTGGCTGAAGCCGGCTGATAGCCAGAAACCGGTCCTAGGATGCTAGATTCCGGTCCAGGAAAGACATGGTTTTGGTAGTTTGGGCTGGACTGTTCCCATGAGGCACAGGGTCAAAGCTGATCTGCACATGGCCATGTCTGAACTGGGTGGTATGGAGTGCAAAAAAACATGGATTTAGGCCTAGATCTCTGTACTGGGGTGAATGTATGACATTGTTCTGCATTCTGGCCATAAAGTTTTGTTTTGCATTTGTCACCCCGAGTGGGATGGGTATGCTCAGACGTGAGTCCCATGCTCTCCACACCACTGGAGTCAAGCTATCCTGGCTGAAGACGGCTGATATCCAGAAACCTGTCCAAGGATGCTTGATTCCGGTCCAGGAAAGACATGGTTTTGGCAGTTCGGGCTTGACTGTTCCCATGAGGCACAGGGTAAAGGCTGATTTGCATATGGCCATGTCTGAACTGCGGTGGTGTGGATTGCAAAAAAAACATGGATTTAGGTCCAGATCTCTGTACTGGGGTGAATGTATGACATTGTTCTGCATTCTGTCCATCAACTGTTGTTTTGCATTTGTCACTGCGAGTGGGATGGGTATGCTCAGACGTGAGTCCCATGCTCTCCACACCACTGGAGACAAGCTATCCTGGCTGAAGACAGCTGATAGCCAGAAACCGGTACTAGGATGCTTGATTCCGGTCCAGGAAAGACATGGTTTTGGCAGTTCGGGCTGGACTGTTCCCATGAGGCACAGGGTCAAGGCTGATTTGCATATGGCCATGTCTGTACTGGGGTGGTGTGGAGTGCAAAAAAACGATGGATTTAGGACCAGTTCTCTGTACTGGGGTGAATGTATGACATTGTTCTGCATTCTGCCCATCAACTGTTGTTTTGCATTTGTCACCCCGAGTGGGATGGGTATGCTCAGACGTGAGTCCCATGCTCTCCACACCACTGGAGTCAAGTTATCCTGGCTGAAGACGGCTGATAGCCAGATACCGGTCCTATGATGCTTGATTCCGGTCCAGGAAAGACATGGTTTTCTCAGTTCGGGCTGGACTGTTCCCATGAGGCACAGGGTCAAGGCTGATTCGCATATGGCCATGTCTGAACTGGGGTGGTGTGGAGTGCAAAAAAAACGATGGATTTAGGCCCAGATCTCTGTACTGGGGTGAATGTATGACATTGTTCTGCATTCTGTCCATCAACTGTTGCTTTGCATTTGTCACCCCGAGTGGGATGGGTATGCTTAGACGTGAGTCCCATGCTCTCCACACCACTGGAGTCAAGCTATCCTGGATGAAGACGGCTGATAGCCAGAAACCGGTTCTAGGATGCTTGATTCCGGTCCAGGAAAGACATGGTTTTGGCAGTTCGGGCTGGACTGTTCCCATGAGGCACAGGGTCAAGGCTGATTTTCATATGGCCATGTCTGAACTGGGGTGGGGTGGAGTACAAAAAAACAATGGATTTAGGCCCAGATCTCTGTACTGGGGTGAATGTATGACATTGTTCTGCATACTGTCCATCAACTGTTGTTTTGCATTTGTCACCCCGAGTAGGATGGGTATGCTCAGACGTGAGTCCCATGCTTGCCACACCACTGGAGTCAAGCTATCCTGGCTGAAGACGGCTGATAGCCAGAAACCGGTCCTAGGATGCTTGATTCCGGTCCAGGAAAGACATGGTTTTGGCAGTTTGGGCTGGACTGTTCCCATGAGGCACAGGGTCAAGGCTCATTTACACATTGCCATGTCTGCACTGGGGTGGTGTGGAGTGCAAAAGAGTGATGGATTTAGGCCAGATCTCTGTACTGGGGTGAATGTATGACATTGTTCTGCATTCTGTCCATCAACTGTTGTTTTGCATTTGTCACCCCGACTGGGATGGGTATGCTCAGACATGAGTCCCATGCTCTCCACACCACTGAAGTCAAGCTATCCTGGCTGAAGACGGCTGATAGCCAGAAACCGGTCCTTGGATGCTTGATTCCGGTCCAGGAAAGACATGCTTTTGGCAGTTAGGGCTGGACTGTTCCCATGAGGCACAGGGTCAAGGCTGAGTTGTATATGGCCATGTCTGAACTGTGGTGGTGTGGAGTGCAAGAAAAGATGGATTTAGGCCCAGATCTCTGTACTGGGGTGAATGTATGACATTGTTCTGCATTCTGTCCATCAACTTTTGTTTTGCATTTGTCACCCCGAGTGGGATGGGTATGCTCAGACGTGAGTCCCATGCTCTCCACACCACTGGAGTCAAGCTATCCTGGCTGAAGACGGCTGATAGCCAAAATCCGGTCCTAGGATGCTTGATTCCGGTCCAGGAAAGACATGGTTTTGGCAGTTAGGGCTGGACTGTTCCCATGAGGCACGGGGTCAAGGCTGATTTGCATATGGCCATGTCTGAACTGGGGTGGTGTGGAGTACAAAAAAAAAATGGATTTAGTCCCAGATCTCTGTACTGGGGTGAATGTATACCATTGTTCTGCATTCTGTCCATCAACTGTTGTTTTG
Organism: Lissotriton vulgaris; assembly: GCF_964263255.1. NCBI lineage: Eukaryota > Metazoa > Chordata > Amphibia > Caudata > Salamandridae > Lissotriton > Lissotriton vulgaris. The sequence continues at coordinate 809,821,120 of NC_141695.1, read as the reverse complement.
CATTTGTTACCCCGAGTGGGATGGGTATGCTCAGACGTGAGTCCCATGCTCGCCACACCACTGGAGTCAAGCTATCCTGGCTGAAGACGGCTGATAGCCAGAAACCGGTCCTAGGATGCTTGATTACGGTCCAGGAAAGACATGGCTTTGGCAGTTCGGGCTGGACTGTTCCCATGACTCACAGGGTCAAGGCTGATTTGCATATGGCCATGTCTGTACTGGGGTGGTGTGGAGTGCAAAAAAAAGATGGATTTAGGCCCAGATCTCTGTACTGGGGTGAATGTATGACATTGTTCTGCATTCTGTCCATCAACTGTTGTTTTGCATTTGTCACCCCGAGTAGGATGGGTATGTTCAGACATGAGTCCCATGCTCTCCACACCACTGGAGTCAAGCTATACTGGCTGAAGACGGCTGATAGCCAGAAACCGGTCCTATGATGCTTGATTCCGGTCCAGGATAGACATGGTTTTGGTATTTCGGGCTGGACTGTTCCCATGAGGCACAGGGTCAAGGCTGATTTGCATATGGCCATGTCTGCACTAGGGTGGTGTGGAGTGCAAAAAAACGATGGATTTAGGCCCAGATCTCTGTACTGGGGGGATTGAATGACATTGTTCTGCATTCTGTCCATCAACTGTTGTTTTACATTTGTCACCCGGAGTGCGATGGGTATGCTCAGACGTGAGTCCCATGCTCTCCACACCACTGGAGTCAAGCTATCCTGGCTGAAGACGGCTGATAGCCAGAAACTGGTCCTAGGATGCTTGATTCCGGTCCAGGAAAGACATGGTTTTGGCAGTTCGGGCTGGACTGAACTCATGAGGCTCAGGGTCAAGGCTGATTTGCACATGGCCATGTCTGAACTGGGCTGGTGTGGAGTGGAAAAAAACAATGGATTTAGGCCCAGATCTCTGTACTGGGGTGAATGTATGACATTGTTCTGCATTCTGCCCATCAACTGTTGTTTTGCATTTGTCACCCCGAGTGGGATGGGTATGCTCAGACGTGAGTCCCATGCTCTCCACACCACTGGAGTCAAGTTATCCTGGCTGAAGCCGGCTGATAGCCAGAAACCGGTCCTAGGATGCTAGATTCCGGTCCAGGAAAGACATGGTTTTGGTAGTTTGGGCTGGACTGTTCCCATGAGGCACAGGGTCAAAGCTGATCTGCACATGGCCATGTCTGAACTGGGGTGGTATGGAGTGCAAAAAACATGGAGTTAGGCCTAGATCTCTGTACTGGGGTGAATGTATGACATTGTTCTGCATTCTGGCCATAAAGTTTTGTTTTGCATTTGTCACCCCGAGTGGGATGGGTATGCTCAGACGTGAGTCCCATGCTCTCCACACCACTGGAGTCAAGCTATCCTGGCTGAAGACGGCTGATAGCCAGAAACCGGTCCTAGGATGCTTGATTCCGGTCCAGGAAAGACATGGTTTTGGCAGTTCGGGCTGGACTGTTCCCATGAGGCACAGGGTCAAGGCTGATTTGCATATGGCCATGTCTGTACTGGGGTGGTGTGGAGTGCAAAAAAACGATGGATTTAGGACCAGTTCTCTGTACTGGGGTGAATGTATGACATTGTTCTGCATTCTGCCCATCAACTGTTGTTTTGCATTTGTCACCCCGAGTGGGATGAGTATGCTCAGACGTGAGTCCCATGCTCTCCACACCACTGGAGTCAAGCTATCCTGGCTGAAGACGGCCGATAGCCAGAAACCTGTCCAAGGATGCTTGATTCCGGTCCAGGAAAGACATGATTTTGGCAGTTCGGGCTTGACTGTTCCCATGAGGCACAGGGTGAAGGCTGATTTGCATATGGCCATGTCTGAACTGCAGTGGTGTGGATTGCAAAAAAAAACATGGATTTAGGTCCAGATCTCTGTACTGGGGTGAATGTATGACATTGTTCTGCATTCTGTCCATCAACTGTTGTTTTGCATTTGTCACCGCGAGTGGGATATGTATGCTCAGACGTGAGTCCCATGCTCTCCACACCACTGGAGACAAGCTATCCTGGCTGAAGACGGCTGATAGCCAGAAACCGGTCCTACGATGCTTGATTCCGGTCCAGGAAAGACATGGTTTTTGCAGTTCGGGCTGGACTGTTCCCATGAGGCACAGGGTCAAGGCTGATTTGCATATGGCCATGTCTGTACTGGGGTGGTGTGGAGTGCAAAAAAAAGATGGATTTAGGCCCAGATCTCTGTACTGGGGTGAATGTATGACATTGTTCTGCATTCTGTCCATCAACTGTTGTTTTGCATTTGTCACCCCGAGTAGGATGGGTATGTTCAGACATGAGTCCTATGCTCTCCACACCACTGGAGTCAAGCTATCCTGGCTGAAGACGGCTGATAGCCAGAAACTGGTCCTAGGATGCTTGATTCCGGTCCAGGAAAGACATGGTTATGGCAGTTCGGGCTGGACTGAACTCATGAGGCTCAGGGTCAAGGCTGATTTGCACATGGCCATGTCTGAACTGGGCTGGTGTGGAGTGGAAAAAAATAATGGATTTAGGCCCAGATCTCTGTACTGGGGTGAATGTATGACATTGTTCTGCATTCTGTCCATCAACTGTTGTTTTACATTTGTCACCCGGAGTGCGATGGGTATGCTCAGACGTGAGTCCCATGCTCTCCACACCACTGGAGTCAAGTTATCCTGGCTGAAGCCGGCTGATAGCCAGAAACCGGTCCTAGGATGCTAGATTCCGGTCCAGGAAAGACATGGTTTTGGTAGATTGGGCTGGACTGTTCCCATGAGGCACAGGGTCAAAGCTGATCTGCACATGGCCATGTCTGAACTGGGGTGGTATGGAGTGCAAAAAAACATGGATTTAGGCCTAGATCTCTGTACTGGGGTGAATGTATGACATTGTTCTGCATTCTGGCCATAAAGTTTTGTTTTGCATTTGTCACCCCGAGTGGGATGGGTATGCTCAGACGTGAGTCCCATGCTCTCCACACCACTGGAGTCAAGACGGCTGATAGCCAGAAACCTGTCCAAGGATGCTTGATTCCGGTCCAGGAAAGACATGGTTTTGGCAGTTCGGGTTTGACTGTTCCCATGAGGCACAGGGTAAAGGCTGATTTGCATATGGCCATGTCTGAACTGCGGTGGTGTGGACTGCAAAAAAAACATGGATTTAGGTCCAGATCTCTGTACTGGGGTGAATGTATGACATTGTTCTGCATTCTGTCCATCAACTGTTGTTTTGCATTTGTCACTGCGAGTGGGATGGGTATGCTCAGACGTGAGTCCCATGCTCTCCACACCACTGGAGACAAGCTATCCTGGCTGAAGACGGCTGATAGCCAGAAACCGGTCCTAGGATGCTTGATTCCGGTCCAGGAAAGACATGGTTTTGGCAGTTCGGGCTGGACTGTTCCCATGAGGCACAGGGTCAAGGCTGATTTGCATATGGCCATGTCTGTACTGGGGTGGTGTGGAGTGCAAAAAAACGATGGATTTAGGACCAGTTCTCTGTACTAGGGTGAATGTATGACATTGTTCTGCATTCTGCCCATCAACTGTTGTTTTGCATTTGTCACCCCGAGTGGGATGGGTATGCTCAGACGTGAGTCTCATGCTCTCCACACCACTGGAGTCAAGTTATCCTGGCTGAAGACGGCTGATAGCCAGATACCGGTCCTAAGATGCTTGATTCCGGTCCAGGAAAGACATGGTTTTCTCAGTTCGGGCTGGACTGTTCCCATGAGGCACAGGGTCAAGGCTGATTCGCATATGGCCATGTCTGAACTGGGGTGGTGTGGAGTGCAAAAAAACGATGGATTTAGGACCAGTTCTCTGTACTGGGGTGAATGTATGACATTGTTCTGCATTCTGCCCATCAACTGTTGTTTTGCATTTGTCACCCCGAGTGGGATGGGTATGCTCAGACGTGAGGCCCATGCTCTCCACACCACTGGAGTCAAGCTATCCTGGCTGAAGACGGCTGATAGCCAGAAACCTGTCCAAGGATGCTTGATTCCGGTCCAGGAAAGACATGGTTTTGGCAGTTCGGGCTTGACTGTTCCCATGAGGCACAGGGTGAAGGCTGATTTGCATATGGCCATGTCTGAACTGCAGTGGTGTGGATTGCAAAAAAAACATGGATTTAGGTCCAGATCTCTGTACTGGGGTGAATGTATGACATTGTTCTGCATTCTGTCCATCAACTGTTGTTTTGCATTTGTCACCGCGAGTGGGATATGTATGCTCAGACGTGAGTCCCATGCTCTCCACACCACTGGAGACAAGCTATCCTGGCTGAAGACGGCTGATAGCCAGAAACCGGTCCTAGGATGCTTGATTCCGGTCCAGGAAAGACATGGTTTTGGCAGTTCGGGCTGGACTGTTCCCATGAGGCACAGGGTCAAGGCTGATTTGCATATGGCCATGTCTGTACTGGGGTGGTGTGGAGGGCAAAAAAAGGATGGATTTAGGCCCAGATCTCTGTACTGGGGTAAATGTATGACATTGTTCTGCATTCTTTCCATCAACTGTTGTTTTGCATTTGTCACCCCGAGTGGGATGGGTATGCTCAGACATGAGTCCCATGCTATCCACACCACTGGAGTCAAGCTATCCTGGCTGAAGACGGCTGATAACCAGATACCGGTCCTATGATGCTTGATTCCGGTCCAGGAAAGACATGGTTTTCTCAGTTCGGGCTGGACTGTTCCCATGAGGCACAGGGTCAAGGCTGATTCGCATATGGCCATGTCTGAACTGGGGTGGTGTGGAGTGCAAAAAAACGATGGATTTAGGACCAGTTCTCTGTACTGGGGTGAATGTATGACATTGTTCTGCATTCTGCCCATCAAATGTTGTTTTGCATTTGTCACCCCAAGTGGGATGGGTATGCTCAGACGTGAGTCCCATGCTCTCCACACCACTGGAGTCAAGTTATCCTGGCTGAAGACGGCTGATAGCCAGAAACCTGTCCAAGGATGCTTGATTCCGGTCCAGGAAAGACATGGTTTTGGCAATTCGGGCTTGACTGTTCCCATGAGGCACAGGGTGAAGGCTGATTTGCATATGGCCATGTCTGAACTGCGGTGGTGTGGATTGGAAAAAAAACATGGATTTAGGTCCAGATCTCTGTACTGGGGTGAATGTATGACATTGTTCCGCATTCTGTCTATCAACTGTTGTTTTGCATTTGTCACCGCGAGTGGGATGGGTATGCTCAGATGTGAGTCCCATGCTCTCCACACCACTGGAGACAAGCTATCCTGGCTGAAGATGGCTGATAGCCAGAAACCAGTCCTAGGATGCTTGATTCCGGTCCAGGAAAGTCATGGTTTTGGCAGTTCGGGCTGGACTGTTCCCATGAGGCACAGGGTCAAGGCTGATTTGCATATGGCCATGTCTGTACTGGGTGACGATGGATTTAGGCCCAGATCTCTGTACTGGGGTGAATGTATGACATTGTTCTGCATTCTGTCCATCAACTGTTGTTTTGCATTTGTCACCCAGAGTGGGATGGGTATGCTCAGACGTGAGTCCCATGCTCCCCTTATCACTGGAGTCAAGTTATCCTGGCTGAATACGGCTGATAGCCATAAACCGGTCCTAGGATGCTTGATTCCGGTCCAGGAAAGACATGGTTTTGGTAGTTTGGGCTGGACTGTTCCCATGAGGCACAGGGGCAAGGCTGATTTGCACATGGCCATGTCTGAATTAGGGTGGTGTGGAGTGCAAAAAAACGATGGATGTAGGCCCAGATCTCTGTACTGGGGTGAATGTATGACTTTGTTCTGTATTCTGTCCATCAACTGTTGTTTTGCATTTGTCACCCCGAGTGGGATGGGTATGCTCAGAAGTGAGTCCCATGCTCTCCACACCACTGGAGTCAAGCTATCATGGCTGAAGATGGCTGATAGCCTGAAACTGGTCCTAGGATGCTTGATTCCGGTCCAGAAAAGACATGGTTTTGGCAGTTCGGGCTGGACCTTTCCCATGAGGCACAGGGTCAAGGCTGATTTGCACATGGCTATGTCTGCACTGGGGTGGTGTGGAGTGCAAAAAAGCGATGGATTTAGGCCCAGATCTCTGTACTGGGGTGAATGTATGACATTGTTCTGCATTCTGTCCGTCAACTGTTGTTTTGCATTTGTCACTCCGACTGGGATGTGTATGCTCAGACATGAGTCGCATGATCTCCACACCACTGGAGTCAAGCTATCCTGGCTGAAGACGGCTGATAGCCAGAAACCGGTCCTAGGATGCTTGATTCTGGTCCAGGAAAGACATGGTTTTGGCAGTGCGGGCTGGACTGTTTCCATGAGGCACAGGGTCAAGGCTGATTTGCATATAGCCATGTCTGTACTGGGGTGGTGTGGAGTGCAAAAAAACGATGGATTTAGGCCCAGATCTCTGTACTGGGGTGAACGTATGACATTGTTCTGCATTCTGTCCATCAACTGTTGTTTTGCATTTGTCTCCCCGAGTAGGATGGGTATGCTCAGACGTGAGTACCATACTCTCCACACCACTGGAGTCAAGCTATCCTGGCTGAAGACAGCTGATAGCCAGAAACTGGTCCTAGGATGCTTGATTCCGGTCCAGGAAAGACATGGTTTTGGCAGTTCGGGCTGGACTGTTCCTATGAGGCACAGGGTCAAGGATGATTTGCATATGGCCATGTCTGTACTGGGGTGGTGTGGAGTGCAAAAAAACGATGGATTTAGGCCAAGATCTCTGTACTGGGGTAAATGTATGACATTGTTCTGCATTCTTTCCATCAACTGTTGTTTTGCATTTGTCACCCCGAGTGGGATGTGTATGCTCAGACGTGAGTGCCATGCTCTCCACACCACTGGAGTCAAGCTATCCTGGCTGAAGACAGCTGATAGCCAGAAACCGGTCCTATGATGCTTGATTCCGGTCCAGGAAAGACATGGTTTTCTCAGTTCGGGCTGGACTGTTCCCATGAGGCACAGGGTCAAGGCTGATTCGTATATGGCCATGTCTGAACTGGGGTGGTGTGGAGTGCAAAAAAAACGATGGATTTAGGCCCAGATCTCTGTACTGGGGTGAATGTATGACATTGTTCTGCATTCTGTCCATCAACTGTTGCTTTGCATTTGTCACCCCGAGTGGGATGGGTATGCTTAGACGTGAGTCCCATGCTCTCCACACCACTGGAGTCAAGCTATCCTGGATGAAGACCTCTGATAGCCAGAAACCGGTTCTAGGATGCTTGATTCCGGTCCAGGAAAGACATGGTTTTGGCAGTTCGGGCTGGACTGTTCCCATGAGGCACAGGGTCAAGGCTGATTTTCATATGGCCATGTCTGAACTGGGGTGGGGTGGAGTACAAAAAAACAATGGATTTAGGCCCAGATCTCTGTACTGGGGTGAATGTATGACATTGTTCTGCATACTGTCCATCAACTGTTGTTTTGCATTTGTCACCCCGAGTAGGATGGGTATGCTCAGACGTGAGTCCCATGCTCTCTACACCACTGGAGTCAAGCTATACTGGCTGAAGACGGCTGATAGCGAGAAACTGGTCCTATGATGCTTGATTCCGATCCAGGATAGACATGGTTTTGGCATTTCGGGCTGGACTGTTCCCATGAGGCACATGGTCAAGGCTGATTTGCATATGGCCATGTCTGAACTGGGGTGGTGTGGAGTGCAAAAAAAATGATGGATTTAGGCCCAGATCTCTGTACTGGGGTGAATGTATGACATTGTTCTGCATTCTGTCCATCAACTGTTGTTTTGCATTTGTCACCCCGAGTGGGATGGGTATGCTTAGATGTGAGTCCCATGCTCTCCACACCACTGGAGTCAAGCTATCCTGGCTGAAGACGGCTGATAGCCAGAAACCGGTCCTAGGATGCTTGATTCCGGTCCAAGAACGACATGCATTTGGCAGTTCGGGCTAGACTGTTACCATAAGGCACAGGTTTAAGGCTGATTTTCATATGGACATGTCTGAACTGGGGTGGTGTGGAGTACAAAAAAACAATGGATTTAGGCCCAGATCTCTGTACTGGGGTGAATCTATGACATTGTTCTGCATTCTGTCCATCAACTGTTGTTTTGCATTTGTCACCCCGAGTGGGATGGGTATGCTCAGACGTGAGTCTCATGCTTGCCACACCACTGGAGTCAAGCTATCCTGGCTGAAGACGGCTGATAGCCAGAAACCGGTCCTAGGATGCTTGATTCCGGTCCAGGAAAGATATGGTTTTGGCAGTTTGGGCTGGACTGTTCCCATGAGGCACAGGGTCAAGGCTGATTTGCATATGGCCATGTCTGTACTGGGGTGGTGTGGAGTGCAAAAAAACGATGGATTTAGGCCCAGATCTCTGTACTGGGGTGAACGTATGACATTATTCTGCATTCTGTCCATCAACTGTTGTTTTGCATTTGTCAACCCGAGTGGGATGGGTATGCTCAGACGTGAGTCCCATGCTCTCAACACCACTGGAGTCAAGCTAACCTGGCTGAAGACGGCTGATAGCTAGAAACCGGTCCTAGGATGCTTGATTCCGGTCCAGGAAAGACATGGTTTTGGCAGTTCGGGCTGGACTGTTCCCATGAGGCACAGGGTCAAGGCTGATTTACACATTGCCATGTCTGCACTGGGGTGGTGTGGAGTGCAAAAGAGTGATGGATTTAGGCCCAGATCTCTGTACTGGGGTGAATGTATGACATTGTTCTGCATTCTGTCCATCAACTGTTTTTTGCATTTGTCACCCCGACTGGGATGGGTATGCTCAGACATGAGTCCCATGCTCTCCACACCACTGGAGTCAAGCTATCCTGGCTGAAGACGGCTGATAGCCAGAATCCGGTCCTAGGATGCTTGATTCCGGTCCAGGAAAGACATGGTTTTGGCAGTTAGGGCTGGACTGTTCCCATGAGGCACGGGGTCAAGGCTGATTTGCATATGGCCATGTCTGAACTGGGGTGGTGTGGAGTGCAAAAAAACAATGGATTTAGGCCCAGATCTCTGTACTGGGGTGAATCTATGACATTGTTCTGCATTCTGTCCATCAACTGTTGTTTTGCATTTGTCACCCCGAGTGGGATGGGTATGCTCAGACGTGAGTCCCATGCTCTCCACACCACTGGAGTAAAGCTATCCTGGCTGAAGATGGCTGATAGCCAGAAACCGGTCCTAGGATGCTTGATTCCAGTCCAGGAAAGACATGGTTTTGGCAGTTCGGGCCGGACTGTTCCAATGAGGCACAGGGTCAAGGCTGATTTGCATATGGCCATGTCTGAACTGGGGTGGTGTGGGGTGCAAAAAAACAATTGATTTAGGCCCAGATCTCTGTACTGGGGTGAATGTATAACATTGTTCTGCATTCTGTCCATCAACTGTTGTTTTGCATTTGTCACCCCGAGTGGGATGGGTATGCTCAGACGTGAGTCTCATGCTTGCCACACCACTGGAGTCAAGCTATCCTGGCTGAAGACGGCTGATAGCCAGAAACCGGTCCTAGGATGCTTGATTCCGGTCCAGGAAAGATATGGTTTTGGCAGTTTGGGCTGGACTGTTCCCATGAGGCACAGGGTCAAGGCTGATTTGCATATGGCCATGTCTGTACTGGGGTGGTGTGGAGTGCAAAAAAACGATGGATTTAGGCCCAGATCTCTGTACTGGGGTGAACGTATGACATTATTCTGCATTCTGTCCATCAACTGTTGTTTTGCATTTGTCAACCCGAGTGGGATGGGTATGCTCAGACGTGAGTCCCATGCTCTCAACACCACTGGAGTCAAGCTAACCTGGCTGAAGACGGCTGATAGCTAGAAACCGGTCCTAGGATGCTTGATTCCGGTCCAGGAAAGACATGGTTTTGGCAGTTCGGGCTGGACTGTTCCCATGAGGCACAGGGTCAAGGCTGATTTACACATTGCCATGTCTGCACTGGGGTGGTGTGGAGTGCAAAAGAGTGATGGATTTAGGCCCAGATCTCTGTACTGGGGTGAATGTATGACATTGTTCTGCATTCTGTCCATCAACTGTTTTTTGCATTTGTCACCCCGACTGGGATGGGTATGCTCAGACATGAGTCCCATGCTCTCCACACCACTGGAGTCAAGCTATCCTGGCTGAAGACGGCTGATAGCCAGAAACCGGTCCTTGGATGCTTGATTCCGGTCCAGGAAAGACATTCTTTTGGCAGTTAGGACTGGACTGATCCCATGAGGCACAGGGTCAAGGCTGAGTTGTATATGGCCATGTCTGAACTGGGGTGGTGTGGAGTGCAAGAAAAGATGGATTTAGGCCCAGATCTCTGTACTGGTGTGAATGTATGACATTGTTCTGCATTCTGTCCATCAACTTTTGTTTTGCATTTGTCACCCCGAGTGGGATGGGTATGCTCAGACGTGAGTCCCATGCTCTCCACACCACTGGAGTCAAGCTATCCTGGCTGAAGACGGCTGATAGCCAGAATCCGGTCCTAGGATGCTTGATTCCGGTCCAGGAAAGACATGGTTTTGGCAGTTAGGGCTGGACTGTTCCCATGAGGCACGGGGTCAAGGCTGATTTGCATATGGCCATGTCTGAACTGGGGTGGTGTGGAGTGCAAAAAAACAATGGATTTAGGCCCAGATCTCTGTACTGGGGTGAATCTATGACATTGTTCTGCATTCTGTCCATCAACTGTTGTTTTGCATTTGTCACCCCGAGTGGGATGGGTATGCTCAGACGTGAGTCCCATGCTCTCCACACCACTGGAGTAAAGCTATCCTGGCTGAAGATGGCTGATAGCCAGAAACCGGTCCTAGGATGCTTGATTCCAGTCCAGGAAAGACATGGTTTTGGCAGTTCGGGCCGGACTGTTCCAATGAGGCACAGGGTCAAGGCTGATTTGCATATGGCCATGTCTGAACTGGGGTGGTGTGGGGTGCAAAAAAACAATTGATTTAGGCCCAGATCTCTGTACTGGGGTGAATGTATAACATTGTTCTGCATTCTGTCCATCAACTGTTGTTTTGCATTTGTCACCCCGAGTGGGATGGGTATGCTCAGACGTGAGTCTCATGCTTGCCACACCACTGGAGTCAAGCTATCCTGGCTGAAGACGGCTGATAGCCAGAAACCGGTCCTAGGATGCTTGATTCCGGTCCAGGAAAGATATGGTTTTGGCAGTTTGGGCTGGACTGTTCCCATGAGGCACAGGGTCAAGGCTGATTTGCATATGGCCATGTCTGTACTGGGGTGGTGTGGAGTGCAAAAAAACGATGGATTTAGGCCCAGATCTCTGTACTGGGGTGAACGTATGACATTATTCTGCATTCTGTCCATCAACTGTTGTTTTGCATTTGTCACCCCGACTGGGATGGGTATGCTCAGACATGAGTCCCATGCTCTCCACACCACTGGAGTCAAGCTATCCTGGCTGAAGACGGCTGATAGCCAGAAACCGGTCCTTGGATGCTTGATTCCGGTCCAGGAAAGACATGCTTTTGGCAGTTAGGACTGGACTGATCCCATGAGGCACAGGGTCAAGGCTGAGTTGTATATGGCCATGTCTGAACTGGGGTGGTGTGGAGTGCAAGAAAAGATGGATTTAGGCCCAGATCTCTGTACTGGTGTGAATGTATGACATTGTTCTGCATTCTGTCCATCAACTTTTGTTTTGCATTTGTCACCCCGAGTGGGATGGGTATGCTCAGACGTGAGTGCCATGCTCTCCACACCACTTCAGTCAAGCTATCCTGGCTGAAGACGGCTGATAGCCAGAAACCGGTCCTAGGATGCTTGATTCTGGTCCAGGAAAGACATGGTTTTGGCAGTGCGGGCTGGACTGTTTCCATGAGGCACAGGGTCAAGGCTGATTTGCATATAGCCATGTCTGTACTGGGGTGGTGTGGAGTGCAAAAAAACGATGGATTTAGGCCCAGATCTCTGTACTGGGGTGAACGTATGACATTGTTCTGCATTCTGTCCATCAACTGTTGTTTTGCATTTGTCTCCCCGAGTAGGATGGGTATGCTCAGACGTAAGTACCATACTCTCCACACCACTGGAGTCAAGCTATCCTGGCTGAAGACAGCTGATAGCCAGAAACTGGTCCTAGGATGCTTGATTCCGGTCCAGGAAAGACATGGTTTTGGCAGTTCGGGCTGGACTGTTCCTATGAGGCACAGGGTCAAGGATGATTTGCATATGGCCATGTCTGTACTGGGGTGGTGTGGAGTGCAAAAAAACGATGGATTTAGGCCAAGATCTCTGTACTGGGGTAAATGTATGACATTGTTCTGCATTCTTTCCATCAACTGTTGTTTTGCATTTGTCACCCCGAGTGGGATGTGTATGCTCAGACGTGAGTGCCATGCTCTCCACACCACTGGAGTCAAGCTATCCTGGCTGAAGACAGCTGATAGCCAGAAACCGGTCCTATGATGCTTGATTCCGGTCCAGGAAAGACATGGTTTTCTCAGTTCGGGCTGGACTGTTCCCATGAGGCACAGGGTCAAGGCTGATTCGCATATGGCCATGTCTGAACTGGGGTGGTGTGGAGTGCAAAAAAAACGATGGATTTAGGCCCAGATCTCTGTACTGGGGTGAATGTATGACATTGTTCTGCATTCTGTCCATCAACTGTTGCTTTGCATTTGTCACCCCGAGTGGGATGGGTATGCTTAGACGTGAGTCCCATGCTCTCCACACCACTGGAGTCAAGCTATCCTGGATGAAGACGGCTGATAGCCAGAAACCGGTTCTAGGATGCTTGATTCCGGTCCAGGAAAGACATGGTTTTGGCAGTTCGGGCTGGACTGTTCCCATGAGGCACAGGGTCAAGGCTGATTTTCATATGGCCATGTCTGAACTGGGGTGGGGTGGAGTACAAAAAAACAATGGATTTAGGCCCAGATCTCTGTACTGGGGTGAATGTATGACATTGTTCTGCATACTGTCCATCAACTGTTGTTTTGCATTTGTCACCCCGAGTAGGATGGGTATGCTCAGACGTGAGTCCCATGCTCTCTACACCACTGGAGTCAAGCTATACTGGCTGAAGACGGCTGATAGCGAGAAACTGGTCCTATGATGCTTGATTCCGATCCAGGATAGACATGGTTTTGGCATTTCGGGCTGGACTGTTCCCATGAGGCACATGGTCAAGGCTGATTTGCATATGGCCATGTCTGAACTGGGGTGGTGTGGAGTGCAAAAAAAATGATGGATTTAGGCCCAGATCTCTGTACTGGGGTGAATGTATGACATTGTTCTGCATTCTGTCCATCAACTGTTGTTTTGCATTTGTCACCCCGACTGGGATGTGTATGCTTAGACATGAGTCCCATGCTCTCCACACCACTGGAGTCAAGCTAACCTGGCTGAAGACGGCTGATAGCCAGAAACCGGTACTAGGATGCTTGATTCCGGTCCAGGAAAGACATGGTTTTGGCAGTTCGGGCTGGACTGTTCCCATGAGGCACAGGGTCAAGGCTGATTTTCATATGGCGATGTCTGAACTGGGGTGGTGTGGAATAAAAAAAACGATGGATTTAGGCCAGATCTCTGTACTGGGGTGAATGTATGACATTGTTCTGCATTCTGTCCATCAACTGTTGTTTTGCATTTGTCAACCCGAGTGGGATGGGTATGCTCAGACGTGAGTCCCATGCTCTCCACACCACTGGAGTCAAGCTATCCTGGCTGAAGACGGCTGATAGCCAGAAACCGGTCCTATGATGCTTGATTCAGGTCCAGGAAAGACATGGTTTTGGCATTTCGGGCTAGACTGTTCCCATGAGGCACAGGGTCAAGGATGATTTGCATATGGCCATGTCTGAACTGGGGTGGTGTGGAGTGCAAAAAAACGATGGATTTAGGCCCAGATCTCTGTACTGGGGTGAATGTATGACATTGGTTTGCATTCTATCCATCAACTGTTGTTTTGCATTTGTCACCCCGAGTGGGATGGGTATCCTCAGACGTGAGTCCCATGCTCTCCACACCACTGGAGTCAAGCTATCCTGGCTGAAGACGGTTGATAGCCAGAAACCGGTCCCAGGATGCTTGATTCCGGTCCAGGAAAGACATGGTTTTGGCAGTTCTGGCTGGACTGTTCCCATGAGGCACAGGGTCAAGGCTGATTTTCATATGCCCATGTCTGAACTGGGGTGGGGTGGAGTACAAAAAAACGATGGATTTAGGCCCAGATATCTGTACTGGGGTGAATGTATGCCATTGTTCTGCATTCTGTCCATCAACTGTTGTTTTGCATTTGTCACCCCGAGTGGGATGGGTATGCTTAGACGTGAGTGCCATGCTCTGCACACCACTGGAGTCAAGCTATCCTGGCTGAAGACGGTTGATAGCCAGAAACCGGTCCTAGGATGCTTGATTCCGTTCCAGGAAAGACATGGTTTTGGCAGTTCGGGCTGGAATGTTCCCATGAGGCACAGGGTCAAGGCTGATTTTCATATGGCCATGTCTGAACTGGGGTGGGGTGGGGTGGAGTACAAAAAAACGATGGAGTTAGGCCCAGATCTCTGTACTGGGGTGAATGTATACCATTGTTCTGCATTCTGTCCATCAACTGTTGTTTTGCATTTGTCACCCCGAGTAGGATGGGCATGCTCAGACATGAGTCCCATGCTCTCTAAACCATTGGAGTCAAGCTATACTGGCTGAAGACGGCTGATAGCCAGAAACTGGTCCTAGGATGCTTGATTCCGGTCCAGAAAAGACATGGTTTTGGCAGTTCGGGCTGGACCTTTCCCATGAGGCACAGGGTCAAGGCTGATTTGCACATGGCTATGTCTGCACTGGGGTGGTGTGGAGTGCAAAAAAGCGATGGATTTAGGCCCAGATCTCTGTACTGGGGTGAATGTATGACATTGTTCTGCATTCTGTCCGTCAACTGTTGTTTTGCATTTGTCACTCCGACTGGGATGTGTATGCTCAGACATGAGTCGCATGCTCTCCACACCACTGGAGTCAAGCTATCCTGGCTGAAGACGGCTGATAGCCAGAAACCGGTCCTAGGATGCTTGATTCTGGTCCAGGAAAGACATGGTTTTGGCAGTGCGGGCTGGACTGTTTCCATGAGGCACAGGGTCAAGGCTGATTTGCATATAGCCATGTCTGTACTGGGGTGGTGTGGAGTGCAAAAAAACGATGGATTTAGGCCCAGATCTCTGTACTGGGGTGAACGTATGACATTGTTCTGCATTCTGTCCATCAACTGTTGTTTTGCATTTGTCTCCCCGAGTAGGATGGGTATGCTCAGACGTGAGTACCATACTCTCCACACCACTGGAGTCAAGCTATCCTGGCTGAAGACAGCTGATAGCCAGAAACTGGTCCTAGGATGCTTGATTCCGGTCCAGGAAAGACATGGTTTTGGCAGTTCGGGCTGGACTGTTCCTATGAGGCACAGGGTCAAGGATGATTTGCATATGGCCATGTCTGTACTGGGGTGGTGTGGAGTGCAAAAAAACGATGGATTTAGGCCAAGATCTCTGTACTGGGGTAAATGTATGACATTGTTCTGCATTCTTTCCATCAACTGTTGTTTTGCATTTGTCACCCCGAGTGGGATGTGTATGCTCAGACGTGAGTGCCATGCTCTCCACACCACTGGAGTCAAGCTATCCTGGCTGAAGACAGCTGATAGCCAGAAACCGGTCCTATGATGCTTGATTCCGGTCCAGGAAAGACATGGTTTTCTCAGTTCGGGCTGGACTGTTCCCATGAGGCACAGGGTCAAGGCTGATTCGTATATGGCCATGTCTGAACTGGGGTGGTGTGGAGTGCAAAAAAAACGATGGATTTAGGCCCAGATCTCTGTACTGGGGTGAATGTATGACATTGTTCTGCATTCTGTCCATCAACTGTTGCTTTGCATTTGTCACCCCGAGTGGGATGGGTATGCTTAGACGTGAGTCCCATGCTCTCCACACCACTGGAGTCAAGCTATCCTGGATGAAGACGGCTGATAGCCAGAAACCGGTTCTAGGATGCTTGATTCCGGTCCAGGAAAGACATGGTTTTGGCAGTTCGGGCTGGACTGTTCCCATGAGGCACAGGGTCAAGGCTGATTTTCATATGGCCATGTCTGAACTGGGGTGGGGTGGAGTACAAAAAAACAATGGATTTAGGCCCAGATCTCTGTACTGGGGTGAATGTATGACATTGTTCTGCATACTGTCCATCAACTGTTGTTTTGCATTTGTCACCCCGAGTAGGATGGGTATGCTCAGACGTGAGTCCCATGCTCTCTACACCACTGGAGTCAAGCTATACTGGCTGAAGACGGCTGATAGCGAGAAACTGGTCCTATGATGCTTGATTCCGATCCAGGATAGACATGGTTTTGGCATTTCGGGCTGGACTGTTCCCATGAGGCACATGGTCAAGGCTGATTTGCATATGGCCATGTCTGAACTGGGGTGGTGTGGAGTGCAAAAAAAATGATGGATTTAGGCCCAGATCTCTGTACTGGGGTGAATGTATGACATTGTTCTGCATTCTGTCCATCAACTGTTGTTTTGCATTTGTCACCCCGAGTGGGATGGGTATGCTTAGATGTGAGTCCCATGCTCTCCACACCACTGGAGTCAAGCTATCCTGGCTGAAGACGGCTGATAGCCAGAAACCGGTCCTAGGATGCTTGATTCCGGTCCAAGAACAACATGCATTTGGCAGTTCGGGCTAGACTGTTACCATAAGGCACAGGTTTAAGGCTGATTTTCATATGGACATGTCTGAACTGGGGTGGTGTGGAGTACAAAAAAACAATGGATTTAGGCCCAGATCTCTGTACTGGGGTGAATCTATGACATTGTTCTGCATTCTGTCCATCAACTGTTGTTTTGCATTTGTCACCCCGAGTGGGATGGGTATGCTCAGACGTGAGTCTCATGCTTGCCACACCACTGGAGTCAAGCTATCCTGGCTGAAGACGGCTGATAGCCAGAAACCGGTCCTAGGATGCTTGATTCCGGTCCAGGAAAGATATGGTTTTGGCAGTTTGGGCTGGACTGTTCCCATGAGGCACAGGGTCAAGGCTGATTTGCATATGGCCATGTCTGTACTGGGGTGGTGTGGAGTGCAAAAAAACGATGGATTTAGGCCCAGATCTCTGTACTGGGGTGAACGTATGACATTATTCTGCATTCTGTCCATCAACTGTTGTTTTGCATTTGTCAACCCGAGTGGGATGGGTATGCTCAGACGTGAGTCCCATGCTCTCAACACCACTGGAGTCAAGCTAACCTGGCTGAAGACGGCTGATAGCTAGAAACCGGTCCTAGGATGCTTGATTCCGGTCCAGGAAAGACATGGTTTTGGCAGTTCGGGCTGGACTGTTCCCATGAGGCACAGGGTCAAGGCTGATTTACACATTGCCATGTCTGCACTGGGGTGGTGTGGAGTGCAAAAGAGTGATGGATTTAGGCCCAGATCTCTGTACTGGGGTGAATGTATGACATTGTTCTGCATTCTGTCCATCAACTGTTTTTTGCATTTGTCACCCCGACTGGGATGGGTATGCTCAGACATGAGTCCCATGCTCTCCACACCACTGGAGTCAAGCTATCCTGGCTGAAGACGGCTGATAGCCAGAAACCGGTCCTTGGATGCTTGATTCCGGTCCAGGAAAGACATTCTTTTGGCAGTTAGGACTGGACTGATCCCATGAGGCACAGGGTCAAGGCTGAGTTGTATATGGCCATGTCTGAACTGGGGTGGTGTGGAGTGCAAGAAAAGATGGATTTAGGCCCAGATCTCTGTACTGGTGTGAATGTATGACATTGTTCTGCATTCTGTCCATCAACTTTTGTTTTGCATTTGTCACCCCGAGTGGGATGGGTATGCTCAGACGTGAGTCCCATGCTCTCCACACCACTGGAGTCAAGCTATCCTGGCTGAAGACGGCTGATAGCCAGAATCCGGTCCTAGGATGCTTGATTCCGGTCCAGGAAAGACATGGTTTTGGCAGTTAGGGCTGGACTGTTCCCATGAGGCACGGGGTCAAGGCTGATTTGCATATGGCCATGTCTGAACTGGGGTGGTGTGGAGTGCAAAAAAACAATGGATTTAGGCCCAGATCTCTGTACTGGGGTGAATCTATGACATTGTTCTGCATTCTGTCCATCAACTGTTGTTTTGCATTTGTCACCCCGAGTGGGATGGGTATGCTCAGACGTGAGTCCCATGCTCTCCACACCACTGGAGTAAAGCTATCCTGGCTGAAGATGGCTGATAGCCAGAAACCGGTCCTAGGATGCTTGATTCCAGTCCAGGAAAGACATGGTTTTGGCAGTTCGGGCCGGACTGTTCCAATGAGGCACAGGGTCAAGGCTGATTTGCATATGGCCATGTCTGAACTGGGGTGGTGTGGGGTGCAAAAAAACAATTGATTTAGGCCCAGATCTCTGTACTGGGGTGAATGTATAACATTGTTCTGCATTCTGTCCATCAACTGTTGTTTTGCATTTGTCACCCCGAGTGGGATGGGTATGCTCAGACGTGAGTCTCATGCTTGCCACACCACTGGAGTCAAGCTATCCTGGCTGAAGACGGCTGATAGCCAGAAACCGGTCCTAGGATGCTTGATTCCGGTCCAGGAAAGATATGGTTTTGGCAGTTTGGGCTGGACTGTTCCCATGAGGCACAGGGTCAAGGCTGATTTGCATATGGCCATGTCTGTACTGGGGTGGTGTGGAGTGCAAAAAAACGATGGATTTAGGCCCAGATCTCTGTACTGGGGTGAACGTATGACATTATTCTGCATTCTGTCCATCAACTGTTGTTTTGCATTTGTCACCCCGACTGGGATGGGTATGCTCAGACATGAGTCCCATGCTCTCCACACCACTGGAGTCAAGCTATCCTGGCTGAAGACGGCTGATAGCCAGAAACCGGTCCTTGGATGCTTGATTCCGGTCCAGGAAAGACATGCTTTTGGCAGTTAGGACTGGACTGATCCCATGAGGCACAGGGTCAAGGCTGAGTTGTATATGGCCATGTCTGAACTGGGGTGGTGTGGAGTGCAAGAAAAGATGGATTTAGGCCCAGATCTCTGTACTGGTGTGAATGTATGACATTGTTCTGCATTCTGTCCATCAACTTTTGTTTTGCATTTGTCACCCCGAGTGGGATGGGTATGCTCAGACGTGAGTCCCATGCTCTCCACACCACTGGAGTCAAGCTATCCTGGCTGAAGACGGCTGATAGCCAGAATCCGGTCCTAGGATGCTTGATTCCGGTCCAGGAAAGACATGGTTTTGGCAGTTAGGGCTGGACTGTTCCCATGAGGCACGGGGTCAAAGCTGATTTGCATATGGCCATGTCTGAACTGGGGTGGTGTGGAGTGCAAAAAAACAATGGATTTAGTCCCAGATCTCTGTACTGGGGTGAATGTATACCATTGTTCTGCATTCTGTCCATCAACTGTTGTTTTGCATTTGTTACCCCGAGTGGGATGGGTATGCTCAGACGTGAGTCCCATGCTCGCCACACCACTGGAGTCAAGCTATCCTGGCTGAAGACGGCTAATAGCCAGAAACCGGTCCTAGGATGCTTGATTCCGGTCCAGGAAAGACATGGCTTTGGCAGTTCGGGCTGGACTGTTCCCATGACGCACAGGGTCAAGGCTGATTTGCATATGGCCATGTCTGTACTGGGGTGGTGTGGAGTGCAAAAAAAAGATGGATTTAGGCCCAGATCTCTGTACTGGGGTGAATGTATGACATTGTTCTGCATTCTGTCCATCAACTGTTGTTTTGCATTTGTCACCCCGAGTAGGATGTGTATGTTCAGACATGAGTCCCATGCTCTCCACACCACTGGAGTCAAGCTATACTGGCTGAAGACGGCTGATAGCCAGAAACCGGTCCTATGGTGCTTGATTCCGGTCCAGGATAGACATGGTTTTGGTATTTCGGGCTGGACTGTTCCCATGAGGCACAGGGTCAAGGCTGATTTGCATATGGCCATGTCTGCACTAGGGTGGTGTGGAGTGCAAAAAAACGATGGATTTAGGCCCAGATCTCTGTACTGGGGTGAATGTATGACATTGTTCTGCATTCTGTCCATCAACTGTTGTTTTACATTTGTCACCCGGAGTGCGATGGGTATGCTCAGACGTGAGTCCCATGCTCTCCACACCACTGGAGTCAAGCTATCCTGGCTGAAGACGGCTGATAGCCAGAAACTGGTCCTAGGATGCTTGATTCCGGTCCAGGAAAGACATGGTTTTGGCAGTTCGGGCTGGACTGAACTCATGAGGCTCAGGGTCAAGGCTGATTTGCACATGGCCATGTCTGAACTGGGCTGGTGTGGAGTGGAAAAAAACAATGGATTTAGGCCCAGATCTCTGTACTGGGGTGAATGTATGACATTGTTCTGCATTCTGCCCATCAACTGTTGTTTTGCATTTGTCCCCCTGAGTGGGATGGGTATGCTCACACGTGAGTCCCATGCTCTCCACACCACTGGAGTCAAGTTATCCTGGCTGAAGCCGGCTGATAGCCAGAAACCGGTCCTAGGATGCTAGATTCCGGTCCAGGAAAGACATGGTTTTGGTAGTTTGGGCTGGACTGTTCCCATGAGGCACAGGGTCAAAGCTGATCTGCACATGGCCATGTCTGAACTGGGTGGTATGGAGTGCAAAAAAACATGGATTTAGGCCTAGATCTCTGTACTGGGGTGAATGTATGACATTGTTCTGCATTCTGGCCATAAAGTTTTGTTTTGCATTTGTCACCCCGAGTGGGATGGGTATGCTCAGACGTGAGTCCCATGCTCTCCACACCACTGGAGTCAAGCTATCCTGGCTGAAGACGGCTGATATCCAGAAACCTGTCCAAGGATGCTTGATTCCGGTCCAGGAAAGACATGGTTTTGGCAGTTCGGGCTTGACTGTTCCCATGAGGCACAGGGTAAAGGCTGATTTGCATATGGCCATGTCTGAACTGCGGTGGTGTGGATTGCAAAAAAAACATGGATTTAGGTCCAGATCTCTGTACTGGGGTGAATGTATGACATTGTTCTGCATTCTGTCCATCAACTGTTGTTTTGCATTTGTCACTGCGAGTGGGATGGGTATGCTCAGACGTGAGTCCCATGCTCTCCACACCACTGGAGACAAGCTATCCTGGCTGAAGACAGCTGATAGCCAGAAACCGGTACTAGGATGCTTGATTCCGGTCCAGGAAAGACATGGTTTTGGCAGTTCGGGCTGGACTGTTCCCATGAGGCACAGGGTCAAGGCTGATTTGCATATGGCCATGTCTGTACTGGGGTGGTGTGGAGTGCAAAAAAACGATGGATTTAGGACCAGTTCTCTGTACTGGGGTGAATGTATGACATTGTTCTGCATTCTGCCCATCAACTGTTGTTTTGCATTTGTCACCCCGAGTGGGATGGGTATGCTCAGACGTGAGTCCCATGCTCTCCACACCACTGGAGTCAAGTTATCCTGGCTGAAGACGGCTGATAGCCAGATACCGGTCCTATGATGCTTGATTCCGGTCCAGGAAAGACATGGTTTTCTCAGTTCGGGCTGGACTGTTCCCATGAGGCACAGGGTCAAGGCTGATTCGCATATGGCCATGTCTGAACTGGGGTGGTGTGGAGTGCAAAAAAAACGATGGATTTAGGCCCAGATCTCTGTACTGGGGTGAATGTATGACATTGTTCTGCATTCTGTCCATCAACTGTTGCTTTGCATTTGTCACCCCGAGTGGGATGGGTATGCTTAGACGTGAGTCCCATGCTCTCCACACCACTGGAGTCAAGCTATCCTGGATGAAGACGGCTGATAGCCAGAAACCGGTTCTAGGATGCTTGATTCCGGTCCAGGAAAGACATGGTTTTGGCAGTTCGGGCTGGACTGTTCCCATGAGGCACAGGGTCAAGGCTGATTTTCATATGGCCATGTCTGAACTGGGGTGGGGTGGAGTACAAAAAAACAATGGATTTAGGCCCAGATCTCTGTACTGGGGTGAATGTATGACATTGTTCTGCATACTGTCCATCAACTGTTGTTTTGCATTTGTCACCCCGAGTAGGATGGGTATGCTCAGACGTGAGTCCCATGCTTGCCACACCACTGGAGTCAAGCTATCCTGGCTGAAGACGGCTGATAGCCAGAAACCGGTCCTAGGATGCTTGATTCCGGTCCAGGAAAGACATGGTTTTGGCAGTTTGGGCTGGACTGTTCCCATGAGGCACAGGGTCAAGGCTCATTTACACATTGCCATGTCTGCACTGGGGTGGTGTGGAGTGCAAAAGAGTGATGGATTTAGGCCAGATCTCTGTACTGGGGTGAATGTATGACATTGTTCTGCATTCTGTCCATCAACTGTTGTTTTGCATTTGTCACCCCGACTGGGATGGGTATGCTCAGACATGAGTCCCATGCTCTCCACACCACTGAAGTCAAGCTATCCTGGCTGAAGACGGCTGATAGCCAGAAACCGGTCCTTGGATGCTTGATTCCGGTCCAGGAAAGACATGCTTTTGGCAGTTAGGGCTGGACTGTTCCCATGAGGCACAGGGTCAAGGCTGAGTTGTATATGGCCATGTCTGAACTGTGGTGGTGTGGAGTGCAAGAAAAGATGGATTTAGGCCCAGATCTCTGTACTGGGGTGAATGTATGACATTGTTCTGCATTCTGTCCATCAACTTTTGTTTTGCATTTGTCACCCCGAGTGGGATGGGTATGCTCAGACGTGAGTCCCATGCTCTCCACACCACTGGAGTCAAGCTATCCTGGCTGAAGACGGCTGATAGCCAAAATCCGGTCCTAGGATGCTTGATTCCGGTCCAGGAAAGACATGGTTTTGGCAGTTAGGGCTGGACTGTTCCCATGAGGCACGGGGTCAAGGCTGATTTGCATATGGCCATGTCTGAACTGGGGTGGTGTGGAGTACAAAAAAAAAATGGATTTAGTCCCAGATCTCTGTACTGGGGTGAATGTATACCATTGTTCTGCATTCTGTCCATCAACTGTTGTTTTGCATTTGTTACCCCGAGTGGGATGGGTATGCTCAGACGTGAGTCCCATGCTCGCCACACCACTGGAGTCAAGCTATCCTGGCTGAAGACGGCTGATAGCCAGAAACCGGTCCTAGGATGCTTGATTACGGTCCAGGAAAGACATGGCTTTGGCAGTTCGGGCTGGACTGTTCCCATGACTCACAGGGTCAAGGCTGATTTGCATATGGCCATGTCTGTACTGGGGTGGTGTGGAGTGCAAAAAAAAGATGGATTTAGGCCCAGATCTCTGTACTGGGGTGAATGTATGACATTGTTCTGCATTCTGTCCATCAACTGTTGTTTTGCATTTGTCACCCCGAGTAGGATGGGTATGTTCAGACATGAGTCCCATGCTCTCCACACCACTGGAGTCAAGCTATACTGGCTGAAGACGGCTGATAGCCAGAAACCGGTCCTATGATGCTTGATTCCGGTCCAGGATAGACATGGTTTTGGTATTTCGGGCTGGACTGTTCCCATGAGGCACAGGGTCAAGGCTGATTTGCATATGGCCATGTCTGCACTAGGGTGGTGTGGAGTGCAAAAAAACGATGGATTTAGGCCCAGATCTCTGTACTGGGGGGATTGAATGACATTGTTCTGCATTCTGTCCATCAACTGTTGTTTTACATTTGTCACCCGGAGTGCGATGGGTATGCTCAGACGTGAGTCCCATGCTCTCCACACCACTGGAGTCAAGCTATCCTGGCTGAAGACGGCTGATAGCCAGAAACTGGTCCTAGGATGCTTGATTCCGGTCCAGGAAAGACATGGTTTTGGCAGTTCGGGCTGGACTGAACTCATGAGGCTCAGGGTCAAGGCTGATTTGCACATGGCCATGTCTGAACTGGGCTGGTGTGGAGTGGAAAAAAACAATGGATTTAGGCCCAGATCTCTGTACTGGGGTGAATGTATGACATTGTTCTGCATTCTGCCCATCAACTGTTGTTTTGCATTTGTCACCCCGAGTGGGATGGGTATGCTCAGACGTGAGTCCCATGCTCTCCACACCACTGGAGTCAAGTTATCCTGGCTGAAGCCGGCTGATAGCCAGAAACCGGTCCTAGGATGCTAGATTCCGGTCCAGGAAAGACATGGTTTTGGTAGTTTGGGCTGGACTGTTCCCATGAGGCACAGGGTCAAAGCTGATCTGCACATGGCCATGTCTGAACTGGGGTGGTATGGAGTGCAAAAAACATGGAGTTAGGCCTAGATCTCTGTACTGGGGTGAATGTATGACATTGTTCTGCATTCTGGCCATAAAGTTTTGTTTTGCATTTGTCACCCCGAGTGGGATGGGTATGCTCAGACGTGAGTCCCATGCTCTCCACACCACTGGAGTCAAGCTATCCTGGCTGAAGACGGCTGATAGCCAGAAACCGGTCCTAGGATGCTTGATTCCGGTCCAGGAAAGACATGGTTTTGGCAGTTCGGGCTGGACTGTTCCCATGAGGCACAGGGTCAAGGTTGATTTGCATATGGCCATGTCTGTACTGGGGTGGTGTGGAGTGCAAAAAAACGATGGATTTAGGACCAGTTCTCTGTACTGGGGTGAATGTATGACATTGTTCTGCATTCTGCCCATCAACTGTTGTTTTGCATTTGTCACCCCGAGTGGGATGAGTATGCTCAGACGTGAGTCCCATGCTCTCCACACCACTGGAGTCAAGCTATCCTGGCTGAAGACGGCCGATAGCCAGAAACCTGTCCAAGGATGCTTGATTCCGGTCCAGGAAAGACATGATTTTGGCAGTTCGGGCTTGACTGTTCCCATGAGGCACAGGGTGAAGGCTGATTTGCATATGGCCATGTCTGAACTGCAGTGGTGTGGATTGCAAAAAAAAACATGGATTTAGGTCCAGATCTCTGTACTGGGGTGAATGTATGACATTGTTCTGCATTCTGTCCATCAACTGTTGTTTTGCATTTGTCACCGCGAGTGGGATATGTATGCTCAGACGTGAGTCCCATGCTCTCCACACCACTGGAGACAAGCTATCCTGGCTGAAGACGGCTGATAGCCAGAAACCGGTCCTACGATGCTTGATTCCGGTCCAGGAAAGACATGGTTTTTGCAGTTCGGGCTGGACTGTTCCCATGAGGCACAGGGTCAAGGCTGATTTGCATATGGCCATGTCTGTACTGGGGTGGTGTGGAGTGCAAAAAAAAGATGGATTTAGGCCCAGATCTCTGTACTGGGGTGAATGTATGACATTGTTCTGCATTCTGTCCATCAACTGTTGTTTTGCATTTGTCACCCCGAGTAGGATGGGTATGTTCAGACATGAGTCCTATGCTCTCCACACCACTGGAGTCAAGCTATCCTGGCTGAAGACGGCTGATAGCCAGAAACTGGTCCTAGGATGCTTGATTCCGGTCCAGGAAAGACATGGTTATGGCAGTTCGGGCTGGACTGAACTCATGAGGCTCAGGGTCAAGGCTGATTTGCACATGGCCATGTCTGAACTGGGCTGGTGTGGAGTGGAAAAAAATAATGGATTTAGGCCCAGATCTCTGTACTGGGGTGAATGTATGACATTGTTCTGCATTCTGTCCATCAACTGTTGTTTTACATTTGTCACCCGGAGTGCGATGGGTATGCTCAGACGTGAGTCCCATGCTCTCCACACCACTGGAGTCAAGTTATCCTGGCTGAAGCCGGCTGATAGCCAGAAACCGGTCCTAGGATGCTAGATTCCGGTCCAGGAAAGACATGGTTTTGGTAGATTGGGCTGGACTGTTCCCATGAGGCACAGGGTCAAAGCTGATCTGCACATGGCCATGTCTGAACTGGGGTGGTATGGAGTGCAAAAAAACATGGATTTAGGCCTAGATCTCTGTACTGGGGTGAATGTATGACATTGTTCTGCATTCTGGCCATAAAGTTTTGTTTTGCATTTGTCACCCCGAGTGGGATGGGTATGCTCAGACGTGAGTCCCATGCTCTCCACACCACTGGAGTCAAGACGGCTGATAGCCAGAAACCTGTCCAAGGATGCTTGATTCCGGTCCAGGAAAGACATGGTTTTGGCAGTTCGGGTTTGACTGTTCCCATGAGGCACAGGGTAAAGGCTGATTTGCATATGGCCATGTCTGAACTGCGGTGGTGTGGACTGCAAAAAAAACATGGATTTAGGTCCAGATCTCTGTACTGGGGTGAATGTATGACATTGTTCTGCATTCTGTCCATCAACTGTTGTTTTGCATTTGTCACTGCGAGTGGGATGGGTATGCTCAGACGTGAGTCCCATGCTCTCCACACCACTGGAGACAAGCTATCCTGGCTGAAGACGGCTGATAGCCAGAAACCGGTCCTAGGATGCTTGATTCCGGTCCAGGAAAGACATGGTTTTGGCAGTTCGGGCTGGACTGTTCCCATGAGGCACAGGGTCAAGGCTGATTTGCATATGGCCATGTCTGTACTGGGGTGGTGTGGAGTGCAAAAAAACGATGGATTTAGGACCAGTTCTCTGTACTAGGGTGAATGTATGACATTGTTCTGCATTCTGCCCATCAACTGTTGTTTTGCATTTGTCACCCCGAGTGGGATGGGTATGCTCAGACGTGAGTCTCATGCTCTCCACACCACTGGAGTCAAGTTATCCTGGCTGAAGACGGCTGATAGCCAGATACCGGTCCTAAGATGCTTGATTCCGGTCCAGGAAAGACATGGTTTTCTCAGTTCGGGCTGGACTGTTCCCATGAGGCACAGGGTCAAGGCTGATTCGCATATGGCCATGTCTGAACTGGGGTGGTGTGGAGTGCAAAAAAACGATGGATTTAGGACCAGTTCTCTGTACTGGGGTGAATGTATGACATTGTTCTGCATTCTGCCCATCAACTGTTGTTTTGCATTTGTCACCCCGAGTGGGATGGGTATGCTCAGACGTGAGGCCCATGCTCTCCACACCACTGGAGTCAAGCTATCCTGGCTGAAGACGGCTGATAGCCAGAAACCTGTCCAAGGATGCTTGATTCCGGTCCAGGAAAGACATGGTTTTGGCAGTTCGGGCTTGACTGTTCCCATGAGGCACAGGGTGAAGGCTGATTTGCATATGGCCATGTCTGAACTGCAGTGGTGTGGATTGCAAAAAAAACATGGATTTAGGTCCAGATCTCTGTACTGGGGTGAATGTATGACATTGTTCTGCATTCTGTCCATCAACTGTTGTTTTGCATTTGTCACCGCGAGTGGGATATGTATGCTCAGACGTGAGTCCCATGCTCTCCACACCACTGGAGACAAGCTATCCTGGCTGAAGACGGCTGATAGCCAGAAACCGGTCCTAGGATGCTTGATTCCGGTCCAGGAAAGACATGGTTTTGGCAGTTCGGGCTGGACTGTTCCCATGAGGCACAGGGTCAAGGCTGATTTGCATATGGCCATGTCTGTACTGGGGTGGTGTGGAGGGCAAAAAAAGGATGGATTTAGGCCCAGATCTCTGTACTGGGGTAAATGTATGACATTGTTCTGCATTCTTTCCATCAACTGTTGTTTTGCATTTGTCACCCCGAGTGGGATGGGTATGCTCAGACATGAGTCCCATGCTATCCACACCACTGGAGTCAAGCTATCCTGGCTGAAGACGGCTGATAACCAGATACCGGTCCTATGATGCTTGATTCCGGTCCAGGAAAGACATGGTTTTCTCAGTTCGGGCTGGACTGTTCCCATGAGGCACAGGGTCAAGGCTGATTCGCATATGGCCATGTCTGAACTGGGGTGGTGTGGAGTGCAAAAAAACGATGGATTTAGGACCAGTTCTCTGTACTGGGGTGAATGTATGACATTGTTCTGCATTCTGCCCATCAAATGTTGTTTTGCATTTGTCACCCCAAGTGGGATGGGTATGCTCAGACGTGAGTCCCATGCTCTCCACACCACTGGAGTCAAGTTATCCTGGCTGAAGACGGCTGATAGCCAGAAACCTGTCCAAGGATGCTTGATTCCGGTCCAGGAAAGACATGGTTTTGGCAATTCGGGCTTGACTGTTCCCATGAGGCACAGGGTGAAGGCTGATTTGCATATGGCCATGTCTGAACTGCGGTGGTGTGGATTGGAAAAAAAACATGGATTTAGGTCCAGATCTCTGTACTGGGGTGAATGTATGACATTGTTCCGCATTCTGTCTATCAACTGTTGTTTTGCATTTGTCACCGCGAGTGGGATGGGTATGCTCAGATGTGAGTCCCATGCTCTCCACACCACTGGAGACAAGCTATCCTGGCTGAAGATGGCTGATAGCCAGAAACCAGTCCTAGGATGCTTGATTCCGGTCCAGGAAAGTCATGGTTTTGGCAGTTCGGGCTGGACTGTTCCCATGAGGCACAGGGTCAAGGCTGATTTGCATATGGCCATGTCTGTACTGGGTGACGATGGATTTAGGCCCAGATCTCTGTACTGGGGTGAATGTATGACATTGTTCTGCATTCTGTCCATCAACTGTTGTTTTGCATTTGTCACCCAGAGTGGGATGGGTATGCTCAGACGTGAGTCCCATGCTCCCCTTATCACTGGAGTCAAGTTATCCTGGCTGAATACGGCTGATAGCCATAAACCGGTCCTAGGATGCTTGATTCCGGTCCAGGAAAGACATGGTTTTGGTAGTTTGGGCTGGACTGTTCCCATGAGGCACAGGGGCAAGGCTGATTTGCACATGGCCATGTCTGAATTAGGGTGGTGTGGAGTGCAAAAAAACGATGGATGTAGGCCCAGATCTCTGTACTGGGGTGAATGTATGACTTTGTTCTGTATTCTGTCCATCAACTGTTGTTTTGCATTTGTCACCCCGAGTGGGATGGGTATGCTCAGAAGTGAGTCCCATGCTCTCCACACCACTGGAGTCAAGCTATCATGGCTGAAGATGGCTGATAGCCTGAAACTGGTCCTAGGATGCTTGATTCCGGTCCAGAAAAGACATGGTTTTGGCAGTTCGGGCTGGACCTTTCCCATGAGGCACAGGGTCAAGGCTGATTTGCACATGGCTATGTCTGCACTGGGGTGGTGTGGAGTGCAAAAAAGCGATGGATTTAGGCCCAGATCTCTGTACTGGGGTGAATGTATGACATTGTTCTGCATTCTGTCCGTCAACTGTTGTTTTGCATTTGTCACTCCGACTGGGATGTGTATGCTCAGACATGAGTCGCATGATCTCCACACCACTGGAGTCAAGCTATCCTGGCTGAAGACGGCTGATAGCCAGAAACCGGTCCTAGGATGCTTGATTCTGGTCCAGGAAAGACATGGTTTTGGCAGTGCGGGCTGGACTGTTTCCATGAGGCACAGGGTCAAGGCTGATTTGCATATAGCCATGTCTGTACTGGGGTGGTGTGGAGTGCAAAAAAACGATGGATTTAGGCCCAGATCTCTGTACTGGGGTGAACGTATGACATTGTTCTGCATTCTGTCCATCAACTGTTGTTTTGCATTTGTCTCCCCGAGTAGGATGGGTATGCTCAGACGTGAGTACCATACTCTCCACACCACTGGAGTCAAGCTATCCTGGCTGAAGACAGCTGATAGCCAGAAACTGGTCCTAGGATGCTTGATTCCGGTCCAGGAAAGACATGGTTTTGGCAGTTCGGGCTGGACTGTTCCTATGAGGCACAGGGTCAAGGATGATTTGCATATGGCCATGTCTGTACTGGGGTGGTGTGGAGTGCAAAAAAACGATGGATTTAGGCCAAGATCTCTGTACTGGGGTAAATGTATGACATTGTTCTGCATTCTTTCCATCAACTGTTGTTTTGCATTTGTCACCCCGAGTGGGATGTGTATGCTCAGACGTGAGTGCCATGCTCTCCACACCACTGGAGTCAAGCTATCCTGGCTGAAGACAGCTGATAGCCAGAAACCGGTCCTATGATGCTTGATTCCGGTCCAGGAAAGACATGGTTTTCTCAGTTCGGGCTGGACTGTTCCCATGAGGCACAGGGTCAAGGCTGATTCGTATATGGCCATGTCTGAACTGGGGTGGTGTGGAGTGCAAAAAAAACGATGGATTTAGGCCCAGATCTCTGTACTGGGGTGAATGTATGACATTGTTCTGCATTCTGTCCATCAACTGTTGCTTTGCATTTGTCACCCCGAGTGGGATGGGTATGCTTAGACGTGAGTCCCATGCTCTCCACACCACTGGAGTCAAGCTATCCTGGATGAAGACCTCTGATAGCCAGAAACCGGTTCTAGGATGCTTGATTCCGGTCCAGGAAAGACATGGTTTTGGCAGTTCGGGCTGGACTGTTCCCATGAGGCACAGGGTCAAGGCTGATTTTCATATGGCCATGTCTGAACTGGGGTGGGGTGGAGTACAAAAAAACAATGGATTTAGGCCCAGATCTCTGTACTGGGGTGAATGTATGACATTGTTCTGCATACTGTCCATCAACTGTTGTTTTGCATTTGTCACCCCGAGTAGGATGGGTATGCTCAGACGTGAGTCCCATGCTCTCTACACCACTGGAGTCAAGCTATACTGGCTGAAGACGGCTGATAGCGAGAAACTGGTCCTATGATGCTTGATTCCGATCCAGGATAGACATGGTTTTGGCATTTCGGGCTGGACTGTTCCCATGAGGCACATGGTCAAGGCTGATTTGCATATGGCCATGTCTGAACTGGGGTGGTGTGGAGTGCAAAAAAAATGATGGATTTAGGCCCAGATCTCTGTACTGGGGTGAATGTATGACATTGTTCTGCATTCTGTCCATCAACTGTTGTTTTGCATTTGTCACCCCGAGTGGGATGGGTATGCTTAGATGTGAGTCCCATGCTCTCCACACCACTGGAGTCAAGCTATCCTGGCTGAAGACGGCTGATAGCCAGAAACCGGTCCTAGGATGCTTGATTCCGGTCCAAGAACGACATGCATTTGGCAGTTCGGGCTAGACTGTTACCATAAGGCACAGGTTTAAGGCTGATTTTCATATGGACATGTCTGAACTGGGGTGGTGTGGAGTACAAAAAAACAATGGATTTAGGCCCAGATCTCTGTACTGGGGTGAATCTATGACATTGTTCTGCATTCTGTCCATCAACTGTTGTTTTGCATTTGTCACCCCGAGTGGGATGGGTATGCTCAGACGTGAGTCTCATGCTTGCCACACCACTGGAGTCAAGCTATCCTGGCTGAAGACGGCTGATAGCCAGAAACCGGTCCTAGGATGCTTGATTCCGGTCCAGGAAAGATATGGTTTTGGCAGTTTGGGCTGGACTGTTCCCATGAGGCACAGGGTCAAGGCTGATTTGCATATGGCCATGTCTGTACTGGGGTGGTGTGGAGTGCAAAAAAACGATGGATTTAGGCCCAGATCTCTGTACTGGGGTGAACGTATGACATTATTCTGCATTCTGTCCATCAACTGTTGTTTTGCATTTGTCAACCCGAGTGGGATGGGTATGCTCAGACGTGAGTCCCATGCTCTCAACACCACTGGAGTCAAGCTAACCTGGCTGAAGACGGCTGATAGCTAGAAACCGGTCCTAGGATGCTTGATTCCGGTCCAGGAAAGACATGGTTTTGGCAGTTCGGGCTGGACTGTTCCCATGAGGCACAGGGTCAAGGCTGATTTACACATTGCCATGTCTGCACTGGGGTGGTGTGGAGTGCAAAAGAGTGATGGATTTAGGCCCAGATCTCTGTACTGGGGTGAATGTATGACATTGTTCTGCATTCTGTCCATCAACTGTTTTTTGCATTTGTCACCCCGACTGGGATGGGTATGCTCAGACATGAGTCCCATGCTCTCCACACCACTGGAGTCAAGCTATCCTGGCTGAAGACGGCTGATAGCCAGAATCCGGTCCTAGGATGCTTGATTCCGGTCCAGGAAAGACATGGTTTTGGCAGTTAGGGCTGGACTGTTCCCATGAGGCACGGGGTCAAGGCTGATTTGCATATGGCCATGTCTGAACTGGGGTGGTGTGGAGTGCAAAAAAACAATGGATTTAGGCCCAGATCTCTGTACTGGGGTGAATCTATGACATTGTTCTGCATTCTGTCCATCAACTGTTGTTTTGCATTTGTCACCCCGAGTGGGATGGGTATGCTCAGACGTGAGTCCCATGCTCTCCACACCACTGGAGTAAAGCTATCCTGGCTGAAGATGGCTGATAGCCAGAAACCGGTCCTAGGATGCTTGATTCCAGTCCAGGAAAGACATGGTTTTGGCAGTTCGGGCCGGACTGTTCCAATGAGGCACAGGGTCAAGGCTGATTTGCATATGGCCATGTCTGAACTGGGGTGGTGTGGGGTGCAAAAAAACAATTGATTTAGGCCCAGATCTCTGTACTGGGGTGAATGTATAACATTGTTCTGCATTCTGTCCATCAACTGTTG
The DNA here is from genome assembly GCF_964263255.1 of Lissotriton vulgaris. Lineage (NCBI taxonomy): Eukaryota > Metazoa > Chordata > Amphibia > Caudata > Salamandridae > Lissotriton > Lissotriton vulgaris. The sequence goes on along the minus strand of NC_141695.1, from coordinate 809,788,795 downwards.
TTTTGCATTTGTCACCCCGAGTGGGATGGGTATGCTCAGACGTGAGTCTCATGCTTGCCACACCACTGGAGTCAAGCTATCCTGGCTGAAGACGGCTGATAGCCAGAAACCGGTCCTAGGATGCTTGATTCCGGTCCAGGAAAGATATGGTTTTGGCAGTTTGGGCTGGACTGTTCCCATGAGGCACAGGGTCAAGGCTGATTTGCATATGGCCATGTCTGTACTGGGGTGGTGTGGAGTGCAAAAAAACGATGGATTTAGGCCCAGATCTCTGTACTGGGGTGAACGTATGACATTATTCTGCATTCTGTCCATCAACTGTTGTTTTGCATTTGTCAACCCGAGTGGGATGGGTATGCTCAGACGTGAGTCCCATGCTCTCAACACCACTGGAGTCAAGCTAACCTGGCTGAAGACGGCTGATAGCTAGAAACCGGTCCTAGGATGCTTGATTCCGGTCCAGGAAAGACATGGTTTTGGCAGTTCGGGCTGGACTGTTCCCATGAGGCACAGGGTCAAGGCTGATTTACACATTGCCATGTCTGCACTGGGGTGGTGTGGAGTGCAAAAGAGTGATGGATTTAGGCCCAGATCTCTGTACTGGGGTGAATGTATGACATTGTTCTGCATTCTGTCCATCAACTGTTTTTTGCATTTGTCACCCCGACTGGGATGGGTATGCTCAGACATGAGTCCCATGCTCTCCACACCACTGGAGTCAAGCTATCCTGGCTGAAGACGGCTGATAGCCAGAAACCGGTCCTTGGATGCTTGATTCCGGTCCAGGAAAGACATTCTTTTGGCAGTTAGGACTGGACTGATCCCATGAGGCACAGGGTCAAGGCTGAGTTGTATATGGCCATGTCTGAACTGGGGTGGTGTGGAGTGCAAGAAAAGATGGATTTAGGCCCAGATCTCTGTACTGGTGTGAATGTATGACATTGTTCTGCATTCTGTCCATCAACTTTTGTTTTGCATTTGTCACCCCGAGTGGGATGGGTATGCTCAGACGTGAGTCCCATGCTCTCCACACCACTGGAGTCAAGCTATCCTGGCTGAAGACGGCTGATAGCCAGAATCCGGTCCTAGGATGCTTGATTCCGGTCCAGGAAAGACATGGTTTTGGCAGTTAGGGCTGGACTGTTCCCATGAGGCACGGGGTCAAGGCTGATTTGCATATGGCCATGTCTGAACTGGGGTGGTGTGGAGTGCAAAAAAACAATGGATTTAGGCCCAGATCTCTGTACTGGGGTGAATCTATGACATTGTTCTGCATTCTGTCCATCAACTGTTGTTTTGCATTTGTCACCCCGAGTGGGATGGGTATGCTCAGACGTGAGTCCCATGCTCTCCACACCACTGGAGTAAAGCTATCCTGGCTGAAGATGGCTGATAGCCAGAAACCGGTCCTAGGATGCTTGATTCCAGTCCAGGAAAGACATGGTTTTGGCAGTTCGGGCCGGACTGTTCCAATGAGGCACAGGGTCAAGGCTGATTTGCATATGGCCATGTCTGAACTGGGGTGGTGTGGGGTGCAAAAAAACAATTGATTTAGGCCCAGATCTCTGTACTGGGGTGAATGTATAACATTGTTCTGCATTCTGTCCATCAACTGTTGTTTTGCATTTGTCACCCCGAGTGGGATGGGTATGCTCAGACGTGAGTCTCATGCTTGCCACACCACTGGAGTCAAGCTATCCTGGCTGAAGACGGCTGATAGCCAGAAACCGGTCCTAGGATGCTTGATTCCGGTCCAGGAAAGATATGGTTTTGGCAGTTTGGGCTGGACTGTTCCCATGAGGCACAGGGTCAAGGCTGATTTGCATATGGCCATGTCTGTACTGGGGTGGTGTGGAGTGCAAAAAAACGATGGATTTAGGCCCAGATCTCTGTACTGGGGTGAACGTATGACATTATTCTGCATTCTGTCCATCAACTGTTGTTTTGCATTTGTCACCCCGACTGGGATGGGTATGCTCAGACATGAGTCCCATGCTCTCCACACCACTGGAGTCAAGCTATCCTGGCTGAAGACGGCTGATAGCCAGAAACCGGTCCTTGGATGCTTGATTCCGGTCCAGGAAAGACATGCTTTTGGCAGTTAGGACTGGACTGATCCCATGAGGCACAGGGTCAAGGCTGAGTTGTATATGGCCATGTCTGAACTGGGGTGGTGTGGAGTGCAAGAAAAGATGGATTTAGGCCCAGATCTCTGTACTGGTGTGAATGTATGACATTGTTCTGCATTCTGTCCATCAACTTTTGTTTTGCATTTGTCACCCCGAGTGGGATGGGTATGCTCAGACGTGAGTGCCATGCTCTCCACACCACTTCAGTCAAGCTATCCTGGCTGAAGACGGCTGATAGCCAGAAACCGGTCCTAGGATGCTTGATTCTGGTCCAGGAAAGACATGGTTTTGGCAGTGCGGGCTGGACTGTTTCCATGAGGCACAGGGTCAAGGCTGATTTGCATATAGCCATGTCTGTACTGGGGTGGTGTGGAGTGCAAAAAAACGATGGATTTAGGCCCAGATCTCTGTACTGGGGTGAACGTATGACATTGTTCTGCATTCTGTCCATCAACTGTTGTTTTGCATTTGTCTCCCCGAGTAGGATGGGTATGCTCAGACGTAAGTACCATACTCTCCACACCACTGGAGTCAAGCTATCCTGGCTGAAGACAGCTGATAGCCAGAAACTGGTCCTAGGATGCTTGATTCCGGTCCAGGAAAGACATGGTTTTGGCAGTTCGGGCTGGACTGTTCCTATGAGGCACAGGGTCAAGGATGATTTGCATATGGCCATGTCTGTACTGGGGTGGTGTGGAGTGCAAAAAAACGATGGATTTAGGCCAATATCTCTGTACTGGGGTAAATGTATGACATTGTTCTGCATTCTTTCCATCAACTGTTGTTTTGCATTTGTCACCCCGAGTGGGATGTGTATGCTCAGACGTGAGTGCCATGCTCTCCACACCACTGGAGTCAAGCTATCCTGGCTGAAGACAGCTGATAGCCAGAAACCGGTCCTATGATGCTTGATTCCGGTCCAGGAAAGACATGGTTTTCTCAGTTCGGGCTGGACTGTTCCCATGAGGCACAGGGTCAAGGCTGATTCGCATATGGCCATGTCTGAACTGGGGTGGTGTGGAGTGCAAAAAAAACGATGGATTTAGGCCCAGATCTCTGTACTGGGGTGAATGTATGACATTGTTCTGCATTCTGTCCATCAACTGTTGCTTTGCATTTGTCACCCCGAGTGGGATGGGTATGCTTAGACGTGAGTCCCATGCTCTCCACACCACTGGAGTCAAGCTATCCTGGATGAAGACGGCTGATAGCCAGAAACCGGTTCTAGGATGCTTGATTCCGGTCCAGGAAAGACATGGTTTTGGCAGTTCGGGCTGGACTGTTCCCATGAGGCACAGGGTCAAGGCTGATTTTCATATGGCCATGTCTGAACTGGGGTGGGGTGGAGTACAAAAAAACAATGGATTTAGGCCCAGATCTCTGTACTGGGGTGAATGTATGACATTGTTCTGCATACTGTCCATCAACTGTTGTTTTGCATTTGTCACCCCGAGTAGGATGGGTATGCTCAGACGTGAGTCCCATGCTCTCTACACCACTGGAGTCAAGCTATACTGGCTGAAGACGGCTGATAGCGAGAAACTGGTCCTATGATGCTTGATTCCGATCCAGGATAGACATGGTTTTGGCATTTCGGGCTGGACTGTTCCCATGAGGCACATGGTCAAGGCTGATTTGCATATGGCCATGTCTGAACTGGGGTGGTGTGGAGTGCAAAAAAAATGATGGATTTAGGCCCAGATCTCTGTACTGGGGTGAATGTATGACATTGTTCTGCATTCTGTCCATCAACTGTTGTTTTGCATTTGTCACCCCGACTGGGATGTGTATGCTTAGACATGAGTCCCATGCTCTCCACACCACTGGAGTCAAGCTAACCTGGCTGAAGACGGCTGATAGCCAGAAACCGGTACTAGGATGCTTGATTCCGGTCCAGGAAAGACATGGTTTTGGCAGTTCGGGCTGGACTGTTCCCATGAGGCACAGGGTCAAGGCTGATTTTCATATGGCGATGTCTGAACTGGGGTGGTGTGGAATAAAAAAAACGATGGATTTAGGCCAGATCTCTGTACTGGGGTGAATGTATGACATTGTTCTGCATTCTGTCCATCAACTGTTGTTTTGCATTTGTCAACCCGAGTGGGATGGGTATGCTCAGACGTGAGTCCCATGCTCTCCACACCACTGGAGTCAAGCTATCCTGGCTGAAGACGGCTGATAGCCAGAAACCGGTCCTATGATGCTTGATTCAGGTCCAGGAAAGACATGGTTTTGGCATTTCGGGCTAGACTGTTCCCATGAGGCACAGGGTCAAGGATGATTTGCATATGGCCATGTCTGAACTGGGGTGGTGTGGAGTGCAAAAAAACGATGGATTTAGGCCCAGATCTCTGTACTGGGGTGAATGTATGACATTGGTTTGCATTCTATCCATCAACTGTTGTTTTGCATTTGTCACCCCGAGTGGGATGGGTATCCTCAGACGTGAGTCCCATGCTCTCCACACCACTGGAGTCAAGCTATCCTGGCTGAAGACGGTTGATAGCCAGAAACCGGTCCCAGGATGCTTGATTCCGGTCCAGGAAAGACATGGTTTTGGCAGTTCTGGCTGGACTGTTCCCATGAGGCACAGGGTCAAGGCTGATTTTCATATGCCCATGTCTGAACTGGGGTGGGGTGGAGTACAAAAAAACGATGGATTTAGGCCCAGATATCTGTACTGGGGTGAATGTATGCCATTGTTCTGCATTCTGTCCATCAACTGTTGTTTTGCATTTGTCACCCCGAGTGGGATGGGTATGCTTAGACGTGAGTGCCATGCTCTGCACACCACTGGAGTCAAGCTATCCTGGCTGAAGACGGTTGATAGCCAGAAACCGGTCCTAGGATGCTTGATTCCGTTCCAGGAAAGACATGGTTTTGGCAGTTCGGGCTGGAATGTTCCCATGAGGCACAGGGTCAAGGCTGATTTTCATATGGCCATGTCTGAACTGGGGTGGGGTGGGGTGGAGTACAAAAAAACGATGGAGTTAGGCCCAGATCTCTGTACTGGGGTGAATGTATACCATTGTTCTGCATTCTGTCCATCAACTGTTGTTTTGCATTTGTCACCCCGAGTAGGATGGGCATGCTCAGACATGAGTCCCATGCTCTCTAAACCATTGGAGTCAAGCTATACTGGCTGAAGACGGCTGATAGCCAGAAACTGGTCCTAGGATGCTTGATTCCGGTCCAGAAAAGACATGGTTTTGGCAGTTCGGGCTGGACCTTTCCCATGAGGCACAGGGTCAAGGCTGATTTGCACATGGCTATGTCTGCACTGGGGTGGTGTGGAGTGCAAAAAAGCGATGGATTTAGGCCCAGATCTCTGTACTGGGGTGAATGTATGACATTGTTCTGCATTCTGTCCGTCAACTGTTGTTTTGCATTTGTCACTCCGACTGGGATGTGTATGCTCAGACATGAGTCGCATGCTCTCCACACCACTGGAGTCAAGCTATCCTGGCTGAAGACGGCTGATAGCCAGAAACCGGTCCTAGGATGCTTGATTCTGGTCCAGGAAAGACATGGTTTTGGCAGTGCGGGCTGGACTGTTTCCATGAGGCACAGGGTCAAGGCTGATTTGCATATAGCCATGTCTGTACTGGGGTGGTGTGGAGTGCAAAAAAACGATGGATTTAGGCCCAGATCTCTGTACTGGGGTGAACGTATGACATTGTTCTGCATTCTGTCCATCAACTGTTGTTTTGCATTTGTCTCCCCGAGTAGGATGGGTATGCTCAGACGTGAGTACCATACTCTCCACACCACTGGAGTCAAGCTATCCTGGCTGAAGACAGCTGATAGCCAGAAACTGGTCCTAGGATGCTTGATTCCGGTCCAGGAAAGACATGGTTTTGGCAGTTCGGGCTGGACTGTTCCTATGAGGCACAGGGTCAAGGATGATTTGCATATGGCCATGTCTGTACTGGGGTGGTGTGGAGTGCAAAAAAACGATGGATTTAGGCCAAGATCTCTGTACTGGGGTAAATGTATGACATTGTTCTGCATTCTTTCCATCAACTGTTGTTTTGCATTTGTCACCCCGAGTGGGATGTGTATGCTCAGACGTGAGTGCCATGCTCTCCACACCACTGGAGTCAAGCTATCCTGGCTGAAGACAGCTGATAGCCAGAAACCGGTCCTATGATGCTTGATTCCGGTCCAGGAAAGACATGGTTTTCTCAGTTCGGGCTGGACTGTTCCCATGAGGCACAGGGTCAAGGCTGATTCGTATATGGCCATGTCTGAACTGGGGTGGTGTGGAGTGCAAAAAAAACGATGGATTTAGGCCCAGATCTCTGTACTGGGGTGAATGTATGACATTGTTCTGCATTCTGTCCATCAACTGTTGCTTTGCATTTGTCACCCCGAGTGGGATGGGTATGCTTAGACGTGAGTCCCATGCTCTCCACACCACTGGAGTCAAGCTATCCTGGATGAAGACGGCTGATAGCCAGAAACCGGTTCTAGGATGCTTGATTCCGGTCCAGGAAAGACATGGTTTTGGCAGTTCGGGCTGGACTGTTCCCATGAGGCACAGGGTCAAGGCTGATTTTCATATGGCCATGTCTGAACTGGGGTGGGGTGGAGTACAAAAAAACAATGGATTTAGGCCCAGATCTCTGTACTGGGGTGAATGTATGACATTGTTCTGCATACTGTCCATCAACTGTTGTTTTGCATTTGTCACCCCGAGTAGGATGGGTATGCTCAGACGTGAGTCCCATGCTCTCTACACCACTGGAGTCAAGCTATACTGGCTGAAGACGGCTGATAGCGAGAAACTGGTCCTATGATGCTTGATTCCGATCCAGGATAGACATGGTTTTGGCATTTCGGGCTGGACTGTTCCCATGAGGCACATGGTCAAGGCTGATTTGCATATGGCCATGTCTGAACTGGGGTGGTGTGGAGTGCAAAAAAAATGATGGATTTAGGCCCAGATCTCTGTACTGGGGTGAATGTATGACATTGTTCTGCATTCTGTCCATCAACTGTTGTTTTGCATTTGTCACCCCGAGTGGGATGGGTATGCTTAGATGTGAGTCCCATGCTCTCCACACCACTGGAGTCAAGCTATCCTGGCTGAAGACGGCTGATAGCCAGAAACCGGTCCTAGGATGCTTGATTCCGGTCCAAGAACAACATGCATTTGGCAGTTCGGGCTAGACTGTTACCATAAGGCACAGGTTTAAGGCTGATTTTCATATGGACATGTCTGAACTGGGGTGGTGTGGAGTACAAAAAAACAATGGATTTAGGCCCAGATCTCTGTACTGGGGTGAATCTATGACATTGTTCTGCATTCTGTCCATCAACTGTTGTTTTGCATTTGTCACCCCGAGTGGGATGGGTATGCTCAGACGTGAGTCTCATGCTTGCCACACCACTGGAGTCAAGCTATCCTGGCTGAAGACGGCTGATAGCCAGAAACCGGTCCTAGGATGCTTGATTCCGGTCCAGGAAAGATATGGTTTTGGCAGTTTGGGCTGGACTGTTCCCATGAGGCACAGGGTCAAGGCTGATTTGCATATGGCCATGTCTGTACTGGGGTGGTGTGGAGTGCAAAAAAACGATGGATTTAGGCCCAGATCTCTGTACTGGGGTGAACGTATGACATTATTCTGCATTCTGTCCATCAACTGTTGTTTTGCATTTGTCAACCCGAGTGGGATGGGTATGCTCAGACGTGAGTCCCATGCTCTCAACACCACTGGAGTCAAGCTAACCTGGCTGAAGACGGCTGATAGCTAGAAACCGGTCCTAGGATGCTTGATTCCGGTCCAGGAAAGACATGGTTTTGGCAGTTCGGGCTGGACTGTTCCCATGAGGCACAGGGTCAAGGCTGATTTACACATTGCCATGTCTGCACTGGGGTGGTGTGGAGTGCAAAAGAGTGATGGATTTAGGCCCAGATCTCTGTACTGGGGTGAATGTATGACATTGTTCTGCATTCTGTCCATCAACTGTTTTTTGCATTTGTCACCCCGACTGGGATGGGTATGCTCAGACATGAGTCCCATGCTCTCCACACCACTGGAGTCAAGCTATCCTGGCTGAAGACGGCTGATAGCCAGAAACCGGTCCTTGGATGCTTGATTCCGGTCCAGGAAAGACATTCTTTTGGCAGTTAGGACTGGACTGATCCCATGAGGCACAGGGTCAAGGCTGAGTTGTATATGGCCATGTCTGAACTGGGGTGGTGTGGAGTGCAAGAAAAGATGGATTTAGGCCCAGATCTCTGTACTGGTGTGAATGTATGACATTGTTCTGCATTCTGTCCATCAACTTTTGTTTTGCATTTGTCACCCCGAGTGGGATGGGTATGCTCAGACGTGAGTCCCATGCTCTCCACACCACTGGAGTCAAGCTATCCTGGCTGAAGACGGCTGATAGCCAGAATCCGGTCCTAGGATGCTTGATTCCGGTCCAGGAAAGACATGGTTTTGGCAGTTAGGGCTGGACTGTTCCCATGAGGCACGGGGTCAAGGCTGATTTGCATATGGCCATGTCTGAACTGGGGTGGTGTGGAGTGCAAAAAAACAATGGATTTAGGCCCAGATCTCTGTACTGGGGTGAATCTATGACATTGTTCTGCATTCTGTCCATCAACTGTTGTTTTGCATTTGTCACCCCGAGTGGGATGGGTATGCTCAGACGTGAGTCCCATGCTCTCCACACCACTGGAGTAAAGCTATCCTGGCTGAAGATGGCTGATAGCCAGAAACCGGTCCTAGGATGCTTGATTCCAGTCCAGGAAAGACATGGTTTTGGCAGTTCGGGCCGGACTGTTCCAATGAGGCACAGGGTCAAGGCTGATTTGCATATGGCCATGTCTGAACTGGGGTGGTGTGGGGTGCAAAAAAACAATTGATTTAGGCCCAGATCTCTGTACTGGGGTGAATGTATAACATTGTTCTGCATTCTGTCCATCAACTGTTGTTTTGCATTTGTCACCCCGAGTGGGATGGGTATGCTCAGACGTGAGTCTCATGCTTGCCACACCACTGGAGTCAAGCTATCCTGGCTGAAGACGGCTGATAGCCAGAAACCGGTCCTAGGATGCTTGATTCCGGTCCAGGAAAGATATGGTTTTGGCAGTTTGGGCTGGACTGTTCCCATGAGGCACAGGGTCAAGGCTGATTTGCATATGGCCATGTCTGTACTGGGGTGGTGTGGAGTGCAAAAAAACGATGGATTTAGGCCCAGATCTCTGTACTGGGGTGAACGTATGACATTATTCTGCATTCTGTCCATCAACTGTTGTTTTGCATTTGTCACCCCGACTGGGATGGGTATGCTCAGACATGAGTCCCATGCTCTCCACACCACTGGAGTCAAGCTATCCTGGCTGAAGACGGCTGATAGCCAGAAACCGGTCCTTGGATGCTTGATTCCGGTCCAGGAAAGACATGCTTTTGGCAGTTAGGACTGGACTGATCCCATGAGGCACAGGGTCAAGGCTGAGTTGTATATGGCCATGTCTGAACTGGGGTGGTGTGGAGTGCAAGAAAAGATGGATTTAGGCCCAGATCTCTGTACTGGTGTGAATGTATGACATTGTTCTGCATTCTGTCCATCAACTTTTGTTTTGCATTTGTCACCCCGAGTGGGATGGGTATGCTCAGACGTGAGTCCCATGCTCTCCACACCACTGGAGTCAAGCTATCCTGGCTGAAGACGGCTGATAGCCAGAATCCGGTCCTAGGATGCTTGATTCCGGTCCAGGAAAGACATGGTTTTGGCAGTTAGGGCTGGACTGTTCCCATGAGGCACGGGGTCAAAGCTGATTTGCATATGGCCATGTCTGAACTGGGGTGGTGTGGAGTGCAAAAAAACAATGGATTTAGTCCCAGATCTCTGTACTGGGGTGAATGTATACCATTGTTCTGCATTCTGTCCATCAACTGTTGTTTTGCATTTGTTACCCCGAGTGGGATGGGTATGCTCAGACGTGAGTCCCATGCTCGCCACACCACTGGAGTCAAGCTATCCTGGCTGAAGACGGCTAATAGCCAGAAACCGGTCCTAGGATGCTTGATTCCGGTCCAGGAAAGACATGGCTTTGGCAGTTCGGGCTGGACTGTTCCCATGACGCACAGGGTCAAGGCTGATTTGCATATGGCCATGTCTGTACTGGGGTGGTGTGGAGTGCAAAAAAAAGATGGATTTAGGCCCAGATCTCTGTACTGGGGTGAATGTATGACATTGTTCTGCATTCTGTCCATCAACTGTTGTTTTGCATTTGTCACCCCGAGTAGGATGTGTATGTTCAGACATGAGTCCCATGCTCTCCACACCACTGGAGTCAAGCTATACTGGCTGAAGACGGCTGATAGCCAGAAACCGGTCCTATGGTGCTTGATTCCGGTCCAGGATAGACATGGTTTTGGTATTTCGGGCTGGACTGTTCCCATGAGGCACAGGGTCAAGGCTGATTTGCATATGGCCATGTCTGCACTAGGGTGGTGTGGAGTGCAAAAAAACGATGGATTTAGGCCCAGATCTCTGTACTGGGGTGAATGTATGACATTGTTCTGCATTCTGTCCATCAACTGTTGTTTTACATTTGTCACCCGGAGTGCGATGGGTATGCTCAGACGTGAGTCCCATGCTCTCCACACCACTGGAGTCAAGCTATCCTGGCTGAAGACGGCTGATAGCCAGAAACTGGTCCTAGGATGCTTGATTCCGGTCCAGGAAAGACATGGTTTTGGCAGTTCGGGCTGGACTGAACTCATGAGGCTCAGGGTCAAGGCTGATTTGCACATGGCCATGTCTGAACTGGGCTGGTGTGGAGTGGAAAAAAACAATGGATTTAGGCCCAGATCTCTGTACTGGGGTGAATGTATGACATTGTTCTGCATTCTGCCCATCAACTGTTGTTTTGCATTTGTCCCCCTGAGTGGGATGGGTATGCTCACACGTGAGTCCCATGCTCTCCACACCACTGGAGTCAAGTTATCCTGGCTGAAGCCGGCTGATAGCCAGAAACCGGTCCTAGGATGCTAGATTCCGGTCCAGGAAAGACATGGTTTTGGTAGTTTGGGCTGGACTGTTCCCATGAGGCACAGGGTCAAAGCTGATCTGCACATGGCCATGTCTGAACTGGGTGGTATGGAGTGCAAAAAAACATGGATTTAGGCCTAGATCTCTGTACTGGGGTGAATGTATGACATTGTTCTGCATTCTGGCCATAAAGTTTTGTTTTGCATTTGTCACCCCGAGTGGGATGGGTATGCTCAGACGTGAGTCCCATGCTCTCCACACCACTGGAGTCAAGCTATCCTGGCTGAAGACGGCTGATATCCAGAAACCTGTCCAAGGATGCTTGATTCCGGTCCAGGAAAGACATGGTTTTGGCAGTTCGGGCTTGACTGTTCCCATGAGGCACAGGGTAAAGGCTGATTTGCATATGGCCATGTCTGAACTGCGGTGGTGTGGATTGCAAAAAAAACATGGATTTAGGTCCAGATCTCTGTACTGGGGTGAATGTATGACATTGTTCTGCATTCTGTCCATCAACTGTTGTTTTGCATTTGTCACTGCGAGTGGGATGGGTATGCTCAGACGTGAGTCCCATGCTCTCCACACCACTGGAGACAAGCTATCCTGGCTGAAGACAGCTGATAGCCAGAAACCGGTACTAGGATGCTTGATTCCGGTCCAGGAAAGACATGGTTTTGGCAGTTCGGGCTGGACTGTTCCCATGAGGCACAGGGTCAAGGCTGATTTGCATATGGCCATGTCTGTACTGGGGTGGTGTGGAGTGCAAAAAAACGATGGATTTAGGACCAGTTCTCTGTACTGGGGTGAATGTATGACATTGTTCTGCATTCTGCCCATCAACTGTTGTTTTGCATTTGTCACCCCGAGTGGGATGGGTATGCTCAGACGTGAGTCCCATGCTCTCCACACCACTGGAGTCAAGTTATCCTGGCTGAAGACGGCTGATAGCCAGATACCGGTCCTATGATGCTTGATTCCGGTCCAGGAAAGACATGGTTTTCTCAGTTCGGGCTGGACTGTTCCCATGAGGCACAGGGTCAAGGCTGATTCGCATATGGCCATGTCTGAACTGGGGTGGTGTGGAGTGCAAAAAAAACGATGGATTTAGGCCCAGATCTCTGTACTGGGGTGAATGTATGACATTGTTCTGCATTCTGTCCATCAACTGTTGCTTTGCATTTGTCACCCCGAGTGGGATGGGTATGCTTAGACGTGAGTCCCATGCTCTCCACACCACTGGAGTCAAGCTATCCTGGATGAAGACGGCTGATAGCCAGAAACCGGTTCTAGGATGCTTGATTCCGGTCCAGGAAAGACATGGTTTTGGCAGTTCGGGCTGGACTGTTCCCATGAGGCACAGGGTCAAGGCTGATTTTCATATGGCCATGTCTGAACTGGGGTGGGGTGGAGTACAAAAAAACAATGGATTTAGGCCCAGATCTCTGTACTGGGGTGAATGTATGACATTGTTCTGCATACTGTCCATCAACTGTTGTTTTGCATTTGTCACCCCGAGTAGGATGGGTATGCTCAGACGTGAGTCCCATGCTTGCCACACCACTGGAGTCAAGCTATCCTGGCTGAAGACGGCTGATAGCCAGAAACCGGTCCTAGGATGCTTGATTCCGGTCCAGGAAAGACATGGTTTTGGCAGTTTGGGCTGGACTGTTCCCATGAGGCACAGGGTCAAGGCTCATTTACACATTGCCATGTCTGCACTGGGGTGGTGTGGAGTGCAAAAGAGTGATGGATTTAGGCCAGATCTCTGTACTGGGGTGAATGTATGACATTGTTCTGCATTCTGTCCATCAACTGTTGTTTTGCATTTGTCACCCCGACTGGGATGGGTATGCTCAGACATGAGTCCCATGCTCTCCACACCACTGAAGTCAAGCTATCCTGGCTGAAGACGGCTGATAGCCAGAAACCGGTCCTTGGATGCTTGATTCCGGTCCAGGAAAGACATGCTTTTGGCAGTTAGGGCTGGACTGTTCCCATGAGGCACAGGGTCAAGGCTGAGTTGTATATGGCCATGTCTGAACTGTGGTGGTGTGGAGTGCAAGAAAAGATGGATTTAGGCCCAGATCTCTGTACTGGGGTGAATGTATGACATTGTTCTGCATTCTGTCCATCAACTTTTGTTTTGCATTTGTCACCCCGAGTGGGATGGGTATGCTCAGACGTGAGTCCCATGCTCTCCACACCACTGGAGTCAAGCTATCCTGGCTGAAGACGGCTGATAGCCAAAATCCGGTCCTAGGATGCTTGATTCCGGTCCAGGAAAGACATGGTTTTGGCAGTTAGGGCTGGACTGTTCCCATGAGGCACGGGGTCAAGGCTGATTTGCATATGGCCATGTCTGAACTGGGGTGGTGTGGAGTACAAAAAAAAAATGGATTTAGTCCCAGATCTCTGTACTGGGGTGAATGTATACCATTGTTCTGCATTCTGTCCATCAACTGTTGTTTTGCATTTGTTACCCCGAGTGGGATGGGTATGCTCAGACGTGAGTCCCATGCTCGCCACACCACTGGAGTCAAGCTATCCTGGCTGAAGACGGCTGATAGCCAGAAACCGGTCCTAGGATGCTTGATTACGGTCCAGGAAAGACATGGCTTTGGCAGTTCGGGCTGGACTGTTCCCATGACTCACAGGGTCAAGGCTGATTTGCATATGGCCATGTCTGTACTGGGGTGGTGTGGAGTGCAAAAAAAAGATGGATTTAGGCCCAGATCTCTGTACTGGGGTGAATGTATGACATTGTTCTGCATTCTGTCCATCAACTGTTGTTTTGCATTTGTCACCCCGAGTAGGATGGGTATGTTCAGACATGAGTCCCATGCTCTCCACACCACTGGAGTCAAGCTATACTGGCTGAAGACGGCTGATAGCCAGAAACCGGTCCTATGATGCTTGATTCCGGTCCAGGATAGACATGGTTTTGGTATTTCGGGCTGGACTGTTCCCATGAGGCACAGGGTCAAGGCTGATTTGCATATGGCCATGTCTGCACTAGGGTGGTGTGGAGTGCAAAAAAACGATGGATTTAGGCCCAGATCTCTGTACTGGGGGGATTGAATGACATTGTTCTGCATTCTGTCCATCAACTGTTGTTTTACATTTGTCACCCGGAGTGCGATGGGTATGCTCAGACGTGAGTCCCATGCTCTCCACACCACTGGAGTCAAGCTATCCTGGCTGAAGACGGCTGATAGCCAGAAACTGGTCCTAGGATGCTTGATTCCGGTCCAGGAAAGACATGGTTTTGGCAGTTCGGGCTGGACTGAACTCATGAGGCTCAGGGTCAAGGCTGATTTGCACATGGCCATGTCTGAACTGGGCTGGTGTGGAGTGGAAAAAAACAATGGATTTAGGCCCAGATCTCTGTACTGGGGTGAATGTATGACATTGTTCTGCATTCTGCCCATCAACTGTTGTTTTGCATTTGTCACCCCGAGTGGGATGGGTATGCTCAGACGTGAGTCCCATGCTCTCCACACCACTGGAGTCAAGTTATCCTGGCTGAAGCCGGCTGATAGCCAGAAACCGGTCCTAGGATGCTAGATTCCGGTCCAGGAAAGACATGGTTTTGGTAGTTTGGGCTGGACTGTTCCCATGAGGCACAGGGTCAAAGCTGATCTGCACATGGCCATGTCTGAACTGGGGTGGTATGGAGTGCAAAAAACATGGAGTTAGGCCTAGATCTCTGTACTGGGGTGAATGTATGACATTGTTCTGCATTCTGGCCATAAAGTTTTGTTTTGCATTTGTCACCCCGAGTGGGATGGGTATGCTCAGACGTGAGTCCCATGCTCTCCACACCACTGGAGTCAAGCTATCCTGGCTGAAGACGGCTGATAGCCAGAAACCGGTCCTAGGATGCTTGATTCCGGTCCAGGAAAGACATGGTTTTGGCAGTTCGGGCTGGACTGTTCCCATGAGGCACAGGGTCAAGGCTGATTTGCATATGGCCATGTCTGTACTGGGGTGGTGTGGAGTGCAAAAAAACGATGGATTTAGGACCAGTTCTCTGTACTGGGGTGAATGTATGACATTGTTCTGCATTCTGCCCATCAACTGTTGTTTTGCATTTGTCACCCCGAGTGGGATGAGTATGCTCAGACGTGAGTCCCATGCTCTCCACACCACTGGAGTCAAGCTATCCTGGCTGAAGACGGCCGATAGCCAGAAACCTGTCCAAGGATGCTTGATTCCGGTCCAGGAAAGACATGATTTTGGCAGTTCGGGCTTGACTGTTCCCATGAGGCACAGGGTGAAGGCTGATTTGCATATGGCCATGTCTGAACTGCAGTGGTGTGGATTGCAAAAAAAAACATGGATTTAGGTCCAGATCTCTGTACTGGGGTGAATGTATGACATTGTTCTGCATTCTGTCCATCAACTGTTGTTTTGCATTTGTCACCGCGAGTGGGATATGTATGCTCAGACGTGAGTCCCATGCTCTCCACACCACTGGAGACAAGCTATCCTGGCTGAAGACGGCTGATAGCCAGAAACCGGTCCTACGATGCTTGATTCCGGTCCAGGAAAGACATGGTTTTTGCAGTTCGGGCTGGACTGTTCCCATGAGGCACAGGGTCAAGGCTGATTTGCATATGGCCATGTCTGTACTGGGGTGGTGTGGAGTGCAAAAAAAAGATGGATTTAGGCCCAGATCTCTGTACTGGGGTGAATGTATGACATTGTTCTGCATTCTGTCCATCAACTGTTGTTTTGCATTTGTCACCCCGAGTAGGATGGGTATGTTCAGACATGAGTCCTATGCTCTCCACACCACTGGAGTCAAGCTATCCTGGCTGAAGACGGCTGATAGCCAGAAACTGGTCCTAGGATGCTTGATTCCGGTCCAGGAAAGACATGGTTATGGCAGTTCGGGCTGGACTGAACTCATGAGGCTCAGGGTCAAGGCTGATTTGCACATGGCCATGTCTGAACTGGGCTGGTGTGGAGTGGAAAAAAATAATGGATTTAGGCCCAGATCTCTGTACTGGGGTGAATGTATGACATTGTTCTGCATTCTGTCCATCAACTGTTGTTTTACATTTGTCACCCGGAGTGCGATGGGTATGCTCAGACGTGAGTCCCATGCTCTCCACACCACTGGAGTCAAGTTATCCTGGCTGAAGCCGGCTGATAGCCAGAAACCGGTCCTAGGATGCTAGATTCCGGTCCAGGAAAGACATGGTTTTGGTAGATTGGGCTGGACTGTTCCCATGAGGCACAGGGTCAAAGCTGATCTGCACATGGCCATGTCTGAACTGGGGTGGTATGGAGTGCAAAAAAACATGGATTTAGGCCTAGATCTCTGTACTGGGGTGAATGTATGACATTGTTCTGCATTCTGGCCATAAAGTTTTGTTTTGCATTTGTCACCCCGAGTGGGATGGGTATGCTCAGACGTGAGTCCCATGCTCTCCACACCACTGGAGTCAAGACGGCTGATAGCCAGAAACCTGTCCAAGGATGCTTGATTCCGGTCCAGGAAAGACATGGTTTTGGCAGTTCGGGTTTGACTGTTCCCATGAGGCACAGGGTAAAGGCTGATTTGCATATGGCCATGTCTGAACTGCGGTGGTGTGGACTGCAAAAAAAACATGGATTTAGGTCCAGATCTCTGTACTGGGGTGAATGTATGACATTGTTCTGCATTCTGTCCATCAACTGTTGTTTTGCATTTGTCACTGCGAGTGGGATGGGTATGCTCAGACGTGAGTCCCATGCTCTCCACACCACTGGAGACAAGCTATCCTGGCTGAAGACGGCTGATAGCCAGAAACCGGTCCTAGGATGCTTGATTCCGGTCCAGGAAAGACATGGTTTTGGCAGTTCGGGCTGGACTGTTCCCATGAGGCACAGGGTCAAGGCTGATTTGCATATGGCCATGTCTGTACTGGGGTGGTGTGGAGTGCAAAAAAACGATGGATTTAGGACCAGTTCTCTGTACTAGGGTGAATGTATGACATTGTTCTGCATTCTGCCCATCAACTGTTGTTTTGCATTTGTCACCCCGAGTGGGATGGGTATGCTCAGACGTGAGTCTCATGCTCTCCACACCACTGGAGTCAAGTTATCCTGGCTGAAGACGGCTGATAGCCAGATACCGGTCCTAAGATGCTTGATTCCGGTCCAGGAAAGACATGGTTTTCTCAGTTCGGGCTGGACTGTTCCCATGAGGCACAGGGTCAAGGCTGATTCGCATATGGCCATGTCTGAACTGGGGTGGTGTGGAGTGCAAAAAAACGATGGATTTAGGACCAGTTCTCTGTACTGGGGTGAATGTATGACATTGTTCTGCATTCTGCCCATCAACTGTTGTTTTGCATTTGTCACCCCGAGTGGGATGGGTATGCTCAGACGTGAGGCCCATGCTCTCCACACCACTGGAGTCAAGCTATCCTGGCTGAAGACGGCTGATAGCCAGAAACCTGTCCAAGGATGCTTGATTCCGGTCCAGGAAAGACATGGTTTTGGCAGTTCGGGCTTGACTGTTCCCATGAGGCACAGGGTGAAGGCTGATTTGCATATGGCCATGTCTGAACTGCAGTGGTGTGGATTGCAAAAAAAACATGGATTTAGGTCCAGATCTCTGTACTGGGGTGAATGTATGACATTGTTCTGCATTCTGTCCATCAACTGTTGTTTTGCATTTGTCACCGCGAGTGGGATATGTATGCTCAGACGTGAGTCCCATGCTCTCCACACCACTGGAGACAAGCTATCCTGGCTGAAGACGGCTGATAGCCAGAAACCGGTCCTAGGATGCTTGATTCCGGTCCAGGAAAGACATGGTTTTGGCAGTTCGGGCTGGACTGTTCCCATGAGGCACAGGGTCAAGGCTGATTTGCATATGGCCATGTCTGTACTGGGGTGGTGTGGAGGGCAAAAAAAGGATGGATTTAGGCCCAGATCTCTGTACTGGGGTAAATGTATGACATTGTTCTGCATTCTTTCCATCAACTGTTGTTTTGCATTTGTCACCCCGAGTGGGATGGGTATGCTCAGACATGAGTCCCATGCTATCCACACCACTGGAGTCAAGCTATCCTGGCTGAAGACGGCTGATAACCAGATACCGGTCCTATGATGCTTGATTCCGGTCCAGGAAAGACATGGTTTTCTCAGTTCGGGCTGGACTGTTCCCATGAGGCACAGGGTCAAGGCTGATTCGCATATGGCCATGTCTGAACTGGGGTGGTGTGGAGTGCAAAAAAACGATGGATTTAGGACCAGTTCTCTGTACTGGGGTGAATGTATGACATTGTTCTGCATTCTGCCCATCAAATGTTGTTTTGCATTTGTCACCCCAAGTGGGATGGGTATGCTCAGACGTGAGTCCCATGCTCTCCACACCACTGGAGTCAAGTTATCCTGGCTGAAGACGGCTGATAGCCAGAAACCTGTCCAAGGATGCTTGATTCCGGTCCAGGAAAGACATGGTTTTGGCAATTCGGGCTTGACTGTTCCCATGAGGCACAGGGTGAAGGCTGATTTGCATATGGCCATGTCTGAACTGCGGTGGTGTGGATTGGAAAAAAAACATGGATTTAGGTCCAGATCTCTGTACTGGGGTGAATGAATGACATTGTTCCGCATTCTGTCTATCAACTGTTGTTTTGCATTTGTCACCGCGAGTGGGATGGGTATGCTCAGATGTGAGTCCCATGCTCTCCACACCACTGGAGACAAGCTATCCTGGCTGAAGATGGCTGATAGCCAGAAACCAGTCCTAGGATGCTTGATTCCGGTCCAGGAAAGTCATGGTTTTGGCAGTTCGGGCTGGACTGTTCCCATGAGGCACAGGGTCAAGGCTGATTTGCATATGGCCATGTCTGTACTGGGTGACGATGGATTTAGGCCCAGATCTCTGTACTGGGGTGAATGTATGACATTGTTCTGCATTCTGTCCATCAACTGTTGTTTTGCATTTGTCACCCAGAGTGGGATGGGTATGCTCAGACGTGAGTCCCATGCTCCCCTTATCACTGGAGTCAAGTTATCCTGGCTGAATACGGCTGATAGCCATAAACCGGTCCTAGGATGCTTGATTCCGGTCCAGGAAAGACATGGTTTTGGCAGTTTGGGCTGGACTGTTCCCATGAGGCACAGGGGCAAGGCTGATTTGCACATGGCCATGTCTGAATTAGGGTGGTGTGGAGTGCAAAAAAACGATGGATGTAGGCCCAGATCTCTGTACTGGGGTGAATGTATGACTTTGTTCTGTATTCTGTCCATCAACTGTTGTTTTGCATTTGTCACCCCGAGTGGGATGGGTATGCTCAGAAGTGAGTCCCATGCTCTCCACACCACTGGAGTCAAGCTATCATGGCTGAAGATGGCTGATAGCCTGAAACTGGTCCTAGGATGCTTGATTCCGGTCCAGAAAAGACATGGTTTTGGCAGTTCGGGCTGGACCTTTCCCATGAGGCACAGGGTCAAGGCTGATTTGCACATGGCTATGTCTGCACTGGGGTGGTGTGGAGTGCAAAAAAGCGATGGATTTAGGCCCAGATCTCTGTACTGGGGTGAATGTATGACATTGTTCTGCATTCTGTCCGTCAACTGTTGTTTTGCATTTGTCACTCCGACTGGGATGTGTATGCTCAGACATGAGTCGCATGATCTCCACACCACTGGAGTCAAGCTATCCTGGCTGAAGACGGCTGATAGCCAGAAACCGGTCCTAGGATGCTTGATTCTGGTCCAGGAAAGACATGGTTTTGGCAGTGCGGGCTGGACTGTTTCCATGAGGCACAGGGTCAAGGCTGATTTGCATATAGCCATGTCTGTACTGGGGTGGTGTGGAGTGCAAAAAAACGATGGATTTAGGCCCAGATCTCTGTACTGGGGTGAACGTATGACATTGTTCTGCATTCTGTCCATCAACTGTTGTTTTGCATTTGTCTCCCCGAGTAGGATGGGTATGCTCAGACGTGAGTACCATACTCTCCACACCACTGGAGTCAAGCTATCCTGGCTGAAGACAGCTGATAGCCAGAAACTGGTCCTAGGATGCTTGATTCCGGTCCAGGAAAGACATGGTTTTGGCAGTTCGGGCTGGACTGTTCCTATGAGGCACAGGGTCAAGGATGATTTGCATATGGCCATGTCTGTACTGGGGTGGTGTGGAGTGCAAAAAAACGATGGATTTAGGCCAAGATCTCTGTACTGGGGTAAATGTATGACATTGTTCTGCATTCTTTCCATCAACTGTTGTTTTGCATTTGTCACCCCGAGTGGGATGTGTATGCTCAGACGTGAGTGCCATGCTCTCCACACCACTGGAGTCAAGCTATCCTGGCTGAAGACAGCTGATAGCCAGAAACCGGTCCTATGATGCTTGATTCCGGTCCAGGAAAGACATGGTTTTCTCAGTTCGGGCTGGACTGTTCCCATGAGGCACAGGGTCAAGGCTGATTCGTATATGGCCATGTCTGAACTGGGGTGGTGTGGAGTGCAAAAAAAACGATGGATTTAGGCCCAGATCTCTGTACTGGGGTGAATGTATGACATTGTTCTGCATTCTGTCCATCAACTGTTGCTTTGCATTTGTCACCCCGAGTGGGATGGGTATGCTTAGACGTGAGTCCCATGCTCTCCACACCACTGGAGTCAAGCTATCCTGGATGAAGACGTCTGATAGCCAGAAACCGGTTCTAGGATGCTTGATTCCGGTCCAGGAAAGACATGGTTTTGGCAGTTCGGGCTGGACTGTTCCCATGAGGCACAGGGTCAAGGCTGATTTTCATATGGCCATGTCTGAACTGGGGTGGGGTGGAGTACAAAAAAACAATGGATTTAGGCCCAGATCTCTGTACTGGGGTGAATGTATGACATTGTTCTGCATACTGTCCATCAACTGTTGTTTTGCATTTGTCACCCCGAGTAGGATGGGTATGCTCAGACGTGAGTCCCATGCTCTCTACACCACTGGAGTCAAGCTATACTGGCTGAAGACGGCTGATAGCGAGAAACTGGTCCTATGATGCTTGATTCCGATCCAGGATAGACATGGTTTTGGCATTTCGGGCTGGACTGTTCCCATGAGGCACATGGTCAAGGCTGATTTGCATATGGCCATGTCTGAACTGGGGTGGTGTGGAGTGCAAAAAAAATGATGGATTTAGGCCCAGATCTCTGTACTGGGGTGAATGTATGACATTGTTCTGCATTCTGTCCATCAACTGTTGTTTTGCATTTGTCACCCCGAGTGGGATGGGTATGCTTAGATGTGAGTCCCATGCTCTCCACACCACTGGAGTCAAGCTATCCTGGCTGAAGACGGCTGATAGCCAGAAACCGGTCCTAGGATGCTTGATTCCGGTCCAAGAACGACATGCATTTGGCAGTTCGGGCTAGACTGTTACCATAAGGCACAGGTTTAAGGCTGATTTTCATATGGACATGTCTGAACTGGGGTGGTGTGGAGTACAAAAAAACAATGGATTTAGGCCCAGATCTCTGTACTGGGGTGAATCTATGACATTGTTCTGCATTCTGTCCATCAACTGTTGTTTTGCATTTGTCACCCCGAGTGGGATGGGTATGCTCAGACGTGAGTCTCATGCTTGCCACACCACTGGAGTCAAGCTATCCTGGCTGAAGACGGCTGATAGCCAGAAACCGGTCCTAGGATGCTTGATTCCGGTCCAGGAAAGATATGGTTTTGGCAGTTTGGGCTGGACTGTTCCCATGAGGCACAGGGTCAAGGCTGATTTGCATATGGCCATGTCTGTACTGGGGTGGTGTGGAGTGCAAAAAAACGATGGATTTAGGCCCAGATCTCTGTACTGGGGTGAACGTATGACATTATTCTGCATTCTGTCCATCAACTGTTGTTTTGCATTTGTCAACCCGAGTGGGATGGGTATGCTCAGACGTGAGTCCCATGCTCTCAACACCACTGGAGTCAAGCTAACCTGGCTGAAGACGGCTGATAGCTAGAAACCGGTCCTAGGATGCTTGATTCCGGTCCAGGAAAGACATGGTTTTGGCAGTTCGGGCTGGACTGTTCCCATGAGGCACAGGGTCAAGGCTGATTTACACATTGCCATGTCTGCACTGGGGTGGTGTGGAGTGCAAAAGAGTGATGGATTTAGGCCCAGATCTCTGTACTGGGGTGAATGTATGACATTGTTCTGCATTCTGTCCATCAACTGTTTTTTGCATTTGTCACCCCGACTGGGATGGGTATGCTCAGACATGAGTCCCATGCTCTCCACACCACTGGAGTCAAGCTATCCTGGCTGAAGACGGCTGATAGCCAGAATCCGGTCCTAGGATGCTTGATTCCGGTCCAGGAAAGACATGGTTTTGGCAGTTAGGGCTGGACTGTTCCCATGAGGCACGGGGTCAAGGCTGATTTGCATATGGCCATGTCTGAACTGGGGTGGTGTGGAGTGCAAAAAAACAATGGATTTAGGCCCAGATCTCTGTACTGGGGTGAATCTATGACATTGTTCTGCATTCTGTCCATCAACTGTTGTTTTGCATTTGTCACCCCGAGTGGGATGGGTATGCTCAGACGTGAGTCCCATGCTCTCCACACCACTGGAGTAAAGCTATCCTGGCTGAAGATGGCTGATAGCCAGAAACCGGTCCTAGGATGCTTGATTCCAGTCCAGGAAAGACATGGTTTTGGCAGTTCGGGCCGGACTGTTCCAATGAGGCACAGGGTCAAGGCTGATTTGCATATGGCCATGTCTGAACTGGGGTGGTGTGGGGTGCAAAAAAACAATTGATTTAGGCCCAGATCTCTGTACTGGGGTGAATGTATAACATTGTTCTGCATTCTGTCCATCAACTGTTGTTTTGCATTTGTCACCCCGAGTGGGATGGGTATGCTCAGACGTGAGTCTCATGCTTGCCACACCACTGGAGTCAAGCTATCCTGGCTGAAGACGGCTGATAGCCAGAAACCGGTCCTAGGATGCTTGATTCCGGTCCAGGAAAGATATGGTTTTGGCAGTTTGGGCTGGACTGTTCACATGAGGCACAGGGTCAAGGCTGATTTGCATATGGCCATGTCTGTACTGGGGTGGTGTGGAGTGCAAAAAAACGATGGATTTAGGCCCAGATCTCTGTACTGGGGTGAACGTATGACATTATTCTGCATTCTGTCCATCAACTGTTGTTTTGCATTTGTCACCCCGACTGGGATGGGTATGCTCAGACATGAGTCCCATGCTCTCCACACCACTGGAGTCAAGCTATCCTGGCTGAAGACGGCTGATAGCCAGAAACCGGTCCTTGGATGCTTGATTCCGGTCCAGGAAAGACATGCTTTTGGCAGTTAGGACTGGACTGATCCCATGAGGCACAGGGTCAAGGCTGAGTTGTATATGGCCATGTCTGAACTGGGGTGGTGTGGAGTGCAAGAAAAGATGGATTTAGGCCCAGATCTCTGTACTGGTGTGAATGTATGACATTGTTCTGCATTCTGTCCATCAACTTTTGTTTTGCATTTGTCACCCGGAGTGGGATGGGTATGCTCAGACGTGAGTCCCATGCTCTCCACACCACTGGAGTCAAGCTATCCTGGCTGAAGACGGCTGATAGCCAGAATCCGGTCCTAGGATGCTTGATTCCGGTCCAGGAAAGACATGGTTTTGGCAGTTAGGGCTGGACTGTTCCCATGAGGCACGGGGTCAAAGCTGATTTGCATATGGCCATGTCTGAACTGGGGTGGTGTGGAGTGCAAAAAAACAATGGATTTAGTCCCAGATCTCTGTACTGGGGTGAATGTATACCATTGTTCTGCATTCTGTCCATCAACTGTTGTTTTGCATTTGTTACCCCGAGTGGGATGGGTATGCTCAGACGTGAGTCCCATGCTCGCCACACCACTGGAGTCAAGCTATCCTGGCTGAAGACGGCTAATAGCCAGAAACCGGTCCTAGGATGCTTGATTCCGGTCCAGGAAAGACATGGCTTTGGCAGTTCGGGCTGGACTGTTCCCATGACGCACAGGGTCAAGGCTGATTTGCATATGGCCATGTCTGTACTGGGGTGGTGTGGAGTGCAAAAAAAAGATGGATTTAGGCCCAGATCTCTGTACTGGGGTGAATGTATGACATTGTTCTGCATTCTGTCCATCAACTGTTGTTTTGCATTTGTCACCCCGAGTAGGATGTGTATGTTCAGACATGAGTCCCATGCTCTCCACACCACTGGAGTCAAGCTATACTGGCTGAAGACGGCTGATAGCCAGAAACCGGTCCTATGGTGCTTGATTCCGGTCCAGGATAGACATGGTTTTGGTATTTCGGGCTGGACTGTTCCCATGAGGCACAGGGTCAAGGCTGATTTGCATATGGCCATGTCTGCACTAGGGTGGTGTGGAGTGCAAAAAAACGATGGATTTAGGCCCAGATCTCTGTACTGGGGTGAATGTATGACATTGTTCTGCATTCTGTCCATCAACTGTTGTTTTACATTTGTCACCCGGAGTGCGATGGGTATGCTCAGACGTGAGTCCCATGCTCTCCACACCACTGGAGTCAAGCTATCCTGGCTGAAGACGGCTGATAGCCAGAAACTGGTCCTAGGATGCTTGATTCCGGTCCAGGAAAGACATGGTTTTGGCAGTTCGGGCTGGACTGAACTCATGAGGCTCAGGGTCAAGGCTGATTTGCACATGGCCATGTCTGAACTGGGCTGGTGTGGAGTGGAAAAAAACAATGGATTTAGGCCCAGATCTCTGTACTGGGGTGAATGTATGACATTGTTCTGCATTCTGCCCATCAACTGTTGTTTTGCATTTGTCCCCCTGAGTGGGATGGGTATGCTCACACGTGAGTCCCATGCTCTCCACACCACTGGAGTCAAGTTATCCTGGCTGAAGCCGGCTGATAGCCAGAAACCGGTCCTAGGATGCTAGATTCCGGTCCAGGAAAGACATGGTTTTGGTAGTTTGGGCTGGACTGTTCCCATGAGGCACAGGGTCAAAGCTGATCTGCACATGGCCATGTCTGAACTGGGGTGGTATGGAGTGCAAAAAAACATGGATTTAGGCCTAGATCTCTGTACTGGGGTGAATGTATGACATTGTTCTGCATTCTGGCCATAAAGTTTTGTTTTGCATTTGTCACCCCGAGTGGGATGGGTATGCTCAGACGTGAGTCCCATGCTCTCCACACCACTGGAGTCAAGCTATCCTGGCTGAAGACGGCTGATATCCAGAAACCTGTCCAAGGATGCTTGATTCCGGTCCAGGAAAGACATGGTTTTGGCAGTTCGGGCTTGACTGTTCCCATGAGGCACAGGGTAAAGGCTGATTTGCATATGGCCATGTCTGAACTGCGGTGGTGTGGATTGCAAAAAAAACATGGATTTAGGTCCAGATCTCTGTACTGGGGTGAATGTATGACATTGTTCTGCATTCTGTCCATCAACTGTTGTTTTGCATTTGTCACTGCGAGTGGGATGGGTATGCTCAGACGTGAGTCCCATGCTCTCCACACCACTGGAGACAAGCTATCCTGGCTGAAGACAGCTGATAGCCAGAAACCGGTACTAGGATGCTTGATTCCGGTCCAGGAAAGACATGGTTTTGGCAGTTCGGGCTGGACTGTTCCCATGAGGCACAGGGTCAAGGCTGATTTGCATATGGCCATGTCTGTACTGGGGTGGTGTGGAGTGCAAAAAAACGATGGATTTAGGACCAGTTCTCTGTACTGGGGTGAATGTATGACATTGTTCTGCATTCTGCCCATCAACTGTTGTTTTGCATTTGTCACCCCGAGTGGGATGGGTATGCTCAGACGTGAGTCCCATGCTCTCCACACCACTGGAGTCAAGTTATCCTGGCTGAAGACGGCTGATAGCCAGATACCGGTCCTATGATGCTTGATTCCGGTCCAGGAAAGACATGGTTTTCTCAGTTCGGGCTGGACTGTTCCCATGAGGCACAGGGTCAAGGCTGATTCGCATATGGCCATGTCTGAACTGGGGTGGTGTGGAGTGCAAAAAAAACGATGGATTTAGGCCCAGATCTCTGTACTGGGGTGAATGTATGACATTGTTCTGCATTCTGTCCATCAACTGTTGCTTTGCATTTGTCACCCCGAGTGGGATGGGTATGCTTAGACGTGAGTCCCATGCTCTCCACACCACTGGAGTCAAGCTATCCTGGATGAAGACGGCTGATAGCCAGAAACCGGTTCTAGGATGCTTGATTCCGGTCCAGGAAAGACATGGTTTTGGCAGTTCGGGCTGGACTGTTCCCATGAGGCACAGGGTCAAGGCTGATTTTCATATGGCCATGTCTGAACTGGGGTGGGGTGGAGTACAAAAAAACAATGGATTTAGGCCCAGATCTCTGTACTGGGGTGAATGTATGACATTGTTCTGCATACTGTCCATCAACTGTTGTTTTGCATTTGTCACCCCGAGTAGGATGGGTATGCTCAGACGTGAGTCCCATGCTTGCCACACCACTGGAGTCAAGCTATCCTGGCTGAAGACGGCTGATAGCCAGAAACCGGTCCTAGGATGCTTGATTCCGGTCCAGGAAAGATATGGTTTTGGCAGTTTGGGCTGGACTGTTCCCATGAGGCACAGGGTCAAGGCTGATTTGCATATGGCCATGTCTGTACTGGGGTGATGTGGAGTGCAAAAAAATGATGGAATTAGGCCCAGATCTCTGTACTGGGGTGAACGTATGACATTGTTCTGCATTCTGTCCATCAACTGTTGTTTTGCATTTGTCAACCCGAGTGGGATGGGTATGCTCAGACGTGAGTCCCATGCTCTCAACACCACTGGAGTCAAGCTAACCTGGCTGAAGACGGCTGATAGCTAGAAACCGGTCCTAGGATGCTTGATTCCGGTCCAGGAAAGACATGGTTTTGGCAGTTCGGGCTGGACTGTTCCCATGAGGCACAGGGTCAAGGCTCATTTACACATTGCCATGTCTGCACTGGGGTGGTGTGGAGTGCAAAAGAGTGATGGATTTAGGCCAGATCTCTGTACTGGGGTGAATGTATGACATTGTTCTGCATTCTGTCCATCAACTGTTGTTTTGCATTTGTCACCCCGACTGGGATGGGTATGCTCAGACATGAGTCCCATGCTCTCCACACCACTGAAGTCGAACTATCCTGGCTGAAGACGGCTGATAGCCAGAAACCGGTCCTTGGATGCTTGATTCCGGTCCAGGAAAGACATGCTTTTGGCAGTTAGGGCTGGACTGTTCCCATGAGGCACAGGGTCAAGGCTGAGTTGTATATGGCCATGTCTGAACTGTGGTGGTGTGGAGTGCAAGAAAAGATGGATTTAGGCCCAGATCTCTGTACTGGGGTGAATGTATGACATTGTTCTGCATTCTGTCCATCAACTTTTGTTTTGCATTTGTCACCCCGAGTGGGATGGGTATGCTCAGACGTGAGTCCCATGCTCTCCACACCACTGGAGTCAAGCTATCCTGGCTGAAGACGGCTGATAGCCAGAATCCGGTCCTAGGATGCTTGATTCCGGTCCAGGAAAGACATGGTTTTGGCAGTTAGGGCTGGACTGTTCCCATGAGGCACGGGGTCAAGGCTGATTTGCATATGGCCATGTCTGAACTGGGGTGGTGTGGAGTACAAAAAAAAAATGGATTTAGTCCCAGATCTCTGTACTGGGGTGAATGTATACCATTGTTCTGCATTCTGTCCATCAACTGTTGTTTTGCATTTGTTACCCCGAGTGGGATGGGTATGCTCAGACGTGAGTCCCATGCTCGCCACACCACTGGAGTCAAGCTATCCTGGCTGAAGACGGCTGATAGCCAGAAACCGGTCCTAGGATGCTTGATTACGGTCCAGGAAAGACATGGCTTTGGCAGTTCGGGCTGGACTGTTCCCATGACTCACAGGGTCAAGGCTGATTTGCATATGGCCATGTCTGTACTGGGGTGGTGTGGAGTGCAAAAAAAAGATGGATTTAGGCCCAGATCTCTGTACTGGGGTGAATGTATGACATTGTTCTGCATTCTGTCCATCAACTGTTGTTTTGCATTTGTCACCCCGAGTAGGATGGGTATGTTCAGACATGAGTCCCATGCTCTCCACACCACTGGAGTCAAGCTATACTGGCTGAAGACGGCTGATAGCCAGAAACCGGTCCTATGATGCTTGATTCCGGTCCAGGATAGACATGGTTTTGGTATTTCGGGCTGGACTGTTCCCATGAGGCACAGGGTCAAGGCTGATTTGCATATGGCCATGTCTGCACTAGGGTGGTGTGGAGTGCAAAAAAACGATGGATTTAGGCCCAGATCTCTGTACTGGGGGGATTGAATGACATTGTTCTGCATTCTGTCCATCAACTGTTGTTTTACATTTGTCACCCGGAGTGCGATGGGTATGCTCAGACGTGAGTCCCATGCTCTCCACACCACTGGAGTCAAGCTATCCTGGCTGAAGACGGCTGATAGCCAGAAACTGGTCCTAGGATGCTTGATTCCGGTCCAGGAAAGACATGGTTTTGGCAGTTCGGGCTGGACTGAACTCATGAGGCTCAGGGTCAAGGCTGATTTGCACATGGCCATGTCTGAACTGGGCTGGTGTGGAGTGGAAAAAAACAATGGATTTAGGCCCAGATCTCTGTACTGGGGTGAATGTATGACATTGTTCTGCATTCTGCCCATCAACTGTTGTTTTGCATTTGTCACCCCGAGTGGGATGGGTATGCTCAGACGTGAGTCCCATGCTCTCCACACCACTGGAGTCAAGTTATCCTGGCTGAAGCCGGCTGATAGCCAGAAACCGGTCCTAGGATGCTAGATTCCGGTCCAGGAAAGACATGGTTTTGGTAGTTTGGGCTGGACTGTTCCCATGAGGCACAGGGTCAAAGCTGATCTGCACATGGCCATGTCTGAACTGGGGTGGTATGGAGTGCAAAAAACATGGATTTAGGCCTAGATCTCTGTACTGGGGTGAATGTATGACATTGTTCTGCATTCTGTCCATAAAGTTTTGTTTTGCATTTGTCACCCCGAGTGGGATGGGTATGCTCAGACGTGAGTCCCATGCTCTCCACACCACTGGAGTCAAGCTATCCTGGCTGAAGACGGCTGATAGCCAGAAACCGGTCCTAGGATGCTTGATTCCGGTCCAGGAAAGACATGGTTTTGGCAGTTCGGGCTGGACTGTTCCCATGAGGCACAGGGTCAAGGCTGATTTGCATATGGCCATGTCTGTACTGGGGTGGTGTGGAGTGCAAAAAAACGATGGATTTAGGACCAGTTCTCTGTACTGGGGTGAATGTATGACATTGTTCTGCATTCTGCCCATCAACTGTTGTTTTGCATTTGTCACCCCGAGTGGGATGAGTATGCTCAGACGTGAGTCCCATGCTCTCCACACCACTGGAGTCAAGCTATCCTGGCTGAAGACGGCCGATAGCCAGAAACCTGTCCAAGGATGCTTGATTCCGGTCCAGGAAAGACATGGTTTTGGCAGTTCGGGCTTGACTGTTCCCATGAGGCACAGGGTGAAGGCTGATTTGCATATGGCCATGTCTGAACTGCAGTGGTGTGGATTGCAAAAAAAAACATGGATTTAGGTCCAGATCTCTGTACTGGGGTGAATGTATGACATTGTTCTGCATTCTGTCCATCAACTGTTGTTTTGCATTTGTCACCGCGAGTGGGATATGTATGCTCAGACGTGAGTCCCATGCTCTCCACACCACTGGAGACAAGCTATCCTGGCTGAAGACGGCTGATAGCCAGAAACCGGTCCTACGATGCTTGATTCCGGTCCAGGAAAGACATGGTTTTTGCAGTTCGGGCTGGACTGTTCCCATGAGGCACAGGGTCAAGGCTGATTTGCATATGGCCATGTCTGTACTGGGGTGGTGTGGAGTGCAAAAAAAAGATGGATTTAGGCCCAGATCTCTGTACTGGGGTGAATGTATGACATTGTTCTGCATTCTGTCCATCAACTGTTGTTTTGCATTTGTCACCCCGAGTAGGATGGGTATGTTCAGACATGAGTCCTATGCTCTCCACACCACTGGAGTCAAGCTATGCTGGCTGAAGACGGCTGATAGCCTGAAACCGGTCCTATGATGCTTGATTCCGGTCCAGGATAGACATGGTTTTGGTATTTCGGGCTGGACTGTTCCCATGAGGCACAGGGTCAAGGCTGATTTGCATATGGCCATGTCTGCACTAGGGTGGTGTGGAGTGCAAAAAAACGATGGATTTAGGCCCAGATCTCTGTACTGGGGTGAATGTATGACATTGTTCTGCATTCTGTCCATCAACTGTTGTTTTACATTTGTCACCCGGAGTGCGATGGGTATGCTCAGACGTGAGTCCCATGCTCTCCACACCACTGGAGTCAAGCTATCCTGGCTGAAGACGGCTGATAGCCAGAAACTGGTCCTAGGATGCTTGATTCCGGTCCAGGAAAGACATGGTTATGGCAGTTCGGGCTGGACTGAACTCATGAGGCTCAGGGTCAAGGCTGATTTGCACATGGCCATGTCTGAACTGGGCTGGTGTGGAGTGGAAAAAAATAATGGATTTAGGCCCAGATCTCTGTACTGGGGTGAATGTATGACATTGTTCTGCATTCTGTCCATCAACTGTTGTTTTACATTTGTCACCCGGAGTGCGATGGGTATGCTCAGACGTGAGTCCCATGCTCTCCACACCACTGGAGTCAAGTTATCCTGGCTGAAGCCGGCTGATAGCCAGAAACCGGTCCTAGGATGCTAGATTCCGGTCCAGGAAAGACATGGTTTTGGTAGATTGGGCTGGACTGTTCCCATGAGGCACAGGGTCAAAGCTGATCTGCACATGGCCATGTCTGAACTGGGGTGGTATGGAGTGCAAAAAAACATGGATTTAGGCCTAGATCTCTGTACTGGGGTGAATGTATGACATTGTTCTGCATTCTGGCCATAAAGTTTTGTTTTGCATTTGTCACCCCGAGTGGGATGGGTATGCTCAGACGTGAGTCCCATGCTCTCCACACCACTGGAGTCAAGACGGCTGATAGCCAGAAACCTGTCCAAGGATGCTTGATTCCGGTCCAGGAAAGACATGGTTTTGGCAGTTCGGGTTTGACTGTTCCCATGAGGCACAGGGTAAAGGCTGATTTGCATATGGCCATGTCTGAACTGCGGTGGTGTGGACTGCAAAAAAAACATGGATTTAGGTCCAGATCTCTGTACTGGGGTGAATGTATGACATTGTTCTGCATTCTGTCCATCAACTGTTGTTTTGCATTTGTCACTGCGAGTGGGATGGGTATGCTCAGACGTGAGTCCCATGCTCTCCACACCACTGGAGACAAGCTATCCTGGCTGAAGACGGCTGATAGCCAGAAACCGGTCCTAGGATGCTTGATTCCGGTCCAGGAAAGACATGGTTTTGGCAGTTCGGGCTGGACTGTTCCCATGAGGCACAGGGTCAAGGCTGATTTGCATATGGCCATGTCTGTACTGGGGTGGTGTGGAGTGCAAAAAAACGATGGATTTAGGACCAGTTCTCTGTACTAGGGTGAATGTATGACATTGTTCTGCATTCTGCCCATCAACTGTTGTTTTGCATTTGTCACCCCGAGTGGGATGGGTATGCTCAGACGTGAGTCTCATGCTCTCCACACCACTGGAGTCAAGTTATCCTGGCTGAAGACGGCTGATAGCCAGATACCGGTCCTAAGATGCTTGATTCCGGTCCAGGAAAGACATGGTTTTCTCAGTTCGGGCTGGACTGTTCCCATGAGGCACAGGGTCAAGGCTGATTCGCATATGGTCATGTCTGAACTGGGGTGGTGTGGAGTGCAAAAAAACGATGGATTTAGGACCAGTTCTCTGTACTGGGGTGAATGTATGACATTGTTCTGCATTCTGCCCATCAACTGTTGTTTTGCATTTGTCACCCCGAGTGGGATGGGTATGCTCAGACGTGAGGCCCATGCTCTCCACACCACTGGAGTCAAGCTATCCTGGCTGAAGACGGCTGATAGCCAGAAACCTGTCCAAGGATGCTTGATTCCGGTCCAGGAAAGACATGGTTTTGGCAGTTCGGGCTTGACTGTTCCCATGAGGCACAGGGTGAAGGCTGATTTGCATATGGCCATGTCTGAACTGCAGTGGTGTGGATTGCAAAAAAAACATGGATTTAGGTCCAGATCTCTGTACTGGGGTGAATGTATGACATTGTTCTGCATTCTGTCCATCAACTGTTGTTTTGCATTTGTCACCGCGAGTGGGATATGTATGCTCAGACGTGAGTCCCATGCTCTCCACACCACTGGAGACAAGCTATCCTGGCTGAAGACGGCTGATAGCCAGAAACCGGTCCTAGGATGCTTGATTCCGGTCCAGGAAAGACATGGTTTTGGCAGTTTGGGCTGGACTGTTCCCATGAGGCACAGGGTCAAGGCTGATTTGCATATGGCCATGTCTGTACTGGGGTGGTGTGGAGGGCAAAAAAAGGATGGATTTAGGCCCAGATCTCTGTACTGGGGTAAATGTATGACATTGTTCTGCATTCTTTCCATCAACTGTTGTTTTGCATTTGTCACCCCGAGTGGGATGGGTATGCTCAGACATGAGTCCCATGCTATCCACACCACTGGAGTCAAGCTATCCTGGCTGAAGACGGCTGATAACCAGATACCGGTCCTATGATGCTTGATTCCGGTCCAGGAAAGACATGGTTTTCTCAGTTCGGGCTGGACTGTTCCCATGAGGCACAGGGTCAAGGCTGATTCGCATATGGCCATGTCTGAACTGGGGTGGTGTGGAGTGCAAAAAAACGATGGATTTAGGACCAGTTCTCTGTACTGGGGTGAATGTATGACATTGTTCTGCATTCTGCCCATCAAATGTTGTTTTGCATTTGTCACCCCAAGTGGGATGGGTATGCTCAGACGTGAGTCCCATGCTCTCCACACCACTGGAGTCAAGTTATCCTGGCTGAAGACGGCTGATAGCCAGAAACCTGTCCAAGGATGCTTGATTCCGGTCCAGGAAAGACATGGTTTTGGCAATTCGGGCTTGACTGTTCCCATGAGGCACAGGGTGAAGGCTGATTTGCATATGGCCATGTCTGAACTGCGGTGGTGTGGATTGGAAAAAAAACATGGATTTAGGTCCAGATCTCTGTACTGGGGTGAATGTATGACATTGTTCCGCATTCTGTCCATCAACTGTTGTTTTGCATTTGTCACCGCGAGTGGGATGGGTATGCTCAGATGTGAGTCCCATGCTCTCCACACCACTGGAGACAAGCTATCCTGGCTGAAGATGGCTGATAGCCAGAAACCAGTCCTAGGATGCTTGATTCCGGTCCAGGAAAGTCATGGTTTTGGCAGTTCGGGCTGGACTGTTCCCATGAGGCACAGGGTCAAGGCTGATTTGCATATGGCCATGTCTGTACTGGGTGACGATGGATTTAGGCCCAGATCTCTGTACTGGGGTGAATGTATGACATTGTTCTGCATTCTGTCCATCAACTGTTGTTTTGCATTTGTCACCCAGAGTGGGATGGGTATGCTCAGACGTGAGTCCCATGCTCCCCTTATCACTGGAGTCAAGTTATCCTGGCTGAATACGGCTGATAGCCATAAACCGGTCCTAGGATGCTTGATTCCGGTCCAGGAAAGACATGGTTTTGGCAGTTTGGGCTGGACTGTTCCCATGAGGCACAGGGGCAAGGCTGATTTGCACATGGCCATGTCTGAATTAGGGTGGTGTGGAGTGCAAAAAAACGATGGATGTAGGCCCAGATCTCTGTACTGGGGTGAATGTATGACTTTGTTCTGTATTCTGTCCATCAACTGTTGTTTTGCATTTGTCACCCCGAGTGGGATGGGTATGCTCAGAAGTGAGTCCCATGCTCTCCACACCACTGGAGTCAAGCTATCATGGCTGAAGATGGCTGATAGCCTGAAACTGGTCCTTGGATGCTTGATTCCGGTCCAGGAAAGACATGGTTTTGGCAGTTCGGGCTGGACTGTTCCCATGAGGCACAGGGTCAAGGCTGATTTGCATATGGCCATGTCTGAACTGGGGTGGTGTGGAGTGCAAAAAATCGATGGATTTAGGCCCAGATCTCTGTACTGGGGTGAATGTATGACAATGTTCTGCATTCTGTCCATCAACTGTTGTTTCGCATTTGTCACCCCGAATGGCATGGGTATGCTCAGACGTGAGTCCCATGCTCTCCGCACCACTGGAGTCAAGCTATCCTGGCTGAAGACGGCTGATAGCCAGAAACCGGTCCTAGGATGCTTGATTCCGGTCCAGGAAAGACATGGTTTTGGCAGTTCGGACTGGACTGTTCCCATGAGGCACAGGGTCAAGCCTGATTTTCATATGGCCATGTCTGAACTGGGTTGGTGTGGAGTACAAAAAAATCGATGGATTTAGGCCCAGATCTCTGTATTGGGGTGAATGTATGACATTGTTCTGCATTCTGTCCATCAACTGTTGTTTTGCATTTATCAACCTGAGTGGAATGGGTATGCTCAGACTTGTGTCCAATGCCCTCCACACCACTGGAGTCAAGCTATCCTGGCTGAAGTCGGCTGATAGCCAGAAACCGGTGCTAGTGAGGAAATAGAAATTTTACATGGCCAATGTGTCCCCTGTGTATGCCCTACGTTTAGTGTATGTACATGTTACCCGTGCATTTTCCCTCTCATGCCTGTAATAATAATGCCTCTGCATTTCCGTTCCACATTAGAATGTCAGTTACCAAGCCTCCCATGATAGAAACGTTAATTCTGCACAGAGTCCTATGTTGCCAATGTATTTGCATGGTGCACGTTTAAAAGTCGAGATGAACCCGTTTTCTGGCTCAGCCGAGCCAGGACCCGAATTCCGGCTCCATGCCTCCAGACACTCTGAAAGCTGCAGCTCAGCTATGTATCCCTGACCTCTCGCATACTTTCTGCTCAGCCGAGAGGGGCCCAGCCCGGCCTGCCAAGACAGTATTTTGCTTACAGTTATCTGCTCTGCTCCACAGAAACACATTCCTGCCTAGTGGAGAAGGTAAACAGACCCCATAGACAGAGATTGAGCCCAGCCTTTCTGTCTCCGTTTAAGTGATTTACAGAGCTCGCATCCATAGAAGGCCCATGGCCCCCACGCAATGCACAAAGAAACATATGCACACACTGGCTCTTAGTGATGAGCAACCTTTGCTCGAGCGACCTTTACTTCAGACAATACATCCTCCAAACTCAAGATATCAGATGATATCAGACGTACAAGTCGTCCTGACACCCAAGGCTTCTCTACTAGACCGAAAGCCAGCTTCCCCCCAGTTACACGTTTATGACTACGTCATGACCAAGTTGCGAGCACAAGTAGGGTAAAAGTTCCAGCTGACCACGCAGACCCCCTCCATGTATCCAACCACCTATGACTCCTCAAGTGAACGCCTACATGTACGCCTTCTTACACGCCCACATGCTCTTATCTCTCTTTTCGTTTTGCTCCGCCTTCTCTATGCAAGTTAATGTATTTCCAATGTATAAATATTGTACTCTGTGAATAAAGTTCAGATGACGATCCTTCCTGAACCTTAGTGGTGATGGAACCCGATTCTCCCTTAACTCGAGTTACTGAAATAAAGCCCTTCTGAATCGGACACTACGGACTCTGCCTCTCATTATATGCATGACCTTTTGTTTAAGTTTAGAAATTTCGACAGGGTAATATTTTATTTACCACATAATCTGGCGCCCGAATAGGGACTAGTCCCCTTCCCCACGCGCCAGCGATGTAGGTCCAGCCCATGCCCCTTCTACAGCCGTGACGGACTTCCAAGTGTACACGCCAGCGGGTTTTCCTGCTT
Organism: Lissotriton vulgaris; assembly: GCF_964263255.1. Classification (NCBI taxonomy): domain Eukaryota; kingdom Metazoa; phylum Chordata; class Amphibia; order Caudata; family Salamandridae; genus Lissotriton; species Lissotriton vulgaris. The sequence goes on along the minus strand of NC_141695.1, from coordinate 809,752,831 downwards.
ACTCCCTCAGGCCCACGGAGGAGACGGACTGCGACCAGGCATCCACACGAGGCGGTGAGGATTGCGGATTATCCCAACCACAGCCCAAGCCGTGAGAGAGCAAGGTCCGAGGTTTCCAGAGGCCCACCTGTTCCGAGGCGCATGCGCAGCACTGCAGTACCGCAGTATCGAGTTTCCGAGGCCTTCAAGTTCTGCTTCCCGGTGAGTACCGTTATTGGGAATGCATAAAGTATAAAGTTCATTTGTTTGAGCTCGGTAAAGACGTGTCTGTTCCCACAGGCACGGTAAAGACGGGTCCATTTCGGTGGGCACGGTAAAGACGTGTCTCTTTACGAGACCGGTATGGCTGTACTGTATTCCAGTGCATAAAGATTAACAGTTTTCAGGTTCATGTTTTTCCCCATGTATCAGTTAGAATGTATCTGTTTTTAATGTTTTAGTGTTGTAGTGTGAATGGTTGTTTTCGGTCAGTCTATTTTGGTGTATATTGTGTTCTCGTTAAGTTAGTTTCAACATGCCACTGTTTTCGAAATTACGTCAGATAGGGACCAGGAAAGGGATACTCGAAGAGTCAGTTCCCGTCCCGCCTAGAGACACACCTGGTCATTTTATGTATAATAAATATGGGCTAGATGCCATATTGTTTTTAGACTTATGGGTAGATTACACAAAGGATTTAGAGGAGAAGTATAGATGGCCTGCTTCAGGAACATGGGATTCTGAATGCATTATGAAAGTAGAGGAAGCGCTATGGAAAAGGAAAGTAAGACCGTCTCAGAAAGATGCCATTGAGTTATGGCGTAAAGAAGCGCATAAGAGAACAGAGAAAGAATTCCACCAAGCAGAGAGAAGTAAACAAGCAGCGGAAAAAGCCAGAGAAAAAGAACTGCGGGAGGAGGGGGAATGGGTCAAGGCACAACAAGCTAATAGAGAAAGAAATGCTCTTGTTGCTGGTATATATCCTGTCCTCTCAGAAGAACTAGCTAAGGTGACCCCTTCAGAAAAATCCCGTAGGTCGCATACGCCACCACCAGTACCCTTTAGAGTACGTAGACAGAAACAGACAGCCTCTGAAGCTTTTATTTCCTCCTATCTAGAAGAGCCCGCACCGGACTATGTAAACGCAGAATTCCCTCCGCCCCCATCACAGGATCAGCTTCTACAGTTTCAGCTTCCGCAGGTCGTGAAAGACAACGTAGGGCCCGGGGCAGTGGGAGGGGGGCCACCGGCAACACCACGAACACCGCTAGGGCTAGGGCCACCACGAACGCCACAAATGACATCAACGCCATTTAAGCATACTATAACAATTCCACGTTGTATATACGATCCAGTACCAGGTGAGGGTTCAATGCTCGTGTTTTCACTAAGATTAAGACATACCGTCGACTATTTGATCGCATTACCAGGCATGAAGGAACACCTAGATAAAATATACCATTTCATTAGAACGGGGGAGGGACCCGAGAGTATAGAGGAAGCCATGAAACACAGAAAGGTGGAGGTTAAGAATGTCCTTTTACGTTTTATGATTAACTGTCTGATCAGAGAACAAGACCAACCAGACAAAGAGGTAAAGAAAGGTCTGACGGATTGGAGTGACAACATAGCTGCCGGTCGGCATGATAGACAGGGACAGACAGAAAGTATGTACAAGAAAATACGAAAGGAGATCTTAGAAATACACAGGGAAGAGTCTGATGGGAAGTATGAGTCATCATCGGAAGATGTTGATCCAGAAACCGAGGAAAAGGACAAAATAAATTACGTAGGCAAAGCACGACACTTTGACAGGCCCAAGTGTCTCGACTACCGCAAACAGGGACATTCTATAAAAGAAAGATATTCCTTTGAAAATTTGTTCCAAGCTACTGAAAAGGCACTGAAACGACGGGCAGAGAGTGAGAGACCCCACACTCCACACGAACAGGAATTGGTCCGGTCAGCTGTCCAATGGGTGTCTAATTCTAACATATATAGCAGTGATATAGTGGCACAGACCTTTTTGAGCCTTCCGCCGAACGAACAGCGTTTGGCTGGTATTTACATGGTTCAACATTTGATAACGTTGTACGAGAGTCAATATTCTGATCCCGGTCCCTTGTATAAATTACTGGACGATATACTTCTAGAGAGAAGGACAGACCTAGGTACTGAATTAATTAATGTCATTCTGGACCAACGACATAAGTACTTGACTTCTCTGACCACATGTATGCTTCCCGCCCCACACCACGACAGAAAGAACTTACACATAGACAGACAGAACCCCCTACGAGAGGTACATCCCGTTAAAAATGCAGCGGGTGAGCTTCAGCGAGTGTACGTTTACACACCCTTAACGAAATTAGAAATACTGGAAATGAAAAAGATGTTGCCCTGCCATGATAAAGACCCGGGGGGGGTTTCACCGTGAATTAAAAGACATTCTCCGCATAGGGGATTACACGTACGCTGACATTATAAAATTATTGAAAGTACTGTTGCCTGCTGGTATTTACGAAAAACTTAAGGAAAAGGACTGGGAGGTGGGAGAGAAAAAGTTAAGTTGGACAGAATTGGAAGCAGAGGATAAAGGCCGGCACCCTGGTGTAGGTCTTGGGGACAAAGCTAAAGCACTACCTGAACTCTTGATACAGGTTCTGCCGAGACTATTGATTACTAAAAAGGAAGATTGGGATGCTATTTCAGCCTGTAAGCAGAAACAAGACGAGGACACAAGTGATTTCTATTCTAGATTCGAGAAATGTTTTTCTATTAATAGTGGTCTTAAGCCAAGTAGCGAATCATATCCACATCTTTTCGCGAACAAATTAGTAGAGAATTCCTTATCCCAGATCAAGAACAGAGTACTGAAGGTTGAGAGTACTTGGCAAGCAAATAGCCCTTCCCAAATGTTGCAAATGCTACAATATCACCAGAACAGAATTAGAGAGGAACAGGATCATGAAAGGAGACGCATGAAAGATACGAAAATGAAAGTACTGGTTGCCCAAACGGTACCAGCTAATGCGAGCAAAAAGGGCACCACACTTGTTAATGGGAACTGTAATTATTGCAAACAGCCAGGTCACTTTGTAAAAGATTGTGCAGTCCTGAAACACAATATAGCCACAGGCAAGACAAAAGAACGACCGCATCCTCCTAGGCAGAATAGCACCCGACAGAACGCGCAACAGACAGTAGAGAATTTTCCCCCACCACCACCTGCACCACAAAATGCCACACAACAAATGTACCAGTACACACAGTCGGACTATCCAGAATACCAACAGTTCTCATGAAACAGCCTAGAGAGGGAAGTTGGCTTGCCCCTATTGAGGTTCCTGTAGATCAAGAGGGTCCTTATGTACATAGTCGTGTATTGGGAAAGGACAGAAAATTTCTGATTGACACAGGGGCGAGCAGAACTACCATCAGCCATGACGAGGTTCCAGGGGCACCCCTCTCAGGCTCACAGAATGTTTCCCTGGGATTCTCAGGAAAGCCTATTGTTAATGAAGTATCGAAACCAGTTTCCCTAGGAGTAGGTCCATTGTCACGTACCACAGACTTGCTACTTACTAAGTCATGTCCAGAAAATTTGCTTGGAATAAAGACATTAAAAGAACTAGGAGCAGTTATATGTTGTTCTGCGGAAGGAGTACGACTGTTCTTACGTGATTTTAAAGGACATTATGTGTTGAGAGATTTTGACGACAGACTCCGGAATGTACCACAGCACCTATGGGCACAAGGTCCGACTGATGTAGGTTACATGAACATAACACCACACCGTGTCACTCTCAAAGCAGGAGTAGTACTACCACTTATCCGACAATACAAGTTACCACCTGATGCCGTAGTAGCCTTACTGAAAATTGTTGACAAACTCATTGCACAAGGGGTGGTAGTGGAAACTGACTCGAATGTATGTAATTCACCTGTTATTCCTATCCTTAAACGAACAGACCCTAATGCACCACCAGTTTACAGACTAGTTGTTGACCTTCGAGAACTGAACAAATGTGTAGTTCCTCAATACCCAGTGGTCCCAGATATTTCTTCATTACTGACTGCTATTGATTCTGAGGCAATGTTCTTTACTGTAATTGACTTGAAGAATGCCTTTTTCAGTGTCCCAATTCATCCAGATAGTCAGTACCTCTTCGGATTCAGTTTAAATGGACGCAGTTTTAAATTTACGAGAGCTCCCCAAGGTTTTACAGAGAGTCCTAGCATTTACAGTCAAGCATTAAAAAGACAGCTGGACAGTATTCACATGCCTGCCAACACTGCACTGCTCCAGTACGTAGACGACATCCTAATTACAGCACGATCAGGAACAGACTGTGAACATGCATCACTGACAGTTTTACACTTTCTGGCAGACAAGGGGCACAGTGTCACCTTCCAAGTTACAATTTCTGTGCACAGCTAGTGGTGTACCTTGGACACTTGCTGTCCAAGAGGGGTAGACAGCTGACACAAGAACGCATTCAGTTAATTGCTAATCTTTCACAGCCCAAGACACAAAAGGAAGTACGGGCCTTCATTGGCCTCACTTCATACTGCAGACAATGGATTCCACAGTATGCCTATCTAGCCAAACCACTCATACAGTTGACAACATAGGAGGCAGCGTCTTCGACTGTCCTCCCTTGGACACAGGAACATACCTTGGCATTTGAGGAATTGAAAAGAGCCTTATGTCAAGCACCAGTTTTAGCGACTTCTTGTTACAGCAAATCTTTTACGCTTTTTGTCACTGAACGAGATGGAACAGCATTATCTGTCCTTACACAAGATCAAGCAGGGAAACACAAGCCTTGCGCTTATTTTTCTAGTACATTGGACCCAGTGGCCCAGGCTCTGCCTGCGTGCCTGAAATCAGTTGCAGCAACAGCCCTGGCTATAAGACAGAGTGACTCCATTGTGCTGGGACACCCCCTGACAGTACAGGTACCACATGCAGTGGAAGTTCTCTTGAACAGGACACAGACACAGCACCTGACTGTAGCGAGACTGACAGGATATGAACTGACATTATTTCAGCCACACATAAAGATCAGACGATGTAACATTCTGAACCCTGCTACACTTTTGCCCTCAAGTGCAGTAGACACTGCACCACATGTCTGTGTGGAAGTAATTAATACAGTGACGAAACCAAGACAAGATCTGACAGATATTGCACTGCCAGACCCTGACCTGACACTTTATGTGGATGGTTCATGCATGAGAACAAGCACAGGAGAGTTAGTGGCCGCATATGCCGTGACCACTGATACTGAAGTCATAGAGACACAAAGAATAGACACACTGTCAGCACAAGCAGCAGAGCTCATCGCTCTGACACAAGCCTGCATAAGAGCCAAGAACTTGAAAGTGAATATATATACAGATTCACAGTATGCTTTTGGTGTAGTTCACGATTTCGGAGTGTTATGGAGGGAGAGAGGTTTCCTGACCTCTCATGGGACTAAAATTCAGCATGGCCCGCTTATTCAGGCTCTGTTAGACGCAATACATTTACCTGCAGCCATAGCCATCCTGAAATGCAAAGCACACACCAAAGCTACAGACACCATTTCCCAGGGTAATGACCTGGCAGACCGAACTGCTAAACTTACAGCCCAGACACAAACAGACACGACAAAGACAGAGGTACCATTACTGACTAAAAGCATGACAGTCAAGGATCCTTCACAAGATGTACTCGACATACAGACACATGCCACTCCAGACGAAATAAAGTAATGGACTGAACAAGGAGGGGTCCAGACAGACCAGGGTTGGATGACTAAGGGCAAAGCTACATGGTTTCTCCCAGACTCTATGGTACAAGTCATCATAAACACAGCACGTAGTCCAGCACACTTAGGAGAAAAGGCAATGCTAGACAGCTTACAGAATATCTGGTTTAACAAGCACCTACGTGCAGCAGCGAAACAGAAAGTACGTACATGTATGATCTGTTGCCAGTTCAATCCAGGTAAAGGCATACCGGTGGAACAAGGCGGATTTCATCCTCCTGACCATCCTTTTGAAGTTCTCCAGATGGATTATATCCAGATGGACAGATGTAGAAGTTACAAGTATGTCCTAGTAGTTGTATGTGCACTATCTAGATGGACAGAAGCGTACCCAGTCCCAGATTATACTACTGTGACCACCGCCAGGCATTTGGTGCGTGAGTTTTTCCCCAGATACGGATTACCCCGTGTCGTGTACTCAGATAATGGTCAGCCATTTTCCTCTGAATTAATGAAACAAGTGTCCCTTCTGTTAGGATATCAGTGGAAGTTTCATTGTGTACGACACCCTGAAGCAGCCGGACTTGTCGAGCGCCATAATCAGACACTTAAGACGAAATTAGCAAAAGTCTGTGCAGACAAAGGCGTGGATTGGATGGTAGCCTTGCCGGTTGCCCTCTTTTACATGCGTATGGTAGCTCATTCCAGAACAGGCCTATCTCCTTACGAAGTGGTTTTTGGTAGACCACCGAATATGTGGGGTACGCCTATGCCTAAGAAAATAACTGATGTTGACAGTAACATGCTGACAGATTACCTGGCTTCCTTGATGTCTGCACTACTCTCTTGTCGTTCACAGGTTGCCGCTGCCTTCCCCGACAACACCCAAGTCAAGGAGCACACCATCGTCCCTGGTGACCTCGTCCATATTCGGAACTTTGATCGATCAAGCCCCCTTGAGCCGCGCTGGAAAACACCGAAATTAGTTTTGCTCACCACGAGGACTGCCGTCAAGGTCGAGGGACGTAAAGGCTGGCTTCACACCCAGCACTGTAAGAAATTCTTTGGAGATTCCGGAACTTTGATCAAGCCTAAAGACTGTCCCAATAGTACCGACTCAAAGCCCTCTTTGCTAGAAAAGACTCCGCAACAGGAATATAGGTCTAAGTTACGATCTAGTAAGTCAGACAGCGTTTAATTGTTTAAGTCCACTAGGTGGTGAATCGGTTAGACAGGTTCCTGACATGTATAAGATCGTAGACCAGAATAGCAAAAAGAGCAAGATGAGAGAGAAATACTGCAAGATATTACGTAGTAGATGTATAGTAACTCTGATTTTTATGTCTCTTCTGTGCATCACCATAATATGTATCAGCTTGGCACTACATGTTTTCTTTCCTCCTATTTCCTCACGTATACACTCTTCCTTCAATGACACTGTAGAGCATACATTCAGTGATCTGCCACCCCATGAACTGTCATACCGACTAGCCCTGCGCGACAATACTTTTATTCGAATGTTGCACCATTCTCATCAGACCAGCAATGTAACAAATTGCTGGGTATGTGGCCGACTCCTGCCTTATCAGAAAACGAAGGGAGTTCTGCCCCTCTTTCCTTTCCCGTTCTCGCACAATGGTTCGTGCGGAGCAAGGTTTGCTTTAATGTCATCACTTGACAGAAAGTTCACAGTTTCCCAGGGCGATTGGATATGGGGAAATTTGAATAAAGTAATGAATGAGGCATGTTTTCCAGACGAAGACGGTCTTCCCCAAAGGAAAGGGACCGATCTAGAAAATGAAGTGTACGAACAAGGAAATGCTTCCCTTAACTTTATGATTCTGAATGTCCAGTCCGAGAAAAATACAGGTCCACCGTTCATATCAGTTTTACCAGTAAAAGGTGAATTGTGCATTAGAAAGAAAGGATCGGTACATTTAGGACACAGTGAATGTAATACTGTAGTCGAGTTTACTGATAAAGGAAAGTCTACTTTCAAAGCTTCCCGCCATTCCTGTTTCATTTGCGGTCAGACAGCCTATATACGTCTGCCCTTAGACTGGGGTGGGACATGTTATATAGCGTTCCTGCTGCCACCCGTCTTTCTAGCCCCATCCCATTATCATCGAGATTCATGACTAGTACATGTTAGATATTTACAACAAGGGGTGGTGAGGGACAGAGTCTCTGAATTAAGCAGACAACTCTCACCCAGTCAAGAGATCAGGGCTAGATCCAACACCGTTTTTTAGCTCACTGCACCATCCCAGTTTCAGAACCTGGCTGTATGCAAATTAGTCTGTTCCTGTCCCAGTGCATGATGGGAACAGGGCAAACCAAACTACAAAAGCCAATTCTTACACTGGGAAGGAAACAAGCTCCCGGGGACCGGTTTCTGGCATTACAGCCGTCTTCGGCCAAAGTACATGTTAGACACAGGAGGGAGATCGATTCCCCAGTAGTTGATCAGACTGAGACAGCTTGGGAGCAATATACAGATTTCAATAAAGGATTCTTCCTCTTCATAGGTCCCGTCCAAAACAGTAAACTAATACGCAGGTTAACAAGAACTCTAGAAGCAGAAGTGAATGAAACTACAGCTGCCCTGGCGAACTTGACCGAGGAGCAGTCTGCCATGCGACTTGTTGTTCTTCAGAATCGCCTTGTTCTTGACGTCATCCTGGCAGATAGGGACGGGGCTTGTAGAGTGATCGGCTCCAGTTGTTGCGTGTTTATTCCTAATAACGCGCCATCTGTGTACGCAGCAATAACAAGGCTCCACAAGATCGCTCACATCAAAACCCAGGCACATGGACTTGGTCCGGTTGGCTCTGGAGTGTAATATCAGTATGGGGATGGAAAGTGTTATCGTTCCTAGGAATGATACTGCTTATGATATTCAGTTGCTGTCTCTGTCTGCAATGTGGCCCGGCGATTTGCGGCCTCTGTGCCACTGTCTGTATTCCCCATCCATGTATTCAAATGAAAAAAGACGAACAGATGATGCTGTATGATCAGATATACGGTTTCATGAATATATATGTGTCCTGAAGGGCACAGTAGGGGACAAGGAGGGAATGAGGAAATAGAAATTTTACATGGCCAATGTGTCCCCTGTGTATGCCCCACGTTTAGTGTATGTACATGTTACCCGTGCATTTTCCCTCTCATGCCTGTAATAATAATGCCTCTGCATTTCCGTTCCACATTAGAATGTCAGTTACCAAGCCTCCCATGATAGAAACGTTAATTCTGCACTGAGGCCTATGTTGCCAATGTATTTGCATGGTGCACGTTTAAAAGTCGAGATGAACCCGTTTTCTGGCTCAGCCGAGCCAGGACCCGAATTCCGGCTCCATGCCTCCAGACACTCTGAAAGCTGCAGCTCAGCTATGTATCCCTGACCTCTCGCATACTTTCTGCTCAGCCGAGAGGGGCCCAGCCCGGCCTGCCAAGACAGTATTTTGCTTACAGTTATCTGCTCTGCTCCACAGAAACACATTCCTGCCTAGTGGAGAAGGTAAACAGACCCCGTACACAGAGATAGAGCCCAGCCTTTCTGTCTCAGTTTAAGTGATTTACAGAGCTCGCATCCATAGAAGGCCCATGGCCCCCACGCAATGCACAAAGAAACATATGCACACACTGGCTCTTAGTGATGAGCAACCTTTGCTCGAGCGACCTTTACTTCAGACAATACCTCCTCCAAACTCAAGATATCAGATGATATCAGACGTACAAGTCGTCCTGACACCCAAGGCTTCTCTACTAGACCGAAAGCCAGCTTCCCCCCAGTTACACGTTTATGACTACGTCATGACCAAGTTGCGCGCACAAGTAGGGTAAAGGTTCCAGCTGACCACGCAGACCCCCTCCATGTATCCACCCACCTATGACTCACCTATGACTCCTCAAGTGAACGCCTACATGTACGCCTTCTTACACGCCCACATGCTCTTATCTCTCTTTTCTTTTTGCTCCGCCTTCTCTATGCAAGTTAATGTATTTCCAATGTATAAATATTGTACTCTGTGAATTAAGTTCAGATGACGATCCTTCCTGAACCTTAGTAGTGATGGAACCCGATTCTCCCTTAAGTCGAGTTACTGAAATTAAGCCCTTCTGAATCGGACACCACGGACTCTGCCTCTCATTATATGCATGACCTTTTGTTTAAGTTTAGAAATTCCGAAAGGGTAATATTTTATTTACCACACTAGGATGCTTGATTCCGATTCCAGGAAAGACATGGTTTTGGCAGTTCGGACTGGACTGTTCCCATGAGGCACAGGGTCACGGCTGATTTGCACATGGCCATGTCTGCACCGGGGTGGTGTGGAGTGCAAAAAAACGATGGGTTTAGGACCAGATCTCTGTACTGGGGTGAATGTATGACATTGTTCTGCATTCTGTCCATCAACTTTTGTTTTGCATTTGTCTCCCCGAGTGGGATGGATATGCTCAGACGTGAGTACCATGCTCTCCACACCACTGGAGTCAAGCTATCCTGGCTAAAGACAGCTGATAGCCAGAAACCGGTCCTAGGATGCTTGATTCCGGTCCAGGAAAGACATGGTTTGGCAGTTTGGGCTGGACTGTTCCCATGAGGCACAGGGTCAAGGCTGATTTGCATATGTCCATGTCTGTACTGGGGTGGTGTGGAGTGCAAAAAAACGATGGATTTAGGCCCAGATCTCTGTACTGGGGTGAATGTATGCCATTGTTCTGCATTCTGTCCATCAACTGTTGCTTTGCATTTGTCACCCCGAGTGGGATGGGTATGCTCAGACGTGAGTCCCATGCTCTCCATATCACTGGAGTCAAGTTATCCTGGCTGAATACGGCTGATAGCCATAAACCGGTCCTAGGATGCTTGATTCCGGTCCAGGAAAGACATGGTTTTGGCAGTTTGGGCTGGAATGTTCCCATGAGGCACAGGGTCAAGGCTGATTTGCACATGGCCATGTGTGAATTAGGGTGGTGTGGAGTGCAAAAAACGATGGATGTATGCCCAGATCTCTGTACTGGGGTGAATGTATGACTTTGTTCTGTATTTTTTCCATCAAATGTTGTTTTGCATTTGTCAACCCGAGTGGGATGGGTATGCTCAGAAGTGAGTCCCATGCTCTCCACACCACTGGAGTCAAGCTATCCTGGCTGAAGATGGCTGATAGCCTGAAACTGGTCCTAGGATGCTTGATTCCGGTCCAGGAAAGACATGGTTTTGGCAGTTCGGGCTGGACTGTTCCCATGAGGCACAGGGTCAAGGCTGATTTGCATATTGCCATGTCTGAACTGGGGTGGTGTGGAGTGCAAAAAAACGATGGATTTAGGCCCAGATCTCTGTACTGGGGTGAATGTATGACATTGTTCTGCATTCTGTCCATCAACTTTTGTTTTGCATTTGTCTCTCTGAGTGGGATGGGTATGCTCAGACGTGAGTACCATGCTCTCCACACCACTGGAGTCAAGCTATCCTGGCTGAAGACAGCTGATAGCCAGAAACCGGTCCTAGGATGCTTGATTCCGGTCCAGGAAAGAGATGGTTTTGGCAGTTTGGGCTGGACTGTTCCCATGAGGCACAGGGTCAAGGCTGATTTGCATATGGCCATGTCTGTACTGGGGTGGTGTGGAGTGCAAAAAAACAATGGATTTAGGCCCATATCTCTGTACTGGGGTGAATGTATGCCATTGTTCTGCATTCTGTCCATCAACTGTTGTTTTGCATTTGTCACCCCGAGTGGGATGGGTATGCTCAGATGTGAGTCCCATGCTCTCCATATCACTGGAGTCAAGTTATCCTGGCTGAATACGGCTGATAGCCATAAACCGGTCCTAGGATGCTTGATTCCGGTCCAGGAAAGACATGGTTTTGGCAGTTTGGGCTGGACTGTTCCCATGAGGCACAGGGTCAAGGCTGATTTGCACATGGCCATGTCTGAATTAGGGTGGTGTGGAGTGCAAAAAAACGATGGATGTAGGCCCAGATCTCTGTACTGGGGTGAATGTATGACTTTGTTCTGTATTCTGTCCATCAACTGTTGTTTTGCATTTGTCACCCCGAGTGGGATGGGTATGCTCAGAAGTGAGTCCCATGCTCTCCACACCACTGGAGTCAAGCTATCCTGGCGAAGATGGCTGATAGCCTGAAACTGGTCCTAGGATGCTTGATTCCGGTCCAGGAAAGACATGGTTTTGGCAATTCGGGCTGGACTGTTCCCATGAGGCACAGGGTCAAGGCTGATTTGCATATGGCCATGTCTGAACTGGGGTGGTGTGGAGTGCAAAAAATGATGGATTTAGGCCTAGATCTCTGTACTGGGGTGAATGTATGACATTGTTCTGCATTCTGTCCATCAACTGTTGTTTTGCATTTGTCACCCCGAGTGGGATGGGTATGCTCAGACGTGAGTCCCATGCTCTCTGCACCACTGGAGTCAAGCTATCCTGGCTGAAGACGGTTGAGAGCCAGAAACCGGTCCTAGGATGCTTGATTCCGGTCCAGGAAAGACATGGTTTTGGCAGTTCGGGCTGGACTGTTCCCATGAGGCACAGGGTGAAGGCTGATTTGCATATGGGCATGTCTGAACTGGGGTGGTGTGGAGTGCAAAAAACGATGGATTTAGGCCCAGATCTCTGTACTTGGGTGAATGTATGACATTGTTCTGCATTCTGTCCATCAACTGTTGTTTTGCATTTGTCACCCCGAGTGCGATGGGTATGCTCAGACGTGAGTCCCATGCTCTCCACACCACTGGAGTCAAGCTATCCTGGCTGAGGACGGCTGATAGCCAGAAACCGGTCCTAGGATGCTTGATTCCGGTCCAGGAAAGACATGGTTTTGGCAGTTCGGGCTGGACTGTTCCCATGAGGCACAGGGTCAATGCTAATTTGCATATGGCCATGTCTGAACTGGGGTTGCGTGGAGTACAAAAAACGATGGATTTAGGCCCAGATATCTGTACTGGGGTGAATGTATGACATTGTTCTGCATTATGTCCATCAACTGTTGTTTTGCATTTAATACCCCTGCAAGGGAAAAGAAGTTACAGGTAAGAAAACATTCCTTCTCTCACAGGGAATTTCCGTTTATAGTCATAAGTGCTGAAGCTGAATAGAACAGCAAGCCCATCCCCCAAAATAATTCAGCGGACTAGACAGAGGATAATGTAGAGAACCTAATTAAAGAGATTTCTGACTGAAGCCTGTCCTACTTGAGCGCCTGCTCTAGCGTCAGAATCTAGAAAGTAATACTTTGTAAATGTGTTTACTGATTTCCATGTAGCCATTTTACAGATCTCTGGAATGGGAATATTGCACAATAAAGCCGTAGTGGCTGCCTTCCCTCTAGTTGAATGAGCCTTAGGTTTGGCTGAGAAACGTTTGTTAGCTTTCTGATAGCAGAATAAAATGCAAGAGACTATCCATCTCAAAATGGATTCTTTAGAAGTAGCTAGCCCTTTACGGACTGAACCATAGTTGACACACAATTGTTGTGACTGGCAAATGTGATTAGTTTTTTCTATATAAAACTTAAGGACTCCCCTTACATAGAGGGAATGCAGGGTTCTTCCTGGTGGAGTAGAAGGATTCTGGAAGAATGTTGGTAGAGATATTATTTGACTGACACGCAAGTCTGTTACCACTTTGAGGTGTAACTTAGGGTGAGTTCTCATAACTACTTTCTTTGAATGGAAGACAGTGTTAGGTTCATGAGAACAAAGAGCTTGGATCTTACTAACCCTGCGAGCTGAAGTGATCCCCACAAGGAAAGCAGTTTTCCAAGACAAATGTTGGAGAGATGCCTTGTGTATGGGTTCGAAAGCATCCTGCATAAAACGTGAAAGTACTATATTAAGCTCCCATGGAGGAGAAGGGCGTCCAATGAGAGGAAAGACCTTCTTTAAGCCCTGTAAGACATTCCTAATTACAAGAATTCTAAAAAAGGAGGTTTGTGAGGGACATTTTCTGTAGACAGTAAAGTCTGACAGGTGAATTTTTATTGTAGAAATTTGTAAACCAAAGGTTGCTAAATGAAGTAAATATGGAAGAATAACATCTTTATGGCAAGTGTTAGGGCCCTTGTTCTTGGATGAGCACCGTATGCTGAATCTCTTTCACTTGAAAGCATATGCGGAATGTGTTGAAGGCAGCTTAGCTTCTTTGAGAATTTCCATGCAGTCCTGAGGTGGATTCAGGCGTCCATATTGTATCAGCTCAAGAGCCATGCTGCCAAATTCAAAGAGGAGAGAATGGGGTGCACTATCTGGCCTCCGAATTTAGTCATCAGATCTGGTCTGCATGGCAGCCTCAGATCTGGATGGATAGACCGGTGAAGGAGGTCCGTGAAGCCACTCCAGAGCTATGAGGATCATCTTTGCTGAGGACTGAATCAACTTGATGAGAACTTCCGGAATCAGGGGGATCGGTGGAAAAGAGTAGAGATATCTGCCGGACCAATCGATCCATAAGGAATTCCCCAGAGTCCCTGTCTGGTAGAACCGCGATGTGAAGTTTTCTGCAGTGGTGAACAAATCCACGCTGGGAGTACCCAATTGCTGAAATAAGTCTTGTACCACATCCTCGTGCAAGACCCACTCATGGTTTTCTTGCAGGAGTCTGCTGAGCGAGTCGGCCTGAGTATTTTGGACACCTGGTAGGTATACTGCTGTGATTGTCAGGCCCCTGGCAAGAAGCCAATTCCAGATTGTCTGGTATTTGTGAGATAAGAGTCTGGAACTTATCCCCTAACTGCTTGTTGAGGTAGTACATTGTTGTATTTTTGTCCATCTGAACAAGCAGGGAGGGGGGAGTTGAACGACAGGCAGAAAGCTTTCAATGCCAGGTGGACTGCACGTAGCTCCATGAGATTGATGTGGTATGATGTTTCCTTTTCTCGCCATTTCTCCTGGATCTCGAGATGGTCCAATTGGGCTTCCCAGCCCAACAATGAGGCGTCCGTGACTATAGTTTGAGGTGGAATCCATCGGGAACGGAGTGCCCTGCAGAAGATTGCATGGGGAGCACCACTACCTGAGGGACAAGTTCACATGGAGAGACAGTTCTATCCTGTCTTCCCAGATTCCTGTTAGTTGGTCCCACTGGTCTTCAAGACATTCCTGTAGAGGCCTCATGTGTAGACGGGCATTCAGTGTGAGAAAAATGCGAGAAGCCATTGAGCCGAGAAGAGAGGACATTGTCCTCACTGTTGGATGGGAAGCTTTCGTGAGATCCTGATATTTCCAAAGGAACGATAAGCGTCTCTCCTCCGAATGTTAAAGATTGCAGGGATTTGTTAGCATGAGCTGAAAGCCATTTTTGTACTTGGCAGCCATTTTAGTTAGCCATGTGCTCGCCATGTGCTGTTTCCCTCTTCAGAGCCTTGCACATGCTCAGAAGGGCCTAGTTAGTAGAATGCACCCGGTCCTCTTATACACCTTTCGCGCTATTTTTACTGATGTATGGAGAAGTAACTCTCCTCCCACTTTGTTGAGCAAGCAGATCTTGCATGCCCATATTAGGCATTTTGCATGAGCCAGGACCTACCCTTGGTTTTATGCTGACTATGTACCCCTAAGCACATATAAGGACCCTGTTTTTTGTCCTCCTTAGACTGCCTCATACCGTTTCTGAGGGTATTGTGTGACGTAGTCTCCCTCATCTGAGGTAAATAAATATGTATTTTATATTTCAGCTTCTGTGCCAATTTCTTCTTTGTTGGTTTAAAAGGACCAGGTATCAGTGAGACCCCTGAGAAGGTTTCTATTTTTCTTCAAATGGCGCTCCAACGTGGATCTCATCAGAGAAGTGGCTATCCAAGGGAGTGATCTTGACAGGAGACAGGAATCTACAGAGGAGGACAGGACAGGATTCAACTAAGGAGGTACTCTGTGCACGGAGATTCTGGGAATTCTCTGTCTCTGCAACCCGGTATATTTCTGGTCTTCCTGATTTTGATCCTCCATATGTTTACCGCTCCTGACCGAGAACATTTTTGGCGTGAGTATTTTAAAAAAAACGACTGTTAGGTCATTCAGAACTTGGCAGTTAGATCTGGACACCAAGTGATTGGTAAGCGTTGTTTTGATGCAACACTTGCTGTTGGTTTGATGCCCGGGATTGGTAAGATCGTTTTGCGTCGCTTGCTGTGGTTTTGGAATTTGTATTGGCCAATTTGGGATTTGTAAGTGATTGATATATGAATTGCAATTTGTGTAGGCAGGTAATGAGGAGACTTTTCTCTACTTTGTATAAGATTTGAACGGCACAACGTACAAGCGTACTTTAAGTGCTACTTCTGGTTATAATATTTGCATATGTTGCAATATTTTTGGCATGCCTGTTTCAAGCACACATCGAAGAATGTGTTGCTTTTTGGAGGTACCATAGGGAGATGTGAAGTAAATTAGCCGGCTCCCCTAGAGGGAATACCTAAATAGGTTTAGGTATAAAAACATATTTCTTCCTCAGGGACTTATCCCCATGGAATTAAAATATGACCACAAAACAAACAAGGATCCTAATCTGCGCACTTTTAAAAATGGAGATATGCAGAGCAATTTTTGGGTGTTCTGCCAGCCAAAGCTAGTGAATTGAGTGTATTTTGGCTACTTGAAAATAGAACAGTCTGTTGGGCTGCTTTGTGCAGTCTTTTAGATTATGTTCGAGAAGCTCTTCTTGTAAATATGACTTACAACTAGTATTTACAAATGGTTTGGTTCAAGTACAGTGTGTGGGCTGTCCTTTGTTTCTATCCTAAGTGTTGATCTGTGGGTTAAATGTGTGTTTAAATGTCTATGTGTTTTGTGGGTTAACATTGGCACTTCTGCGAGTAAATAGCGATTGCGCTCTTTTGTGAAAGAATGACTAGCCTTAAGCGTGCTGTATTGTGTGTTCTGAGTGTATGACCCCTTCTATATATGTCTGGAATGAGCTCAATATGTGTGTTTGTGTTTTTTTGCTGTCATCAGTCTGTTATGCAAAATGTCATCTGAGTAAATTGGATGTTGCTGACCTAAACACACACTATAGACCTATACATTGAAATGCCTCAGTTTTAAATAGACTGTCACCATGCTTACATTTCAACACTAAAAAAAGCTTTCCAACAGCTGTGTTTTAACTGACACTGAGAAACAGTTTTTGTTTTGATTGTAGGCCACGGAGAGAAAGGAATGCTTACTCAGTTAGGATTTTGTCAGTGCAAACACAGGTAAAACCCAGCATTTCAGACTGCTGTCTTAAAAAGTTACAAAAATCAGGTTTATTATTTTGGATAACAGGAAAACATTTAAAGTAAGGATTTCCTTTCTTAATGCCTTTTTACATAAGCACATTCTTGGTTCTGATGTTAAATAATGATTGTCCTTTTAAAAAGTGATGCAAAATGTTTCATGTTTCAAGTTAGGCTTCTGTGCTTAGGCTTATGAATAAATATGTTTAAATATGATAGGCAAGGAATGAAGCTTGCTTTTCATATGTGGAATTATCAAAATAATTAGTTTTATTTAAAAAAATTATGGGAAAAACATTATTAAAAGAATAAGTGCTTTTAAATTAGTTTTTTTATCTTTATAAAGCTTAATACTCAAACTGTGACCTCCTAGCATTAACATTTTATTTAAGTTGTGTTGTACTGCATAATGAGGAAACTTGCACATGAAATTTCACTATATATATATATGATATATTTCTGATGCCCAATCTCTGGAAGGTGTAGAGAACATTCTGAGGATGACAAAATTGTGCCCCTTCGTTTCCCTTTATGTTATGTTATGTTATGTTTACATGCCTGGCAGCCATTTCCTTCATCTAATCACGCACTGTGCATTTGGTGCTCTGCAACTTGTTCACGCTTACTTGCTTGTACAATCTAATCACCACGCTTTACTGTTGCTGCTAATTATTTTTAATCCAACAAGTAATTTTTACTATTTCTCATAATGCATTCAATATTCAAACAATATACATTTACAACAATTACATTTCTAGTGTAACATTATTTCTCAAATACTCGTTTTAGCGTTACATTATAATGTGACCATAGAACTTTTTTGATGAGCCCAATGCATTTCGGCACCTTAATGGTACCTTCATCAGGGGCCAATCTGTAAAAAAATGAAAATTTCTAAATGTAAGTGTTTGTGTATTATTGCCCATGGGTGCCATTGCTAATATGTTTTATGTTATGTTCATACCTGAGTGAAACAACCTCTCAAAATGATGTAACCACGTCAATGTCACAGTAACTGCTATTTTTCTGTCAAAAGAAAATGGTAGGAACTCATTTGTAACAATTCCTTGCTTAATCAAATGATAACATCTCGTTATGACTATTCACTGCCAAATGCACAATAATAAGACATGCCTGTCTCTGATTCCCGAAATTATGGCACTGCAAAAACAAATTACATGCGCTTAGTTAACGTCTCCTTCACTGCTATGTTGCCACCGGAACACAGCTGAATTGTGTACATACCTCGTTCTCTTGCACTGAATCTCATCTGAAAATACACCAGAGAGATTTGTGTCATTATCTCAGACACCCGTAATACATCGTTATCACCACTATATAGAACAACACACGACACTTTCTGTACCTGTTTTCATGAAAGTTACTCGTTGAAAGAGAAACCGCTACTCAGTGTCAGACGCTACCGATCTCCGCCATACGCCGCCCTCAATACACGCAATGTTAAACCCAACGAGGAGGTGAGAAATAAACATAGGACTATCGCCAATGGTACTTCTTCAGATAATCTTCATTGCGTCGGGTGCCATCTAAATGTGGTAAATTATGGTAAAAACATGCTCGCGATCCCATACCGCTTTGCCTAATCCTACGCAGGGTACCTCAAAATCATAGAAATAAACCTTGTCGTCTTAAAAATTCAGCCACGGCCAACCCATCAGTAATTACAAAACGTGCCAATTTGTACTGTCTTAAAAAATCACAATAGGAATTCACATCCGGCATTTCCAAGTCCTGAACTACTTTTGCCATTGTCCATTGGCACCACTGCATGGCTGTACTACATAAGTGTTAAAGTGCATATGCTACTGTGTGCTAGGTACTGTGTGCAATGTATTGTACATTAATAAAATGTTCACGATGTTATTATATAAACCATGCAAATATACAAATGTGGATACATCAGAAACATCATAAGGTGTCAATTGCCGTATAAATATCATAAGAAACATCATAAGGTGTCAATTGCCGTACAAATATTAATTCAGTCCTTATGTTTCCTGCTAGTAAATTCTAGGGTATATATAACCCTACCTAATGCCGGCATCTAAGTTTCTCTTCGACTGATTCTTAGTGATCCCTGCTAATGCCCTAGGCATTATTAACTGGCTGCAGCTCAGATTATTCCTGCTTCTTCCTGAGTATTACAAGTAACATGATAGATCATATTTGTCATTAAGCCCCGTGGGGGACATCATGTTGAGGTGCTTGATCCAGTATAGTTCGCGCTGTAACAGTTTTTGGTGATTGTCAATGCCTGGTCTGATTGGTACTTGTTCTATTATAAGAAAACGTAATTGAGAAATAGGGTGATTTGCATCTCTCCAATGGGTGGCTAATGGTGATGTTAAATTCACATTTCGGATCCTGCTCTTATGCTCCGTTATTCTTATTTTCACCTTACGCTCTGTTTTACCAACATACATTCTGCCGCATGGGCATTTAATGCCATATACCACGTTCTGTGTATTACAGTCACTGGTATGTCTCAAATTTATTTGTTTACCAGTAGTTGGGTGGGTGCACATATTTCCAACGATGATGTTATTACAGTTCGTTCAATTGTGACATCTAATTGTCCCTTTATGTGTCGTTGTTGGTGGTGCCAATTGTGTCCGTTTTAGTCTCTCCCTCAGATTTGATCCTCTTGTGTAGGCATGTAAAGGTGGTTCCTTGAATAAATCTTTAAAATCAGATTCTGATGATAACAACTCCCACCTTGTGTTGATAATTCTCTTGATTGCTCTCGATTGGGTCGTGTATTTGGTTACGAATACCATTCTTTCTTTTAATGTTTTGCCTCTTGGTTTAAGTAATTCCAATCTGTCCATTTTCATAACCTTTTCTATGTGCTCTTCCAATTCCAATGGTGGGTATCCTCTTTCTTCGTATTTTCGTGCCTGTTTCCGGATTGTAGTATGGCACGTTCGAGAATCAGAACAGATGCGTTTTATCCTTATAAATTGTGAGGCTGGAAGATTTTTGACTAAACTCTTGGGATGAAAGCTGGTGTAACTTAGAGCGTTATTCCGATCTGTAGGCTTGGAGTATAATTCTGTGATAAATCCACTCACTGTTTTGATAATCCTCACATCCAAAAAATCCATGTTGTATCTGTCAATTTTATGGGTAAATTGTATTCTCGAATCTATCTGATTCATCAACCTGATGAGTTGCTCCAGTAATTCAGGTGTGTCATCCCAGATAAGGAAAATATCATCAATAAACCGACAATACATTTTCACGTGATTCCAGTGTTCTGAGCTCATCAAATTCTGTACCTCGAATTGGGCCATAAATTTATTTGCATAAGCAGGGGCCCCTGCAAAGCCCATAGATGTTCCAGTTAATTGAGCATAATATTTGTCATTCCATAGGAAATAGCTATTATGGAGGCAATATTTGAGAAGTTGTAGCAAAAATACTTTATCCGTTGATAAATCTCCCATCTTTAATAGCGCCCATTCTATCGATTCGAGACCTGCCTAATGCGGTATCAACGTATATAGAGCCACCACATCTATGGTACACAAGATCCAATGACTCTGAAATCCTTGTTCAATCCATAGAAGCTTGTTCAGAAAATCTGTTGTGTCCCTTATATAGGAACCCCATTGCTGTACGAACTTTTGTAAAAAATGATCCAAATATCGACCGAGGGGGTCAAAAATTGACCCACACCCCGAGACGATAAGTCTGAATGGTGGGTTGGTCAGGTGTTTATGGACCTTCGGGATCATATAAAGTTTAGGGCACCTCGGATGTTTTGTAGTCAGGTATGCTCGTGTATTGTCATCAATCCATTCATTCTCCTTAGCTGACTGCAATATACCATCAAGCATTTTTGAAGCTTAGAGGTAGGATCTGACGATAACAGTAAGTAAGTGTCTGTGTCTGCCACATGTTCATTAACTTTATGTTCATAGAAAAACGAGTCCGTCACTACCAGGGCTCCGCCCTTATCTGCTGGTTGTATTATCAGATCTTTATTGTTAGCCAAGTTCTTTATGATGTTCTGCTCCATTTTGGTCACGTTGTTATTCCTAGTTTTTTTGTAATCCAGTGTTTGAAGATCTTTTTTGACCATAATTTCAAATGTGTCTAACATTTTATGCGACACCGGGGCTTGGTAGACACTCTTTGGTTTGAATTTCTGCAGTGTACTTTCCTCGTTTTTTTCCACTGGTTCTGCCACATTCGTAAAATAATGTCTTAACCTTAATGTTCGCATAAACCTGAAAAGAGCTCCCTCTGTCTCTATTTCGTTTGTTATGATAGTAGGTACAAATGAAAGTCCCTTGTTTAATACTCCTAATTGGTGTTTTGAAAGTGTCGTGGATGAAATATTTATTATTAGACCACTGTCCAAACGCTCCGTAAGGCTTTTCCTGCCACTTCCTCGCCTTGTTTTCTGCTTCCTAATGATGTTTCTACTTGTTGCGTCGGTGGACGTCCTTGGTTCTGTTCCTGGGACAAAAAAGCCACATTCCCACTCGTTGTTGCTTGCTCAGTAGCTTCCGAGTTCATCACTGATCCCTCTTGGGTTACTCGTACTGGTCCTCGTCGAATAGATGTGTCTTTATCTGTCACCAGACTCTCTTCAGACAAATGGGTAGTTGGTGATGTTTTTTTAGGGACAAATTGACGCCGGGCATAGATGTCAGCCCACGTATAAACTTCGTTAAGTTTGTAATCTATTGTATCACGCTTATACTTGCGTAGTTTCCCCTCTTGCAGCTCCTTCTCATATTTCTCAAGTTTTAAGTTAATGCCCTCTAAGCTGATTTTCCAAGTGTCAACTTCCATCCTTGTTTCAAGTTCTGTCTTTAGAATGAAAATCTCCTCCTCCAGTTCATGTATTGTCTTGGCTAGTTCTTCCACTATAAGCAGAATAAGGTCCAATGAACACTTGTTCAGTATACTGTACCATTTGTCCATAAATTTAGCGTTGAGGTTAAAACGGAACAGCATTGGCTTGATTGACAACCGCAGACCCCTCGGGATCCGCTTAGCTTTGTGGTACTGTATGAGTGTTGAGGCGTGCATCCTTTGGTTTAATTGATGCCGAGTCAGGTATTCCAACTGTTTGAGCTGTTGGCTTACTGAGCGCAATGGGCATCCATGTTCCTTATTTCCTTGATTAATGAGTAAATTTGATCTGAATTTGACTGAATTCATATTTGTACGGCAATTGACACCTTATGATGTTTCTTATGATATTTGTACGGCAATTGACACCTTATGATGTTTCTGATGTATCCACATTTGCATATTTGCATGGTTTATATAATAACATCGTGAACATTTTATTAATGTACAATACATTGCACACAGTACCTAGCACACAGTAGCATATGCACTTTAACACTTATGTAGTACAGCCATGCAGTGGTGCCACTGGACAATGGCAAAAGTAGTTCAGGACTTGGAAATGCCGGATGTGAATTCCTATTGTGATTTTTTAAGACAGTACAAATTGGCACGTTTTGTAATTACTGATGGGTTGGCCGTGGCTGAATTTTTAAGACGGCTGGTTTATTTCTATGATTTTGAGGTATCCTGCGAAGGATTAGGCAAAGCGGTACGGGATCGCAAGCATGTTTTTACCATAATTTACCACATTAAGATGGCGCTCGACGTAATAAGGATTATCTGAAGAAGTACCATTGGCGATAGTCCTATGTTTATTTCTCACCTCCTCGTTGGGTTTAACATTGCGTGTATTGAGGGCGGCGTATTGCGGAGATCGGTAGAGTCTGACACTGAGTAGCGGTTTCTCTTTCAACGAGTAACTTTCGTGAAAACATGTACATAAAGCGTCGTGTGTTGTTCTATATGGTGGTGATAACGATGTATTACGGGTGTATGAGATAATGACACAAATCTCTCTGGTGTATTTTCAGATGAGATTCAGTGCAAGAGAACGAGGTATGTACACAATTCAGCTGTGTTCCGGTGGCAACATAGCAGTGAAGGAGACGTTAACTAAGCGCATGTAATTTGTTTTTGCAGTGGCATAATTTCGGGAATCAGAGACAGGTATGTCTTATTATTGTGCATTTGGCAGTGAATAGTCATAACGAGATGTTATCATTTGATTAAGCAAGGAATTGTTACAAATGAGTTCCTACCATTTTCTTTTGACAGAAAAATAGCGGTTACTGTGACATTGATGTGGTTACATCATTTTGAGAGGTTGTTTCACTCAGGTATGAACATAACATAAAACATATTAGCAATGGCACCCATGGGCAACAATACACAAACACTTACATTTTGAAATTTTCATTTTTTTACAGATTGGCCCCTGATGAAGGTACCAGTAAGGTGCCGAAATGCATTGGGCTCATCAAAAAAGTTCTATGGTCACATTATAATGTAACGATAAAACGAGTATTTGAGAAATAATGTTACACTAGAAATGTAATTGTTGTAAATGTATATTGTTTGAACATTGAATGCATTATGATGACGAAGCAGACATTTATATGATACCAAATACATATGTTTTCAGGCCTATAGTCTTCTTTGATTCAGAAAAGGGGGTGGTGATGAACAGAGTGTCTGAATTAAGCAGACCACTCTTACCCAGTCCAAAGATCAGGGCTTGATCCATCACCGTTATTTATCTCACTGCACCATCCCAGCTCAGAACCTGGCTATATGCAAATCAGTCTGTCCCTGGCCCAGTGCATCATGGGAACAGGGCAGACTAAACTACCAAGCCAATTCTTCACCAGAAAGGAGACAAGCTACCGGGGACAGGTTTCTGGCATTTCAGCCTTCTTCGGCCCGGCTTGCTTGAATCCTGATGGTGCAGTGAGAAAGGGACTCATGTCTGAGTATACCCTGCCACACCTATAGTGGCCAAAATCGATTCAGAAAAGGGGGTGAAGATGAACAAAGTGTCTGAATTAAGCAGACCACTCTTACCCAGTCCAAAGATCAGGGCTTGATCCATCACCGTTATTTATCTCACTGCACCATCCCAGCTCGGAACCTGGCTATATGCAAATCAGTCTGTCCCTGGCCCAGTGCATCATGGGAACAGGGCAGACCAAACTACCAAGCCAATTCTTCACCAGAAAGGAGACAAGCTACCGGGGACCGGTTTCTGGCATTTCAGCCTTCTTCGGCCCGGCTTGCTTGAATCCTGATGGTGCAGTGAGAAAGGGACTCATGTCTGAGTATACCCTGCCACACCTATAGTGGCCAAAATCGATTCAGAAAAGGGGGTGGTGATGAACAGAGTGTCTGAATTAAGCAGACCACTCTTACACAGTCCAAAGATCAGGGCTTGACCCATCACCGTTATTTATCTCACTGCACCATCCCAGCTCAGAACCTGGCTATGTGCAAATCAGTCTGTCCCTGGCCCAGTGCATCATGGGAACAGGGCAGACTAAACTACCAAGCCAATTCTTCACCAGAAAGGAGACAAGCTACCGGGGACCGGTTTCTGGCATTTCAGCCTTCTTCGGCCCGGCTTGCCTGAATCCTGATGGTGCAGTGAGAAAGGGACTCATGTCTAGAGTATACCCTGCCACACCTATAGTGGCCAAAATCGATTCAGAAAAGGGGGTGGTGATGAACAGAGTGTCTGAATTAGGCAGACCACTCTTACCCAGTCCAAAAATCAGGGCTTGATCCATCACCGTTATTTATCTCACTGCACCATCCCAGCTCAGAACCTGGCTATGTGCAAATCAGTCTGTCCCTGGCCCAGTGCATCATAGGAACAGGGCAGACTAAACTACCAAGCCAATTCTTCACCAGAAAGGAGACAAGCTACCGGGGACCGGTTTCTGGCATTTCAGCCTTCTTCGGCCCGGCTTGCTTGAATCCTGATGGTGCAGTGAGAAAGGGACTCATGTCTGAGTATACCCTGCCACACCTATAGTGGCCAAAATCGATTCAGAAAAGGGGGTGAAGATGAACAAAGTGTCTGAATTAAGCAGACCACTCTTACCCAGTCCAAAGATCAGGGCTTGATCCATCACCGTTATTTATCTCACTGCACCATCCCAGCTCGGAACCTGGCTATATGCAAATCAGTCTGTCCCTGGCCCAGTGCATCATGGGAACAGGGCAGACCAAACTACCAAGCCAATTCTTCACCAGAAAGGAGACAAGCTACCGGGGACCGGTTTCTGGCATTTCAGCCTTCTTCGGCCCGGCTTGCTTGAATCCTGATGGTGCAGTGAGAAAGGGACTCATGTCTGAGTATACCCTGCCACACCTATAGTGGCCAAAATCGATTCAGAAAAGGGGGTGGTGATGAACAGAGTGTCTGAATTAAGCAGACCACTCTTACACAGTCCAAAGATCAGGGCTTGACCCATCACCGTTATTTATCTCACTGCACCATCCCAGCTCAGAACCTGGCTATGTGCAAATCAGTCTGTCCCTGGCCCAGTGCATCATGGGAACAGGGCAGACTAAACTACCAAGCCAATTCTTCACCAGAAAGGAGACAAGCTACCGGGGACCGGTTTCTGGCATTTCAGCCTTCTTCGGCCCGGCTTGCCTGAATCCTGATGGTGCAGTGAGAAAGGGACTCATGTCTAGAGTATACCCTGCCACACCTATAGTGGCCAAAATCGATTCAGAAAAGGGGGTGGTGATGAACAGAGTGTCTGAATTAGGCAGACCACTCTTACCCAGTCCAAAAATCAGGGCTTGATCCATCACCGTTATTTATCTCACTGCACCATCCCAGCTCAGAACCTGGCTATGTGCAAATCAGTCTGTCCCTGGCCCAGTGCATCATAGGAACAGGGCAGACTAAACTACCAAGCCAATTCTTCACCAGAAAGGAGACAAGCTACCGGGGACCGGTTTCTGGCATTTCAGCCTTCTTCGGCCCGGCTTGCTTGAATCCTGATGGTGCAGTGAGAAAGGGACTCATGTCTGAGTATACCCTGCCACACCTATAGTGGCCAAAATCGATTCAGAAAAGGGGGTGGTGATGAACAGAGTGTCTGAATTAAGCAGACCACTCTTACCCAGTCCAAAGATCAGGGCTTGATCCATCACCGTTATTTATCTCACTGCACCATCCCAGCTCAGAACCTGGCTATATGCAAATCAGTCTGTCCCTGGCCCAGTGCATCATGGGAACAGGGCAGACTAAACTACCAAGCCAATTCTTCACCAGAAAGGAGACAAGCTACCGGGGACCGGTTTCTGGCATTTCAGCCTTCTTCGGCCCGGCTTGCTTGAATCCTGATGGTGCCGTGAGAAAGGGACTCATGTCTGAGTATACCCTGCCACACCTATAGTGGCCAAAATCGATTCAGAAAAGGGGGTGGTGATGAACAGAGTGTCTGAATTAAGCAGACCACTCTTACCCAGTCCAAAGATCAGGGCTTGATCCATCACCGTTATTTATCTCACTGCACCATCCCAGCTCAGAACCTGGCTATATGCAAATCAGTCTGTCCCTGGCCCAGTGCATCATGGGAACAGGGCAGACTAAACTACCAAGCCAATTCTTCACCAGAAAGGAGACAAGCTACCGGGGACCGGTTTCTGGCATTTCAGCCTTCTTCGGCCCGGCTTGCTTGAATCCTGATGGTGCAGTGAGAAAGGGACTCATGTCTGAGTAGGGGATCTCCTCGGCACGAAGAGGGGGGTGTGATGCGTGGTACACCAGTGTTTCTTTTCTCAATCATTATAGGTTTCATTGCATTTTTTTATTGTGTACTTGTGATGTGCTTGGCCTATGCAGTGGCCAAATATTGCTAGGCAGATGGAGTATTTTTGCCTAGTGCTAGGTTCTAGGTTACCTTTGCCAGCTTATTCATTCAATCTGGATATTAGAACGTTACTTAAGAAGATCTGGTAGAAAACCTCCACCTCACACACCCAGTTACCAATGTTGCCAAATAAGTACTCCCGCCCATAATACCCCCTGGCCTCTGGAAGGGACTGGCTGGAAAGACCGATTAAAGTGCACCTCTCTAAAATTGAAAATTTTATAGAATTTTTGATATTCCCCTCACTCCTTTGGGACTAAGTACAGCAGACCCACACACATTCTCTGCACAGAAGGTTTCTTTTTTCTACAGCGCTGCCGCGTAGGATCCCCGTATTTGTCCTAGATGTTTTATGTGATTGACTGAACTGAACGAAACAATTCACCACTATCGCTCTATTGTTGAATGCCAACACCCTGTGGCATAGCCACAGACAGGGTCTGTTTTCCTACCTTACCTGTTTCACAGGCCGTCAAGGCCCAAACAAACAAACTAGGATCTGGTTTCTTTCTCCCTTGTGAAAATGCTTTGGTGAATTGGCACTACATGACCTGTTGGGGTGATTGATGTATGGCTTTCTTGTTGCCCTCTTGCAAATACTGTGCGGCTGAAATATAAGTGAAGTATTTCTGTCAACCTATTGTGTCACATGTTACTCTATTGAAGTCTACCCTGCAACCCATCTGTCTGGTATACTTGAACAGTTATTTGTAAGGCGTTTAGGACTAGCTGCTACACACGACTCAACCATGGGAAACATCAATAGTAAAAAGAATTTATATACTGCTCAGCCAGCCCCACCCAAGAACTCACCTGCATATAATGTAGCTATAAAGAGAGGCTTAAGCTCAATTATGTACACACATAAGTGGCATGATCTGACATCTAAAAACAAGGATCTCCAGTTCCCATGTAATGGCACATAAGACATGGCCAAACTATCGTACTTGCACCAGATGTTAAATATAAAGGGAAAGAAGATTAGAAGTTTGGAATGGGAGGCGTACCATAATTGGGACTCTGTGTTAAGCGATATGCGTTCAACAAGCGCAGTCAAAGTCCACAGCGAACTTATGGAAATTAAAAAAAAAAATGTTACAGGCAGAACTGGAGGGCAGATGAAGAAAAGACCAATTAGACACAGTAGGCACATTCCCATGCATACAAGTTAAAGAAGAAGAGGAGGTAGAAGGTGGGGCAGGGGCAGAAGACCAAGTCTTAGAAGATATTCTCTTGGGGTGCCTGGGTGGTGCTTCACCGCTGCATGCACCTGAGTCAGAACACACTGAGCTAGCTCTCGGGGAACGAAAGGCAGCCATAACCTTTGTACACAGAGCATTGAAAGATAAGGTTGCGAGACCGGAATTGGAGTCTATCCAAGACCTGGGTACTCTGAAACTAATGAGAGAGATAGCGGTCAAAGCCGCTTCAGACTACAACGAGAAGAAACACAGTATTCTCAAAGAATGTGTTAAAAAACAGGTTAAAATACCTAAACTAATAGACAGACCGTGGCAGCAATTATTTGAGGATGAATCACAGGATGACTCATTCAGCAAGCAACAATGGCACTCACTAATATGGGATGCATTTACATATGTTCATCACACAGAACACGACATTTCAACACTAGAGCAGTGTTTGACAGAAAAAGAGTCAGCTCCAGAGAACAAAAGAAGAGGCAGTTTGGGGGGAATGGTGGGTGGAGCTTTGGCGTCAAATCCAAATTCACCAAAACTGTTGTTAAAAGGTGATTCTTTAAATTGTCAAGCGCTACTACAGCGGCTCGTGGAGGGCTCACTAACTGTGGACTCCTTCATACAATCACAGCATAGGAGGTACTTAGAGAAAACACTGTCCTTAGCACGAGCAGAGTTAATGAACAAAGCACCCCAGGGCCACTTAGCATATGCTAAGCAAGCCGACGCCCAGACGACCACAGGTAGTCGTGCACAACTTCCAGAAAAATATGATTGGGAGGTAGGGAAGTTCGGATTCACAGACCCAGATTTAATAACATGGGAGGAGTCTAAGTTGCAGGACACGCTTAAATATGCTATAGATAAATTACAACAATGGAAGCAGCTAATACACACATGTGCAGTAATTGACGTAGCTCACTCTCTGGCCAACTCCATCACCACAGCCAACACAACAGGCAACTCTACGACAACAGAGGTCCCATCACTTATCATGCCTCTACGAGAGATACCGCCACCACCTGGCAATGCGCCAAATGATTTAGCATATGTTTATGTCCCATGGTCAAGGCAGGACATTAGCACATTCAGCAAAGACTTTCCCCGGCTAAGAGACGAACCAAGGAGATGGTATGAAGAGCTTAGCAGAATGACAGCATTAGGAGGTTTACTGTGGAGAGACCTCGACACGCTATTCAACAACATCATCCCAAAAGATCTTTGGGAAGATTGTAAAAGAAAGATTGAGTGGCCAGATGTTGAACCAAAGCGGGGCAAAGGAGGGACGCCAGGCCCAGAAGTAGGGGAGTTATACAAAAAAGTAGTGGAACACTTGAAGGAGAAGGTACCTGAAGATAGGGTTGATTGGAGCAAAATTACAAGTACCAAACAGGAGAAAGATGAAAGTGTGAATGCATACTTTGACCGCCTCCTGCAAGTATATAGGCAGAACAGTGGATTGAAAGATCCTATGGGAGATGCCATGCCGGCTCTGGTAACTACATTTGTACAAGGTCTTACACCACCCATCAGAACACACTTGCAGACTTCTTTTGTCTGCTAGCAACAAGAGTCAATAGAGAAGGTCCTTTCGGCAGCCAAGTACAGCGCAGATTTCCAGTCCAGTGCGCAGGCGATGGAGACAGAAAAATTAAAGAAAGAAAAAGTGAGGTTAATGGTAGCACAAGAACGGTTTTATAGCAATAACAGAGGTACGGAAAGGAGCAGAGGGGGGGGCGAGGCGTAGGAAGACAGCAGACCGGTAGGACACCTTCCTTACCCCGCAGATCAACCTCCCTGCCACCACAAGGAACAGCATGCTTCTATTGCAAGGACCCTAATCATTGGAAAGCAGATTGTCCAATATTAAAGAAAAGAAATGAGGACAGTAAGTACAAACAGAACAGTGGGCAAGAGGGCAGACACCAGCACGCCAACTACACTCGGCACACAGGGTACTGAGACAAACCGCCACATGAAAATGAGTCCCAGCAGCAATGGGCAGGGGGGGAGGGATGGACTCCAGTAATGAATGACTGGCCCCCACCACCACCCCCAGCATCATTCTAGGGATGCCTGAAAGTGGGAAACTGCGGAAACTGCATAATAGCACCCGCAATAGCAGTAGATCAATCTTGACCATATGTAGAGGGAGAGATATTGGGCAGGGTTGTTCCATTTCTAATTGACACAGGGGCTCAAAGATCAATGCTGAAGGCACTAACAACGCCTGAAGCTCCACTTTCTAGGACTACGATAACCGCAGTAGGCATGACTGGCCAACCTATTACAGAATACCTTACTGAACCACTACAGTTTGTAGTAGGCACGATAACAGTGCACCACCAATTTATTCTTAGCAGATTTTACCCCGTGAATTTGCTGGGGAGAGATCTGGTATGCAAATTACAATGCACCATACACTGCTCACCAACAGGGGTCTTTTTAGAGAGCAAGGCAAATGGTTTAATAATACAAGCCTTTATGACATGCACAGACCTCCAAATACCACTAGAATTACGCCATTGTGTGCCGCCGGAGGTCTGTGCAACAAGTGCCAATGACGTAGGGCGGGTATTGAACTACCCACCGGTACAGATAAAACTGAAGCCAGGGGCAGTTCTCCCAAGAGTGCCACAATACAAGATCTCAAAAGAGGGGGAGGAGGGCATCACACCAGTGATAAAAGACCTCCTGAAGCAAGGAATTTTAAGAGAGATTCAATACAGTCAATGTAACACCCCTATTCTTCCTGTGAAGAAGGCCTCCAAGGGCCAGAACGGGGCCCCTGTCTACAGATTCACTCAAGACCTAAGAGAATTGAACAAAATAGTCTTGCCATCTTTCCCAGTGGTCCCAAACCCAGCAACAATATTATCTAATATACCCGTGTCGGCTACCACTTTCACCGTGATGGATCTTAGCTCCGCCTTCTTCACCATCCCCTTGCACCCTGACAGCCAACATTTCTTCTCCTTTAGTTTTAGACAAAAGAGGTTTTGTTGGACAAGGCTGGTGCAGGGCTATACAGAGTCACCATCCATTTTCACACATGCCTTAAAAACAGATTTAGACTCCCTGGTACTAAAGGAGGGGTCCACACTTATCCAGTATATTGACGATTTACTATTGGCCTCGCCTTCAAAGGAGGCTTGTGTAAAGGACACCATCGCTGTCCTATGCCACTTAGCATTAAAGGGATACAAAGTCTCCCCAAAGAAATTACAGTTTTGCCTCACCTCTGTGAAATACTTAGGCCATGAGTTAACAGAAGGAACAAGAAAACTGTTGCCAGACAGAATCTCGACAATAACACATTTTCCCAGACCCCGCACTCAGAAGGAAGTTAGGGCGTTCCTAGGAGTTGCAGGATAATGTCGTCACTGGATACCAAATTTCTCTCTCATTGCAAAACCCCTGCAGGCACTGACACACAAAGACATACCTGACACTGTACCCTGGTTACAAGAATGCGAGGCAGCCTTCAATGCGCTAAAAAGAGGATTGGAGGGAGCACCAGCGCTAGGCATACCAGATTATGGAAAAGATTTTCACTTGTTTTGCCACGAGAAGGGGGGATGTTCAATGGGGGTCTTGGCTCAGAAACATGGAGCTTTCTACCGCCCTGTGGCATACTATTCTGCCACGCTAGACCCAGTGGCTGCAGGGCTCCCACTGTGTCTAAAAGCAGTAGCAGCCGCAGCACTTGCCGTGGAACAGTCAGACAACTTAGTGTTAGGACACACACTAGTGCTACATGTGCCACACGCCGTGGACACACTTCTGACATCCACTAAGACACAGCACCTCACCAATGCACGCCTCACCAGGTATGAGTTGGTACTCCTGACACCACACATTATCATCAAGAGGTGTACCACTTTGAACCCTGCATGCTTGCTACCCACTGAACATGAGCTGGAGGATTTTGATTCAGATGATTCCTTTCATGATTGTGCCTTGGCCATAGACAGGCATACTAAGATACGCCCAGACCTTAAAGACACACCACTCCCAGATGCTCAAGGAGATCTGTTTGTAGATGGGTCATGTTTAAGGGATGACACAGGAGTATTACAAGCATCCTATGTGGTGGGCACAGCTACTAAATTATTGGAAGGAGGGAGACTGACAGCAGCAAAAAGTGCACAAGCGGCCGAACTTGTGGCACTTACCAGAGCATGTGCATGGGCTAAAGGGAAGAAAGTAAATATATACACGGACAGTCAGTATGCCTTCGGGGTGGTCCAGGATTATGGCCAGTTATGGTCAATGAGGGGGTTCCTTACATCAGCAGGCCAGCAGATACAGCATGCACAATTGATTTGTGACCTCCTCCAAGCGCTGCTACTACCTTTCAAGGTGGCCATAATAAAATGTGCTGCCCACACTTCATCAAAAGGCCCCATCTCCACAGGCAATGCTTTCATTGACCAAGAGGCAAAGAGAATAGCGCTTACAGGCTGCGAGCGAGCCATGGTACAATTAGTAGACAACAGGACAGACACAAAAGAGGATAATGGTTCACTACATTGTGATCCAATACGTATTCATAGGAATGCAGCTGACAATGAAAAAGAGGAGTGGGAGCAACAGGGATGCTCACAAACAAAAGAGGGACTATGGGTAGGACCTAATGGCAGGATATGCTTGCCTTCCACCATGCTCCCTTCAATGAGCAGATTGTTCCATGGACCCTCACATGTGGGGCGTGATGGTATGGTCAGGTTATTCTCCCAGTGTCGGTATAACTCAAAATTCCGCCAGACAGCAGAAAGGCTGTGCAAGCAGTGTTCTGTCTGTGCACAGTACAACACTGGAAAAGGTACCCCCACTGCGCCTGGCCACTTCCCACCCCCCCCCATGGACCATTTGAAAGCCTTCAGCTAGATTTTATAGACATGCCCCCCACCCAGTCATATAAATTTGTTTTGGTCATCGTCTGTATGTTTAGCAAATGGACAGAGGCCTACCCCACCAAACATTGTGATGCACAGAGCGTGGCCAAGTGTCTACTTAAGGAGCTATTGCCAAGATTTGGGGTACCCTCCCTCCTGGCATTCGACAATGGGCCTGCATTCATTTACAATGTCATAAAGGGACTGTGCAAGGGATTGGCCATAAAACAAAGGCTACATTGCGCTTATCACCCACCGGCAGCAGGGGCTGTAGAACGGAGAAATGGAGTTCTGAAAAATAAAATTGCACAGATTTGTGCGTCAACTGACCTGTCATGGGTAGATGCGCTGCCTTTAGCGCTTCTAGCAATGAGATGTACACCAGACAGAGTAACAAAGTTAAGCCCCCATGAAATAGTATTTGGCAGACCAATGCAAATACCAGGCCATATGTCAACAGCCCCCCTGTCAGTAATGGATGACTCATTGTTGTGTTACTGTAAAAAGTTAACTGATGTTTTACGTTACCTCCACTGTCAGGTGCTGAAGTCCCTTCCAGAGGCTGCGACGCCACCAGCCCACGATCTGAAAGCTGGGGACTGGATTTGGGTTAAGGCCCACACACGGAGGAATTGCTTGCAGCCAAGTTGGAAGGGGCCAAGACAGGTCATTCTGACGACGGCCACAGCTGTCAAGTGTGACGGCATAACTTCGTGGATTCACGCGTCCCACACCAAAAAAGTAACGGACGGAGAAAGGACG
The DNA here is from genome assembly GCF_964263255.1 of Lissotriton vulgaris. Taxonomy (NCBI): domain Eukaryota; kingdom Metazoa; phylum Chordata; class Amphibia; order Caudata; family Salamandridae; genus Lissotriton; species Lissotriton vulgaris. The sequence goes on along the minus strand of NC_141695.1, from coordinate 809,719,228 downwards.
ACACCGATTCAGATATCAGCAGCAGAGCCCAGCCGAGGATACCACCTTCGCTCTCACAGCAAACAGAAACATGAACAAACTGGTTAATTATCAACGGACTGCTGGCTAAATGCAAATGCTCCGGACAAATAGACTTCGATCTGTGTCAATACAAGCCTGCGGACAACGGTCCAGGATACAATTAACCATTTTGTGCCCATGAAAAGACATAACTGCAATTCTGACATTGCTTGTACCGAGGCCACTATTGCTCAGTGAGCTAATATGATTAATTTTTAATGACATTGCCTTTCCAACTGGCCCAGAGCAGCAAGCCCCTGAGCAAGAATTAACAGACCTACGCTTTGACATTCTCAATAGTTTTATTTTTGCGATGGAGAGTACTGGTTCTGGCATTATTCAAAACCTTGAACATCATCCATTGTGCCGCTTTTGCAACAGAAATCACTGATCCTAGACCTGTTCGAGACATTAAAAATTAAGGGAAAAGCAGTAGTTAAATGCTTGACTCTAAGGGTCAGCTAGCATAGCGCCAAGAGGAAGAAGATCAAAATTAGGGCCTATTCACAAGCCCGAGTGGACCAAGAATAAACTGAGGGCCTATTCACAAGAAGATTGCATAGCATAGGGAAGGGAAAGGTTTGTACAGAGTCATGCAGTCCACTGAAAGACACACATGTAACTGGAGAGCGGTGATTCTTGCAATATTGTTACCAGTTCCAGCGATTATAGTAACAGCAATAATAATAGTGTATTCTGCTGAGCTTGAAATACCACATCTTAATGGAAGGGTGGGGGTGGTAGTGATGGAACTGAGCCAACAAAAACCCCAAGAGACTATGAACAAAATATGACAATGAACATTACTGATGTGGTGGTGGGTGTGAATAAAGGGGACCAAGAAGGATTATGGGATACATACGAAGGGAACCAATATGTGGAAATGCTGAAACTGTATGTGACAATTTTGAATATATCTGACTGCTATGTCTGCACACACCTGCCCACAGACGCCACACATAGTTTGAAGTACAACGTACTGCCAGTATCCAAATATGTAGGCTGTGTCCTGTTGTGAGACATGTTACAAAGTCAACACAGCATGTCTGTGTCAGTATCGATAGGTACACCCTCATCTGAAATACTGACTGTTCATCCCAGCGGTAGCAATGGCTATAGCTATAGCAGAGGAACAACAGACCCCCCCTCAGACCTAAGAGGATCCCTTGCATGAATATGCAGCCAACTAAGGGAGACTTAGAGATGCTAATAGGATTTGACAGGACTTTTAGAAATGAAGAATGGAAAGGCTGGAATGACATGGAAACAGGCCACTTGAAAATACCAAGGTTCAGGGTGGGAGAAGTTCCAGCCCCCTCCTGCATCCTCAAGGAAGAAGTAGTAACACCCAAAAGAGTGCCGGTTTTTCCAAAGGGAGCTACCAGAACATGCACTTTTTCAGAACTGTTGTCCAAAGACAACTGGAAGGAGTGCATTTCATTTGGATGCACCTTCGAGGAGGTTGCTCAAGGAGAGCAGGGTTTATTTGATTGTGAGGACAGGATAAACAGGATAAAAGGCATACTACCCACAAAGGCAGTTCCCCAGATTTACATGGGAATGAGCAGCTGTAACCACTCAACCAGACTAACTCCAGTTAGGAGTCGTGATGAGCCGTCACCAGGTCTGGTAGGTTACAAGGGCCTTTTCTTTGTTTGTGGTCCATGGGCATACTTCTACCTGCCCCCAGGATGGTATGGAAGTTGCTACCTAGCATCCATCATCCCACAGATGACCCACTTCACAAAATTAGTGCCAGCAGAAAAAACAGAATTGACACTGGTTAGGGCCAAAAGAACGGCTGCTTGGGTAGACCACGTGTTAACAGGTGTTGGGGCAATGGTTCCAGTACTGGGCAATATCTATACCTCAGAACGGATACACCAGTTATCCAGGACGATTGAAGATGTAGCGGATTCTACCACTGATGCCTTAGGAAATATAACAGAAGAGCTCACCTCCATGAGGGCTGTCCTAATTCAAAACAGGATTGCTCTCAATATGATTCTGGTCAAGGAGGGAGGAGTCTGTTCCGTCCTCCATGAGGCATCTTCCCCAGCATCTTCCCTGGCTCAGAGCCAATGCTGTGTATTCATTCCGGATAACAGTGGGAATATAATAAAAGCCATAAAAAATTTAAAGATATTAGGGATGAGGCCCACGGTATACACACAGGTAGCCTATGGGAAGATGTGATGAACTGGTTCACAGGCTGGGGCTCATGGATACTGGAGGCAGTTATAATAGTGGTAGCAGCCCATTTGACACTGTGCCTCCTGATAAAAATATGCCCATCTTGTTGTGCAGCAATTTTCAGTTCCTGTGCCAACTGCATATTCAGGAAAGGTGGTTCACCACACCACACTCATAAGGATGAGGATGAGGGACAGGAGATGATAAAGATGGATGACTTCTGATTAACATATGATTTAGTATCAGATTTGGGGATGACGAAGCAGACATTTATATTGTACCAAATACATATGTTTTCAGGCTTATCGTCTTCTTTGAGCTACTAAAGAAAGACACCAGCAGAAATCCACAAAATGGTCGCACGCTCCATTTTGTGTGTCAAGTCAGTCTCAGTCAGCTGCAACGTGCAAAGCAATGCAAGGCTTCCGAGAACAGACACGCCAGCTTCCAGCTTTCTGCTTGCTATTGCTAAACATCATATCTTCAGTAAATGATGTCGACATGGCCTGCCCTAGCCGGTCAAGTGCGTACGTGCCAAATCCACGTACACTAGAAACACAGATTTCACCTTTAGGGGAAAACCCAAATCTGCTCTTGTATATGACACGTGGGCAGCAACATTAGGGTATAGGTACACTTCGAGCCTTAAAAGGGTATCACACCACATGTGCACTTCACTGATTGGTCCAGCAGGTCATAGCCTGATCCAGATTACGTATGCTATGATGGCCATCCTGTGGGGGCTTATACCTATAAAATGTCTCTGCACTGTCATACCAATTGGGCACTCAGTAAGCTTTGCTGAGGTCTCCGTGCTGCACGTATATTGCATTGTGATTGCATTCTGATTGGGTTCCCAATAAATCTTGCAAACCTAAACGTGCTGAGAGCGAATTGTTTATTTTACTGTTGTCATTGACCTTTTTATTTTTGTAGTTAAATACTGAGCTTCTACAATGAGAAATGGTAAAAATTACTTGGATTAAAAATAATTAGCAGCAACAGTAAAGCGTGGTGATTAGATTGTACAAGCAAGTAAGCGTGAACAAGGTACAGAGCACCAAGTGCACAGTGCGTGATTAGATGGGCCAGCATACCCATCATAACTGACTATTTAACAAAAAGGAGTGACTATCCTTATTAATCACAGCACCGGTTGATTAGCACAGTTGAACTTGAATACAACGGAGTGCTCCTCACACACCCAATAATTGAAGCCATTTCCTTCAGACAGCACCCATTTTGCGTGTGGGGAACTTGACTCAGGAACAGTCTGCCATAAGATTGGTTGCTCTCCAAAACCGCCTTGTCCTTGACATCATCCTGGCTGACAGAGGCGGAGCCTGTAAAATTATCGGCTCTAGCTGTTGTGTTTTCATTCCTGATAACTCTCTGTCTGTATATACGGCTATGACAAAATTGCACAAAATAGCCGCCAGCCTACATTAAGAACCTGGCACTTGGACATGGTCTGACTGGTTTTGGGAAATAATATCATCCTGGGGATGGAAACTGCTGTCAGCAGCAGGCATAATTATCCTGGTAATAACTGGATGCTGCCTTTGCATCCAATGTGGCCCTGCCCTGTGTTGACTGGCGCTGCAAGCTGCATTCCTAAACCACATATCCAGCAGAAAGAAAACGAGACAATTATGCTACAGGAATGCATAGACAATCTCATGCAAATTGAGATATAAATACAGGTACACTCTGGGGCAAGGAGGGAATGAGGAAATAAAATTGACAATTGTGCCCCATCATTTCCCTTTACGTGCCTGGCAGCCATTTCCTTCAGACAGCACCCATTTTGCGTGTGTCATCCATTTGTCTCCAGACCTATGAACAAGACACCCTGCACCTGGCCCCTCCGTTCATTGCCCACGCATTCCTGTGATTCGGCCGATTTCGAGAACCAACGAGATAGTTCCTGTTTTGACCTGAGTAAGCCGAGAGATAAACCCCCCAGCTAAGGAAGGGCCATAAACTGAAAAGAGCACATTTCAACACATCGCATGCACTCTCAAGAGCACATTTCAACACATCGCATGTTGCTTGCCGCTTCTTTCTTGCCTACGTGACTGAACTTGTATAAATATTCTGTTGTGTGAATAAAGCTGCAGACCACTCCTTAACCCGCTTGGTGACGGAGGGCTCCCTTAACTCGAGTTATTGAAATAAAATCCACCTTTAAACTCGAACACCACAGACTCTTCTCCTTATTTTATTTTTGTTACTTGATATAGAAATTCGGTTTATAGAGGTAATACTAATTTTATTTACCACATAACTGGCGCCCGAACAGGGACGTTCCCTCTTCCCCACACGCTGGTGATGTGGGGCCCGGTACTTTCCCTTTCCAACCCCTGACGGACTTCAAGTGCACAAACGCGGGGTTTCCCGCCAACTCCCTCGGGCGAGAGGGGGGCCGGCTGAGGTCCACCATCCGCACGAGGTGGTGAGGAAGACTGCGGAACGTACTGACCCAGAGCCCGAAACCTGAGGAAGACGAGTCTGGGGTTTTCTGAGCCCCAGAGAACATTCGCGCAGCGTCAAGATACAGGCCTTCGAGTTTCTGCTTTTCGGTGAGTACCACTGTAAAGTATAAAGACGTACTCGTCTATTATTGTGGGTACGGTAAAGACAGTCTAGACTCTGTAAAAGTTTTGAAGATCTACAGTTGATTTTTATATAAATAAAGACAGTCATTGTTTTGAAATGCCTCTGTTTTCGAAATTACGTAAAGTAGAGACAAGAAAGGGTCTCCTAGAAAAAGAAGTTCTGAAACCACAACGGGACATGCCCGGAAATTTTATGTATCTCAAGTATGAGTTAGGTGCAATACTCTATTTCAATCTTTGGGTAGATTATACGAAAGAATTAGAACACAAGTATAGATGGCCTGAGAGGGGTACCTTTGACATGGAATGTATAATCCGATTAGAGGAACAGTTATGGAAAAGGAACGCCCGTCAATCCCAGACGGAAGCTGTAGAACAGTGGAGAAAAGAAGCCCATAAAAGGCAGGAGAAGCAACTGAGTAAAGTCGAAAAGGGAAAGAGGATGTCAGAGCAGGCCAAGAAAGACAAGTTGCAAGAAGTAGCGAAAGAAGTTTTGACAGACCGTAGAGAACACGAAAGAGCAGTCCTCACTACGGGCCTCTATCCTGTCCTCCCCAAGGACATGGAACCAGAGAAAAAGACACAACCCAGTGCCCCGTCCGATGACCCATTCACGTCCTACTTACTAGACACCCCTCCCCACCACCGTATGATAACGCACCCCGTGATGCCCCTCAGAATATACCCCCTCCTCCATTGCCCCAACAACAACAAGAATTGGGGGGTGGTGCAGAGGCAGCGACAGAGACGTAGGATGTCGTTTGCCCCTATGACCCAGAACCAGGCGAAGGGGAAATGGCTGCCGTCTCCCGGACCCTACGGTCTGCCTAGCTCCAACTTAAAGATATTATTAACATAGACACACAATTGGAAGATGTTTATGAATTGTTCCGTACGGGAGAACCCCCTCATGTGATAGGAAGATTGACAAAGGGTAGAACATACCATACCAAAGTATGCATGCTCAGATTCATGGTTGCCTGTCTAATAAGGCAAATACATACAACGGGAAAAAACGTTCCGCATGACCTGTTTGAACTTTTTAATTCGATAAATGATTACAATAATATTAAACTCATTAACTATGCCATTGGTAAATTTACTCGGACAACTGCCGAGTTACTTAAGAGGATGGACGAGGCAGAAAAAACTACTACGGAAGACAGAGCCTACCCCGTCCGGTCTTCTAATAATAAAGCGTTCCTTTCCCCTGTCACCTCACTTCCACACACATCCCCAAGTTACCAGGAACGTCCTTCCCCGGACGAACTGTTTCTGGACACAGTGCTCGCCTTAGATGAATGGCTGGATCACGAGCCACCCCTCACCCCTGATGAAGAGGAGTTGGCAAGGACAGCTACCTTGTGGGTTTCACAATTCAAAATATATGATCCCGATCTCATTGCACGACTGTTCCAGGCCCTCCCGCTCCACCATCAGAGACTTGCCAGTATCTCTATGGTACAACACCTCACCACCCTCTACGACACGTTTCTACGACAAAGAAAGATACTATTTGATCTACTGGAAGATTGCGTAGATAACAAATACCTTAGAGAGGCAGTTACAAGGAAATGGTAACAGGGTATCTTTCCAAATGCCACTGCGGGAAGTCCATCCACGTGCAGGCGCCGATGGGGCATAACAACATGTGTACGTTTACCAACCCCTGACTAAACTAGAGATTCTGAAAATAAAGGAGACAGTGCCCCCTCATGCTAAAGACCCGGCTGGTTTCTTCAAAGAATTGGGGGACGTGTTACAGATGGGCAACTTTACCCTTCCGGACATAACTGCGTTATTAAAGATAGTATATACGACAAATTGAGAGAAAAGGATTGGGATGTGGATGAACAGTCTATTAAGTGGGCAGACTTGCAAACAGAGGACTAGGACGGCTGGACAGGGTATCGGAGATCTAGCAAGAGCCCTCCCAGGTACTATACTACGAATCCTGCCCCAACTCCTCCCGGTCAAAAAGGAAGACTGGGATGCTATTTCCTCCTGTAAACAAAAACAGGGCGAAGATATAGGCGACTATTTTTCCAGGTTAGAAAAGTGTTTTGCCATGAATAGCAGCCTCACCCCCCTCAGTGATGCGTATCCACACCTTTTTGTGTCTAAACTTGTTGAGAATGCATTACCACCTATCAGGGAAAGGGTACTAAAGGTGGAAAGTACATGGCAAGCACACACGCCTTCTCAAGTACTACAGATGTTGCAGTACCACCAGAACAGGTTGAGGGATGAAGAGGAACAAGACAAAAAGAGAATGAAGGACACAAAGGTAAGGGCCTTAATGACCCAGAATAGCACCCCAAAGGCACAACAGACGACCACTAAAGGGACATGCAATTATTGCAAAAAGACTGGTCATTTCGTCAGAGATTGCCCGGTCCTTAAACACAACATCGCCACTGGTAAAACACAGCCACGTACATATACACCGAAGCACACACCAACACCGTCCAACAGTGCACTATCCCAACAAATGGCACAGATGTACATAGGGGACGGAAACTACTCCGAACCCTACCCAGATTTTTCATGATGCTGCCCAGAGAGAGATGCTAAATTACCCCTCATCCCCATCCCAGTAGACCAAGGAGGACCATATGTAAAAGTGAAACTGCTGGGTGAGGATAGAAAGGATAAAAAAGTTCCTATTGGACACAGAGGCGAGCAAGACAACTATAAGTCATCAAGAGGTCCCAGAGGCACCTCTCTCGGGTTCAAAAAGCGTCTCTCTGGGTTTCTCAGGTCAGCCGATAACTAATGTCACAACTGAACCACTAAATGTACAAATTGGCCCCCTATCTACGACAACAGACCTAGTACTTACTAAGACATGTCCAGAAAATCTCCTGGGCCTGAAAACGTTAAAAGACCTTTGGGCGGTGATTGTTTGCTCCCCGGAAGAAGTTTGTTTGTTCTTAAGAGATTTTAAAGGTCATTACAACACAAAGGAATTAGATACTAGGTTACAACACCTGCCACAACACCTCTGGGCCACTGACTCCACTGACGTAGGTTACATGCACATCACACCGCATAAAGTAACGTTAAAGGAGGGAGCCCAACTACCCCGCATCAGACAATATCGAATTTCCCCACAAGCAGAAAAGGTCCTCATGATTAAGCATACCATGGAAAACGAAAAACAAATATGATCAATTAGAAGATATGGCTTTTGAATTAGAAGTAGATTTAAGTAAGCAGAAGAATTTGCAGAAAAATTATAGAGTGGATTTCTCTGAAAACGACATTGAAAATATGAATACCACAGGAAGAATTACTCATATAAAAGATTTGATTGTGATTTTGAGAATATGGGGTGAATTAAGTAAATGGAGAGTGAAATGGACAAAGAAAAGAGATGAAGACAGAACAAGTTTAGCTTTTCCTGTCAGAGAAAAGGAAAAAGTAGTAAATGAGTTTCCAATGAGAGAAATAGCAGGAGGAGGGTATGTGCATGTCCCATGGACAAGACAGGACATTTTACTGTTCACAAATGATTTTGCCCGATTAAGAGAAAAACCTGTAGAATGGTATCGACAGGTAGAAAGATTTGTGAAAGTTTCAAAAGTTTTGTGGGTTGATCTTGATGGTTTATTTGACATAGTTGTCCCATCAGATCTTTGGACAGAATGTAAAACTACTATAGGTTGGCCTAGAGAAGAATATGAACAAGATAAAGTAACAGGTGCTCCTTCTCCAGAGGTAATGAGAAAGTACGAACAAGTAATTGTATTTTTGAAAAATAAGATTCCCCCAAAAGAGATAGATTGGGTTAAAATAGATAGAACAATTCAAGAGTCAAAAGAATCAGTACATTCATTTTATGAAAGATTACTGCTGGTATTTAAACAATACAGTGGTTATGAACATTTAAGTGAAAAGGACATGATCCATTTTATATACAGATTTGTATATGGCTTGAGACCTGAAATTAGTGAAATGGTAAGAACTGGAATAGTTGGTTGGCAATAACACACAGTAGATGATATTTTGAGAAAAGCAAAATACTGTAGTGATGAAATAGATGCTAAACAAAAGAAGCGAGAAAGAAAAAGCAATGTGGGCACAGGTGAAAGTGGCGGAACGACAAATAGCAACTTTAGGAAATAAAAATGTTGATCAGAATCAAGGGAAATTTAAAGGTATTTATAATAAACCAAAATTGATGGGAAATATAGAAGAGTTAAAACAGAAACTCCCATGTTTTAATTGTGGCGAAATTGGACACTGGAAGCGCGAGTGTAAGAATCCGCCCAGAACGTATTTAAAAAATGCATCATAAAATCCACAGATGCAGAATGAGATAAATGAGCAGCAACAGCTACAGCGACAGGTAGTGATTAAGCAAAGTCAGTTACCACAACCGCCACTTCCAAACTGTGTAAATTTGCAGAGATACAGTGCAGAAACAGGATTCAGCGGAGGTGAACAGGTAAACAGATCACCAAAAGTGAATGTGTCGAATGTGTCTCAGCAATATTGGTTGAAAGAAGATGGAGGGAGTGAATCTGAAGATTACTTCTGACGGTGCCTGAGAGAGGAGGAAGAGTGTGTGCTTGGAGACACTCTTGAGGTAGATCAATCTGGTCCATTTGTAAATGGTAAAGTGAATGATGTAGAAATTACTTTCCTAGTGGATACAGGTGCTACCCGTTCTACTGTTAGATCAGTGGAAATAGAAAACCTTCCTCTCTCTGGAGATAAAATCCAAGTAGTAGGTGTAGCTAATCAGCAAATCAAAACAGATTTAACTGAACCAGTTGAAGTTGAAATAGGTAAATATAAAGACATGCATAGATTTGTAGTTTGTGATAGCAGTCCTGTAAATCTACTATGTAGGGATATTCTTTGTAAAATGAACTGTGCAATATATTGCTCACCGGATGTCAATGGTTGAGGCAGAAGAAAGTAAATTATTTCCTGTGTTAGAATAATTTACCGAAGAATTAAAAGACACAGTGAATGTAAAAATTTGGGATTTCACTGGAGATGAAATGGGTTTGATGAAAAACGTAGATCCAGTACAAATATCGGTAAAACAAGGAGCAGATTATCCAAACATTCCTCAGTATAAAATGAAAGCAGAAGTGAGTGAAGGTGTTACCCCTGTAATAGATAAATTCATAAAACAAGGTGTTCTGAAAGAAATCGAGAGTAGCCCATGTAATTCACCAATTATGGGAATTAAAAAGCCAAATGGAACTTTCAGAATTGTTCAGGACCTGGGAAAGGTTAATAAAATTGTTGTTCCATATTGCCCAGCTGTACCAAATCCAGCAGTAATTTTATATCAGATTCCGCATGATGCAGAATGGTATACAGTTATTGATTTATGTAACGCATTCTTTACTGTTCCATTGCATCCAAAAAAAATTTTGCGTTGCGGTTCAAAGAGCGTATTCTAGCATGGTGTAGAATCCCTCAAGGGTACATCGAAAGTCCATCTATTTTTAATCAGCTGTTAAAGAAATCATTGGAAAATCTGGATTTACCTGGAAAATCTACATTAGTGCAGTATAATGATGATCTCCTTGTGGCTGCAAAAACAAGAGATAATTGTGTAACAGATACCATTACTCTTTTAAATCATCTGGCAGATGAGGGACATAAAGTATCTCCTGCGAAATTACAGTTTTGCAAACAAGAAGTAAAATATCATGGTCACAGAATTGAAAAGGGAATCAGACAAGTGACAACAGAAAGAATAACAATTATTCAAGAAATGCAACCTCCAAAAACACAGAGACAGGTTAGAATGTTTCTAGGAATGGTAGGTTATTGTCGTCAATGGATTAGTGGATTTTCAGTAATCGCAAAACCACTGCAGAGACTGACAAAAGCAGACATAAAAGACCCGATTAGCCTAACAAAAACTGAATTAGAAGCTTTTGAACAATTAAAGAAAAGTTTGTGTGAAGCTCCAGCATTGGGAATGCCTGATTATGAAAAAGAATTTGAGCTGTATTGCAGTGAAAGAGAAGGATGTGCATTATCAGTTCTGATTCAAAGACATGGAAAACTGAGAACGCCAATAGTATATTTCTGAGCTGTTCTTGACCCTGTTGCTAAAGCATTACCAGGTTGCTTAAAAGCCGTAGCTGCAACAAGTGTAAGTTTGGAACAGAGTGAAGGAATAATAATGGGATTTCCTGTAAAAGTATATGTGCCACACTCAATTGAAATTCTCCTCACTAGAAGCAAAACCCAACATTTGACAAACAATAGGTTAACAAAATATGAAAAGGTTATTCTTGGATCGGACAATGTTTCAATTGCGAGAGGTGTGAATTTAAATCCTTTCAAATTATTACCTGACACTACTGAAACAGAAATAAGGGATGAGGTTGATCATGAATGCCTGGATGTATCAGAATATTGCACTAAACCTAGACAAGACATTAAAGATGTACCATTAGCTGAATCAGATTATGTTTTGTTTGTAGATGGTTCATGCTTAAGAACAGATGAAGGTGTTCTGAGTGCAGCATATTCAGCATGTACAGTTGCAGATGTGATTGAATCTTCCAGTCTCAAAGGAATTCGTTCAGCTCAAGTAGCAAAATTAATTGCTTTGATTCGTGCATGTGAATTGGGAAAAGAGCAAAAAATTACCATAGTGACTGATAGTCAATATGGTTATGGTGTAGTCCATGACTATGGCCAGCTCTGGTCTCAAAGAGGTTATTTAACTTCTGCGGGATCACCAATAAGAAATGCTGAGTTAATTAAAAGATTAATTGATGGGATTCAGCTACCAGAAAAAATTGCAGTAGTGAAATGCACAGCACATAAGAAAGGAGAGAATTACATAACAAAAGGAAACTCATATGCTGATTCAATAGCAAAATTCTGTGCAAAACATAATGTGTCAGTTAATCGGAAAAAAGAAAACGAACATGTTTTGAACTCTCTTATGCTAATATCTGTAGTTGAGACTTGGCAAGGAGTAAAACAGTTGCAAGATGAGGCGAGTGATGAGGAGAAAGACACATGTTTAAAAGCAGGATGCAGACAAAGAGAAGAAGATGAGGTTTGGGTTTACAAAGATGACAGAGCAGTAATGCCAGATAGTATGATTTCTGACATGGCACTCATGTACCATGGTCCAGGACATATTGGAAGATATTCAATGATCAGATTATTTAGGCAAATATGGTACAATCCAAAATTCAAAATAATTGCAGAGTCATTTTGTCAAAGGTGTCTTATCTGTCAACAGATCAACCCAAACAGAAAAACTGTTGTGAGCATGGGAACCATAGGACGGGAGGGTGGTCCATTTACCAGAATACAGCTTGACTTCATTGACATGCCACCTAACAACAAACTCAGATATGTCTTGGTGATAATCTGTTTGTTTTCAAGATGGGTGGAAGCATTTCCAACAAGTCACAATGATTCAATTACTGTGGCAAAATTGCTTTTGAGAGAAATCATACCAAGGTATGGATTTCCAGTGTCGATCGAGACAGATCGCGGCACACATTTTGAAAACAGATTGCTAAAATTGATTTGTGAAGTGCTGGATATAAAGCAAAAATTACATTGTGCTTACAGACCAGAAGCATCAGGTGTTGTTGAGCAAGTGAATGGTACAATAAAAAACAGAATAGCAAAAATGTGCTTAGCAACAGGAATGAAGTGGACAGATGCACTTCCACTTGTTTTGATGTCTTTGAGAAGCATTCCAGATAGAAAAACAGGATTGAGTCCTCACGAAATTCTAATGGGCAGGGTCATGAGACAAGCATTTGTTCCAGTTGATAAACTGTTGAGCATTAATGATAGCGTCATAATGGATTACTGCAAAAATCTATCTGACGTGGTGACTTGTGTGTTCCATCAGGTAGGAACTGAAGTATTTACATAAGAGAAAGAACAAGCTCATGATCTTTTACCAGGAGACTGGGTAAGGACAAAGGTACATCGAAGAAGAAATTGCCTAGTACCAAGGTGGCAGAAGGCAAGACAGGTGATATTGGTCACGACAAATGCAGTAAAGTGTAGGGGATGAAGAGATGGATTCATGCTAGCCACACCATACGTGTGCCAACACCTGAGAATCCAGACGAAGGTGAAACAACAGCTGATTCAGATTCAGAAGAGCCTGAAAGAAATCCAGATCCTGAAGATCGACAAGAAAGTCGACATCTGGAAGATTCAAATTCGAATGAAGTATTGAATGAAGAAAATGAAGAAATTGTAATACAAGATTCTGAAGAAGAAAATGACAAAGATCTGCTAGATCAAGAAGCAGAAATAGAAACTGAACAAGAAGTGATTCAAGATCAAGATCAGGAGAGTATTGAAAAGCAGATTGAAAACTTTGGAAGAAGGAACGAAAATTCTGAAACTGGTGAATTGGAAGTAATTGAGGAAGAAGAAGAAGAAGAAGAAATTCCAAGTACCAGCTATAAGGATGTTGTTCCTAACAAAGTGAAACTGCCGAGTAAAGAAGTACCTGAATCTGAAGAAGAATCTGACACGATAAAACTGATTATTGATGAATCAGCTGATAACACAGAAAGTGAAACAGATGACAGTGGAGATTAATCAAAATTGAAAAGATCAAGAAAAAGAGCTTGGAGAGTGGAGTATAATTTAGCGGAACCGAAAAGGAAATTAACAAGAAAAGGAGATCACCGGCCAAATGAAAACAAAGGCCTGAAATTTAAATTACTGAATGAAGTAAAAGAGCAGGTGAATGAGATCACAAGTCAAAAAGAAGAAGACTTAAAAAGGAAAAACAAGCAGGAAAGAAAATAGAAGTGATCAACAGCAGGGCAAAGAGAAAAATAAAGCCAAATCAGAAGTATAAATCACCTGAGTGGACCTATATTATAATTCCACCAGTAGTAGAAGTAAATATTAGTCAAAGAAATTTAGATGATGAAAGTGATAATGATTGATTTTGTTCATTAGGTGACACAAGGTTGAAGAAATTGTGTTAGGTGACACAAGGTCGAAGAAATTGTGTTAGCTGAAAAACACATTGATGTATGACATAAGGTCAAAGAAAATCTGTTAGTAAATAAAGTTATCTAAAAAAAAAGAGGGGAGTATATTTAGTAATTTTCCATTTTTCTTTTTCTATTTAGGCTTTTGTTTGAAAGTAAAGATGCCTTATACTAATAATAATTCGAGATGCTCAATTCTTAAAAGATGTTGCAAATTGTCTTCAATATGTGTAATTTTGATAATTTTAGTTTGGTTAATTTTAGCTGACATTTTTCCTTTTGGAATAGATAAAGAGATGTATAAAGCTAACATGACTAGTAACATTTTGGATAATCATGACAAAATTGATAAGACTAATAAAATTATTGTACATAAACCAGAGATTCATCAAGATAGAGCTGTGGGAGATTTTTCCAGCAATACCTTTTCAAGACTTTTATATGAATACGTTAAGGTGATGGACGCAAAAGACTGTTACATCTGTGTGAAATTACCTACTTCTGTGTCTGAAGGTGTTACATATAATATGCTTCCTCTTACTTATGGTATAACATGTAGTGTAATAGCTAGTTTGATTTATAAGACTGGATGTTTGGAATATTATTATTCTGATTTTGATGAATTTTTTGCAAATTTAAAAGTTGTAGATAGTTTGAATAAAGTGAAACATGCTAAACAGATGAGGGAATTTTTCCTAAAAACTAGTGAACTCACTTATGAGTATGCTTTTAGAAATAATTTAACATGTAAATTGAGAACAGAAGAGAAGTCGTTCTTAAATATGGTGGAAGAGAGAAGGGCAATTTACAAGCGAAATGAGATGTTAAAACCTACTAAGTCAACATTTTGGCAGATGGAAGATGAAAAGCTTAATGGTAGAAATGAAAATGTTGCAATTCATATAGATAAACCTGTTAGTGGAAAATATTGTATAAGAAGAGATAATAGTTTGTTTGATAATTATTTTGTAGGTGCAAGTCAATGTGAAGAAACTTACCGTATTATTGGGGGTTGGGGATTTGAAGGAGGCAAAGATCCAATTTTCCCTGGAATTTATTTTATTTGTGGGAATAAAGCTTATTACAATCTCCCAGGCCACTGGTATGGGACGTGTTATGTAGGTTTAGTTTTTCCAAAATGTGTCCATGTAGATAGAAATGCAAAAGGTTCATTCGAAATTAGCAATCACTTGAATAGATTTAGAAGGGAAAGCTTTACAGAAATAATGGGAGATATATTTGGTGCATTAATACCTATGGTAGGAATAACTCTGAATGCAAACAAAATTAGAAAAATGTCCACAATTGTTGATAGATTGTCAACAGACACTGCAAACGGATTTCAATTAGTGAATACAGAGCGTATTGCTATGAGAACTATGGTGATGCAGAATCGTCTTGCACTAGACATTTTGCTAGCAAAAGAGGGTGGAATCTGTGGAATTTTGCATGTTCAACATTGTTCTACTTACATACCTGACAAAAGTCAGAATATAGAAATGTATATAAAAATCATTACTGAGTTGCATAGTGAAGTAGAACCTTTAGAAGATGAGAGTTTTTCAGAACGTTTAGGAAAAAGATTTGCAGTAATTAAACACTGGTTTCAAGAGATTGGTAGTTCAATTATAGGTAAAATAGTTTTTCCTTTATTAATCATAGCTAGTGATACTTTTGTTAAAAATTTGTTGCATGATACACAAGAGAAGAAAACATGTGATAGAAAAAAAAGAATTTGCAAACTAAGAAAAGAAAAAGAAAAAGAAATAGAATTAGAAGAGTTTCGTAGAACTCAATATGAGAAATGCAGAAAATCAGGCGAATCTAAAGTCTAGAAATACTAATGTTAAGAAAGTCCAAAACATGTTCAAGGGTTGAAAATTTATAAATTCTGGGTATTATTTGGTGATTTAGAAATCACCAGATGAGGGAAATGATGGAGCAAGGTGAAGAACAAGATTTTTAGTTCAAACTTGTGAAGTTAATCTCTCATAACAAAGTAATCAGATTAATATATTTGTGGTGAAATTATTAATCAACTTAGTTTAAGAATACATTCATCATTACACGCGGGATAAACAAATGTACTTTTATGTTGCAGACGCAAAGAAAATAATAAGCTAACCTTGTCTAATGTCTTTGTCAGTATTAAATGCGGCAGTTAAGTTAATGGCATGTGCTTATTTTATGTGCTTATGTTATGTTTTTTGTGATGAAAAGCTCATGGAGTTTGTGCGGTTCGAAAAGGAAAAGTAATTATAATGCTGCTTGTATGTGCTTTTGCTAGGTAACATAATTAACAGTATTAATTAGTAAAGGGGGAGGGTACCAGAATGGGTCTCAATTCTTTAACTAATTGATGTCTTGTGTTTGTTTAATAATAGTTTCCAAAAGTGAGGCCTAAAGATGGTTCAGAAAATAAGGCTGACAGAGTTGCAGACGCAAAAGCTTGTCCAGAGTGAACTCTTTACACATGCGCAGTTGTGAAGATTTTTGCTGCAAAGTCATCGTGAATTGAAAAACAGTTCTTTGGTCGCATTGAACGTGTTCATGGAGAGATGGCTCAAGGACAGGATCTTAATGTGTCTGCCAAGGTTAGGAAGTAAACGTTCGAAACTCGAGGAAAAAGTAACTTTCTTGAGGAAGCTGAAAGACATGGAAATGAAAGACAATAGGGCTTATATGAAGCCTGGACTTGGTCAAGAGTCGGAGATGACCTAATAATTGTATCATGGACTGACACAGGACAGCCAATGAAAAGTTCAGATTTGCTTAAAAGAATGTAAAATGTAGAAAGTTTAGCTAGAGAGAAAGGTATAAAGTCTGACACTATGAGCAAGGAAAAACCTCTTACTTTCCAATTCCTGAATGACATGCTGATGGACCTTTGGCGCATGTAAGGACAGCAGACTTTAAATGATTCTTTCCTTTTTTAGGTAAAGAGAGAAATAGTCAGGGAAATAGACTTAGGGAAGGGAAACTGTTATTCTGCTAATATTTCATGATTCTGATCCTGCTTTGAAGATGTCAGTTTTAAATTAATTTCCTTATTAAAATGCTGCTTTCTTATTTACTTATAAAATAAAGATTCTAAAACGTAAATGCTTTTTCTTTATGAAAAATAAAGTTAATAAAATTAGATATGGAGAGACAATCTGGTCTTGTTTATTCCTGGTCTAGTTTCCATCAGTTGATCCAATCGCCTTAAGTGGTTTGATTAATGAATAATAAATGTTTGAATCCATGGGAAAGAAAGATAAACTGCAGTTGTATATAATAATGTAAATATTATGTGAATAGTTTTGAATAATCAGACCACCTGATTCAGTTGCTCATAAATTGTCTCATTGGTGTTATGGCCTGTATATGTGTCTCATGATTAATGGTGAGTATTGAGGTGATAGGTAGCGTTTGTGAGAAAGTTTTTCAATCAGAGCGCTGGATCACTACAAATAGGGGTTGATAGTGTGGGAAAGGAGGCTGGCTCCTTTACAAATTAAGGGCACATAAAATGTATGTTTCTCTCTCTTTTTCTCAATTTTTCTTTTTGCCTGTCTAAGCTGTCTGTGAAATAGCAATGATGCATTTAATTAGCTATTCATTAATACTGTTTTGAACATTGTTATCATTAATACAATGAATAAGTATATATGTTATGTTACTGGCCATCCTGTTTGATGAAATTATGTCAGGATAATTAGTCTAGATTGTTGTTTCCTTATTTGACCTTTATGGGGAACTAGATGTGGGTAGTTTTTGTTCTAAAATTCTTAGGTGATAACACCATTATTGTATGTTATTCTCATAATACATAGTTTTGCAAGGGCATTGCTAGCTTTTATTAGCTAGTCTGTGTAAATAAACTGACAGTCCTTATTAGAGATGATGTTGCATAGTTTGGATTATGAAAAGTAGAATTCAGGGAAGGTGCCCATGTGATCCTTATCAAATATTGTTGAAGGAAATATTGTTTTATAGATAAGAACCCCTGTTAAATTAGCAGTTTTAGACTTTCCTGTTGCTCCTATAACATGAGAGCATGGTCCTAAGCGTATAATGTAGGTGCTTTTATTAAGAAGAATCATTTTAGAAGTGTCTGCAGTCCTATACAAGTAATGTAAAGTTTATGAGCAAAAGTGTAGCACATTTCCTTTTTTTTAGGGTTTTCAGATTAGTACACAGGAATACACCAATGTAAGGATTTAGGGTATGTCTGTGTTGTTTTTCTCTTTTCCTCTGAATTTAGTAAATGAACACAGACTTCCTTGGCTGCTTGAGATTGGGTGATATAATAATCTTGTCAGTTCACCAAAGAGTTCCTTATATACTTGCCAATGTACCCCTTTAGTCATCCCGTTTTGGAGGAGGAGTAGCCCTTTGCAGCTCTTCGTTCTGATTCCTATGGCCCTGTGTGGTCCTCCTGGGACCAAATATGATTAATGATCTAGCCCTCATAAGAGGAAAATGTATAAAGTCAATTGAAAATGTTTTCATTAGATATGTGCTGTTGGCTATTCTAAAATTGAAATGGATGGTCACATAAATGCATAGGAGCCCTGAAAATGTTTACTAGATGATCCTAGGATTTGCTTTTGCTTAGGGTTGTGAAAAATGATAATTCTGTTTGTGATAATGGTCATTATTCTCTCCTGCTATCTGTATGTTAATTATGACCCGATGCTTTGTTACCTTTGTATTCATGCTTATACCTCATATCGACCCGCTTAATGAAATGTTTAGAATGGAAAATGCCCACCTAGCAATGAATTAGGATATTGATAAATTTATGAAAAATGAATGTGAAATATGTTCTATGTTTACATGAGCCAGGACCTCCCCTTGGTTTTAAATTCAAATTTGTTTTATTGGTTTCAAGAAAAAACACAGGCAATACATTGCAAAAGTAGGACTCCATATTTAAGTAGCGTATGAGACAGACAAGCATGTCTTCTCCACAAAGCAAACAGCAATCGAAATACATGGGCCGGTCCGTGAATGTGAGGCATAAGCCGCGTGTGTTAAGCCTGTTAAAAGAACGTAATCCTAAGAACACAAACCAAAGCCCCACCCCCCCCAGCCCCCCTCACCCCAACCAGTGTGCCGAATAGGTAAAGCGATCGTCAAGGCTGCCACAACTCGTTTAACTTGTCCCTTCATGAGGTTGGTGAGAGTCAGTTGGGGTCTCTGTAAGGCGCAATAATCGGAGATATCTAGGGCATGTAATTTTGTTAAATTCCTTTGAGAGAAGGGACAGTAATGGTAACCAAAACTTGCGGAACATATCAGCTGACTGTGTAAGTGTGGCCTGGATGCGCTCCGTTCCCAGTGTGAACCAGATTTCTGTAGCCATCCTGTGTGAGTGGGTCTAGTGGTCCTCCCTCAGAGTGACAAGACGTTTTGGGATGCAGCTTGCATGGCAATCCCAATTTGGCGCCCTCGTATGGATTTCAGGTGGAAGGTGAGCTCATTGGGAAGGCCCAGGATAGTATAGGCTGGAAATCTTGGAATTTCATCTAATACCGCTGTCCAGTAGTCCCTAACTTCTCGGTAATCCCAAAGGAGATGAGCCATAGTGCCCCGCTCCCCGCAGCCCCTCCAGCAAAGCGCGCTACGAGATGGATTCCCTTTGTTGAGCCGAGTGGGGGTAAGGTGCCAATAAATGGCTAGTTTCACAGTCACTTCTCTGCTGGCAGTATTACGCGTCATGTGCGAAGCCCTATAGTATATGTAGCGCCATTCCCGGTCTGTCAGTGACCTCTCTAGCTCTTCCTCCCAATGTTTCTGTCCCACTGCACGACCCTTCGCAGGTGGAGGTGTAAGCAACTGATAGAGTTCCGAGATGTGGCTTTTATCCGAGTCCTTCGTCACTAGCCACCGTTCAAAATCTGTCATTCGTCTGCCAACTAGTGGTGCATAATCGGGTGTGTGAGCCAGTGTCGAAGTTGAAAATATTGGAAAAGTTGGGGTGAGTCAACGCCATATCCCTGAGATAGATCTGAGAGGGGGAGAAAACCCTGCAAATCGAAGAGGTGACCAGCCACCCTGCAGCTGGTGCCGCTCCACTGTGAGAAGGCGTGTGGGTCATTGCCTGGTGGGAACTCTGGGTTATCTAGAAGGGGAGTGAGCAGGGAGGGGAAGGTCATAAGGCCTCTCCTGACGGCGACCGTGTCCCAGACGCGCAGAATGGTACGGGTGATAGGTGACCTCTGGAGGTATCGCGGCCTGTCACGTCGGTGGAGAAATGGGATCTTCCAAAGGGACGTTTGGGCCATCGCCCTGTCTTGGAACAACCATCTTTTTTCAGATTCCGGCCTATACCACTCCACGAGGTAGCGGAGCTGTGATGCTTGGAAGTATTGCTGAAGATTGGGGATCCCAAGACCCCCTTCATCCATGCCCCTATAGGCTAATTGTTTGTGTAAGTGCGGACGATTTCCCCCCATATGAATTGGTGAAAGGCACCCTGTAGGGTTGCAATGGCGCCAGCTGGGGGCGACACCGGGATGGTTTGGAAAACATATAGAATCTTAGGCAGGGCCGACATCTTCACCGCTGCAATTCGCCCCAGTAGGGAGAGAGGTTGTTTGGACCACCTTTTCAGATAGGCGCAGATCTGGGATGTAAGGCTTGCGTAGTTTAGGGTAACCGTCGAATCCGTGGAGGAGGTAAGGGTGATACCCAGGTACGGAATCTGCGTTCTCATTTGCAAGCCCCCTCCGTACACTGGCGTGTCCGCAGGGGAACGGGTATTACTACCCAGTGGCAGTATCAGTGACTTCCCCCTGTTCATCTTGAAGCCGGACACTGCACCAAAGGACTCCACCTCCCCCAGAAATGCGGGGACCGAGCGCTCCGGGCAATCGAGGGCAGCTAAAATGTTGTCGGCGTAGAGGCCGATCGTATGTGGCTCCCCACCAAAAGTGATGCCATATATGTCCGGATTATCGCAGATCTTTTATGCTAGCGGCTCTACATATAGAGCAAACAAAAGAAGCGAGAGGGGGCACCCCTGCCTCGTGTCACGTTGGATCTCGAAGGGGCTCGAGCGCAAGCCAACCAGGCGAACCCGCGCTTGGGGATGGTGGTAACAGCTTGCAATCCAAGATTGAAAGCGGTCTCCTATTCCAAAATGGGCCAAGACCCGTTGTAGGAAAGACCAGTTGACTCGGTCAAACGCTTTCTCGGCGTCAATGGCCAGCAGGGCCGAGTCCGACTGCTGGAAATGGGCCTTGTCCACCAAGTGGAAGATCCGTTTGGTGTTATCACTACATTGACGGATCGGGACAAAGCCGGACTGATAAGGCTCCAGAACCCCAGGCAAGTACGTCCCAAGGCATGCGGCCAGAACGAATGTGAAGAGCTTCAGGTCCAAGTTAAGGAGGGAGATAGGGCAGAACACCGAGCAATGCGTGGGTTCTTTGCCGGGCTTAGGTAACACTACTATCTCGGCTTCCAACATATCCGGAGGAATGGAGCCCGGGCTAATGAAGGAGTTGAAAAGCCGAGTAATAACTGGGGCCAAGAGCGGGCTAAAGGCTTTATAAAAACCGGCGGAATAACCGTCCGGGCCTGGAGACTTGAGGGCCCGCGGCGGGATATAGCTGCTACCACCTCATCTAATCGGATGGGGGCCTCCAAGGCATCCACGCTCGCCGGGGAGAGCGCCGTAGTCGCCACATTCACCAAGTATGTATCGATGTCCGCACCCAGGACAGTATCGGCTCGGTATAAGGAGGCGTAGAAGTCCCAAAATGCCTCCGCGATCTGTGCCTCCTCCTTGATTTCATCGCCCCTTCCGTTTTTTAGGCATTGGATCTTCGAGTGCTGGCTTTTTGCGTTCGCAAACAAAACAGGTGATGGACCGAATGTGGATCAATGTCACACACTCACCCCAGTCCAAAGATCTGGGCCCAAATCCATCGTTTTTTTGCACTCCACACCACCCTGGGTTAGACAATGGCGATATGAAAATCAATCTGACCCTGTGCCCCATGGGAACAGTCCAGTCCGAACTACAAAAGCCATGTCCTTCCCAGAACGGAATCAAGCATCCGAGGACCGGACCGGTTTCGAGGTAACACCTCTCATCAGCCCGGCTAGCTTGACTCCAGTGGTGTGGAGTGCCTGGGACCCACGTCTGGGCATCCCCAGCGCACTTAGGGCGGAATTTGCAAACAAAACAGGTGATGGACCGAATGTGGATCAATGTCACACACTCACCCCAGTCCAAAGATCTGGGCCCAAATCCATCGTTTTTTTGCACTCCACACCACCCTGGGTTAGACAATGGCGATATGCAAATCAGCTCTGACCCTGTGCCCCATGGGAACAGTCCAGTCCGAACTACAAAAGCCATGTCCTTCCCAGAACGGAATCAAGCATCCGAGGACCGGACCGGTTTCGAGGTAACACCTCTCATCAGCCCGGCTAGCTTGACTCCAGTGGTGTGGAGTGCCTGGGACCCACGTCTGGGCATCCCCAGCGCACTTAGGGCGGAATTTGCAAACAAAACAGGTGATGGACCGAATGTGGATCAATGTCACACACTCACCCCAGTCCAAAGATCTGGGCCCAAATCCATCGTTTTTTTGCACTCCACACCACCCTGGGTTAGACAATGGCGATATGCAAATCAGCTCTGACCCTGTGACCCATGGGAACAGTCCAGTCCGAACTACAAAAGCCATGTCCTTCCCAGAACGGAATCAAGCATCCGAGGACCGGACCGGTTTCGAGGTAACACCTCTCATCAGCCCGGCTAGCTTGACTCCAGTGGTGTGGAGTGCCTGGGACCCACGTCTGGGCATCCCCAGCGCACTTAGGGCGGAATTTGCAAACAAAACAGGTGATGGACCGAATGTGGATCAATGTCACACACTCACCCCAGTCCAAAGATCTGGGCCCAAATCCATCGGTTTTTTGCACTCCACACCACCCTGGGTTAGACAATGGCGATATGCAAATCAGCTCTGACCCTGTGCCCCATGGGAACAGTCCAGTCCGAACTACAAAAGCCATGTCCTTCCCAGAACGGAATCAAGCATCCGAGGACCGGACCGATTTCGAGGTAACACCTCTCATCAGCCCGGCTAGCTTGACTCCAGTGGTGTGGAGTGCCTGGGACCCACGTCTGGGCATCCCCAGCGCACTTAGGGCGGAATTTGCAAACAAAACAAGTGATGGACCGAATGTGGATCAATGTCACACACTCACCCCAGTCCAAAGATCTGGGCCCAAATCCATTGTTTTTTTGCACTCCACACCACCCTGGGTTAGACAATGGCGATATGCAAATCAGCTCTGACCCTGTGCCCCATGGGAACAGTCCAGTCCGAACTACAAAAGCCATGTCCTTCCCAGAACGGAATCAAGCATCCGAGGACCGGACCGGTTTCGAGGTAACACCTCTCATCAGCCCGGCTAGCTTGACTCCAGTGGTGTGGAGTGCCTGGGACCCACGTCTGGGCATCCCCAGCGCACTTAGGGCGGAATTTGCAAACAAAACAGGTGATGGACCGAATGTGGATCAATGTCACACACTCACCCCAGTCCAAAGATCTGGGCCCAAATCCATCGTTTTTTTGCACTCCACACCACCCTGGGTTAGACAATGGCGATATGCAAATCAGCTCTGACCCTGTGACCCATGGGAACAGTCCAGTCCGAACTACAAAAGCCATGTCCTTCCCAGAACGGAATCAAGCATCCGAGGACCGGACCGGTTTCGAGGTAACACCTCTCATCAGCCCGGCTAGCTTGACTCCAGTGGTGTGGAGTGCCTGGGACCCACGTCTGGGCATCCCCAGCGCACTTAGGGCGGAATTTGCAAACAAAACAGGTGATGGACCGAATGTGGATCAATGTCACACACTCACCCCAGTCCAAAGATCTGGGCCCAAATCCATCGTTTTTTTGCACTCCACACCACCCTGGGTTAGACAATGGCGATATGCAAATCAGCTCTGACCCTGTGCCCCATGGGAACAGTCCAGTCCGAACTACAAAAGCCATGTCCTTCCCAGAACGGAATCAAGCATCCGAGGACCGGACCGATTTCGAGGTAACACCTCTCATCAGCCCGGCTAGCTTGACTCCAGTGGTGTGGAGTGCCTGGGACCCACGTCTGGGCATCCCCAGCGCACTTAGGGCGGAATTTGCAAACAAAACAAGTGATGGACCGAATGTGGATCAATGTCACACACTCACCCCAGTCCAAAGAAACTGGTCCTAGGATGCTTGATTCCGGTCCAGGAAAGACATGGTTTTGGCAGTTCGGGCTGGACTGTTCCCATGAGGCACAGGGTCAAGGCTGATTTGCATATTGCCATGTCTGAACTGGGGTGGTGTGGAGTGCAAAAAAACGATGGATTTAGGCCCAGATCTCTGTACTGGGGTGAATGTATGACATTGTTCTGCATTCTGTCCATCAACTTTTGTTTTGCATTTGTCTCTCTGAGTGGGATGGGTATGCTCAGACGTGAGTACCATGCTCTCCACACCACTGGAGTCAAGCTATCCTGGCTGAAGACAGCTGATAGCCAGAAACCGGTCCTAGGATGCTTGATTCCGGTCCAGGAAAGAGATGGTTTTGGCAGTTTGGGCTGGACTGTTCCCATGAGGCACAGGGTCAAGGCTGATTTGCATATGGCCATGTCTGTACTGGGGTGGTGTGGAGTGCAAAAAAAAGATGGATTTAGGCCCAGATCTTTGTACTGGGGTGAATGTATGACATTGTTCTGCATTCTGTCCATCAACTGTTGTTTTGCATTTGTCACCCCGAGTAGGATGGGTATGTTCAGACATGAGTCCCATGCTCTCCACACCACTGGAGTCAAGCTATACTGGCTGAAGACGGCTGATAGCCAGAAACCGGTCCTATGATGCTTGATTCCGGTCCAGGATAGACATGGTTTTGGTATTTCGGGCTGGACTGTTCCCATGAGGCACAGGGTCAAGGCTGATTTGCATATGGCCATGTCTGCACTAGGGTGGTGTGGAGTGCAAAAAAACGATGGATTTAGGCCCAGATCTCTGTACTGGGGGGATTGAATGACATTGTTCTGCATTCTGTCCATCAACTGTTGTTTTACATTTGTCACCCGGAGTGCGATGGGTATGCTCAGACGTGAGTCCCATGCTCTCCACACCACTGGAGTCAAGCTATCCTGGCTGAAGACGGCTGATAGCCAGAAACTGGTCCTAGGATGCTTGATTCCGGTCCAGGAAAGACATGGTTTTGGCAGTTCGGGCTGGACTGAACTCATGAGGCTCAGGGTCAAGGCTGATTTGCACATGGCCATGTCTGAACTGGGCTGGTGTGGAGTGGAAAAAAACAATGGATTTAGGCCCAGATCTCTGTACTGGGGTGAATGTATGACATTGTTCTGCATTCTGCCCATCAACTGTTGTTTTGCATTTGTCACCCCGAGTGGGATGGGTATGCTCAGACGTGAGTCCCATGCTCTCCACACCACTGGAGTCAAGTTATCCTGGCTGAAGCCGGCTGATAGCCAGAAACCGGTCCTAGGATGCTAGATTCCGGTCCAGGAAAGACATGGTTTTGGTAGTTTGGGCTGGACTGTTCCCATGAGGCACAGGGTCAAAGCTGATCTGCACATGGCCATGTCTGAACTGGGGTGGTATGGAGTGCAAAAAACATGGATTTAGGCCTAGATCTCTGTACTGGGGTGAATGTATGACATTGTTCTGCATTCTGGCCATAAAGTTTTGTTTTGCATTTGTCACCCCGAGTGGGATGGGTATGCTCAGACGTGAGTCCCATGCTCTCCACACCACTGGAGTCAAGCTATCCTGGCTGAAGACGGCTGATAGCCAGAAACCGGTCCTAGGATGCTTGATTCCGGTCCAGGAAAGACATGGTTTTGGCAGTTCGGGCTGGACTGTTCCCATGAGGCACAGGGTCAAGGCTGATTTGCATATGGCCATGTCTGTACTGGGGTGGTGTGGAGTGCAAAAAAACGATGGATTTAGGACCAGTTCTCTGTACTGGGGTGAATGTATGACATTGTTCTGCATTCTGCCCATCAACTGTTGTTTTGCATTTGTCACCCCGAGTGGGATGAGTATGCTCAGACGTGAGTCCCATGCTCTCCACACCACTGGAGTCAAGCTATCCTGGCTGAAGACGGCTGATAGCCAGAAACCTGTCCAAGGATGCTTGATTCCGGTCCAGGAAAGACATGGTTTTGGCAGTTCGGGCTTGACTGTTCCCATGAGGCACAGGGTGAAGGCTGATTTGCATATGGCCATGTCTGAACTGCAGTGGTGTGGATTGCAAAAAAAAACATGGATTTAGGTCCAGATCTCTGTACTGGGGTGAATGTATGACATTGTTCTGCATTCTGTCCATCAACTGTTGTTTTGCATTTGTCACCGCGAGTGGGATATGTATGCTCAGACGTGAGTCCCATGCTCTCCACACCACTGGAGACAAGCTATCCTGGCTGAAGACGGCTGATAGCCAGAAACCGGTCCTACGATGCTTGATTCCGGTCCAGGAAAGACATGGTTTTTGCAGTTCGGGCTGGACTGTTCCCATGAGGCACAGGGTCAAGGCTGATTTGCATATGGCCATGTCTGTACTGGGGTGGTGTGGAGTGCAAAAAAAAGATGGATTTAGGCCCAGATCTCTGTACTGGGGTGAATGTATGACATTGTTCTGCATTCTGTCCATCAACTGTTGTTTTGCATTTGTCACCCCGAGTAGGATGGGTATGTTCAGACATGAGTCCTATGCTCTCCACACCACTGGAGTCAAGCTATGCTGGCTGAAGACGGCTGATAGCCTGAAACCGGTCCTATGATGCTTGATTCCGGTCCAGGATAGGCATGGTTTTGGTATTTCGGGCTGGACTGTTCCCATGAGGCACAGGGTCAAGGCTGATTTGCATATGGCCATGTCTGCACTAGGGTGGTGTGGAGTGCAAAAAAACGATGGATTTAGGCCCAGATCTCTGTACTGGGGTGAATGTATGACATTGTTCTGCATTCTGTCCATCAACTGTTGTTTTACATTTGTCACCCGGAGTGCGATGGGTATGCTCAGACGTGAGTCCCATGCTCTCCACACCACTGGAGTCAAGCTATCCTGGCTGAAGACGGCTGATAGCCAGAAACTGGTCCTAGGATGCTTGATTCCGGTCCAGGAAAGACATGGTTATGGCAGTTCGGGCTGGACTGAACTCATGAGGCTCAGGGTCAAGGCTGATTTGCACATGGCCATGTCTGAACTGGGCTGGTGTGGAGTGGAAAAAAATAATGGATTTAGGCCCAGATCTCTGTACTGGGGTGAATGTATGACATTGTTCTGCATTCTGTCCATCAACTGTTGTTTTACATTTGTCACCCGGAGTGCGATGGGTATGCTCAGACGTGAGTCCCATGCTCTCCACACCACTGGAGTCAAGTTATCCTGGCTGAAGCCGGCTGATAGCCAGAAACCGGTCCTAGGATGCTTGATTCCGGTCCAGGAAAGACATCGTTTTGGTAGATTGGGCTGGACTGTTCCCATGAGGCACAGGGTCAAAGCTGATCTGCACATGGCCATGTCTGAACTGGGGTGGTATGGAGTGCAAAAAAACATGGATTTAGGCCTAGATCTCTGTACTGGGGTGAATGTATGACATTGTTCTGCATTCTGGCCATAAAGTTTTGTTTTGCATTTGTCACCCCGAGTGGGATGGGTATGCTCAGACGTGAGTCCCATGCTCTCCACACCACTGGAGTCAAGACGGCTGATAGCCAGAAACCTGTCCAAGGATGCTTGATTCCGGTCCAGGAAAGACATGGTTTTGGCAGTTCGGGCTTGACTGTTCCCATGAGGCACAGGGTAAAGGCTGATTTGCATATGGCCATGTCTGAACTGCGGTGGTGTGGACTGCAAAAAAACCATGGATTTAGGTCCAGATCTCTGTACTGGGGTGAATGTATGACATTGTTCTGCATTCTGTCCATCAACTGTTGTTTTGCATTTGTCACTGCGAGTGGGATGGGTATGCTCAGACGTGAGTCCCATGCTCTCCACACCACTGGAGACAAGCTATCCTGGCTGAAGACGGCTGATAGCCAGAAACCGGTCCTAGGATGCTTGATTCCGGTCCAGGAAAGACATGGTTTTGGCAGTTCGGGCTGGACTGTTCCCATGAGGCACAGGGTCAAGGCTGATTTGCATATGGCCATGTCTGTACTGGGGTGGTGTGGAGTGCAAAAAAACGATGGATTTAGGACCAGTTCTCTGTACTGGGGTGAATGTATGACATTGTTCTGCATTCTGCCCATCAACTGTTGTTTTGCATTTGTCACCCCGAGTGGGATGGGTATGCTCAGACGTGAGTCTCATGCTCTCCACACCACTGGAGTCAAGTTATCCTGGCTGAAGACGGCTGATAGCCAGATACCGGTCCTAAGATGCTTGATTCCGGTCCAGGAAAGACATGGTTTTCTCAGTTCGGGCTGGACTGTTCCCATGAGGCACAGGGTCAAGGCTGATTCGCATATGGCCATGTCTGAACTGGGGTGGTGTGGAGTGCAAAAAAACGATGGATTTAGGACCAGTTCTCTGTACTGGGGTGAATGTATGACATTGTTCTGCATTCTGCCCATCAACTGTTGTTTTGCATTTGTCACCCCGAGTGGGATGGGTATGCTCAGACGTGAGGCCCATGCTCTCCACACCACTGGAGTCAAGCTATCCTGGCTGAAGACGGCTGATAGCCAGAAACCTGTCCAAGGATGCTTGATTCCGGTCCAGGAACGACATGGTTTTGGCAGTTCGGGCTTGACTGTTCCCATGAGGCACAGGGTGAAGGCTGATTTGCATATGGCCATGTCTGAACTGCAGTGGTGTGGATTGCAAAAAAAACATGGATTTAGGTCCAGATCTCTGTACTGGGGTGAATGTATGACATTGTTCTGCATTCTGTCCATCAACTGTTGTTTTGCATTTGTCACCGCGAGTGGGATATGTATGCTCAGACGTGAGTCCCATGCTCTCCACACCACTGGAGACAAGCTATCCTGGCTGAAGACGGCTGATAGCCAGAAACCGGTCCTAGGATGCTTGATTCCGGTCCAGGAAAGACATGGTTTTGGCAGTTCGGGCTGGACTGTTCCCATGAGGCACAGGGTCAAGGCTGATTTGCATATGGCCATGTCTGTACTGGGGTGGTGTGGAGGGCAAAAAAAGGATGGATTTAGGCCCAGATCTCTGTACTGGGGTAAATGTATGACATTGTTCTGCATTCTTTCCATCAACTGTTGTTTTGCATTTGTCACCCCGAGTGGGATGGGTATGCTCAGACATGAGTCCCATGCTATCCACACCACTGGAGTCAAGCTATCCTGGCTGAAGACGGCTGATAACCAGATACCGGTCCTATGATGCTTGATTCCGGTCCAGGAAAGACATGGTTTTCTCAGTTCGGGCTGGACTGTTCCCATGAGGCACAGGGTCAAGGCTGATTCGCATATGGCCATGTCTGAACTGGGCTGGTGTGGAGTGGAAAAAAACAATGGATTTAGGCCCAGATCTCTGTACTGGGGTGAATGTATGACATTGTTCTGCATTCTGCCCATCAACTGTTGTTTTGCATTTGTCACCCCGAGTGGGATGGGTATGCTCAGACGTGAGTCCCATGCTCTCCACACCACTGGAGTCAAGTTATCCTGGCTGAAGCCGGCTGATAGCCAGAAACCGGTCCTAGGATGCTAGATTCCGGTCCAGGAAAGACATGGTTTTGGTAGTTTGGGCTGGACTGTTCCCATGAGGCACAGGGTCAAAGCTGATCTGCACATGGCCATGTCTGAACTGGGGTGGTATGGAGTGCAAAAAACATGGATTTAGGCCTAGATCTCTGTACTGGGGTGAATGTATGACATTGTTCTGCATTCTGGCCATAAAGTTTTGTTTTGCATTTGTCACCCCGAGTGGGATGGGTATGCTCAGACGTGAGTCCCATGCTCTCCACACCACTGGAGTCAAGCTATCCTGGCTGAAGACGGCTGATAGCCAGAAACCGGTCCTAGGATGCTTGATTCCGGTCCAGGAAAGACATGGTTTTGGCAGTTCGGGCTGGACTGTTCCCATGAGGCACAGGGTCAAGGCTGATTTGCATATGGCCATGTCTGTACTGGGGTGGTGTGGAGTGCAAAAAAACGATGGATTTAGGACCAGTTCTCTGTACTGGGGTGAATGTATGACATTGTTCTGCATTCTGCCCATCAACTGTTGTTTTGCATTTGTCACCCCGAGTGGGATGAGTATGCTCAGACGTGAGTCCCATGCTCTCCACACCACTGGAGTCAAGCTATCCTGGCTGAAGACGGCTGATAGCCAGAAACCTGTCCAAGGATGCTTGATTCCGGTCCAGGAAAGACATGGTTTTGGCAGTTCGGGCTTGACTGTTCCCATGAGGCACAGGGTGAAGGCTGATTTGCATATGGCCATGTCTGAACTGCAGTGGTGTGGATTGCAAAAAAAAACATGGATTTAGGTCCAGATCTCTGTACTGGGGTGAATGTATGACATTGTTCTGCATTCTGTCCATCAACTGTTGTTTTGCATTTGTCACCGCGAGTGGGATATGTATGCTCAGACGTGAGTCCCATGCTCTCCACACCACTGGAGACAAGCTATCCTGGCTGAAGACGGCTGATAGCCAGAAACCGGTCCTACGATGCTTGATTCCGGTCCAGGAAAGACATGGTTTTTGCAGTTCGGGCTGGACTGTTCCCATGAGGCACAGGGTCAAGGCTGATTTGCATATGGCCATGTCTGTACTGGGGTGGTGTGGAGTGCAAAAAAAAGATGGATTTAGGCCCAGATCTCTGTACTGGGGTGAATGTATGACATTGTTCTGCATTCTGTCCATCAACTGTTGTTTTGCATTTGTCACCCCGAGTAGGATGGGTATGTTCAGACATGAGTCCTATGCTCTCCACACCACTGGAGTCAAGCTATGCTGGCTGAAGACGGCTGATAGCCTGAAACCGGTCCTATGATGCTTGATTCCGGTCCAGGATAGGCATGGTTTTGGTATTTCGGGCTGGACTGTTCCCATGAGGCACAGGGTCAAGGCTGATTTGCATATGGCCATGTCTGCACTAGGGTGGTGTGGAGTGCAAAAAAACGATGGATTTAGGCCCAGATCTCTGTACTGGGGTGAATGTATGACATTGTTCTGCATTCTGTCCATCAACTGTTGTTTTACATTTGTCACCCGGAGTGCGATGGGTATGCTCAGACGTGAGTCCCATGCTCTCCACACCACTGGAGTCAAGCTATCCTGGCTGAAGACGGCTGATAGCCAGAAACTGGTCCTAGGATGCTTGATTCCGGTCCAGGAAAGACATGGTTATGGCAGTTCGGGCTGGACTGAACTCATGAGGCTCAGGGTCAAGGCTGATTTGCACATGGCCATGTCTGAACTGGGCTGGTGTGGAGTGGAAAAAAATAATGGATTTAGGCCCAGATCTCTGTACTGGGGTGAATGTATGACATTGTTCTGCATTCTGTCCATCAACTGTTGTTTTACATTTGTCACCCGGAGTGCGATGGGTATGCTCAGACGTGAGTCCCATGCTCTCCACACCACTGGAGTCAAGTTATCCTGGCTGAAGCCGGCTGATAGCCAGAAACCGGTCCTAGGATGCTTGATTCCGGTCCAGGAAAGACATCGTTTTGGTAGATTGGGCTGGACTGTTCCCATGAGGCACAGGGTCAAAGCTGATCTGCACATGGCCATGTCTGAACTGGGGTGGTATGGAGTGCAAAAAAACATGGATTTAGGCCTAGATCTCTGTACTGGGGTGAATGTATGACATTGTTCTGCATTCTGGCCATAAAGTTTTGTTTTGCATTTGTCACCCCGAGTGGGATGGGTATGCTCAGACGTGAGTCCCATGCTCTCCACACCACTGGAGTCAAGACGGCTGATAGCCAGAAACCTGTCCAAGGATGCTTGATTCCGGTCCAGGAAAGACATGGTTTTGGCAGTTCGGGCTTGACTGTTCCCATGAGGCACAGGGTAAAGGCTGATTTGCATATGGCCATGTCTGAACTGCGGTGGTGTGGACTGCAAAAAAACCATGGATTTAGGTCCAGATCTCTGTACTGGGGTGAATGTATGACATTGTTCTGCATTCTGTCCATCAACTGTTGTTTTGCATTTGTCACTGCGAGTGGGATGGGTATGCTCAGACGTGAGTCCCATGCTCTCCACACCACTGGAGACAAGCTATCCTGGCTGAAGACGGCTGATAGCCAGAAACCGGTCCTAGGATGCTTGATTCCGGTCCAGGAAAGACATGGTTTTGGCAGTTCGGGCTGGACTGTTCCCATGAGGCACAGGGTCAAGGCTGATTTGCATATGGCCATGTCTGTACTGGGGTGGTGTGGAGTGCAAAAAAACGATGGATTTAGGACCAGTTCTCTGTACTGGGGTGAATGTATGACATTGTTCTGCATTCTGCCCATCAACTGTTGTTTTGCATTTGTCACCCCGAGTGGGATGGGTATGCTCAGACGTGAGTCTCATGCTCTCCACACCACTGGAGTCAAGTTATCCTGGCTGAAGACGGCTGATAGCCAGATACCGGTCCTAAGATGCTTGATTCCGGTCCAGGAAAGACATGGTTTTCTCAGTTCGGGCTGGACTGTTCCCATGAGGCACAGGGTCAAGGCTGATTCGCATATGGCCATGTCTGAACTGGGGTGGTGTGGAGTGCAAAAAAACGATGGATTTAGGACCAGTTCTCTGTACTGGGGTGAATGTATGACATTGTTCTGCATTCTGCCCATCAACTGTTGTTTTGCATTTGTCACCCCGAGTGGGATGGGTATGCTCAGACGTGAGGCCCATGCTCTCCACACCACTGGAGTCAAGCTATCCTGGCTGAAGACGGCTGATAGCCAGAAACCTGTCCAAGGATGCTTGATTCCGGTCCAGGAAAGACATGGTTTTGGCAGTTCGGGCTTGACTGTTCCCATGAGGCACAGGGTGAAGGCTGATTTGCATATGGCCATGTCTGAACTGCAGTGGTGTGGATTGCAAAAAAAACATGGATTTAGGTCCAGATCTCTGTACTGGGGTGAATGTATGACATTGTTCTGCATTCTGTCCATCAACTGTTGTTTTGCATTTGTCACCGCGAGTGGGATATGTATGCTCAGACGTGAGTCCCATGCTCTCCACACCACTGGAGACAAGCTATCCTGGCTGAAGACGGCTGATAGCCAGAAACCGGTCCTAGGATGCTTGATTCCGGTCCAGGAAAGACATGGTTTTGGCAGTTCGGGCTGGACTGTTCCCATGAGGCACAGGGTCAAGGCTGATTTGCATATGGCCATGTCTGTACTGGGGTGGTGTGGAGGGCAAAAAAAGGATGGATTTAGGCCCAGATCTCTGTACTGGGGTAAATGTATGACATTGTTCTGCATTCTTTCCATCAACTGTTGTTTTGCATTTGTCACCCCGAGTGGGATGGGTATGCTCAGACATGAGTCCCATGCTATCCACACCACTGGAGTCAAGCTATCCTGGCTGAAGACGGCTGATAACCAGATACCGGTCCTATGATGCTTGATTCCGGTCCAGGAAAGACATGGTTTTCTCAGTTCGGGCTGGACTGTTCCCATGAGGCACAGGGTCAAGGCTGATTCGCATATGGCCATGTCTGAACTGGGGTGGTGTGGAGTGCAAAAAAACGATGGATTTAGGACCAGTTCTCTGTACTGGGGTGAATGTATGACATTGTTCTGCATTCTGCCCATCAAATGTTGTTTTGCATTTGTCACCCCAAGTGGGATGGGTATGCTCAGACGTGAGTCCCATGCTCTCCACACCACTGGAGTCAAGTTATCCTGGCTGAAGACGGCTGATAGCCAGAAACCTGTCCAAGGATGCTTGATTCCGGTCCAGGAAAGACATGGTTTTGGTAGTTTGGGCTGGACTGTTCCCATGAGGCACAGGGTCAAAGCTGATCTGCACATGGCCATGTCTGAACTGGGGTGGTATGGAGTGCAAAAAACATGGATTTAGGCCTAGATCTCTGTACTGGGGTGAATGTATGACATTGTTCTGCATTCTGGCCATAAAGTTTTGTTTTGCATTTGTCACCCCGAGTGGGATGGGTATGCTCAGACGTGAGTCCCATGCTCTCCACACCACTGGAGTCAAGCTATCCTGGCTGAAGACGGCTGATAGCCAGAAACCGGTCCTAGGATGCTTGATTCCGGTCCAGGAAAGACATGGTTTTGGCAGTTCGGGCTGGACTGTTCCCATGAGGCACAGGGTCAAGGCTGATTTGCATATGGCCATGTCTGTACTGGGGTGGTGTGGAGTGCAAAAAAACGATGGATTTAGGACCAGTTCTCTGTACTGGGGTGAATGTATGACATTGTTCTGCATTCTGCCCATCAACTGTTGTTTTGCATTTGTCACCCCGAGTGGGATGAGTATGCTCAGACGTGAGTCCCATGCTCTCCACACCACTGGAGTCAAGCTATCCTGGCTGAAGACGGCTGATAGCCAGAAACCTGTCCAAGGATGCTTGATTCCGGTCCAGGAAAGACATGGTTTTGGCAGTTCGGGCTTGACTGTTCCCATGAGGCACAGGGTGAAGGCTGATTTGCATATGGCCATGTCTGAACTGCAGTGGTGTGGATTGCAAAAAAAAACATGGATTTAGGTCCAGATCTCTGTACTGGGGTGAATGTATGACATTGTTCTGCATTCTGTCCATCAACTGTTGTTTTGCATTTGTCACCGCGAGTGGGATATGTATGCTCAGACGTGAGTCCCATGCTCTCCACACCACTGGAGACAAGCTATCCTGGCTGAAGACGGCTGATAGCCAGAAACCGGTCCTACGATGCTTGATTCCGGTCCAGGAAAGACATGGTTTTTGCAGTTCGGGCTGGACTGTTCCCATGAGGCACAGGGTCAAGGCTGATTTGCATATGGCCATGTCTGTACTGGGGTGGTGTGGAGTGCAAAAAAAAGATGGATTTAGGCCCAGATCTCTGTACTGGGGTGAATGTATGACATTGTTCTGCATTCTGTCCATCAACTGTTGTTTTGCATTTGTCACCCCGAGTAGGATGGGTATGTTCAGACATGAGTCCTATGCTCTCCACACCACTGGAGTCAAGCTATGCTGGCTGAAGACGGCTGATAGCCTGAAACCGGTCCTATGATGCTTGATTCCGGTCCAGGATAGGCATGGTTTTGGTATTTCGGGCTGGACTGTTCCCATGAGGCACAGGGTCAAGGCTGATTTGCATATGGCCATGTCTGCACTAGGGTGGTGTGGAGTGCAAAAAAACGATGGATTTAGGCCCAGATCTCTGTACTGGGGTGAATGTATGACATTGTTCTGCATTCTGTCCATCAACTGTTGTTTTACATTTGTCACCCGGAGTGCGATGGGTATGCTCAGACGTGAGTCCCATGCTCTCCACACCACTGGAGTCAAGCTATCCTGGCTGAAGACGGCTGATAGCCAGAAACTGGTCCTAGGATGCTTGATTCCGGTCCAGGAAAGACATGGTTATGGCAGTTCGGGCTGGACTGAACTCATGAGGCTCAGGGTCAAGGCTGATTTGCACATGGCCATGTCTGAACTGGGCTGGTGTGGAGTGGAAAAAAATAATGGATTTAGGCCCAGATCTCTGTACTGGGGTGAATGTATGACATTGTTCTGCATTCTGTCCATCAACTGTTGTTTTACATTTGTCACCCGGAGTGCGATGGGTATGCTCAGACGTGAGTCCCATGCTCTCCACACCACTGGAGTCAAGTTATCCTGGCTGAAGCCGGCTGATAGCCAGAAACCGGTCCTAGGATGCTTGATTCCGGTCCAGGAAAGACATCGTTTTGGTAGATTGGGCTGGACTGTTCCCATGAGGCACAGGGTCAAAGCTGATCTGCACATGGCCATGTCTGAACTGGGGTGGTATGGAGTGCAAAAAAACATGGATTTAGGCCTAGATCTCTGTACTGGGGTGAATGTATGACATTGTTCTGCATTCTGGCCATAAAGTTTTGTTTTGCATTTGTCACCCCGAGTGGGATGGGTATGCTCAGACGTGAGTCCCATGCTCTCCACACCACTGGAGTCAAGACGGCTGATAGCCAGAAACCTGTCCAAGGATGCTTGATTCCGGTCCAGGAAAGACATGGTTTTGGCAGTTCGGGCTTGACTGTTCCCATGAGGCACAGGGTAAAGGCTGATTTGCATATGGCCATGTCTGAACTGCGGTGGTGTGGACTGCAAAAAAACCATGGATTTAGGTCCAGATCTCTGTACTGGGGTGAATGTATGACATTGTTCTGCATTCTGTCCATCAACTGTTGTTTTGCATTTGTCACTGCGAGTGGGATGGGTATGCTCAGACGTGAGTCCCATGCTCTCCACACCACTGGAGACAAGCTATCCTGGCTGAAGACGGCTGATAGCCAGAAACCGGTCCTAGGATGCTTGATTCCGGTCCAGGAAAGACATGGTTTTGGCAGTTCGGGCTGGACTGTTCCCATGAGGCACAGGGTCAAGGCTGATTTGCATATGGCCATGTCTGTACTGGGGTGGTGTGGAGTGCAAAAAAACGATGGATTTAGGACCAGTTCTCTGTACTGGGGTGAATGTATGACATTGTTCTGCATTCTGCCCATCAACTGTTGTTTTGCATTTGTCACCCCGAGTGGGATGGGTATGCTCAGACGTGAGTCTCATGCTCTCCACACCACTGGAGTCAAGTTATCCTGGCTGAAGACGGCTGATAGCCAGATACCGGTCCTAAGATGCTTGATTCCGGTCCAGGAAAGACATGGTTTTCTCAGTTCGGGCTGGACTGTTCCCATGAGGCACAGGGTCAAGGCTGATTCGCATATGGCCATGTCTGAACTGGGGTGGTGTGGAGTGCAAAAAAACGATGGATTTAGGACCAGTTCTCTGTACTGGGGTGAATGTATGACATTGTTCTGCATTCTGCCCATCAACTGTTGTTTTGCATTTGTCACCCCGAGTGGGATGGGTATGCTCAGACGTGAGGCCCATGCTCTCCACACCACTGGAGTCAAGCTATCCTGGCTGAAGACGGCTGATAGCCAGAAACCTGTCCAAGGATGCTTGATTCCGGTCCAGGAAAGACATGGTTTTGGCAGTTCGGGCTTGACTGTTCCCATGAGGCACAGGGTGAAGGCTGATTTGCATATGGCCATGTCTGAACTGCAGTGGTGTGGATTGCAAAAAAAACATGGATTTAGGTCCAGATCTCTGTACTGGGGTGAATGTATGACATTGTTCTGCATTCTGTCCATCAACTGTTGTTTTGCATTTGTCACCGCGAGTGGGATATGTATGCTCAGACGTGAGTCCCATGCTCTCCACACCACTGGAGACAAGCTATCCTGGCTGAAGACGGCTGATAGCCAGAAACCGGTCCTAGGATGCTTGATTCCGGTCCAGGAAAGACATGGTTTTGGCAGTTCGGGCTGGACTGTTCCCATGAGGCACAGGGTCAAGGCTGATTTGCATATGGCCATGTCTGTACTCGGGTGGTGTGGAGGGCAAAAAAAGGATGGATTTAGGCCCAGATCTCTGTACTGGGGTAAATGTATGACATTGTTCTGCATTCTTTCCATCAACTGTTGTTTTGCATTTGTCACCCCGAGTGGGATGGGTATGCTCAGACATGAGTCCCATGCTATCCACACCACTGGAGTCAAGCTATCCTGGCTGAAGACGGCTGATAACCAGATACCGGTCCTATGATGCTTGATTCCGGTCCAGGAAAGACATGGTTTTCTCAGTTCGGGCTGGACTGTTCCCATGAGGCACAGGGTCAAGGCTGATTCGCATATGGCCATGTCTGAACTGGGCTGGTGTGGAGTGGAAAAAAACAATGGATTTAGGCCCAGATCTCTGTACTGGGGTGAATGTATGACATTGTTCTGCATTCTGCCCATCAACTGTTGTTTTGCATTTGTCACCCCGAGTGGGATGGGTATGCTCAGACGTGAGTCCCATGCTCTCCACACCACTGGAGTCAAGTTATCCTGGCTGAAGCCGGCTGATAGCCAGAAACCGGTCCTAGGATGCTAGATTCCGGTCCAGGAAAGACATGGTTTTGGTAGTTTGGGCTGGACTGTTCCCATGAGGCACAGGGTCAAAGCTGATCTGCACATGGCCATGTCTGAACTGGGGTGGTATGGAGTGCAAAAAACATGGATTTAGGCCTAGATCTCTGTACTGGGGTGAATGTATGACATTGTTCTGCATTCTGGCCATAAAGTTTTGTTTTGCATTTGTCACCCCGAGTGGGATGGGTATGCTCAGACGTGAGTCCCATGCTCTCCACACCACTGGAGTCAAGCTATCCTGGCTGAAGACGGCTGATAGCCAGAAACCGGTCCTAGGATGCTTGATTCCGGTCCAGGAAAGACATGGTTTTGGCAGTTCGGGCTGGACTGTTCCCATGAGGCACAGGGTCAAGGCTGATTTGCATATGGCCATGTCTGTACTGGGGTGGTGTGGAGTGCAAAAAAACGATGGATTTAGGACCAGTTCTCTGTACTGGGGTGAATGTATGACATTGTTCTGCATTCTGCCCATCAACTGTTGTTTTGCATTTGTCACCCCGAGTGGGATGGGTATGCTCAGACGTGAGGCCCATGCTCTCCACACCACTGGAGTCAAGCTATCCTGGCTGAAGACGGCTGATAGCCAGAAACCTGTCCAAGGATGCTTGATTCCGGTCCAGGAAAGACATGGTTTTGGCAGTTCGGGCTTGACTGTTCCCATGAGGCACAGGGTGAAGGCTGATTTGCATATGGCCATGTCTGAACTGCAGTGGTGTGGATTGCAAAAAAAACATGGATTTAGGTCCAGATCTCTGTACTGGGGTGAATGTATGACATTGTTCTGCATTCTGTCCATCAACTGTTGTTTTGCATTTGTCACCGCGAGTGGGATATGTATGCTCAGACGTGAGTCCCATGCTCTCCACACCACTGGAGACAAGCTATCCTGGCTGAAGACGGCTGATAGCCAGAAACCGGTCCTAGGATGCTTGATTCCGGTCCAGGAAAGACATGGTTTTGGCAGTTCGGGCTGGACTGTTCCCATGAGGCACAGGGTCAAGGCTGATTTGCATATGGCCATGTCTGTACTGGGGTGGTGTGGAGGGCAAAAAAAGGATGGATTTAGGCCCAGATCTCTGTACTGGGGTAAATGTATGACATTGTTCTGCATTCTTTCCATCAACTGTTGTTTTGCATTTGTCACCCCGAGTGGGATGGGTATGCTCAGACATGAGTCCCATGCTATCCACACCACTGGAGTCAAGCTATCCTGGCTGAAGACGGCTGATAACCAGATACCGGTCCTATGATGCTTGATTCCGGTCCAGGAAAGACATGGTTTTCTCAGTTCGGGCTGGACTGTTCCCATGAGGCACAGGGTCAAGGCTGATTCGCATATGGCCATGTCTGAACTGGGGTGGTGTGGAGTGCAAAAAAACGATGGATTTAGGACCAGTTCTCTGTACTGGGGTGAATGTATGACATTGTTCTGCATTCTGCCCATCAAATGTTGTTTTGCATTTGTCACCCCAAGTGGGATGGGTATGCTCAGACGTGAGTCCCATGCTCTCCACACCACTGGAGTCAAGTTATCCTGGCTGAAGACGGCTGATAGCCAGAAACCTGTCCAAGGATGCTTGATTCCGGTCCAGGAAAGACATGGTTTTGGCAATTCGGGCTTGACTGTTCCCATGAGGCACAGGGTGAAGGCTGATTTGCATATGGCCATGTCTGAACTGCGGTGGTGTGGATTGGAAAAAAAACATGGATTTAGGTCCAGATCTCTGTACTGGGGTGAATGTATGAATAATGTCAGTTCATATCCTGTCAGTCTCGCTACAGTCAGGTGCTGTGTCTGTGTCCTGTTCAAGAGAACTTCCACTGCATGTGGTACCTGTACTGTCAGGGGGTGTCCCAGCACAATGGAGTCACTCTGTCTTATAGCCAGGGCTGTTGCTGCAACTGATTTCAGGCACGCAGGCAGAGCCTGGGCCACTGGGTCCAATGTACAGGACCAGTTTCAGGCTATCAGCCATCTTCAGCCAGGATAGCTTGACTCCAGTGAGATTGTCAATATTCAGCTCACGAACTTCATCGAAACTAACTCCATCCTCGACTCCTCCCAGTTCGGATTCCCCAGCAACCATAGCACTGAGACCACCCTCCTAGCTGCCACAGACGACATCCGCACTCCTCGACCAGGGAAACACGGCGACTCTCATCCTACTAGACCTCTCTGCAGCCTTCAACACCGTCTCCCACTGCACACCGCCAGACTCCACGACGCTGGCATGCAGGGAATCACCCTCGACTGGATCTCTTCTTTCCTCACGGACAAATCCAGGCTCCCACCCTTCCTCTCCGAACCTACAGAGATCAGCTGTGGAGTACCCTAAGGATCATCGCTCAGCCCCTCGCTCTTCAACAGCAACATGGCCCCCTCGCCGCCATCGTCAGACAGCATGGACTCAGCATAGTATCCTATGCTGAAAACACCCAGCTCATCCTCTCCCTCTGAAAGGAACCCAACATCACCAGACTCAGCTTCCGAGAAGGAATGAAAGACGATGTGTCCTGGATGAGCAGCAGCTGCCTGAAACCCAACTCGGAGAAGACAGATGTCTGCGTCCTTGGACCCACCTGGTGGCCCACCACCCTTGGCAGGCCCCCCACACCCACGAATTACG
Organism: Lissotriton vulgaris; assembly: GCF_964263255.1. NCBI lineage: Eukaryota > Metazoa > Chordata > Amphibia > Caudata > Salamandridae > Lissotriton > Lissotriton vulgaris. The sequence goes on along the minus strand of NC_141695.1, from coordinate 809,678,597 downwards.
CCCGCAATCTCAGCATCATACTCAACTACTCCCTCACCATGACCCAACAGATCAATGCCGTCTCTTCCATGTGCTTAAACACCCTCTGCATCCTCCCCAAAACCTTCAAATGTATCCTCCCTGAATCCAGTAAGACAGTCGTCCATGCACTCATAACCAGCAGATTGGACTACGGAAACACCCTCTACGGAGGAATCAACAATTTCCTGCTCCGAAAACTCCAGAATATCCAGAACACCGCTGCCAGACTCGTCGTCAGCATCCCACAACAAGATCAATCACCCAGCACCTACGAGACTTCCACCCGCTCTCTTTCGAGAAGAGAGTGACCTTCAAGTTACTGACTCACACCTACAAATCCCCCCACAACACCGGACCCCAATACCTCCACAAAAGAGTCTCCTTCTACTCACCCAAGAGAAGCCTCTGTTCCTCCGACCTCACCCTTGCCGAAACCCTCCGCATCCACAGAGTCAGAACGGGTAGAAGAGCCTACTCCCACATTGCGGCAAAGACCTGTAACAAACTCTAGCTTAGCATCAGACCTTCACTCACTCTGAAAGCCTCAGGAGGAGCCTCAAGACCTGGCTGTTTGGGTAAGACAGAGCTGGACGATTTCCCCCAACTCCCCAGCTCCTTGAGATCGTCATGGGTGAGTAGCGCGCTTCACAAATACCTGATTGATTGATTGATTGATTGATTGATTGATTGATTGATTGAATGACTTGGGCCAGTAATTGAACTCCTTGGAGCAGGCCCAGGACTCCCAGGAGAAGTAATTGGATGGGCACTGCTGTGAATTTTGGAACTATGCGATAAAAAATAAAGAGCTCCGATATCAGCTGGAGAACCTAGAAAATCAATTCTGTTTCTCAAACATACACATCAAAGCGGTATCTGGCAAACTGGAGGACTTTGTCAGCAGACTCTTTCGGCATGTAGCTTCAGTACTTGCAGATCAAGAAATCACTCTTGATTGCACACACTAGGCTGGCCGTACTGCTAGTACCTCTGGTTAACCCCAAGACATCCTACATGCCTTCATTTGTACCACCAGAAGGAGATCATCATGAAATCACCCGAGACTAGGCAGCCATAACATTTGACGGTCCGTGGTTGTGGATCTGTTAAGACCTCTCTATGATAACTTAACAATGATGAAGAGCTCTCAGGCCGTTAACAGACTTCTTATGAGATAAATACATCAAATACAAATGGGGATACTCCTTCCGCCTCCAATTGGTCTAGCAGGATGAAGTACACTGTATTCACACTCTTGAGGATGCACGTTTGCTCTTAGACATGCCCGCATTCTTGTCGGAAGCCCAGGTCCCCCTGCCTCCTCCTGACCCAGTTATAGCTAAATCGGATTTTTGCCGCTCTACTCTGGAAGAAAACATGTAATAAACCCTCTGAGTATGAAAGTCACAAAGAGCAGGAGACCCTGCTACAACAGCCACAGCACTGTGACAGTGCAACAGATGCGGGCAGTGAACATTGATCCTTTGTAGTGAGCCTCAGAGTGCCTTTGGGTCCTAAACAGGGGCCCCATGCTTTAACCTCTAGGTTACGGATCATAATCTCACACTGATCTCCCCTGCTTGTTGACATTGAACCTTCTGGCAGGTCTACATAACTTTATGGGACCAGTGACCCTACAGCGTCATCACCGACGACATGGACCCTTGCAGCTCATTTATTATTGTTCACAAATGGGGAACTTTCTTGGTATTCAGTTCCTTATCTCTTTTCCTTTCTCTCCTCCTGATGCCCTATATCTGTTTCACCACCCCATTGGCTTCCTGGTGCCGTCACTGTTGGACTTGGCCCGTCTGGCAGGTCCACCCCTGAAGTTTTGTGCTCATTATATGTGTCCGGGGAATGGTGATTCCCCTTCTGAGTGTGTGTGTGGTGAGAGAGACCTGCCTCCCATAGGAATGCATGGGGAATGTATGTGGCTCGGGTAGTTCCTGGTGCGTGGGGCGTGCCGGGTCGTGTTTGGTATGTATGCGCTCGTGAGGTTGAATGCTACAAGATGATGTATGTGGCAGGTGTGTGACTAGAAGGGAAGTGCCACTTCTAGACTTTGGTGTGTGTGTGCAGTAGGTGTGCTGGCGCCTGATTGGCTGAGGCTGGCCAGGCCTTCCCCCACCAGGCTGGCTCCACCCCCTGGGGTGCGTCCAGTGTCCCTGGCCTGGCCAGTAACCTGAAACTCCTTATAACCAGTTCTGGCTGGTTCTCTCCCTGCCTGCCCCTTTGGGAGACAAAGGAAGCTCCTGTATAAAAGGAGGGTGGGCCCTCTTCTCTCTCTCTTCTTCTTCCTGCTTGGGACCCTGCCTGGGTCGTGCTGCTGCATGGGCTCAGGGAAGGGCGTGCCCCCCCCCTGGGCCCTGCTCTGCTCCTGAACTACGGACCTCCCGAACTTCCTATGGCTTCTGCTTTCCGTGCCCTAGCCCGTGGGAGCGCTTCCCTGCGGTCCTAGCGCCCTGGGGCGCTTCATCTATGCTCCTAGCGCTCGGGAGCACTCTCTTGCGCCTTGGGGTGCTTCATTCATGCCCTCGCGCTGGGAGCGCTATATCCAACAAGACCGGTGCCCACCCGGCGTCTGCCTCGTGCTACAGAGGCTCTGCAACCCCAGCGAGTGCCTACCTCGCTTTATCTCCTTCCTGGCTGCCTTATCGAGGGAGCCGGGCCCTCGTCAATTTCCCCTGTGTGTCACCGCCGCAGCCCGGGATCCCGCGTGAAGCCCGCCCCCGGGCCGCGCTCTGATTGGCTGGCGGCCCGGGCTGAGCTGATGATGTTTCCCCGGGCCGCGCTCTGATTGGCCGGCGGCCCGGGGAGCTGTGGAGAGAGCCGCGAAGGCAGGGGTCGGCGGGAGCCTACTCCGCGCCCCTGCGTCCCACCAGGACCACTGCCGCTTCCTCCCCGGGGCCCCCAGGAGCGAGAGGGAGCCCCGGAGAGCGAGGAGGACCGGCGCGTCTGCCTGCCACCGGTGAGTGCTGCAGGAGGGAAGGCGGGGCGTCGGAGCACATTGTCGGTGCTCGCCCCTCCCCTCCGGCGCGAGCACGCATGCGCCTCAGGGCCCGAGGGGCCCCCAGTGATGCCGGGTCCCCCGAGGGGGGGGCCCTGCCTGCCTCAGTTCTTGTCCTGAGCCCCGCGAGGCTCCGTCACGGCCCCCTGGGGCCCCCATTGATGCCGGGTCCCCCCCGAGGGGGGCCCCGCCTGCCACAGTGCTTTTCCTGAGCCCCGAGGAGGCTCCAACGTACCTGGGCCCCGAGAGGCCCCACCACGTGTCCTTACCCCTTGGCCCCGAGGGGCCCCACCATTCGACCCTGAGCCCCGAGGAGGCTCCAACGTGTCCCTAGCCCTGCCTGGGCCCCGAGAGGCCCCACCACGTGTCCCTGACCCTGCGAGAGGCTCCACCATTGCCCCCCTGTCCCCCCGAGCCTGCAGGGCTGTGTCCAAGTCCCTCAGCGGCCCAGCACTTAGTGGGCCGCTGCCACGTTTAGGTTTGCCCCGGGCCCCTTACAGCCCACTCTGGACATCGAGACTCTCAGGCGCTCTCGCCCAGGAAGGCCATCGGGCCTACGGGACGCTACTGACTATTACCAATGGGATGCTGAGAATTCTTATGTGTTGCCCTGCTGATGGGGGCCTCTGTTGTGTTATGTACCTTGCCTCATGTATGTCTATGCTGGTTAGAGTGAGTTATATTGCTAATCCTATGAGACCCCGGGGCGTGACGTATTCTAATGCTAAGCTCCTGGCGATTATGTGTCTAGTCCTAGTCCGAGGAACCTCCCAGTTGTTATATGTTCTAAATGCCAACTCCATCATGTGCACCTTCCTGGCAGTGGCCCCTTGGCCCTGGCCTGTACCTTTTCCCTTGTAACCCCTGCCGTGCCTCGAGCCCATTGTAAAGTGTATGTTCCTATGTGTCCTTCTTAATACAAAGACTATTTTCATATATACTTGGTGTGGAGTTCCTTTTGTGGGAGGCCTGGGATGTTGCTGTTGGTGGGTGCGTGCGCAAATGCTTCACACATGTCCTCCGAGATAGGCCTGGCTGCCCGCGCCGCGTTACCTAGAGGGCGAGCAGGGGTCGACTTTATATAGGAGTGGCGGTCTCTGACTGGCTGTGGCGCAAGCCCTGGCCGGCCGGGGGTCCCATTTCCTACACTGGTGGCAGCGGTGGGATCCGGACTTGTGTTTGCGCAGTACCACAACGATAACTGGCCTCCCTACAAAACTCTGCATGGTAAATGGTCGCAAAGAAAGGAGATTATTGTTTTTATGAGGTTACTTAAATGTCCGTTCTGTGAAAAATGTATTCTGGTACGCTATGACTAGGTGGCCCTAGCTCGGGAGGGTAGATCAACTCCCTAGTGCAATGGGTTTTCTGGATTCACCAGAAGGGTGGGATCCAGTGGTGGCAGCGTGATTGTGTTTAAGGTGTATGGTCCCTGTCCCTTCCCTGGAGTAATGATACCTGCGCCACATGGGTCAGGTCAGGTTGCTAAAAAAAATGTCTGTTCTGTGGAAATGTTTAATGATTAATAGAAGTACCCGTTCGGTGGGAAGTTTTTTAAGGTTACTTAAATGTCCGTTCGGTAAAAAAATGTGTGCGTATACACTGTGAGTTAGGTGTCCCTAGCTTGGGAGGGTAAATAATCTCCCTAGTACAATATGGTTTTCTGAATTCACCAGAAGGGTAGGATCCAGTAGTAAGTAGTGTAATTGTTTTCAATGTGTATGGTCAGGTTGCTAAAAATGTCTGTTCTGTGGAAATGTTTAATGATTATTAGAAATACCTGTCCTGTGGAAAGTTTTAAAGGTTGCTTAAATGTCTGTTCTGTGGAAAAAGTGTGCGGGTACACTGTTAGTTAGGTGCCCCTAGCTTGGGAGGGTAAATCATCTCCCTAGTACCATATGGTTTTCTGGATTCGCCAGAGGGGTGGGATCCAGTGGTGACTGCGTAGTTGTGTTCAAATGTGTATGGTCCTTGTCCCTTCCCTAGAGTAATGGTACCTGTGCCACAAGGGTCAGGTTGAGGAATCAGGGGCGGTGGAAAACTGTCTTACCAGTCTAGGGGACGGGGTGTGGATGAATGTTGAGGTGTGCTGAGGAATGGAGTGTAAGTTCTCTGGGATGGGGAGCTTGCTGAATCAACGACAATAGTGTCCTTCCTTACCCCGCTGAATGTGTTGGATGCATCATGTGTTCCGTACACCGCTGAATGTGTTTGATGCGTCAGGTGTCCCCCCCTCTTCCCCGCTAAATGTGTTTGACGCATCATGTCTTCCTTACCCCGCTGAATGTGTTTAAGGCGTCAGGTGTCGCCCTGGCTGAATTTAGGTTGAGTTGTATCCCGGACAAGGAAGACCTGCTGGCGCTGCCGCGGCTTGCCTTGGGGAGAGCTGAACACTGAGACCTGCTGGCGCTGCCGCGGCTCATCTTGTTGTGTTTTAGGTGTCAGGTGTCGCCCTGGCTAAATTTATGTTGAGTTGTATCCCGGACAAGGAAGACCTGCTGGCGCGGCCGCGGCTTGCCTTGGGGAGAGCTGAACACTGAGACCTGCTGGCGCTGCCGCGGCTCATCTTGATTGTGTTTTAGGCGTCAGGTGTCGCCCTGGCTGAACTTCGGTTGAAGTTGTATCCCGGACAAGGAAGACCTGCTGGCGCTGCCGCGGCTTGCCTTGGGGAGAGCTGAACACTGAGACCTGCTGGCGCTGCCGCGGCTCATCTTGTTGTGTTTTAGGCGTCAGGTGTCGCCCTGGCTGAAGTTATGTCAAGTGGTATCCCTGTTGTGTTTTAGGCGTCAGGTGTCGCCCTGGCTGCATTGATGTTAAGTGGTATCCCGGTCAAGGAAGACCTGCTGGCTCGGCCGCGGCTTGCTTTAGGGGAGAGCTAAACGCTTAGTTCCCAGGTGGAAGACCAGTGGAGGGAGGAAGTTCCAAGACTGGTAGGAAAGTGTGTTCTGAGGGTGTTTCTCCTGGGAGAACGCGGAACTTCAGAAGTAGAGGTAGGGTGGGGCATTCTTGCCCGTGACCTCTGGCAAACCTGAGGGTGCGGACCCTAGGTGGAAGGCACAGTGGTAGTCGTGGCTACACTGAGAAAGGGAGTGGAGAATGGCTATTGCGGGCCAGGGGTTACCACCCCCCACTTCGGATTAGCAGGGACCAGTGGTATCTGGATGGCTTAGGGCCTGGTCCTAGTCATGGACAACTAAGGAGTACCAGGTGGGTAGCCTGGTTGGGCCTATGTCTTCATTTTTTTTTGTTCTTTATTTCTTTTGTTGTGTGTGGTTGTAACTTTTTATTATTTTCAGTTTGTGTATGTCTATCGGTCCGGCGGTGCGGGCCGCGTCCACGTTCTATCGCCCTGCAGCAGGGAAGTCCATCACGGTAGTGATTGGTCTGCCCTGCGTTTGGGCTGGGAGGGGCATGTGTTGGACTTGGCCCGTCTGGCAGGTCCACCCCTGAAGTTTTGTGCTCATTATATGTGTCCGGGGAATGGTGATTCCCCTTCTGAGTGTGTGTGTGGTGAGAGAGACCTGCCTCCCATAGGAATGCATGGGGAATGTATGTGGCTCGGGTAGTTCCTGGTGCGTGGGGCGTGCCGGGTCGTGTTTGGTATGTATGCGCTCGTGAGGTTGAATGCTACAAGATGATGTATGCGGCAGGTGTGTGACTAGAAGGGAAGTGCCACTTCTAGACTTTGGTGTGTGTGTGCAGTAGGTGTGCTGGCGCCTGATTGGCTGAGGCTGGCCAGGCCTTCCCCCACCAGGCTGGCTCCACCCCCTGGGGTGTGTCCAGTGTCCCTGGCCTGGCCAGTAACCTGAAACTCCTTATAACCAGTTCTGGCTGGTTCTCTCCCTGCCTGCCCCTTTGGGAGACAAAGGAAGCTCCTGTATAAAAGGAGGGTGGGCCCTCTTCTCTCTCTCTTCTTCTTCCTGCTTGGGACCCTGCCTGGGTCGTGCTGCTGCATGGGCTCAGGGAAGGGCGTGCCCCCCCTGGGCCCTGCTCTGCTCCTGAACTACGGACCTCCCGAACTTCCTATGGCTTCTGCTTTCCGTGCCCTAGCCCGTGGGAGCGCTTCCCTGCGGTCCTAGCGCCCTGGGGCGCTTCATCTATGCTCCTAGCGCTCGGGAGCACTCTCTTGCGCCTTGGGGCGCTTCATTCATGCCCTCGCGCTGGGAGCGCTATATCCAACAAGACCGGTGCCCACCCGGCGTCTGCCTCGTGCTACAGAGGCTCTGCAACCCCAGCGAGTGCCTACCTCGCTTTATCTCCTTCCTGGCTGCCTTATCGAGGGAGCCGGTCCCTCGTCAATTTCCCCTGTGTGTCACCGCCGCAGCCCGGGATCCCGCGTGAAGCCCGCCCCCGGGCCGCGCTCTGATTGGCTGGCGGCCCGGGCTGAGCTGATGACGTTTCCCCGGGCCGCGCTCTGATTGGCCGGCGGCCCGGGGAGCTGTGGAGAGAGCCGCGAAGGCAGGGGTCGGCGGGAGCCTACTCCGCACCCCTGCGTCCCACCAGGACCACTGCCGCTTCCCCCCCGGGGCCCCCAGGAGCGAGAGGGAGCCCCGGAGAGCGATGAGGACCGGCGCGTCTGCCTGCCACCGGTGAGTGCTGCAGGAGGGGAGGCGGGGCGTCGGAGCACATTGTCGGTGCTCGCCCCTCCCCTCCGGCGCGAGCACGCATGCGCCTCAGGGCCCGAGGGGCCCCCAGTGATGCCGGGTCCCCCGAGGGGGGGGCCCTGCCTGCCTCAGTTCTTGTCCTGAGCCCCGCGAGGCTCCGTCACGGCCCCCTGGGGCCCCCATTGATGCCGGGTCCCCCCGAGGGGAGCCCGACTGCCACAGTGCTTGTCCTGAGCCCCGAGGAGGCTCCAACGTACCTGGGCCCCGAGAGGCCCCACCACGTGTCCTTACCCCTGGGCCCGAGGGGCCCCACCATTCGACCCTGAGCCCCGAGGAGGCTCCAACGTGTCCCTAGCCCTGCCTGGGCCCCGAGAGGCCCCACCACGTGTCCCTGACCCTGCGAGAGGCTCCACCATTGCCCCCCTGTCCCCCCGAGCCTGCAGGGCTGTGTCCAAGTCCCTCAGCGGCCCAGCACTTAGTGGGCCGCTGCCACGTTTAGGTTTGCCCCGGGCCCCTTACAGCCCACTCTGGACATCGAGACTCTCAGGCGCTCTCGCGCAGGAAGGCCATCGGGCCTAGGGGACGCTACTGACTATTACCAATGGGATGCTGAGAATTCTTATGTGTTGCCCTGCTGATGGGGGCCTCTGTTGTGTTATGTACCTTGCCTCATGTATGTCTATGCTGGTTAGAGTGAGTTCTATTGCTAATCCTATGAGACCCCGGGGCGTGATGTATTCTAATGCTAAGCTCCTGGCGATTATGTGTCTAGTCCTAGTCCGAGGAACCTCCCAGTTGTTATATGTTCTAAATGCCAACTCCATCATGTGCACCTTCCTGGCAGTGGCCCCTTGGCCCTGGCCTGTACCTTTTCCCTTGTAACCCCTGCCGTGCCTCGAGCCCATTGTAAAGTGTATGTTCCTATGTGTCCTTCTTAATACAAAGACTATTTTCATATATACTTGGTGTGGAGTTCCTTTTGTGGGAGGCCTGGGATGTTGCTGTTGGTGGGTGCGTGCGCAAATGCTTCACACATGTCCTCCGAGATAGGCCTGGCTGCCCGCGCCGCGTTACCTAGAGGGCGAGCAGGGGTCGACTTTATATAGGAGTGGCGGTCTCTGACTGGCTGTGGCGCAAGCCCTGGCCGGCCGGGGGTCCCATTTCCTACAGTCACCTGCATGGTAAGACTGTCTTCTTTCATGTAAAAGCAGGACACACACCACCCTATTGCACATACATGGGTAAATGGTGACTATTAGTCTTAATGTTAGGGGTCTCAATGCTCCAGGTGAAACTACTGGCACTACTGTCCTTCCTCTGGGTCATGGAGTACGATATTTGTCTTCTACTGGAGACACATCTGCTCAAGTTGGAATGGAAGCGCCTCTACTCCCATTGATTCGACGATAGTACATTTCCTCTGGGCTGATTATGAAGGTGGGAGTTGCGATTCTTTTAGCAACACACTTCCCAGGAAGGGTGACACATGTTCATGTTGAGCTGCCTGGTAGGCTCCTAAGATTGCGTCTAGACTTACGGGGACATGGGTTTACTTTGGTGAACATATATGCTCCTTGCAGGAGGCTGGCTTAGTATATGGTGCAGACTTGCACTAATCCAGACAACCTGTATGGTGATTTTAGTGGTCTTATACAACCATAGAAAGTTTGGGTTCTCAAATATATCATGCCCACAGGGATCTGCTGGAGGGCAATATAGGATGAGTGTTGCGTAGCACCAAAGGTAACTTTAAATTCTGGGGGACCCTCTCACTGTCTGTAGCGGGTAGGGTTGGCACTATTAAAGATGGTCACGCTGCCTAGACTCCTGTATAATACTACTTTGGGTTGCTTCCACTCTGGTTTTTGCCTAGACTATTTGCTCAACTCAACACAATGGACACAGGTTTCCTGTGGGACTCTGGAAGACGGAGGGTGGCGCTCACTACCTTGATGAGGCCTAGAGCAGAGGAGGGGTTTGCAGTGCCAGACTTTGAGGCCTATTATCATGCAGCAAAGTTGCAGTGGTTCACGAAATGGATGGCGGGGCATCTCAGGAACGGAGAGGACCTTGGAGGCAGTGATACGAGTTTGCTTCTCCTCTCTCGGGTGCTACTACGGCTCCCCATGAGAGAACCTTCGGCCCCATCCGACATGAGGATGGTGCGCAAGTGCTGGAATAGGTCCCTTAGACAGGCGCAGATACGATGCCCCTATGCACCAGACAACCCGTTGGCCATATGCGAGGCATTGTACCACCGTGGGAATTGGCGTAGATTACAAGCACGGAGAGAGGTAGGAATCTCCACAATAGGAGATTTATATGAGGAGAATACTTTGCTCCCCTTTAATGATCTTTTAGAGCGATATGACGTCCCAAGAGGAGATTTTCTTCTGTATGCCGCCCTAACAGCAGCCATCCGAAAGCACTGGCAGGAGGGGATAACAAAGCCTCACACTTCCATGGTTTGTCAATATATAGTGATAGCTGCTGGAACCTTTAAGGCGGTTACGTGTCTATATAGGCGCCTCACGCAGGAAATACGCCGGCACCTGACGGCCTTGCGCATCAAATGGGAGAGGAATCTGGCTGAAGCTATAGATGAGAAACCATGGGGGGAACTTGTGGAAAGGGCCTGGAAGAGTTCAAGGAATGCACAATTCCAGCTGATCCACTTCTATGTTTTACATAGGGCATACCTCACTCCGAGTAAGATAAACGAGTTTTTCGGTGTCTCGGACGCCTGCCTGGGATGTAACACGGAGGGTGCGGGGTTTTAACATATGTTTTGGGATTGTCCAAACCTGGGAGATTTCTGAAGGGGGGTCACTACAGTGTTGTCAGCCACAGAGAAGAGAAGTAGTACTGATCCCAGGATGTTGTCTACTACACTGGTTCCCTCACACAGCCAGGAACAAGGTTACTAGCAAGTTCATAGACTTGGGCTTGGTGTTGGCTAAAAGCGAGATCACTAGCCATTGGAAGGCGAAAAAGTGGCCCTAGCATGCCAAGATGGACGAGGGATTTTGTGAAATGGGTGGAATACGAGGGGACATTCAGACTGCAAATGGCCCAAAGAACGGGGAATGAGAAGACGTTGGAAGCAGCAAGGGCATGGGTGGCATTAGTGGAACTCCTGCTGCAACCGACTGAAGATAAGGATGAAAGCCTTGATGGAGAGGGCCCTAATGTGGGTGACTGATCACTTGACACATCTAGCAACCCTGACTGCCGGTCACACATTGGGCCTGGCTGGTATCTCACCCACCCCACACCGCTTTACCAGAGATACATGCTGGATGGAGTGTCACATAATTCGTAATATGGGATCGGACTAAGACCACACGTAGTTGACCTGATCATAAAGCTGCATGCTGTGGGGGTGAAGAGGGTGGGAGTGTGGGGTAGGGTGAGGTAGAGCTATACGGGGAGCACTGTGCTGGAAGAAGAGCAGAGTAGATTCATAAATGGTATATTATGTTGAGATACAACATGGAGGAGAGGTCTAGAAGACAGCCCGGGACTACGACGAATACTGTTTTCCCATATCACCAGTGAGACTGCTGGACAATTGCATTTGAACTATTGGGGTTATTATGTTTAACTGCTTCGTTATGCATAGAGGGGCTCACGTACAATCCTAATAAGCTCTATAATTGATTTAACTACGTCATCTGAAAAATCAATAAAATCTGTTTAGACAACCATAGAAAGCTCTCTAAGTCATAGCTGTTGAGAGCAGGTAAGTAGCACAAATACACAGTGGTCTCCAGGGGGAGACCAAACCATATACTAAAAGTGGAATGCGAACTGCGAACAAAGTTGAGACATGACCCAGATGATTTAGAAGATCTGGGGATCCAAGGAACCCCTCATGGTAAGTACCCAGGAACATATTATTACACAAACTCGGGGTAGGACCGAGGCACCGATGGACAGGGCTTTTAACTTGGTTTGGAGGTAGTATTTGAATAAAGTTATCTATTTACTTCCTTATCCTTTTTTAACACCTTGGCTGCTAAGGCAATTCCCATCCTGTGCTGGAAATTGCTATTCTTCTTTATTTATGACGAGCTCAGCTCGTCATCAGCACAGCTCAACTGTGCCTCATGACGAGCTGAGCTCGTCATGAGCAGGGAAGGGGTTAACTTGCACCACACTTTTTGCACTGCACTGTAGTTTGGCCCTTACACATAGGTTGGTAGGCATACGACTATCTTCTGGTTCCTGTTATCTGTACACTAGACTGCACCCCGCACATAATCACCTCTTGTGTTAATGAGGTGCTGTGACAGGGAAGATGGAATACAGACGATGACACTGGCCACGAAGGGCAGTTGATGGAAATCCAGAAGCCACTTTCCTATGTCATAATAAGGCTGATTTAACTGTATTGTCTTGGTCGAGACACCCTTTATAGTGAGTTGTATGTTCCAGTAGTTGCATTTCCTTTTACCCTTTTCATGGTTTTTGTCTTTTGTGATGACCAACAGATACCACTTGTTTTTGTGGAAGTACCCAGGAACCCTATAAAGGCTGTGTGTAGAGTGGAAAAGCAACTGCATACTCAATACAAGTTAATGGTAAAGTCGCGTTTGCAGTTTTTAAGAAGAAAGACCCTTCCCAGAGGACCCTGAAGAAACCTAGTGGAAGATGGAAGGTTGGATAGTCACCCCACCCATGGATAAACCAGGGAAACCGGGTGCATAGATGTTAAGTGATGTCAGAAACTGCTGTAGACCACAATGGAGGACTTCAGTAAAGATGCCACTTGCGACGAAGGTGAAAGAGCCTGTTGGTATCTAAGGATGGATTTATGAAGAGGAGTACCAAGTAGAGGGGGCAGAGTCTATGCCACTCAGGAGTGACCAGGAGGCATGGAAGACCAATGAACACCGATGACTGACGATGCAGGAGAGTTGACAATGACCTTGCTGCTGCATCTGTGAGGGCCAAGCAACTCTGTGACCAGGAGCCGTTCACGAGCAGTCCCACATCGGAAGTTGAGAATTAGGGTGCATCAGGCAGGAGCACCAACAATCCTTGGCAGCAGCAACAGATGTGGTAAAAGAAGAAGGTGCAGTGTCGGGGCCAGCAAGGTCCAAGGGACTCACCAAATGCACAAGAGTCATAGCAGGCCTCAAGCAAGCAGTGGAGCCCACTGAAGCCAAAGAAGACCCTCTAAAGGACCCACTGGCTGAAGGCATAGGAGTCGCAATAGGGCCTCGAGCAGCTCACCAAATATGCAGGCCCATGGTGCAGAGGATGTGGTGAGGACAAAGATCTTGGTAGGAAGAGATGTTGGAGGCTGGAGCTTCTTGTAGCCTGAAGCTCTCTGGAGGACAGAGTCAACAAGCCTTGGCAGTGGTAAGACAACGCGGTGCACAGAAGTGGTGTTCCAGAAATTCCGGCCAGGGATACTGGCCTCAAACTTGCTGAGAAGACAGTGCAGGCCTTGCGGGAGTGAAAGAACAACCACCTGTATTGCTGAACCTTTCGGAGTCCATGGAACCTCAGGAGCAGCAGACCAGTCAGCTTTGTTGCGGCGCCTGCAGATGCAGGGGAGTGACTCCTTCACTCCAAAGGAGATTACTCGAGGTGTCTTTGATGCCCACTGGCCTGGAGGAGAACCTAGATGAAGTACAGTCACAAAAGACGCAGAAGACTTGCAGGACAACGAGACCAGGAGCAGCAGGAGTCTTCCTTGATGCAGTCTTGGTTCCAAACAAAGTCCAAGGTACCCAGACAGTTGAAGTTGAAGTGGTTTCGGATCTGAACCTTGCTCGATGATAAATCTGAAGAGGCATCCACAGGTAAGCCCTTAAGTACCCTAGGGACAGGATTGGGACGTTTCAGGGATCCCTCCCAGTGGAGGGGGCTGGACAGAGGTGAGGATACTCCCATGTCTTTTGTCCAGTTTCTCTCCAGAGCAGGATCCAATGGCCCCCTGAACTGGTTACAACTGGAGTATGCAAGGAGGGCACCAAATGTGCCCTTCAAAGCAGTCTGTGGTGGTGGCAAGCGCCTTCACCCCAGCCCAATACACTAACTCCTGTCTGGGCAGTGGTTACACCTCCCTGTGACAGGGAACCTATGGTTCTCTCTCAGGGGATTTCGATGTATAGTCATGAGCACCGAATAGTCCCGCCCATGTGCGGGGACCCCGGAGCAGTTGTTAAATAAGTGTGTGTGTATATATATATATATATATATATATATATATATATATATATATATATATATATATATATATATATATATATATATATATATATATATATATATATGGTCTTTTGTCCAGTTTCTCTCCAGAGCAGGATCCAATGGCCCCCTGAACTGGTTACAACTGGAGTATGCAAGGAGGGCACCAAATGTGCCCTTCAAAGCAGTCTGTGGTGGTGGCAAGCGCCTTCACCCCAGCCCAATACACTAACTCCTGTCTGGGCAGTGGTTACACCTCCCTGTGACAGGGAACCTATGGTTCTCTCTCAGGGGATTTCGATGTATAGTCATGAGCACCGAATAGTCCCGCCCATGTGCGGGGACCCCGGAGCAGTTGTTAAATAAGTGTGTGTGTATGTATATATATATATATATATATATATATATATGGTTTTTTTGTCCTCATCTCACCAATAGACATCTGCAGATTTAACAAGCCGTTATATCTTACATTTGGGCGCCCCATGGCTAACTGCATTCGCCTAGGTCAGCCCGACCTGCCCTGGGTAGTGAGGGCTTGGTGTAATCATAGGACCCAGGGGGGGAAACCATCACTCTTCAGCTTACTGATGTCAGGAAAAAATGTATTGCAAGTCCCGCCCCATCTTACCAAAGGTTGACAGATATTAATCAGTGACTCCTTGTTCCCCTCTTGCTCTAATCGTGCCATTGTGAATGAGGCTTTAAGCCAATCTTCTCTATTCGGGGGGGATAGACTTTTTACAAATCTTCCTCCGGGCAAGCAATATGAGGTATAACAGCAGTCCCCTATGAATCTGAGATAGATCCGAGTTAGTTGCATCATTACTGCCAAAAAACACCAACTGGCGGTTGATCTCAATGTTAACTTCAAAAATATTCAATAAAGAGTCTCTCACATCATTCCAGTAAGATCTTAACTCCGGGCATTCAAAAAAGATGTGGATGTCGAACAAGTTACTTACCTTCGGTAACGATATATCTGTAAGAAACATTAGTTAGTGTTAGATTCCTTACCTTAGAATATCCCCAGGCGTCAGTCTGGATCCGGAAACTTTTGCGTAGCAGTACCCCTGCGCGTCGGTAGGCGTCGTCTGCAGGCGTCCCCTGCGGCTCCGCGTCCGTCGTCGGCGTCGTGCGCCGTGATGACGTCGCTGGAGTACATAGACGCCGCCTCCGCGCGCTGACGTCAGTTCTTTGCACACAGCATTTCCGCGCCAGGAGACGCAGAGCCATGAGAGAACCAACACTGGTGCCATGTAAAAACTAGGGCCCTGAAAGGGATGACCTTAACCCTAGGTATCAGTTCGCAGAACGGGGAGGATGGGTGGGTTCGGTAAGGAATCTAACACTAACTAATGTTTCTTACAGATATATCGTTACCGAAGGTAAGTAACTTGTTCATCTGAAAGAAACACGTTAGTGTTAGATTCCTTACCTTAGAATACATACCCCAGCAATACCAACCCCGGTGGTGGGTCTGCGAACCAATACAAACTACACCAGAAAGTCCTGGAGGACAGAACGGCCAAAGAAGCCATCCCTCCGGACTTGGCTGTCCAGGCAGTAGTGCCTCGCAAAGGTGTGCAGCGAGGCCCACGTAGCCGCTTGGCAAATGTCCTGCAAGGGGACTCCCCGGCCCAGGGCAGTGGTAGCCGCCGTGGCCCGAGTGGAATGGGCCCTCAGCCCAACAGGAGGCTCCTTCCGAGCCAAAGAGTAGCACGCTTTGATGCAGAGGACGACCCATCGAGAGATGGTTCGTTTACAGACCGCCCGTCCCTTCTTCGCACCCACGTAGCCAACAAACAGTTGGTCATCCACCCGGAACTGGCGTGTGCGATCCATGTAAAATGAAAGCGCACGTTTTGGGTCCAGACGATGGAGCCGCTCTTCATCCTTTGAAGGATGCGGAGGCGGGAAGAAGGAAGGGAGGGTGATGGACTGCCCGATGTGAAAGGCCGAAACAACCTTGGGCAGGAAAGAAGGTCTAGTCCTCAGAACCACCTTATCAGGATGAAAGGACAGGAAAGGAGGTTGGACAGAAAGAGCCTGGAGCTCACTCACTCTCCTGGCAGAGGTGATGGCAACCAGGAAAGCCGTCTTTAAAGTCAGGAGACGGAGAGGACAAGAATGAAGGGGCTCAAAGGGAGCACACATTAGAAAGGTTAGAACCAGGTTCAAATCCCACTGAGGCATCACAAACGGAACAGGTGGAAACATGTGAGTGATGCCTTTCAAGAATCGAGTTACAATCGGGGATTTGAACAAAGAAGGCTGATCAGGAAGCCTCAAAAAGGCTGAAAGGGCAGAAAGGTAGCCCTTGATAGTGCCCAGAGCAGAGCCCTGCTGGGCAAGAGAAAGAAGAAACAGAAGAACCTCCGAAAGAGGGGCAGAAAGAGGATCCACAGCCTTTGCTGTGCACCATGCCACAAATCTGTTCCACCGACAGGCGTATACCGACTTAGTGGAGGGACGCCTGGCTGCCAGAATAACATCACAGACTTCAGGAGGCAAGTCAAATGGCCTCAACTGCCGCCGCTCAATCTCCAAGCATGGAGGTGGAGACTGGACAGGTTCGGGTGGAAGACCGTCCCCTGCTGCTGCGACAGAAGGTCCTCCTGAAGGGGCAGGCGGATCGGGGGACCGACTGACATGCTGAGTAGCTCGGGATACCAGTATCTTCGAGCCCAGTCCGGAGCCACAAGGATAACCTGGGCCCGGTCGCGCCTGATCTTCTTCAGCACTCTGGGCAGAAGTGGTATAGGCGGAAAGGCGTATAACAGACCGCAACTCCACTCGCGCCGAAAGGCGTCGCCGTGCGAGTGCCGTCTTGGAAACTCCAACGCGCAGAACTGATGACATTGCGCGTTCTCTTCGGTGGCGAATAGATCTAACCAAGGCTCTCCCCATTGCAGAAAGATGCCTTGCGCCACGTCCGAGTTCAGACGCCATTCGTGATCCATCGAGCACCGACGGCTGAGTTCGTCCGCCCTGGCGTTCAGAGAACCTGCCAGGTGTTGAACCGTCAGAGTCACGCCCTGACGTTCCAGCCATTGCCAGAGGCGCAGAGCCTCCTGGCAAAGGGTCCACGACCCCACACCGCCCTGTTTGTTGCAGTACCACATGGCGGTGGTGTTGTCGGTGAACACCTGCACCACACTCCCGTTGACAAAGGGGAGGAATGCCTTCAGTGCCAGACGAATCGCCCGCAGCTCCAATAGGTTGATATGGAGCCGGGACTCCGCCGGAGACCAGATGCCTCTGATCTCTGCCTCTCCCAAGTGGCCACCCCAGCCCTGGAGGGACGCGTCCGTCACGACAACGTGCTCCGGTTGGGGAAGGGAGAGGGACTTGCCCCTGACCCAGTCGCGGTCCGTAAGCCACCACTGCAGTTGTCTCGCAGTGCCCTCCGAGATCAAGACGTGGTCGGACAAGTTGCCCTGATGCTGGGCCCACTGAAACTTCAGGTCCCACTGCAGAGCCCGCATCCGCCACCGAGCGTGATGCACCAGAAGGATGCAGGAAGCCATCAGTCCCAGCAGCCGCAGCGTCAACCTGACCGAAACCCGGGATAGCGGCTGAAAGATGGGAATCAAAGCCTGAATATCCCGAACCCGCCGTTCCGGAGGATAAACCCGAAACTGCGCCGAGTCCAGAACCGCTCCGATGAAAAGGAGCTTTTGAGAGGGACACAGGTGTGATTTCGGCACATTGATGGAGAACCCCAGGTCGTGCAAGAGGTCTGCCGTCATCTGAAGGTGGTGGACGACTGTCTGGGGCGAGCCCGCCTTCAACAACCAGTCGTCTAGGTAGGGGAAGACTGAAACCCCCAACCTGCGCAGATGGGCTGCGACCACCGCCATCACCTTTGTGAACACCCGTGGGGCGCTGGTAAGGCCGAAGGGGAGCACGATAAACTGAAAATGCTCCTGGCCTACCGTGAACCGCAGGTAACGCCGGTGGGCCGGCAGGACGGGGATGTGAAAATAGGCGTCCTGCAAGTCCAACGCTACCATCCAGTCTTGTGGGTCTAGAGCAGCCAAGACCTGAGCTAACGTCAACATCTTGAACTTCTCCTTCCGGAGGAAGCCGTTGACGTTCCTTAGATCCAAGATAGGACGTAGGCCCCCCTTGTCCTTCTTGGGCACCAGAAAGTAGTGGGAATAACAACCACGCCCTACTTCTGGCCCAGGAACGCGCTCGATGGCCCCCTTGGCCAAGAGGGCCGTAACTTCCTCCTGCAGAAGTGTCAAGTGGTCCCCCGACACACGGTGGTTCTGCGGTGGCATGGCTGGAGGAGAGGTCTCGAAGGGGAGGGAGTAGCCCCTTCGGACGATTTGCAGCACCCACCTGTCCGAAGTGATCGTGCGCCAGTGAGCGTGGTGATGGCGAACCCTGCCACCCACTGGCGTCACATGGGGCCGAAAGCACGGACTAGGAGGATTTTGGGGTAGATGCTGCGGGGGAGGGTGTGGTCTGACCCCGCCGTTGTCCCCGACCGCCACCACGGCGGTTTCCACGGCCGCCACCGCGTTGGAAAGATTGTTGCGGCGCGTGGCTGGCAGCACGTGTGGGGGCGCCCCTTCCTTGGCCACGAAAGGGACGAAACGAACCCGGTTGCTGACGCTGGGTCGAGAGACCCAAGGACTTGGCCGTGACCCTGGAGTCCTTGAAGCGTTCCAGCGCGTGGTCCGCTTTGTCACCGAACAGGTGACAGCCATCAAACGGCATGTCCATCAGGGTATTCTGGACATCAGCAATAAAATTGGCGGATCTCAGCCAGGCGTGGCGACGAATCGCCACCGTCGTAGACATAGCTCTGCCCAGCGAGTCGGTCGTATCAAGACCACACCGAATTGAATATTTCGCTGCATCTCGGCCTTCAGCCACAGCTTGACCGAGCTTTGCCCGCACCTCCATGGGGCATTCTGGCAGCAGCTCCGCGACCGTATCCCACACAGAGTGGGTGTAGCGGCCCAAGAGGCAGGCGGTGTTGCAAGACCGCAGGCCCAAACTAATGGACGAGAAGACCTTTTTGCCAAACTGGTCATACCTCTTGGATTCCCGGTCGGGCGGGGCCGACGGGAATGCGGACTGGGAGGTCGAGGCCTGGATCACCAGACTCTCAGGAGTGGGGTGGGTAGACAGGTACTTGGGGTCGTCCGGACAAGGACGGTGGCGCCTGGCCACGTTCCGATCAACAGGCGCACCTGAAGCGGGCCTGGACCACGTGCCCAACAGAACGTCAGACAAGGCCTCATTAAACGGCAGCAGTGGCTCCACTGGGCATGACTGCGGTTTGAAGACCTCGGTGAGGATGTTAGGCCTCACGGCCGCGACGGGGAGCTCAAGGTGTAAGGCCTTGGCAGCCCTCATCAGCACCACAGAATAGGCAGCTCCCTCCACCGATGCCACGGTTGGAGGAGAGATCAAACCAGGGTTAGGAGAGTCGTCCAAACCACTGGCATCCCCCAAGTCACCTGTCCAGTCCGGGTCATACTGGCACTTGCGAGCCAGAGGGTCCTCGGACCCCTCCCAACCTTCACCGTACTCCTCATCCTCTCCGTATTCGGAGTCAATGATGAAGACCGGCTCCTCGGGGTTCATGGGCCCCATCGGCGCCGGGACCGGCGTCGTGCGACGCCCGTCCGGCGCCGCGTCCGGCGTCGGAGAAGGTAAGGGGACGGCGCCGCCCGGAGCCGGCGTCGGAACCCCACCGCCGGCCGGAACCGGCAGTGGAGAACCGGCGCCGCGCGGGGGCGGCGTCGGGGGTAACCCCGATGGCAACGGCGCCGGGGAGGCCGGAAGACCAGCCGGCGCCGATCCCGAAGGCCCCTGCGGCGCCGGGGTCGGAGCCGTCGGCGGCGCCGGGGCCGGAGCACCCGACGGCGCCGAGGCAGGGACACCCGAACCGCTAGGGCCCCCAGACGGTAGCACTGGGCCCGAAGGCGCCGTAGGCCCCGTCGGAGAAGCGAGCGCCCTCATGGCCATGAGGAACGCCTCGATCTCCTCAGGCGTCGCGCCATGCCCAGGGACCGGAGGGTATGAGGCAGGCCGCGCCGGCGACTCTCGCGGAGCCGCGGGGTTGGGGTCACCCGAGCCCCCGGCCGCATCGCGCGAGCGTCGGGGGGAGTCGGGGGTACGATGACGACGCCCCGACTTCTTGTGCTTCCTACCTGACGAGCCTGACGAGTGGTGTCGACTTCCGGAGCGCCCGGCGCGGCTCCGCGACCGCTCCCTCGAACGCTCTCTCGACCTCCGGCCGGACCGGGACCGCTCCCGGTCCCGACGTGGGGCCGACACCCGGAGCTCCAGCAGCTTGCGGGACCGCTCCCGCCTAGCCTTGTTGGTAAGGGCCCGGCAGTCGACGCAGGAGTCCACGTCGTGGTCAGGGCCCAGACACCGGAGGCAGAGGCGGTGATGGTCTGTGACCGACATCGTGCGCTCACAGTCATCGCAATTCTTAAACCCAGGCATCCTATCAGGCACCGTAGAGGAAAAAACAATTGAAAAACTTGGTCAAAGACCGGAGTACTGCTCTTCAGATCTGCGTCCACTGGCGCGGAAAAAAGAAGAACTGACGTCAGCGCGCGGAGGCGGCGTCTATGTACTCCAGCGACGTCATCACGGCGCACGACGCCGACGACGGACGCGGAGCCGCAGGGGACGCCTGCAGACGACGCCTACCGACGCGCAGGGGTACTGCTACGCAAAAGTTTCCGGATCCAGACTGACGCCTGGGGATATTCTAAGGTAAGGAATCTAACACTAACGTGTTTCTTTCAGATATCCGCATTTACTGATTTACATCTAGGGCATTTAGGCGGGTGGAGCGGAGCAAACTTGGCTATCTTGGCTGGGGTGTAATAAAGTCTGCTAAGAACAAAAAAAATATTGTTTTTTTAAGCTGGAAGGTTTAATATATTTGTAGAGTAGTTTAAAAGATGGCTCAAAAAAATCTTCGATATTTAGCGCAAGTGGAGATTGGTTCAAAACCGATTATTGGGAAGGCAGATCGATATTGTCTGCTTCAAGATGCCTAATATACCACATGGATATCTCTTTCTTTTTTGGTTGGACATTTTGCAATAGCCACTCTAGCTCCCAATTGCCTCTAATTTCACCCACTTCTGCCTCATACCATGATTTCAGTTGAAAATACTTAAACTTAGAGAGTGCAGGGCCTATCTTAACTCTTAAAACCTCCCATGGAAGAATTCCATCTCCATCTATCAAGTCAGACCACTTAGCCACACCTGCTGTCTTGATTGGTATCCCCAAACTATCTCTAAGGCAGAGTGGAGTCCCGGGAGAATCCCATATGGGAACAAAGTCAGAGAAAAATAACCAATACCCCATTGGTGTCTCACTTGATGCCATGTCTCCAATGCGGCCCTAAGGACCTTGAGACGCACACGTTAAAAAAATCTTGGAGCCCTGAACTTATATAGAAAACCTTCTCCTCCACTTCCCCCCTCAACCATTGCCATCTCCCCAAGGAGCCTACCCCATGTTGTGTCATCTGGGATTGAAAGCAGCATCCTAATGCCTTTAAATTGAAAAGCAATTAAGTACCATCTAATGTTGGGAAGGGCAAAACCACCTTTCGAAAGCCTCCTCCTCAGTTTTTTCCAAGACATCCTAGCGCTTTTATCCCCCCAGATAAAACTCATGATTTTCCCCTTGATCTTACTAATACTCTTACTGGGGAAGACTAAGGGGACTGCAGTAAACAGGTAGGTCAACTTAGGGAGAATACTCATCTTCACCAAATTGACCTTCCCGTAGATCATCAAGGGAAGATTCCTCCATCTAGCGAAGAGGTGATCAGTTTCCTTAGTAACTTTCTCCAAGTTGATCACAGGAATTTTGTTGAGATCTTTAACAATTTTAATACCCAGGTACTTAAATTCGTTGCTGATGGGGCCTCCCCTGTAATCGAAGTTCCAACACATCACTTTTGTTTTGGAGGAATTGGCAAGATAGCCAGAAATAGAGCTAAATTCCTCCAACAGGTTTTTGAGCCGTGGAATAGTTGCCTCCGGATCACCAGTATATATAATGATATCATCAGCATACCATGCTATTTTACAGTGATAGTTTAGTGATTTAAAAGGACAAATTAAATCAGCTGACCTAATAGCTTGCGCCAAGGGCTCAATATAAATGTTAAATAAAAGAGGGGATAAGGGGCACCCTTGCCTAGTCCCTCTCTGGATGTCAAAACTAGAAGTCCGGGTGCCATTCAACAGGATCTTTGCGGAGGCTCCCCGGTAACAATTCTTCAAAGTCTGGACACAGACAGGGCCCATGCCCAGCCCCTCGAGAACCCCCCAGAGATACCTCCAACAGACCCTGTCGAAGGGTTTGGCAGCATCCAAAGCCACCACTGCCAGAGAATCCGATCTCACCACAGTCAAATCGATATTCCCAATCAACAGTTGCGTCTGTTCCTGGATGTACCTCCCTGCAATAAAGCCCTTCTGATCAATATCAACAGTTGCGTCTGTTCCTGGATGTACCTCCCTGCAATAAAGCCTTTCTGGTCAATATTAATCAGACTAAGAACCAGTTTAGCCATCCTCCCTGCCAGACTGCCCTTACAGATCTTATAATCGGCATTTAGCAGGGAGATCGGGCCGTAGGAATCAGCCTTTAGTGGGTCTTTTCCTGGCTTCAATATCAAAACGATGGTATCTTCCTTCCAGGATCAGGGGACCACACCTGTTGGACTACAAACTGAATTAAAAAGAGTATACAGTACCGGGGTCAATTAATCCGAAAGAAGTTTATGTACCTCATTTAGAAGAGCACCCAGACCGGAGGTTTTATTGTTTTTAGACCTCTTTATTTGGTCCCTAATCTCTTCTATAGTAACAGGGGCATCAAGAGAGACCTGACTAGCTTCAGTTAAAGTAGGCAGGGATTTGCCTTTCATCCAGGAATTTATTGTATCCTGGGAAGGATTCAGATCTTCTTTGTGCAGATCTGAAAAGAGAGAAAGAAGACACTCTTGCAAGTCTTCCACCTTGCTAGATGTATCTCAATTACTGTTGATTATCAGTTCATTGATGTTATTTTTGACTGATCAGTCCTGGCTTTCCATGCTAAGAGAGCACCTGCTTTTTCACCATATTCAAAGGTTTCCATATTTTTCGCAAGCTAGTGTGCCCTACATTTCTGGTCTAACAGAATCTCCTGCCCAGCCCCCTTCAGATCTTTCTGAACCTGTGTTAGTCTGTCTAAATTCTCCTGATTGAGAGAATTCCTCTCAACCTCTAAATATGCTATCTTCCCCTCAATAGATTGTAATTCCAAGGCCCTAGCTTGATTTTTGGAGCTTATTAGACCATGCAGCATGCCTCTCAGACTAGCTTTATAAGCATCCCAGACATAATCTATGGTTGTGGAATGAAAAAGATTCTAAAGAGGATATTCTGATGGACTGAACAATTCCAGGATCTAACAACATTGATCTATTCAACGCCCATCTGGTTTATAGAATGTTACCTTCCTTGGAATACGAAAACAAAACGGGAGCATGGTCAGAGAGGTGGCTGGGTAAAACAAATATCTCACGTAGATTATCTGACACTTCCCTGTTAACTAAAATATAATCTATTCTTGATACATGATGATATTTTTTACTATAGAAAGTGAACCCCTGGAGATCTCCCTTCTTGGCCCTCCAAACATCTACCAGGCCCATGGCATGTAAGAGATTTTTCATGGCCCGGCGAGATCGCGGGGCACCTATTGCATGGCTCAAATTGGACCTTTGTTTAAATGTATCAAGGAGGACATTGAAATCACCTCCTAATATGAAAGGGAGGTTCGCCTGCATCAATTTATCTTGCAATTTACTAAGATATGAAGGATCATCAACATTGGGACCATAATAGGAAGAACAAGCTAATTCTAGCCTCCCAAAATACATCTGAGCCAATATCCAACTTCCTGTTTGATCTGTCTGTACAGATTTGACAACACAGGGGGTCCCTCTCTTCACCAAGATTGCAACACCTCTGGTGTTAATTGATTGTTGTGAGAAACAAAAAACAATCTATCCAAGAGATTTTTTAAATCAAACGTGATTCTGTAGATGTCAAATGTGTCTCATGTAAAAGAAAAACCTGGGCCGGGGAGAGCTCTAGGTACTTAAATATCAATCTCTGCCTACATGGGCATCTTAAACCATTCACATTCCATGAAATAAAACAGATTTTACTGTTCCTTTAAATGTTGCCTGCCATCCGCTAGTACGCCCCTTCCTTGAATTAGGCAGCATTTCTTAAAATACAAATGAGATGAGAAATATTTTTTTCTTTTTTCTCCCGCTGCTCCCTACCCAGGGAACCCCATCAACCTTCCCCCTCCCCCCTGTGACCCCCTACACCCTGAGGAACCCTCCCTTCCAATAGGCTAAGTCTATTCTGTTGCATCTCCCTTTGGTAAACTTTTTAACTAATTCTTAACTCTGGAGACTTAGGACCTAAAACCGAGCCCTCCTTAGCCTCTAATCCCTCCTTCATTTCCCTCCCTCTTTTTCTTTTGAATCTCGACGATAAGGGCGTCTACCTCTTCAGTTGTACCGATTATTTGCATTTGATTATTCCACATCACGCGTAGTGTGGCAGGAAACCTCAGTTGAGCCTTTGCCCCCAGACTATTTAGCTCTGCTAACCTCTTCCCCAAATCCCACTGTCTCGCGATTACTTGGGAGATATCAGATCTAATGGAGAAGGAAAAAGAAGACATGTCAGAGAGTGGAGAGGAAATGACTCCTTCCTTAAGTGCGGCAGTCAAGATCATCTCCTTAACTGAGTAAGACAAGAAGTTCACCAGAATTTTCC
Organism: Lissotriton vulgaris; assembly: GCF_964263255.1. Classification (NCBI taxonomy): domain Eukaryota; kingdom Metazoa; phylum Chordata; class Amphibia; order Caudata; family Salamandridae; genus Lissotriton; species Lissotriton vulgaris. The sequence goes on along the minus strand of NC_141695.1, from coordinate 809,653,908 downwards.
TGGGTTTCTGTCTTCCTTGATTTCTCTTAAAAGGATCCCTATTTACTCTGAATTTCATGTACCAGATCAATATTCGAAAGGGAAATCACGAACCCCTTAATGCCCCCCCCCTCGAGAGCTTCTGGGATATTTAGAAACTTCAGATTGTTTTTCCTGGAGTGATTTTCCAGTCTCTCGATATCGTCCTTCAGTTTCTTATTTTTTTACCAGGTCAGCAGAGGTTGATTGGATCACTTCTTTTAATTTGGGAATCTCAGACTCGATTGCATCGTTCCTCAGAGTAACTTCTTCCAATTCCTGAGCCAGTACCTCGCATGATGAACGAATAGCAGCTTGATTTTTTTCTGATACAGAGAACCTGCTAGCTAATTCTGCTTGATTCATCTTCAAGACTATAAACCTGCAGGTCATCTCTTCTTTCACAGCCAGAAGTAAATAAGCTAATGAATGCGTGCTGGAGGCTGGAACTGTATGCTCCTTGCAGACAGGAGTATTAAGGCTTTTGTTAATGCTCTTGTGGGCCAACTCCAGCCCCTATACCTGTACCTGCTCCTGCTCGTATTGTGATTCCAGGACTGAATATCTATTAGAGAGACCCACCATAGGGTGGACCACGGAATCCTTTTCAGTTTGGGGCACTACACCAGTAGCAGCAGCAGAGGGGTCCCGAGATTCAGTTCCCACTGAACTGGGCTGCATAATATTGCTTGTAGTTGTAGCACAGCTGATTATAATTGGTGCCTTCATAGTTGGACACACCGGGGCCGTGGACGTGAGTGTGGATGTAGGTGTAGATGTGGATAGGGACATAACTTGATAATAAGTTTTTAGAGATGGGGTAATTTTTGTTTTCACAGAAGGCGTTTTTATTGTCCCTGCCTCTTCTTTTACTCTTATTAGCCACTTTCCCTTTAGCTGGGGTCCCACTATCAATAGTATTTCCACCTTGCTTACGTTGTTTAATTAATGTTCTAACCTCATGGATGGGGGGAGCCCCGAGAAGGCAAAGTCGACTGAGTAAAAACTGTATTTGCAGATAGGTGGCTGCTCTAGCTCGCAAGGTGAACCTGCTAATTTTAGGCGGAGAGATATCCACTTTATTCCCATCGTTTTTCTCCATACAATAAAGAGATTTTTTCCCCTTCTGAATCAGAGAGGCATCCACTTGACAAGGTGCGGGGAAACTACCAATATCAATAGGGCTTTCTCTCCCAAAAACAACTTCTGATTCTGGCTTAACGTCAAATAGATACATCGAGCCAAACCTACTGTCCTTGGTATTTTCCTGGAGAGCCGCCCGCTGTGGCCCCCCCACATGCTTGCTGACCACCTTGAAGGACTTCCCAAGCTGGAGACCTGGGTATAAACCAAAACTGGTGCTGACCCTGCCTCGAACAAACGGGAGCAGCAAACAGGCGATGTCCCGGCGTCTTTGCTCATGCGTGGCTTCTTCCTATCTCCTTGGTATTTTCCTGGACAGCCGCCCGCTGTGGCCCCCCCACATGCTTGCTGTCCACCTTGAAGGACTTCCCAAGCTGGAGACCTGGGTTTAAACCAAAACTGGTGCTACCCCTGCCTCCAACGAACGGAAGCAGCAAACTGACGATGTCCCGGCGTCTTTGCTCATGCGTGGCTTCTCCCTATCTCCAGCACCGGCCCCCTGCCTCGACACTGCAAACGCCCGAGGCCGCTTCATCGTCTTGGCAGGAAAGGAGTGGACGCCCCACATATCACCAAGTAAAAGAATTTGGGTAACCCAATAGACCCTTGTAGGCTTGGGCAGTAAACAGTATAGGGTGAGAGGTGTCTACAAGGGATTTTGTTTGGTTACTAGTTGACTTATTTGTTAGCATTCGTCATAGAGTTTGTTGTCAGCAAACTAACTCAATTGTGTCCATCAGATAACAGTAATTATTCTTGGTCTTAATCACACAGGATAAGGAAGAAGCACACGGAGAATCCTAATTATAGGATTCGGTTGTCAGCAAACTAACTCAATTGTATCCATCAGATAACAGTAAATATTCTTGGTCTTAATCACACAGGATAAGGAAGAAGCACACGGAGAATCCTAATTATATGAAAATATATTGAATTTTATATTTCAGAAATCAATTCAAGGGGATACATCAAATCAATTGTTATAGGCAAAAAGTCATGAACAGATGTTAAACAAATCAGCCAATAAGTTCATAACAAAGCATCAACTCCCATGAGTAAAAAGAGTAACCACGACCAATTGAACACAAAAGTCACTCATAGAAACATCAATTGCTTTGGAAATGATGTAGAGGTCGACGTTTCGGTACTCCAGACATTCAGAGCCAGGCGTGTCCCTATATATATATATATATATATATTACCTATTGGCGGTCGCCAGTAGGTAGTTATAGTTAGGATTTTTTTCAATGTTAAATCTCAAAATTCTATTTGGAATAACTTTGGCGCCGGTTGACGAATCTGCCTGAAAATGTCCTCAAAATGGCCTCGTCGAGCTCCGGTCCTTCCCTGAAAGTTTGGGGGGGATGCGTCAAGCGGGGGCCGAGATAAAAGGGGGGTCCCAAAACGCGTTTTCCCCATGTTAATTTCCATAGTGCGGTCGACTTCACTTTTAGCCCGAACGGCTGAATGGATTTACACCAAACTTGGCAAAATTGTAGGGACTGGTAGCCCGATGTGCCTTTGCTATGTCTCAAGATATGTGCTCCAGTGGATTTTGAGTAATTTAGGTTCAAAAAAATATATATATCTGTAAGCGCACCCCGGTACGCGCACCGGGGAGCGCACCGGCGCGCCACGCGACTTGCGCACGGAAAGCTGATTGGCTCTCGGGTGTCTGTAAACATTCTAAACAGTCCGGAGCGGCCGCCATCTTGTGTCTCGGTAGGATCGAGACATGAGAGGTGGCCAAAACAAAGGGGGAAATGACCATAAGGGGGCAGAGTAGACCCTCCCTGACTCCCTAGGTTTGATGTGGGGGCTTTAAAAGGGCCCCGTGGGGCCAAAAAAAAAGTAAAATTTTTTTCGATTTTTTGCGGGGGAGCGCCCGGTACGCGCACCGGGAAGCGGACCGGGGAGCATACTATGGGGAAAAAAAGAATGATAGACTTTTCAAATATTGTATGTTTATTAATTGTTCTTTTTGTTGTTTTTTTGTTGTTTTTTTTTATTTAAGTACCAACATGTAGGTACCAATGCAGAGTCTAAAATTTAATATACACTGTCTCCTTTGTAGATATCTTGCATGTTGTTACAGAAGTTATTGTGGTATATGGAATTCATACCATAGTCTGTCAGGAAAGCAGAAACAATATGGAGGCAGGAGATGATAAAGAGATGTTAAATACACATTGGAGATAATATAGTGGGAGAAAGGAAGTAACTATGAGCAAACTTACTAGGTAACAGCGACGGCTCGTGGAGGGAGTTACGGTGGGGCAGGAGGGTGGGGAGGGGCAGGGCGGAGGTTGCTAAAAACCGGCATATGGATAATTGCAGGTAAGTAAACAATTTAATTAATAAAACGAATTTCGTAGCTCGCACTGCATTGCATTTTGCGATGCAAGGCGCACTACGAAATTCGTTTTATTAATTAAATTGTTTACTTACCTGAAATTATCCATATGCCGGTTTTTAGCAACCTCCGCCCTGCCCCTCCCCCTCCCCACCCTCCTGCCCCACCGTAACTCCCTCCACGAGCCGTCGCTGCTATGTAACACAAAAAAGTTGCACAGTATATTTTAAGTCTCACTTTATATTATATCTATTTTGGTACTATTTCATAATTTACATATAAAAAAGAATAATGTCTCAAACAATTTAAAATTTTTAAATTTAAATTTATTATTGTGATTTTTCAAAATCTAAAAGAATTTGCAACATTAATTCATCAGGTATGTCCTCCTTTTCATTCCATGATTCAATTTCTTCAACACATTTAATTAAGTCTTGGTCTACAGTGTGATCCAAAAAGTCTATATCATCTTTGTCTTCCTTAGGATTGTTTTCCATATTAATTTCAAATGAAATAATATTTTCATTTTGTTGTGCTTCCATTTTCTTTCTGTAAATTGCATAAAAAATAAATATATCAGTAGAGATAGGGCACTGTTGGGTTTAAGTTCAGACAGGTACTTGTGAGTTTTTAACAGTGAAGTTATCTTTGGGCAGTGTATGGTGTCAGGCAGGAAGTAGAACTATTAAAAAGTGCCTGTGATGAAGCCTAAGTAAATTCATAATTATACCAGAGAAGCCTAACTCAATCAATAATTTAAATAAATTAGCCTTTCTCAATGTCTAACTCTTACAGAGGGACAGTATATAACTATCTGTAAACGTTTTCCCAAATTAACTTAAAGTGCATAACATAGTTCTCCTTTCAAATTAACAACTTACCTTCTTCAAAGTAGTTGAAGTTATCTGTGAACATTTTTTCCAAATGTACCTTAGGTAGTGTTAGTCAAAATGGCTGTGTTTCCCTCTCATTTTTCATATATATTCATGTACTTAACCAATCAAATGTCAGCACATAAAAGTACAAAATGTAAGTAACATTTTAATTGGTTGAAAATTCAAACAGTTTCATATGTGTTTTTGTCATGTAATTTACCTCAGGATATTTAGACAGGGCTACAGCCCAAATGGCTCAATGGAATACCACCAAATTTGGGTAAATGGTAGGGACTGCTATGTAGTAGGGCGTATTCTATATTTGGTGTAAGTGTCTCCAGTGGTTTTTCTGTAAATTACTTTCCCACCTTTTTTTTGGAAGCGCTTACCGGTGCGCGCCCCGGTACGCGCACCGGCAGCGTTACGGGAGTCCTCCATTTTGTGTTTCGGTAGAATCGAGACACAAGATGGAGGACAAACAATGTTGGGAATGGGTAGAAGGGGGCCCGGTAGACAATTCCTGACCCTCTAGGTTTTCTGAGAGGGGCTTAGCACGCTCATATAGGCAAAAAATAAAAAATAAAAAATTTAAACATTTCGCGGGGGAGCGCCCGGTACGCGCACCGGTAAGCGTACCGGGGAGCGTACTTTGGTGAAAAATAGTGAAAAAAGTTAGAAAAAGATAAACGTTTTGAATGATCAGTGGTAGGGTAGCTCTGAAAAGAGCTTTTGGGTTCTGTGGCTGATTTAGGTACCTACAAGTAGGTTCCAATGCACAGTCTTAAATTCAGGAGGAATATTCTATTCCCCTCATCTGAGAAGTGCACACCATCTCCTCTGTAGATGGCTTGCATGTTGTAACGCAAGTTGTTGTTGTATATTGAACCCATTCCAAAGTCTCTCATGTAAGCAGAAACAGATTTGTTCATATGGCCGGGATACCCGTCACCCCCTCCCAACACAATCCCCAAGAATGGGAAGACGGAAACGGTTCTTGAACTTTTGGAAGGCGGGAGGGAGTTACCCTCCCGGCCGTATTTATTAAAATATGAAACAAAATTAAAACATTAAAATAACAGTTTCATATCATGTACAATTTCATTTACACATTACGATGTTTATTGGCTAACCTTAACATATCTCTAATACAAAGGTTCTCCTAGCCGATTCTAAAACATCCTGTAAATGCATTTCTCAAAATTCAAATTGTACATCCTAACATTACGGGCCAACGGCAAGGTCGTAACCGCTGTCAGATCCCTAATACCAGAACTCCCCCCTCACTTGTGAGGGGCGGGCGCACAGAGGACTGTACCTCTGTGCCAACTTCCAATTTCCCTTGTCTTAGCGGGGGCCCCATATTTACTCGACGCCATCTTAGTGGTCATCCGAGGACTCGTGTGAGGTGTCTAGAAGGTAGCGTAGACCCCCCTCCCACCCCACACTGCTTACCACATCCGCCGTCGCGGATGTCCTGGCCCCGGGAAATTCCCAGGAGGGGCCCGTAGCCCCTCCTCCCCAGGGAGGGGCCTATGACCGCCTTCCCTTTCGGCGGCCCCATCCTTAGAGGGTACCGCCTCCCCGTGTGAGGGGCCAATGGCCGCCTCCCCCCGGGCGCTCCCATCCATAATGGGTGGCGCCCCACCTCTAGGGATCTTCCAATTACTGCTCACCGATCATGACCTTACCGCCCGACCAAAAAATAAATACGACATTTTTTAACCTAATGAGGACGGAATAAACAGTTATACTGGGCATTTCAAAGTATAAACTTCTATCTACGCAATAACACCTCTTTCAACTCAGCTGCGATACTTCGCCTAAGTACATGCTAAAAGAGCAACCATTTTATTGTCACATCAAACAATCCCAACTTTATTAGAAACAACCTGAAAAAGAGATAATATCCTCGTTAATCGACTTTATTGCAATACTAATCGCTGCCATCAGGGGCTGGTGGGTGGGTCAAAATTGGCTCCTTGTTCCGTCTCGGGCTCACGTGCAACGAGGAGGTGCAGCTTCCAAGCACAGGAACAAGAGGATGCTTCCTTGGATTGTTGCTCCTTTTATTCTTCCTCGGGAGGGCGTGGACCCTCCTCCAACTGCCTACGGGTCGTGGTCAACGGTGTAGGTGTCTAGGACAACCCCTCTTGGGCGGGAAAAGGCGCGCCCCGGCTACGCCGCTTCGGGCATACCAGCCGAGACACGCCTCCCGCCCAAAATGGTTTCCCGGGGGGATCGGGGCACCCTACCATACGTTCGGGGGGACCGAGTGGTCGCCCCTTTCCATATGGCCGGGATACCCGTCCCCCCCTCCCAACACAATCCCCAAGAATGGGAAGACGGAAACGGTTCTTGAACTTTTGGAAGGCGGGAGGGAGTTACCCTCCCGGCCGTATTTATTAAAATATGAAACAAAATTAAAACATTAAAATAACAGTTTTATATCATGTACAATTTCATTTACACATTACGATGTTTATTGGCTAACCTTAACATATCTCTAATACAAAGGTTCTCCTAGCCGATTCTAAAACATCCTGTAAATGCATTTCTCAAAATTCAAATTGTACATCCTAACATTACGGGCCAACGGCAAGGTCGTAACCGCTGTCAGATCCCTAATACCAGAACTCCCCCCTCACTTGTGAGGGGCAGGCGCACAGAGGACTGTACCTCTGTGCCAACTTCCAATTTCCCTTGTCTTAGCGGGGGCCCCATATTTACTCGACGCCATCTTAGTGGTCGTCCGAGGACTCGTGTGAGGTGTCTAGAAGGTAGCGTAGACCCCCCTCCCACCCCACACTGCTTACCACATCCGCCGTCGCGGATGTCCTGGCCCTGGGAAATTCCCAGGAGGGGCCCGTAGCCCCTCCTCCCCAGGGAGGGGCCTATGACCGCCTTCCCTTTCGGCGGCCCCATCCTTAGAGGGTACCGCCTCCCCGTGTGAGGGGCCAATGGCCGCCTCCCCCCGGGCGCTCCCATCCATAATGGGTGGCGCCCCACCTCTAGGGATCTTCCAATTACTGCTCACCGATCATGACCTTACCGCCACAGGCCGGATAGTTGACCGGCTATCCGGACCCCCCACAAAACTCCTACTAAAGGTCATGGCTACACAAACTCTTTAACCAAGCTATGAAGTCTCCTATGAGTAAGACATTTCCCTCCTGGGACAAATGGACCCCATCCTCCAGATACATATGGTCCCCCCGGATACATCCATGTGGAATACAATGCAATTTTCCTGTCCGAAACAACCTACCCAGTTTGTTATTAACCTTCTTTACCGACTGATTCAAAGCCGACACAGAGAGGGCCCCCCGCCACGAGGAATCATGTGTGACCATGCAATCGTGCACCCCGGAACCCTTCTCGCCAATCAACTCACTGCGGATAAAATTAACTCGAGAAGTACTCGTCGACCAATGGTCACCAAATCATTGCCCCCAAGATGCACTATGATTACAGATGGCGGTGACCTCGTCCGCCCTAACAGTCCCTCCATAAAACTTTGAAACTGGTCAATACAGAGCCCGCCCCTTCCGTGGAAGGTCACCCTGTACCCGTATTCCCCAGCCACGTGAATCATGTCACCTGCTTTGAATACGTCTGCGGCGCGCCTCACGTATGAGTGGCCAACGACCCACACCACTCTTCCCTCAGCCGGTGATCTTTGACCGCTGGTCCCCAGGTGTCGGGTCAACTGCACAGTCCGCCCCGCAAAGCCTGCTCGCGAAACTGTAACCAAACAGAAAACAAGAAGCGTGAGTGCATGACATTAGCTTCACAACATGTGCAACCGCACATACCTTTTATAACAATTCGAGGACCAACGCCCCAACTGTTTCACCTTTTCAACACTCAGACCCCTGGCTGTAGCCTCTGTAGCAGCCCCTATCCGGAAGGAATGGGTCCCAAAATCGCTCGGGTTCAAGCCCGCTGCCGCGATTGCCATTGTTAACACCCGCTGGAACTGAAACCTAGTGAGTGGGGTGGCGTTGGTGTGCCTCAGCAAGCTTCCCCCCCATGATGCCGCCCTCTGCGCTAAATACTCCTCCACGCATTTTACCGGGCACATGGGAGACCCTGGAATCCGCTGGACTACCACACTGTCCCCGATCGCTCCCTGATCGGTCTTGGACCTGGCTATTGAGACTACCATCGTCTCACCCTTAATTTGAATGTGTTCTCGACACAGACCTCCCCCCGTATCCTGCCTATTCCTCGCTACCAGTTCGCTTACCCGCATAGCCCCATGGAATGCTAATGCAAAAGCGGCCCGGAACAGCACTGTCTCTGATTGAGATGAACATGTCGCAGGGAGTACGGACATTAACAGGGACAACCTTGCTAGACCTATCGGGTGCCTCTCATCCACTCTACGACCCTCAAGGCGTTGCCACCCACGCAGTGCCTTCCTTACGAGAAAGGACGATGTGGGGTCCTGGATGCCATGAGCCTGCGCCATGAAGGCAATGGCGGCCCTGTGCCTATTGGCTGTTGCCAGTGATCGGCCTGCCTGATGTAGTGATACCAGAAATTTCAGGACATACTCCTCCTGCCCCGAATGCTCCCCCCTAGCTGAACCCAAAAATGACCAATAGGAACGGAACGCTCCTTCATATGCCTTCCTTGTCCTGGGTGCTAGACTCTCTCCCACGAGGTTTTGTAATCCGGGGCACCGAGAGACCAGAGAGCTTCGGGAAATGGTGCCGCCACCAAGTCCGCTGAGGGCAGAAAACCCGGGAAGGCCTGCATGTGGGAACGAGAGAGTGCATCAGCCGCCTGGTTCAGTACCCCAGTCTTGCCCTAAAGTGGACGTTTATTCTCATACATAGCAGGACAATTTCTTTCAGCAATCTCAAAATCCATTACGAGAAAGGACGATGTGGGGTCCTGGATGCCATGAGCCTGCGCCATGAAGGCAATGGCGGCCCTGTGCATATTGGCTGTTGCCAGTGATCGGCCTGCCTGATGTAGTGATACCAGAAATTTCAGGACATACTCCTCCTGCCCCGAATGCTCCCCCCTATCTGAACCCAAAAATGACCAATAGGAACGGAACGCTCCTTCATATGCCTTCCTTGTCCTGGGTGCTAGACTCTCTCCCACGAGGTTTTGTAATCCGGGGCACCGAGAGACCAGAGAGCTTCGGGAAATGGTGCCGCCACCAAGTCCGCTGAGGGCAGAAAACCCCGGAAGGCCTGCATGTGGGAACGAGAGAGTGCATCAGCCGCCTGGTTCAGTACCCCAGTCTTGCCCTAAAGTGGACGTTTAGTCTCATACATAGCAGGACAATTTCTTTCAGCAATCTCAAAATCCATTTGCAGCGTGCTGCCTGATTATTGATACATTCAACAACGGTCATATTATCAGACCAGAACACCACAGTGCGATCACAAAACTCCTCTGGCCATAGTTTCAAGGCCACCAGAATGGGGAATAGCTCAAGAAACCCAATGTTACCTGTGAGCCCACTATCGTGCCACCACGCCGGCCATGTTCGTGCCGACCATTGATTACCAAAGATGGCGCCAAAACCCACACTCCCTGCTGAGTCGGTCCACAACCCCAGCTCCTCGGAGGAAGCTGGCGGTTTGCTCCATACGACGCGACCGTTGAAATCCACCAGAAATGCCAGCCATATGCGCATATCCTGGCGAACCTCTGCTGACAGTCTTGTGCGGTGGTGTCCTTCCTTGAGGCCAACCATGGCATGTGCGATAGAGCGGGAAAAGGGGCGAGTTATCGGCATCACTCTAAGGGAAAAGTTAAGCTGACCCACAGCTTGTTGCAACTGATGGAGAGTTACTTTTTTCTCGCCGAGGCACATTTCAAGCGAGGCCTTAAATTTCATTACCTTCTCCTTGGGCAAACGGAAGCACCCCTCTACAGAATGGAGCTCAATTCCCAGAAACTCGAGTGAAGTAGATGGCCCCACTGTCTTGCCAGGTGCCAGTGGCATGCCAAATCGTTTCATGAGATTACAGAATTCCCTTAAAGCCTGTGCACATTCCGTGTCCCCGGCTGCTCCCAGAAACAGAAAATCATCAAGGTAATGCATAACCTGCGTAAAGCCCGTGGCTCTGGTGAACGCCCATTGCAAAAAAGTACTGAACTTCTCAAAATACGCACAAGAGATGGAGCAACCCATCGGCATACATTTATCCATGTAGTAGCGTCCTTGAAACACAAAACCTAAGAGACGCTGATCCTGTGGGTGTACCGGGAGCAACCGGAACTCTGACTCGATATCCGATTTAGCCATCAGCGCTCCGGGCCCCAGGCGATTCAACATGGCGACGGCCTCATCAAAGGACGCATACCGCACCGAACAAACTCCCGGGTCAATCGCATCGTTCACCGAAAGACCCCTAGGAGCGGACAAATTATGGATTAACCTAAACTCACCTGGGTCCTTCTTTGGGACTACTCCCAACGGTGAACAAACAAAGTTAACAACTGGCGGGTTCCCATATGGTCCCGCAACCCGACCTCGGGCCACCTCCTTTGCAATCTTTGCCTGTACCACCGCCGTATTTTGTTGAACCGATAGTTGGTTTTTACACTGTGCTTCCCCCCGAAAATCCCCCGCCGGGATGCGGAAACCATATGAGAAACCGTCTCGCAACACCCCGGCGGAGACATGATCAGGGTATTCGTTCAGCCAAGGGATCAATGCCATGATGTCAACGGGAGTAGGTAACGGTGCCCCTCGGTCGATATTAGACCTGTTTGGCCCCTCCTCTACCTCCGTATCACCATTCTTGGCTCTGCACGAACTCTCGGGGTGTGAAGACTGTCCGCACCCTGCACACTCATGCCTGAACTTGCATGTCCCTTGTGGCCTAGTGCACTTGCCTCTGTTAAAGCTCCAACAGACCCCTTTTCTACCTGAGTTTCCATTATTCTTTGTGTGCTGATCACTGTTGGCGCCCGCCCGAAAGGGCGCCGCCAAATAATGGCGGGAAGGCTCCGCCCCATTCCCGCCAAAGGAAGACGACTTCGTCGTGTGCGGCATAACCTGCTTCTGCCAGGAAATGGAGTCGAAACAATCCCACGTCAGGGATGAGTCGTGCTCCTTGGCCTTACGAAATTTGTTATCATAACCCATCCATTGATTGCCTTCATACGTTTCATAAAATTCCATTATACGTGTCTGGTAACAAGCTAATTCCGACAATACTTCAGGCCTACGTTCCCCCATGATTGCAGTGAACATTCCAAACGCCCTGGCCCAATTAGCGATCGTTTCATCTACTCTGAAACCTGCCATTTTGGCACGCCATACACTCGGATGCAACAACTCCTTCTGATTTTTAACGTGCTCTATCTCATAGTGATCGGTCAACAGCGAAAACATGTTCACATATTTATCCGCCCAAATCCTTTCTTTCACATCCATCGGGATATGTTGGACCACCTTTTCCCTCCTTGAGGGTAACGATCCCTCCCCCGCCATTGGCAACGGCTGCTTACCCGAACCAGTAGCTGGATCTGTTGTTGCTGCTGTTCCAACGCTCGACGCCGGTTGTTCCGAGGGAACCTGCGGGGAAACAAGAGGACAAGGTGCCTTCGCAGCATCTCTCGATTGCCGCAACTGCTTCATTATTAACCTGGCCTCCTCGGCCGTGTCTCCCGGTGCCACAGCACCCTCTTTGCTCTTGCCTAACCACGCCGCCAACTGGGCGGCCAGCTCGGGAGGCATATCCTCCTCGTTAACAGGTGTAACTACCACAGGGATCGGCTGTCCCGCGTTCGGGATCGGAACTGGGGCCTCCACCGGACTGACCGGGCTCGCCGGAGGTGACTCGGGAACCGGGGCCTCCCCCCTGCCGCCCTATTCCTGGCCCTTTTACCTCTCCCGGCAGGGACTACTCCCGGCAATGCTGGTCCGATGACTTTCTTCGGTCTACCCGTACCATTCATTGCCGCCATCTGCTTCTTCATGTTCGCCATGTCTTTCACCAGCATGCGAAGCATTTGTTCGGTCCCAACCTTCTTTCCGACCCTCTTGCCAGGCATCGTACACGGATATTCGACTCGAGGTCCTGGATCCAAAGCTTCGGAATCCCTGAAAGGAGAAACACAAAAATTACAAGTTCTCAAAATTGGCTCCTTGTTCCGTCTCGGGCTCACGTGCAACGAGGAGGTGCAGCTTCCAAGCACAGGAACAAGAGGATGCTTCCTTGGATTGTTGCTCCTTTTATTCTTCCTCGGGAGGGCGTGGACCCTCCTCCAACCGCCTACGGGGCGTGGCCAACGGTGTAGGTGTCTAGGACAACCCCTCTTGGGCGGGAAAAGGCGCGCCCCGGCTACGCCGCTTCGGGCATACCAGCCGAGACACGCCTCCCGCCCAAAATGGTTTCCCGGGGGGATCGGGGCACCCTACCATACGTTCGGGGGACCGAGTGGTCGCCCCTTTCCACATGTTTCCGTGCTTTCTCAAATTGTGGACAAAATTGGTTGGACCAGTTCCATTTCTGTCTTTGGCATATATTGGAATATACCAATCAGTTTGTGGAAAAAGTGTCATCAATTGATCAAAGGTGTCCTTTAAAAGCATTTCCAGACCAACCCCAGTCATAGTGCCCAAATCATTTCCACCACAGTGCACTATTAAGAGGTCAGGGTTTGGCAGATGCAAAAAGGTTTTCACCAATGGTATCAATTCATGACATCTCAATCCTCTCTGGCCAATCCACTTGATTTCCACATTTAATAAATCAAGGTTTTGATAATTTCTGCTTGCTGCATACCTTTGAGCCCAGTGGATTTAGCTATGTCCAATAATCCATACAGAATACATGATGTGAGAAGTTTCAGGTGCAGTCAGATGAAGTGTGGGAATGAAATGGCAGTTGGAACAGTAGGAGTTTACAAAAACATAATTGTGGAGTTTCCCTGCTGTTGAATCACAAGCAATGATTGGTGGATTCAGTTAGTTGAAAACAGAAAGTTAGGGTGCATGGTTGTGTTGTGTGTAAGAAGCAATTTGAATGGTTAAGAAAAAGTCACTAAAAGCAATAATGCCCTGGATAAGCTGGTGTATTGAGAGGTCAAACATCATTGCTGATTTAATTTGCAACATTGTAGAATAAACTTTTGAACCTGAGAGTTCAGTTAGGAGGGAGTTGCTATGGTAACAGATAGAAAGGTCTGAGAGGGGGAAGGGTGTTGGTTTGAAAATAGTGAAGGAAGACTTTTGATTGGTTGAAATAAGGCATATGTGTGTAAAGTTAGAGATTTTCTATGCCAGTCTTGGTTTCAGTGTATTGAGTGCACACCTTTTGCTCTGCTAAAGAAAAATTGGTGTGTGTGTCTGACACTGTTTTCAATCTCCCAAAGCATTTGTAAAGGTAAGTAATGATTTATTTAATTTAGATAGAGACTTGTTTGCTCTATGGAGAATATTTGGAAGCAGATAGTTAAGTTTCAGTAGTGAAATTGAATGCTTGTACATAGGTCCTGTGTTGTGTTTCTAAAATGTTATTCAAAAAACGATTTTGGGGGCAAATCAATGGTATTTTCATTTGGCCCTTATTTATGATTGCCTTGTGCTGCTGGTACATCACTTTAAACATGGGAAAAAAGTGACGCTCTGTTGACACAAGGCCTTCATAAATAAGGTCCTGAATTTTTTTGTTGTTGGATTGTGTCTTGCTTTTTGATAATGCTTGATATCAACATTTGCAAAATAGAGGATTTGTATTTTGTGAAATAGTGAGGGTTCAGTAGTGAAGTTGAGTGCTTGTACATAGGATCTTTGCTGTGTTTCTAAAATGTTATTCAAAAAACGATTTTGGGTGCAAATCAATGGTATTTTCATTTGGCCCTTATTTATGATTGCCTTGTGCAGCCGGTGCATCACTTTAAACATGGAAAATAAGTGACGCTCTTGTGGCGCAAGGCCTTCATAAATAAGGCCCTGAGTTTGTTTGCTGTTGGTTTGTTTTTTGCTTTTTGATAATACTTGCTATGAACATTTGCAAGATAGAGGATTTGTATTTTGGGAAACAGTGAGGTTTCAAAAGTGATATTGAGTGGTTGTACATAGGTTCTCTTCCAGGGGATCCTCATCAATAGTCATAAGCACTGAATATTCCCGCCCATGTGCGGGACCCCGGAAACAATATAAAAATATATATGTATAAAACACATATATCTCGCTCCACATATATGTATGTACATATATCATTTTTCTCACATCAATGCAGCCCCAAAAACTGAGGCTAAACAATGCAAACACATATATATGAACTGCAATTAGTAAGGAATCAAAAAACACATTAGGTCAAAAAACCCTTGAACTTTGTGTTTTAATGAGTCAAACCACTCATAAATCCTGAAAATTGCTTATAAATAGACATTGTTAGCCCTCAGGCTGCATTGCAAAACAATATCATAGAAAATGAAACCATTTTCACAATAACTGGCACTGTGCCTTTAAGGCAGCCCTGACCCCAGGCTTCCCATCATGCCTCAGGGGTGACAGTTAGGTCAGTTGTTCTTTCCGGCTCTTTCAGTCAGGACCCTGGTGAAACAGCTTCCTTCTTTTTGACTTTCTGTCAAGAAAATACTTAGCTTTTACTAGATTTTTTGGCTTCACTCGACGTCTTTTAGACATAGAGTGCTGTTTGAACACTTTTTGTGCTTAAAAAAGGTATTTTTCCTGTAAAAAATGCCTTCTCTCTTCAACAACTGTCCTTCATGTGGAAGGAAAAAGGCAAAGACTGACTCTCATTCAGTCTGTATCCTGTGTCTACCAGACTCTCATTCCTCTAAAACCTGTGAACACTGCCAGGTTTTATCTTCAAGGACTCTTAAGGATCGAGAGAGGATTAGAGCTTATGGACTTTCTGAGAGAGGAAGATCTCCCAAGAAGCAGAAAAGTCGGAAGACGCGGTCGACGTCGAGAGGAGCCCCGACTGGTTCGCATTCGACGTCGGGATCGGCGTTGGAGAAGCAGTCGACGGCGACGAAGAAGATGTCTTCAGCGTCTACATCGAAGGTACCTCCGCTTCAGCCAGCGTCGAGGGACAGGTCGCCGTCGCAGCGGAAGAGCTCGACGGCGAGCCGTATGACGTCGAAACAGCATCGTCATGCTGTGACGTCGAGGCATTCTCCGTCGACGTCGGTCCATCGACGTTCGGCGTCGAGTCATCCTCCGTCGACGACTAGCCATGGTCGTTCGACGTCGAGGGAGCCTCTGTCGACACATCATCGGTCGACGTCGATGCAGCCAACGTCGACGCCTGGACGAGAGCGTTCGACGTCGGAGCGGCATCTGGAGTCGAGGCACGCCCAGTCGCCGTCAAATCAACGACGATCGGCGTCGAAACAGCCTCCATCGACGTCGAGCAGACAGCCTTCAACGTCGAAGGACAGCCATCGCCACCCGAGGTCGACGGGGAAATCACGGTCGACGTCGAGGGAGCGTCTACCTGCTCGGCGCTCGGCGTCGATACAACCACCGCCGAGGGATCAGCAAAGGTCTAGGGAGAGAAGTTCTTCACAAACAAAGAACGTTACTTCTACAAAATCAAAGGAGGTGGTTTGAGACAAGGAAAGTGACTCAGGCCATGTCCAGACTCATGCCCTGGAGCCGCAGTTGGGTTCTCCAGGCTCAGCATCGGCTGCGGAGGTGGGACAATCTCCAGTGCAGGATCCCCCCGCCAAGAGACGGAGACTTGCAGAAGAAAGATCTCGCTCAAGATCTCCTTCTGGATCTCTGGTGAGCCTTTCCTCATCATCCTCATCATCTCGGAGATCCTCGAATGGACGGAGCGGCGCTTCTAACAGGGGGAGGTCCGAATCACCTGCAAGATCGCAACAGGATCGAACGGAACGACCTCTACGGTCGCGTACACCTGAGAGGGATCCCGTCCACAAATCTCCTTCGGTTCATCTTTCCCCAAGGTGGAATAGACCTCTTCACCACTGGGCGAAGGACAAGGAGACGGCAGAGCGCCTAAAACGATATCGAGACCAGCCTCTTCCCCGCAGAGAAAGGTCTCGTTCTAGACACTCAAGCAGGAGGCATTCTCGTCACAGAGAGAGATCTCGTTCCAAGACGCGTTCTAGCAGAAGAACTAGGTCCAGGAGGGTAAGTAGTTCTTCAAGTTCGTCGAGAACACGATCGCACAGGGATTACTCCCCGACTCTTACAAACAGTCCACGCTCAAGAGTGTCTCCAACTGAGGATATTTTCTCATTCCAAGATATCTTGGGCAGAGGAGCCCTGAAACTAGGAGTGCCGATGACAGCTCCACAAGTCAAGACGACTGTCATATTCGAAACCCTGCAACACAGATCAGCACCCAAACCGTTGTTGCCGCTGGTTCCGGGTATAATGGATCACGTGAATGAAGTCTTCCTCACTCCGGCAACGGTGAAGTCCGTTCCAGCGAGGATTCTCAAAAAGTATCGTCCTCCGGAAGAGGATCCTCTGTTCCTCAAAGCTGATCCCCCGCCAGATTCAGTGATCATTACGGCGGCAAGGAAATCCAATGCGGTGGCTTCCTCATCCACGGTACCTCCGGATAAGGACAGCAAGGTGCAGGACTCATGGGGGAGAAGGGTGTGTAACACCTCAGCCTCTTTCCTCAAGGTTTCTAACGCGGAGGCCCTGCTCGGCAGGTACGACAGGTCTCTGTGGGACTCTCTTCAGAAATTTACCGCAAAGCTCCCTGAAGAAGACAGAAAGGACTTTGAGGAGGTTCTGATGGAGGGCAGTCAAGTCTCCAACCAGATTATAGGTTCAGCAGCAGATGGGGCAACTCTGGCGGCACATGGCTATGTGCACGGAGTAACAGCAAGAAGAACATCTTGGTTACGCCTCACAGCATTAAAACCGGAGGCTCAAGCAAGAATCCTGAACCTTCCTTTTTCAGGCACATCTCTCTTTGGAGCGAGTGCGGATGAAGAAATGCAGCGGATGAAGACCGAGTTAGACACTCTCAAAGCGGTGGGACTCGAGAAGAAAAAGGAATTTAAGAAGAAATTCCGTTCGAACAACAAGGGTTATTCGAAGCAGAGGGTTCAAACCCCTCAATGGCAGAAAGGCCAGAACCAACAAGGCCAACAAAAGACACAGTACAAAGGCAAGGGCAATTCCAAGGGAAATGGAAACCAGCGCCAAGGCAACAACTTCAATAAAGCGCAGCAGAAGCAATGAGTTTTCACTTCCCCCAGCGCCGTTACCCACTCCAGTGGGGGGAAGCATTGCGCATCACAGAAAAGAGTGGCAGTCCATCACCAAAGATCAATGGGTGTTGTCTACGCTGCAGAATGGATACTGTCTTCGTTTCCATCGTCTACCTCCGCACGTTTCCCCGATGTCAACATCAAGTCACCAGCTACAAAGGTTAAAAGCAGAAGTAGCTACACTCCTCGAGAAAGAAGCCATCGAGAGAGTTCCGGTGTCACAGAGGGGGAAAGGAGTGTACTCGAGGTATTTTCTGGTCAGAAAAAAGGGCCAGAAGGAAGAATACAGGCCCATTCTGGACTTGAGAACACTCAATCTGCATGTACGAAAAGAAAAGTTTCGCATGTTGGCGCTTCATCAGATATATCCACATCTCAGGCAGGGGGATTGGATGTGTTCGATGGACCTTCAAGATGCGTACTTCCATATTCCAATACGGCAAGATCACAGAAGATTCCTTCGGTTCCGGGTGGGGACCTCTCACTACCAGTTCAAAGTCCTTCCGTTTGCGTTGAAGTCGGCTCCCAGAGTGTTCACCAAGTGTGTCGCAGTGGTGGCGGCAGCTCTACGCCGCAGGGGAGTCTTCGTATACCCATACTTAGACGATTGGCTGTTGAAAGGTCCCACTCCAGGCAATGTAAGGAATCAATTCAAGACATGCATAGAACTTTGTCAGCGTCTAGGCCTGCATGTCAATTTCAACAAGTCTGTCTCACAACCAACTCAGAGGATCCACTTCCTAGGAGCTCTGCTAGACTACGAAGTAGGAAAAGTGTTTCCTTCGGAGGAGAGACAGTCTTCGATAGCTCTCAAGTGCCAGCAAGTTCTTCTCCACAGGACCCAGAAGGTGCGGAAGATAGCCTCGCTCTTGGGGTCGATGGCTTCCTGCATTTTCCTAGTACCGAACGCCAGACTTCGGATGCGTCCTCTTCAGCAGGATCTGGAGGACAAATGGGACCAACATTCAGATCAGTGGGACGATCGGATCACTTTGTCGGAGGTTGCTCAATCATCCCTCCAATGGTGGACAAAGAGACAGAACATGCAGATGGGAGTCCTCTTCCATCAGCCGCCTCCAACACAAACGATCATCACAGATGCATCATTGCAAGGATGGGGAGCGCACATGGGACCCCTACAAGTGCAGGGTCTGTGGTCTCCCAAGGAAAGCACTTATCATATCAACTTGCTGGAGTTGAGAGCGGTTCACCTGGCTCTCAAAGCGTTCCTTCCCTCGCTTCAAGAGAAAATGATTCTAGTACAGACGGACAACACCACCACGATGTACTATTTAAACAAGCAGGGAGGAACACGCTCAAGGACTCTGTCTCTGGAAGCTCAGCGCATCTGGCATTGGCTTCTAGCTCGCAAGTTGTCTGTTCAGGCAGTCCACCTCCCAGGAGAGCAGAACGTGAGGGCGGACGCTCTAAGTCGGCACTTCGAAGACAGAGAAGACTGGGTTCTCAACGACGAAGTGCTAGACGACATTTTCCAGTCTTGGGGTCGTCCTTCAATAGATCTCTTGGCAGACGACAAAAACATCAAATGCCCAAGCTTCGCCTCCAGGTTCTATCGACCAGGAACGAGAGGGAATGCTCTGTTAATGGACTGGTCGGGGCAGTTTGTGTACGCCTTCCTACCCCTTCCGCTGATCCCGAAGGTGGTGAGCAAGCTGAACCACTCGTGCACAACGATGATCCTGATTGCACCCGACTGGCCGAGACAATGGTGGTACACAGACCTACTTCACCTATCAGTGTCTCCTCACAAGAGGCTTCCATGCAGGCAGGACCTGTTGTCGAAGATGAACGGGAGGATTCACCATCCCAACCTTCCGTCACTGAACTTGGCAGCTTGGCTCCTGAGGTCATACAGTACGGACACCTAGGGCTGCCACAGGACTGCATGGACATTCTGAAAGAAGCACAACGCCCTTCCACTAGACATTCGTATGCATGCAAGTGGAAGAGATTCTATATGTGGTGCATGCAGAATGGTCACAATCCGATAAAAAGTCAGGAAGAAGCAGTTCTCCCATACTTGTTGTACCTGACTAAAGCAGGTTTGAAGTTTAACTCCATTAAGGTGCATTTAGCCGCTATTACAGCCTATAGGCGATCACCTTCACAAACTTCTTTTTTTCAGCTTCCTGCAGTAAAAGATTTCCTGCAGGGTCTAAAGAAAGTGTACCCTCCTGTTCGGCCTCCTGCTCCGCCTTGGGAGCTGAACCTAGTCCTATCAAAATTGATGGGTTCACCTATTGAACCTATTCATAAAGCTTCTTTACAGCATATTTCCTGGAAAGCGGCTTTTTTGATAGCCATTACGTCAGCCCGTAGGGTGAGCGAAATTCAGGCCCTATGTACTAAAGAACCGTATACGGTTTTTCATCTGAACAGAGTGGTGCTTAGAACGCATCCTTCTTTCCTGCCTAAAGTGGTGTCTGATTTTCATGTCAATCAGTCTATCTCTTTACCCACTTTCTTTCCTAATCCCTCTACTCCAGCTGAGAGGGCGTTACACTCTCTGGACCTGAAAAGGGTTTTAAAGTTCTATCTGGACAGGTCCAAGTCTATTCGACAGTCTGATCAATTGTTTGTTAACTACGGTTCGATCAGGACTGGTCATGCAGCCTCGAAACGTTCTATCTCCAGGTGGATCGTTTCGTGTATCAAGCTTGCTTACCAATTGGCACGGAAGACTTTAGGGGGTTCCCCTAAGGCGCATTCTACTAGAGGTAGAGCAGCCACAGCGGCTTACCTGCAGGATGTGCCCATGTCTGAGATTTGTAAAGCGGCGACCTGGAGGTCTGTCCATACATTTACCAGACATTACTGTCTAGATTCTGACACGAGAGCAGATACCCAGGTGGGCCAGGCCTCCCTGAGGAATCTGTTTAACAGCTAGAGTTTCTTTTGGCTGTTATGATTGGTTGGGTCATGTACTTCTCATTTACCTGCAGGTGGCTGATGGGCTTGCTATTCTATTCAGTGCTTATGACTATTGATGAGGATCCCCTGGAAGAGAAGGATAAGTTACTTACCTGTAATCCTAGTTCTCTTCCAGGGGTATCCTCATCAAAGTCATAAGCAACCCACCCGCCTCCCCAGGTAAATGAGATTTGGTACTGTTTTTGTTTTCAATCTTGTGGTGAGCCCTGTCTTCAGGGTTATGCAAAGAACAACTGACCTAACTGTCACCCCTGAGGCATGATGGGAAGCCTGGGGTCAGGGCTGCCTTAAAGGCACAGTGCCAGTTATTGTGAAAATGGTTTCATTTTCTATGATATTGTTTTGCAATGCAGCCTGAGGGCTAACAATGTCTATTTATAAGCAATTTTCAGGATTTATGAGTGGTTTGACTCATTAAAACACAAAGTTCAAGGGTTTTTTGACCTAATGTGTTTTTTGATTCCTTACTAATTGCAGTTCATGTATATGTGTTTGCATTGTTTAGCCTCAGTTTTTGGGGCTGCATTGATGTGAGAAAAATGATATATGTACATACATATATGTGGAGCGAGATATATGTGTTTTATACATATATATTTTTATATTGTTTCCGGGGTCCCGCACATGGGCGGGAATATTCAGTGCTTATGACTTTGATGAGGATACCCCTGGAAGAGAACTAGGATTACAGGTAAGTAACTTATCCTTCTGCGCAGTGTTTCTTAAATGTTATTCAAAAAACGATTTTGGGGGAAAATCAATCGTATTTACATTTAGCCCTTATTTATGATTGCCTTGTGGCACCAGTGCGTCTCTTTTAACATGGGACGCACTCGTGGCGCAAGGCCCTCATAAATAAGGTCCTGCATTTTTTTGTTTTTGGTTTGTGTCTTGCTTTTTGATAATGCTTGATATCAACATTTGCAAAATAGAGGATTTGTATTTTGTGAAATAGTGAGGGTTCAGTAGTGAAATTGAGTGCTTGTACATAGGATCTTTGCTGTGTTTCTAAAATGTTATTCAAAAAATGATTTTGGGTGCAAAACAATGGTATTTTCATTTGGCCCTTATTTATGATTGCCTTGTGCAGCCGGTGCATCACTTTAAACATGGGAAATAAGTGACGCTCTTGTGGCGCAAGGCCTTCATAAATAAGGCCCTGAGTTTGTTTGCTGTTGGTTTGTTTTTTGCTTTTTGATAATACTTGTCATGAACATTTGCAAGATAGAGGATTTGTATTTTGGGAAACAGTGAGGTTTCAAAAGTGATATTGAGTGGTTTACATAGGTTCTGCGCAGTGTTTCTTAAATGTTATTCAAAAAACGATTTTGCGGGAAAATCAATGGTATTTACATTTAGCCCTTATTTATGATTGCCTTGTGGCACCAGTGCATCTCTTTTAACATGGGACGCACTCGTGGCGCAAGGCCTTCATAAATAAGGTCCTGCATTTTTTTGTTGTTGGTTTGTGTCTTGCTTTTTGATAATGCTTGATATCAACATTTGCAAAATAGAGGATTTGTATTTTGTGAAATAGTGAGGGTTCAGTAGTGAAATTGAGTGCTTGTACATAGGATCTTTGCTGTGTTTCTAAAATGTTATTCAAAAAACGATTTTGGGTGCAAAACAATGGTATTTTCATTTGGCCCTTATTTATGATTGCCTATTGCAGCTGGTGCATCACTTTAAACATGGGAAATAAGTGATGCTCTTGTGGCGCAAGGCCTTCATAAATAAGGCCCTGAGTTTGTTTGCTGTTGGTTTGTTTTTTGCTTTTTGATAATACTTGCTATGAACATTTGCAAGATAGAGGATTTGTATTTTGGGAAACAGTGAGGCTTCAAAAGTGATATTGAGTGGTTGTACATCGTTCCTGCGCAGTGTTTCTTAAATGTTATTCAAAAAACGATTTGGGGGGAAAATCAATGGTATTTACATTTAGCCCTTATTTATGATTGCCTTTTGGCACCAGTGCGGTCTCTTTTAACATGGGACGCACTGGTGGCGCAAGGCCTTCATAAATAAGGCCCTGAGTTTTTTTGTTGTTGGTTTATGTCTTGCTTTTTGATAATGCTTGATATCAACATTTGCAAGATAGAGGATTTGTATTTTGTGAAATAGTGAGGGTTCAGTAGTGAAATTGAGTGCTTATACATAGGATCTTTGCTGTGTTTCTAAAATGTTATTCAAAAAACGATTTTGGGTGCAAATCAATGGTATTTTAATTTGGCCCTTATTTATTATTGCCTTGTGCAGCCGGTACATCACTTTAAACATGGGGAATAAGTGACGCTCTGGTGGCGCAAGGCCTTCATAAATAAGGCCCTGAGTTTGTTTGCTGTTGGTTTGTGTCTTGCTTTTTGATATTGCTTGATATGAACATTTGCAAGATAGAGGATTTGTATTTTGGGAAACAGTGAGGTTTCAAAAGTTATATTGAGTGGTTGTACATAGGTTCTGCGCAGTGTTTTTTAAATGTTATTCAAAAAACGATTTTGGGGGCACATCAATGGTATTTACATTTGGTCCTTATTTATGACTGTCTTGTGACACTGGTGCGTCTCTTTTAACATGGGACGCACTGGTGGCGCAAGGCCTTCATTAATAAGGCCCTGAGTTTGTTTGTTGTTGGTTTGTTTTTTGCTTTTTGATAATGCTTGATATCAACATTTGCAAGATAGAGGATTTGTATTTTGTGAAATAGTGAGGGTTCAGTAGTGAAATTGAGTGCTTATTCATAGGATCTTTGCTGTGTTTCCAAAATGTTATTCAAAAAACGATTTTGGGTGCAAATCAATGGTATTTTCATTTGGCCCTTATTTATTATTGCCTTGTGCTGCCGGTGCATCACTTTAAACATGGGAAATAGGTGACGCTCTGGTGGCGCAAGGCCTTCATAAATAAAGCCCTGAGTTTATTTGCTTTTGTTTTGTTTTTTGCTTTTTGATGATGCTTGCTATGAACATTTGCAAGATAGAGGATTTGTATTTTGGGAAACAGTGAGGTTTCAAAAGTGATATTGAGTGGTTGTACATAGGTTCTGCGCAGTGTTTCTTAAATGTAATTCAAAAAAACGTTTTTGGGGCAAATCGATGGTATTTACATTTGGCCCTTATTTATGATTGCCTTGTGGCACCGGTGCGTTTCTTTTAACATGGGACGCACTGGTGGCGCAAGGCCTTCATAAATAAGGCCCTGAGTTGCTGTGGTATAAACTTTAATATGTTGCAAATTAGTGTTTATATTGTTTTCTTTTTGTCATTACTTTGTTGTTTGCTAATAGTGGTCTTTAATGTGTTATTTTTTTCAGAACCACAGATTGAAATCAACATTTTAAAAGCAAGCAAAAATGCCATTAAGGCAAAGGAATAGAAAAAATACCATACGTAAAAGAACAAAATCATCAAAGGAATTAAAAGAATCCTCTACAACAAGTACTTCAAAAAACACCAGAAAAGCTCCTGGTAAGACAATTAAGTCTTTTCTTCACAATTTATGTAGATCAAAAAGTAATGTAAATGGTAATGTTAAGATCCAGAAGCAGAGAACAAATCTAAAAAGGAAGGAGAGGCCCTCAAAAAATGTCTCTATTGGAGCAGGATATAAGACTATGGATAGCAATAGAAGGTTAAATCAATTTAGGGACGTTCGTAGACGAATGTTTCGCAATAGGGTAGTTTTAAATTTGCTAAAAAATGAAAAGAAAGGTAAACAGAGAGCTGCTTTTTACAAGAAAAAGAAAAGTGTAGAGAAGATTGTTGATCAGGCTTTTGAAGTTAAGAAAAAATTATTTATTTTAGTAATCAATAGAATTAGGATACTTAATAAGGCAATTGATGTTTTCAAATCGAACAGTAGATGGAAAAGAATTATTAATCGGACTAATTTTTGTGAAGTATTTTCTGGAGAATGGATGCATAGTTCAAGTTCTGAGCCATTTTTTAATGAGGAGAGTTACTTTCAGGAAAATTATTTGGTGCATGCAGTTGACACCAGTGGTCGAGCATAGGTAAAAGATGGTTGTGTGATGGAAAAAGAGAAACTTGTGTCTAGAGATGCAGAAGAGGTGTAAAGTGATGAAGTTTTAGGGAGACGTACTAAGGGTCCAGTGTACACATGGAAGTGCAGTAGTATTTGTAGTGTGCGACAGGATTCAATCGATTTGCTTCGAAATTTCTTACGTACATATAGTTAGATCCTTGCAGAGTGAGAGAAAGCACAGGTTTGCATGGGCATTCACTGGCTTGTCTTTCTAGAAAAGTATGTCAGAGTGTTTTTCATCATTTTAGGATGTTAGCAGTGCATCATAATAAGGTGAGGAAATTAGTGAGAAGGTTGTATTATGCAAAAAGTCCAGCACTTAAGCTTAAACAGTTAAACAGTGCTCTTTTGCATGGACCTGAAGTGGATGTGAAGACTATTTGTGAAGAAATTGAGTTTTGTTATTTTGGGAACAAAGAGGACAGTGTAGAAATGGATATAGTAATGGATGGTAATGTGGAAGACAATGGACAGATTTCAAGTACAGAAAAGTTTGACGAGGAAATTACCAAGTTTAAGGTGAAATGAAGTGAAAGGCCTAATTTAACTTGTGTGTGTTGTTGACGGACTCATTATAAGATTCAGACTAGGTTAGTTGATTTATATGCAAAATGTGAATTGGAAAATAATAGTGAATGGAAGGATTTTGTAAGTTATTTGTTGGTGGAGAATTCTTTTGATTTGAGTTTTGATCAGCGTATTTGTAATTATTGTTTGAAAAAATTAAATAAAAATAGAATGCCTGCTAGAGCTGCTCATAATAATCTTCAGTTGATAGATATTCCTTCTGAATTGATGGATTTAAATACTTATGAATCCATTTTGATTCAATGTGTCCATCCTTTTCAAGCTATTGTTCGCATGGAGCCTAAGATAGGGAAATTACCTCCTACAGATTTACAAAGAGGATTAAAGGGAAGAGTTGTTTATTTGCCTCTAGATGGCAAGAAAAATAGTGATACAATTGGCGTAGAAAGAGTAGAAGAGGATCCTCTGGTTATTCTAGTTAATGGAGTTCCGACAAAGAGTAAGAAAATCTGGCAAGATTTAGTGGATGTTAGGAAAGTCAAAAAGGCAATATTGTATTTGGTCAAAAACAATGAGTACTACAAAGATGTAAGTGTTGGAGCAGAGGAAACAGCTACAGAAGAAGACAGTGATTGTTCAGTTGGCCAAATTGAAAAAGTTGGTTTGTCTAGAAGTGAAGAAATATATGAACATTATACTGTTCAACCTTTGCATTCCAAAGAAGTAATGGGGAATGCAATTGACTTGTTTCAAATGAAAACAGCAAAAGGAAGTCCCATTAGTGTATGGGAAGAAAGTTTGGAAGCTCGTTGTTTTCCACAGTTATTTCCAACAGGTCGTTTTGGACGATATGACGATCGACCAGTTCAAATTCCTGCAGCTGAATACCGGACTTTAAGATTATATGCTGAAGATCCAAGGTTTCGGCAATGCATTCCGTATTTGTTTCATCTACTGTATGAAAGTGATTTGTCTGGGCTTTCTTATGCAGTTAATCATATATTGAAAAGTGGAGCTCATCTGCAAAATGTTTCAGCAAGGGACTTTATGGAGAAAGTCAATCTGCAAGACAGTATTTTGGAATCTCAGCTAATCTATCTCATGGCATGTCAGCGTGGAACAAATGAGTATTGGTTCCGTCGTCATGGGGAACTGAAATGTATGCTAAGAAACTTAGGAACTCCTACATGGTTCCTCACTCTTAGCTGTGCTGAGTATGCATGGGACGACTTACTTCAATTTCTACGAGAGGCAAATGGAAACATACAAAATATAGAATTGAAAACACCTGGAGAACTGTGTTCTTTGGATCCAGTGAATGTTTGCAGATATTTTAATCATAGATTTGAAGCTATGATGTCTTTTATTACCAACAAAAAAAATCCTCCCCTTGGAGAGGTTTTGGATTTCTTTTGGAGGAAGGAATATCAAGCGAGAGGTGCTCCTCATATACATATGTTGTTATGGATTAAAGATGCACCCAAATTTGGATTAGATTCGGATGAAACAGTGATGAGTTTCATTGAATAGTATTTAACATGTGCTGTTCCAAAAACTACTGAAGAAAACAGTTTAAGGCAACAAGTTTTACGTTTTCAATCTCATCGTTGTGGAAAGTACTTGAGAACACTTGTTTGTATGAAGTTCTGCAAAACTACAGTTATAAGAGGAACATCACAGAAGATATCAATAATGGAAAATATGCTGTCATTGGGTATGAAGGATGTCTAGTGAAGCAGAGAAAAGGCCATTTGATTAATCATCGGAAATTGAGTTGCGAAGCTCCAGACAAAAGAGAATTTTACTATTTAGCTCTTTTGCAACTCTTTAAGCCATGGCATACAGAAGAGGAACTACTTGGAGATTTTCTCTGTTATGAAGACTATTTTAATGCAAACTAAGGATACCATAGAATGTCCTATTTTTCTAAATTATCTGCAAATGTTGAAAGAAGAAATAGAGCAAGAAACCACAATTGCTGAAGACATTGCTAGAGACAGTTCTCAAGACAGTCAGAGTTCTACTTCATTGAGTCAGGATCCACTAGGAGGACCAATTATCCAAAATGAAGCTGCAACTGCCATGGATGAGGTGGAAAGAGCTATGGAACAAGCTCAAGAGGATGGAGTTAACTTAGAAGATTTCGTAAAGCAACTAAACGTTGAGCAGAAAAAGATATATGATGAAGTCACAAAACTGATTGAAGATGGATTCAGACATGAGAAAAAAGAGTGCTCATGTACATCATTTGAGCCTGTCCGACTGTACGTAAGTGGAGAAGCGGGGACAGGAAAAAGTTTTCTGATTAAAGCCATTTCAACTTATTTGCAGAAAAGGACTGATTCACCGCTGTCTTGTGTTGTAACTGCTCCAACTGGTCTGGCAGCACATAACATTAAAGGGATTACTCTACATCGTTTACTGATGCTGCCAGTTGAGCATGATAATAAATTGCATTACAACAAGTTATCTGGAGATGCGTGTTCTGAAGTTTCAAGAGTCTTGAAGAAAATGAAACTTCTTATCATTGATGAAGTAAGCATGGTCTCAAATCTAATGCTTGCTTTTGTGCATTTGAGAATGCAAGAAATTCTTAGAACAGAGTATGATGTGTTATTTGGAGGAAAACACATTATTGTTTTTGGAGATCTATTGCAGTTGACTCCAGTAAAAGGACAACCAGTGTTTAAATTGCTCACGCATGAAGATACCAGGAAGTCCCTTGGAAGCATTGGAAACGTTAATATATGGTTACATTTTAAATATGCTGAACTGCTTCAAAATATGCGACAGGCAAAGGATGAAGATTATAAAAATATTCTACAAGATGTAAGAATTGGAAAGTAAGTGAGCTTGGGAAAGAAGCTTTACATGCTCGATTAATTTCAAATGTGTATCCAAATGAAAACATTCTGCCAGAGAATATTTTTTTAAAAATGACTGAGAAGAAATCTGGGATATGTTTGATGCCAACTCTGCAAGAATGTTCCATCTTCAACAACAAAATGTTAAAGTTAGAAAATGAAGAGATTGTGAAAAGGGAAACAATAGATAAAATAGAGCATATGGGTGCAACAATTGTTTTGTCAGAAAATTTGAAAACAAAATTGGATTCATTAGAGAAAAGTATTTCTAAAACAGCTGGTTTTGAAAAGACTCTGAATGTGTGTTTAAATTGGCGTATCATTTTGAGAAGGAATTTAAATGTTGAAGGCGGTCTGGTAAATGGAGAAATGGGTTATGTTGTTGATTTTGTGAATTATAGAAATAGAGATGGAACTGAATTTTTAAAAATAAAATTTGATGGTATTGAGCAAGTACAACAAATCAGTCGTTGTTCTGCTAGATTTTTACTTGTAAAAGACTTATATGTTCGCCGAAAACAGTTTCCTGTTTGTTTGGCATATGCAGTAACAATTCATAAATCTCAAGGTTTAAGTGTAGATAGTGCTTTGGTGAACATTGGAAGATCTGTGTTTAAAGAGGGTATGGCATATGTGGCATTATCCTGAGTCAGAACTTTATCAGGATTGTACTTGATTGAGTGTGATGAGACAAAGATTTGTGCAGATCTAGATTGTGTTAAAGAATACAATAGGTTAAGAAGAGAGTATGCTCCACATTTGCCTCAATATCCTCTGTTTGAAAAACGTGTGGTAGGCCGAAAAAGAAGAAATGAGAATAATTGCGGTGAGGTAGTAGCAAAAAGACAAAAAGTAGATGAAACTGTAATTCAAAACAGAAAGAAAAAGGATTGTGTTGAAAATGTTGTTGGATTTCAGTTTGAAAATAGTTCGGGTGTCAACTGCTATGCTAATGTAGTGGTTAATGTTGTTTTTTTTCTTCAAACTTTACAAGAACAGATTGTTGAAAATCGGGATCAAAGATTGTGTGGTTTATTGAATTCTGTGTTTGAGAAATGTAGCAGTGATAGAGCAAAAATAGAAAGTGTAACAGAAATTCGAAATATTTTAGATATGTGTTCTGGTCAAGATACATTTTCACAGAACATTCAGCAGGATTGTCAGGGATTTTTAATGTATATGTTTGGTATTTTGGAAGATGAAGGTGTAGATGTAGATAATCTTTTCAGCCTTTCTTATCAATGGCAGCATGACTGACACAATTGTAGTTCATCAAGTAATACTAGAATAGACACTGAAAGATTTATATATTTGACTTTACCAGACTGTAAATCAGTGTCATTT
Organism: Lissotriton vulgaris; assembly: GCF_964263255.1. Taxonomy (NCBI): domain Eukaryota; kingdom Metazoa; phylum Chordata; class Amphibia; order Caudata; family Salamandridae; genus Lissotriton; species Lissotriton vulgaris. The sequence continues at coordinate 809,624,581 of NC_141695.1, read as the reverse complement.
AAAAATCTAGTTAAAGCAGCAGATCATAATATGGTGTGTACCCAATGTAAGTGTCCAATGCTATCCACATTATTTATACAAAGTTATGGTCAGTATATCATTTTAGTTTTCCAATGATGTAGACCTGATGGAACTAAATTGACAACTTGTATCAAAAATTTTGTGGCTTCTCAGTTATCAATTTCAGGAAGAACCTTTACAACTGAAGATATTATTTATCATGACGGTCCTTCGACACCATCAGGACATTATACATTCTACTTAAAATGTAAAAAAGGTTGGAGTTACTGCAATGATTCTCATTTGACTTATAAACAACGTTTGCCTTATGACTTTAAAAATTCTTACCTAGTGTTTTTAAAACCAAAGTTTTAATAAAGGGAATTGGCCTTTGAAGACGGGAATAGTTAATAAAAGTTAGTTAGTTAGTTATTCTAATGTTTAAAATTATTTATCTCATATAGGTACTGTAAGTGGATCTCATAGTAAAAAATACTCATATATCTGACACGATTTGGCCGTAAGGAAAGTGTAAGGTATGATGTTCTTAGATCTTTTTTCATAGGAAGTCGATGAAATGGAAGTTATAGAGAACAGCAGACTTTTTTCCACCAAAAGGACCTTCACTATCTTCTATTTGGCCTCACGGAAAAGTAAGTGAATCAAAGATTAGTGTACATATATGAGTTGTAAGTTTTTATGTTTTTTTTTAAACACAATCTTTTAGATTGTGGTTTTTTTCCCCGCTGTTATATGATGAAGAGTTTGAACTCACTAATTTAAGTGAAATTCAATATATTCTGTGAAGAGCAAAAATAAACAATGTAACATATTGTAGAAGTTATTCTATAGTTTGCATTGTGTAATTTATATTGTATTCCCATTGTCTCACACTCATTTTCTTTTTTCCACCCTTATTTAGCTCTCTTTACTCATGTACACTGCCTTTTTTTAACTTTGTTTCATCGCTGTTCCTTTACTCCACTTCATTCACAACTCCTCAATCCAATTTGAACTGTCTGCATTTTCTCTCTCCCTTCCACCACTTTTCATCTTTCTCACATTCTCTCAGTACTACTGTTTTAGTTTTCTTCCCCTCTCTTTCTTTCTTTTGCTCCTTTACTCTTTTTCCTTTGTAATGTAATGTAATGTAAAAAAGACTTATATAGCGCAACTTACACCGGGCGGTTTCTTGGCGCTGTTCACTAATTCAACGGGAGGCATGTAGGGGAGAAAAAAGAAGATTATGTGTAGACGCTGCGGAAAAGGTGGGTTTTAAGGAGAGACCTAAAGTGAGGGTAAGAAGAGGAGAGTCTAAGTTCCAGCGGGAGAGAGTTCCAGAGTGAGGGGGCCAGGAAGGAGAATCTGAGACCTCCGTGTTTTTTGCGCTTAAACCTAGGTGTCTGGAGGAGCGCATGGTGAGAAGATCGGAGGTGTCTGGGGGGGACATAGGGGTGCAGAAGAGAGGAAATGAAGGAGGGACCGATGCCGGCCAAGGATTTGTGGGTCAAACAGCCTAGTTTGAACTTACAACGCTCCGATACAGGAAGCCAATGAAGGGCTTTGAGCAGAGGACGGACGTGATGATGTTTTGGTTGATGGTAAATCAGGCGGGCTGCCTGATTCTGTATTAGCTGAAGTCTTTTAATTTGATATTGTGGGATACCTGCATACAGGGCGTTGGCATAGTCGATCCGAGAGATGACTAATGCCAGCAACACCAGGGTGAGAGCTTCGGTAGTCAAAAAATGGGCTATTTTACGAATTTTCCTAAGCTGGAAAAAGCAAGAGGACACTGTGGCACTGACCTGATGTTTCATGGAGAGATCGTGTGAGATGTAGACCCCCAGGCTTTTTACCTTGTCAGCAGGACAAGGAGAGGGGCCAAGGGAAAGGGGCCAGAAGGTGGAATTCCAGGGGTTGGATGGGCCTCCGACAAGAACAAGCTCCGTCTTGTCGGGATTAAGTTTGAGATGGTGAGCGCCCATCCAATTGCTGATATGGCAGAGGGTAGACTGGAAGTCCTGAGCTGCTTCATCCGAGGAGTCGAGATTGAAAATGAGCTGAATGTCATCTGCATAATTAAATGCAGTGACATTCCTTCCCCGGAGGGAGCGGATCAGGGGGGTGAGGTACAGATTAAAAAGGAGTGGGGACAAGGACGACCCCTGCGGCACACCGCAGGTGAGCTTCTTCCTGTCCGCCGAGAATTGGGAGAGTCGGACAGATTGGTGGCGGTTCGTCAGGAAGGAGCGGACCCAATTAAGGGCCGTCCCTCTGATGCCCGCCTCTTTGACACGGTCGACCAGGATGGTGTGGTCGACCGTGTCAAAGGCCGCCGACAAATCCAAGAGAATCAAGGCTTGGCTAATGTTGGAATCAGCGCCTCTACGAAGTTCCTCCATTACAGAGAGGATGACCGCCTCTGTCGAGTGGGCGGGTCTAAACCCTGCTTGCTGAGAGTCTAGGAAGTTGGAGTCCTCAATAAAGGAGCTGAGGACGCTGGTTACATATGCCTCAAGTACTTTGCTTAGGTAAGGAAGCAGGGAAATGGGACGGAAGTTGCCCATAACCGTGGGGTCGACGTTGGGTTTCTTTAATATTTCTCAATCAGTGTACTGCAGTTCACTCAGTCCTTTCCTTTGTCTTTCTGTGTACTTACTCTCTCACTCCTTTTTCCTCCATCGTTCTATATTAACCTCATTCCCTTCATCCCTTCACTCTGTGACTTCCCTTCACTCACTCTCAGTCATCTTCTATTCCTCTTTCTTATTAATAGTTCCTCATTTAGACTCCTCTCCTTTTCACTCATTTTCCTTTTACTTTCTTATCTTTCCTGATTTCGTTTTGGTATCTCACATTCTTTTAGTATCTTACTTACCTTCAGTAATTTGTTCTCCTTCTATTTCTTTTTCCCTCTTTTTTGTCTTTCTATATTACTTTATTTCGGTTTTTGTATCCTTCACTCTTGCTTTATTTCTTAGTACACTTTTTTTTGATTTTTTACCTCTTGACCTGTTTCTTCTATTTTAAAATATATATTTTACTAAGTATAACTTGTTTTTTCTTTTGTCTTTCACAGATACAAGTAAGTTTTCATTAATTATATGGTAAGTGTGTCTACAAAATGTAGTTTGTCATCACCCTTTGCTTTAACCTCACTAATTTTCTCTCACCCTACCTCACCCCTGTTTCCTTACTCTGCTTCCCTCACTTATTCTTATCCTCCATGTTTACTTCTCTTTTCCTTACTTTCCTACCACATTCAACTTCTTTCAGTGCCCCTGCTTTACTTCCCTTACCTGTCATTCCCCATCCTTAACTCTCCTTCCTTTTACTTTCATCACCCATTCACATTCTCCCAGAACCTCTGCTTTAGTTTTCTTCCTCTTTCTTCTCTTCTTTTGCTCCCTTATTCATTTTCCTTTTCTCAGTTACTTCCTCTTATACCTTTTCTCTGTTTTACTATCTATTACACAGTCCCTCTGTGTTTCTCCCTCTAGCTCTCTTTCTCTTTACACCACTCTCTTTGTCCCCATTCGTCATGCTCACTCCTTCATTATTATTTTTTCTTTTTTTTTGGTGCGCTGACAGAACGCGCCCGGTACGCGCACCGGGGCGCTCACCGGTACGCGCACCGGGAGCGCTCCAGAGTGAAATATAAAAAAAAAATGAATATACTTTAAAAAAAATATATTATATCAATATACAATATAGGATTTATTTTTAGAAAAACATACCTTTCTCAGCTATAGACATTTGCGAAAAAATAACCTTAGAAATTCACTAAAAAATACTTAGGTATGAGGCCCTATAAAAAGTTAGGAATTAGCAGTTAAAAAACCTATGAAATTCACAGAAAAAACCATAGGTTTCACACCAGTTATAGTTAGGAATTAGCAGTTAAAAAACCTATGAAATTCACTTACAAAAACCATAGGTTTCACACCAGTTATAGTTACCTGGAAATTTTACTGACATAAAACCATTGAAATTCCCACGTTATAGTTAGTTGGACTCACTATAACTTGCGCGTGTAATGCACTGCTGATGACATCACATATTACATCTTTTCATTACGTCTTTGGTTCCTGTAGCGCCTGGGGCGCTGTGCTGATTTTCCTGGGTGGCCCTGAAAGAGAGAATCCCCTGTTGAGGGATTCCCCCGTGAGGGTAGTTGTTTGCAACGCTGGTGCCTACCCAGCTTATTTGCCGCTTTTGGGCTCCTTGATTTTCGCGGGTGCCTACCCCGCATACTTTCCGATTTCTGTACACTACACAGGTGCCACCCCGCTTATTTCATTCTATTGCGGGTGCCTACCCCGCTTCCATGTTTCGCACTACCGTGGGAGCCTACACCACATTGCCCAGAGCTGAGGAGCCGAGACCGGAAGTCAGGCAGCCTTCCTCGAGACAGAGGCAGGCCTGACCCAGAAACAGGAAGAGGAGCGCAGCCGGAGCTCCCCCGGAAAAGGAGAAGCTCTCGAGTGCGGCCGCCAGTGAGGCTCCGTAGAGGAGAGCCCCGGGCGTAACTTCTCCAGCGGCCGCAAGACCAGAGCTCCCTGGCGTGGAGGAGCACCCCGCAGTGACAGCCGCCCAACAAGGAGGGAGAGTAGAAACGTTGTCTCTGGAGAGCCGGTGAGTGGGGCCCGGTGTTCATTGTTGTAGAGGGGAGGCGTCTGGGCACATTGCCGGTAACCAGCCCCCCCCCCCCCCAGTGTGCTCTCTCCGTGCGGAGGCATTTCCTCAGAGTCCACGAGGGACTCCAACTAAGCTGGGCATTTCCTTTGTTCTCTTGAGTCCCCCGAGCGGGACTCCAACGTGTGGGGCATTTTGTATTTAGAGCCCAAAAGGCTCCACGGGGCATTTGTTTTGAGCCTGAAAGGCTCCACCTGCACGAGGGCATATTTGTTTTAGAGCCCCCGAGGCTGCCGGCCATTAGGTATTGAGAGCCCACGAGGCTCCAACAATTCCGGGCATTTCTGGTGGTAGAGCGGCACTGGCTGACAGCGGGCCGCTCCCCCAGTGGTGGCAGCATTGTTCTTTCAAGCCCACGAGGCTCCAAGGGGCCATCTTTGTTCAGAGCCCACGAGGCTCCTGGGGGCACAGTTGTTTCGGCCACAGAGCCTGCAAGGCTCACACGTGGTTTTGGCCCTATTGTTTCCTCTGAGCCCCAGAAGGTAGCCAGGAGGCTCAGTTCCTACAGCTGCCCAGCACTTCGTGGGCAGCTGCTTTGTTTAGGCCTGATCTTTTGCGCAATCTTCTTTGGCTGCCTGCGCAGCCTGCCCTGACATTTTGGACACAGGGCGTCTCAGCCCCTGAGAGGCCAGGTTGGCCTGGGGACAGTTTACATGTCTTGCCTCGTGTGATGTTTGCACAAATGTGATTACCTGCCTACTGTGATATCTGCATAATATGCAAATGCCTTATTGCCTATACTTCTAAATGTATTTGTATGCTTAGGAGGTTGTTTTCCCTAATATAGGTTCTGCTAGTGAGTTCATGGTTCCCTGCGTGATATTTGCCTAAGGTGTTTAGGATTGCATAGGGGGTATTTACCTTTTACCAGTGGTTACTGGTTGTGTGCTACTTTTGCTATTGGGTGCTACAGTTATTATATGTGCTATGTGCTAAGCGTTATTCCTACAAAGTGCTAATTCTACCAAGTGCTAGTTCTAAAAGTGCTTATTCCTGACAGTGGTCACTGTGGCCCTGTCCCGTGTATATAATCCACTGTAAATTCTGCCCGTGCCTATGGCACATTGTAAAGTGTGTGTTTATTATCTAATGTGTTTGGTATATTAAAAAGGCTATTTTTATATATAACCTTGTGTGGAGTTTCTTTTGTGGTGGGCCTTGGGTGTTGTTGCTGGGTGCGCGCGCAAACGCTTTACATCTTGCCTCCGGGATAAGCCTGACTGCTTGTGCCAAGCTACCAAGGGGGTGAGCAGGGCTTATTTTGGCGGGTGACTTCCTTGCCCTGACCTAAAATGGTGGTTTCTGACTGGCTTTGGCACAAGCCTTAGCCAACCGGAAATCACCATTTCTAACAGTAGTGCTTATATCAGTCTACGACCCCCTCACTATAGTTTCCGGTTGGCGGTAGCAGCGGATAAAAAACCTGATTCAAGCTTGATACTTCTCAAAGGTTTCCTCTTTGAATTACTACCCAGTTGTGCGTTATAGTATTGTATTGTACTTCTCTATTACTGTTTCGATATGGCTGTGGTTGATATCCCGGCACACAGTTGTGTAGCTGTGTGTAATAATTTGCAAGAATACCTAATTTCTCTAGAGGGACAGGCGGTGGTTTTTGTAGTCTCCCGCGTACCCGTTTGAGTTGTATTACTCATGGGTCACATTTCCAGCAGTGGATGCTAATACTGGTGTTTTTCACACATACACCCCCGCTGATGCTCCTGCAGTGTATGTTCCATATCGGACAATAGAAATTCCGATTTCTGTTTGGCAGCCCTCCCACACATTTTTACAGCTGTCAGACAAGGACCGTTGTCTATTCCAGGTGCTACTTGGCCTGTGTTGGGTGCTTACACCCCGCATCCTCAGGCGGGTACTATGACAGCCCAGCAACTGCGACCCCTTTATGCTAATTCGGTAGCAGTTATTAGGGGTCTGGTTCACTACATTACACGCAACCTCCCGGGTGGGGCCCTAGGTGGTGCGGCGCATCCAGTTGGCGGTGGCGGACTCAAACTTAGTCCCGTCATGGTTAATGCGTTCATGGGCAAGCGCCCCCAGGATAAGGAAGAAATGCCTTTTTGGCTTGCCGAGAAATTTGACCAACTCAAAGCAGTGTTCCCAAATACTAGTCCTGTTGAGAAACACAGGATTCTCACCGTGAGTTTGCAGAAAGACTTAGTGCCTGACGTAACTGGGTGTACAACTTGGGGGGTGATTTTTGCGGCAGTGTATACTAGGTGCTTTGGCACCCCGTCAATGACTGTTTTGTCCACTGTGATCAAGAGTGTTCAGGATGAGCACGGACCAGAGGCGGCAGTGGAGTTGGGAATGCAACTCGTGGGAGCGTTTGATATGGTACGCGATCTCGTCCTTGCTAATTTCAAGGGTGATGCAGTAAGTTTCCAAGTCTCTAATGCTCTGCGCAAGGTCCCTGACGCCGACAAACCCCGTCAGTTGGCGATAATTATTACGGAGGCTTGTAAGACCGTAGCCCGTAATAGTTTAGGTGTTAAGCCTTTCGCGAAAAAGGAAAAGCAACAGCAAACTCAACAAGGGTCGCCTGATAAGGATGACCGCCCGAAGGTTCCGAAACAAAATTGGAATAAGAACAAAAAACAGGGAAAGCAGCAGCAGCAAAAAAAGGGTTCCCGGCCCGTTTCACCTACACCTGCCCCTGTTGAGCGTAAATATGATTTGCGCGACAGCAGTACTATAAAGTCGCCTGATAGGTTTCGGGTTCCTGAACAATATTCTCCTCGCTCTTTGCAGGAAACATCGGTAACAGCCACCGGGGGAGGAGGCGGCGGCAGAGGTCAAGGTGCCCAACAGAGTTGTGAACAGCCTCGTAAGGCTGACGGAAAAGGCAAGCAGGACAAGTCACCACGTCAAAGACTCCAGTTTCAAAAGAAGAAAGTTGCTGCTGTAACAGAGAGATATGCCACAGATAGTGAGAACGCAGCTTCTGATTCTGACATGGGCTCTTACCCTGCTGGACAGTGCAGCAGAGATTACCATCGTTCGAGAGGCGCTGCGTCCACTACTGAAGGTGACAGCAACTGACACCTTTGTTGTAGTGGAAACAGCTGACACTAGAGTGGCTCCCCCTGAAAGACTTTATGAAATTGTCCTTGTAATTGAATGTGACATAGAACATACCATTAAAGGGTTTTTGGGGAGAATCTACCGACTACTTATGATATTTTGTTGGCGGAGGTCGATTGGCCCCCACCTTTTGTCTTAGCCGCTCCACAAGGGGAGGAGGTGATTCTCCCCGCTTTCGTGCACACTGTGCCGAAGGAGCAGGCACTGCAGTTTGCAGAAGATTGGGCTAAGGGGCTTGCGCCGGCGTTGTATCGTACTCACTGTGAATGGGACAAATCTTCTCCTCGACATCAGATCCCTTTTCGGTCCATGCCACAGCCACAACCCCAATACCCCATACGGCTTATGCAGAGTACACAGTGTTGTTATTGGGCTACGAGCTCAACAATGAAGGTAGAGGATTGGATCCTCACTTCTTGGAGAAATGCGTACTTCTGCCCGCTCCCACAACGCTGAAAAAGCTACAATCCTTACTGGGCTTTTTGAATTTCGGATGTACATACATTCCGGAATATGCCCAGCGTATCAAATCACTCTATGCATTGATACAGCCTACTTTTTCCAAATCGTGCTGGCTGCCAGAACATTCAGCCATCTTGCAGTCTTTGCAGGCTGACCTACTTGAATCTAAGGGGCAGATGTATCAACATCCGTCTTTGCGATTCTCAAATAGCGTTTTTTTGACAATCCCTATTTGAGAATTGCAAAATGGGATGTATGTAAAAAAATCGCAATTTTTTAGTGATTTCTTAGTTTTCCTTAATTGCGATTCACAAATTGCAAAATCGCAATTATGGAATACTTTCCCATTCATTTCTATGGGCCAGGAGGCCCATAGGAATGAATGGGAAGTTATTCTCAATTTGCGATTCGCAATTTGAGAATCGCAAATTGAGAATAATTATAAGGGTGCAAGGGTGTCATAAGGACACCCTGATGCACCCCTAAAATTTACATGTGTGCGCATATGGAGCACATACATGCCTTAAGGGCATGTATGTGTGCCGCATGTCACCTTCACAAATGGCAAAAAGTGCATTTGTGAAAGAAATCGCAAATTACCACCAACTTCAAGTTGGTGGTAATTTGCGATTTCTTAATTAGAAATTGCACAACTTGGGTGCTTCATACATAGCATTTAAGGAATCGCAATTTGCGATTCATTAAATGCGGATGCAAAATTAAGGAATCGCAAATTTTGCGATGCGATTTCAATCATACATCGCATTTTCCGTTTTTTTTGTCGCAAACGCTGCTTTTTTGCGAATCACAGCGTTTGCGACTAAAAAAACGGATGATACATATGCCCCTAAGTTCTTGTTGACTCGTGATAACCACACCAACCTGGAAATAAGAATCATACCAGGGGCGGTGCAGGGGTCGAAAAATGTACTCGCCCGCTCGCAAATACGAGTGAATTTTGTGAAGGTCGAGTCAGTTTCAAGGCCTACTTGACCGGCCTGGCGAGTGCTATCTGGCAGTGGTGCAGTAGCATGTGAAGGCTCTAGGGGGCAGCATGATACGAGTGCAGGTGGTGCGGTGCGAGGTGAAAGGCTTTAGGGGGCAGCATGCACGCACCACCTAACTTAGGGGTGGTGGTGTTGTGGTGCGCTGCCTATTCTTTGGGTGCCAGGGCCGTCAATCTTGTAGCGCGCGAAAGTGCTACCAATGACGGCCCTGGTCTGCCCCCGCGCTGTGCTGCTTAAAGTGTAGCAGTGACGTGGCACGCCACCAAGCGCTCTCCTCGGTGGAGTCGGGACTCGGGACAGAGTGCAGGGCGATTTGGCCTGCAGAGGTGAGTCAGTTTCGACAACTTGCGTTTACATTTCGTCAAACGAGGCTGAGCTGAGCTGACTGATCCGATCCGCTGAGTGGAGTATCCACACTGTGCATGTGTCACCCTTTCCCCGGCCTAGCTCCGGCTCCCTCCCTCCACCCCCATGACGATGGCTGATTTCATGTGTGCAATGATGTGTTCAGAGCTACCGCCACGCTTTGTGTACTTGTCAGTCACCCTTGCTCCGGCTCCCTCCCTCCACCCCCATGACGATGGCTGATTTCATGTGTGCAATGATGTGTTCAGAGCTACCGCCATGCTTTGTGTACTTGTCAGTCACCCTTGCTCCGGCTCCCACCCTCCACCCCACAACAGTGTCTGATTTATATGGGCAATCACCAGAGCTACCGCTGTTGTGTTTTTAAATAGCAGTCAGAAGAGATTCGGTGCTGAAAGAACCTCGGCGCTGCCAATTAAATTAGTCAGGAATAAATTAGAGGAACATTATAACAGCAATCACTAAGGGAGCGGCGCAGAGAGTGGTATTATCCTGCCTGTTTAACTCATTGTGGAGACGGCATCTTTATTCCTTAATTAGAGCATTTGTTATCGTTCTGCCTCTGCGTCCACTTTTGTAGCAGCTTGCCTTTTCCTGCCACGTTATGTTCCGAGTGTATTTTATTGGTCCTTGAGCATAATGAGGTATTTCATGTGAAGAATTTTTAATGGGTTGTGAGTTTTGAACATTGGTAGGACTCCCCATTGTAGAACCTGGATGAGCCTAGCAGCTCAAACAAGTGAGATTTATCCACTCTCGGACAAATGCAGCTCTTAAGGCTTCATAAAAATTTTTGTAAGTAAAATTGCTCTAAATGATTAAATCTCCGGCGCCTGCTTCCTCCTGCACAGTTGGATGTCAGAGTTACCTGGTAGCAAGGCTAGCTGGTACGATTCCACACACCGATGGTCTCTGAATGTCTACCTGCAGTACCTGAAAAACTCCATCAAAAAGTGAAGTCTGAGAATATAACGTGATGTCAGTGAAAAAATCAGCACAGATTTGAAGTTAGACACTTGACAGCTCTGAACGTCCATGCAAAAACAGCAGCACCATTTTCATGTCGGCTTAGAGTACAGAAAAGCAATGGCAAGCATGCTAAAACAATACATTTCAGGTGTTTTTGAACACAGAGCTATTAATGAATCTGGTATTTTAAATGTCCTTGAAAGTACTATGCTTTTGTGAAGGTCGACCACCTCCGCCTCCGCAGTGTCTTAATATTCAGGAAGGAGTAGGGGAATGACCCCCAAATGTGTCCAGGAATTTGTTTATTAAATAACATTTGAATATAACACTCACTTAATCCGTTAATAGTCCTGTCAAGCAGACAGCATTGCTGTGGGGTACTAAGATGTGTGTGCATGTGGTGAAGTCTGTGAGTGAGTCCAATACGCAGACTTTTATTTTAAGCACAGTCTACCACACGTCCATTAAACACTAGAGGTTCGTAACCCCCTCATTTCCTTTCACTTGATTTCACTTGTTTTTTATACTTGTCGTCCGTGTTTTTTCTGCCTTCAAACTATCTTTCTATTCTGCCAACTTTTCCCCTTCCTGCCCCCTCATTTCCTTTCACTAGATTGCACTTGTTTTTTATACTTGTCGTCCGTGTTTTCTCTTTGTCACCGTCTAACTATCTTTCTATTCTACCAACTTTTACCCTTCCTGCCTTTGTTCTGGGTCATGATCTGATGACCAAAAAAGAAGTCCCTGTCGCTAAAATGAAGTGCTGGTACTCTCTACCTACCACCCCTGGCACAGCCTATCTTACTGTTATTACCACACCCGAAAATCTTTTCTGTCCTGCACATTGTCTTATACATGGGTATGAGATACATATACATCTTATACAACGTTTTCCTGGGTTGTTGGCGCTGCAAATGTTTTGAAAAAATTCCATTATGCGATCAATTTGTGGGTTGAGTGCATTGCTGTTAGGTCGAGTAGAAAAGTCTACTCACTTGACCTGCAGGTCAAGTAAGATTTTTTAGATTTGTCGAGCCCTGCGGTGGGTTTCAAGTACTTTACTTTTAATGAGGAAGACACAGTCCCTATTGCTTACAAGTCACACCTGTACACTTCGGCCGAGTTGCGGTTTTCCACTGTGGAAAAAGTTTTGACAGCAGTGCAATTGGCGATTCTTAAGGAACGTGCACTGTCGCAGGGAAAACACATTGTGGTTGTTACTCCGTATCCTGCCTTGGAGGCAGTGACGAAGGCCAGTGTACCAAATTCCAAGGCTTTGCACCCTCAGTGGATACAATGGGCTACATCCTTGACATCCCCGGATGTAACATTCATTTTCGATTCCTCTTTGCAGACTCAAGAGTTTTTGCAGTATGAGTTTGTTCATCCTGCCTCTGACCATGCTCCCACTTGAGGATTTTCGTTGTATTATTTACACTGATGGAAGTGCTCAAGCTGCTACGGGTTCTAGACATGTGTATTCCGCGGCCTGTGCACTTGTGGTTGGTATGATGGTGGATGGTGAATTAAAGTCCGATGTCGTGCATACACAGACATTAGGGCACTATACCGCCCAGTTGGCAGAACTACGTGCTTTGATGCTTGCATTGGAGTACGCGGATCCCAGTGTGACTACTCTTATTGTGAGTGATTCTTACTACTGTGTACCGTCTTTCAATGACAATCTACCCTTTTGGACTCAAAATGATTATTGTGACTCCAAAGGTCGCACAATAAAACATAAAATGATCTGGGTTCTTGTGGCGGAGCTAAAAGACCGACTCCCACTCGTTTTTGTAATTCATACTCTGGGTCATCAGCGCGTTAAAGTTCACGCTGTTGGCAACTGTCTTGCGGACGAGGCTGCGAAGACAGCAGTATTAACATTTGCAGTGGCAGCGGTTACACGTTCCAAAAGTAAGATTGATGATGACATCATTCCAGCTATTGCCGCAACTGAGAAGGGAGGTAATTATACTAATGGTTTCCCTTCGAAGTACTCTTATCACTTAAGTCCCGATAAAGTTCCTTATTTGAGTATTAAAGACGTTGGTGACAGACTGATTCCCAACGCGGACAGCCGACAGGCTTTGATTACAGCAGCCCACGCCGGGATGGCTTTGGCGCATGCCGGCGTGTAAGCTACTGTATCTCTCCTCCAGCAATGGTATTGGTGGCGGGGTTTGTACAAACAGACATGTGATTTTGTCCTTCAATGCGGCATTTGTCAGCAAATTAAACCTTCTTCTGCTGCACGCCCGCCCCAAACTCAGTTGTACATATGTAATAAGCCACTTGCGTTTGTTTATTTGGATCACTGCGGTCCTTTCTCCTATGATACTGCGTATAAGTACATCTTAGTTGCAGTTGACTCTTGCACGTGCTTTGTCTGGGTGTGGCCTCAAAGGAGCGCTGATGCTAGAACTGTCGTAAGGGATTTGCGTATCTTTGTGGGAATTTTTGCGTGTGGCATCTTCCAGTCGGACCAGGGTCCAGCATTCGCCTCTAAGGCGTACAAGAATGACTTTGGCTTTATTGGGGGTCCAAGTCAAATTTTCGTCTCCATACAGGCTTGAGGACAACAGTGTTGTGGAGCGAATGAACCGAGATTTAAAGCAAACCTTGACAGCGAAGGTTTCAGGTGCTGGCAGAGACTGGCTTACCCATCTGAATAGCGTACAACGTGCACTTAATAATGTCCCTAGAAGGTCTCTGGGTGGGCGGACCCCATACGAAATGCTCTTTGGCATCAAGATGTTTGTTCTGGACCTTGACGGTCTAGACATGGTGGTGGGAGTCGCATCCTTTGACATAGACGAACATTGTAATGTTTTACAGAACCCACAAAAGACCAGAGACAGTCTTGCAAAGGAACATTTGGCCTCCACGTCTGAAGCTGCGTTGCAGAATCCGGTAGTCGGCTGGCTACCCCAGGTTGGAGAACTGGTCCGAGAGAAGATCGACTACAAGAAATATTTTGGTCCTTTCCAATCGAGCTCCAGTTGCAGTGCTTGGTGTGCAGGGTACAAGAACAGTAATTTTACCTCCTCTTCCTGGGCGAAAGGGGAACAGGTACATTTCAATTGACCATGTCAAACCATACAGGGTGGCCGATACTCTATAGTATGACGCCTGCAGTTTCGTGTCCAGCAATAGTGCGACACTGTTGTGGCCCTGGATCCTGCCATCGGGCCTGACATTGCCATTGAAATGAGTCCACTTACGAATCCTTTCTTGAATCAACCTGCTGGTGATCCTTTTAATGACACTGAATATACTTACCAAACTGATTTGTCTATGCCTGATTTGGAGACCCGTGTGGCTAATCAATCCCGTTTTTCATTTGACACTGGCTCATCCACATCAAAGACCCCTTCAAAAGTTTCGATTTTTGCTACCTGGTTTAAAAAACATTTTTTGATCCCACCTTGGATTTATATTTGGCTGGTGCTGATTGCCATTTTTTGTTCACGTCCATAGGATTTGTGGTATATTTTTTTCGTTTTATCAATGGACACTATGTTGAAGAAAGAACATTAATTCGAGTGATTGATGGAGCTTTCGTTCCCCACTCCTCTTCGCACATCATGAAGAGGGACCAGACTTTTGTTAATATAACTGCTTGGCCCGTTTTTTTTTTTTTAATTTCTTTATTAGCAGGAGATGGGATTGTATGGGATGCTGTAAAGTTCCAGATTCATGGTCCCACAAATGTTATTAATGTTCCCAATGTACTGCGTGTTTCTATGGGGGATGTGGTTAAACAAAATATTCTCTCTGATGATTGGGATGTTAAAGATGCAGAAGCTTTATGTACTGATTTGAAATATTATGCTGCCTTCGATGCTGAAGATTTATATTTAGAGTCTGCGAATTATGGTGATTTGTACTGTTACCAACATTTTGGCAATAACTTTATGCATAAGACTAGCTCATTTAGGAGTATGGTTAATTTCACACAGTGGAAACATTGTCCCGCGCCAGTGGAAGGCAGCTCGAAAACATTTTTTAAAGTTTTCCTATTTTAATGATTTTGATCAATCCAACCCTAATGCATTTTATTTTAAATTGACTGGAGAGTCATTTTCCAAGGTTAGACTTACCCACACCAAATTACTTATTCGAAGTCCTTTATTGACCATTTGGCTTTTGGGGGCTATGAACTGTGGATTCTAAAAGTTGGCAAGTGCAAGGCACTGAGGCTTTGCATCGTGCATGTCTCATCCCAAACCATATGTCCTTTCTGAATGACACTATTTCACAAACCACCTTCTTTGGATTGGCTACTTCTAAAAAATTAAATGCTCCTTCATTTCCTGATTTGGGTGATTTTCCCCATTGGAACAATTATACCAGTACTTCCCTGAGTGAAATACAGGCACTGTTTAGCAATTCCTCTTTTAATGTTTCCAGCATTAATCCTAAAGGCTGGTTGCTATGGCAAAAGAGCGCAGATTCCTGCCAGCAACGTTTTCGGGGTCTGACCCCTGGCTATACAGAGGTTAGAGTTGATCCCTGTTTTCAAACTCACCACTCAGTCACCACCTATTCTGTAGGCAAATTGTGCCAGAGTTGGTTCAGACATTCATCCTTAGCGTCTGTTAAGTCACATTTGTCCAAACTCACTTACACTGTCGATTTTAATGATTTTGTGAAAGGCCCTGCGGGTGGTAGATCGAAAAGATGGATATATGCTGCTTACAATGAGGTTTGGAAACTGTCTCAAATTGAAGCTGCTTCTAGGCTTAGAGCTATTGATCAGGCCAATTTAGAAAAAGTGCTTGCCATTGTAGATAATAGCATTAGCACCCTCTCTTCCCGAATTTACACTCTAGACAATATTGTGTCATCTGTGGTTGATATTGTACAAGAAGATGTTGCAGTGTTGTATCATGGGCAAAATCAATTGCGTTCTGTTATGCAGTTTGCTTGACTTTGCAAACGTTAAAGAATTGTTACGTTCCAAGGGATTACATGAACACAAGCTTGTTATTTCTGCCTTTTAATCTAACTATGAAACAGCAATTTATGTCAATGAAAGATGCCACGTTTTCCCTGTTGCATATTGAAAAATCTGAAAGAGACACGTTAGTGATAGATTCCTTACCTTAGAATATCCCCAGGCGTCAGACTGGATACGGAAATTTTTGCGTAGCAGTACCCTTGGGCGTCGTCTGCGGCTCCGCGTCCATCGTCGACGTCGTGGGCGCCGTAATGACGCCGTCGGAGTACTTAGACGCCGCCTCCGCGTGCTGACGCCAGTTCTTCTTTTTTCCGCGCCAGCTAGCGCAGATCTGGAAAAAGTTGTAACCAAGTCACTTTTTGACTAACTTTTTGAGATCCTTTTTGATCCATTTTTCGAAGTCTATCGACTCCGAAGGTGCCGATAGGGATGCCTGGGTTCAAGCCCTGCGCCGACTGCAACTGACTGTAGGTTACCGACCCCCATCGCCGGTGCCTGCACTGTTTGGGCCTGGACCACGACGACAACTCCTGCTCCGACTGCCGGGCCCTGACGTCTAAGGCTAGACAGGAGCGGTCCCGTAAGCGACTCGAGCTTCGGCAGTCTGCCCCGCGTCGCTCTTGGTCCTGGTCCGAAAGGAGGTCGAGGGACCGGTCGCGGGGCCGGAGCCCCCACAGTTCCGGGAGTCGTCATCGGTCTTCGGGCTGGAAGTCCTCAGGTAAGAGGCACAAGAAGCCGAAGAGGCACCATCGCTCTTCTGACTCCCCCCGACGCTCGCGCGACGCAGCTGGGGGTTCGGGCGACACCGCCTATGTGGCTCCGCTGGAGCCACAGGTGTCGCAGCCTGCCCCACACCCGCCAGTCACTGGGCAGGACGCGACACCGGGGGAGATTGCTGACTTCCTCATGGCCATGAGGTCGCTCGCTCCTCCGTCGGGTTCCGCGGCGCCTTCGGGCCAAGCGGTACTGACTGAGTCCCCACGCGGGCCGGGTGCTTCAGCACCGGTGCCGTCGGCGACTTTGATCCGGACGACGCAGGGCCCCACTGGGTCCGGTTCCAGAACCGGGTCGTCGCCGGTCGACTTAACGACCTCACCGCCCCTGGCGCCGTCCCTGGACGACGTCATCCCTGGTCCTGTCCTCGTTTCGGGTCCGGAGCCGCTCTCGATGCCGCTGGGAGATTTTTATTTCATTGACCCGGCCCCATCTTTAGAGCCTGAGTATCAGGCTGTGGGTGATGAGGAGGATTGGGAGGGGTCTGAGGACCCTCTGGCACGTGTCAGTCTTCTGTGGACTGGACAGGAGAGCTTGGGGAGGCCAGTGGGCTGGACACTTTGCCCGACACTGGCTTTGTCTCCCCTCCTAGCGTGGCTACGGAGGAGGGGGCTGCTTATAGCGCGGTGCTGATGAGGGTGGCCAAGGCCCTGGGCCTTGAGCTCCCCGTTGCGGCCGTGAGGACTAACCTCCTCACTGAGGTCCTTAAACCGCAGTGAAGCTCGGCCGAGCCTCTGCTGCCGTTTAATGAGGCCTTGTCAGACGTTCTTTTGGGCACTTGGTCCAGGCCCGCCACAGGACAGCCTGTGGATAGGAACGTGGCCAGACGCCACCACCCGGCTCCGGGTGACCCTTGCTTTCTGTCTACCCATCCCACCCCTGAGAGCCTGGTTATCCAGGCCTCCAATTCCCAGACCGCTTTCCCGTCAGCTCCCCCCGACCGGGAATCTAAGAGGTACGAGAATTACGGGAAGAAGATATTCTCCTCCCTAAGTTTGGGATTGCGGTCAGTTAATATCGCGTGCCTCTTGGGCCGCTACACCCACTCTCTGTGGGACACGGTTGCGGACGTGCTGCCGCACTGCCCGTTTGAGGTATGGGCTAGACTCGGCCAGGCCCTGGTGGAGGGCTGGGATGCAGCGCCTGTATTCCATCCGGTGTGGGCTGGACACTACCGTCTCTCTGGGCAGAGCAATGTCAACGACGGTGGCGATTCGTCGTCATGCCTGGTTGAGGTCCGCCAATTTCTCGGCCGATGTCCAAAACACCTGTGGGACTGTTTTTTCATAAGCAATTTTTTCATTTCAGCAGTACCCATGCATCTGGAATCACAACATTAGAGGTCACTTTTCATCAAAATATCGGAGGACCTTTGTTATAATAGGTATGTAGTAAATCCATGGGACATAACATCTTAGAGTCCCTCGCTCATGAAATATATGATCTAAAGATACAATTTTGTATCTCTCTTATATCCACAGGCATTCGGACCCTAATTCATAGATTTCAAGTACCTAATTACAGGCCTTTCAGATATATCCAGCCATTTCACGTCTTCGTCTAACCACGTACAGGGAGTACACCTTTACGATCAGAATAAAACTTCACGGCGCATCCGCCAATTAGGTAAAGATTTGTCATACCAATAAGAGAGATATCCCTGGTATTGTCAACAACACTGAGGGCCTATGTTCCACTCCTAATGCGGTAAAGTTACCACACTCTTTCCTTTTTTCTTTTTTGTTATGTGACAGCAGGTTACCACCTTTGTTGGACTTGAACTGTCGCAGAGCACCTTAAATCACAGGTGTTACTATCTATAAGACAGCATAAACCAGTGATTGCTCTACAGAAATTCTGCCAGAGCCTGAGTCAGGTGAGCCATATTTCCATCCTCATTGTGCAAATCAGAGTTCTATACATAACTCTTCGCAGGCATCAGATTATTTAAAAACATCAATAACAGACCAAGAATTAACTTCACTGCTACTATAACAAAGGCTGTCTATCGACCATTAGCCCCAATAGCAGGTCAAACATCTACAGAAGTCTCTGTTTCCAATAGTTTTTTATAAATTACTGGGAAGACCATCTTCCACTATTTAGACAAAAGACAGGAGAGTGTGCCATTCAAATACCTTTATCCTCTGTGTCTGGAGACCTGCTATTTTAATATTTTTATATTTGTTCTATCCTGAACTCTTGGCATTCTTCATCTTTGTTTAATTTTCCTCTTTCTTTTTACGCTTACTTTTAACCTGTAAACATAGCTTTTTGCAGGTACACAGAAATGGTTTTGATGTATCTTCTAAAACAATGTTCATGTTGTTCCCAGACAGAAATATTTGCTGAAATGTCAAAAAAGTAATTTGGAATATGTATCTTATAATGTTTATCTTCTTTGTAGATTGTTTTAAAAGCTTCTACATGATAATTTCCTGACGAAGACACTTGTTGTCGAAACGCGTAGAGAAGAATTCGTCATTACCTCATTTGTATTATTTTTTATTGTTTCCTATATAAAATTGTTGTCAATGCAATGTATTTTTATTATGTATAAATTTTCGATTGTAAAACTTTTATTCATTTGTACATGATAATTATTAAAATCCGAAAAAATTGTTTTTAACAACAAGATACCATCTTGCAGTTTTATGTTATTTCAGTAGTCTGGGTTTCAACACATTGTATATCTAGGTTGCGTGCCTGGGTGTGTTATTTTTAATGGGCAAAATACACTTATGGACATGCCGTTCGATGGCCGTCGCCTCTTTGGTGACAAGACAGACCATGCGCTTGAGCACTTTAAGGACTCCAGGGCTATGGCCAAGTCCTTGGGCCTCTCGGCCCCGCGCCAGCAAATGGGTGCCTTTCGCTCCTTTTGTGGCCAAGGAAGGGGCGCCCCCACACGTGCCGCCAGCCACGCACTGCAGTCTAATATCCAACGCGGTGGGGAACATGGAAACCGCCGTGGTGGTGGTCGGGGTCCACGGCGAGGCCAGTCCACATCCACAGGACTTGGAAATGCCGGATGTGAATTCCTATTGTGATTTTTTAAGACAGTACAAATTGGCACGTTTTGTAATTACTGATGGGTTGGCTGTGGCTGAATTTTTAAGACGACAAGGTTTATTTCTATGATTTTGAGGTACCCTGCGTAGGATTAGGCAAAGCGGTATGGGATCGCGAGCATGTTTTTACCATAATTTACCACATTTAGATGGCACCCGACGCAATGAAGATTATCTGAAGAAGTACCATTGGCGATAGTCCTATGTTTATTTCTCACCTCCTCGTTGGGTTTAACATTGCGTGTATTGAGGGCGGCGTATGGCGGAGATCGGTAGCGTCTGACACTGAGTAGCGGTTTCTCTTTCAACGAGTAACTTTCGTGAAAACAGGTACAGAAAGCGTCGTGTGTTGTTCTATATAGTGGTGATAACGATGTATTACGGGTGTATGAGATAATGACACAAATCTCTCTGGTGTATTTTCAGATGAGATTCAGTGCAAGAGAACGAGGTATGTACACAATTCAGCTGTGTTCCGGTGGCAACATAGCAGTGAAGGAGACGTTAACTAAGCGCATGTAATTTGTTTTTGCAGTGGCATAATTTCGGGAATCAGAGACAGGTATGTCTTATTATTGTGCATTTGGCAGTGAATAGTCATAACGAGATGTTATCATTTGATTAAGCAAGGAATTGTTACAAATGAGTTCCTACCATTTTCTTTTGACAGAAAAATAGCGGTTACTGTGACATTGATGTGGTTACATCATTTTGAGAGGTTGTTTCACTCAGGTATGAACATAACATAAAACATATTAGCAATGGCACCCATGGGCAACAATACACAAACACTTACATTTTGAAATTTTCATTTTTTTACAGATTGGCCCCTGATGAAGGTACCAGTAAGGTGTCGAAATGCATTGGGCTCATCAAAAAAGTTCTATGGTCACATTATAATGTAACGATAAAACGAGTATTTGAGAAATAATGTTACACTAGAAATGTAATTGTTGTAAATGTATATTGTTTGAACATTGAATGCATTATGATGACGAAGCAGACATTTATATGATACCAAATACATATGTTTTCAGGCCTATAGTCTTCTTTGATTCAGAAAAGGGGGTGGTGATGAACAGAGTGTCTGAATTAAGCAGACCACTCTTACCCAGTCCAAAGATCAGGGCTTGATCCATCACCGTTATTTATCTCACTGCACCATCCCAGCTCAGAACCTGGCTATATGCAAATCAGTCTGTCCCTGGCCCAGTGCATCATGGGAACAGGGCAGACTAAACTACCAAGCCAATTCTTCACCAGAAAGGAGACAAGCTACCGGGGACCGGTTTCTGGCATTTCAGCCTTCTTCGGCCCGGCTTGCTTGAATCCTGATGGTGCAGTGAGAAAGGGACTCATGTCTGAGTATACCCTGCCACACCTATAGTGGCCAAAATCGATTCAGAAAAGGGGGTGAAGATGAACAGAGTGTCTGAATTAAGCAGACCACTCTTACCCAGTCCAAAGATCAGGGCTTGATCCATCACCGTTATTTATCTCACTGCACCATCCCAGCTCGGAACCTGGCTATATGCAAATCAGTCTGTCCCTGGCCCAGTGCATCATGGGAACAGGGCAGATCAAACTACCAAGCCAATTCTTCACCAGAAAGGAGACAAGCTACCGGGGACCGGTTTCTGGCATTTCAGCCTTCTTCGGCCCGGCTTGCTTGAATCCTGATGGTGCAGTGAGAAAGGGACTCATGTCTAGAGTATACCCTGCCACACCTATAGTGGCCAAAATCGATTCAGAAAAGGGGGTGGTGATGAACAGAGTGTCTGAATTAGGCAGACCACTCTTACCCAGTCCAAAAATCAGGGCTTGATCCATCACCGTTATTTATCTCACTGCACCATCCCAGCTCAGAACCTGGCTATGTGCAAATCAGTCTGTCCCTGGCCCAGTGCATCATAGGAACAGGGCAGACTAAACTACCAAGCCAATTCTTCACCAGAAAGGAGACAAGCTACCGGGGACCGGTTTCTGGCATTTCAGCCTTCTTCGGCCCGGCTTGCTTGAATCCTGATGGTGCAGTGAGAAAGGGACTCATGTCTGAGTATACCCTGCCACACCTATAGTGGCCAAAATCGATTCAGAAAAGGGGGTGGTGATGAACAGAGTGTCTGAATTAAGCAGACCACTCTTACCCAGTCCAAAGATCAGGGCTTGATCCATCACCGTTATTTATCTCACTGCACCATCCCAGCTCAGAACCTGGCTATATGCAAATCAGTCTGTCCCTGGCCCAGTGCATCATGGGAACAGGGCAGACTAAACTACCAAGCCAATTCTTCACCAGAAAGGAGACAAGCTACCGGGGACCGGTTTCTGGCATTTCAGCCTTCTTCGGCCCGGCTTGCTTGAATCCTGATGGTGCCGTGAGAAAGGGACTCATGTCTGAGTATACCCTGCCACACCTATAGTGGCCAAAATCGATTCAGAAAAGGGGGTGGTGATGAACAGAGTGTCTGAATTAAGCAGACCACTCTTACCCAGTCCAAAGATCAGGGCTTGATCCATCACCGTTATTTATCTCACTGCACCATCCCAGCTCAGAACCTGGCTATATGCAAATCAGTCTGTCCCTGGCCCAGTGCATCATGGGAACAGGGCAGACTAAACTACCAAGCCAATTCTTCACCAGAAAGGAGACAAGCTACCGGGGACCGGTTTCTGGCATTTCAGCCTTCTTCGGCCCGGCTTGCTTGAATCCTGATGGTGCAGTGAGAAAGGGACTCATGTCTGAGTAGGGGATCTCCTCGGCACGAAGAGGGGGGTGTGATGCGTGGTACACCAGTGTTTCTTTTCTCAATCATTATAGGTTTCATTGCATTTTTTTATTGTGTACTTGTGATGTGCTTGGCCTATGCAGTGGCCAAATATTGCTAGGCAGATGGAGTATTTTTGCCTAGTGCTAGGTTCTAGGTTACCTTTGCCAGCTTATTCATTCAATCTGGATATTAGAACGTTACTTAAGAAGATCTGGTAGAAAACCTCCACCTCACACACCCAGTTACCAATGTTGCCAAATAAGTACTCCCGCCCATAATACCCCCTGGCCTCTGGAAGGGACTGGCTGGAAAGACCGATTAAAGTGCACCTCTCTAAAATTGAAAATTTTATAGAATTTTTGATATTCCCCTCACTCCTTTGGGACTAAGTACAGCAGACCCACACACATTCTCTGCACAGAAGGTTTCTTTTTTCTACAGCGCTGCCGCGTAGGATCCCCGTATTTGTCCTAGATGTTTTATGTGATTGACTGAACTGAACGAAACAATTCACCACTATCGCTCTATTGTTGAATGCCAACACCCTGTGGCATAGCCACAGACAGGGTCTGTTTTCCTACCTTACCTGTTTCACAGGCCGTCAAGGCCCAAACAAACAAACTAGGATCTGGTTTCTTTCTCCCTTGTGAAAATGCTTTGGTGAATTGGCACTACATGACCTGTTGGGGTGATTGATGTATGGCTTTCTTGTTGCCCTCTTGCAAATACTGTGCGGCTGAAATATAAGTGAAGTATTTCTGTCAACCTATTGTGTCACATGTTACTCTATTGAAGTCTACCCTGCAACCCATCTGTCTGGTATACTTGAACAGTTATTTGTAAGGCGTTTAGGACTAGCTGCTACACACGACTCAACCATGGGAAACATAAATAGTAAAAAGAATTTATATACTGCTCAGCCAGCCCCACCCAAGAACTCACCTGCATATAATGTAGCTATAAAGAGAGGCTTAAGCTCAATTATGTACACACATAAGTGGCATGATCTGACATCTAAAAACAAGGATCTCCAGTTCCCATGTAATGGCACATAAGACATGGCCAAACTATCGTACTTGCACCAGATGTTAAATATAAAGGGAAAGAAGATTAGAAGTTTGGAATGGGAGGCGTACCATAATTGGGACTCTGTGTTAAGCGATATGCGTTCAACAAGCGCAGTCAAATCTAAGGTCCACAGCGAACTTATGGAAATTAAAAAAAAAATGTTACAGGCAAAACTGGAGGGCAGATGAAGAAAAGACCAATTAGACACAGTAGGCACATTCCCATGCATACAAGTTAAAGAAGAAGAGGAGGTAGAAGGTGGGGCAGGGGCAGAAGACCAAGTCTTAGAAGATATTCTCTTGGGGTGCCTGGGTGGTGCTTCACCGCTGCATGCACCTGAGTCAGAACACACTGAGCTAGCTCTCGGGGAACGAAAGGCAGCCATAACCTTTGTACACAGAGCATTGAAAGATAAGGTTGCGAGACCGGAATTGGAGTCTATCCAAGACCTGGGTACTCTGAAACTAATGAGAGAGATAGCGGTCAAAGCCGCTTCAGACTACAACGAGAAGAAACACAGTATTCTCAAAGAATGTGTTAAAAAACAGGTTAAAATACCTAAACTAATAGACAGACCGTGGCAGCAATTATTTGAGGATGAATCACAGGATGACTCATTCAGCAAGCAACAATGGCACTCGCTAATATGGGATGCATTTACATATGTTCATCACACAGAACACGACATTTCAACACTAGAGCAGTGTTTGACAGAAAAAGAGTCAGCTCCAGAGAACAAAAGAAGAGGCAGTTTGGGGGGAATGGTGGGTGGAGCTTTGGCGTCAAATCCAAATTCACCAAAAACTGTTGTTAAAAGGTGATTCTTTAAATTGTCAAGCGCTACTACAGCGGCTCGTGGAGGGCTCACTAACTGTGGACTCCTTCATACAATCACAGCATAGGAGGTACTTAGAGAAAACACTGTCCTTAGCACGAGCAGAGTTAATGAACAAAGCACCCCAGGGCCACTTAGCATATGCTAAGCAAGCCGACGCCCAGACGACCACAGGTAGTCGTGCACAACTTCCAGAAAAATATGATTGGGAGGTAGGGAAGTTCGGATTCACAGACCCAGATTTAATAACATGGGAGGAGTCTAAGTTGCAGGACACGCTTAAATATGCTATAGATAAATTACAACAATGGAAGCAGCTAATACACACATGTGCAGTAATTGACGTAGCTCACTCTCTGGCCAACTCCATCACCACAGCCAACACAACAGGCAACTCTACGACAACAGAGGTCCCATCACTTATCATGCCTCTACGAGAGATACCGCCACCACCTGGCAATGCGCCAAATGATTTAGCATATGTTTATGTCCCATGGTCAAGGCAGGACATTAGCACATTCAGCAAAGACTTTCCCCGGCTAAGAGACGAACCAAGGAGATGGTATGAAGAGCTTAGCAGAATGACAGCATTAGGAGGTTTACTGTGGAGAGACCTCGACACGCTATTCAACAACATCATCCCAAAAGATCTTTGGGAAGATTGTAAAAGAAAGATTGAGTGGCCAGATGTTGAACCAAAGCGGGGCAAAGGAGGGACGCCAGGCCCAGAAGTAGGGGAGTTATACAAAAAAGTAGTGGAACACTTGAAGGAGAAGGTACCTGAAGATAGGGTTGATTGGAGCAAAATTACAAGTACCAAACAGGAGAAAGATGAAAGTGTGAATGCATACTTTGACCGCCTCCTGCAAGTATATAGGCAGAACAGTGGATTGAAAGATCCTATGGGAGATGCCATGCCGGCTCTGGTAACTACATTTGTACAAGGTCTTACACCACCCATCAGAACACACTTGCAGACTTCTTTTGTCTGCTAGCAACAAGAGTCAATAGAGAAGGTCCTTTCGGCAGCCAAGTACAGCGCAGATTTCCAGTCCAGTGCGCAGGCGATGGAGACAGAAAAATTAAAGAAAGAAAAAGTGAGGTTAATGGTAGCACAAGAACGGTTTTATAGCAATAACAGAGGTACGGAAAGGAGCAGAGGGGGGGGCGAGGCGTAGGAAGACAGCAGACCGGTAGGACACCTTCCTTACCCCGCAGATCAACCTCCCTGCCACCACAAGGAACAGCATGCTTCTATTGCAAGGACCCTAATCATTGGAAAGCAGATTGTCCAATATTAAAGAAAAGAAATGAGGACAGTAAGTACAAACAGAACAGTGGGCAAGAGGGCAGACACCAGCACGCCAACTACACTCGGCACACAGGGTACTGAGACAAACCGCCACATGAAAATGAGTCCCAGCAGCAATGGGCAGGGGGGGAGGGATGGACTCCAGTAATGAATGACTGGCCCCCACCACCACCCCCAGCATCATTCTAGGGATGCCTGAAAGTGGGAAACTGCGGAAACTGCATAATAGCACCCGCAATAGCAGTAGATCAATCTGGACCATATGTAGAGGGAGAGATATTGGGCAGGGTTGTTCCATTTCTAATTGACACAGGGGCTCAAAGATCAATGCTGAAGGCACTAACAACGCCTGAAGCTCCACTTTCTAGGACTACGATAACCGCAGTAGGCATGACTGGCCAACCTATTACAGAATACCTTACTGAACCACTACAGTTTGTAGTAGGCACGATAACAGTGCACCACCAATTTATTCTTAGCAGATTTTACCCCGTGAATTTGCTGGGGAGAGATCTGGTATGCAAATTACAATGCACCATACACTGCTCACCAACAGGGGTCTTTTTAGAGAGCAAGGCAAATGGTTTAATAATACAAGCCTTTATGACATGCACAGACCTCCAAATACCACTAGAATTACGCCATTGTGTGCCGCCGGAGGTCTGTGCAACAAGTGCCAATGACGTAGGGCGGGTATTGAACTACCCACCGGTACAGATAAAACTGAAGCCAGGGGCAGTTCTCCCAAGAGTGCCACAATACAAGATCTCAAAAGAGGGGGAGGAGGGCATCACACCAGTGATAAAAGACCTCCTGAAGCAAGGAATTTTAAGAGAGATTCAATACAGTCAATGTAACACCCCTATTCTTCCTGTGAAGAAGGCCTCCAAGGGCCAGAACGGGGCCCCTGTCTACAGATTCACTCAAGACCTAAGAGAATTGAACAAAATAGTCTTGCCATCTTTCCCAGTGGTCCCAAACCCAGCAACAATATTATCTAATATACCCGTGTCGGCTACCACTTTCACCGTGATGGATCTTAGCTCCGCCTTCTTCACCATCCCCTTGCACCCTGACAGCCAACATTTCTTCTCCTTTAGTTTTAGACAAAAGAGGTTTTGTTGGACAAGGCTGGTGCAGGGCTATACAGAGTCACCATCCATTTTCACACATGCCTTAAAAACAGATTTAGACTCCCTGGTACTAAAGGAGGGGTCCACACTTATCCAGTATATTGACGATTTACTATTGGCCTCGCCTTCAAAGGAGGCTTGTGTAAAGGACACCATCGCTGTCCTATGCCACTTAGCATTAAAGGGATACAAAGTCTCCCCAAAGAAATTACAGTTTTGCCTCACCTCTGTGAAATACTTAGGCCATGAGTTAACAGAAGGAACAAGAAAACTGTTGCCAGACAGAATCTCGACAATAACACATTTTCCCAGACCCCGCACTCAGAAGGAAGTTAGGGCGTTCCTAGGAGTTGCAGGATAATGTCGTCACTGGATACCAAATTTCTCTCTCATTGCAAAACCCCTGCAGGCACTGACACACAAAGACATACCTGACACTGTACCCTGGTTACAAGAATGCGAGGCAGCCTTCAATGCGCTAAAAAGAGGATTGGAGGGAGCACCAGCGCTAGGCATACCAGATTATGGAAAAGATTTTCACTTGTTTTGCCACGAGAAGGGGGGATGTTCAATGGGGGTCTTGGCTCAGAAACATGGAGCTTTCTACCGCCCTGTGGCATACTATTCTGCCATGCTAGACCCAGTGGCTGCAGGGCTCCCACTGTGTCTAAAAGCAGTAGCAGCCGCAGCACTTGCCGTGGAACAGTCAGACAACTTAGTGTTAGGACACACACTAGTGCTACATGTGCCACACGCCGTGGACACACTTCTGACATCCACTAAGACACAGCACCTCACCAATGCACGCCTCACCAGGTATGAGTTGGTACTCCTGACACCACACATTATCATCAAGAGGTGTACCACTTTGAACCCTGCATGCTTGCTACCCACTGAACATGAGCTGGAGGATTTTGATTCAGATGATTCCTTTCATGATTGTGCCTTGGCCATAGACAGGCATACTAAGATACGCCCAGACCTTAAAGACACACCACTCCCAGATGCTCAAGGAGATCTGTTTGTAGATGGGTCATGTTTAAGGGATGACACAGGAGTATTACAAGCATCCTATGTGGTGGGCACAGCTACTAAATTATTGGAAGGAGGGAGACTGACAGCAGCAAAAAGTGCACAAGCGGCCGAACTTGTGGCACTTACCAGAGCATGTGCATGGGCTAAAGGGAAGAAAGTAAATATATACACGGACAGTCAGTATGCCTTCGGGGTGGTCCAGGATTATGGCCAGTTATGGTCAATGAGGGGGTTCCTTACATCAGCAGGCCAGCAGATACAGCATGCACAATTGATTTGTGACCTCCTCCAAGCGCTGCTACTACCTTTCAAGGTGGCCATAATAAAATGTGCTGCCCACACTTCATCAAAAGGCCCCATCTCCACAGGCAATGCTTTCATTGACCAAGAGGCAAAGAGAATAGCGCTTACAGGCTGCGAGCGAGCCATGGTACAATTAGTAGACAACAGGACAGACACAAAAGAGGATAATGGTTCACTACATTGTGATCCAATACGTATTCATAGGAATGCAGCTGACAATGAAAAAGAGGAGTGGGAGCAACAGGGATGCTCACAAACAAAAGAGGGACTATGGGTAGGACCTAATGGCAGGATATGCTTGCCTTCCACCATGCTCCCTTCAATGAGCAGATTGTTCCATGGACCCTCACATGTGGGGCGTGATGGTATGGTCAGGTTATTCTCCCAGTGTCGGTATAACTCAAAATTCCGCCAGACAGCAGAAAGGCTGTGCAAGCAGTGTTCTGTCTGTGCACAGTACAACACTGGAAAAGGTACCCCCACTGCGCCTGGCCACTTCCCACCCCCCCATGGACCATTTGAAAGCCTTCAGCTAGATTTTATAGACATGCCCCCCACCCAGTCATATAAATTTGTTTTGGTCATCGTCTGTATGTTTAGCAAATGGACAGAGGCCTACCCCACCAAACATTGTGATGCACAGAGCGTGGCCAAGTGTCTACTTAAGGAGCTATTGCCAAGATTTGGGGTACCCTCCCTCCTGGCATTCGACAATGGGCCTGCATTCATTTACAATGTCATAAAGGGACTGTGCAAGGGATTGGCCATAAAACAAAGGCTACATTGCGCTTATCACCCACCGGCAGCAGGGGCTGTAGAACGGAGAAATGGAGTTCTGAAAAATAAAATTGCAAAGATTTGTGCGTCAACTGACCTGTCATGGGTAGATGCGCTGCCTTTAGCGCTTCTAGCAATGAGATGTACACCAGACAGAGTAACAAAGTTAAGCCCCCATGAAATAGTATTTGGCAGACCAATGCAAATACCAGGCCATATGTCAACAGCCCCCCTGTCAGTAATGGATGACTCATTGTTGTGTTACTGTAAAAAGTTAACTGATGTTTTACGTTACCTCCACTGTCAGGTGCTGAAGTCCCTTCCAGAGGCTGCGACGCCACCAGCCCACGATCTGAAAGCTGGGGACTGGATTTGGGTTAAGGCCCACACACGGAGGAATTGCTTGCAGCCAAGTTGGAAGGGGCCAAGACAGGTCATTCTGACGAAGGCCACAGCTGTCAAGTGTGACGGCATAACTTCGTGGATTCACGCGTCCCACACCAAAAAAGTAACGGACGGAGAAAGGACGACACCGATTCAGATATCAGCAGCAGAGCCCAGCCGAGGATACCACCTTCGCTCTCACAGCAAACAGAAACATGAACAAACTGGTTAATTATCAACGGACTGCTGGCTAAATGCAAATGCTCCGGACAAATAGACTTCGATCTGTGTCAATACAAGCCTGCGGACAACGGTCCAGGATACAATTAACCATTTTGTGCCCATGAAAAGACATAACTGCAATTCTGACATTGCTTGTACCGAGGCCACTATTGCTCAGTGAGCTAATATGATTCATTTTTAATGACATTGCCTTTCCAACTGGCCCAGAGCAGCAAGCCCCTGAGCAAGAATTAACAGACCTACGCTTTGACATTCTCAATAGTTTTATTTTTGCGATGGAGAGTACTGGTTCTGGCATTATTCAAAACCTTGAACATCATCCATTGTGCCGCTTTTGCAACAGAAATCACTGATCCTAGACCTGTTCGAGACATTAAAAATTAAGGGAAAAGCAGTAGTTAAATGCTTGACTCTAAGGGTCAGCTAGCATAGCGCCAAGAGGAAGAAGATCAAAATTAGGGCCTATTCACAAGCCCGAGTGGACCAAGAATAAACTGAGGGCCTATTCACAAGAAGATTGCATAGCATAGGGAAGGGAAAGGTTTGTACAGAGTCATGCAGTCCACTGAAAGACACACATGTAACTGGAGAGCGGTGATTCTTGCAATATTGTTACCAGTTCCAGCGATTATAGTAACAGCAATAATAATAGTGTATTCTGCTGAGCTTGAAATACCACATCTTAATGGAAGGGTGGGGGTGGTAGTGATGGAACTGAGCCAACAAAAACCCCAAGAGACTATGAACAAAATATGACAATGAACATTACTGATGTGGTGGTGGGTGTGAATAAAGGGGACCAAGAAGGATTATGGGATACATACGAAGGGAACCAATATGTGGAAATGCTGAAACTGTATGTGACAATTTTGAATATATCTGACTGCTATGTCTGCACACACCTGCCCACAGACGCCACACATAGTTTGAAGTACAACGTACTGCCAGTATCCAAATATGTAGGCTGTGTCCTGTTGTGAGACATGTTACAAAGTCAACACAGCATGTCTGTGTCAGTATCGATAGGTACACCCTCATCTGAAATACTGACTGTTCATCCCAGCGGTAGCAATGGCTATAGCTATAGCAGAGGAACAACAGACCCCCCCTCAGACCTAAGAGGATCCCTTGCATGAATATGCAGCCAACTAAGGGAGACTTAGAGATGCTAAAAGGATTTGACAGGACTTTTAGAAATGAAGAATGGAAAGGCTGGAATGACATGGAAACAGGCCACTTGAAAATACCAAGGTTCAGGGTGGGAGAAGTTCCAGCCCCCTCCTGCATCCTCAAGGAAGAAGTAGTAACACCCAAAAGAGTGCCGGTTTTTCCAAAGGGAGCTACCAGAACATGCACTTTTTCAGAACTGTTGTCCAAAGACAACTGGAAGGAGTGCATTTCATTTGGATGCACCTTCGAGGAGGTTGCTCAAGGAGAGCAGGGTTTATTTGATTGTGAGGACAGGATAAACAAGATAAAAGGCATACTACCCACAAAGGCAGTTCCCCAGATTTACATGGGAATGAGCAGCTGTAACCACTCAACCAGACTAACTCCAGTTAGGAGTCGTGATGAGCCGTCACCAGGTCTGGTAGGTTACAAGGGCCTTTTCTTTGTTTGTGGTCCATGGGCATACTTCTACCTGCCCCCAGGATGGTATGGAAGTTGCTACCTAGCATCCATCATCCCACAGATGACCCACTTCACAAAATTAGTGCCAGCAGAAAAAACAGAATTGACACTGGTTAGGGCCAAAAGAACGGCTGCTTGGGTAGACCACGTGTTAACAGGTGTTGGGGCAATGGTTCCAGTACTGGGCAATATCTATACCTCAGAACGGATACACCAGTTATCCAGGACGATTGAAGATGTAGCGGATTCTACCACTGATGCCTTAGGAAATATAACAGAAGAGCTCACCTCCATGAGGGCTGTCCTAATTCAAAACAGGATTGCTCTCAATATGATTCTGGTCAAGGAGGGAGGAGTCTGTTCCGTCCTCCATGAGGCATCTTCCCCAGCATCTTCCCTGGCTCAGAGCCAATGCTGTGTATTCATTCCGGATAACAGTGGGAATATAATAAAAGCCATAAAAAATTTAAAGATATTAGGGATGAGGCCCACGGTATACACACAGGTAGCCTATGGGAAGATGTGATGAACTGGTTCACAGGCTGGGGCTCATGGATACTGGAGGCAGTTATAATAGTGGTAGCAGCCCATTTGACACTGTGCCTCCTGATAAAAATATGCCCATCTTGTTGTGCAGCAATTTTCAGTTCCTGTGCCAACTGCATATTCAGGAAAGGTGGTTCACCACACCACACTCATAAGGATGAGGATGAGGGACAGGAGATGATAAAGATGGATGACTTCTGATTAACATATGATTTAGTATCAGATTTGGGGATGACGAAGCAGACATTTATATTGTACCAAATACATATGTTTTCAGGCTTATCGTCTTCTTTGAGCTACTAAAGAAAGACACCAGCAGAAATCCACAAAATGGTCGCACGCTCCATTTTGTGTGTCAAGTCAGTCTCAGTCAGCTGCAACGTGCAAAGCAATGCAAGGCTTCCGAGAACAGACACGCCAGCTTCCAGCTTTCTGCTTGCTATTGCTAAACATCATATCTTCAGTAAATGATGTCGACATGGCCTGCCCTAGCCGGTCAAGTGCGTACGTGCCAAATACGTACACTAGAAACACAGATTTCACCTTTAGGGGAAAACCCAAATCTGCTCTTGTATATGACACGTGGGCAGCAACATTAGGGTATAGGTACACTTCGAGCCTTAAAAGGGTATCACACCACATGTGCACTTCACTGATTGGTCCAGCAGGTCATAGCCTGATCCAGATTACGTATGCTATGATGGCCATCCTGTGGGGGCTTATACCTATAAAATGTCTCTGCACTGTCATACCAATTGGGCACTCAGTAAGCTTTGCTGAGGTCTCCGTGCTGCACGTATATTGCATTGTGATTGCATTCTGATTGGGTTCCCAATAAATCTTGCAAACCTAAACGTGCTGAGAGCGAATTGTTTATTTTACTGTTGTCATTGACCTTTTTATTTTTGTAGTTAAATACTGAGCTTCTACAATGAGAAATGGTAAAAATTACTTGGATTAAAAATAATTAGCAGCAACAGTAAAGCGTGGTGATTAGATTGTACAAGCAAGTAAGCGTGAACAAGGTACAGAGCACCAAGTGCACAGTGCGTGATTAGATGGGCCAGCATACCCATCATAACTGACTATTTAACAAAAAGGAGTGACTATCCTTATTAATCACAGCACCGGTTGATTAGCACAGTTGAACTTGAATACAACGGAGTGCTCCTCACACACCCAATAATTGAAGCCATTTCCTTCAGACAGCACCCATTTTGCGTGTGGGGAACTTGACTCAGGAACAGTCTGCCATAAGATTGGTTGCTCTCCAAAACCGCCTTGTCCTTGACATCATCCTGGCTGACAGAGGCGGAGCCTGTAAAATTATCGGCTCTAGCTGTTGTGTTTTCATTCCTGATAACTCTCTGTCTGTATATACGGCTATGACAAAATTGCACAAAATAGCCGCCAGCCTACATTAAGAACCTGGCACTTGGACATGGTCTGACTGGTTTTGGGAAATAATATCATCCTGGGGATGGAAACTGCTGTCAGCAGCAGGCATAATTATCCTGGTAATAACTGGATGCTGCCTTTGCATCCAATGTGGCCCTGCCCTGTGTTGACTGGCGCTGCAAGCTGCATTCCTAAACCACATATCCAGCAGAAAGAAAACGAGACAATTATGCTACAGGAATGCATAGACAATCTCATGCAAATTGAGATATAAATACAGGTACACTCTGGGGCAAGGAGGGAATGAGGAAATAAAATTGACAATTGTGCCCCATCGTTTCCCTTTACGTGCCTGGCAGCCATTTCCTTCAGACAGCACCCATTTTGCGTGTGTCATCCATTTGTCTCCAGACCTATGAACAAGACACCCTGCACCTGGCCCCTCCGTTCATTGCCCACGCATTCCTGTGATTCGGCCGATTTCGAGAACCAACGAGATAGTTCCTGTTTTGACCTGAGTAAGCCGAGAGATAAACCCCCCAGCTAAGGAAGGGCCATAAACTGAAAAGAGCACATTTCAACACATCGCATGCACTCTCAAGAGCACATTTCAACACATCGCATGTTGCTTGCCGCTTCTTTCTTGCCTACGTGACTGAACTTGTATAAATATTCTGTTGTGTGAATAAAGCTGCAGACCACTCCTTAACCCGCTTGGTGACGGAGGGCTCCCTTAACTCGAGTTATTGAAATAAAATCCACCTTTAAACTCGAACACCACAGACTCTTCTCCTTATTTTATTTTTGTTACTTGATATAGAAATTCGGTTTATAGAGGTAATACTAATTTTATTTACCACATAACTGGCGCCCGAACAGGGACGTTCCCTCTTCCCCACACGCTGGTGATGTGGGGCCCGGTACTTTCCCTTTCCAACCCCTGACGGACTTCAAGTGCACAAACGCGGGGTTTCCCGCCAACTCCCTCGGGCGAGAGGGGGGCCGGCTGAGGTCCACCATCCGCACGAGGTGGTGAGGAAGACTGCGGAACGTACTGACCCAGAGCCCGAAACCTGAGGAAGACGAGTCCGGGGTTTTCTGAGCCCCAGAGAACATTCGCGCAGCGTCAAGATACAGGCCTTCGAGTTTCTGCTTTTCGGTGAGTACCACTGTAAAGTATAAAGACGTACTCGTCTATTATTGTGGGTACGGTAAAGACAGTCTAGACTCTGTAAAAGTTTTGAAGATCTACAGTTGATTTTTATATAAATAAAGACAGTCATTGTTTTGAAATGCCTCTGTTTTCGAAATTACGTAAAGTAGAGACAAGAAAGGGTCTCCTAGAAAAAGAAGTTCTGAAACCACAACGGGACATGCCCGGAAATTTTATGTATCTCAAGTATGAGTTAGGTGCAATACTCTATTTCAATCTTTGGGTAGATTATACGAAAGAATTAGAACACAAGTATAGATGGCCTGAGAGGGGTACCTTTGACATGGAATGTATAATCCGATTAGAGGAACAGTTATGGAAAAGGAACGCCCGTCAATCCCAGACGGAAGCTGTAGAACAGTGGAGAAAAGAAGCCCATAAAAGGCAGGAGAAGCAACTGAGTAAAGTCGAAAAGGGAAAGAGGATGTCAGAGCAGGCCAAGAAAGACAAGTTGCAAGAAGTAGCGAAAGAAGTTTTGACAGACCGTAGAGAACACGAAAGAGCAGTCCTCACTACGGGCCTCTATCCTGTCCTCCCCAAGGACATGGAACCAGAGAAAAAGACACAACCCAGTGCCCCGTCCGATGACCCATTCACGTCCTACTTACTAGACACCCCTCCCCACCACCGTATGATAACGCACCCCGTGATGCCCCTCAGAATATACCCCCTCCTCCATTGCCCCAACAACAACAAGAATTGGGGGGTGGTGCAGAGGCAGCGACAGAGACGTAGGATGTCGTTTGCCCCTATGACCCAGAACCAGGCGAAGGGGAAATGGCTGCCGTCTCCCGGACCCTACGGTCTGCCTAGCTCCAACTTAAAGATATTATTAACATAGACACACAATTGGAAGATGTTTATGAATTGTTCCGTACGGGAGAACCCCCTCATGTGATAGGAAGATTGACAAAGGGTAGAACATACCATACCAAAGTATGCATGCTCAGATTCATGGTTGCCTGTCTAATAAGGCAAATACATACAACGGGAAAAAACGTTCCGCATGACCTGTTTGAACTTTTAAATTCGATAAATGATTACAATAATATTAAACTCATTAACTATGCCATTGGTAAATTTACTCGGACAACTGCCGAGTTACTTAAGAGGATGGACGAGGCAGAAAAAACTACTACGGAAGACAGAGCCTACCCCGTCCGGTCTTCTAATAATAAAGCTTTCCTTTCCCCTGTCACCTCACTTCCACACACATCCCCAAGTTACCAGGAACGTCCTTCCCCGGACGAACTGTTTCTGGACACAGTGCTCGCCTTAGATGAATGGCTGGATCACGAGCCACCCCTCACCCCTGATGAAGAGGAGTTGGCAAGGACAGCTACCTTGTGGGTTTCACAATTCAAAATATATGATCCCGATCTCATTGCACGACTGTTCCAGGCCCTCCCGCTCCACCATCAGAGACTTGCCAGTATCTCTATGGTACAACACCTCACCACCCTCTACGACACGTTTCTATGACAAAGAAAGATACTATTTGATCTACTGGAAGATTGCGTATATAACAAATACCTTAGAGAGGCAGTTACAAGGAAATGGTAACAGGGTATCTTTCCAAATGCCACTGCGGGAAGTCCATCCACGTGCAGGCGCCGATGGGGCATAACAACATGTGTACGTTTACCAACCCCTGACTAAACTAGAGATTCTGAAAATAAAGGAGACAGTGCCCCCTCATGCTAAAGACCCGGCTGGTTTCTTCAAAGAATTGGGGGACGTGTTACAGATGGGCAACTTTACCCTTCCGGACATAACTGCGTTATTAAAGATAGTATATACGACAAATTGAGAGAAAAGGATTGGGATGTGGATGAACAGTCTATT
Organism: Lissotriton vulgaris; assembly: GCF_964263255.1. Taxonomy (NCBI): domain Eukaryota; kingdom Metazoa; phylum Chordata; class Amphibia; order Caudata; family Salamandridae; genus Lissotriton; species Lissotriton vulgaris. Next base: position 809,588,671 of record NC_141695.1, on the reverse strand, counting down.
AAGTGGGCAGACTTGCAAACAGAGGACTAGGACGGCTGGACAGGGTATCGGAGATCTAGCAAGAGCCCTCCCAGGTACTATACTACGAATCCTGCCCCAACTCCTCCCGGTCAAAAAGGAAGACTGGGATGCTATTTCCTCCTGTAAACAAAAACAGGGCGAAGATATAGGCGACTATTTTTCCAGGTTAGAAAAGTGTTTTGCCATGAATAGCAGCCTCACCCCCCTCAGTGATGCGTATCCACACCTTTTTGTGTCTAAACTTGTTGAGAATGCATTACCACCTATCAGGGAAAGGGTACTAAAGGTGGAAAGTACATGGCAAGCACACACGCCTTCTCAAGTACTACAGATGTTGCAGTACCACCAGAACAGGTTGAGGGATGAAGAGGAACAAGACAAAAAGAGAATGAAGGACACAAAGGTAAGGGCCTTAATGACCCAGAATAGCACCCCAAAGGCACAACAGACGACCACTAAAGGGACATGCAATTATTGCAAAAAGACTGGTCATTTCGTCAGAGATTGCCCGGTCCTTAAACACAACATCGCCACTGGTAAAACACAGCCACGTACATATACACCGAAGCACACACCAACACCGTCCAACAGTGCACTATCCCAACAAATGGCACAGATGTACATAGGGGACGGAAACTACTCCGAACCCTACCCAGATTTTTCATGATGCTGCCCAGAGAGAGATGCTAAATTACCCCTCATCCCCATCCCAGTAGACCAAGGAGGACCATATGTAAAAGTGAAACTGCTGGGTGAGGATAGAAAGGATAAAAAAGTTCCTATTGGACACAGAGGCGAGCAAGACAACTATAAGTCATCAAGAGGTCCCAGAGGCACCTCTCTCGGGTTCAAAAAGCGTCTCTCTGGGTTTCTCAGGTCAGCCGATAACTAATGTCACAACTGAACCACTAAATGTACAAATTGGCCCCCTATCTACGACAACAGACCTAGTACTTACTAAGACATGTCCAGAAAATCTCCTGGGCCTGAAAACGTTAAAAGACCTTTGGGCGGTGATTGTTTGCTCCCCGGAAGAAGTTTGTTTGTTCTTAAGAGATTTTAAAGGTCATTACAACACAAAGGAATTAGATACTAGGTTACAACACCTGCCACAACACCTCTGGGCCACTGACTCCACTGACGTAGGTTACATGCACATCACACCGCATAAAGTAACGTTAAAGGAGGGAGCCCAACTACCCCGCATCAGACAATATCGAATTTCCCCACAAGCAGAAAAGGTCCTCATGATTAAGCATACCATGGAAAACGAAAAACAAATATGATCAATTAGAAGATATGGCTTTTGAATTAGAAGTAGATTTAAGTAAGCAGAAGAATTTGCAGAAAAATTATAGAGTGGATTTCTCTGAAAACGACATTGAAAATATGAATACCACAGGAAGAATTACTCATATAAAAGATTTGATTGTGATTTTGAGAATATGGGGTGAATTAAGTAAATGGAGAGTGAAATGGACAAAGAAAAGAGATGAAGACAGAACAAGTTTAGCTTTTCCTGTCAGAGAAAAGGAAAAAGTAGTAAATGAGTTTCCAATGAGAGAAATAGCAGGAGGAGGGTATGTGCATGTCCCATGGACAAGACAGGACATTTTACTGTTCACAAATGATTTTGCCCGATTAAGAGAAAAACCTGTAGAATGGTATCGACAGGTAGAAAGATTTGTGAAAGTTTCAAAAGTTTTGTGGGTTGATCTTGATGGTTTATTTGACATAGTTGTCCCATCAGATCTTTGGACAGAATGTAAAACTACTATAGGTTGGCCTAGAGAAGAATATGAACAAGATAAAGTAACAGGTGCTCCTTCTCCAGAGGTAATGAGAAAGTACGAACAAGTAATTGTATTTTTGAAAAATAAGATTCCCCCAAAAGAGATAGATTGGGTTAAAATAGATAGAACAATTCAAGAGTCAAAAGAATCAGTACATTCATTTTATGAAAGATTACTGCTGGTATTTAAACAATACAGTGGTTATGAACATTTAAGTGAAAAGGACATGATCCATTTTATATACAGATTTGTATATGGCTTGAGACCTGAAATTAGTGAAATGGTAAGAACTGGAATAGTTGGTTGGCAATAACACACAGTAGATGATATTTTGAGAAAAGCAAAATACTGTAGTGATGAAATAGATGCTAAACAAAAGAAGCGAGAAAGAAAAAGCAATGTGGGCACAGGTGAAAGTGGCGGAACGACAAATAGCAACTTTAGGAAATAAAAATGTTGATCAGAATCAAGGGAAATTTAAAGGTATTTATAATAAACCAAAATTGATGGGAAATATAGAAGAGTTAAAACAGAAACTCCCATGTTTTAATTGTGGCGAAATTGGACACTGGAAGCGCGAGTGTAAGAATCCGCCCAGAACGTATTTAAAAAATGCATCATAAAATCCACAGATGCAGAATGAGATAAATGAGCAGCAACAGCTACAGCGACAGGTAGTGATTAAGCAAAGTCAGTTACCACAACCGCCACTTCCAAACTGTGTATATTTGCAGAGATACAGTGCAGAAACAGGATTCAGCGGAGGTGAACAGGTAAACAGATCACCAAAAGTGAATGTGTCGAATGTGTCTCAGCAATATTGGTTGAAAGAAGATGGAGGGAGTGAATCTGAAGATTACTTCTGACGGTGCCTGAGAGAGGAGGAAGAGTGTGTGCTTGGAGACACTCTTGAGGTAGATCAATCTGGTCCATTTGTAAATGGTAAAGTGAATGATGTAGAAATTACTTTCCTAGTGGATACAGGTGCTACCCGTTCTACTGTTAGATCAGTGGAAATAGAAAACCTTCCTCTCTCTGGAGATAAAATCCAAGTAGTAGGTGTAGCTAATCAGCAAATCAAAACAGATTTAACTGAACCAGTTGAAGTTGAAATAGGTAAATATAAAGACATGCATAGATTTGTAGTTTGTGATAGCAGTCCTGTAAATCTACTATGTAGGGATATTCTTTGTAAAATGAACTGTGCAATATATTGCTCACCGGATGTCAATGGTTGAGGCAGAAGAAAGTAAATTATTTCCTGTGTTAGAATAATTTACCTGAAGAATTAAAAGACACAGTGAATGTAAAAATTTGGGATTTCACTGGAGATGAAATGGGTTTGATGAAAAACGTAGATCCAGTACAAATATCGGTAAAACAAGGAGCAGATTATCCAAACATTCCTCAGTATAAAATGAAAGCAGAAGTGAGTGAAGGTGTTACCCCTGTAATAGATAAATTCATAAAACAAGGTGTTCTGAAAGAAATCAAGAGTAGCCCATGTAATTCACCAATTATGGGAATTAAAAAGCCAAATGGAACTTTCAGAATTGTTCAGGACCTGGGAAAGGTTAATAAAATTGTTGTTCCATATTGCCCAGCTGTACCAAATCCAGCAGTAATTTTATATCAGATTCCGCATGATGCAGAATGGTATACAGTTATTGATTTATGTAACGCATTCTTTACTGTTCCATTGCATCCCAAAAAATTTTTGCGTTGCGGTTCAAAGAGCGTATTCTAGCATGGTGTAGAATCCCTCAAGGGTACATTGAAAGTCCATCTATTTTTAATCAGCTGTTAAAGAAATCATTGGAAAATCTGGATTTACCTGGAAAATCTACATTAGTGCAGTATAATGATGATCTCCTTGTGGCTGCAAAAACAAGAGATAATTGTGTAACAGATACCATTACTCTTTTAAATCATCTGGCAGATGAGGGACATAAAGTATCTCCTGCGAAATTACAGTTTTGCAAACAAGAAGTAAAATATCATGGTCACAGAATTGAAAAGGGAATCAGACAAGTGACAACAGAAAGAATAACAATTATTCAAGAAATGCAACCTCCAAAAACACAGAGACAGGTTAGAATGTTTCTAGGAATGGTAGGTTATTGTCGTCAATGGATTAGTGGATTTTCAGTAATCGCAAAACCACTGCAGAGACTGACAAAAGCAGACATAAAAGACCCGATTAGCCTAACAAAAACTGAATTAGAAGCTTTTGAACAATTAAAGAAAAGTTTGTGTGAAGCTCCAGCATTGGGAATGCCTGATTATGAAAAAGAATTTGAGCTGTATTGCAGTGAAAGAGAAGGATGTGCATTATCAGTTCTGATTCAAAGACATGGAAAACTGAGAACGCCAATAGTATATTTCTGAGCTGTTCTTGACCCTGTTGCTAAAGCATTACCAGGTTGCTTAAAAGCCGTAGCTGCAACAAGTGTAAGTTTGGAACAGAGTGAAGGAATAATAATGGGATTTCCTGTAAAAGTATATGTGCCACACTCAATTGAAATTCTCCTCACTAGAAGCAAAACCCAACATTTGACAAACAATAGGTTAACAAAATATGAAAAGGTTATTCTTGGATCGGACAATGTTTCAATTGCGAGAGGTGTGAATTTAAATCCTTTCAAATTATTACCTGACACTACTGAAACAGAAATAAGGGATGAGGTTGATCATGAATGCCTGGATGTATCAGAATATTGCACTAAACCTAGACAAGACATTAAAGATGTACCATTAGCTGAATCAGATTATGTTTTGTTTGTAGATGGTTCATGCTTAAGAACAGATGAAGGTGTTCTGAGTGCAGCATATTCAGCATGTACAGTTGCAGATGTGATTGAATCTTCCAGTCTCAAAGGAATTCGTTCAGCTCAAGTAGCAAAATTAATTGCTTTGATTCGTGCATGTGAATTGGGAAAAGAGCAAAAAATTACCATAGTGACTGATAGTCAATATGGTTATGGTGTAGTCCATGACTATGGCCAGCTCTGGTCTCAAAGAGGTTATTTAACTTCTGCGGGATCACCAATAAGAAATGCTGAGTTAATTAAAAGATTAATTGATGGGATTCAGCTACCAGAAAAAATTGCAGTAGTGAAATGCACAGCACATAAGAAAGGAGAGAATTACATAACAAAAGGAAACTCATATGCTGATTCAATAGCAAAATTCTGTGCAAAACATAATGTGTCAGTTAATCGGAAAAAAGAAAACGAACATGTTTTGAACTCTCTTATGCTAATATCTGTAGTTGAGACTTGGCAAGGAGTAAAACAGTTGCAAGATGAGGCGAGTGATGAGGAGAAAGACACATGTTTAAAAGCAGGATGCAGACAAAGAGAAGAAGATGAGGTTTGGGTTTACAAAGATGACAGAGCAGTAATGCCAGATAGTATGATTTCTGACATGGCACTCATGTACCATGGTCCAGGACATATTGGAAGATATTCAATGATCAGATTATTTAGGCAAATATGGTACAATCCAAAATTCAAAATAATTGCAGAGTCATTTTGTCAAAGGTGTCTTATCTGTCAACAGATCAACCCAAACAGAAAAACTGTTGTGAGCATGGGAACCATAGGACGGGAGGGTGGTCCATTTACCAGAATACAGCTTGACTTCATTGACATGCCACCTAACAACAAACTCAGATATGTCTTGGTGATAATCTGTTTGTTTTCAAGATGGGTGGAAGCATTTCCAACAAGTCACAATGATTCAATTACTGTGGCAAAATTGCTTTTGAGAGAAATCATACCAAGGTATGGATTTCCAGTGTCGATCGAGACAGATCGCGGCACACATTTTGAAAACAGATTGCTAAAATTGATTTGTGAAGTGCTGGATATAAAGCAAAAATTACATTGTGCTTACAGACCAGAAGCATCAGGTGTTGTTGAGCAAGTGAATGGTACAATAAAAAACAGAATAGCAAAAATGTGCTTAGCAACAGGAATGAAGTGGACAGATGCACTTCCACTTGTTTTGATGTCTTTGAGAAGCATTCCAGATAGAAAAACAGGATTGAGTCCTCACGAAATTCTAATGGGCAGGGTCATGAGACAAGCATTTGTTCCAGTTGATAAACTGTTGAGCATTAATGATAGCGTCATTATGGATTACTGCAAAAATCTATCTGACGTGGTGACTTGTGTGTTCCATCAGGTAGGAACTGAAGTATTTACATAAGAGAAAGAACAAGCTCATGATCTTTTACCAGGAGACTGGGTAAGGACAAAGGTACATCGAAGAAGAAATTGCCTAGTACCAAGGTGGCAGAAGGCAAGACAGGTGATATTGGTCACGACAAATGCAGTAAAGTGTAGGGGATGAAGAGATGGATTCATGCTAGCCACACCATACGTGTGCCAACACCTGAGAATCCAGACGAAGGTGAAACAACAGCTGATTCAGATTCAGAAGAGCCTGAAAGAAATCCAGATCCTGAAGATCGACAAGAAAGTCGACATCTGGAAGATTCAAATTCGAATGAAGTATTGAATGAAGAAAATGAAGAAATTGTAATACAAGATTCTGAAGAAGAAAATGACAAAGATCTGCTAGATCAAGAAGCAGAAATAGAAACTGAACAAGAAGTGATTCAAGATCAAGATCAGGAGAGTATTGAAAAGCAGATTGAAAACTTTGGAAGAAGGAACGAAAATTCTGAAACTGGTGAATTGGAAGTAATTGAGGAAGAAGAAGAAGAAGAAGAAATTCCAAGTACCAGCTATAAGGATGTTGTTCCTAACAAAGTGAAACTGCCGAGTAAAGAAGTACCTGAATCTGAAGAAGAATCTGACACGATAAAACTGATTATTGATGAATCAGCTGATAACACAGAAAGTGAAACAGATGACAGTGGAGATTAATCAAAATTGAAAAGATCAAGAAAAAGAGCTTGGAGAGTGGAGTATAATTTAGCGGAACCGAAAAGGAAATTAACAAGAAAAGGAGATCACCGGCCAAATGAAAACAAAGGCCTGAAATTTAAATTACTGAATGAAGTAAAAGAGCAGGTGAATGAGATCACAAGTCAAAAAGAAGAAGACTTAAAAAGGAAAAACAAGCAGGAAAGAAAATAGAAGTGATCAACAGCAGGGCAAAGAGAAAAATAAAGCCAAATCAGAAGTATAAATCACCTGAGTGGACCTATATTATAATTCCACCAGTAGTAGAAGTAAATATTAGTCAAAGAAATTTAGATGATGAAAGTGATAATGATTGATTTTGTTCATTAGGTGACACAAGGTTGAAGAAATTGTGTTAGGTGACACAAGGTCGAAGAAATTGTGTTAGCTGAAAAACACATTGATGTATGACATAAGGTCAAAGAAAAGCTGTTAGTAAATAAAGTTATCTAAAAAAAAAGAGGGGAGTATATTTAGTAATTTTCCATTTTTCTTTTTCTATTTAGGCTTTTGTTTGAAAGTAAAGATGCCTTATACTAATAATAATTCGAGATGCTCAATTCTTAAAAGATGTTGCAAATTGTCTTCAATATGTGTAATTTTGATAATTTTAGTTTGGTTAATTTTAGCTGACATTTTTCCTTTTGGAATAGATAAAGAGATGTATAAAGCTAACATGACTAGTAACATTTTGGATAATCATGACAAAATTGATAAGACTAATAAAATTATTGTACATAAACCAGAGATTCATCAAGATAGAGCTGTGGGAGATTTTTCCAGCAATACCTTTTCAAGACTTTTATATGAATACGTTAAGGTGATGGACGCAAAAGACTGTTACATCTGTGTGAAATTACCTACTTCTGTGTCTGAAGGTGTTACATATAATATGCTTCCTCTTACTTATGGTATAACATGTAGTGTAATAGCTAGTTTGATTAATAAGACTGGATGTTTGGAATATTATTATTCTGATTTTGATGAATTTTTTGCAAATTTAAAAGTTGTAGATAGTTTGAATAAAGTGAAACATGCTAAACAGATGAGGGAATTTTTCCTAAAAACTAGTGAACTCACTTATGAGTATGCTTTTAGAAATAATTTAACATGTAAATTGAGAACAGAAGAGAAGTCGTTCTTAAATATGGTGGAAGAGAGAAGGGCAATTTACAAGCGAAATGAGATGTTAAAACCTACTAAGTCAACATTTTGGCAGATGGAAGATGAAAAGCTTAATGGTAGAAATGAAAATGTTGCAATTCATATAGATAAACCTGTTAGTGGAAAATATTGTATAAGAAGAGATAATAGTTTGTTTGATAATTATTTTGTAGGTGCAAGTCAATGTGAAGAAACTTACCGTATTATTGGGGGTTGGGGATTTGAAGGAGGCAAAGATCCAATTTTCCCTGGAATTTATTTTATTTGTGGGAATAAAGCTTATTACAATCTCCCAGGCCACTGGTATGGGACGTGTTATGTAGGTTTAGTTTTTCCAAAATGTGTCCATGTAGATAGAAATGCAAAAGGTTCATTCGAAATTAGCAATCACTTGAATAGATTTAGAAGGGAAAGCTTTACAGAAATAATGGGAGATATATTTGGTGCATTAATACCTATGGTAGGAATAACTCTGAATGCAAACAAAATTAGAAAAATGTCCACAATTGTTGATAGATTGTCAACAGACACTGCAAACGGATTTCAATTAGTGAATACAGAGCGTATTGCTATGAGAACTATGGTGATGCAGAATCGTCTTGCACTAGACATTTTGCTAGCAAAAGAGGGTGGAATCTGTGGAATTTTGCATGTTCAACATTGTTCTACTTACATACCTGACAAAAGTCAGAATATAGAAATGTATATAAAAATCATTACTGAGTTGCATAGTGAAGTAGAACCTTTAGAAGATGAGAGTTTTTCAGAACGTTTAAGAAAAAGATTTGCAGTAATTAAACACTGGTTTCAAGAGATTGGTAGTTCAATTATAGGTAAAATAGTTTTTCCTTTATTAATCATAGCTAGTGATACTTTTGTTAAAAATTTGTTGCATGATACACAAGAGAAGAAAACATGTGATAGAAAAAAAAGAATTTGCAAACTAAGAAAAGAAAAAGAAAAAGAAATAGAATTAGAAGAGTTTCGTAGAACTCAATATGAGAAATGCAGAAAATCAGGCGAATCTAAAGTCTAGAAATACTAATGTTAAGAAAGTCCAAAACATGTTCAAGGGTTGAAAAATTATAAATTCTGGGTATTATTTGGTGATTTAGAAATCACCAGATGAGGGAAATGATGGAGCAAGGTGAAGAACAAGATTTTTAGTTCAAACTTGTGAAGTTAATCTCTCATAACAAAGTAATCAGATTAATATATTTGTGGTGAAATTATTAATCAACTTAGTTTAAGAATACATTCATCATTACACGCGGGATAAACAAATGTACTTTTATGTTGCAGACGCAAAGAAAATAATAAGCTAACCTTGTCTAATGTCTTTGTCAGTATTAAATGCGGCAGTTAAGTTAATGGCATGTGCTTATTTTATGTGCTTATGTTATGTTTTTTGTGATGAAAAGCTCATGGAGTTTGTGCAGTTCGAAAAGGAAAAGTAATTATAATGCTGCTTGTATGTGCTTTTGCTAGGTAACATAATTAACAGGATTAATTAGTAAAGGGGGAGGGTACCAGAATGGGTCTCAATTCTTTAATTAATTGATGTCTTGTGTTTGTTTAATAATAGTTTCCAAAAGTGAGGCCTAAAGATGGTTCAGAAAATAAGGCTGACAGAGTTGCAGACGCAAAAGCTTGTCCAGAGTGAACTCTTTACACATGCGCAGTTGTGAAGATTTTTGCTGCAAAGTCATCGTGAATTGAAAAACAGTTCTTTGGTCGCATTGAACGTGTTCATGGAGAGATGGCTCAAGGACAGGATCTTAATGTGTCTGCCAAGGTTAGGAAGTAAACGTTCGAAACTCGAGGAAAAAGTAACTTTCTTGAGGAAGCTGAAAGACATGGAAATGAAAGACAATAGGGCTTATATGAAGCCTGGACTTGGTCAAGAGTCGGAGATGACCTAATAATTGTATCATGGACTGACACAGGACAGCCAATGAAAAGTTCAGATTTGCTTAAAAGAATGTAAAATGTAGAAAGTTTAGCTAGAGAGAAAGGTATAAAGTCTGACACTATGAGCAAGGAAAAACCTCTTACTTTCCAATTCCTGAATGACATGCTGATGGACCTTTGGCGCATGTAAGGACAGCAGACTTTAAATGATTCTTTCCTTTTTTAGGTAAAGAGAGAAATAGTCAGGGAAATAGACTTAGGGAAGGGAAACTGTTATTCTGCTAATATTTCATGATTCTGATCCTGCTTTGAAGATGTCAGTTTTAAATTAATTTCCTTATTAAAATGCTGCTTTCTTATTTACTTATAAAATAAAGATTCTAAAACGTAAATGCTTTTTCTTTATGAAAAATAAAGTTAATAAAATTAGATATGGAGAGACAATCTGGTCTTGTTTATTCCTGGTCTAGTTTCCATCAGTTGATCCAATCGCCTTAAGTGGTTTGATTAATGAATAATAAATGTTTGAATCCATGGGAAAGAAAGATAAACTGCAGTTGTATATAATAATGTAAATATTATGTGAATAGTTTTGAGTAATCAGACCACCTGATTCAGTTGCTCATAAATTGTCTCATTGGTGTTATGGCCTGTATATGTGTCTCATGATTAATGGTGAGTATTGAGGTGATAGGTAGCGTTTGTGAGAAAGTTTTTCAATCAGAGCGCTGGATCACTACAAATAGGGGTTGATAGTGTGGGAAAGGAGGCTGGCTCCTTTACAAATTAAGGGCACATAAAATGTATGTTTCTCTCTCTTTTTCTCAATTTTTCTTTTTGCCTGTCTAAGCTGTCTGTGAAATAGCAATGATGCATTTAATTAGCTATTCATTAATACTGTTTTGAACATTGTTATCATTAATACAATGAATAAGTATATATGTTATGTTACTGGCCATCCTGTTTGAGGAAATTATGTCAGGATAATTAGTCTAGATTGTTGTTTCCTTATTTGACCTTTATGGGGAACTAGATGTGGGTAGTTTTTGTTCTAAAATTCTTAGGTGATAACACCATTATTGTATGTTATTCTCATAATACATAGTTTTGCAAGGGCATTGCTAGCTTTTATTAGCTAGTCTGTGTAAATAAACTGACAGTCCTTATTAGAGATGATGTTGCATAGTTTGGATTATGAAAAGTAGAATTCAGGGAAGGTGCCCATGTGATCCTTATCAAATATTGTTGAAGGAAATATTGTTTTATAGATAAGAACCCCTGTTAAATTAGCAGTTTTAGACTTTCCTGTTGCTCCTATAACATGAGAGCATGGTCCTAAGCGTATAATGTAGGTGCTTTTATTAAGAAGAATCATTTTAGAAGTGTCTGCAGTCCTATACAAGTAATGTAAAGTTTATGAGCAAAAGTGTAGCACATTTCCTTTTTTTTAGGGTTTTCAGATTAGTACACAGGAATACACCAATGTAAGGATTTAGGGTATGTCTGTGTTGTTTTTCTCTTTTCCTCTGAATTTAGTAAATGAACACAGACTTCCTTGGCTGCTTGAGATTGGGTGATATAATAATCTTGTCAGTTCACCAAAGAGTTCCTTATATACTTGCCAATGTACCCCTTTAGTCGTCCCGTTTTGGAGGAGGAGTAGCCCTTTGCAGCTCTTCGTTCTGATTCCTATGGCCCTGTGTGGTCCTCCTGGGACCAAATATGATTAATGATCTAGCCCTCATAAGAGGAAAATGTATAAAGTCAATTGAAAATGTTTTCATTAGATATGTGCTGTTGGCTATTCTAAAATTGAAATGGATGGTCACATAAATGCATAGGAGCCCTGAAAATGTTTACTAGATGATCCTAGGATTTGCTTTTGCTTAGGGTTGTGAAAAATGATAATTCTGTTTGTGATAATGGTCATTATTCTCTCCTGCTATCTGTATGTTAATTATGACCCGATGCTTTGTTACCTTTGTATTCATGCTTATACCTCATATCGACCCGCTTAATGAAATGTTTAGAATGGAAAATGCCCACCTAGCAATGAATTAGGATATTGATAAATTTATGAAAAATGAATGTGAAATATGTTCTATGTTTACATGAGCCAGGACCTCCCCTTGGTTTTAAATTCAAATTTGTTTTATTGGTTTCAAGAAAAAACACAGGCAATACATTGCAAAAGTAGGACTCCATATTTAAGTAGCGTATGAGACAGACAAGCATGTCTTCTCCACAAAGCAAACAGCAATCGAAATACATGGGCCGGTCCGTGAATGTGAGGCATAAGCCGCGTGTGTTAAGCCTGTTAAAAGAACGTAATCCTAAGAACACAAACCAAAGCCCCACCCCCCCCAGCCCCCCTCACCCCAACCAGTGTGCCGAATAGGTAAAGCGATCGTCAAGGCTGCCACAACTCGTTTAACTTGTCCCTTCATGAGGTTGGTGAGAGTCAGTTGGGGTCTCTGTAAGGCGCAATAATCGGAGATATCTAGGGCATGTAATTTTGTTAAATTCCTTTGAGAGAAGGGACAGTAATGGTAACCAAAGCTTGCGGAACATATCAGCTGACTGTGTAAGTGTGGCCTGGATGCGCTCCGTTCCCAGTGTGAACCAGATTTCTGTAGCCATCCTGTGTGAGTGGGTCTAGTGGTCCTCCCTCAGAGTGACAAGACGTTTTGGGATGCAGCTTGCATGGCAATCCCAATTTGGCGCCCTCGTATGGATTTCAGGTGGAAGGTGAGCTCATTGGGAAGGCCCAGGATAGTATAGGCTGGAAATCTTGGAATTTCATCTAATACCGCTGTCCAGTAGTCCCTAACTTCTCGGTAATCCCAAAGGAGATGAGCCATAGTGCCCCGCTCCCCGCAGCCCCTCCAGCAAAGCGCGCTACGAGATGGATTCCCTTTGTTGAGCCGAGTGGGGGTAAGGTGCCAATAAATGGCTAGTTTCACAGTCACTTCTCTGCTGGCAGTATTACGCGTCATGTGCGAAGCCCTATAGTATATGTAGCGCCATTCCCGGTCTGTCAGTGACCTCTCTAGCTCTTCCTCCCAATGTTTCTGTCCCACTGCACGACCCTTCGCAGGTGGAGGTGTAAGCAACTGATAGAGTTCCGAGATGTGGCTTTTATCCGAGTCCTTCGTCACTAGCCACCGTTCAAAATCTGTCATTCGTCTGCCAACTAGTGGTGCATAATCGGGTGTGTGAGCCAGTGTCGAAGTTGAAAATATTGGAAAAGTTGGGGTGAGTCAACGCCATATCCCTGAGATAGATCTGAGAGGGGGAGAAAACCCTGCAAATCGAAGAGGTGACCAGCCACCCTGCAGCTGGTGCCGCTCCACTGTGAGAAGGCGTGTGGGTCATTGCCTGGTGGGAACTCTGGGTTATCTAGAAGGGGAGTGAGCAGGGAGGGGAAGGTCATAAGGCCTCTCCTGACGGCGACCGTGTCCCAGACGCGCAGAATGGTACGGGTGATAGGTGACCTCTGGAGGTATCGCGGCCTGTCACGTCGGTGGAGAAATGGGATCTTCCAAAGGGACGTTTGGGCCATCGCCCTGTCTTGGAACAACCATCTTTTTTCAGATTCCGGCCTATACCACTCCACGAGGTAGCGGAGCTGTGATGCTTGGAAGTATTGCTGAAGATTGGGGATCCCAAGACCCCCTTCATCCATGCCCCTATAGGCTAATTGTTTGTGTAAGTGCGGACGATTTCCCCCCATATGAATTGGTGAAAGGCACCCTGTAGGGTTGCAATGGCGCCAGCTGGGGGCGACACCGGGATGGTTTGGAAAACATATAGAATCTTAGGCAGGGCCGACATCTTCACCGCTGCAATTCGCCCCAGTAGGGAGAGAGGTTGTTTGGACCACCTTGTCAGATAGGCGCAGATCTGGGATGTAAGGCTTGCGTAGTTTAGGGTAACCGTCGAATCCGTGGAGGAGGTAAGGGTGATACCCAGGTACGGAATCTGCGTTCTCATTTGCAAGCCCCCTCCGTACACTGGCGTGTCCGCAGGGGAACGGGTATTACTACCCAGTGGCAGTATCAGTGACTTCCCCCTGTTCATCTTGAAGCCGGACACTGCACCAAAGGACTCCACCTCCCCCAGAAATGCGGGGACCGAGCGCTCCGGGCAATCGAGGGCAGCTAAAATGTTGTCGGCGTAGAGGCCGATCGTATGTGGCTCCCCACCAAAAGTGATGCCATATATGTCCGGATTATCGCAGATCTTTTATGCTAGCGGCTCTACATATAGAGCAAACAAAAGAGGCGAGAGGGGGCACCCCTGCCTCGTGTCACGTTGGATCTCGAAGGGGCTCGAGCGCAAGCCAACCAGGCGAACCCGCGCTTGGGGATGGTGGTAACAGCTTGCAATCCAAGATTGAAAGCGGTCTCCTATTCCAAAATGGGCCAAGACCCGTTGTAGGAAAGACCAGTTGACTCGGTCAAACGCTTTCTCGGCGTCAATGGCCAGCAGGGCCGAGTCCGACTGCTGGAAATGGGCCTTGTCCACCAAGTGGAAGATCCGTTTGGTGTTATCACTACATTGACGGATCGGGACAAAGCCGGACTGATAAGGCTCCAGAACCCCAGGCAAGTACGTCCCAAGGCATGCGGCCAGAACGAATGTGAAGAGCTTCAGGTCCAAGTTAAGGAGGGAGATAGGGCAGAACACCGAGCAATGCGTGGGTTCTTTGCCGGGCTTAGGTAACACTACTATCTCGGCTTCCAACATATCCGGAGGAATGGAGCCCGGGCTAATGAAGGAGTTGAAAAGCCGAGTAATAACTGGGGCCAAGAGCGGGCTAAAGGCTTTATAAAAACCGGCGGAATAACCGTCCGGGCCTGGAGACTTGAGGGCCCGCGGCGGGATATAGCTGCTACCACCTCATCTAATCGGATGGGGGCCTCCAAGGCATCCACGCTCGCCGGGGAGAGCGCCGTAGTCGCCACATTCACCAAGTATGTATCGATGTCCGCACCCAGGACAGTATCGGCTCGGTATAAGGAGGCGTAGAAGTCCCAAAAAGCCTCCGCGATCTGTGCCTCCTCCTTGATTTCATCGCCCCTTCGGTTTTTTAGGCATTGGATCTTCGAGTGCTGGCTTTTTGCGTTCGCAAACAAAACAGGTGATGGACCGAATGTGGATCAATGTCACACACTCACCCCAGTCCAAAGATCTGGGCCCAAATCCATCGTTTTTTTGCACTCCACACCACCCTGGGTTAGACAATGGCGATATGAAAATCAATCTGACCCTGTGCCCCATGGGAACAGTCCAGTCCGAACTACAAAAGCCATGTCCTTCCCAGAACGGAATCAAGCATCCGAGGACCGGACCGGTTTCGAGGTAACACCTCTCATCAGCCCGGCTAGCTTGACTCCAGTGGTGTGGAGTGCCTGGGACCCACGTCTGGGCATCCCCAGCGCACTTAGGGCGGAATTTGCAAACAAAACAGGTGATGGACCGAATGTGGATCAATGTCACACACTCACCCCAGTCCAAAGATCTGGGCCCAAATCCATCGTTTTTTTGCACTCCACACCACCCTGGGTTAGACAATGGCGATATGCAAATCAGCTCTGACCCTGTGCCCCATGGGAACAGTCCAGTCCGAACTACAAAAGCCATGTCCTTCCCAGAACGGAATCAAGCATCCGAGGACCGGACCGGTTTCGAGGTAACACCTCTCATCAGCCCGGCTAGCTTGACTCCAGTGGTGTGGAGTGCCTGGGACCCACGTCTGGGCATCCCCAGCGCACTTAGGGCGGAATTTGCAAACAAAACAGGTGATGGACCGAATGTGGATCAATGTCACACACTCACCCCAGTCCAAAGATCTGGGCCCAAATCCATCGTTTTTTTGCACTCCACACCACCCTGGGTTAGACAATGGCGATATGCAAATCAGCTCTGACCCTGTGACCCATGGGAACAGTCCAGTCCGAACTACAAAAGCCATGTCCTTCCCAGAACGGAATCAAGCATCCGAGGACCGGACCGGTTTCGAGGTAACACCTCTCATCAGCCCGGCTAGCTTGACTCCAGTGGTGTGGAGTGCCTGGGACCCACGTCTGGGCATCCCCAGCGCACTTAGGGCGGAATTTGCAAACAAAACAGGTGATGGACCGAATGTGGATCAATGTCACACACTCACCCCAGTCCAAAGATCTGGGCCCAAATCCATCGGTTTTTTGCACTCCACACCACCCTGGGTTAGACAATGGCGATATGCAAATCAGCTCTGACCCTGTGCCCCATGGGAACAGTCCAGTCCGAACTACAAAAGCCATGTCCTTCCCAGAACGGAATCAAGCATCCGAGGACCGGACCGATTTCGAGGTAACACCTCTCATCAGCCCGGCTAGCTTGACTCCAGTGGTGTGGAGTGCCTGGGACCCACGTCTGGGCATCCCCAGCGCACTTAGGGCGGAATTTGCAAACAAAACAAGTGATGGACCGAATGTGGATCAATGTCACACACTCACCCCAGTCCAAAGATCTGGGCCCAAATCCATTGTTTTTTTGCACTCCACACCACCCTGGGTTAGACAATGGCGATATGCAAATCAGCTCTGACCCTGTGCCCCATGGGAACAGTCCAGTCCGAACTACAAAAGCCATGTCCTTCCCAGAACGGAATCAAGCATCCGAGGACCGGACCGGTTTCGAGGTAACACCTCTCATCAGCCCGGCTAGCTTGACTCCAGTGGTGTGGAGTGCCTGGGACCCACGTCTGGGCATCCCCAGCGCACTTAGGGCGGAATTTGCAAACAAAACAGGTGATGGACCGAATGTGGATCAATGTCACACACTCACCCCAGTCCAAAGATCTGGGCCCAAATCCATCGTTTTTTTGCACTCCACACCACCCTGGGTTAGACAATGGCGATATGCAAATCAGCTCTGACCCTGTGACCCATGGGAACAGTCCAGTCCGAACTACAAAAGCCATGTCCTTCCCAGAACGGAATCAAGCATCCGAGGACCGGACCGGTTTCGAGGTAACACCTCTCATCAGCCCGGCTAGCTTGACTCCAGTGGTGTGGAGTGCCTGGGACCCACGTCTGGGCATCCCCAGCGCACTTAGGGCGGAATTTGCAAACAAAACAGGTGATGGACCGAATGTGGATCAATGTCACACACTCACCCCAGTCCAAAGATCTGGGCCCAAATCCATCGTTTTTTTGCACTCCACACCACCCTGGGTTAGACAATGGCGATATGCAAATCAGCTCTGACCCTGTGCCCCATGGGAACAGTCCAGTCCGAACTACAAAAGCCATGTCCTTCCCAGAACGGAATCAAGCATCCGAGGACCGGACCGGTTTCGAGGTAACACCTCTCATCAGCCCGGCTAGCTTGACTCCAGTGGTGTGGAGTGCCTGGGACCCACGTCTGGGCATCCCCAGCGCACTTAGGGCGGAATTTGCAAACAAAACAGGTGATGGACCGAATGTGGATCAATGTCACACACTCACCCCAGTCCAAAGATCTGGGCCCAAATCCATCGTTTTTTTGCACTCCACACCACCCTGGGTTAGACAATGGCGATATGCAAATCAGCTCTGACCCTGTGACCCATGGGAACAGTCCAGTCCGAACTACAAAAGCCATGTCCTTCCCAGAACGGAATCAAGCATCCGAGGACCGGACCGGTTTCGAGGTAACACCTCTCATCAGCCCGGCTAGCTTGACTCCAGTGGTGTGGAGTGCCTGGGACCCACGTCTGGGCATCCCCAGCGCACTTAGGGCGGAATTTGCAAACAAAACAGGTGATGGACCGAATGTGGATCAATGTCACACACTCACCCCAGTCCAAAGATCTGGGCCCAAATCCATCGTTTTTTTGCACTCCACACCACCCTGGGTTAGACAATGGCGATATGCAAATCAGCTCTGACCCTGTGCCCCATGGGAACAGTCCAGTCCGAACTACAAAAGCCATGTCCTTCCCAGAACGGAATCAAGCATCCGAGGACCGGACCGATTTCGAGGTAACACCTCTCATCAGCCCGGCTAGCTTGACTCCAGTGGTGTGGAGTGCCTGGGACCCACGTCTGGGCATCCCAAGCGCACTTAGGGCGGAATTTGCAAACAAAACAAGTGATGGACCGAATGTGGATCAATGTCACACACTCACCCCAGTCCAAAGATCTGGGCCCAAATCCATTGTTTTTTTGCACTCCACACCACCCTGGGTTAGACAATGGCGATATGCAAATCAGCTCTGACCCTGTGCCCCATGGGAACAGTCCAGTCCGAACTACAAAAGCCATGTCCTTCCCAGAACGGAATCAAGCATCCGAGGACCGGACCGGTTTCGAGGTAACGC
This sequence comes from Lissotriton vulgaris, assembly GCF_964263255.1. Classification (NCBI taxonomy): domain Eukaryota; kingdom Metazoa; phylum Chordata; class Amphibia; order Caudata; family Salamandridae; genus Lissotriton; species Lissotriton vulgaris. Next base: position 809,570,498 of record NC_141695.1, on the reverse strand, counting down.
CTCTCATCAGCCCGGCTAGCTTGACTCCAGTGGTGTGGAGTGCCTGGGACCCACGTCTGGGCATCCCCAGCGCACTTAGGGTGGAATTTGCAAACAAAACAGGTGATGGACCGAATGTGGATCAATGTCACACACTCAACCCAGTCCAAAGATCTGGGCCCAAATCCATCGTTTTTTTGCACTCCACACCACCCTGGGTTAGACAATGGCGATATGCATATCAGCTCTGACCCTGTGCCCCATGGGAACAGTCCAGTCCGAACTACAAAAGCTATGTCCTTCCCAGAACGGAATCAAGCATCTGAGGACCGGACCGGTTTCGAGGTAACACCTCTCATCAGCCCGGCTAGCTTGACTCCAGTGGTGTGGAGTGCCTGGGACCCACGTCTGGGCATCCCCAGCGCACTTAGGGCGGAATTTGCAAACAAAACAGGTGATGGACCGAATGTGGATCAATGTCACACACTCACCCCAGTCCAAAGATCTGGGCCCAAATCCATTGTTATTTTGCACTCCACACCACCCTGGGTTAGACAATGGCAATATGCAAATCAGCTCTGACCCTGTGCCCCATGGGAACAGTCCAGTCCGAACTACAAAAGCACTGCTGGATGGATTTGGGCCCAGATCTTTGGACTGGGGTGAATGTGTGACATTGATCCACATTCGGTCCATCACCTGTTTTGTTTGCAATTGCCGCCATAAGTGCGCTGGGGATGCTCAGACGTGGGTCCCAGGCACTCCACACCACTTGGAGTCAAGCTAGCCGGGCTGATGAGACGTGTTACCTCGAAACCGGTCCGGTCCTCGGATGCTTGATTCCGTTCTGGGAAGGACATGGCTTTTGTAGTTCGGACTGGACTGTTCCCATGGGGCACAGGGTCTGAGCTGATTTGCATATCGCCATTGTCTAACCCAGGGTGGTGTGGAGTGCAAAAAACGATGGATTTGGGCCCAGATCTTTGGACTGGGGTGAATGTGTGACATTGATCCACATTCGGTCCATCACCTGTTTTGTTTGCAATTGCCGCCATAAGTGCGCTGGGGATGCTCAGACGTGGGTCCCAGGCACTCCACACCACTTGGAGGCAAGCTAGCCGGGCTGATGAGAGGTGTTACCTCGAAACCGGTCCGGTCCTCGGATGCTTGATTCCGTTCTGGGAAGGACATGGCTTTTGTAGTTCGGACTGGACTGTTCCCATGGGGCACAGGGTCAGAGCTGATTTGCATATCGCCATTGTCTAACCCAGGGTGGTGTGGAGTGCAAAAAAACGATGGATTTGGGCCCAGATCTTTGGACTGGGGTGAATGTGTGACATTGATCCACATTCGGTCCATCACCTGTTTTGTTTGCAATTGCCGCCATAAGTGCGCTGGGGATGCTCAGACGTGGGTCCCAGGCACTCCACACCACTTGGAGTCAAGCTAGCCGGGCTGATGAGAGGTGTTACCTCGAAACCGGTCCGGTCCTCGGATGCTTGATTCCGTTCTGGGAAGGACATGGCTTTTGTAGTTCGGACTGGACTGTTCCCATGGGACACAGGGTCAGAGCTGATTTGCATATCGCCATTGTCTAACGCAGGGTGGTGTGGAGTGCAAAAAAACGATGGATTTGGGCCCAGATCTTTGGACTGGGGTGAATGTGTGACATTGATCCACATTCGGTCCATCACCTGTTTTGTTTGCAATTGCCGCCATAAGTGCGCTGGGGATGCTCAGACGTGGGTCCCAGGCACTCCACACCACTTGGAGTCAAGCTAGCCGGGCTGATGAGAGGTGTTACCTCGAAACCGGTCCGGTCCTCGGATGCTTGATTCAATTCTGGGAAGGACATGGCTTTTGTAGTTCGGACTGGACTGTTCCCATGGGGCACAGGGTCAGAGCTGATTTGCATATCGCCATTGTCTAACCCAGGGTGGTGTGGAGTGCAAAAAAACGATGGATTTGGGCCCAGATCTTTGGACTGGGGTGAATGTGTGACATTGATCCACATTCGGTCCATCACCTGTTTTGTTGGCTTTTTGCTTTCAGCGCGCTAGCGAGTAGGCGACCCGTCTTGTTCCCTTCCACATAATAAGTATGGCAGAGGCGCAGTGCAGCGAACTCTGCCCTATCCATGTCCTAGCTGGCCAATTGTGCCTTGGCGGGTTTTAATTGCTTCCAGACTCGTGGAGCCTTGGTGCGGCTATGAACCCTTTCGAGTTCAGATACTTGGGCGCAGTCCTTAGCCTCTGCCGCTCCTATCGCGATGAGTTTGTCGCAGGCCACCGATTTAAGGGCTCCCCACAGGGCCGAAACTGAGATCTAGGGCGTATCATTAATGGTCAGATAGTCAGTAATGCACTTGCGGAGTTGTTTAGTGACCTCCGGGTGCTGTAGGAGAGTTTCACGTAACCTCCATTTCCCAGGGGGACGCCTAATCTTGGGAACCGTGAGTGTAAGTTCGATTACATAGTGGTCCTAAAGGGCTGCTGGCACAATGCAAAAGTCGGTTAGCCTGGCGATCAGGTCAGAGGATCAGAGAAAGTGATCTAGTCCAGCATAAGTGCGGTGCACATGTGAATAAAACGTGTATTGTGATGCCCCCGGATGTGTGGCCCTCCATAAATCCACCAAACCCCGTTCGTGTAACCAAGTCTTGCCTGCGGTGGAGAGAGTGCCTGTGTCCCCATATCTATGCCCCGATCTATCCGCGTTAGTGTCCATTTCCAGGTTGAGGTCCCCTCTTAGAAGCAGAAGAGGGTCAGGGGATCTGAGCGTCTCCGAGATGGCACCTTTCAAAAAGGGTTCCTGTCTTGTGTTCGGAGTGTAAAGGGAACCTATCGTCAGCTGTTGATCACCGATCAGGAAGCTATATTCCAGGAGCCTATCCTTGATCTCCCCCATTTTGTCACCAATCCGTCCCTGGAAGCGCCTAGACACCAAGATAGCCACCCCTGCCTTTTTCTCTGGTAGAGAGGAGAAGAATTGTTGGGGGAAAGCGCGGGATCGCATCCTGTGCCAATCCTTCACAAGTAAATGGGTTTCTTGGTGTAAACAAATCTCAGCCCCCGAGTTTTCCAGATAAGAGAGCCCTGCCCTCCGCTCAATGGGATTATTTAAGCCCTTCACATTAAGGGTCAGTATCCTCAAGACGGAGTCCATCATCTCAAAGTGAAGGGATGAGAGGTGTTATGTGAGGTTGATAATCTTGCGGTGTAATAGGTATGTGTAAAGCTAGCGAATCCACACATTAAACCCCCGCGGCACACTGGTTCCCACCCTTGACCCCTCCCCCCGCCCCAAACCAAACCCCAACTGAAGACCCCTCTCCACCCCCACTACTCCCCCTCCCCCGAGCTCCAAATCATCCAACCCCCCCAACCACCCGTCCTAGCCCGAACCATCACCCCGCCAACCCCCCTCACCAACCCCAACTAGGAATCCCCAAGTGCAAACCATAGTCAGTCCCAGGCCTATCAATTCAGTTCAGGCCCGTAGAAAATTCGTGTGGAGGGTAGTGTGGCAGTGGCGTCCCCGTTAGCCCCCCCGCCCATCCCCCTCGCACGTGATGACACAAAGCTAAGAGTGCAAATCCCTTGTCAGTGCTGTCTCAAGGCACAGCCGCTGTATGGCCGCCGCCTGTTCCAGAGCCATGGTTCTCGGGTCCAGTTTAAGTTCCACCCCGGGGGAGCGCTGGCGCCCCACTCGCTGCCATTCGCCTCCGGATTGCTGCTTGGGCCCTTTCTGTGAATGTCGCGGTGATGTTTTACCCTCGTGTTCGTCCTCCTCCGGGTCGATTCCAAGCAGTGTGCAAGTGTCTCGGAGGGAACGGAATTGTTGCAGAGTTACTTCCCATTTAAAGATCAGACGAAAGGGATGACCCCAAGAGTAGGGGATCCCTTTGTCCCGTAGAAACACTGTGGCCACCCGGAAGGCCTTCCGCTTTTGCAGAGTGATGGCAGAAAGGTCTTGGTATAAGGCCACCGGGTGGCCCTGAAACTGAAGGGGTTGTTTCTGCTGAGCTTCTTTCAGGATCCTCTCTTTCAAGGGGAAATCAGGTAGAAAATCTAAAATGTCCGGCGGGGGGGCAGGCGCACGCCGAGCCAGGCCATCTCTGTACGCCCAGTCTATGCGGATTTCAAAGTCTGGAGATTCGCCTAAAATTTCTCTGAACAACCCCTGCAGGTAGTTAGCGACACTATTCCCTTCCGCTTTAGATGTTACTCCCCGAACTCGGATGTTGTTTCTCCGGGAGAGGTTCTCAAGGTCCTCCGTGTGCACCTGGAGATCCACCTGTTGCTCCCGGAGGCGGAGGACTTCTTGTTGCAGGAGCTCCACTTCTTCACTCCGTGTCGGGTCCGAATCCTCCACCGCCGCCACTCTCTCCTCCAAGCCGTCTACATCACGGCGAAGTTCGCATTGCTCCCCGGCTAGTTCTTGCTTCTGGGTTTGAATGTCTTCCCTCAGGGAGTTAAAGAGGGACTCTAGAAAGGCCTTGGTGATAGGGGCTCCCCGGGGGGGCTAGGCTCTTGTCTCCCTTGGGGGCGCTCTTGACAAGCATGTCAGTGATTGTGCGGCCTCCCCTGCGCCCCGTGTTGGCCATATCGTCCTGTTCTGTTTGCCAGCCGGATTCGTGGTGACCAGTAGCACCTCCCAAAGGCGGTCAGGCAGGTCAAGGTGCTGTCTGGATCCCTCCAAGTGGTATGTAGCTCGCCAATGGGGAGTACTCCACAAGGGGGGCAGCCCCCCGATCCTAGAGCTCTCCCTGCTGAGCCTACGCTTTCTGTGCAATGACCAGGCACTGGGCACCCCCGCTTACTCCGTGCCCCTCCTCACCTTGCTGTCGCCAGCCCCTTCCCCGGGCCGCCCGGAGCGCAGGGCAGTCCAAGCCTCTGAGGTTCTGTGGAAGGATCGGGCAGGCTGTAGTCTTCTGACCGTCTGCACTGCGTGGTAGGCCCCAAGCCTGGGCCTCGATTTTCGCACTCGGCCCGCTGTCTGCACCAGCTCCAGCACCCTCAGTGCCTGCTCCCCTGGGCAGGTCCGCGGCGGAGGTCGTTGCCGCTGTGCCAGGGCGGGCAGCAATGTAGGGCCCGCTATACAAGGTCCGCCGCTGCCCCGGTTCGCTGATATGGTCCACCACGCTGTGCACTGTAGGCCTCAGACCGGGGCCTCAAGCTACACGGCTCCCCGCGTGATGCTCTCGGGCCTCTGCACCTCCGCTGCCTTCTCTCACAACCCACTCCACGTCGGGGCTCACCTTCACAGAGGGGGCCTCAGCTCCCCCCGGTCACTCTGTGTTCCACCGCCGACCGCGGCAAAGCCCTCACAGCCGGATGCACAAGTTACTACTTGTATAACGATATATCTGTAAGAGACATTAGTTAGTGATAGATTCCTTACCTTAGAATATCCCCAGGCGTCAGACTGGATCCGGAAAATTTTGCGTAGCAATACCCCTGCGCGCCGGCAGGCATCGTCCACGGCTCCGCGTCCGTCGTCGGCGTCGTTAGCGCCGGAATGACGGAGTACTTAGATGCCGCCCATGCGCGCTGACGTCAGTTCTGATACACAGCTTTTCCGCACCAGATACGCAGAGCCATGATAGAACCAACACTGGTGCCATGAAACTAGGGCCCTGAAAGGGGATGACCTTAACCATAGATATTGGTTCGCAGAACGGGGAGGATGGGCGGGTCGGTAAGGAATCTATCACTAACTAATGTCTCTTACAGATATATCGTTACACAAGTAGTAACTTGTGCATCTGAAAGAGACACGTTAGTGATAGATTCCTTACCTTTGAATAGATACCCCAGCAATACCAACCCCAGTGGTGGGTCTGCGAACCAATAATCACACCAGAAAGTCCTGGAGGACAGAACGGCCAAAGAAGCCATCCCTCCCGACTTGGGTGTCCAGGCAATATTGTCTTGCAAACGTGTGCAGCGAGGCCCACGTAGCTGCCTGGCAAATATCCTGCAAGGGCACTCCTCAGCCCAGGGCAGTGGTAGTCACCATGGCCAAGGTAGAATGAGCCCGTAGTCCCACAGGGGGTTCCTTCTTTGCCAAGGAGTAACATGCCTGGATACACAAGATGATCCACCGCGAGAAGGTCCGCTTGTGCACCGTCTTTCCCTTCTTAGCGCCCACGTAACCAACAAAGAGTTGGTCATCCACCCGGAACTGGCGTGTGCGATCCAGATAGTAAGAGAGCGCACGTTTTGGGTCCAGACGGTGAAGCCTCTCTTCCTCTTTCGACGGATGCGGAGGCGGAAAGAAGGTGGGCAAGGTAATGGACTGCCCGATGTGGAAGGCCGTGACAACCTTGGGCAGGAACGAAGGTCTCGTCCCCAACACAACCTTGTCCGGATGAACAGAGAGGAAAGGAGGTGTAGAAGAAAGAGCCTGGAGCTCACTCACTCTCCTGGCAGAGGTGATGGCAACCAGGAAAGCAGTCTTCAAGGTAAGAAGACGGAGAGGACAGTTATGGAGCGGCTTAAAGGTGGCACACATTAGATAGGTAAGTACAAGATTCAAGTCCCACTGGGGCATCATGAAAGGAACAGGAGGGAACATATGAGTGATGCCCTTTAAGAATCTGTTTACAATGGGGGACTTGAACAAGGAAGGCTGATCAGGTAGCCTTAAGAAGGCTGAAAGGGCAGAAAGGTAGCCCTTGAGAGTGCCCAGAGCACAGCCCTGCTGGGGAGGAGAAAGAAGGAAGAGGAGAACCTCAGAAAGGGGTGCAGAGACTGGATCCACAGCCTTTGCTGTGCACCATGTCACAAATCTGTTCCACCTGCAGGCGTATACCGACTTTGTGGAGGGACGCCTGGCTGCCAGAATGACATTACAGACTTCGGGAGGCAAGTCAAATGGCCTCAACTGTCGCCGCTCAATCTCAAAGCTTGTAGATGGAGACTGGACAGGTTCGGGTGGAGGACCGTCCCCTGCTGCTGGGACAGAAGGTCCTCCCGAAGAGGCAGACGAATCGGGGGATCGACTGACATGCTGAGTAGCTCGGGATACCAGTATCTTCGTGCCCAGTCCAGAGCCACAAGGATAACCTGGGCCTGGTCGCGCCTGATCTTCTTCAGCACTCTGGGCAGAAGTGGTATAGGCGGAAAGGCGTACAATAGACCGCAACTCCACTTGCAACGAAAAGCGTCCCCGAGCGAGTGCCGCCTTGGAAACTCCAACGCGCAGAACTGATGACATTGCGCGTTCTCTTCTGTGACGAATAGATCTAACCAAGGCTCTCCCCACTGCTGAAAGAGGCCTTGCCCAACGTCCGAGTTCAGACAGCATTCGTGATCCATCATGCACCGACGGCTGAGTTTGTCCGCCCTGGCGTCCAGGAAACCTGCCAGGTGTTGAACCACCAGGGTCACGCCCTGATGTTCCAGCCATTTCCAGAGGCGTAGAGCCTCCTGGCATAGGGTCCACGACCCCACCCCGCCCTGTTTGTTGCAGTACCACATGGCGGTGATGTTGTCCGTGAACAGCTGCACTACACTCCCCCGGACAGACGGGAGGAATGCCTTCAGTGCAAGTCGGATCGCCCGCAGCTCCAGAAGGTTGATGTGGAGCTTGGACTCCGCCGGAGACCAGAGACCCCTGATCTCCACCTCTCCCATGTGGCCTCCCCAACCCAGGAGGGACGCGTTCGTCACAACTACGTGCTACGGGTGGGGTAGGGAGAGGGATCTGCCACTGACCTAATCGCAGTCCGTGAGCCACCACTGCAGCTGTTTTGCAGTGCCCTCCGAGATCAAGACATGGTCGGACAAGTTGCCCTGATGCTGGGCCCACTGAAACTTCAGGTCCCACTGCAGAGCCTGCATCCGCAACCGGGCGTGATACACCAGAAGGATGCAGGAGGCCATCAGCCCCAGAAGCTGCAGCGTCAACCTGACCGAGACCCGGGATAAAGGCTGAAAGATCGGAATCAGAGCCTGAATATCCCGAACCCACTGTTCGGGTGGATAAACCTGAAACTGGGCCGAGTCCAGAACCGCTCCGATGAAGAGGAGCTTCTGAGAGGGAAGCAGATGTCACTTCGGCACGCACGTTGATGGAGAACCCCAGCAGATGCAGGAGATCGGCCGTAGTCTGGAGGTGGTTGACGACTGTCTGGGGTGAGCCCGTCTTCAACAACCAGTCGTCGAGGTAGGGAAAGACTGAAACCCCTAACCTGCGCAGATGGGCTGCGACCACCGCTATCACTTTGGTAAACACCCGTGAGGTGCTGGTATGGCCGAAGGGGAGCACGGTAAACTGAAAGTGCTCGTGGCCTACCGTGAACCTGAGGTAACGCCGGTGGGCCGGCAGGACGGGGATGTGAAAATAGACGTCCTGCAAGTCCAACGCTACCATCCAGTCTCCTGGATCCAGGGCAGCTAAGACCTGAGCCAGAGTCAGCATCTTGAACTTCTCCTTCCGGAGGAAGCCGTTGACGTTCCGTAGATCCAAGATAGGGCGTAGGCCCCCTTTGCCCTTCTTGGGTACCAGAAAGTAGTGGGAGTAACAACCACACCCTACTTCTGGCCCAGGAACGCACTCTATGGCCCCCTTGGCCAAGAGGGCCATGACTTCCTCTTGCAGAAGTTGCAAGTGATCCCCCAACACGCGGTGGAATTGCAGTGGCATGGCCGGAGGGGTCGCCTCGAAGGGGAGGGAGTAGCCCCTTCGGACGATTTGCAGCACCCACCTGTCCGACGTGATGGTGCGCTAGTGGAAGAGGTGATGGTGAACCCTGCCCCCCCACTGGCGTCACATGGGCCTGAAAGCACGGACTAGGAGGGTTTTGAGGCAGGTGCTGCGGGGGAATGTGTGCACTGGCCGCGCCGTTGTCCCTGACCGCCGCCTTCCTTGGCCACGAAAGGAGCGAAAGGCACCCATTTGCTGGCCGAGAGGCCCAAGGACTTGGCCGTAGCCCTGGAGTCCTTAAATCGCTCAAGCGCATGGTCTGCCTTGTCGCCAAAGAGGCGACAGCCATCAAACGGCATGTCCAGCAGAGTGGCCTGGACATTGGCCGAAAAGTTGGCGGAACTCAACCAGGCGTGGCGTCGAACCGCCACTGTCGTTGATATCGCCCTGCCCAGTGAGTCCGTGCTATCCAGTCCACACCGGATGGAATACCGTGCTGCATCTCGACTCTCCGCAAGGGTTTGGGTGAGTTTTGCCCGGACCTCCTCTGGACATTGTGGCAGCACGTCTTGCCCAGGGACCCGAAGGTGTGGGGCAGGCGGCGACGACTGTGACTCCGGCGGAGCCGCGTGAGTGGTGTCACCTGAACCCCCGGCCGCATCGTACCAGCGTCAGGGTGGGTCGGAGGAAAGATGATGTCTCTCCGACCTCTTATGCCTCTTACCTGAGGACTTGGATCCTGACGACCGATGACCACTCCCGGAGCTGCGAGGGCTCCTGTCCCTCGACCTCCCGTGGGACTGGGACCGGATGTGGCGCGGGGCCGACTGCCGGAGCTCCAGTCGCTTGCGAGACCGCTCTCGCCTAGCCTTAGTCGTCAGGGCCCGGCAGTCAGGGCAGGCGCGGTCGTCGTGGTCAAGGCCTAAACACTTGAGGCACCGGCGATGGGGTTCAGTAACCGACATCAGTCGATCGCACCTGGAACAGGGTTTGAACCCGGGCATCCCTACCGGCACCGTTGGAGTCGAAGACTCGAGTAGAGAGATGATCAAAAAGATCAAAAAGTTTAGTCAAAAAAGACTAAGGGGTAGAGCTTCTCCGGATCTGCGCTAGCTGGCGCGGAAAAAAGAAGAACTGACGTCAGCGCGCATGGGCGGCATCTAAGTACTCCGACAACGTCACTCCGACGACGGACGCGGAGCCGCGGACGACGCCTGCCGGCGCGCAGGGGTATTGCTACGCAAAATTTTCTGGATCCAGTCTGACGCCTGGGGATATTCTAGGGAAAGGAATTTATCACTAACGAGTCTCTTTCAGATCGCAGCGTCAGCCTCCTCGGTGCCCGGCCGCCATTTCACCGCGGCGCACAGGCGGAGCTCGGGTCCCAGGCGGTAAGGCGCTCTCTGAAGGGCTTCTGGCCGTCCGATGCGGGCCAAAAATCAGGCCGTGCAGGTCAGCCGGTCAACAGTGTGGTTTGCCGGTGCTGTTGGGGATTTAGGTGCAGATAGCAAGGCTAAGCTGGGTTCAGGGCCGGGGAGCCTCGCGGGTCTGCGTCTTTCAGGCCGCCATCTTGGCCACGCCCCCCCCCCCCTGGTTTTATGCTGACTATGTAACCCTAAGCATATATAAGGCCCCTGTGTTCTGTACTCCTTAGACTGCCTCATACAGTTTCTGAGGGTATTGTGTGACGTAGTCTCCCTCATCTGAGGTAAATGAATATGTATTTTATATTTCACCTTCAGTGCCAATTTCTTCTTTGTTGGTTTAAAAGGACCAGGTATCAGTGAGACCACTGAGAAGGTTTCTTTCTTTCTTCACGAAGGAAACACTTTTGCCTTTAAAATGTTGATGGAGGCTCCTAGATAGATCAAGGTCTGTACTGGGGTAGATATGGACTTGTCGTGATTGATTTGAAGCTTAGTCTCTGTAAGAGATCGTGAGTCCAGCTGCAATGAAGCTGTGCTTCTTGAGCCCAGGACGCCTTGATGAGCCAATCGTCTAGATATGGATAGATGAATATCTGTGTCTCCGGAGATGGGCAACGACCACTGCCATGCATTTGGAGAATGTTCTGGGTGCTGATTTCAGACCAAATGGGAGGATCCGGTACTGGTAATGGTCCTGTTCCACCACAAACCTCAAGAATTCGCAATGCTATCTGGCGATCGGAAAGTGAAATTACGCGTCTTGTAGGTCGATTGAGCAGAGCTAATCCCCTTGATGTAGTTGAGGATAAATTTGGTGTAATGCCAGCATCCTAAACTTTTCTCGCCGAATACACTTTTGGCTGTCTTGAGATCTAGAATGGGTCTGAATTCACTTGTCGGTAAGGAATCTATCACTAACTAATGTCTCTTACAGATATATTGTTACACAAGTAGTAACTTGTGCATCTGAAAGAGGCACATTAGTGATAGATTCCTTACCTTAGAATAGATACCCCAGTAATACCAACCCCGGTGGTGGGTCTGCGAACCAATAATCACACCAGAAAGTCCTGAGGACGGAACGGCCAAAGAAGCCATCCCTCCAGACTTGGCTGTCCAGGCAATAATGTCTTGCAAACGTGTGCAGCGAGGCCCACGTAGCTGCCTGGCAAATGTCCTCCAAGGGCACTCCTCGGCCCAGGGCAGTGGTAGTCGCCATGGCCCGAGTGGAATGAGCCCTTAGCACAACAGGGGGTTCCTTCTTAGCCAAGAAATAACACGCCTGGATACACAAGATTATCCACCGCGAGATGGTCCGCTTGTGCACCGCCTTTCCCTTCTTAGCACCCACGTAACCAACGAAGAGTTGGTCATCCACCCGGTAGTGGCGTGTGCGATCCAGATAGTAAGAGAGCACACGTTTTGGGTCCAGACGGTGGAGCCTCTCTTCCTCTTTCGAGGGATGCGGAGGCGGAAAGAAAGTGGGCAAAGTGATGGACTGCCCGATGTGGAAGGCAGTGACTACCTTGGGCAGGAAAGAGGGCCTTGTCCGCAACACAACCTTGTCCGGATGGACCGAAAGGAAAGGAGGTTTAGAGGAAAGAGCCTGGAGCTCACTCACTCTCCTGGCAGAGGTGATGGCAACCAGGAAAGCAGTCTTCAGAGTAAGAAGGCGGATAGGACAGTTGTGAAGTGGCTCAAAGGGAGCGCACATCAGAAAAGTAAGAAGCAGGTTCAAGTCCCGCTGAGGCATCACGAAGCGAACAGGTGGAAACGTGTGTGTGATGCCCTTCAGAAATCGATTTACAATAGCGGACTTGAACAAAGATGGTTGATCAGGCAACCTTTGGAAGGCTGAAAGGGCAGAAAGAACCTCAGAAAGAGGGACAGACAGAGGATCCACAGCCTTTGCTGTGCACCATGCCACAAATCTGTTCCACCTGCAGGCGTATACCGACTTCGTGGAGGGACGCCTGGCTGCCAGAATGATGTTACAGACTTCAGGAGGCAAGTCAAATGGCCTCAACTGTCGCCGGTCAATCTCCAAGCATGGCGGTGGATACTGGACAGGTTCGTGTCTAGGACCGTCCCCTGCTGCTGCACAAGAAGGTCCTCCTGAAGAGGCAGACGAACCGGGGGATCGACTGACATACTGAGTAGCTCGGGATACCAGTACCTTTGTGCCCAGTCCCGAGCCACAAGGATGATTTGTGCCCGGTCGCGCTTGATCTTCTTCAGCACTCTGGGCAGAAGTGGTATAGGCGGAAAGGCGTACAATAGACCGCAACTCCACTCGTGACGAAAAGCGTCTCAGAGCGAGTGCCGCCTTGGAAAGTCCAACACGCAGAACTGATGACATTGCGCGTTCTCTTCGGTGGCGAATAGATCTTACCAAGGCTCTCCCCACTGCTGAAAGAGACCTTGCACCACGTCCGAGTTCAGACGCCATTCGTGATCCATCATGCACCTGCGGCTGAGTTCGTCCGCCCTGGTGTTCAGAGAACCTGCCAGATGTTGAACCACCAGGGTGACTCCCTGATGTTCCAGCCACTGCCAGAGGCGCAGAGCCTCCTGGCAGAGCGTCCACGACCCCACCCCGCCCTGTTTGTTGCAGTACCACATGGCGGTGGTGTTGTCCGTCAACACCTGCACTACACTCCCCCGGACAGAGGGGAGGAATGCCTTCAGTGCTAGACGAATAGCCTGCAGCTCCTACAGGTTGATATGGAGCTGGGACTCCACCGGAGACCAGAGTCCTCTGATCTTCGCCTCTCCCATGTGGCCTCCCCAGCCCTGGAGGGACGCGTCCATCACAACCACGTGCTCCGGTTGGGGAAGGGAGAGGGATCTGCCGCTGACCCAATTGCGGTCCGTGAGCCACCACTGCAGCTGTCTCACAGTGCCTTCTGAGATCAGGACATGGTCGGACAGGTTGCCCTGATGCTGGGCCCACTGAAACTTCAGGTCCCACTGCAGAGCTCGCATCCGCCACCGGGCGTAATGCACCAGAAGGATGCAGGAGGCCATCAGCCCCAGAAGCCGCAGCGTCAACCTGACCGAGACCCGGGATAAAGGCTGAAAGAGTGGAATTAGAGCCTGTATATCCCGAACCCGCTGCTCGGGTGGGTAAACCCGAAACTGCGCAGAGTTGAGAACCGCTCCGATGAAAAGGAGCTGCTGAGAGGGACACAGGTGTGACTTCGGCACATTGATGGAGAACCCCAGCAGGTGCAGTAGGTCGGCCGTAGTCTGGAGGTGGCTGACGACTGTCTTGGGTGAGCCCGCCTTCAACAACCAGTTGTCGAGGTAGGGAAAGACTGAAACCCCTAACCTGCGCAGATGAGCTGCGACCACCGCCATCACTTTCGTGAACACTCGCAACGTGGGCACTGGTAAGGCCGAAGGGGAGTACGGTAAACTGAAAGTGCTTGTGGCCTACCGTGAACCGCAGGTAACGCCGGTGGGCCGGCAGGACGGGGATGTGAAAATAAGCGTCCTGCAAGTCCAACGCTACCATCCAGTCTCCAGGGTCTAGGGCAGCCAAGACCTGAGCCAACGTCAGCATCTTGAACTTCTCCTTCCGGAGGAAGCTGTTGACGTTTTGTAGGTCCAAGATAGGGCGTAGGCCCCCTTTGCCCTTCTTCGGTACCAAAAAGTAGTGGGAGTAACAACCACACCCTACTTTTGGCCCAGGAACGCGCTTGATGGCCCCCTTGGCCAAGAGGGCCGTAACTCCCTCCCGCAGAAGTGTCAAGTGATCCCCCGACACATGGTGGCACTGTGGTGGCATGGCTGGAGGGGACGTCTCGAAGGGGAGGAAGTAGCCCCTTCGGACGATTTGCAGCACCCACCTGTCCGATGTGACAGTGTGCCAGTGGTGGAGGTGATGGCGAACCCTGCCCCCCACTGGCATCACATGGGCCTTAAAGCACGGACTAGGAAGGTTTCGAGGTGGATGCTGCAGGGGTGGGTGTGGACTGGCCTCGCCGTGGACCCCGACCACCACCACGGCGGTTTCCATGTTCCCCACCGCGTTGGATATTAGACTGCAGTGCGTGGCTGGCGGCACGTGTGGGGGCGCCCCTTCCTTGGCCACAAAAGGAGCGAAAGGCACCCATTTGCTGGCACGGGGCCGAGAGGCCCAAGGACTTGGCCATAGCCCTGGAGTCCTTAAAGTGCTCAAGCGCATGGTCTGTCTTGTCACCAAAGAGGCGACGGCCATCGAACGGCATGTCCATAAGTGTATTTTGCCCATTAAAAATAACACACCCAGGCACGCAACCTAGATATACAATGTGTTGAAACCCAGACTACTGAATTAACATAAAACTGCAAGATGGTATCTTGTTGTTAAAAACAATTTTTTCGGATTTTAATAATTATCATGTACAAATGAATAAAAGTTTTACAATCGAAAATTTATACATAATAAAAATACATTGCATTGACAACAATTTTATATAGGAAACAATAAAAAATAATACAAATGAGGTAATGACGAATTCTTCTCTACGCGTTTCGACAACAAGTGTCTTCGTCAGGAAATTATCATGTAGAAGCTTTTAAAACAATCTACAAAGAAGATAAACATTATAAGATACATATTCCAAATTACTTTTTTGACATTTCAGCAAATATTTCTGTCTGGGAACAACATGAACATTGTTTTAGAAGATACATCAAAACCATTTCTGTGTACCTGCAAAAAGCTATGTTTACAGGTTAAAAGTAAGCGTAAAAAGAAAGAGGAAAATTAAACAAAGATGAAGAATGCCAAGAGTTCAGGATAGAACAAATATAAAAATATTAAAATAGCAGGTCTCCAGACACAGAGGATAAAGGTATTTGAATGGCACACTCTCCTGTCTTTTGTCTAAATAGTGGAAGATGGTCTTCCCAGTAATTTATAAAAAACTATTGGAAACAGAGACTTCTGTAGATGTTTGACCTGCTATTGGGGCTAATGGTCGATAGACAGCCTTTGTTATAGTAGCAGTGAAGTTAATTCTTGGTCTGTTATTGATGTTTTTAAATAATCTGATGCCTGCGAAGAGTTATGTATAGAACTCTGATTTGCACAATGAGGATGGAAATATGGCTCACCTGACTCAGGCTCTGGCAGAATTTCTGTAGAGCAATCACTGGTTTATGCTGTCTTATAGATAGTAACACCTGTGATTTAAGGTGCTCTGCGACAGTTCAAGTCCAACAAAGGTGGTAACCTGCTGTCACATAACAAAAAAGAAAAAAGGAAAGAGTGTGGTAACTTTACCGCATTAGGAGTGGAACATAGGCCCTCAGTGTTGTTGACAATACCAGGGATATCTCTCTTATTGGTATGACAAATCTTTACCTAATTGGCGGATGCGCCGTGAAGTTTTATTCTGATCGTAAAGGTGTACTCCCTGTACGTGGTGAGACGAAGACGTGAAATGGCTGGATATATCTGAAAGGCCTGTAATTAGGTACTTGAAATCTATGAATTAGGGTCCGAATGCCTGTGGATATAAGAGAGATACAAAATTGTATCTTTAGATCATATATTTCATGAGCGAGGGACTCTAAGATGTTATGTCCCATGGATTTACTACATACCTATTATAACAAAGGTCCTCCGATATTTTGATGAAAAGTGACCTCTAATGTTGTGATTCCAGATGCATGGGTACTGCTGAAATGAAAAAATTGCTTATGAAAAAACAGTCCCACAGGTGTTTTGGACATCGGCCGAGAAATTGGCGGACCTCAACCAGGCATGACGACGAATCGCCACCGTCGTTGACATTGCTCTGCCCAGAAAGACGGTAGTGTCCAGCCCACACCGGATGGAATACAGGCGCTGCATCCCAGCCCTCCACCAGGGCCTGGCCGAGTCTAGCCCATACCTCAAACGGGCAGTGCGGCAGCACGTCCGCAACCGTGTCCCACAGAGAGTGGGTGTAGCGGCCCAAGAGGCACGCGATATTAACTGACCGCAATCCCAAACTTAGGGAGGAGAATATCTTCTTCCCGTAATTCTCATACCTCTTAGATTCCCGGTCGGGGGGAGCTGACGGGAAAGCGGTCTGGGAATTGGAGGCCTGGATAACCAGGCTCTCAGGGGTGGGATGGGTAGACAGAAAGCAAGGGTCACCCGGAGCCGGGTGGTGGCGTCTGGCCACGTTCCTATCCACAGGCTGTCCTGTGGCGGGCCTGGACCAAGTGCCCAAAAGAACGTCTGACAAGGCCTCATTAAACGGCAGCAGAGGCTCGGCCGAGCTTCACTGCGGTTTAAGGACCTCAGTGAGGAGGTTAGTCCTCACGGCCGCAACGGGGAGCTCAAGGCCCAGGGCCTTGGCCACCCTCATCAGCACCGCGCTATAAGCAGCCCCCTCCTCCGTAGCCACGCTAGGAGGGGAGACAAAGCCAGTGTCGGGCAAAGTGTCCAGCCCACTGGCCTCCCCAAGCTCTCCTGTCCAGTCCACAGAAGACTGACACGTGCCAGAGGGTCCTCAGACCCCTCCCAATCCTCCTCATCACCCACAGCCTGATACTCAGGCTCTAAAGATGGGGCCGGGTCAATGAAATAAAAATCTCCCAGCGGCATCGAGAGCGGCTCCGGACCCGAAACGAGGACAGGACCAGGGATGACGTCGTCCAGGGACGGCGCCAGGGGCGGTGAGGTCGTTAAGTCGACCGGCGACGACCCGGTTCTGGAACCGGACCCAGTGGGGCCCTGCGTCGTCAGGATCAAAGTCGCCGACGGCACCGGTGCTGAAGCACCCGGCCCGCGTGGGGACTCAGTCAGTACCGCTTGGCCCGAAGGCGCCGCGGAACCCGACGGAGGAGCGAGCGACCTCATGGCCATGAGGAAGTCAGCAATCTCCCCCGGTGTCGCGTCCTGCCCAGTGACTGGCGGGTGTGGGGCAGGCTGCGACACCTGTGGCTCCAGCGGAGCCACATAGGCGGTGTCGCCCGAACCCCCAGCTGCGTCGCGCGAGCGTCGGGGGGAGTCAGAAGAGCGATGGTGCCTCTTCGGCTTCTTGTGCCTCTTACCTGAGGACTTCCAGCCCGAAGACCGATGACGACTCCCGGAACTGTGGGGGCTCCGGCCCCGCGACCGGTCCCTCGACCTCCTTTCGGACCAGGACCAAGAGCGACGCGGGGCAGACTGCCGAAGCTCGAGTCGCTTACGGGACCGCTCCTGTCTAGCCTTAGACGTCAGGGCCCGGCAGTCGGAGCAGGAGTTGTCGTCGTGGTCCAGGCCCAAACAGTGCAGGCACCGGCGATGGGGGTCGGTAACCTACAGTCAGTTGCAGTCGGCGCAGGGCTTGAACCCAGGCATCCCTACCGGCACCTTCGGAGTCGATAGACTTCGAAAAATGGATCAAAAAGGATCTCAAAAAGTTAGTCAAAAAGTGACTTGGGTACAACTTTTTCCAGATCTGCGCTAGCTGGCGCGGAAAAAAGAAGAACTGGCGTCAGCACGCGGAGGCGGCGTCTAAGTACTCCGACGGCGTCATTACGGCGCCCACGACGTCGACGATGGACGCGGAGCCGCAGACGACGCCCAAGGGTACTGCTACGCAAAAATTTCCGTATCCAGTCTGACGCCTGGGGATATTCTAAGGTAAGGAATCTATCACTAACGTGTCTCTTTCAGATTTTTCAATATGCAACAGGGAAAACGTGGCATCTTTCATTGACATAAATTGCTGTTTCATAGTTAGATTAAAAGGCAGAAATAACAAGCTTGTGTTCATGTAATCCCTTGGAACGTAACAATTCTTTAACGTTTGCAAAGTCAAGCAAACTGCATAACAGAACGCAATTGATTTTGCCCATGATACAACACTGCAACATCTTCTTGTACAATATCAACCACAGATGACACAATATTGTCTAGAGTGTAAATTCGGGAAGAGAGGGTGCTAATGCTATTATCTACAATGGCAAGCACTTTTTCTAAATTGGCCTGATCAATAGCTCTAAGCCTAGAAGCAGCTTCAATTTGAGACAGTTTTCAAACCTCATTGTAAGCAGCATATATCCATCTTTTCGATCTACCACCCGCAGGGCCTTTCACAAAATCATTAAAATCGACAGTGTAAGTGAGTTTGGACAAATGTGACTTAACAGACGCTAAGGATGAATGTCTGAACCAACTCTGGCACAATTTGCCTACAGAATAGGTGGTGACTGAGTGGTGAGTTTGAAAACAGGGATCAACTCTAACCTCTGTATAGCCAGGGGTCAGACCCCGAAAACGTTGCTGGCAGGAATCTGCGCTCTTTTGCCATAGCAACCAGCCTTTAGGATTAATGCTGGAAACATTAAAAGAGGAATTGCTAAACAGTGCCTGTATTTCACTCAGGGAAGTACTGGTATAATTGTTCCAATGGGGAAAATCACCCAAATCAGGAAATGAAGGAGCATTTAATTTTTTAGAAGTAGCCAATCCAAAGAAGGTGGTTTGTGAAATAGTGTCATTCAGAAAGGACATATGGTTTGGGATGAGACATGCACGATGCAAAGCCTCAGTGCCTTGCACTTGCCAACTTTTAGAATCCACAGTTCATAGCCCCCAAAAGCCAAATGGTCAATAAAGGACTTCGAATAAGTAATTTGGTGTGGGTAAGTCTAACCTTGGAAAATGACTCTCCAGTCAATTTAAAATAAAATGCATTAGGGTTGGATTGATCAAAATCATTAAAATAGGAAAACTTTAAAAAATGTTTTCGAGCTGCCTTCCACTGGCGCGGGACAATGTTTCCACTGTGTGAAATTAACCATACTCCTAAATGAGCTAGTCTTATGCATAAAGTTATTGCCAAAATGTTGGTAACAGTACAAATCACCATAATTCGCAGACTCTAAATATAAATCTTCAGCATCGAAGGCAGCATAATATTTCAAATCAGTACATAAAGCTTCTGCATCTTTAACATCCCAATCATCAGAGAGAATATTTTGTTTAACCACATCCCCCATAGAAACACGCAGTACATTGGGAACATTAATAACATTTGTGGGACCATGAATCTGGAACTTTACAGCATCCCATACAATCCCATCTCCTGCTAATAAAGAAATTAAAAAAAAAAAAAACGGGCCAAGCAGTTATATTAACAAAAGTCTGGTCCCTCTTCATGATGTGCGAAGAGGAGTGGGGAACGAAAGCTCCATCAATCACTCGAATTAATGTTCTTTCTTCAACATAGTGTCCATTGATAAAACGAAAAAAATATACCACAAATCCTATGGACGTGAACAAAAAATGGCAATCAGCACCAGCCAAATATAAATCCAAGGTGGGATCAAAAAATGTTTTTTAAACCAGGTAGCAAAAATCGAAACTTTTGAAGGGGTCTTTGATGTGGATGAGCCAGTGTCAAATGAAAAACGGGATTGATTAGCCACACGGGTCTCCAAATCAGGCATAGACAAATCAGTTTGGTAAGTATATTCAGTGTCATTAAAAGGATCACCAGCAGGTTGATTCAAGAAAGGATTCGTAAGTGGACTCATTTCAATGGCAATGTCAGGCCCGATGGCAGGATCCAGGGCCACAACAGTGTCGCACTATTGCTGGACACGAAACTGCAGGCGTCATACTATAGAGTATCGGCCACCCTGTATGGTTTGACATGGTCAATTGAAATGTACCTGTTCCCCTTTCGCCCAGGAAGAGGAGGTAAAATTACTGTTCTTGTACCCTGCACACCAAGCACTGCAACTGGAGCTCGATTGGAAAGGACCAAAATATTTCTTGTAGTCGATCTTCTCTCGGACCAGTTCTCCAACCTGGGGTAGCCAGCCGACTACCGGATTCTGCAACGCAGCTTCAGACGTGGAGGCCAAATGTTCCTTTGCAAGACTGTCTCTGGTCTTTTGTGGGTTCTGTAAAACATTACAATGTTCGTCTATGTCAAAGGATGCGACTCCCACCACCATGTCTAGACCGTCAAGGTCCAGAACAAACATCTTGATGCCAAAGAGCATTTCGTATGGGGTCCGCCCACCCAGAGACCTTCTAGGGACATTATTAAGTGCACGTTGTACGCTATTCAGATGGGTAAGCCAGTCTCTGCCAGCACCTGAAACCTTCGCTGTCAAGGTTTGCTTTAAATCTCGGTTCATTCGCTCCACAACACTGTTGTCCTCAAGCCTGTATGGAGACGAAAATTTGACTTGGACCCCCAATAAAGCCAAAGTCATTCTTGTACGCCTTAGAGGCGAATGCTGGACCCTGGTCCGACTGGAAGATGCCACACGCAAAAATTCCCACAAAGATACGCAAATCCCTTACGACAGTTCTAGCATCAGCGCTCCTTTGAGGCCACACCCAGACAAAGCACGTGCAAGAGTCAACTGCAACTAAGATGTACTTATACGCAGTATCATAGGAGAAAGGACCGCAGTGATCCAAATAAACAAACGCAAGTGGCTTATTACATATGTACAACTGAGTTTGGGGCGGGCGTGCAGCAGAAGAAGGTTTAATTTGCTGACAAATGCCGCATTGAAGGACAAAATCACATGTCTGTTTGTACAAACCCCGCCACCAATACCATTGCTGGAGGAGAGATACAGAAGCTTACACGCCGGCATGCGCCAAAGCCATCCCGGCGTGGGCTGCTGTAATCAAAGCCTGTCGGCTGTCCGCGTTGGGAATCAGTCTGTCACCAACGTCTTTAATACTCAAATAAGGAACTTTATCGGGACTTAAGTGATAAGAGTACTTCGAAGGGAAACCATTAGTATAATTACCTCCCTTCTCAGTTGCGGCAATAGCTGGAATGATGTCATCATCAATCTTACTTTTGGAACGTGTAACCGCTGCCACTGCAAATGTTAATACTGCTGTCTTCGCAGCCTCGTCCGCAAGACAGTTGCCAACAGCGTGAACTTTAACGCGCTGATGACCCAGAGTATGAATTACAAAAACGAGTGGGAGTCGGTCTTTTAGCTCCGCCACAAGAACCCAGATCATTTTATGTTTTATTGTGCGACCTTTGGAGTCACAATAATCATTTTGAGTCCAAAAGGGTAGATTGTCATTGAAAGACGGTACACAGTAGTAAGAATCACTCACAATAAGAGTAGTCACACTGGGATCCGCGTACTCCAATGCAAGCATCAAAGCACGTAGTTCTGCCAACTGGGCGGTATAGTGCCCTAATGTCTGTGTATGCACGACATCGGACTTTAATTCACCATCCACCATCATACCAACCACAAGTGCACAGGCCGCGGAATACACATGTCTAGAACCCGTAGCAGCTTGAGCACTTCCATCAGTGTAAATAATACAACGAAAATCCTCAAGTGGGAGCATGGTCAGAGGCAGGATGAACAAACTCATACTGCAAAAACTCTTGAGTCTGCAAAGAGGAATCGAAAATGAATGTTACATCCGGGGATGTCAAGGATGTAGCCCATTGTATCCACTGAGGGTGCAAAGCCTTGGAATTTGGTACACTGGCCTTCGTCACTGCCTCCAAGGCAGGATACGGAGTAACAACCACAATGTGTTTTCCCTGCGACAGTGCACGTTCCTTAAGAATCGCCAATTGCACTGCTGTCAAAACTTTTTCCACAGTGGAAAACCGCAACTCGGCCGAAGTGTACAGGTGTGACTTGTAAGCAATAGGGACTGTGTCTTCCTCATTAAAAGTAAAGTACTTGAAACCCACCGCAGGGCTCGACAAATCTAAAAAATCTTACTTGACCTGCAGGTCAAGTGAGTAGACTTTTCTACTCGACCTAACAGCAATGCACTCAACCCACAAATTGATCGCATAATGGAATTTTTTCAAAACATTTGCAGCGCCAACAACCCAGGAAAACGTTGTATAAGATGTATATGTATCTCATACCCATGTATAAGACAATGTGCAGGACAGAAAAGATTTTCGGGTGTGGTAATAACAGTAAGATAGGCTGTGCCAGGGGTGGTAGGTAGAGAGTACCAGCACTTCATTTTAGCGACAGGGACTTCTTTTTTGGTCATCAGATCATGACCCAGAACAAAGGCAGGAAGGGTAAAAGTTGGTAGAATAGAAAGATAGTTAGACGGTGACAAAGAGAAAACACGGACGACAAGTATAAAAAACAAGTGCAATCTAGTGAAAGGAAATGAGGGGGCAGGAAGGGGAAAAGTTGGCAGAATAGAAAGATAGTTTGAAGGCAGAAAAAACACGGACGACAAGTATAAAAAACAAGTGAAATCAAGTGAAAGGAAATGAGGGGGTTACGAACCTCTAGTGTTTAATGGACGTGTGGTAGACTGTGCTTAAAATAAAAGTCTGCGTATTGGACTCACTCACAGACTTCACCACATGCACACACATCTTAGTACCCCACAGCAATGCTGTCTGCTTGACAGGACTATTAACGGATTAAGTGAGTGTTATATTCAAATGTTATTTAATAAACAAATTCCTGGACACATTTGGGGGTCATTCCCCTACTCCTTCCTGAATATTAAGACACTGCGGAGGCGGAGGTGGTCGACCTTCACAAAAGCATAGTACTTTCAAGGACATTTAAAATACCAGATTCATTAATAGCTCTGTGTTCAAAAACACCTGAAATGTATTGTTTTAGCATGCTTGCCATTGCTTTTCTGTACTCTAAGCCGACATGAAAATGGTGCTGCTGTTTTTGCATGGACGTTCAGAGCTGTCAAGTGTCTAACTTCAAATCTGTGCTGATTTTTTCACTGACATCACGTTATATTCTCAGACTTCACTTTTTGATGGAGTTTTTCAGGTACTGCAGGTAGACATTCAGAGACCATCGGTGTGTGGAATCGTACCAGCTAGCCTTGCTACCAGGTAACTCTGACATCCAACTGTGCAGGAGGAAGCAGGCGCCGGAGATTTAATCATTTAGAGCAATTTTACTTACAAAAATTTTTATGAAGCCTTAAGAGCTGCATTTGTCCGAGAGTGGATAAATCTCACTTGTTTGAGCTGCTAGGCTCATCCAGGTTCTACAATGGGGAGTCCTACCAATGTTCAAAACTCACAACCCATTAAAAATTCTTCACATGAAATACCTCATTATGCTCAAGGACCAATAAAATACACTCGGAACATAACGTGGCAGGAAAAGGCAAGCTGCTACAAAAGTGGACGCAGAGGCAGAACGATAACAAATGCTCTAATTAAGGAATAAAGATGCCGTCTCCACAATGAGTTAAACAGGCAGGATAATACCACTCTCTGCGCCGCTCCCTTAGTGATTGCTGTTATAATGTTCCTCTAATTTATTCCTGACTAATTTAATTGGCAGCGCCGAGGTTCTTTCAGCACCGAATCTCTTCTGACTGCTATTTAAAAACACAACAGCGGTAGCTCTGGTGATTGCCCATATAAATCAGACACTGTTGTGGGGTGGAGGGTGGGAGCCGGAGCAAGGGTGACTGACAAGTACACAAAGCATGGCGGTAGCTCTGAACACATCATTGCACACATGAAATCAGCCATCGTCATGGGGGTGGAGGGAGGGAGCCGGAGCAAGGGTGACTGACAAGTACACAAAGCGTGGCGGTAGCTCTGAACACATCATTGCACACATGAAATCAGCCATCGTCATGGGGGTGGAGGGAGGGAGCCGGAGCTAGGCCGGGGAAAGGGTGACACATGTACAGTGTGGATACTCCACTCAGCGGATCGGATCAGTCAGCTCAGCTCAGCCTCGTTTGACGAAATGTAAACGCAAGTTGTCGAAACTGACTCACCTCTGCAGGCCAAATCGCCCTGCACTCTGTCCCGAGTCCCGACTCCACCGAGGAGAGCGCTTGGTGGCGTGCCACGTCACTGCTACACTTTAAGCAGCACAGCGCGGGGGCAGACCAGGGCCGTCATTGGTAGCACTTTCGCGCGCTACAAGATTGACGGCCCTGGCACCCAAAGAATAGGCAGCGCACCACAACACCACCACCCCTAAGTTAGGTGGTGCGTGCATGCTGCCCCCTAAAGCCTTTCACCTCGCACCGCACCACCTGCACTCGTATCATGCTGCCCCCTAGAGCCTTCACATGCTACTGCACCACTGCCAGATAGCACTCGCCAGGCCGGTCAAGTAGGCCTTGAAACTGACTCGACCTTCACAAAATTCACTCGTATTTGCGAGCGGGCGAGTACATTTTTCGACCCCTGCACCGCCCCTGGTATGATTCTTATTTCCAGGTTGGTGTGGTTATCACGAGTCAACAAGAACTTAGGGGCATATGTATCATCCGTTTTTTTAGTCGCAAACGCTGTGATTCGCAAAAAAGCAGCTTTTGCGACAAAAAAAAACGGAAAATGCGATGTATGATTGAAATCGCATCGCAAAATTTGCGATTCCTTAATTTTGCATCCGCATTTAATGAATCGCAAATTGCGATTCCTTAAATGCTATGTATGAAGCACCCAAGTTGTGCAATTTCTAATTAAGAAATCGCAAATTACCACCAACTTGAAGTTGGTGGTAATTTGCGATTTCTTTCACAAATGCACTTTTTGCCATTTGTGAAGGTGACATGCGGCACACATACATGCCCTTAGGGCATGTATGTGCTCCATATGCGCACACATGTAAATTTTAGGGGTGCATCAGGGTGTCCTTATGACACCCTTGCACCCTTATAATTATTCTCAATTTGCGATTCTCAAATTGCGAATCGCAAATTGAGAATAACTTCCCATTCATTCCTATGGGCCTCCTGGCCCATAGAAATGAATGGGAAAGTATTCCATAATTGCGATTTTGCAATTTGTGAATCGCAATTAAGGAAAACTAAGAAATCACTAAAAAATTGCGATTTTTTTACATACATCCCATTTTGCAATTCTCAAATAGGGATTGTCAAAAAAACGCTATTTGAGAATCGCAAAGACGGATGTTGATACATCTGCCCCTTAGATTCAAGTAGGTCAGCCTGCAAAGACTGCAAGATGGCTGAATGTTCTGGCAGCCAGCACGATTTGGAAAAAGTAGGCTGTATCAATGCATAGAGTGATTTGATACGCTGGGCATATTCCGGAATGTATGTACATCCGAAATTCAAAAAGCCCAGTAAGGATTGTAGCTTTTTCAGCGTTGTGGGAGCGGGCAGAAGTACGCATTTCTCCAAGAAGTGAGGATCCAATCCTCTACCTTCATTGTTGAGCTCGTAGCCCAATAACAACACTGTGTACTCTGCATAAGCCGTATGGGGTATTGGGGTTGTGGCTGTGGCATGGACCGAAAAGGGATCTGATGTCGAGGAGAAGATTTGTCCCATTCACAGTGAGTACGATACAACGCCGGCGCAAGCCCCTTAGCCCAATCTTCTGCAAACTGCAGTGCCTGCTCCTTCGGCACAGTGTGCACGAAAGCGGGGAGAATCACCTCCTCCCCTTGTGGAGCGGCTAAGACAAAAGGTGGGGGCCAATCGACCTCCGCCAACAAAATATCATAAGTAGTCGGTAGATTCTCCCCAAAAACCCTTTAATGGTATGTTCTATGTCACATTCAATTACAAGGACAATTTCATAAAGTCTTTCAGGGGGAGCCACTCTAGTGTCAGCTGTTTCCACTACAACAAAGGTGTCAGTTGCTGTCACCTTCAGTAGTGGACGCAGCGCCTCTCGAACGATGGTAATCTCTGCTGCACTGTCCAGCAGGGTAAGAGCCCATGTCAGAATCAGAAGCTGCGTTCTCACTATCTGTGGCATATCTCTCTGTTACAGCAGCAACTTTCTTCTTTTGAAACTGGAGTCTTTGACGTGGTGACTTGTCCTGCTTGCCTTTTCCGTCAGCCTTACGAGGCTGTTCACAACTCTGTTGGGCACCTTGACCTCTGCCGCCGCCTCCTCCCCCGGTGGCTGTTACCGATGTTTCCTGCAAAGAGCGAGGAGAATATTGTTCAGGAACCCGAAACCTATCAGGCGACTTTATAGTACTGCTGTCGCGCAAATCATATTTACGCTCAACAGGGGCAGGTGTAGGTGAAACGGGCCGGGAACCCTTTTTTTGCTGCTGCTGCTTTCCCTGTTTTTTGTTCTTATTCCAATTTTGTTTCGGAACCTTCGGGCGGTCATCCTTATCAGGCGACCCTTGTTGAGTTTGCTGTTGCTTTTCCTTTTTCGCGAAAGGCTTAACACCTAAACTATTACGGGCTACGGTCTTACAAGCCTCCGTAATAATTATCGCCAACTGACGGGGTTTGTCGGCGTCAGGGACCTTGCGCAGAGCATTAGAGACTTGGAAACTTACTGCATCACCCTTGAAATTAGCAAGGACGAGATCGCGTACCATATCAAACGCTCCCACGAGTTGCATTCCCAACTCCACTGCCGCCTCTGGTCCGTGCTCATCCTGAACACTCTTGATCACAGTGGACAAAACAGTCATTGACGGGGTGCCAAAGCACCTAGTATACACTGCCGCAAAAATCACCCCCCAAGTTGTACACCCAGTTACGTCAGGCACTAAGTCTTTCTGCAAACTCACGGTGAGAATCCTGTGTTTCTCAACAGGACTAGTATTTGGGAACACTGCTTTGAGTTGGTCAAATTTCTCGGCAAGCCAAAAAGGCATTTCTTCCTTATCCTGGGGGTGCTTGCCCATGAACGCATTAACCATGACGGGACTAAGTTTGAGTCCGCCACCGCCAACTGGATGCGCCGCACCACCTAGGGCCCCACCCGGGAGGTTGCGTGTAATGTAGTGAACCAGACCCCTAATAACTGCTACCGAATTAGCATAAAGGGGTCGCAGTTGCTGGGCTGTCATAGTACCCGCCTGAGGATGCGGGGTGTAAGCACCCAACACAGGCCAAGTAGCACCTGGAATAGACAACGGTCCTTGTCTGACAGCTGTAAAAATGTGTGGGAGGGCTGCCAAACAGAAATCGGAATTTCTATTGTCCGATATGGAACATACACTGCAGGAGCATCAGCGGGGGTGTATGTGTGAAAAACACCAGTATTAGCATCCACTGCTGGAAATGTGACCCATGAGTAATACAACTCAAACGGGTACGCGGGAGACTACAAAAACCACCGCCTGTCCCTCTAGAGAAATTAGGTATTCTTGCAAATTATTACACACAGCTACACAACTGTGTGCCGGGATATCAACCACAGCCATATCGAAACAGTAATAGAGAAGTACAATACAATACTATAACGCACAACTGGGTAGTAATTCAAAGAGGAAACCTTTGAGAAGTATCAAGCTTGAATCAGGTTTTTTATCCGCTGCTACCGCCAACCGGAAACTATAGTGAGGGGGTCGTAGACTGATATAAGCACTACTGTTAGAAATGGTGATTTCCGGTTGGCTAAGGCTTGTGCCAAAGCCAGTCAGAAACCACCATTTTAGGTCAGGGCAAGGAAGTCACCCGCCAAGATAAGCCCTGCTCACCACCTTGGTAGCTTGGCACAAGCAGTCAGGCTTATCCCGGAGGCAAGATGTAAAGCGTTTGCGCGCGCACCCAGCAACAACACCCAAGGCCCACCACAAAAGAAACTCCACACAAGGTTATATATAAAAATAGCCTTTTTAATATACCAAACACATTAGATAATAAACACACACTTTACAATGTGCCATAGGCACGGGCAGAATTTACAGTGGATTATATACACGGGACAGGGCCACAGTGACCACTGTCAGGAATAAGCACTTTTAGAACTAGCACTTGGTAGAATTAGCACTTTGTAGGAATAACGCTTAGCACATAGCACATATAATAACTGTAGCACCCAATAGCAAAAGTAGCACACAACCAGTAACCACTGGTAAAAGGTAAATACCCCCTATGCAATCCTAAACACCTTAGGCAAATATCACGCAGGGAACCATGAACTCACTAGCAGAACCTATATTAGGGAAAACAACCTCCTAAGCATACAAATACATTTAGAAGTATAGGCAATAAGGCATTTGCATATTATGCAGATATCACAGTAGGCAGGTAATCACATTTGTGCAAACACCACACGAGGCAAGACATGTAAACTGTCCCCAGGCCAACCTGGCCTCTCAGGGGCTGAGACGCCCTGTGTCCAAAATGTCAGGGCAGGCTGCGCAGGCAGCCAAAGAAGATTGCGCAAAAGATCAGGCCTAAACAAAGCAGCTGCCCACGAAGTGCTGGGCAGCTGTAGGAACTGAGCCTCCTGGCTACCTTCTGGGGCTCAGAGGAAACAATAGGGCCAAAACCACGTGTGAGCCTTGCAGGCTCTGTGGCCGAAACAACTGTGCCCCCAGGAGCCTCGTGGGCTCTGAACAAAGATGGCCCCTTGGAGCCTCGTGGGCTTGAAAGAACAATGTTGCCACCACTGGGGGAGCGGCCCGCTGTCAGCCAGTGCCGCTCTACCACCAGAAATGCCCGGAATTGTTGGAGCCTCGTGGGCTCTCAATACCTAATGGCCGGCAGCCTCGGGGGCTCTAAAACAAATATGCCCTCGTGCAGGTGGAGCCTTTCAGGCTCAAAACAAATGCCCCGTGGAGCCTTTTGGGCTCTAAATACAAAATGCCCCACACGTTGGAGTCCCGCTCGGGGGACTCAGGAGAACAAAGGAAATGACCAGCTTAGTTGGAGTCCCTCGTGGACTCTGAGGAAATGCCTCCGCACGGAGAGAGCACACTGGGGGGGGGGGGGGTGGGCACCGGCAATGTGCCCAGACGCCTCCCCTCTACAACAATGAACACCGGGCCCCACTCACCGGCTCTCCAGAGACAACGTTTCTACTCTCCCTCCTTGTTGGGCGGCTGTCACTGCGGGGTGCTCCTCCACGCCAGGGAGCTCTGGTCTTGCGGCCGCTGGGGAAGTTACGCCCGGGGCTCTCCTCTACGGAGCCTCACTGGCGGCCGCACTCGAGAGCTTCTCCTTTTCCGGGGGAGCTCCGGCTGCGCTCCTCTTCCTGTTTCTGGGTCAGGCCCGCCTCTGTCTCGAGGAAGGCTGCCTGACTTCCGGTCTCGGCTCCTCAGCTCTGGGCAATGTGGTGTAGGCTCCCACGGTAGTGCGAAACATGGAAGCGGGGTAGGCACCCGCAATAGAATGAAATAAGCGGGGTGGCACCTGTGTAGTGTACAGAAATCGGAAAGTATGCGGGGTAGGCACCCGCGAAAATCAAGGAGCCCAAAAGCGGCAAATAAGCTGGGTAGGCACCAGCGTTGCAAACAACTACCCTCACGGGGGAATCCCTCAACAGGGGATTCTCTCTTTCAGGGCCACCCAGGAAAATCAGCACAGCGCCCCAGGCGCTACAGGAACCAAAGACGTAATGAAAAGATGTAATATGTGATGTCATCAGCAGTGCATTACACGCGCAAGTTATAGTGAGTCCAACTAACTATAACGTGGGAATTTCAATGGTTCTATGTCAGTAAAATTTCCAGGTAACTATAAATGGTGTGAAACCTATGGTTTTTGTAAGTGAATTTCATAGGTTTTTTAACTGCTAATTCCTAACTATAACTGGTGTGAAACCTATGGTTTTTTCTGTGAATTTCATAGGTTTTTTAACTGCTAATTCCTAACTTTTTATAGGGCCTCATACCTAAGTATTTTTTAGTGAATTTCTAAGGTTATTTTTTCGCAAATGTCTATAGCTGAGAAAGGTATGTTTTTCTAAAAATAAATCCTATATTGTATATTGATATAATATATTTTTTTTAAAGTATATTCATTTTTTTTTTATATTTCACTCTGGAGCGCTCCCGGTGCGCGTACCGGTGAGCGCCCCGGTGCGCGTACCGGGGCGCGTTCTGTCAGCGCACCAAAAAAAAAGAAAAAATAATAATGAAGGAGTGAGCATGACGAATGGGGACAAAGAGAGTGGTGTAAAGAGAAAGAGAGCTAGAGGGAGAAACACAGAGGGACTGTGTAATAGATAGTAAAACAGAGAAAAGGTATAAGAGGAAGTAACTGAGAAAAGGAAAATGAATAAGGGAGCAAAAGAAGAGAAGAAAGAGGAAGAAAACTAAAGCAGAGGTTCTGGGAGAATGTGAATGGGTGATGAAAGTAAAAGGAAGGAGAGTTAAGGATGGGGAATGACAGGTAAGGGAAGTAAAGCAGGGGCACTGAAAGAAGTTGAATGTGGTAGGAAAGTAAGGAAAAGAGAAGTAAACATGGAGGATAAGAATAAGTGAGGGAAGCAGAGTAAGGAAACAGGGGTGAGGTAGGGTGAGAGAAAATTAGTGAGGTTAAAGCAAAGGGTGATGACAAACTACATTTTGTAGACACACTTACCATATAATTAATGAAAACTTACTTGTATCTGTGAAAGACAAAAGAAAAAACAAGTTATACTTAGTAAAATATATATTTTAAAATAGAAGAAACAGGTCAAGAGGTAAAAAATCAAAAAAAAGTGTACTAAGAAATAAAGCAAGAGTGAAGGATACAACAACCGAAATAAAGTAATATAGAAAGACAAAAAAGAGGGAAAAAGAAATAGAAGGAGAACAAATTACTGAAGGTAAGTAAGATACTAAAAGAATGTGAGATACCAAAACGAAATCAGGAAAGATAAGAAAGTAAAAGGAAAATGAGTGAAAAGGAGAGGAGTCTAAATGAGGAACTATTAATAAGAAAGAGGAATAGAAGATGACTGAGAGTGAGTGAGGGGAAGTCACAGAGTGAAGGGATGAAGGGAATGAGGTTAATATAGAACGATGGAGGAAAAAGGAGTGAGAGAGTAAGTACACAGAAAGACAAAGGAAAGGACTGAGTGAACTGCAGTACACTGATTGAGAAAGGAAAAAGAGTAAAGGAGCAAAAGAAAGAAAGAGAGGGGAAGAAAACTAAAACAGTAGTACTGAGAGAATGTGAGAAAGATGAAAAGTGGTGGAAGGGAGAGAGAAAATGCAGACAGTTCAAATTGGATTGAGGAGTTGTGAATGAAGTGGAGTAAAGGAACAGCGATGAAACAAAGTTAAAAAAAGGCAGTGTACATGAGTAAAGAGAGCTAAATAAGGGTGGAAAAAAGAAAATGAGTGTGAGACAATGGGAATACAATATAAATTACACAATGCAAACTACAGAATAACTTCTACAATATGTTACATTGTTTATTTTTGCTCTTCACAGAATATATTGAATTTCACTTAAATTAGTGAGTTCAAACTCTTCATCATATAACAGCGGGAAAAAAAACCACAATCTAAAAGATTGTGTTTAAAAAAAAACATAAAAACTTACAACTCATATATGTACACTAATCTTTGATTCACTTACTTTTCCGTGAGGCCAAATAGAAGATAGTGAAGGTCCTTTTGGTGGAAAAAAGTCTGCTGTTCTCTATAACTTCCATTTCATCGACTTCCTATGAAAAAAGATCTAAGAACATCATACCTTACACTTTCCTTACGGCCAAATCGTGTCAGATATATGAGTATTTTTTACTATGAGATCCACTTACAGTACCTATATGAGATAAATAATTTTAAACATTAGAATAACTAACTAACTAACTTTTATTAACTATTCCCGTCTTCAAAGGCCAATTCCCTTTATTAAAACTTTGGTTTTAAAAACACTAGGTAAGAATCTTTAAAGTCATAAGGCAAACGTTGTTTATAAGTCAAATGAGAATCATTGCAGTAACTCCAACCTTTTTTACATTTTAAGTAGAATGTATAATGTCCTGATGTTGTCGAAGGACCGTCATGATAAATAATATCTTCAGTTGTAAAGGTTCTTCCTGAAATTGATAACTGAGAAGCCACAAAATTTTTGATACAAGTTGTCAATTTAGTTCCATCAGGTCTACATCATTGGAAAACTAAAATGATATACTGACCATAACTTTGTATAAATAATGTGGATAGCATTGGACACTTACATTGGGTACACACCATATTATGATCTGCTGCTTTAACTAGATTTTTAAATGACACTGATTTACAGTCTGGTAAAGTCAAATATATAAATCTTTCAGTGTCTATTCTAGTATTACTTGATGAACTACAATTGTGTCAGTCATGCTGCCATTGATAAGAAAGGCTGAAAAGATTATCTACATCTACACCTTCATCTTCCAAAATACCAAACATATACATTAAAAATCCCTGACAATCCTGCTGAATGTTCTGTGAAAATGTATCTTGACCAGAACACATATCTAAAATATTTCGAATTTCTGTTACACTTTCTATTTTTGCTCTATCACTGCTACATTTCTCAAACACAGAATTCAATAAACCACACAATCTTTGATCCCGATTTTCAACAATCTGTTCTTGTAAAGTTTGAAGAAAAAAAACAACATTAACCACTACATTAGCATAGCAGTTGACACCCGAACTATTTTCAAACTGAAATCCAACAACATTTTCAACACAATCCTTTTTCTTTCTGTTTTGAATTACAGTTTCATCTACTTTTTGTCTTTTTGCTACTACCTCACTGCAATTATTCTCATTTCTTCTTTTTCGGCCTACCACACGTTTTTCAAACAGAGGATATTGAGGCAAATGTGGAGCATACTCTCTTCTTAACCTATTGTATTCTTTAACACAATCTAGATCTGCACAAATCTTTGTCTCATCACACTCAATCAAGTACAATCCTGATAAAGTTCTGACTCAGGATAATGCCACATATGCCATACCCTCTTTAAACACAGATCTTCCAATGTTCACCAAAGCACTATCTACACTTAAACCTTGAGATTTATGAATTGTTACTGCATATGCCAAACAAACAGGAAACTGTTTTCGGCGAACATATAAGTCTTTTACAAGTAAAAATCTAGCAGAACAACGACTGATTTGTTGTACTTGCTCAATACCATCAAATTTTATTTTTAAAAATTCTGTTCCATCTCTATTTATATAATTCACAAAATCAACAACATAACCCATTTCTCCATTTACCAGACCGCCTTCAACATTTAAATTCCTTCTCAAAATGATACGCCAATTTAAACACACATTCAGAGTCTTTTCAAAACCAGCTGTTTTAGAAATACTTTTCTCTAATGAATCCAATTTTGTTTTCAAATTTTCTGACAAAACAATTGTTGCACCCATATGCTCTATTTTATCTATTGTTTCCCTTTTCACAATCTCTTCATTTTCTAACTTTAACATTTTGTTGTTGAAGATGGAACATTCTTGCAGAGTTGGCATCAAACATATCCCAGATTTCTTCTCAGTCATTTTTAAAAAAATATTCTCTGGCAGAATGTTTTCATTTGGATACACATTTGAAATTAATCGAGCATGTAAAGCTTCTTTCCCAAGCTCACTTACTTTCCAATTCTTACATCTTGTAGAATATTTTTATAATCTTCATCCTTTGCCTGTCGCATATTTTGAAGCAGTTCAGCATATTTAAAATGTAACCATATATTAACGTTTCCAATGCTTCCAAGGGACTTCCTGGTATCTTCATGCGTGAGCAATTTAAACACTGGTTGTCCTTTTACTGGAGTCAACTGCAATAGATCTCCAAAAACAATAATGTGTTTTCCTTCAAATAACACATCATACTCTGTTCTAAGAATTTCTTGCATTCTCAAATGCACAAAAGCAAGCATTAGATTTGAGACCATGCTTACTTCATCAATGATAAGAAGTTTCATTTTCTTCAAGACTCTTGAAACTTCAGAACACGCATCTCCAGATAACTTGTTGTAATGCAATTTATTATCATGCTCAACTGGCAGCATCAGTAAACGATGTAGAGTAATCCCTTTAATGTTATGTGCTGCCAGACCAGTTGGAGCAGTTACAACACAAGACAGCGGTGAATCAGTCCTTTTCTGCAAATAAGTTGAAATGGCTTTAATCAGAAAACTTTTTCCTGTCCCCGCTTCTCCACTTACGTACAGTCGGACAGGCTCAAATGATGTACATGAGCACTCTTTTTTCTCATGTCTGAATCCATCTTCAATCTGTTTTGTGACTTCATCATATATCTTTTTCTGCTCAACGTTTAGTTGCTTTACGAAATCTTCTAAGTTAACTCCATCCTCTTGAGCTTGTTCCATAGCTCTTTCCACCTCATCCATGGCAGTTGCAGCTTCATTTTGGATAATTGGTCCTCCTAGTGGATCCTGACTCAATGAAGTAGAACTCTGACTGTCTTGAGAACTGTCTCTAGCAATGTCTTCAGCAATTGTGGTTTCTTGCTCTATTTCTTCTTTCAACATTTGCAGATAATTTAGAAAAATAGGACATTCTATGGTATCCTTAGTTGCATTAAAATAGTCTTCATAACAGAGAAAATCTCCAAGTAGTTCCTCTTCTGTATGCCATGGCTTAAAGAGTTGCAAAAGAGCTAAATAGTAAAATTCTCTTTTGTCTGGAGCTTCGCAACTCAATTTCCGATGATTAATCAAATGGCCTTTTCTCTGCTTCACTAGACATCCTTCATACCCAATGACAGCATATTTTCCATTATTGATATCTTCTGTGATGTTCCTCTTATAACTGTAGTTTTGCAGAACTTCATACAAACAAGTGTTCTCAAGTACTTTCCACAACGATGAGATTGAAAACGTAAAACTTGTTGCCTTAAACTGTTTTCTTCAGTAGTTTTTGGAACAGCACATGTTAAATACTATTCAATGAAACTCATCACTGTTTCATCCGAATCTAATCCAAATTTGGCTGCATCTTTAATCCATAACAACATATGTATATGAGGAGCACCTCTCGCTTGATATTCCTTCCTCCAAAAGAAATCCAAAACCTCTCCAAGGGGAGGATTTTTTTTGTTGGTAATAAAAGACATCATAGCTTCAAATCTATGATTAAAATATCTGCAAACATTCACTGGATCCAAAGAACACAGTTCTCCAGGTGTTTTCAATTCTATATTTTGTATGTTTCCATTTGCCTCTCGTAGAAATTGAAGTAAGTCGTCCCATGCATACTCAGCACAGCTAAGAGTGAGGAACCATGTAGGAGTTCCTAAGTTTCTTAGCATACATTTCAGTTCCCCATGACGACGGAACCAATACTCATTTGTTCCACGCTGACATGCCATGAGATAGATTAGCTGAGATTCCAAAATACTGTCTTGCAGATTGACTTTCTCCATAAAGTCCCTTGCTGAAACATTTTGCAGATGAGCTCCACTTTTCAATATATGATTAACTGCATAAGAAAGCCCAGACAAATCACTTTCATACAGTAGATGAAACAAATACGGAATGCATTGCCGAAACCTTGGATCTTCAGCATATAATCTTAAAGTCCGGTATTCAGCTGCAGGAATTTGAACTGGTCGATCGTCATATCGTCCAAAACGACCTGTTGGAAATAACTGTGGAAAACAACGAGCTTCCAAACTTTCTTCCCATACACTAATGGGACTTCCTTTTGCTGTTTTCATTTGAAACAAGTCAATTGCATTCCCCATTACTTCTTTGGAATGCAAAGGTTGAACAGTATAATGTTCATATATTTCTTCACTTCTAGACAAACCAACTTTTTCAATTTGGCCAACTGAACAATCACTGTCTTCTTCTGTAGCTGTTTCCTCTGCTCCAACACTTACATCTTTGTAGTACTCATTGTTTTTGACCAAATACAATGTTGCCTTTTTGACTTTCCTAACATCCACTAAATCTTGCCAGATTTTCTTACTCTTTGTCGGAACTCCATTAACTAGAATAACCAGAGGATCCTCTTCTACTCTTTCTACGCCAATTGTATCACTATTTTTCTTGACATCTAGAGGCAAATAAACAACTCTTCCCTTTAATCCTCTTTGTAAATCTGTAGGAGGTAATTTCCCTATCTTAGGCTCCATGCGAACAATAGCTTGAAAAGGATGGACACATTGAATCAAAATGGATTCATAAGTATTTAAATCTATCAATTCAGAAGGAATATCTATCAACTGAAGATTATTATGAGCAGCTCTAGCAGGCATTCTATTTTTATTTAATTTTTTCAAACAATAATTACAAATACGCTGATCAAAACTCAAATCAAAAGAATTCTCCACCAACAAATAACTTACAAAATCCTTCCATTCACTATTATTTTCCAATTCACATTTTGCATATAAATCAACTAACCTAGTCTGAATCTTATAATGAGTCCGTCAACAACACACACAAGTTAAATTAGGCCTTTCACTTCATTTCACCTTAAACTTGGTAATTTCCTCGTCAAACTTTTCTGTACTTGAAATCTGTCCATTGTCTTCCACATTACCATCCATTACTATATCCATTTCTACACTGTCCTCTTTGTTCCCAAAATAACAAAACTCAATTTCTTCACAAATAGTCTTCACATCCACTTCAGGTCCATGCAAAAGAGCACTGTTTAACTGTTTAAGCTTAAGTGCTGGACTTTTTGCATAATACAACCTTCTCACTAATTTCCTCACCTTATTATGATGCACTGCTAACATCCTAAAATGATGAAAAACACTCTGACATACTTTTCTAGAAAGACAAGCCAGTGAATGCCCATGCAAACCTGTGCTTTCTCTCACTCTGCAAGGATCTAACTATATGTACGTAAGAAATTTCGAAGCAAATCGATTGAATCCTGTCGCACACTACAAATACTACTGCACTTCCATGTGTACACTGGACCCTTAGTACGTCTCCCTAAAACTTCATCACTTTACACCTCTTCTGCATCTCTAGACACAAGTTTCTCTTTTTCCATCACACAACCATCTTTTACCTATGCTCGACCACTGGTGTCAACTGCATGCACCAAATAATTTTCCTGAAAGTAACTCTCCTCATTAAAAAATGGCTCAGAACATGAACTATGCATCCATTCTCCAGAAAATACTTCACAAAAATTAGTCCGATTAATAATTCTTTTCCATCTACTGTTCGATTTGAAAACATCAATTGCCTTATTAAGTATCCTAATTCTATTGATTACTAAAATAAATAATTTTTTCTTAACTTCAAAAGCCTGATCAACAATCTTCTCTACACTTTTCTTTTTCTTGTAAAAAGCAGCTCTCTGTTTACCTTTCTTTTCATTTTTTAGCAAATTTAAAACTACCCTATTGCGAAACATTCGTCTACGAACGTCCCTAAATTGATTTAACCTTCTATTGCTATCCATAGTCTTATATCCTGCTCCAATAGAGACATTTTTTGAGGGCCTCTCCTTCCTTTTTAGATTTGTTCTCTGCTTCTGGATCTTAACATTACCATTTACATTACTTTTTGATCTACATAAATTGTGAAGAAAAGACTTAATTGTCTTACCAGGAGCTTTTCTGGTGTTTTTTGAAGTACTTGTTGTAGAGGATTCTTTTAATTCCTTTGATGATTTTGTTCTTTTACGTATGGTATTTTTTCTATTCCTTTGCCTTAATGGCATTTTTGCTTGCTTTTAAAATGTTGATTTCAATCTGTGGTTCTGAAAAAAATAACACATTAAAGACCACTATTAGCAAACAACAAAGTAATGACAAAAAGAAAACAATATAAACACTAATTTGCAACATATTAAAGTTTATACCACAGCAACTCAGGGCCTTATTTATGAAGGCCTTGCGCCACCAGTGCGTCCCATGTTAAAAGAAACGCACCGGTGCCACAAGGCAATCATAAATAAGGGCCAAATGTAAATACCATTGATTTGCCCCAAAAACGTTTTTTTGAATTACATTTAAGAAACACTGCGCAGAACCTATGTACAACCACTCAATATCACTTTTGAAACCTCACTGTTTCCCAAAATACAAATCCTCTATCTTGCAAATGTTCATAGCAAGCATCATCAAAAAGCAAAAAACAAAACAAAAGCAAATAAACTCAGGGCTTTATTTATGAAGGCCTTGCGCCACCAGAGCGTCACCTATTTCCCATGTTTAAAGTGATGCACCGGCAGCACAAGGCAATAATAAATAAGGGCCTAATGAAAATACCATTGATTTGCACCCAAAATCGTTTTTTGAATAACATTTTGGAAACACAGCAAAGATCCTATGAATAAGCACTCAATTTCACTACTGAACCCTCACTATTTCACAAAATACAAATCCTCTATCTTGCAAATGTTGATATCAAGCATTATCAAAAAGCAAAAAACAAACCAACAACAAACAAACTCAGGGCCTTATTAATGAAGGCCTTGCGCCACCAGTGCGTCCCATGTTAAAAGAGACGCACCAGTGTCACAAGACAGTCATAAATAAGGACCAAATGTAAATACCATTGATGTGCCCCCAAAATCGTTTTTTGAATAACATTTAAAAAACACTGCGCAGAACCTATGTACAACCACTCAATATAACTTTTGAAACCTCACTGTTTCCCAAAATACAAATCCTCTATCTTGCAAATGTTCATATCAAGCAATATCAAAAAGCAAGACACAAACCAACAGCAAACAAACTCAGGGCCTTATTTATGAAGGCCTTGCGCCACCAGAGCGTCACTTATTCCCCATGTTTAAAGTGATGTACCGGCTGCACAAGGCAATAATAAATAAGGGCCAAATTAAAATACCATTGATTTGCACCCAAAATCGTTTTTTGAATAACATTTTAGAAACACAGCAAAGATCCTATGTATAAGCACTCAATTTCACTACTGAACCCTCACTATTTCACAAAATACAAATCCTCTATCTTGCAAATGTTGATATCAAGCATTATCAAAAAGCAAGACATAAACCAACAACAAAAAAACTCAGGGCCTTATTTATGAAGGCCTTGCGCCACCAGTGCGTCCCATGTTAAAAGAGACCGCACTGGTGCCAAAAGGCAATCATAAATAAGGGCTAAATGTAAATACCATTGATTTTCCCCCCAAATCGTTTTTTGAATAACATTTAAGAAACACTGCGCAGGAACGATGTACAACCACTCAATATCACTTTTGAAGCCTCACTGTTTCCCAAAATACAAATCCTCTATCTTGCAAATGTTCATAGCAAGTATTATCAAAAAGCAAAAAACAAACCAACAGCAAACAAACTCAGGGCCTTATTTATGAAGGCCTTGCGCCACAAGAGCATCACTTATTTCCCATGTTTAAAGTGATGCACCAGCTGCAATAGGCAATCATAAATAAGGGCCAAATGAAAATACCATTGTTTTGCACCCAAAATCGTTTTTTGAATAACATTTTAGAAACACAGCAAAGATCCTATGTACAAGCACTCAATTTCACTACTGAACCCTCACTATTTCACAAAATACAAATCCTCTATTTTGCAAATGTTGATATCAAGCATTATCAAAAAGCAAGACACAAACCAACAACAAAAAAATGCAGGACCTTATTTATGAAGGCCTTGCGCCACGAGTGCGTCCCATGTTAAAAGAGATGCACTGGTGCCACAAGGCAATCATAAATAAGGGCTAAATGTAAATACCATTGATTTTCCCGCAAAATCGTTTTTTGAATAACATTTAAGAAACACTGCGCAGAACCTATGTAAACCACTCAATATCACTTTTGAAACCTCACTGTTTCCCAAAATACAAATCCTCTATCTTGCAAATGTTCATGACAAGTATTATCAAAAAGCAAAAAACAAACCAACAGCAAACAAACTCAGGGCCTTATTTATGAAGGCCTTGCGCCACAAGAGCGTCACTTATTTCCCATGTTTAAAGTGATGCACCGGCTGCACAAGGCAATCATAAATAAGGGCCAAATGAAAATACCATTGTTTTGCACCCAAAATCATTTTTTGAATAACATTTTAGAAACACAGCAAAGATCCTATGTACAAGCACTCAATTTCACTACTGAACCCTCACTATTTCACAAAATACAAATCCTCTATTTTGCAAATGTTGATATCAAGCATTATCAAAAAGCAAGACACAAACCAAAAACAAAAAAATGCAGGACCTTATTTATGAGGGCCTTGCGCCACGAGTGCGTCCCATGTTAAAAGAGACGCACTGGTGCCACAAGGCAATCATAAATAAGGGCTAAATGTAAATACGATTGATTTTCCCCCAAAATCGTTTTTTGAATAACATTTAAGAAACACTGCGCAGAAGGATAAGTTACTTACCTGTAATCCTAGTTCTCTTCCAGGGGTATCCTCATCAAAGTCATAAGCACTGAATATTCCCGCCCATGTGCGGGACCCCGGAAACAATATAAAAATATATATGTATAAAACACATATATCTCGCTCCACATATATGTATGTACATATATCATTTTTCTCACATCAATGCAGCCCCAAAAACTGAGGCTAAACAATGCAAACACATATACATGAACTGCAATTAGTAAGGAATCAAAAAACACATTAGGTCAAAAAACCCTTGAACTTTGTGTTTTAATGAGTCAAACCACTCATAAATCCTGAAAATTGCTTATAAATAGACATTGTTAGCCCTCAGGCTGCATTGCAAAACAATATCATAGAAAATGAAACCATTTTCACAATAACTGGCACTGTGCCTTTAAGGCAGCCCTGACCCCAGGCTTCCCATCATGCCTCAGGGGTGACAGTTAGGTCAGTTGTTCTTTGCATAACCCTGAAGACAGGGCTCACCACAAGATTGAAAACAAAAACAGTACCAAATCTCATTTACCTGGGGAGGCGGGTGGGTTGCTTATGACTTTGATGAGGATACCCCTGGAAGAGAACTAGGATTACAGGTAAGTAACTTATCCTTCTCTTCCAGGGGATCCTCATCAATAGTCATAAGCACTGAATAGAATAGCAAGCCCATCAGCCACCTGCAGGTAAATGAGAAGTACATGACCCAACCAATCATAACAGCCAAAAGAAACTCTAGCTGTTAAATAGATTCCTCAGGGAGGCCTGGCCCACCTGGGTATCTGCTCTCGTGTCAGAATCTAGACAGTAATGTCTGGTAAATGTATGGACAGACCTCCAGGTCGCCGCTTTACAAATCTCAGACATGGGCACATCCTGCAGGTAAGCCGCTGTGGCTGCTCTACCTCTAGTAGAATGCGCCTTAGGGGAACCCCCTAAAGTCTTCCGTGCCAATTGGTAAGCAAGCTTGATACACGAAACGATCCACCTGGAGATAGAACGTTTCGAGGCTGCATGACCAGTCCTGATCGAACCGTAGTTAACAAACAATTGATCAGACTGTCGAATAGACTTGGACCTGTCCAGATAGAACTTTAAAACCCTTTTCAGGTCCAGAGAGTGTAACGCCCTCTCAGCTGGAGTAGAGGGATTAGGAAAGAAAGTGGGTAAAGAGATAGACTGATTGACATGAAAATCAGACACCACTTTAGGCAGGAAAGAAGGATGCGTTCTAAGCACCACTCTGTTCAGATGAAAAACCGTATACGGTTCTTTAGTACATAGGGCCTGAATTTCGCTCACCCTACGGGCTGACGTAATGGCTATCAAAAAAGCCGCTTTCCAGGAAATATGCTGTAAAGAAGCTTTATGAATAGGTTCAATAGGTGAACCCATCAATTTTGATAGGACTAGGTTCAGCTCCCAAGGCGGAGCAGGAGGCCGAACAGGAGGGTACACTTTCTTTAGACCCTGCAGGAAATCTTTTACTGCAGGAAGCTGAAAAAAAGAAGTTTGTGAAGGTGATCGCCTATAGGCTGTAATAGCGGCTAAATGCACCTTAATGGAGTTAAACTTCAAACCTGCTTTAGTCAGGTACAACAAGTATGGGAGAACTGCTTCTTCCTGACTTTTTATCGGATTGTGACCATTCTGCATGCACCACATATAGAATCTCTTCCACTTGCATGCATACGAATGTCTAGTGGAAGGGCGTCGTGCTTCTTTCAGAATGTCCATGCAGTCCTGTGGCAGCCCTAGGTGTCCGTACTGTATGACCTCAGGAGCCAAGCTGCCAAGTTCAGTGACGGAAGGTTGGGATGGTGAATCCTCCCGTTCATCTTCGACAACAGGTCCTGCCTGCATGGAAGCCTCTTGTGAGGAGACACTGATAGGTGAAGTAGGTCTGTGTACCACCATTGTCTCGGCCAGTCGGGTGCAATCAGGATCATCGTTGTGCACGAGTGGTTCAGCTTGCTCACCACCTTCGGGATCAGCGGAAGGGGTGGGAAGGCGTACACAAACTGCCCCGACCAGTCCATTAACAGAGCATTCCCTCTCGTTCCTGGTCGATAGAACCTGGAGGCGAAGCTTGGGCATTTGATGTTTTCGTCGTCTGCGAAGAGATCTATTGAAGGACGACCCCAAGACTGGAAAATGTCGTCTAGCACTTCGTCGTTGAGAACCCAGTCTTCTCTGTCTTCGAAGTGCCGACTTAGAGCGTCCGCCCTCACGTTCTGCTCTCCTGGGAGGTGGACTGCCTGAACAGACAACTTGCGAGCTAGAAGCCAATGCCAGATGCGCTGAGCTTCCAGAGACAGAGTCCTTGAGCGTGTTCCTCCCTGCTTGTTTAAATAGTACATCGTGGTGGTGTTGTCCGTCTGTACTAGAATCATTTTCTCTTGAAGCGAGGGAAGGAACGCTTTGAGAGCCAGGTGAACCGCTCTCAACTCCAGCAAGTTGATATGATAAGTGCTTTCCTTGGGAGACCACAGACCCTGCACTTGTAGGGGTCCCATGTGCGCTCCCCATCCTTGCAATGATGCATCTGTGATGATCGTTTGTGTTGGAGGCGGCTGATGGAAGAGGACTCCCATCTGCATGTTCTGTCTCTTTGTCCACCATTGGAGGGATGATTGAGCAACCTCCGACAAAGTGATCCGATCGTCCCACTGATCTGAATGTTGGTCCCATTTGTCCTCCAGATCCTGCTGAAGAGGACGCATCCGAAGTCTGGCGTTCGGTACTAGGAAAATGCAGGAAGCCATCGACCCCAAGAGCGAGGCTATCTTCCGCACCTTCTGGGTCCTGTGGAGAAGAACTTGCTGGCACTTGAGAGCTATCGAAGACTGTCTCTCCTCCGAAGGAAACACTTTTCCTACTTCGTAGTCTAGCAGAGCTCCTAGGAAGTGGATCCTCTGAGTTGGTTGTGAGACAGACTTGTTGAAATTGACATGCAGGCCTAGACGCTGACAAAGTTCTATGCATGTCTTGAATTGATTCCTTACATTGCCTGGAGTGGGACCTTTCAACAGCCAATCGTCTAAGTATGGGTATACGAAGACTCCCCTGCGGCGTAGAGCTGCCGCCACCACTGCGACACACTTGGTGAAC
Organism: Lissotriton vulgaris; assembly: GCF_964263255.1. Classification (NCBI taxonomy): domain Eukaryota; kingdom Metazoa; phylum Chordata; class Amphibia; order Caudata; family Salamandridae; genus Lissotriton; species Lissotriton vulgaris. The sequence goes on along the minus strand of NC_141695.1, from coordinate 809,527,389 downwards.
ACTCTGGGAGCCGACTTCAACCCAAACGGAAGGACTTTGAACTGGTAGTGAGAGGTCCCCACCCGGAACCGAAGGAATCTTCTGTGATCTTGCCGTATTGGAATATGGAAGTACGCATCTTGAAGGTCCATCGAACACATCCAATCCCCCTGCCTGAGATGTGGATATATCTGATGAAGCGCCAACATGCGAAACTTTTCTTTTCGTACATGCAGATTGAGTGTTCTCAAGTCCAGAATGGGCCTGTATTCTTCCTTCTGGCCCTTTTTTCTGACCAGAAAATACCTCGAGTACACTCCTTTCCCCCTCTGTGACACCGGAACTCTCTCGATGGCTTCTTTCTCGAGGAGTGTAGCTACTTCTGCTTTTAACCTTTGTAGCTGGTGACTTGATGTTGACATCGGGGAAACGTGCGGAGGTAGACGATGGAAACGAAGACAGTATCCATTCTGCAGCGTAGACAACACCCATTGATCTTTGGTGATGGACTGCCACTCTTTTCTGTGATGCGCAATGCTTCCCCCCACTG